>NC_044007.1:39080074-40298407 GCF_900496995.4 Aquila chrysaetos chrysaetos
TTTCATAAGACAAAAAAATATGATCTATATCATCTTACAACATTGGCAGTATGAAACATACACACAGTATGCATTTTGAACTGTAGCATATGTACAGAATGTTCACAATTTAAACAGGAGAAATGCAACTGAGCATCTATCTATCTATCTATCTAGGCTTACTACCATGGTATTAGGAACCTCTCTGAAATCTTCGGTGTCTTTCAACTGAAAAGCCCTCTAAGCTTATCTTATGAATTTTCCACCCCCCCCCCCAACCCAGTATATATAGCTGCAAATGCCTTCACCTCTCTCCAGACTGCAGCTGTTTCCAGCAACTTTCTAAGGATATGAACTGCACTTGAAGAAGTTTGCCAAGGAGCCAATACTACCGTCACAGAACAACAGCAATTACACCCCACCAGTAAGGATAACAACTGGACACAGCTGTATCCAGCTGGAGAGTAGTGTTACCCCTTTCTAAATGTAACAGCATTTGCATTCTTTCTCCTCACTTATGACCATGCTGCAGTGACAGCTCCATGGAGATCTCATGACAGCTTGAAACTGAAAACCCCTCCAGTTTTTAAAAGAGTAATTTTTCAACATGAGACCATATCACTACAAGACTAGGCTTACACCTCCCGAAAATGAAATAAATTTCCTCCTTTCTGCTACAGTTAGGTTAAAGGAGACTGTTCAGCCTCACCTTCTTTCCCCAGACAGCTGAGATACCAACACGTACAGATACATCTATTATAATTTTAACTGTGTACATTATGTGCAAAGACCATCCAGCTGGATCTGCATCAAGGTAGTTTATACTACATATGAGATATCAAACTTCAACAGGTTTGGGCTTCTAACTCTTTGAGATTCCTTTAATAGTTGAGGAGAAATTGATCCATCTTCTTGGGCTTTTTAAAGGGTTGACACAGAAGAGTACACAGCACCCTTAGGGTACTCAGGACCTTTCAAGGTGTGTTCCCTGTATTTTAAAATAACACAGTCGTGCTCGTGGTGTGGTGCTTTTTGGCGTGTGGGGTGGTTTTTTTTCATCTGCAATTGATGTGAGACAGTAAATTCAATCAAATATGAAAAATGCAAACTAAAAAATGTTGTTGTAACCCTCTTCACACCCCCTGCCAGAACCACAGTGATCTTGATGTTCTGATGTTGTTTTGAATCTGGATGAGGGCTTACTCTAGCTGCCATAGCTATTTCATTGTATGTGAACAGTTATTTCTCACTATACTGAAGCGAAACACTAAGTTTTCACAGCAGAAGTCACTTGTAAAATGAGTAATATTGTACACTGTGTAATGTCTTACAGTGCAATGCTTTTCAGTCCTAAATTACTCGTTTTCCAAGAATTAACAGGACTAGTAGCTAAGAAACCCCTTGGGAATCCCACGCTGGGGATTTCAAACACAGTTCCCTGTAAAAAGCCCTACAGAGCTATGAGTAAAATGTTAGTTTCTCTTATGGTTTCCCTCCATACATCTTATTGCACAATAAGGGTGTCTGATTTTTTGATCTCAGGAGGGACAGCTGGTGGTTTTAAGCAGTAGTGACCCGATTCTGAGACACTTTAATGCGACACACATTAATTAGATTTTCTCTGATTAATACAGTGGCATTTTTGAGTATTTCACTGAAATCAGCAGGAATGTTTGAGGATGAAGACACACAGCACTGCCAACTGCAAACCCTCAGATGTGAGTCAGGCCTCTAAAAATGATGAGATCTGCTAAGGTCAGGTTTTTAGCTAACTGGCTTTTTTATCTGTTAAGATACATTTGCGTCTCTACAATTCAGAGAAAACTTAAAACAGGGCAGTTCAGAAAACTGAGTGTAGTACAACTTGTTTCCAAGATGAAAGGAATATATAGACCACCAAATATTGTGAAACACATAATGCATAATACTGCATGCAGCCCAGAATGAGTAAGGTACGTGAACTTCTGTCAGCATTCAACCAGACCACGATTCCA
Organism: Aquila chrysaetos chrysaetos; assembly: GCF_900496995.4. NCBI lineage: Eukaryota > Metazoa > Chordata > Aves > Accipitriformes > Accipitridae > Aquila > Aquila chrysaetos. The sequence continues at coordinate 39,082,048 of NC_044007.1, forward strand.
AAACCTGAAGCATCTTACTCCATCTTTCAGCGTGAATTTGTGTTGAAGGGTCTTACATCGCAGCGAGGTTTCTGAGTGTACCTTGTGCCAGATGGCAGCGGAGCTATAAGCTACTGCTGCCGCCGTGCCATGCAGTACCAAACTCCCTGGATCTCTGCCCCGCACCACCCCATCCCGCTTCCTCAAGCTGGGGATCTCTGCGTTGCCTCAGTTTTTGGTTTCTCACCTCCTCTGTTGTCCCTCTCTACAACACACCAGAAGGGCTGGCACGGTGGGAGGACTGGAAGGACTGGAAAGACTGGACCCGTCTTCTCACAACATCAAGAGCCAACCTTCACTATTTATATCTCATTTACCCTACCTCAGGTTAAGTTTTATAAAGCGGGCGGGGGCGGTGGAGGGGTGTTGTCCTGCTTTTTAAGCCGGGGACACACATCGGGTGTTCGTACCAAAACCCAATGGAGGTCAAAGGGCTGCCACAGCCGCCACCTGCCCGAGCCTAGCTCCGTTTGCCCTGGGGACCGCCGCTCCGCCGCCCGAGGCCGGCTCCGGGGGGGCACCGAGCCCCGCCCGGGGTGCGGGGAGGGCTGAAGGGGATCGGAGGGCGGGGGCCGCTTTCCGGCGCGGTGGGATGGCCCCGGGATCCCCCTCCCCGCGCTCCGTCCCGGGACCTTTCCGCCGCATCGGAGCCTTTCCCCGCAAGCCGGAGGCCGGGGCTTCCCCTCTGCCGCCGGGAGGCCGCGGGGGCGGGCGGGCGCGACCCTCCCCGCTCCGGGCGCTCCCCGGGGAGGAGCCGGCCGGGTCGCACCGGGCCCGCTCGCCAAGTCCGGCTCCGAGCGGCCAAACCCAGCCCCCTGGGCTCGGGGTGGGCGGGGGAGGGCCGGCCGGCCGGGCGCCTCTCCTGCAGGGAGCCGGAGGACGGGCGAAACTTTCATCCCCGGCGACGGCGAGGCACCAGCGGCCACCGAGGCGAGCGCTGCCGGCATGGGCCCCGACGCGCTGCAACTGGGCACCTACGGCGGGGCGGCCGCCGCCGCCCTGCTCCTCTGGGCCGTGTGCGTGCTCTGCAGGAGGAAGAGGTACCGGGGCGGCGGGGGCGGCGGGGCGGGGGGCGGCCGCCGCATTCCTTCACGGCCGCGCCGGGGGAGCGGGGCTGCGAGGCGGGAGCCGCGCCGCCGAGCCGCGCATTGGGCCGCGCTTCCCTCCGCCCGCCCCTCCGCGCCGGCAAGCCCTATCAGCGCCCGCCGCCGGGCCGGGCTCGGCGGGGCCCCGGGGGATGGCGGGCCGCGGCCCCCCCGCGGCGGCTGAGGCGAGCGCCGGGGCGGCGGGGCCGCGGCACCGGCACCGCTCCTGTCCGCTCCGCTCCGCTGCGGCGGCCGCGGCCGGAGGCGAGGGAGAGCCGGGGCTGGTGCGGGGCTGCGGGCGGCGGGGGCTCCTCTCCCGGCCGGCGGGCGGGAGCCGCCGTTCGCAGGTGGGTGCTCGGCGCGGCCGGAGCGCCCGGGCAGGCTGGCCTCGCCTCCCGTGGGTACGAGGAAGTCCGTGCTCCAAAACAAGGGGTGCGCGGAGCGCATAGGCTGGCCCCTGGCAGTTTGGTGTGTGAATATAAGTGACCCTTAGGTTTGCTAAAAACTTGAATGTTACTTGTGCGCCGTGGGTAGCAAAAGGGATCCTGTACGGCACCTGACAACCTTCCCGTGGAGTCCAAGGTGCACTGACCTTATCTACTGAGGCAGGGGGGACAAATGCTGCTGCTGGGTTGCAACATCGGCCCTCCGCTGCCACTTTTCTCTGTGATGAGCAGCTGACAGTAGCGTAAGCCCCTAGAACTCAGGTCGTGGGCATTTCGGTGAGTTTTGTTAGTGTCTCACACGGTGTGGCCTTTAGTTTCTTTCAGCCATACACCCCGAGGTTTCCCAGGCACGTATTTTGGGACACTCTTAAGTAGAAGTTGCAGTGTTTTGGGCGGAAAGAAGCACTATCTGGAACTATTCTTTCTGTTTCTGAACAATACCCGTTTCTTTATATGCTAACTTTTTCCCAGGTATTTTTCAATTGCATTGCCAGTACTTGATGCTCTTCAGTGTCTGTTCTGCAGCTGATGAATAAATGTGTGTAAAGGCTTAGTGGAGGAGGAGTGAAGAAGGGGAGGGATCAGTATTCACTGTATTGTTTGCTTATTCTTTTTAATAGCATAATGAAATGCATAGCAAATACTAAATTTATTCTAAATAGTAAACAGTTACTTTTCCTAATCACTAAAGTTATTTTTGGAAGGTGTAGACATACAAATGCAAAAAAGAAGTTGCGGTACTAGCCTCTATAGAAAAGTGAGAAAGTCAGTCTGGCAGTGTTTAGACCTATAACCCTAACTTTGGGACCATGTATAGAGTGAATGGAGTAACAGAGAAAAAGAGTGAAGATTCTTGTTACTGTAAACAGAGGTGGTTTATTTCCATTACATCTGTTTTGGAACCATTATTAATGTGATTTGAGGTAGAGAGCTCAATTCATCCCTTAAGTGGAAGACATCCATCCCAATGTTCGAGTGGAGTCATGCCATAAGACAAACTACTTGACAGAGTAGCTTAGGATGGGGCTTCATGTTTCAGCTCAGCTTACTGAATGGATAGCTGCTGCTCAACTGCTCACTCCTCCTCTTCCTCCTCCCTGTTGCTTATCTGACCCCCTGTGAGCTGGTTCTGGGAATTAAACCAGCAAAAAACTACTTACTTTTTTTGATAGATTTAGTTTCCTGGAAGGTTACCTCCCTAAAGGAGGTCAGCACAGAAAACAAAAGGGGAGCAGTAAGGACATGGCCAGGCCAAAAGGGATTGGGTGTCATTTTAGGGCTAGAAGCTGTTACACTGGCTCAGTCATATTATAAAATTATGCCTGCCATTAGTAGAAATTCTAGTAGAATTGTAAAAGACTGAATTTTTGAAAATGGAAACAGGCAAAGCTCTGGCTTGTGAAGTTTTCAGCCAGATGTGAGTGGTAGGGAAAAAGGATCAGAGAACACATTTTGAATTATTTTCATAACCCTTGTGGCTGTAGAGTTTTTTAAGTCAGCTCTTTAGAGTCTATATCAAAATTGTTTGGACGTTTGTGCCACAACAGAATGTTGTTATACAGGAGGCCTCAGCAAGAAAGAATACTGGTTTGCCTAAAAAACCAAACTGCTGTCTGATTAATAAACTACTTCTTTAAATCCTGTGCTGTTTCTCAAAAGAAGTGTACAAAGCACTAATGTGCAAGCAACTGGAAATAAAAAGTGGAAAAACCCATCAAGCTCTGTGTAGTACAGCCCTCAGCTTAAGGTGCTGGTGTTGAAGTGCAATCCCGTTCCAGTAAAATGTGCAATTAATTTCTTCTTTTTTTTAGCATAAAGGAAGAAAAGAAATTGTGCACGGTCTTGAGAGATGCCTGGCAGCAGCCTGACTGCCTTCAGCAGTCATTTCTGATCTGCCTGAAGAAAAGCCATACTAAGGGTGCAGTGGATTAAAAAATGGGGATAAGGCTTAGTTCATGCTCCTCAGATTTGATACAAGTTTGTGATCTCCCCTTGCTTAACTGACCCTTATCTGTTTATCCATTCCCGTGTGTCCTCCATGTGTCAAATTTCTTCTTTCCCTTTCTTCCATTTGAATCTAACAAACTTGGGAGCAGGCAGGGATACCCCCCTCTGGAATCCACAAAACCCATTTGGGAGCCTGTTGACGTAAGGGCTGTTGGCAAATTGCTGCATGAATAAATGCCAAAGTCAAGGTTGTACTTCTCACCACGGATCATATCCATTTGGACAAAAACGTGAACAATTCTGGTTTTGTAGGGCTTGGCTATGCTAGAGAAAATGCTGCTACTTCACCTATGCATGTGTTTTTATAGAAATTAATATGTTGCCCTAATGTTGGTATGCTTGTACCAGTGTGCAAACTCTGTATAAGGGGATTGTTGTGTTTAATGTACCAAGATAAACTTTACCAGAATAATCAAATTTAACATCTTGGCCACAGCCCTGCATGGGTTCCATCAGGATAGCAACGGTAGTGAGACGTGTGTATACCTAAATGAAGAGTTTAAGTAAGTAAGTAAATGCCACAAAGTGCTAACTTGCACTTTGGAGTTCGGCAAGTTTGTTTTGCTGGATGGTGCCTCTTTCTTGCTTGATTGAAGTGAAGCACAACCACCTACGTGGCTCTGAGAGTTACGTGTCCAGGAGCATAACGAGGGTTTGTACATCCCAGAGAAGGAAACTCCCCAAATCCATCCCTGATGTTCCTTAAGCAGATGATGCAGGATTTCACTTTTTTTGGAGTGAGGTGCTTTTGCTTCGTTTCCTCTCAGGCCGAGTGCTCGTTACTGGAGAAAAGATTTTGTCAGGGGAGGTGTTGTGTTGGCTTAATCTGCCATTGTCTTATTCTGTAGTGTGGTTGGTGTAATCTGGCATTACGAGATTTCAGGGTGAGTTCAGTATGGGTTTTCTTATTAAAGTATTTAGCTCTACTCTTTGGAGACAGGAAATAAAGGAAGAGGATTTTCCTTTTGTATAAATGTTTAGCTTTTGAGTGCTGGTGGCAGTAATAACACAAAGGAAACTAATTGGAGTCTTTGCCAGGTTTCATATCACAGATGGTGAAGAAACAGAAGTAGAACAAAAGTTTCCTTAATCACAGAAAATTTTATTTTGAGTTAAACTTCAGTGTCAGATGAGGCTCAGTGCCTTCTGCATGCTACAGAAAGATCTCCCTCTTACTGGTTAATGAAGAAAAGCCTATCTATGCTGTTTGCTGGGGAATGTATTTTCTCCAGAGAAAGCTTCCTTTGTGCTGCCTCACAAAAGTATTTCTGCTGCGGCACAACCTGATGACTTCCTATCCTGGAGATTGTACAGATTATTCTCTGTTGTCTTCATAAAATGTCTAAATCAGCCCCAGCTTTATGGTTTCTTTTGTTTTCAAACTGTTTTTCTGCTAACTGTGCACAGTCTCATGGAGCGGGAGGTGAGATGGTAGGTGAAGCCAACTCCTGCTTGTCTTCCAGCAGTCATGCTGCCCAAGTCAGGGAAGGGCCCTCGAGATCCACAGGGGTTGGCTCCTAGTGACTTGTATAGGTGTCAATTGCTCAAATTGATGCTTATTTTTGGTTGCTAGTCTTTATTGCATGTCCATGACTGAAAATGATCACAAATTGTAACCAGCAGTCTGGGGAGAAGGCTGGGACACTCTCTGCCTCCCTCCTTGCGGGACAGACGCTGCAGATTAGGGGGAAGGGGAAGAGGCTCAGGCTGACCACAAATTAAAACCACCGGCTTTGGGGAAGGAGACAGTGGAGAGAACTGGAACAAAGACCGTTGCGTCCGTATTTATCCATTGAAATTGGATCCTGCTGTCCTGAGGTTTGCATCCCAAAGTTTGTTACATAAAGAAGATACAGACCCAACCTTGAAATACTCATGAAATGTTTATGTCTGCTTGGAAAGTTAACACATGTCCTATGTGAGCTACACCGATGAAGGGGTTTGTAAAAATTTTTCCCTCTGCAACTCTATAGGTTGGTAAGGTTGGTATTTTAATTATTATGAATGGGCTTCACAGTCAAGATTGCTTGCGAGGAATAATACTATATATGGCACATGTAACCTGTGTGGGTTTTACTGTACAGCAGTATAGGAATTCCCATGCTGGGTTAGACGGGGCACGTATGTTCTAATATATTATTTCTGACCAGTTTCTAATGCATCAGAACATGGTATAAAAAACAGTATAATTGCAGATTAAAGTCAACATAAGAATTACTTGATAAATTTCTCAGAAAGGATTTCGCTATTGCCTGAGTTACGGATTTAAAGCCTTGTTGGAGCCAAGTGTCCTTCATTTTTCTCTTTTATTCTGTCCTCTAAAATACCTCCAATCTATACAATCACATTCATCTAAGATACTTTCCCAAAAAATTGCTCTCCTGAACCCAGATAGATATTGTTGAAAAGAATATAGATTTCGACTTTGCCTTCAAGAACATCTTATCCTTCTCTGTGACAAGCTGTGAGCTTGCTAACAGCTCTCTTACCAAGCGAATTGTAGTTCACAAGATGTCATCAGCCTGTCTTTTTTACCACTTCTGCTAATTTAGGCAATATGTTAAGGTAGTTTTCAGTTGGAGGGAACATCAGGAAGGACAGATAGAAGGATACCGTAAAAATCTAGCCTCTCCCTTCTTACCTTGGCTTTCTACAGAGGCCTTTTTCTCCATCCTTTTCGTTGGAGTTCTAGGGAGTCCATGCGTTTTCATGACCTCCTTTTGTTTAATGTCATTGTCCACTCTTACTCCACTCTGAAAAGATTAGGACTGAAGACTGAAACTGTTTAAGGCAGAAAAGTAACAGTTCTGTTTCTTAAGTAGCCTTAAAAAACCTTTCTTTCTCACCATTGCACTTGGGTTTTCTGTCAACTGTTCACTGCTGTGCCAAGATGTGGTGGAAGTTTATTTCTCTGCTTGCTTGTTCTGGTAAGAGCTTAGTGAAGGTTGAATAAAACAAAGTAAGCAAAACCATAGCCTTCTCAAGATGTACAAGAGTCAGTTCACTGGCTTTTGGGTTCTCTTACGGCACTAATAGACCTGGAGAGCCGTTACATTGTGGGTCTTGCACAATAGCGTGTTCCAAGACAGGTTTTTCTTATTTTTTTTAAGCACTGCTTCTCATCCTTCTGATATAGAGCCTGTGTATCATGTACATCTTGGGTTCTGCTTCCTACCAAGGCTTTGAAGATGACACTGAAGATGACACCTCTTTTAGCAGATAATGAACTTTTCCAATAATCTATGATTTACAGTATTCTTTGCTTAAGGTACACTGCCACCTAGCAACAGTTTCCCTTCCCTCCCAGTTTTCTTGACCTACTTTGTTGGGGGTTGTTTAGCTTTAGTTTGTATCTGGTCTGGTCTTGATTAGCATCCAGAACCCATCAGTAGATGCCATCCTGGTAAATGTGTGTGTGGGGGGTGGAGATATTTTTAGTGCCAATAAGAACTGCTAGCTTCAGGTTTCTCACTAAAATACAATTGGTTTTACTTTTACAGTGGTTTTTCCTTCCAGTGTTTTTGTGAAAAATGCTGTAATCTTTTTATTTCTTTTTTTTTCCTTGAAGTGCTTGGTTTTGCTTTCTACTGTTCATTATGCTTTGGAGGAAATAAAATTAAATGGTGAGAATTAAAGGGAATTGCTTTCAGCTCTTTTTATTATTCCAGTGCAACATGAAGCATGGAGCATCCATCTACAGCACTGTACAGAAATGCACATAGCTTACAGAAAGTACTGAACGATTAACCCTTCTACTCCTCCTCCAAGTTGATAGTCCTAAAGGTACGAATGAAGAAAACCCAAGCAAATACAGACTGCTTCAAAAATGAGATTCATGCTTACTACTGTATTTAGAGGAGGAAAGCACGCTAGTTGGCAAATCTTAGTTGAAACGTTACATATAAAGGCTGGTGTGAAGGAAGACACAAAGGGGCAAATCTTAATCCTGGTGTCCTCTTACAGGAGAAATTAACTACTCCTTTAAGCATGATGGTGAAATTTGCCATCTAATGTGTTTGAATCATTGGTGACATAACTAGAGAACTATATTGTCAGGTGACCTCAGGAGGGAGTGGAGTCCCAACCCACAGAGCTACCTGAGCCTCTGGCTCCCGCAGTGAGGAGTGACTTCAGTGGGATGCAGGGTCTTGGATGCTTCCTGAGCTTGTAGTCTTGCCTGTGGACTCCACCTCAGTTCCCCTGCTGCAAGTTGGAGGTCAATGTGGTCTCCTGTTGATTTACAGATAACGCAGCCGAATGCTTTACAGGGCACTCTGATAGTTGCCAGGAAGATGCAAAAAATTCTTCCATGGTATAACCATTCAACATGTGCTGAGGAACTGTTGCCTGCCCATTCCCTTTCTCCTGTATGCTGAAGTACAAGATCTAGTTACTGTTTTAAGCCAGAAATGCCACATTTTATTGCAATGTTCAGCTAAGCTGTTGGATCATGTCAGCTGCTTTAGTGTTTTGCTCAGTTATGAGAATTGCAATCCCATATAAAATTGTTTGGGATTTTTTCAGTCAAGTATTTTGATTAAGAAGTTGGGCAGAGCTTGTTTTAGTATAGAAATATAACTGTTCTCAGTACTCCATCTAGTCACTTATTGAACTTAGTGCATACTAATGCCAGGGAGTGGGGGAAATGTAGAAGCTAAAAGAAACAGCATAAGTGCAATGTTAATACACTATATGAAGTTAAGGAAAATCTCACAGTTAAGTTGGCAGTCTTTTTCTCTTTTATCCAAGTTTTATAGAGCTACTTGGTAGTGGAGCCAGGGCTGGAACTCATTCTCCTGACTTCTAGTTTTGTGCTTTAACTTGCTGCCTTTCCTTTCCAACTCACTTACCATGTATGACATTATAGCTGTCTGGTAAACTAACTTTTTCAACCATGAGGCAGATTTTGAATTCTGATTTAAAACTTCAGTAGTGTTCCTTTTCTTTCCTCACCATTTACTGATCCTTCTACAAGATGCGTGTAGGTTTTTAGGCTAATACCCATTTGCACGCCGTCTGGGAGAATTTTGGCTGACTGAGAGTCCCATAAAACAAAAGTTTCCTCTTTACAAACCACATGGAGCTTGGCTGTAGATATTCAGTTCCTTTCTCCACAAACTGTTTTTAATGGTGCCAGATTCTTCTGTTTCTTTTCCTTGTTTGGCACATGTCAGGAAAAAAAATCTTGGCTCTCGTATAGAACATATCTTGTTTCCTCTTAACTGCTCGTACTTTCTATTCGTAATTCAAATCAGCAGAAAAATGCTATGGTTGTGCTTCTCGTGTTTTAATCTTGTAGTTTCCTAAGCAATATTCTAATGTTCTTAAAAAAATAATTCTCCCTCATACTGTAGGCCTGACGGTAGGAGGTTCTAGCTGGATGCAACCGCAGTGTCCCTGTTGATTTGGGAGAGTTTTGCGTGGTGTCCTGACAAAGTGGCCTGCTCAAGCCCTGTGGAGGCACATGAAGGAAGAACAGAGGAGCAAAATGAAGCTAAAATGGCATGTTACAGGAGTGTCGTCTCCGTCACACAGCTGTCCCTTCCTGACACTGCAGCGAAAACCCAGATTGCAGTACGGCACGTTGCAGGCTCATATCCACAGCGGGAAGTTCAAGAAGCATCTCCTTCCTGGGCTGTGACATCCCAGGGACCTGTCAGAGAGCCTGTGCATGTTTGTCACAAGCTACTCCTATTGCTTTCTGACAGCCCCACTCTGCACCCATGGAGTTCTTGTTTGTGTAACTTGATCTGCTACTGTTGGCTAAGACAGGGTCTAGCACTGCTAAGTGTGGTTACCTACCCGATTTCTTGCGGTTCCCCAGAAAGAAATGAGCAAATTGGTTACTGGCCTGCTCTTTCTTCACCCCAATTCCTTGGTTCTCGGAAGACCCATCCCCAGTTTTTTCCTGAGTGCTTATTACAAATTCTTTTGTTGCCTGCCTCACCTAAAAAGATTGAACAAAATGTGAAATTTTTGAATGATACATTGAACAAATGATCCTAGAAAATTGATGCATTTCCATTACTTTTTTAAGTGATGTTGTATTTAGAAAAAAATGATGGTCTTATTTCAACACTGTGTGAGAATGCAGAAGTTTTGCAATTATTAGCTCTGATAGTAATTACTTTAAAAAAACAAGAAACAAACCCAAAAGGAACCTGTATATTCCTTAACAAAAGAAACTACTGCTGTTAAAGTACAGTAGACAGAATTGACGGAGAATTGGTGATTAAAACGAAGTTACTGAGAAGTCAGGAAGAGTTCAGTCTTTTTGTACTCTTTCTTTCCATTTGTATGCATGCCAGCAGAAGGGTGGATTTGTGCCTTCATCACGGTGTAATACTGTAGTCTCTGAAAGCTTCAGAGAGATGGTCTCCAACTTCCTAATAGGTCCTCAAGGAAAATAAAAGTATTTTCAGATACTCTCATTTAATCTGGTTAACAAAGGCAGGATGCTTACCAAAGGAAGGGCAATTGCTGGTATCTTCTCAGTGAGAGTTTGCGTGACTTCCATTGCTGGTCCACTCAACTGATGCTGCTGTAGTGTTTGGTCATTGCTTCCCTAGCTGGGAAGTACTGCTCCATGTTTTCCTCTTCAGTGCTGGCATGGTTTTTTTAGGTTACGATAGCTCCTCTTCAGAGCTTCTGGTGTGTGATAGATCATAGCCCTACTAATTCTCTCCAGCTGGTTTTTCAGCATGAGAAGCTTTGTGAGTCGCATTTGGGAAGCTTCTCTGAAAGTAGCTCAAACAGTGGGTTGATGACAGGGTATAATTTTTTCATTCAGTTGTTCAGGAATTGATCTGTGATATTTACTCATCTCAGACTTACACTTCATTAAGACAGAAAAAGCCTCTCTGGAAGATTTGCTGCTGTTTCAGTAGGTACCTGTATTTGTAAAATGTTTCCAGTGGACTATGTGTTTCTTCCTTACACCTTTCAAAAACTTCTGTTATTTTGTTGGATGGGATTTTTTCAAATTTTTTAAAGATTTTCAGATGTCTAGGTTAGTTTTCGGCATAATAACTGTTTTGCTTAAATAGCAAATTTCTAAGCCTTACAGCTGAGGGTGAGGCATGTTGCCAGAGCCTGCACTACAATGCTCGTGTGCGATTCCCGTTTAAAAAGGAGCAGCTGTGTAGCTGTACGAGAAGTGAAAATGTCTCTCAGTTCAGGAGTCATCCAAGAACCAACTGTAAAACACGATGAACCCGCAGAATTGATATTCAGGCAAAACAGGGAGGAAAAATGAAAGTACTGGGAGGGCAGGCTTGTATGTGGTGCTCTTTTTAACCCCACATACATGCCTGAAAGATTCTGATTCAACAGCAGGAGGACTTAGATGTGTGTATCTGATGATAAAATTAAGCTTACAGTGCATGACAGTACACAAAAGATGTTTGGGCTTTTTAGTAACAGTTGCCATCGGAACATACACGACTGATAGAGATTCATTTCCAGGCCATGGAACAAGTGCAGCAAGCTGGGTTCAGAGCCTGGGCTCCTTCTGAGGACCAAATGAGGGAAATTTGAAGTTTGTGTCCTAGCAGCTTGCATGTAATATCCTTTAAAGCCAGGTTAAATTATCTGTTGCTGCTAAGGAGTGACACAGAATTGTTCACAGCAGGACTGGAGAGGTTCCCCACGTATGCCAGTGTTCAGTGGCTTGGGAAACAGCTGCTTGCGCAATGTCTGGTTTGTGGTTGAACAGACAGCTGAACTTCTGGCTTTGCTGCTTTAAGATACAAAAATTATAATTAAGCTTGAAAGAAATCTTGCATATATGAATGAGAATTATTTTTTTTTTCTGTAAGCTGTGTAGTTTCTTGCATCCTATGTAGTGAAAACACTGCTAGATCCTACTTGATATTACCACATTATGAGTGAAGGGATTTTTTTCATAACCTGTGGACTTCCTCAGATAGAACCACATCAGCTATAATAAATTTAGAGCCTTAAAAACCTGTTGTTATGAAGACTTTAAAATAAAACCGTCCATGCCGCTCCTATTGGCTCTGCAGTGGTAAGAATCTAAAATAGACAATGCTGAGATCTGTTGGGCTCAAAAGAAAGTTCAGCCTTCCTGTCTTCGTGATCTCATTTGCAGAAGTAGGACGTACCTTCGTGTTTCACCATAAGGAAGAGATGTCCAATAAAGCACAGTTGTTGTGACCCACCCAGTCTCATCTCCTGCATAGTTGAGCCCATTGCAGTGTTTCCTGCATCAGCTACCTTAAATTGTGCTTGAACACAATTGTGCTTGAAATTGTGCATGGAAAGATGTCTTGCCTTTGGTTTATTTTTTTCCTTTGAGTGATGAGTAGGCCAGTGCTTATCCCGTAGGTTGTTCTTACCTTTCTGACTTTGGTTTAAGAAAGGGGGGTGAATTCAGTCTCATTAGTGGATATGTATGTCCTGTTAAATGTTGGAAAGATTTAATTAAAAGTGATAAAAGATAGCCTAAGATGGCATCCAAAACTAACAAACAAGGCCATCTCCTGTTAACACTATTAAATACTGCTGTTGCTAATAAATACCCTCTTAAAGGTGGGGGCAAGCTCATCTGACACATCTTTATTTGTGCTTCAATGGCAAGTTAGTATGGACTGAAGCAACTTGCTGTCAATCCTTTCTCCCCACCCCAAGAACATTTGGGTGGACCAATGTACATGTACTGCCTGCTGCTGCTCTGTAGTCTCTGCATTGCATGCTTGCTTGCTTGTTTTGGGAAAACGGAGAAGAGCAGCCACTTTTTTAACCAAGGCTATAAAACCCAGAGATAATTCAGATGGGACCAGATGAACCAATGCTTCATTTTTTCGCTTGGACATTAAAAAAGATCTTGTTCTGTTTTGCATGCTATTTCAGTGTATCTTGTTATTAATAATACCTCTGAGACTATTGTTTAGGCGCCAGGCATATGTGTGATGTCATGCCTCCAAATTGTGTTTCAGCAGTTCCAGAGACTCAAATGCACTATATACAATAGAAATGTGAGGGATAAAGCAGCTTAAACTGTAGTGATAAGGTTTATTTCATCAAAATGAAAGCCCAGGAAGATTTTTCTTGTAATTGTTTTCAGCACAAATACAATGTGCTGATTTGGACTGTCAGTTTCTGTCACCAGACCATGTGAAATAAAACCCCAGTATGCTTATAGTTGTAACTTTGTAGGTAATTGGTCATGTTAGGAGTGTCCAACAGAGATGTGGTTTTGATTCCTCAGTCATTGAATTGAAGATGTCACACGGGGCTCAGTTTTCGGTGAAAGACTGCAGCGTTGGAGATGGCAGGAAGATGGAAATCCCCGTGTGTGCTATGATGCTGGTGACTTTCAAAGTGAAGGCTGCCTTAGGATTCCCACACGTGCAGGACATTGCCATCCCCCATAGCTTTCCTCAGTGGGCAGGACCCAAGGGTCTGGGTGACAAAATCCCTGCTGTTACCACCCATGACCATTTGTACCTCTGGTATCCTATTTAGTCCCAGGCACACCGATCAGATATAGCTACAGATTCAGCCCTGCTGTATCAGATGCTTCTTTTTACTTTTTGTGGCAAATATCAAATCATCTCCTTAAAGGCAGCAAGGTACTGGAAAGTCTTTCCTGCTCATGGACAGATCACTTAATTGCCAAAGTATGAATTTTACTGGAAGTCAGTACAGAACATGGACATCTCTTTCATTTTCCAAGGTTGGGCTGGTCAAAGCAGCCTCAATAAACATGAACTTTGCATGCTAAATTTCTCAAAACTGCTCTGTATATGGAAAGCAACCAGCACAGTTGGATTCTGTAATAAAAATAAGGTCCTTGAGTCCTACTGCAGTTCTGCTGATAATCACTATAACCTGACTGCAGAGTTTGGCTGGTAGGTAATGCTAGATTTATGTCAGTAAAGGATAAAGTCTGTATTTATCACTTTTTGCTCTTTCAGCAGGCTTTATATTTTGTATCATCCCTTTTTTCTGCTAGGTATTAGAGTGGGGTTTTTTTTTCTGATTTCTCAGTTTGCTTTTTTACCATTCACAGAATTCACTGCACTGTATAGGAACTGTCCTCATGAATTCCCATTGCTCTGCTCTGGGGGTAAGCTAGGCTAATGAGACCCTTCTTTGTTTCATCTGAGTGGGTTTTGCTAATTGCTTTTATCACACTGGAACCTGTAAGGGGATTTTCCGTAGACAAAATGACAATAAAAAAATGAAGCGCTTTTGTTGGTAAGTCACCTGGCAATTCCGCCTGGATCCTCAACATAGCTGTCAGCAGATGTGAGTGACTCCTTAAAGTCCAGTGCCTCTAATTGCCCTTTATTTCCCCTCTGTTCTCCTCGTGTGGGATTTATTTCTCAGTTGATGAGATGAAACCCGAAAGCAGGTTGTGGTGGAGTGCATCTCCAGTCAGCAGTAGGGAGAATGAAAGAGCAAATGAGGACAGTCAACATGCAGTAGGAAGAGACATTCATCCTGCCTCCTGCCCTGTCCTGTAGTTGTGGCTGATCTCTCTCTGTCCCACTTCATCCTTGTATTATCACTTCCTTACAGCTCAGCTCATGCCGGGAGCCTGCCACTTCTGCAGACCTAACGGGCAGGGACTTCAACACTTTACCCTTCCCAAAGGCTCATGCTCCCCCAGTTATCCATTCGTATCCATCTTCTTCCTCAAGTCTCGCTGAGTATACTGGTCATCAACCTAAGCACTCGCCTACCTCAGGATTGTATCATTGTTTTCAGCATGAGGATAGTATTAGGTTTTATGAACTTACAAGAAAATATGATTGAATGAATTTCAAGTCCCAAGAATGAGATGGCAGCTGTTAGTCAAACGTACCTAGGAGGGGACAGCCTCCATGAGTCCCAGGTAGACCTGTGCTCTGGCTTTTGAAGAAAATTTACATTGAATCCTAATGGAGTTTACTGAACGATTGAATTTTGTGATTATTGATGTTTATGAATTTCACTGGGTTTATGTTAAATCAAGATATACTGGGATTTTTTTTTGTCTAGCTTGAAACTTTGCCCTTGAGCTATGCTGTAGTCCCTTCTTATCTTCAACTTGGCCAAGAGTAGCTTGAAAGCTTCTTGCCTTTCCTGCAGCACCTGCCTTCTGCAGGGCTCCTTCCTTCACCCCGGGAAGGGATTAGAGCCGTCACTATTCTCTTCATTTATATAATTCTGTCATTTCCCTGACACCAGTGTAATCTTCTTGACTGGCTGATCAAACTGATTTTCAACAGTTTTAGACAGAGTAAAAAATTAGTGCATTTAAGTCTTCCTTGATTTTTCTGGCAGTTTCTCTGTCATTCAGCCTAATATTTTCTTTCTTCATCTCAAGTCCCTTTTGTTTTATACTGTGCTTATCTTCCTCCCTATAAAATATCTACTACAGCTGGCATTTTCTAACCTTTAGGCCTCTAATCCTTCTATCTCATGTTAAAGCAATTAACAAGTGATAACAGACCCTTATCAGACTTCGTATTATTGCAGTGTTCGACATGACTTTTTGGCCTTACTTTAGAAGTTTGAGGTTTTCCATTAATTTCAGCAAGCCTAGGATTTTACTTCAGATATTTACTCACAGCATGGAGCTTCTGTGGTGGCTGCATCTTATCATATAGCCAAATGAAATAATCTCTTCTGTAAGTGGTGCGTGTAGATTTAGCATTTTTGTGGTTCGTAACACATCAGTAACAGCTGAAACACTTTTGCAGTAAGAAGAAACTGTTCAAAATCACAGCAAATCCTGCTGCTGTGGGCTTTTGAAAAGGGGACAGGGCTTTGGTTTGTGGTCCTGCTTCTACCAAGAAATGGCTTTGGATTTTGTTGCAGAGGGAGGTTTGCATTTTTACTTTGCAGGATGAAAATACACAGTGGTTAAGGGTGCTTTGGGGAGAGTCACAGTCACTGAACTCCTCAGTGACATTTTAAACACCAACAAAGTTTTGCCGACCTGGCCACATTAGACAGGGTTGCGATTCGTCTGTCTTCTCACCACCATAGCTGTGCCTGCAGAAGCCCTCCGGCAGCAGCAGTGGACCTTGGTGGGGGGCAGGGGCTTTGCCATGGTAGGTCTTTCTGGTTGAGGAACCAGCTTAGCGTGTCTGTTCGAGGCATGTTTGCTTACATGGTATTTACTGATGAGTAGGGCAGACCAGGCCGTATGGGGAGAAGTGGAAATCTTAATACTAAGGACATGCAGCCTGACCACCCAGGAGTTCTTTGCTCCTGCTGGACCTAACCTTCACCATCTCACCATCTTTACATGGGGACTTTACCTCACCATGTAGAGGATAATTCTTGCAAGTTTAGTTGGGGTTCGTAAGAGTTCCCTTATGTTCCGATTCAGTGAATTGCTAAAGCAAGGGCTTCCTTTCAAACCTTTGAATAGCCTCTGATTTTAGTGGGACTCGAGCTTCTAAGTGGAGCAGAAGCTCAAGTTTTTTGACAGATCAGCACTTTCTTGCTGAGGCAAATGTGAATTTCTGGTTTGATGGTACAATACAGAAAATACAGTAGTATTTCCTCACCTTAGTGGTACTAATTCCTGGGGGAAAAAATGTGGTACTAATTTTATGCTTTGAACAGAATTTCAAAGCTCAGTTTTCATGCAGTTAAAATGCCTTTATTCTTCGATTCTTGAAGAGTTTACAGTTCAGTATTTGGAATGCAGTTTTACTCGCCTTGAAATTTGTAGAGGATGAGACCACTTCTTGTTGGTAACTGAGGTTACTTAAAAATAGAACTTTCACTTCCATCTGCATACCCTGCTGGTTGACAGCTTAAAAGGCTGGGGCTGATTCTAGGTTTCCTTTCATATGCAATATTACATATATTTGAATTGTATGGATTGCGTGGAAGTATAGTGGCCACGTGGCCCTGATCATGAGGCAACCTTTTTTTCTCATTCCTAACACTGTGAAGCAGTGACTTGTCTCTCAAACACCTTTCTGGGTCTGTAACGCTAGCAGCTGCGTGTGGCTAGCCAGAGTTGGCACACTCACTGTCCTCTGCTAAACCCACCCCTTATTTTTCTTCCCATAAACTGGCACAGTTGTGCTTAACCACATCTGCTGACGAGTCTGATCCGTTGTTTCCCAGTGGGATACTAACCTTTTAAAAGCAATCTGAAGCTTATTCTCCTTTCACAAAAAATGGGGAGGTGTAATTCTATTGACTTACACAGAACAAATGTACTCTGTTTCAGTGGTTGAGAAGGCTGGAGCCTCTAGAGCGTTTTTTCATTTGTAAGCAATAAGATGCAGAACACAGTTAAGGACTTATATCTTTCAACTGTGGATGACACTGCATGTGAATTTTCTGTAATCATGATGACAAAACTAATCACATAGTCGCTAAAAGTGGCAATGTGGCTTTTGAGCCGCAAAGATTTTGTGACATTATAGTATTTTTTGTTTGTTTTAGGCATCTGGAAACTGAGATAGTACTGCTTTAACAAAATCCATCCCAAGTTTGTGAGTGAGTTGTCCCATGAGAAGCTCCTCTGGTAGCCTTCAGCTGCACAGAGCTGGCTGCAGTTTGTTGTCACTGAATTTTTAAGAATTTCTTCTGGTCACTTTAGTGCAAAATAGTTCCTGCTAGTACGAAAAAAATTATGCGTGGGTAGTAAAAATAATGGGCTTTTTCTGTTGTGAAATGTGCATGCGTTCCTTCCCACAGAAGCCAGCTGAGGGTAGAAGGAAGGGAGGCAGGGGGAAATCCCAGTGTACGCTCAGGGTGTGTGACAGGACCAAGTACGTGGGAAGTGATCCTTGTCCTACCCTGCAGACAGAGCCACATTGAGCTTCATTAATTATTTTCAAAAGAAAGGACATTTGACTCATCAGTGATCATATTTATGCCATTGCAATCATGAAGAGTGTAAGTCCTCTGCTCTGTTTTTTCCTTACCATCCGGAGTATCACTTCTAATCCTGATGTTCAGTCCTGAACTGGCAGCATGTATTTCAACTTTAAATCGTTCCTTTTTTAGCTAGGCAGTTTTTCTAGATTAACGAGGACTGTAAGCAAATGGGAAGATAACTCCCGGGTGTACGACGGAAAAGGTGTAGGGTAGGTAGTGTAATTGGGGTATAATAGGTGGTAAAACTTTTGGAAACAAAGAGAGCTCATAAGAAGAGAATCGTAGACTGAAAACCCCAACCATCCTTTGATTACTACCAGATTCAAACATTCCTGCAAACTTAGCGTACTAATTAACCACAACTGATACATTATGGATGCTTGTAAATAAGTAATTTTCCTTCCACTCTGGTTTAACTCCTGAAAATACTATTTTAGGTGCTTATTTTGATGTAAGCTTTACGTTCATTTAGCTGTACTGTTTGGTGTCAAAAATTAAACTTAGCTAGATTGATAAATGTTTCATGATACATATCTTTTAAATATTATCAGTACATAGGTCTTGTCAGCCTACAGCTTTATGACAATCAATAACTTTTAAAAGAAAAAGATCTCTTTTTTTCCTTAAAACTTTATGTTGGTTGCCATTTTCTTTAGTGTCAGTTACCATTTATCATCAGTTCAGGCACTTGGAGACCTTTTGGGTGAAACTGGAAGCAAAGCCCAACTCCTTTAAAGTGAGTTTGCTTCTTATTAATGTGTTGAAATTAATATGTTTTCTGAGTTAACGTATGATCTTCTGAGCTTGCGTTTTTTCCTTCTTTTTTTTTTTTTTAAACAAAAGCATTAGGGGAACCAAACGGTTATCAGTCTTTGGCTTTCTTTAGATTTGTGGTTTGACTCCCCAGCATGACTGTGCTGCTGCAGCTATGGCAGCGCTGGAAGCCTGCTGTATGTGTGCTGTATTGATGATCTCTAAATCATGTCATCTGTGGTTAAGTGTGCTGCTGCTTGGTACCAGTAGGTCATCTTCACTCTGTGCCTGCAGTGATGGAGCCACACTGGGCCTCAAATAACTGCTATTTCAACAAGACCTCACTGAAATAAATATGCTGAGTGTTCACCACTGAAGTTCATGGAAAAATTCAGTTTATTATTGCACAGTCAGTGTTGTCAGAGACTTTAACCTCTTTTTACAGGCCCATTAGTCAAGAGTTCAGCGAGGACTTAGTCCACACTTGGGATTCCTGGTCTGGGTCACCTACCATGTTTCTCTGCTTTGTGTGCGGGAGCAGCTGGCATACACCTCTCCGTAGAAAGCACAGCTAGTTCCTCACCCTTGTGCTAGTGCCAGGAGTGCTGTGAGGATCCAGCCTTGTTTTTATGTCCTTTGCACCATTTTTGCACTGATGGACTTTGCTGACTTCACTCCAGTCACCCATTTACAGCAGGGATTTGGATGATGCCCTGTATATCTGGCTCCTGCAGAGCAGGGAGTGCCTCCCTTGCTCAGCAGGGAGCATCCTATTATATAAGGAGGTCTCTGTCCATTTTTTCTGAGTAATTAGAAAGTTATCTGGGCAGAACTCATGTACGATTATGTAGGATCACTTGGATTTTCTCATGGATGAAAAGTAAAGGTGCTCTCATAAGCAGGAGTAACAGGAGATGGTTGATGTAGTATTAAGAATACAGTCATTTTGTCTTGGCTTATTAGAAGTGGTGACTGCAATAATTAATAAATTTTTAAAGTAAGAAAGAGTATGGAACAAAGACATTCAGGCAACTTGTTTGTAATTCCCCTAAATGTACTCTGCCTCACAAAAATTACTGCAAGAAGTTGATCAAATATTTTTTGCTTCACAAAATCAAGACGAAATTGCTTTCCATTTTTCAGCCTGGTGGGGCTGCCAGATTTGTTGTGTTGGGAACATGATGTGGTGTAAAAGGCATCTGTAACCTCAGGCTCTCAAGAAAAGGCCCATGTTTTATACATTAGTCTCTTCTCTTCGATGGATACCTTCTAGGAAATGTCTTTGTTAGTTGTTCTTTTTTCCAGTACAGAAATACTGCTTCAACATGTTCTGTGCTGAAATGTCAGCGTTGTGCTGTTGTGTAGGTGGTAGTATGTATTATACACAGTTTTCAAAACCTGAATAATCAGTGATGTGCATGACTTTGCCAGGGAAAACAAATGGCTGTGTCATTTTGATTTCGGTATATCAAGAAAATGTAACCTATAAAAGTTAATTAGCATTCTTCCAGAAGGGGGTTGTTTAACTAACATCTTTGTTTCCATGTTTTCAGTTTTGTCAGAAGTTGGAGGGGAGTGTTTTATTCTGTTGCTAATATATACCCATAGATTTGCAGAGTATTTCGTGGAGTTTTAGCTACCATGCATCTGTCCTGCATTTCAGCGAACGGCTAGATTTTCCACTCACTTGAACAACCACTTAGATACACTGAAAATTTTTATTCTGGTTTTCATGTAGTTTTTTACATAGTTTTTATAAATAAAATTCCTTGAGCCTGATGTTGTTCCTGTTATCTGTCAAAATGAAGTTTTACCAGTGATTTTAACAGGAGAAATCCTGCCACAGTCATTGAAATCCTGACTATGTCGCTGGTTGCTGCGGGGAGTTGATGGATCTCCACCTCTCATGGGTTTGGTTCTCTGGTAGGCTCAGTTCTTCCCATTCAACCTGGATATCACTGACATTTGGCTATGTCGGATGCACAAAAGTTTCTGGTCTGAAACAAAACTGAAGTTTGAGCACCCATAATAATGAATTAAGTAATCTCACTTTATTTTTCTGTATAACTCTGCAATTCATTAGCCTTCCTCCACCACTTTAGAAACTAATTAATAGAAGACGTAGCTGTTTGCACACCAGCATTACTTAACCATGCTAAAGTAAGTTATAAAAGTTAGAGAACAGGCTTCTCACACACTAACTGTCTAGACTGAGGTCTTCCCAAGGTTGAAAAATCAAAGATGAATAAAATTGTCCTTGCCTAGTAAAATTATATCGGTAGCTTTACAAATATTCTAGAAGTGGAGGTGAGGTTTTCTTCTGGTTATTACTTCTGGATGTCAATATTTACAGAAAGTGTTTAAGCAAAAGCAGTCAGTAGAGAAGTCTAATTTTTATTTTAATGAGAGCCTTATGGAAAAGATAATCCTTAGAGGCCAGATTTTCAAGTCTGCTAAGCCTATTGAGATACACTTGCTGTGTACCAAATCCTTCCTTAAATGCCGAAGTTAAGATGGTCTTGTGGATAACTTGGCTTCTTTTCCACCGCTCTGTAAATGCATGCTTGAGACTTTGATTTGGGAGTCAGCTTTGATATTGTGTTACTAGGCTGTATATTGAAATGCTTGGTGTCCTCTAATGCAAACCCTGGATGGCGGCTAGAACCCATGTACAGATTTCAGCATCCTAACTGCCTGCAAAACCACCTCTCCTCCTTACTTAACCAAACTTCAGGGGTGGGGAGGTCCCTGGAGCTGGGTGAAAAAGTGATCAGGAGCAAATATTTGAAAGATAATGGGATTTATTAGTCACAGTGAGCGAGAACTGAACAAATGTTGGGCTCCGTGGCAGGGAGAGGGACTTGGGGCAAAGTAATTTGAGAATTAATGGTAGACGGAAGGCTGTTGTTTCAAATTACTGTTGTTGAGAAGACATTTCTGTGCTGCCTCGTTACGCTTAGGCCTGTTCTGAACACGATCTGTTTGTTTTTATCATCTCTTTGATTATAAGTCCAAGAGCCTGTGAGAGCATCCACTCTGATGCTTTGCTTGAAGCGCGGGCTTTAGCGTTTCACTCGGCGGTGCCATGCCAACATGTCTTTGGAGAGTATACGTCTTCCAGCCTGGCTTTCCTGGTAGCCAGTTCCTTCTGTTCCTCATCCTTGTGTTTAAAATACCACGTTTATAACCAGGGTTTGTCGTTTCCTCGTCACTGGTGGTTGCTATGTGTTTTTCCTGTAAGGTGAAAGCCTGCTAAGGCTCAGTTTTTTCACTTAAGACTTCAGTGAGTTTTTGCAAGCTTCTTCATTTACGTGTGTTGTGGTTGATTCCCTTCCCTCTTTAGAGATGGTGTCTTTGTAGGAGGATTTTTGGGCTAAAACCCTCTTTATGTCTGACAGCTGGAATTCAAGCCCTGCCCCAGGCTGATTACTAATATGCTTGCCCATATTTCCAAGCCAGTATGCTTTCTTACAAAGTTCAGTTTTCCTTCTTTTCATAATTTCCACTGTTTCTAATATGCTTGTTCTCTCATCTTTAGTCCTGCCAACTACATTATCATGTTTTGAATTTTTCCCTGTGAGGGCTCCAATTGCCCTTACTCATTTGTAACAAGCCAATTGACTCAGGGGTTGAGAGAGGGTGTTACAGAGAATTATTAAATACAAAAGAGAATACCCATTAGAAGTAAAGGGTGGAAAGTATACTCTTTAAGGTAAGACTATATATTTTTCATTATATCCATAGGATATCCCTTTCTGTCCTTAGTTTTTATTAGTAAGCATTGTTTTCTGTTCTTTAGTGACCCAAGTTATATAGTTTTCCAACCTTTGGCACTTTGGCTAATAGAAATCTATGTCGTCTTGAAGAATTCTAAATCTCATTCGCATTTTCTCTTTCTAATTTTGCACTCCCAAGTTACAGTTACTAGGCTTTCCCATAGCATTTGGAAACTGTGTTCTTTAAAGCTGTTGACTTTGGAACTGTCCATGCTGGACATAATCCAGGACATGATTACTGATAACTGCAATAGCAGCTTCCAGCCTGAAGATTTATTTCATCTATGTATGTCTGCATAGTTCCTCTGTCTTGTACAGGGTATCTCTAGTGATGATAACAGGTGGAAACTCTAATGGTGGTGTCTGACTGTCTGCCTGTCACCCAAAGAGAAGCCCCTCACAGCAAAATAATTTTATTTCACGTACTGGATAGCTACATGAGGACAAGTGCTTCCCTGAGGTGTGAGAAGAGCTTTAATAGTGACACACAGTTTCTTTATCACCCCTTCATCCTCAAACCACTCAAGCACAGAGCTGTAGCTATGAAACTACAATGAAACTGGGCGATAACATAGCTTTGTTGGGCCACGGGATCTGCAAACCATACACAGCCGTGAGCCTCCACCCTTCTGTGCTTCTGATGCATGGTCCAGCACAAAGAGCTGAGGCTTGGGAACCCAGCTGGGCAGCCAGGGCACAAAGCGAGCACAGAGACAGCCTTCAGGAGCTCTCAGACGCGTTAGCATCTGCCCTGCTGATTGCCAGAGGCTGTTCTGAGCCCTGCAGTTCCTGTGCTTTGCGCTGCCCTGCAGCCTCATTGATCTTAAAAGGCTGGAGCAAGGGCAGCTGTACTTCTTGCAACTGAGACTGCTTTGCTATTGATACCATGTTAATGTATGTCATTTAACCATTTATTTCAACCTCTTTTGAACTTTCAACTTTAAGGAGTAGGTGACATTGTTAAAATACTCAAAATAGATCACTAACAGTTCCGTTTTTTTTCTCTGCTGTCTTCATACTGTAGTGCTAATGCCAGATATACTGTAATAGAAACAACTATAAGGCAAACTCAGTAATTTCATTTAAGATCTTAAATGACATGGAGGTTTGGTGAGGAAGAGAGTAAAAGACTGTTTCCAAGGTCTGGAACAGGGAAAAGTTCTTCCTACCTCAAACAGCGAGACCGGGTGGAAGGATGGGGAGCTTGCCAGTGCCAGGACAGACAGGCAGAAGGAGAGTGCAGTGCAGCTTGTGGGATGGGCTAGCACCAATTATTTGTGGGCATGGACAGTTTAATAAAGATTTGAACCAGTAGCAAAGTCGAAGAGTACTGTCCCATCTGCACAAGCATCTCGTGGAGGTAGGGTAGACTTTTGTGCATAGGCCTGGGAGAAGGGGGAGGATCTGGAGGTGGGAGGAAGATGAACACTTCAGTCGTTGGGGTCAGGCTTCCTACAGGCTTGGATTGTCCAAAAGTACTTTGGAAAAGCCCTAACACAGGCAAATGTTTGTGTGGTAAAGGTACAGGGAATGGACAGGAAGATGTCCTCAAAGGCTTGAGAAGATTTGTGTTTGGTTTAGTATCCTGTTCCTATAATGGTGAATTATGAAGGGAAAAAGGGCAGTAGCAGATGAGTAAATGGAGGTCATGGAGTTTTCGTTGCTTTTGTATAGTTTAAACTTTCTGTTTCTCTACACACATTTTCACATTCTGGTTTATCATCGTGTCAGAGGATAAGATGAGATCTTGCTGAATTTGAGGCTGAACCAAGAACTATCAAGAAGATTCCACAGAGGAAAAGAAAAGAGGATTTTCAATAAAATGGTGAACATTTTTCTGGGCTAAGTGTTCCATCTTACCTAATTAGTGACCTCACCTAAAAAAACCCCAAAGTTCACTTTTCCCTTGCCAAATAGAAAAAATTATGATCTCTACCTAAGTAAATATTCAGTACAGTATTTTGTACAATTCATAATGTCATTTTACCTCAAATAATGATGAAAAACAAAGAGATAATATATATGTATATTAATGCCAAATGATATGAGCTTGCCTTTAAAAAGTTTTCTTGGAAAAAACAGCAGACTTCATCCCTTCCACTACTGACAGAACTGGAGCTATTGCTTTATATAAAAATTATAAGTGACTATAAAATATGTCTATCTGAATTAGCTGCAGGAAATTAATTCCAAGAGAAGGGGTTAATATGTCATTAGTACAATAATTACAACTCTTGGAAAAAGAAGCATTACTAAGTGAGAAAATAAGTGTTGCATTCAGTTCAAGCTCTCTTTGAGGGGTTGCATTTCTTTTTTTGAAACTATTCTACACTTTACTTGTGTAGTTCTTACTTCCATATTTTAGTGTGAGGACAAAAACCATACCTTCCACAATGAGCCCCTACTGTAATAAGAATTACAGAAATGTGCAATGGTGTCTTTATACTTCTATAGAAGTGTAACATTTATTTTTATCTACCTATATATATATAATATTTAAAACTAGTCCTTTCTCTCTTGTCAGTGTGCTGTGCCATATGGTGCCGAGCAACATGCCAGATGATAAAAATATTCCTAGAACATATGATATCATCAGTCAATTCAAGAGGGGTGAAACTTCTTGACCAAAGCATTTGTGGCTTTGATACATTTTCCTAGGTGTAAAGTGTATATTTTGAAATGATGAAGTGCGTCCAAGAGGTCTCCTTTTATGCAAATTCTAAAATACCAGCTTAGAACATTTTGCTTGTTAAAAAAGCTTGAAACTAAAGAAATTTTGTTTTAACAAAGGAATTCATGGCAAAGTAGCAGTTCTTTTCATAGCAAGAAATGATTCACCTTCTTCCTTTCAATATATATCGCTGATAGCTGCTTTGGTGTTGGAACCATGCCACGAGGAATGGCATTTCTCCACGTCTCTTCTTCATTCGCAGAGAAGATGGAATATAGTGCTTGGTCAGAGGATGTTCATGTTTAGTGCAGACAGCTATCTGTACATGCTTGGGAAAAGACCGTGTGTGCCCAGAAAAAAAGAAGAAAAAAAAAAGACAATGTTAAGTATTATGGTGTTAATGCTGGGTTTTCCTTACTTTATGTTGAGCTTGTTTCTTGTTTCTATCTGTTTGCACCAAACACCAAAAAACCAGAAAATGAAGTGTTTTGTATTGGCAGGGTGACTCATGGTCAAGTGGCCTGCTCTGGGCAAACTATGGGAGTTTCTTCAGAAAGTATCACAAATATGCTACAAAGCAAATAGAAGAGAGATGTTATAAGCTGTAGGGACAAAGCTGCAGGAAAAATGGCCTTTGGGATGGGGTTAGCGATAGACACTGTAACTAACAAACTTACATGCTAGAAGTGCCTACACAGCTGGTGTCTTTAAATGCCTGCCAGTTCTCTGTTCATTTGTGTCTTTGTCATGGGAGGAATCTCAAGGAGAAAAGCCTTGACTTTGAGTTGGAATCTAAAAACTGTGCTAGTTGATTCACGAGGATCATCTCTGTGTCACCAGACCCTTTCTTCCTGCTTGTCTTCCTTCATGTGTTTCCTTACATTGTTCGTGTTTTACCTGAGAGTCTCCTTAGTGTCAGGTCTGGCATTCCTGGGTCGGTGTTTTTTAGACTCACCTTAAAACTCAAGTGTGTATTGTAGCATTCTCATTCTGTATTTCCTGTTTACAGATTTCGAGTCCTTAAGACATCCTCGCTTCTCCTCCCATCAAATATCTGTTAGGGTTTTGATCTATTTATTTGTAGTCAAAAATTGCCTTACAGGAATTCTCGAATATCCCAGAGCAGAGACTTCAGTTATACAAGACATGGCTTAAAAGATAGTGTCTGGTCTGATTGTTATAATCTAATTTATAGAATGAATGAATGAACTGGGCCTGAAAGAAAAGTGGCATTCAGAATTGTGGTTAAAAATCTGTTTTGCACATTGCTCAAGCTCCAACCTCTGATTTTACAGTCCCACTAATTCTCCAGTCAGCCATTAAGTTCCCAAATAGTTAGGATGTGTATTTATAAGTAAAAACATGAAAAAATTTATATGTGAACAAAAAAAAAAGAAAGTTTTTTTTCTCCACAATGTGAACAGGGAAGAAGGGGTGCAAAGTAAAATTTATAGAACAGTGAACAAAGTGTAAACACTGTCATAAATTAGTATCCATATATTAGCATGAACGCTAGTACATTAATGTAGTGGAAAAAATACAGTCCTAACTTCCAGTTTATACTTTCCACTCTTTCCTTGTTGTGAGTATTCTCTTTTATTTAATGATCCTCCATAACAATCTCTTTCAACCCATGAAACCATCAGCAATTTGTTTTTACAGGTTAATACACTTACAAATGATTTTTGTAATAGAATATCCTCATCAGAGGGCAGATTTATGAACAATCCTCCTCCCCACCCCGCAATTTTTTCTTTGAAACTCAGCTACGTACCTAATTTAGTGCTTTTATGGTGACCGATTAGTTTGGTGAGGAGTGCTTTGCCTTGTGACTGAACTCAACCTCTTGAGGGTCTCCAGAGCTACATCACACCACAGGCATTTTAATGACTCAGGCACTGTATGTTCATTTGGGTTTTGTATGTTTAATGCAGAACTAAATGGGGTCAAGTCCAAGAACCCCTTAGATTGTATCACCTTTAAGGATTTGGGATTCTCTTCTAGAGGGCTGTATTCACCATGCCTGCCTTATCCCCCCACAGCTGCCGCTCACGGCGGGGCTCTTCCCAGAATCAGACTTGCTTGTGCTCATTGCTGCTGAAAGAGGACACATTTTTCCATGTATGTATTTGATAATATAATAATCTACTAATTCAAATTTTGACAATGCAGCCGTCTTTCTTGTACCTCTTCTTCCCCAAACCAAGAGCAGACCTACAGGTCCTGTCTAACCTTGTGGTTCAAATATGGATATGAACTTCCCCTTTGCCTGAAACTTCTGAGTAGCACTGCTGAGATCTTCTAAGCCAAGGTGATCAAAAGGCTGTTAAGTGGGCAGGGACGAAATAATTTTGCAGATATGATCCACTCCTTTCAGGAAGACAGAAGTAGCTGTCTGTATTTAAAAGCAAAAGGCCTAAAAATGATTTCTTAGTGGGGTTCTGCTACCTAAAAATATTCATCATCACTAACTTTAGGCTGAACAAGGCCAGTATGTCAGAGCAAAGGACATGGATGAGATTAAAGGCTGAAATGACCTATACTTCGGCTACTTCAAAAAAGAATAAAGCAGTCCATAGTAATGTTATACAATCACCTTTCACCTTCTTTCTGAGGACCTTGTCGTTACAGTAATTTGGGGCTAGATAGTATTATTGTCCATACCCTGCTGATGAGGGGACTGAGGCACAGATACAGACTTTAAAGGTGCAGTTAAAGAGAGTTACTGGGTTCTGGTCTGAGGTGGGGCTGGGCTGCGCGGCCAGTTAGATGCCATGGGAACTGTGTCTGATCCTGTGGCAAGGGCATCTCCCATACATTGGATCGGATAATGGGCACTGGCCACAGCAACGGAACATTTAT
Organism: Aquila chrysaetos chrysaetos; assembly: GCF_900496995.4. Taxonomy (NCBI): domain Eukaryota; kingdom Metazoa; phylum Chordata; class Aves; order Accipitriformes; family Accipitridae; genus Aquila; species Aquila chrysaetos. The sequence continues at coordinate 39,109,547 of NC_044007.1, forward strand.
TAATTCTGCAGACCATCATCTCAATTAATTTGCAATCATGAAGAAACACCGCAGTGGAAACACTGTCTAAACAAGTAGGAGCTAACGAGGCCGTGTGCTGCTCTGCACAGCTCTGCGGCAGTAACCTGCCTGTAGAGCATCTCAGCAAGTGCATTACAGCACACGCCACTCGTGTTGCCTCAGCTAGGCTGCTTCTGGGCTGCAGCTTGCTTGTTTGCTGTGTTATGTACCTGAAGAAAGCAAATCGGACACAGTTTGCTGTGTTATTATTATTTTTTAATATTTATGAAGCAGTTCATAAACCTTATCAACCTTAGCTAACCACACTGTAAATATTTTCACTGGGGCTCTACACTCTCCTAAGTGGTGAAGAGTAACTAGAGACTGCAAAGCTTAGAAGTTACAGGCAGTGGTGAAAGGGATTTGTAGGCTCTTATAATCTTCAATATTCTTTCTCATAAGAGATCACATTTTCAGAAGGTAAAGAAACACATTTATGTGCACAAAAATACGCATGCTTGTATGGATTAGTGCAGCTGGTTCACTACACAAGCAAATGCATATTTCAGCACCTAATTACCCCTTCTGAAGTGTAGTTATGCAATGTATCCACCCACTTGCTATAAACCTGAATGAAGATGTGAGCTGCATATAGGTTGTTTACATTGCAAATCTCTGCCTCTTTTAGAAAATCCAACTTCTACTCACTTCATATGAGCAGCTCACAGGATTTTAAGAATTCATCTTAACAGAAAGCAGATGGTTTCAGAAAGCTGAAATGAAGAAGGGAAAGGAAGACATTGAAGATCAGAACTAAAACATATAACATTAAGTGAAAGCTACCCTGGTAGATTTTACTTTTTTAAAGACAGGGGATTACAACAATTAGTCTTGTGTCCTGGCATGCAGAAAAAAAGAAAGTGCTAAAGATGTTTTTGAAGAGGCAACTTTATTTTTTTTATCTGGTAGGTGTTCAACAATAAATTGTAGAGCACAGGTTAGCATTCCTTCTTTAATCATCTGTCTGGTTAGGAGGTGGTGTCTGGTGGCAATACCTAACTCTTCCCTAGGACCTCCACTTGCAAAACCCCAAGATTCCTCCCTGTGCAAGACCCAAGGGGCTCTTGTCTCAGTGCTAAGGTGAAAGAGGACATCATCTCCCACACAAGGGAATGCAAACTTCTCCAGTGTCAGCAAGAGAGCTGCGTCTTTCTGCTCTGCTCAGCCTCTGTCTCCAAATATAGGTCCTACCTCTCCAAGGCTCTGTGGATTAGGGGAACCTCAAAAGGGCACTTAACAGTCCTACTGCAAAAATCAACAGCCTGTTTTAAATTAGCAGGAAGAGTAGTTCCCTCTTGCAGTACCAATATTTCCTTATTAAAATGAGGGGACAAGATTTAAATATAGCATAAAACTTCCAATACTGTGTAGTATTTCTTGGAGGACTGTGTTTGCTATGTTTATTTGCCTCAGGGGTAACACTTTTTTATGTACATTGTGAGGCTCAATAATCTGGCAGCGGCAGCACTCAGAACTGCTTTTCTTGATACTGTGCATCTGTCTCTGTTGTGATGGTATCTATAGCAAAGTTGATAGGAGAGAAATAGTGAAGATGTCTCTGGACTCAGTTTTTCAGTGTTGCTGTAGTTAGTTAGGTTTTCAAAAAGGTTGTGATCAATTTTAGTGTAAGGTGAAATACTAACCTTTTTTGCCTGTGGCTATTCTTAAGGAAAGAGTGATGAAAAATTCCCAGAGGAAATTTTGCTGTAAATACTGTGAGCATTAATTACTGCCTGTTGTCTCCACATGTATAAGTAATCCTTTTGGGCTTGTATGAGTAGGATCATGTGCGCTTTATTAATGATCAGTATTTGGTCAACATAACTTTATTATTTGAAACTTATGTTCAGTCATGAACTATTGGTTTCATCATAAGAACCAGAGGTAATCAATATGAACATAATCCGCATTGTTCATATTTAATAATTCTACTATGTCACTACTGTCATTATGGGGTTTTATACTGAAAGTTCATCTTTATATAGCTGATACAAGCATGACTGGTGTATCTTCTCCTTTCCACCTTCATTTCTACAGGGACTGATTTCCAGCAACTACATGATGCTGGTGTTGCTGCCTGTGCTGTGCGGACATCCAGAGCGGAGCCTCAGCTTCAGAGAAATTTTTCAAAACAGGGCTCTATGAATTGCAGTGATGGGAGGGTATTCAAATACCCAGATAGGTGGAGAGCTGATTATAAAACCTTTTGCTCTTCAAACTTCACTCATGAGCAGGTGATTCCATTTTAAAAATACTCCATTCCAGAGATTTTTCTTTTTATTCATCCTCAGAAAGTTGCTGTTTGCAAACCATTTTTGGTTGTCCGTAGCAGACAAGCATTAGGCAGCTGTCTAGCAGCAGTAGGAGAAGCACCATTATTGTATGTCTCCATAAAGATGTAGCTATTTATTATTCTTATTGGGGAAAAATATATATCTCTACATATTCTCTATGTCTTTGTACACCATATATATGGAGAGAGATACTCAGAAAAGGGCAAGCTATCCACACGGCTTATTAAAACACACAACTTCTGTTGCTTTTCTTCTTCTCAGGTTATTTACATAGCACAGTTTGGGATGTACATAGGAAAAGAAAATTATTTCCTCAATGGAACTTTTTTGGTCACATTCTCCATTAACCTACCCCAGTCCTATTCATATACCTTTTCAGAGTCTTGTGCCTATATCCATTCTACAGCTTCTGAAGATACCAACTCACTTACAAAGCCTAATGAAAACATGGACTGGAATGGATCCACTTGCTGGCGAATATCAAAAGTCATAGCATTAATAAAGTAAAGCATAGTAGATTAGTCCTGCATTAGTACAGGACTACACCTAGTGAATAACTATGGGTTTTCAATGACGAGAGCAGTGGATTAATTATTCGTTATGTCTTTGACTTTTAGTAGCACTTACGAGTTAGTCTGGGTCAGTTCTTACTGAAATCTCAGCTAAAATCAGTGTCAGGGTTGGAGAGCCAGACACCGAGGTCCTGTTTGTGTGATCAGGTGGTTAACTTTCGCTCTGGATGCGTTCTATCCTTGAGTGCCCACGTGGAGAGCTGGTCAGGAATAATTGGTCAGTTTGGAGTTTATAGCCTAACTTGTTCGTATGGACTGTGCACAGGCAATTTCTGAAAGCTTTTGAAAACAGCAGCAGTTAGCACTGGCTTGTGCTGGAGGCAATACTGGTCCTACCTAGCCCAGAAGAAATGGTGGTAAGATCATTATCTGGAATGCCATTCATCCCCAGGGTCCAAGGGTAAAATTCTTGCTGGACCGAACTCTTCCTTCTTTTGCTTGGAAGCAGCTTGTGTCCTTGGATTTACTAGGAGAGGAGCATTTCCTTTGTTCCTTTTATTCCTCAGTGTGGGTTACGTTTGCTTGTGGTAGGCGTAAATACTGACTGTGTGTACGTTTGGGGGAAGGGAGCACTTCTAAAGCATGGTTCATCTCATTTTAAGTAAGTCTAAAACAGATAGATAAATTGCAACTCAAAAGGAGATGACTAATCCAGATGTGTCCTTGTGTATCTCTGCCAGAACTGGCCACATACATATAGCCAGGACTTTCTTTTTCTTGTTACTCTTAAAAACTGGTCATTTTGATAGCACATGTGCACAGCGTTTCAAACTAGATTAAAAATACCCTGGAAATTTGGTATCCAATGAATTTTGCAAACACTTTTTTATTTTTCTAAGCTCTCCTGAGGATAAAACTCATTCTGTGTGAATGTCCAAAGTACAATTGCTTCTTGATTTGTAACAGCTGCTGCAAAAAAAGGAGTCTTTTACATTAACAATTCTGGGCAGACAGTCAGATTTTAAACTCTGGGCTACTCCATTCTCACTCCCTGATTTTCTCAGGAGACCAGTGAATCAAAAAAAAAAAAAAAAAAAAAAAGAGATTTGGATACATATAACGTGGTGTGCAAACTGACAGGCTTTGAGCTTTCTGGAGGGATGCAACAAGTACATGAAGACTGGAAATCTCATTTGGAGACATGACGTTATGAGACAAATGAGGAAAGAAATTAAATTTTAAATTTGATTAAAATTTTACTGGTGCAAATATTGTTTTTAAAAAAAAAAGTTTCTTAGATGGTCAGTAGAGGGCAGGCATATTTTATTTCTGAAGAACCTTTGCCCACTACTGTGTGCAAAGAATATTTGTTCTATCTTCAGATTTGAGGAGTATAAGTCTACTTCGTCATATTACAGTGATATAAATCAGCAGTAATAATTTAAAAAGACATTGTCAACCCCTTTGAGGAGCTAAATGTCCATTTTAAAGCAATTGGAGGATATGAGTTATGACTACAAGCATTTAATTTCTGTGTTTAGATTGTAAAAACCGTGGCATAAAAAACCTGAAATATTGCCACTACGGAGTACTAGAGAAGAATCATTTCTCTGCTGAATTCTGTAAAATGCAGTAGTTCTTTCTGATGTGAACTACTATATCACTAATGGGGTGGAAACACACTCTTGAAAGTCATGATTGTTTAAATCTTCAGCTTGGTAACAGAGATTTCTTCTTGAAGATCTGACTAGCCAAGCGACTTTAAACCTAAAGGAGCAATGCCTCTTTTAATTTCTACCTGCCTTCCTCTGTAATTGAAACAGTGTTTGTATTTGAGCTGGACAGAATACCTAACAGGTTCTGAATACAGGATAAAATCAGTGTCATATCTGATTAACTCAACAGAAAAAATAAAGTGGATTTAAAGAAGCATTTATTCTGAACGAGCCCATTCTTCCCCAAATACATTTTAGCCCTGAAACAAAATGTAGACAGTGTCTTTTCAGGAAACACATTAATATAAACACACCTCTAATATTGTTATGGTATACAACTTGTAAAGTCTTGTAATGAGATTTACTCTTAAAGAGAATGAACCATAAAAACATACATGTTGATGCTGTAAAATACTAGAAATTTCTGTTAACCTGTGTGTAAGTGTGCATATGCATATATGAATGCTTATTTATGTGTATGATCAAACTTGCTACAGTGAAGCTGTACATGTAAGTAGCAGTAACATGAGACAAGGGTTATGTCATCTACCATTTCTTTCTGTGGCTTAACAATTCCATTTTTTTCTGGCAAGGTTGATGTTCACATAGACACCTTTAACTAGGATCAAAAATGGTTTGAAGATTTGTCCCAAAATACGCAGTTCAAATTCACTTTGTCCTCTCTGTATCCATCAAGAGAAAGTCTTCATTATGTTTTAGAACTATGCCAGCTAGAAGTAAATGCTCTGAAAGATGTTGACCGTCAGCTCCAACTTCGTAGGCTTTGGACTTCTTAGCTTGGCTGCCGTGTTGCCCTCATTGCAACCATGGCTTAGATACGTGTGACTGAGATACAGAGGTCCTTGAATTGCACTTGTAACCAAAAATGAAAGCAAGTTTCTGCGATTACTTTCATTCTTTTTAAAGAAGTGGTGAGGCCTTACAGACAAGGAGCTGAATTTTTATGCTACTTGTGCCTTCCAGATGGTCTCCGGGATTAGTTTCAGTTTTTCGTTCTAGAAATTAATGAAGGTCCATATTTTCATGCAATCCAGCTAGATACTGAGATGATGAATCTCTGTAAGAAATGAAAGCTGATTGAAGAGATGCAAATGTTAGAACCTTCAAATGATTTCAATCAAAATTGGACTTGCTATCATGTGGGTACATGTTACTAAATTAACTGCAATTTTATCTACTTGTATCTTTGTTGTAGTCATCTAGGCAGATGGAAGAACTGTCCATATGCAGCCCATATCATTACAAAATTTACAGGATATACTTTACTCTAATCTTGTGCTTAACCCCTGAATGATCTAGTGTTACGTTTCCTATGAAATGCTAAGTATAAAAACTGAACTTACTGCTAATGCTTTTAGGTGACTGGATTTCACAGCACTTAGACTGAATAGAAAATCTAAAACTTTATTGTGTATTGTTCTGTTATGATGATGACACTGCAACAAAATATTTGTAGCCATATGGGTCTTAATGAAAAAAATGGTATTTCTGTCAATAATGCAATAACCTTCATCAAGCCAACAAATAACTTTCAAAGTTTTAATGCATAAACTTTCAAAAAGAACTTCTTCCTTTAAAAACTCTGCCTTTGACTTGAGATAGTGAAACTGCTGTAGTGTAAATTTCAAGATTACTGGCACTGACAACATCAACTTGAAACCTAGTCATTTCATAAAAAAAGAGCTAGTGGTTTCAGGAAATGTTTCTATTTCTATGTTATCTTGCCAGTTTCTGTAATTCTACTGTTATATTTTTCTCTTTAATGACTTCTATCTCCTGTGTTGGACTGCAAGGCTGTCACAAAAGCAGGGGAAAATCCATTTATGCAGAGTAAAAATGAAACAGAGTTTAAACAAAATTATAGTTTTTAACACAAATTCTTATGTGAATTTTTTACACAAATTCTATTTTCACAATGTAAACAGAGATTAGAGAATCTAATTATGTTATTAGCATTGCTTATAAATGCAGACCTATTTATTATTACGTTAGTGCCGAGCACGGTAAAAGCTGGAAATAATTTCTCCTTCAAGAAATTGCATCTTGAAAACAAGATAAACAGATGGCCATAGAGGAACCAGAGATGAACTGGAATGGCCTGCTCAATAGTAGGTCAAAGATTTTCATCGAGGAGTACTGGAACAAGGTCTTACTGAATGTCTTCAGTACCACCTTAAAAAAATCAGAACCGCTGTTCTGGCTTATCTCGGTTTTTTAAGACTTAGGACCCTGGTGCATGTAGGATGCCATGTAGCATACATTAGCTGTCTACCATAGCCTCCTTAGAAATGGTTTGTGGACCACATAGGGTCTCCAGCAGTTGCAAAACCACTCATCTGAATAAAGCTGAGGAAGAGCCGTGACCACAGTCAAGTGTGAGCTGTCCTTCGGGACTGTTTCTTTCTGGTGAAGCCAGGTTCTGTGCTGTGGATTCTTGTGCTCAGTGTCTCCATCTACACTCACTTGTCTTCAGAGCTGCTGAAATGGCTATTTCCATGGCCCTTCTTGTGCTATTTCTCTTTGATGCTCTGTAACTTCCCTGATGCGAAGGGTGAGGTGTGTTGTAGGAGACGTGAATGGAAACAAACAGTATGGGAAGCTGAACTGAGGTAGCGTAGATGTGACTGCATGATGATGTTCAACACGAGGTTCAATACCTGTATAAAAGCCTGTATGGTTAAGAAGACTTGGAAGGGAACTAAGAAGCAGGAACTGTGCAGTAGGACAGAAAAAAAATGCATGACAGAGGGTGAGAGATGAGTCTGTGGGGAAGGATGAATGTGTTGGAGACTGAGAGGGGTAAAAAGGAAAAGAAGTAAGGGGAAGCCTGAGGAGAAGTCATAGAGAGGAGGAAGAAAAGAATCTCTTGTCTCTTGCATAGAAACTTGTGCCTGAGGAAGAGCTCACTTGAACATTAGCAAAATAAAAAGAACCAGGAAAGCTGACCAGGGAAACATTAAACTGGAAGCAAAACAGAGAGGGAAAGGGCTTGCTTCCCCCCCCGGCAACAGGATGCTCCCAAATTGCTGCTTTTTTTTTTTCCCTTTTTTTTTTTTTTTTTTTTGTTCTGGCTAAAAATCTCCTGATTTCCCAACTTCTCATTCTGTAAACTGCAGTGGGATTTAAAAAAAAAAAATCTCCTGATTTCCCAACTTCTCATTCTGTAAACTGCAGTGGGATTTACAACTTTCCCATTGTATTTATTATTGTTGTTGCAGTACCACCCAAAGTCTCAAACAAGGTCAGGACCTTTCTGGGAGAGAGGCTATGAAAACAAAGAAAGGTGATAAATTTTGTGTCCTGAAGCCTGGTTCAAAGGCTGTTACAAGCAATGTGAAGACTCCCATTAATGTAAATGAGTGGTTAACATTTTAAATGTGCTAGAAAACTAAGTATGTGTCTGCATACTGCAATAACATGTCATTAGGAGATGTAAAGCCAGCTCTGAACATCTGAGCATCAGAAGTCTGAGGTAATTTATCCCAAGATGCAAGACCTAAGTCCTGGCCTCATTGGAGAAAGCGGGAGTTGGATTTTAGCCCTGCAGCTTCTGGGGCAGGAATTAGCTGGAGCGTTTCTAAATGGTTCTTGCGTTGTAGCAATGTGGTGCAGCCACAGTGGTTAACTGCAAGATGGTCCTACCGTAGAAGGTGGCCAGGTTTTGTTGGTTTGATCTTAAAGCATAAGCTGTGTTTAATTTAAACAGAAGCAGCCTGGCAGGGCTAGAAGAAAGTCAGACTTAGGACTTGTCATTAATTCCCTGTGTACTCCTTTTTCCAGTTGCCAAGTCCAGTTTGGCCCTGGTTTGATCCCCCAGAGAGATGTTAGAACAATTCATAAGCACCTAGACAATAATCAGGTGATAAAAAACAGCCAGCATGAATTTGTCAAGAACAAATTGTGTCAAACCAATCTCATTTCCTTCTTTGACAGGGTAACTGGCCTAGTGGATAACAGAGAAGTAGGAGATGTGATGTATCTTGACTTAAGTGAGGCTTTTGACACTGTCCAACATGACATTCTTATAAGCAAGCTTGAAAAATATGGCCTAGATGAAATCACCGTAAGCGGCTGCAAAGCAGTTGAACAAAGTGTTCTCAAAGAGAAGTTACCGGTGGTGCTCTTCCCAACTGCAGCAGGGGCAGCTCAGCTAGCATCACTCGCCACTCTCTTCCATGGAAAGTTCTGCTCTCTAATCCATCATTCAAAATGCTAATGAGAAAATACACTTTCTTTTTTTACAGGGACAATGGGTTGGGGTAGGTAGGTTTGCAACACTTTGGAGGAATGAATCGGTTCAGAAGGATCTATATGAAAATCAACCAGGTGAAATTCAGTAAAATTCAAAATTACTGCCTTTGGAAAAGGTACAGTAAATGCACAAAGACAAAAGGTGGAAGTAATTGGAAGGCAGAAGAGTGTCTGGGGTTTTAGGAGATCACAAGTGAAATATAACTCACAAAGGACATGCTATTGCAAATAAAGCACCTTTTTTTCGGGATTCTTTAACAGGAGTGTCATGTGTAAGACATGGGAAGTAATTATTTTGCACCATATGGTGCTGGTGAGGCCTCAGCTGGAGTATTGAATCCAGTTTTGGGGACTGCATATAAAGAAAGATGTAGATAAATTGGAGAGTTTCCAAAAGAAATCATGAGGAAATGAAGAATTTTAAAAGCATGATTTAAAAGGAGAGGTTGAAGGAGTTAGGTTTGCCTAGGATATTTACTCCCCTTACCCCTTTTATGCAGCAGGAGGGTCTACACAGTCTCCTGCGGTCTCTGAAAGTCCTATATTTTTGTAGTCCTAACTGTAATATTGGCTATCTGAATAACATACTCATCTCGGTCACGATTAGTTGATGTCATAGCAGAGGCGTCTTTAGAGATGTCGCAGCAGAGGCATCAGAAAAGGTCTGAAAGAGAAAACAGATAACTTGGAGTGGCTTCAGAGGGTCTCTCTGTGCAAGTACAGCAGTAAGGAAGATTAGTTTATTGGGGAAACAGAGAAGCCAGTGTTTGAAACTGACTTCATTAGCAGTGTGGAGAAAAACTACTTTATCCATGATGATTTTTTGTGTGTGTGGCCACATGGATTTAAGTATCATCATTTTGACAAGTTGGTACCATCCTTCAACTCTCAGAGGTTTCCTTCTGTAAAGTTTTCTTCACTGGAGATTTCTGACTGAATCCAGAATATTATTTTCCTGAATTGAAATGCAATGGAGTGAGAACAATGTTTTTAGAAAGTAAAAAATTTTAAGAAGGAAATAAGTCCACATTTACAGTGTATGGTCAGATTTTTCTTTCTTTCTTTATGTTTATTTTTCAATTCCAGGATATGTCTGCTGAATTGTATCATTTAGACATTGAGGTATAGGCAAAAATGACTGCTGGCCCTTGCTTTTTGTTTCTCTGCTTGTCTTTAGAGCTGTTGACACATACTTACATATACCTAACAAAAAGTTCCCAGCATTTGCAGGATTCAATCCTGTTGCTCCGCTGAAAGGTAGAGTTAGAGTAAGCACGTCCAGATTAACTGTGGAGCAGCTCAGCTCAGCGGACTACTGCAGTGCCATGTATGGCATTTATCTTTGCTGCGAAAGGTTCATGTGTTCACCAGCAAACTATAAATAGATCAGTAGATAATGAATCTTTGTTAGCTGTTAAGTGAGGAATAATAAATATAAATCCTTTTTTTTTCATAGAAGCCAAATCCTCCTGTCCTGCCTCAAGAAGACTTAGACTTTCCAGTGTAGTTTGAGGGAGTTTAAGCTTCCCCAAAGGTGTAGGGATTTGTGGAGCGAGTGGAAGTAGTCTTGCATCCTGTGAAGGATAATACTGCCCATTCGTCATCCCTAGGTCAGGCTTTGTGGGCAGTGGAGCTGAGGAGCCATGGTCATGGCTGCACTTCAGCCTGTCCTTCACATCCCTCCAGGTGCTCAAGGGAGTGGAGACCCTTGGCTTTGTAGTACCGCTGCTTCTCTGCCTTGGAGGCGGCTAATACCTGTGACTTGGGTGGAAATGATGCGATTGTCCGTAGGTATGAGCAGAATCTGTATCACGACTCATCCTGTGCCTTTCCCAAAACAATGCCTCGAAAGCATTCGTGTTTGCCTGAAAAAAACAAGCAGACAATCTCTCTGTCTCTCAGATACACAAATACACACAAACCAAAAAAACCACCCCAAAAGGCAGGACCTGGTTTAATCCACAGCAAACCCCAGGCAGCTCAAAGTTAAACTTCCCGTTCAATTACTAATTCACTGCTTTTGTTTGTGGGTATTGCAGTATATGTGGTCTGTGAGATTACCCGCTGATTGTCATTTTTCATAGCGATGCGGCTATCCCACAGAAGGGATTAAGAGTGAAGCTTCCTTTAGCGCTTGCACTTCGCAGCGTTACAGGGCACGGGGAGGTTGTTTTGCGTGTGTGCGAGGGGAGCTGCACGTGGGTGCGAATTAATAGAGTTTTTAAATGTATTTTTAATTTTTATCTCCAAGCAATGCTCTATTATCAGCTAGATGATAAAATGTCTTGAATAGTTGACTCTAGGGCTTTCACTAAACTGCCCATGAATGCTGAAACCATCTGTTTTTCTGGACGTTTGTCAGGGTGAGTGTGGCAGAGGCAGCTGTTTGAAAAGGGACGCTTTGGATGATGAACCAGCCCATTGTTTCTGAGCGATTCGCTTGCATTCAGAGGCTCTACCCAAGCGTACTATAGAGCAATCAAAATCAAACTATTGTTTGTCCCAATCATATTGATCTGAAAAGAAGGTGGTGGGATGACCGCATTGTAGATGCAAATAGTTGTTTAGAGCAGCTGTATGCTGGCCAATATGTACCACAGTAGGAAACCCACATGGAAGCTAGAGGGCTCCCTGCACCCTACTGGGGAAAGAGAAAAGATGATGCCAGATTGAACTCCAGTCTACAGCAAAAAGGAAGGCTCTGGACTGTTGGTATTGCTAGTAATTTGCTTTTTACAGCAATGGTTGACATTAACCCTGTAGTGCCTTAGTAATTAAAGTCAATTGTTTGGGGTTTTTTTCCTGCAAGCACGTTGCGAAGAGAGTTTATCAAGAAGATAATTACCGAAAGCTACTGCAGTGAAATATAGGAGCAATTGGATTGCTTGGATGTCAACTATCAATTTTCTCTTCTGTAAAAATTAATTGCATTTTTGTTGTTGTTTTCTATGCAGAATCATTCATGCACTGTTTAAAGTTTTCATAATTTATTTATGATGATGAAAATATAGCAGCTGAATCGAAACATATTGTGGTGTTCGTTTCTGTGTTAAATATAGCTGTCTTATCTCTGCAGAAAGCAGGGGAAAAGATGATCTTTAGTGCATGTAATGAAGATTATAGCTTTTAGTTTAGAGTAACTGAGAAAGCTGCACTTCATCCATTAACATTTTAAGCTTTTTAGTTGTCCTTGTCACTTCATTGCATGCATGCTAATATCTCCTCATATAAAATTTAATCTGTCGAACTAAATGAAGGAATTAGTATCTGAAAGACATCTTTCATTAAGCAATTAACGAATCTTTCTAACAAATCTACAAAAGCATATGTGTTTATATTTAATAAGTATTTGTATGATCAGCCAATTACAATACAGAGATACATCTTTTTTGTTTATTTGTGATATTACAAAATCAAACCTTACAATTAAGCTGTAATTATGCTTTCGAAAACGTATTGTAATTGTCAACAACTGTGGTTAGGGGACTGCTGTCTTTCAAAATCATCACAGTCACGTAAAGCTTAATATATATTTCTTTGTGTAAGAATCTTTTTTCCTGTCTCCGTGATTCGTGGATGGAAATGATGAGGTAGTAAAGAATCTGCAGAGGGAATACATTCAAGGATATATCTTTTTAAAATTAACAATGATGTATATGTGCATGTAGGAGGGAAGCAAACAACAAGAGGATGGCAGCCTGGGTAAAAAGATGATCACCTGCACCAGCTGCAACGTTTCCTTTCACAGCTTTAGAGTAGCTTTTCAAATGTATTCTCTTTTCAGGCTGCTTGCATAATTTTATGAAGGGACACCCCACCCTAACTTGAACTATTACTAAACCAGTGTCAGCCTCTGTGTAAAAAATGAGAAACATAAGTAAAAACAGTGATATTGACCCTTTGCCCTTGCGCCATTATTAACTTGTTTGGGAGTCTTTTTCTTAGCAGTATATATGAATGCTTCCTTCCTAGGCTTCCTTCTTGTCTGAATTACTTTAGTTTTCAGAATGCGCCATCTGATGTATAAATGTCCAGTCACTGCAGCAGAATGAATTGTCAATTGACTAATAACTCTTTAATATGGGGGGGGGGGGGGGGGGAAGGTACTATATTTCCTTGAATAAGGTGGTGCTCCTTTACTAGTTGCTCTCTGATTTGGCCTGCTTTTATAGATTTTTTTAAAATGAAGTCTTCACTTGGATCATGCAGTTGTTTGGAGAAAAAGACTATGGTAAAGCAGTTGAGCAATAAATCATACTAGCTTCAAGTAATGGCCACTTTCCTGAGTGAGGACCAAATTCTGCATTAAACGGTTCATTTTCAAGCACATACAGTGTATACAACAATTCTAAGCATTTCCTTCTACTAAATAAAGAATGATGTTCTTCAGAAACTTCTACCCTTCTGAGTGCATGTAGGTCCATGGCAGTTGGCAGGAAAACGCCAGAGAAGAATTGGAAGTGGGTAGGAGAAATAAAACCCCAAGTACTTAAAAAATACTGCACCTGCAATTCTCTCTCTGGGGATGAGAGTGAGGCCCAGGGGAGACATGTGGGTCAGGTGAGTTAGTGAATTACAGGAAGGCACTTGGTGATTAATTTGGCCAGTAGAAAGACTTGTTTTACTTTCCAGACATACAAAGCAACATTAAGACAGACAGTGTAGCATGCTTGATTTGACTCATTTGCTTATCTTTTTCATTAGCAGTTTGCTACCTGACTGTTTCAGAGCCAGTTCTCCAAGTGTTAAAATAACTCACCAGCTTGACAGCTATCATATATGTCTGGCAGTATTAACAAAGTGCAATCCTTGCCATAAAGTTTGAAAAAAATGTATCAGACACCTACTCGCTGGTTGCCAGAGGACCAAACCCCTGAGCAGGAGAGAGACAGAGGGAGATGCTGCACCACCAGCAAAGTTCAGGGATGATGAGGAGCCAAGACACCTGCTATCTTCCCCTCCTGGAAAGGGTGGGGTGGAGGAATCCTGGAAATCTTTGTTCACTCTTGGATAGTTCTCTGTGGCGTCTGTGAAAGTCTGCTCAAAGTTTCACCCTTTGCGTCAGACTCAGGGTCGTGTTTGTTTCATCTCGTGTTGGGGAGGCCAAAGTCATCTGCTCAAGGATGCTTTCAGCTGTCTGCAGTGCACTGCACAAAATACTGATAAGACACATTCCCATCCTGAAAGAGCCCCGGCCGCTCTCAAGCATTAGCAGCTTCCTTCTTCTTTTTATCTTTTGTTTGCTCTCACACAGCTTTCTGGATGTAGGCTTTTATTACGCTCCTTTTTTTATATGCCTTCAGTGATTGATTCCAGTGCCTACTTCCAATGCTGTTCAGTTTCACCAAATATTGGCAGTGTGAAATTACCGCTCAGTTAAATCCAGAGATTTTACCAAGTGCAATTCCTGGATCTGCTTTACTTCAAATGGGATCACACAAACAGGAGCTACAGAATATCAGTGTTTGGTTATAGTCCTTCTGATGAAGAGCAGTGTAAATATGTAGATAGACAGAAATCAGTGCCTTGAAAAAATAATAGATCACTAGTGTATTGCACTTAAACCTTTTTCCGTGACCAGTTTTCGTCAGAAAAACTGTGGAGATGCACTTGGGTATAGGTGTAGGGTTGTGGGTTTATGCTACAGTTATCCGAGGGAATCAGTTATCTGATTATTTGGCTATAGTCTTGGGCTGAATTAGACTCTACTTTGGTCAATGCAGCGTCCCCATGTCTGCCGTGCATTTCCTGATACGAACGTGGATTGTAAAGAGGTAGATGCAAACAATAATGAGGAACTCTTAGTACTGTGTTCTGTATATTAACATTATTTAGCTGGGTTTTTATTAGGAAAAAATGGGAGTTTCTTTTTTAGAGCGATGGAGGACTCAGATCTTTAAATCCTAATGGAGACAGGGAAATGGTAGTCTGATATAAATAATGTTTCTTTGCGGTGGGCACACAGAAATAAAGCCTGGTTTGCTTTGTTTCCTGTAGGATTTTAGTCATCTTAGTATAAAAATGCATGCATCTGAATCCACCGTTTTTCTTTCCTTATTTTTTTCCTTTAAGACATGTTGTTATAATCCCCTAAAAAAGATTTTTTAAGCAGTCTCCTTTTCCTGGTGAAAATTTTCTTCCCTAAGAAGCATTTTGACAACGGTACTGATTAACATCCTTTCACAAGGTGAATAATATGTTAGGCGAAAATGTAGTTGAGTTAGAGAATTTGGCACAAAATTGGAATAAGGACAAAATGTTGTCAGAATTGGGTGCTGGAAGCCATATGCTTCTTTTTTGAAGGTGGGTCACGTTTTTAGCTGTCAGATTGCTAAGAATCCTCATGTCACCCGTGGACTTCAGGCAGAGACAGGTTTTCACCATGGTGGGAAGGCAGGCCTGCCTGCTATCCCCACTTTGGCACATGAATTCAAAACTTGTATGACAAGGCATTTGATTTATCAAGCCTAATTTGTGACGTTGAAGGACTTCTCTCTACAGAGATTTCATTTCCACTCTTCCTGCGGCAAACTGTCATTTTACTACAAGTTTCAGAAAATGGGGAAGATTGGGCTTGTTGGTTTATGTCTTTCTCCAAAGGATTCAACTTGCGAAGTTAAGTACTTAAATAGGAATTTCATCTTTGTAAGAACACAAGTTTCCTGACTTGTGGTCCCAAACATCATTCTTCTGTTTGAGAGAAGAGAGACAGAAAGAGGGAAAAAGCTAAGAAAAAAAAAAAAAAATTAGACTTCTCATCTCAACCCTGAATAAGCTCATAGGTACTCAACCCCGAAGAAGCTCATAGGTAATTTGCACCCAGACTTTTGTGCCCACGCTTTTGTACTAGCTTGAATAAATCTGCTGTTTTCACCTTCCACTACTTCCCAGAGTATTTTTAGGAAGCCATAATTTTACTATGCTAAACAAGTATATCTCCCTGTCCAAAGAACTGGTCTCACTCCTGTACCATATAAATTCATGTTTCTTTGGGGGGGGGGGGGGGTGTGTGTGGAATTTTTTTATTTTAGTTGTCCACTACATTTTCTTTGAAATTCCAGATGAGGTTTCATCGGAGTGATACAAAGTCATTGGGGGTGATACAAATATTTCTGTTGACAATTTGTGGATTGACTGTACTATTGTGTTTCTGCATCTCATTACTAGAAGAAATGAATAGCTCTTGGTCCTTGGTCTCCTCTGTGTTTTCAGTTACGGAAGCCCAGCACTCAGCAGAAATTCTTGGCTCTGTCCTGAAGCACTTGACCTCTCAGCTGAGAGTAACAGATCTTCCATTACTGGTGTCCCACATTTCTTCTTTGTGATTTCTGGTCCTTCTTTTGTTGCCAGTGAGTCCCAACTTCATGTTCTTATTAGCATCCTTATATTTAATATTTTGTTGGTGAAAGTATTAAATCTAACTCGTCTTGAAGCCAGTCCCTAAAGTACTTCACTAGTAACCTCCTTCCCATATCAATCATCCTTTTTTCTGTGTAAACCACTGGCTTCTACAGCCAGTCCCAGTTCTCCATTTGAACTGGTTGTGACAACTGGAGATGCTCTGCTGAGTTCCAGATAGATTAAGAATTACTGGTTTTGTTGTTTTAGTTTTTAACCTAAAATAGTCGTTCTCCTAGAAAAGAAAGATTTAATGTCTAGCTAGCTCCTTTAAAAAATTGTTTCAAAACCTCAGTATCTCAAAAGGTGTGTAGTACCCCAGGACAGCTTTTCTACAGTATTGCCATTAGAAAGAAATGGGCATAATCATACCATGCAACTCATAATTTGTATGAAGAGTGTATTTATTTCAACAAAAATTAGCAGAGTGATCTTTTCAAAACAGACTATTCCTGAGTTTTAATCTTTTTTCAGTGTTTGGAAATGTTCAGTTGCACCTTATGGGTGTTGTATGTCACAAGAAGGAGTTTTACGCAGCACTTTAGCATACAGAATTTCCATTTCTGAATGGTTTTTAATCAGAAACTTGTTAGTCCTGAAAGGTTTCTTTCCAGCTTTCCAAGTATAAGGCAACAGATACGGACCCATTCACACTGAGAGAAAAATTATCCTACTTCCTTGCAAATGAGTTTTAAAAAAGGAGACTACTTATGGCTATTAGAGATCCTGTAGCAATCTTTGTCCTGGCATGCTCATCCATTTCTGCTTTAGATGCTTACCAAGTCACTTATCCCAGTCATCTCAGAAAATACCTTCCCCCTACTAATACTTGCTTTAGGTTGATTTGATATTGCATTATTTATTTTATATCTTCAGCTGTCCATGCTTTAATTCCAAACTGGTGAAAGCAGCTTCTCAGTGGCTGCACTGCTGTTGCTGTTGTCTGAGTGGGGTCCACCCTTAAAACAGAGCTAGTTGCCAGCAAAATGGAAGTTATTTCTGTTTTCCTCAAGTGAGGGTGCCTCTCAGGTAGGTTTCTCATGTTTTATTAGGAGGAATCGCTGACCTTTCGGTTCCTGTGTGAATTTTATATTTGGGAAAGTAGGTGATGTGGCATTTCTAAAGACATAGAAACTTTTGTGTAGAGATTTATCGAACAAATTTGATATTCAGTACTCACTGCAGACAAATACTGCACATTCAGTCCTTGATATGCATGCATAATAGTAATCAGTATCAAATGAGGAATGTGTACTCAGCCTTCAACTTGACGTAAAGGCTTTCTTCTTAAACGACACATTAACTCTGTCATTCCAGCAATGAGTGAATCAAAGTTTAATGATAGTAATGAGGCTAATTAACAGAGTTTATGCATGAAATAAATATGAAAGGTTATAAATATCAATTTAATTCTAGAATCTTAAACATTGTAAGGCAAAAACTTTCTGCTACTATCCCTTTGTTTTTAACTGATGGATATTTACCTCCACTTCTTTCTGTTTTAAAGCCAGTTTCTCTCCTGCACTGAACACACAGGAAGTATTATATAAAATATTGATGGAAAATGCCATGTAGTAACTTGGCACGGTGATGGTTCAAGTACGGTGCTAATCAATGGATGGTGTTTATAGTAAAATAGCTATTTGGCATAATTTAAAAAACCAACAATAACAGAGTTTTGTTTAGCTTCTTTTGAAAAGGCTTAGCAGTAAAATTTACTTTTTTCTCAATTTTATGAGAAATTTCACTAAGGGTTAATCTGGTTGATTTATATTGCCACTGTAGGAAAGAGGTTAAAAGAGTTTAACTTAGACTCCCCATGACCAGTGGAACCGAGATACATTTTTTGATCAGACTGGATAATTCACCTTGTTATGGCATATATGAAGGGAGAGTTAAAAATGGTTGCCACAGTTGCAGTAACTTTTGCTAAAGTAAGTGTTGACATTGTTTAGATATTGTCAGAAAACAAGTCAAAGCATATGCTTTACTAAAAGATAAATTCAGTGCTGCCGTGTGAGGAAGTGGGAGTGTTCTTCTGCTCCAGATAGTCGGTATGTGATACCCAGTTTTCAGCATGATCCTACCTGGGGCTTGGTCGGATGCATGCACGAACCCCTTATTTGAGTGTGGTGGTATTTGTACCTCGGTGTGTTTAACCCTTTGAGCCTCCAGGGAATGCAAATGGGCATTCAGAGCAGTTACAGTGCAGTTCTGTTCTCTCCCTGGTCACCTCTCCTGAGATGCTGCTAATGGTTTTGTGGAAATCATTTATACTAGCGCTGTAATGAAGACATAAAGGACACCACTCATTCTCCTACAGAGATGTCTGTCCTGCGTGGCCTCCAGCTGTGGGTCCAGGAGGATGTAATTCTCCCTCCGTGGCAGTGTCAGACCTGCCAGCTCTGTGTGAACATAGAATAAATACCGTGGAGGATCTCACGGTACTAGATAGACCCCTGTTTTGAGGCAGCTGAATTGAGCCCTGCTTGTTTACTTCAGGTGAAATAAATCAGTTCAAGCTCCATAGGCTGTACTGGTTGCTGTTGGGGTCAGAGAGCATAGATAGAGCATTATGAGATACCTACATGCAGGTACCTAAATTTAATCTGCAAATCCCACGCACACAGCCAAAAGCAGGGTACTTACTGTCTTCTTTGGTACATGGGAGGCAGGCTGGAAAC
Organism: Aquila chrysaetos chrysaetos; assembly: GCF_900496995.4. Classification (NCBI taxonomy): domain Eukaryota; kingdom Metazoa; phylum Chordata; class Aves; order Accipitriformes; family Accipitridae; genus Aquila; species Aquila chrysaetos. Next base: position 39,128,482 of record NC_044007.1, read on the forward strand.
TGTTTGGTGTGCCGTTCTCTTACCATAAAGCCATCATGGTGCATACTCATCTTTAAATAAAATGTGAAATTCTGGTAAATAAGTGTAAGATACATTCACCCACCCTAAGTTCATGCACGTGACCTGTTTAAGTGAAGACTGTAGTTGTCCCTCTGCAGTCAAGGGAGGTAAAACAGGTATCTCTACAGAGGAATTCAGATCTTGAGCACCTCAGTTGGTGCTAGGAATGATACTTTCCATCAGCTGGACAGGATATTCAGGGCAGTTAGGATCCTTACTTTAATTTAAGGGAAATTAACCCTGACTTAAATTGTTTCATGTTACAGCTTCAGAGAGCCCCCCAAATGTAAAAGAAGTATAATCAACAGTCTGCGAGGAGTGTGGAGTGATACCCCAGCTATGTTGGGGAGACAGGCAAATAGCAAGCAGATTTAGTGTTTGGCTGACTGAGGTGTTGGGCTGAGTGTTGAATTTGGGTTAGGAATTATTGTCTTGCTCATCTTCTTTAAAAGCATGGCCTGGTGATTTTTTGTAAGGGATGGGATTAGCAATGGCTTATTCCAACTGTCACCATGACCTCCAGTCTTTGTCTTCTCCATGGTGAACTCATGAAAGAATGATGGCAGACAGTTGGGATTATTCCGGTGGGAAGGAAGGGGAAACCACTGATTAACTCCCGGGAATACTGAAGTGTCCCTAGAATATACTAATGATCTTCAGTAGCTATTCCTGGTAAATTTTTTTTGTCCTCAAACAATGGTTTCTGTTTGTGGGACAAAGCTTTATTCTTCATTTAGTTATCTTCTCTCTGGAAAGCACCAAGAAGAGCTCTTCTAGGAAATAAAACAAGGCAGCTAAAAAGAGAGAAGCCTAACTGTCCCATTCCACCTCAAGAGCATCTCCACTGTGCAGAGGTTCCTGGTGCAGAGACCCCTGCCCCAAAGTTCTCTCCAGCTAGTAGGGGCTGTGTGTTTGCTCTCACTTGGATCTGCACAAGAAGGAATAACTCTTGCAGGGACGTTGCTCTGCTCATAGAGGGTCAACTTCAGGCTGTAGGCACTTTCTTCCACTCTATTTCCAACCCTGTCGCAGTGAGTTGCCCACTTAATTACAACGATGTTGATTGTTTTTCAAGATTAAGAATCAAAGCTGAAAGGTAGGGGGGGATGTGGATTGTCCCAAATATGACGTACTGGCACCAGTGCTACCCTGTGTCTCTCCGTGAGGGGTCATCACAGGGCCTGATGCTTTGCTGATGGTGGCAGAGAGGCTGCAACCTCCTGTCTGCCGGCAGCAACCTCCAGTCTCAGCAGCTCTGGTTCATACCAGTGATGATCTTGAGGGAATGTCAGTGTAAAAATACTAGGTTAACTTCTACCCATGTTTCAAGGCAGAAACATCCTTGTTTAGGTTTCTGAACAGGATGGTCTGGGATGAATACCTGCAGGCTACTCAACTGCATGACTTAGGGGGTTTCTTCCATTGTTGTTTGAGTTACTGTAACCTTAATTAAGGTTGCCTTCTTACAGTATTTTTTTGAAATATGTTCTTGGAATTGTTGGACTGCTCGTGAGTTTAAAGCAAATTAACAATACTTCTTTTTTTTCCCTCTGTAAAAGCTGTTTTACAATATGTCTCTTGTAAACTTGCAGCTTTCTAAGTTTCTGTATCAGAATGTGAATTGATTATGGGATTTGACGGATCGTATCCCATTAGCTCTTTGGCTTGTAGGAAACAGCCCTTGACCTATTTTTTTAAGCTTTATTTCATAAATGTTTTCAAAATTGTCTGAAGATCAAAAAAGCAGGGTCATTCATTTAAATTTACTTTAAAGACCAGCGATTCATGGCTAATGAATGTATGGTTTATTAATCAAATGTATGTAGCTGAAAGAAGCCAACTACAATTCACTTACAATTGCGATTTTACCCTATTTTAACGTTATTTTAATGAGCTACAGATTTGAATGTGGGCTTTGTTCATCTGTTGCTTCCACTCAATTGCAGTTTCACCCTAAGAAGACACAAGACAGATTGATCAGGCTTCCAGTCATTGTGAGACTTAAATGAAGTGAACAGGGCCTTATGTTTCAAAACCAAATGAGAGGATTAAAGCAACAAAAAAAAAAAAATTCTCCTATGTTATCTGTCTGCTGTTCTTAAATTTGATTAAGCTACTTGCCACTAAGCACTTTTGGTTTTACTGTAAATACAGCCTAGAAATAAATTTTCATGGCCGCAGGCACCAATCAGCAAGTGATACCATGAATAATTAGCACTTAGAAACACTTGTTCATGTTAGAATATTTCTTTGATTGCCATTTCCAAAAACACACTCAGATAATAGGACAGTACATTTCTTTAAGGTCTAATTGGGATAGAGCTCTGTGCCAGCAGTTACAATAGTAGTATAAGCAAAGTTTTCCTAATTTTCTTTTTGTGTGTGTAGTGCAAGTTTGTATTTTGTGAGAACAGAAGAAAAAGAATAGTCTCAAGTTAAACTATAATAATTTGATGTATTCATCTTTTATTTTTTAAACTTCAGCATTCAGTTTTTGGCTATAAAAGGCACTTTTTAACTTGAACAAGACCGTATCTAATATTCTCTTCATAAAATGTAAGCAGATTGCAACCACCATGTAAAATAATGAAATGACCTGTGAAGACAGTATAAGCAAGAATTCTGTATCCTACGTTATTCTTATTCTGCTTTATTCTTAAAAGCTCTCCAGTTGGCTTGAGACTGTCTGATAGGAAGTAGCAATCCTTGTGAGTTATACTGAACATAAACGCTAGGAACAGCAATGTAGAAGCATAGCTCAGTTTTATAGACTTTTGCTTCAGTTTGTATGTTTAACTTTTGACATGTGTGTTTGAACTGCGAAGTCCATACCATGAAAATATTCATTACGCTAGTAATAATGCTGTATTTTTCACATATGTTTAATTTACCTATTTTATAATGGATTTTGATGCTGATTACACATTTCTATTTTGTTCTAAATTGCCTTTTGAATTTTTCACGAAAAAATATTAAGTAGCAAAGCAATCTAACATATCTGTACTTGATCCCACATATCTTGTGTACCCAAACTCCCACCCTACTCTAGGGTGACTTTCTGTGCAGAAGAACCCTGTCTGTAGATTCTGGTGCCCTGAACAACGTGGGGTTGTTATGTCAAATGACTTTTTAGATTGAGATTTTAAGTAAGAAATACAGGAAATAAGTTTTGCTAACGCTGAGACATTTTCCAGGGTTTAAAAATGCTCTTAGAGTGGAAAACAGCTATAGAATCCCTTAAAAGAAATGTTTTTGAAAACTGATCTTTATGTAATGCTTTGACTACACTAAGTACAAGCACTAACCAATTAGTGCACTATCTCCACAGAGGAGGCTAAATTTACAGCTGGTGAAACTGAGGCAGAGAAGGAAAAAATGGACTTTCTGGTATGCCTAAGCGTATCTTAAGTGATTGGCATCTCTGTGCAGCAAATGAAGCGCAGGCTGCCATAACTGTGCCACTTTTAATCTAGCTAGAGAGAGAGCAAGGAAGGGTAGGGAAGCTGTGACAGCATAGTGGTCAGCGTATGGATTTGGGGGCAGCCTAGGTATATATCTTCGCTGATGGTGTCTGTAGTACCAAGATGAAAGCTAACTGGAGTTTGCCTTGCTAGACTGGGAACTGTACCTTCATTCAATATCCTAAGGACAAATGCAATATAGAAATTGTAAGATTATGATCAGATTTGGGAGTCCCAGACTCCCAGATTTGCATGGCTTTCTCTTGAGCATTCAGACTCTCCTTGTCTTGTCTAAGTGTTAGACTAATGTCTATCAGCCTCAGGAATTAAATGTGTGAGAATGAACACATTGATAAGAAAAACTAATTTATAATCAACACTGAGTCTTTATGCAAAAATTTAGAATAATGCAGGTCTTAAATCTGTCTGATTCCCACACATTGTTTGTTTTTAAATAATGTGCTGCATGAAGTACATTTTTTGTGTTCTAGGGAGATGATCGTTAATAGACCTTTGTGTTTTCTCAGCCTTTGTGTGGCCATATGTAAACTTGAGGAACCGAGTTCTGTTGTGTGCATCTGTGTCTAGCTAAAATCAAAGGTGATTTGATTTTTTTCACCCCAAACCAGAATTTAGGTGAAAAAAATATTGGTGGTGAATTTGAAGGACAAACATATATTCATCTTCTGTATGTTAATTTTTATGCAAGTTATGGGCTATTATTTAAGAAGAAAGCTTTAAGAAATATTTGCATGTATTTTTAATAGAATTGGATTACTTATGTTTCATAAAAGCATATATAAAGACAAAAACACACAGTGTGATGAAATGTTGTAAAGCATTTGTGGGCTCATTTTCTGCAGTGCAGGGTGTTTGGCGGCAGTCAGTGAATATTTCTGTATTGCTTTGCAGCGTTAAACAAATTTCTCTTGACATTCAGTATATGTAAGTAACTGAGAATATAGTTCATTTCATTTAGTGTTCAGTCATCTAAAATCAGAGCATTTGGGATATTATTACTTAGCTTTGATATAAATGAGTAATCTACCATGTATTAAGCTTGCTCTGTTTAAACTGAAGTTTCCAGATAGCACAGGTTACCATCTGTATTTTTTCATATTATTATTGCCCTCATAATAAGTTCAAGGTGAGATTTTCAGGCAGTAAGCTGCAAGTCACTTTTCATATAAACACTTTAGAAAAGCTATCTTGACATCAGCAGCTTATGCAGTCTTCTATCTATAATGTAAATTACTACACCTGCATTATTTTTATTTCTTCATTATTTTGTGGCCACTCATTTAAAAATGTTTAAAGCATTAAAAACGTCTCTGCAAATACGTGTGAAAGGAGACAATTGTTCTTGTAGGAAAGGCCAAGAAAACACACAAAAGAGGCCACAGTGAGACGATAAACATAAAGGTCCAGGACGTATTATGATGAGGTTCACAGATACTGTGTTCCAATCAAGCTCAATAAGCTCTGAATTCCTATTATGTTTCTCAAGCCTCCAAAAAGACATGGGAAGAAACCAAAAGTTTAAGTCAAATAAAAAGCACTTAAGCCAAGAGCACATGAATGTATAGCTGGGTAATGGAGCTTTCATCTCCGAAATAAAAACAGTTCAATTCAATTGGAACTGAAGTTTCTTCCCCCTTTGAAAAAGTTTATTTTAATGAGTTTCCATTTTATGCGTGGGCTGTTCTTTAATCGATGCTGCTCCATTGAAGTTTTACCCAATGAAGACACAAGACAGATTGTCCAAGCTTGCGGCTATTGTTGGGAGTTGATGAAGTGTATGGGCCCTTATGGTTGATAACAGAAGTAGATGGTCAGAGCCAATAAATAAAACTTTAACTCTGATTGTTGGGTGCTTTATGCTGAAAAGCTTTCTATTACCATGAATCTTTGGTTTTGAAGGACTTGTGAACCCAAAGGCAGCTTGTAGCTCTGTCACACAGACTAAGTCGGTCAGACAAGCAGCAATCTGTCCTATCCGATAAACCCAGTTTTGTCTTTTAAATTCTAGACTTCTCTTCAGGAATCAACATTGTTAATATCTTGACAGACCATTAACTTCATAATACATGTATCTGCTGCCCTGTTGATTTATCATAAAAATTTGATGTTTGCAGAAGTTAAATTGTGCTGTCCTTGATAATGTTTTTACAAAGCAAATATCAGAAAGAACAATTTTAACAACTGGAAGCCTGTGCTAATGTTTGAGGAAATTAGTAAAATATTTTTGTGACAGCGCTGAGAGTCACAAGTGCAAAAGAACCATAAAAAGATTCATATTCAGTATAGTAAGAAATCAGAATATTAACCTAGGGGTTTGAGTTTTTGCAATGAGAAATGAGATTTATTTTGCAGATAGAGCAGTCCTAGAGCCAGATTTGTTGTCGCTTGGTCCGAAGAGATCTCAGTGAACAGAAGAGCAAATACAAATTCAATTAAAATATTCTGCATATTTACTGAAGAAATGTCATTCATTTCAATTTTAAGGAGAAAATCTGTTAAATATTTGTGTTATAACTGGTTTTGTCTGAGCAGCAATACTTGGAGTATGGCAGCTAGTGGCTGCCTCACTTTGGAGGTGTCATGCAGATACAGTGGAAGATATTTGGCCTTAGGGATGCATTGTGTATCCTGGAGTTTCCCAATTCTTGAGGTGAGAGGGCAAGAGAGGGGGTGAAGAACCCTGACCAGCTGGGAGAATGCAGAGAGTGCAGGTGTGGGTACCCTCGGTGTGGGTGGCAGGAGGGGGAGGGTAAGATTGTAGGGAAACAAGAGAGAGGTTTCTCTGGGAATGTCTGTTGTCTACTTGCATGGAGGTCACTTTAGATCTGTCCCTTCTAATCTTCTGAGGTTCTACTCTTCTCCAACATCTAGGTATCAGAACATCTTTCAGCGGTGCCTGAAGTGACGTGGCTGATATTTGTCACATGTGGTCTGTTCTCTGTTATTCCTTACATCTGAACACAAGCAAACACTTTTATACTGGGAGGGTAGTCAAACATTGGAACAGCTTGCTCAGACAGGTTGTGGAGTCTCCCATCTATCAATATATGGTCCTGGACAACCAGCTGTAAATGACCCTGCTTGAGCCGGTGGGTTGGACTATATGATCTCAAAAGGTCCCTCCCAACCTAAATGATGGCAAGTTTTTGTGTACTGTGCGGTATTTTATGCTGGTAGGCATGTTGCTTGGGTTCTAATACTCCATTTTGTTGGCACGTGTTTCAGGAAAGAGAGGAGAGAAAGGTGCAGCTTGCACATGGAATAGGAGGTCGTTCTCAGATTGGCTGCCAAAAAACTCCTCTGTAATGATGAGCTTTTAATCTGCAATGGTAATCGAAGAAACATCAGCTCATACACAGTACATGGGGAGGGTGGGAAAATCTTTTTGATGCATACTTACTATGCTTGAAAAATGTCTCTATTTAGCCTTAATATTTGATACACTTGCTTTACTAACTGGTACTGCACTGAACACTGTTCATCATTCTTCACTCATGCATTTCTTGATGATGAAAATACTTTTTATTTTCTTCATTCGAAGACCTGTATTTTGTCCACCTTCTAGAACGAGTTGGGCTTGTGAGAAGAGGTGGCACAGAAAGAAGAAATAATGTACAAGGTGTGGGAGGTCAAATGGGTGCATTTAGTGTATACCAAAGAATCCTGGACTGTAGCTATGGTGCCTCTAAACTGTGCACCAGTATGTGTTTAAGGACTGACTTTGGATGAAGTGTAGAAGCCCTTTATTGCACATGCAATACAGTAGCTACTCCTGCAATGCAATATGCCAACCCTACTCTTCATAGCCAAAAAGATCTCATATCTTTCATGTGCTAAATATGCCGATATTACCATACTCTTGCAAACCACACTTTAACTCAAAGTGTGTTAGATGTCATAATGGAATAAAATGTTGTGTGTACGACTCTGTTGGGATGTGGGTAGCTGGAAAGGCTGAACTTAGAGTAAGAAGCTTTGAAATGCTTGGAGGAAAGCCAGCCACTAAAATCTCTGTGAAGAGTCGACACAGATGAAGCCAATTCCATGGCAAATTAAGGTCAGGCTAATTTAGTGTTGACCAAAGTTGTTTAGCACCCAAGATGAGTTGCTGAGGTCCTTGTGAGAGAGAGAGTGCGCTAATTACAGCCTCACTCCAAATCACAAAGAACTTAACCATCACTTGTACTCCACAGGATTTATTTTGTCTCTCTCAGTAGATAAGCCACTAAAGGAAAGGATTCAAAGGCTTGATTCCATCTTACTCCAACTGATGACACTTCCATCCTTATTACATTTATCTGTCCATTGCTGTTGAAGAATACTCTGTTCTAGGAACTGGTGGTATCATGACCTGTTATTAAAGCAGGGATCATATATTTCCATGAACCAGATCTTATTACTGGTTCCTGCCTCTCTTTCATAACATGCTCAGAGATTTGAACAAGAGTAGTGATACAAAACTCTGGGTATTATTGTATTGTGTTATGCTGAGTGGCTTTGCGCAAGCAAATCTCCTTGCTGGGGAATACATAATGTGAGCTCTTGCAGATGAGATTCATTCCCTTGCCAATGCCCATCCTTGCACAGAAGCTTTACTGCCAGCTCTTTCCCAGAGAGGGCTTATGGCTGTACAGACATCCTAAATAGCAGCAGGCTGTACACCCCAAAGAGCCCAGTGAGAGAGGGAGAGGCACAACCAGCAAACAAAGTAATTCAGAGACTCACTTCACCATTCCCTGTTAGCACAAAGGGAATTCTCTGGGAAGAGTCAGATTCCAGAGCGCTCTCTGAGCAGGGAGAGCGGTGCTCCTTCCTAAGGCATCTAATTATGCGTCTGTTCCAGGATATTACCTGGTACAGGGAGGCGTGCTTGCATTTTCCTCATGAGATAAAATTATTCCTCTCCCTCTAATTACATGTGGTAGGAATTTATTCTTTTTACATTTAAATCGGTTTTGTATCAAGCTTCTTTTACCTGCTAATACACCCCAGGTTATAGAGTTCCCTTAATTCCTCTATTAATGGAATTAGAGAATCTGCCTGTTATTCCTACAAGGATCCCCTGAAGGATGGTTATCCATGCTTTGCCTTGGATAGACCAGTTCATCTGGGAATTTCACCAGTTTCAGCAGCTGCACGTCACGCAAAAGAGTCCTGGGCAGTTAGTCTGCTGGCATCCTAACCTACTACCTTCTTAAAAAGCATTGTCTCTTCTCTTACATAGCATCAGTGGAGCTTTGATGACAGTATCAAAGAGGGGAAGTGTAGCTAGAGAAGACTTCAGTTTCGTTTTGTATGTCCTGGTTTAATGAAAGGGAAGGTTGTTGGAAGACTGCTGTTCATAATTTAAGATAATGAAAGAAAATGTGCAGTTAAAATCCTGGCTGTATTTCGGATAAATTTGCAGCCGTAGGTCCTTTTCCATGCATCACCTGCAGCTATGGCACCTGAGGACCATGGAGTGTATTAGGAGCAAGCACTTTGGCTGTAGGAAAGGACTCGGATGTATGTAACCCCCTGGTGAGGCTGCATCGCAGGTCCCTCATTGTGCTCGGAGCTCAGGCTCCATCCAGGAGCTGCACGACCTCTCAGTAACAGGCTTTGGCTTTTCTGGTCAAGCTGTAGCAGTTAATGACTCAAGTTCTGGAGACCCCTGTTGCATTAAGCAAGATGGTGGGTTGTCTCAGGTAAGCGGAGCACTGACAGTCTGACTTCTAAGTCTTTGGAACATAAGGCAGCATCCGGTAGAAAAACTGTACTTGATAAAGTAAACTTCTTTTGGCGGAAGATAAGGAGCATTAGAATTCGATTTATATGATAAAAGTACTGGCTAGAGGCTGTATTGCTTGCTGTCCTTTATTATAATCCCCCAATTGCCAGATAAGGGTCAAAAAGGTAAGATGTACTCTTTTGTACCAAAGCAGTGGAGTAATGAGGACATCTGTTTTCATATGGTACTTGACACACACTACCAGAAATTTGATGTCATGCTGTCCAAACTTGTACATCATTGCAGAATTGCATTAGCTTTTCTGATTGATTCTGACAAGTCACTGACAGTTTTTGAGGTGAAACACAGACATGACAAAGGGCAAGCAGAGGCTGCATATGTCAGCTGGAACACTCCCCTGTTGACTCGAAGGGGTGAAAATCTTTCAGTCTTGTCTCTATCTGCCCCTTGCTGCTATTTAACCTCCGCACCCTTGCCCCAGTGTGAGCAGCTTTAGACATTATTTGGTTACAGGAGTGCGTCCTTTTGAATTTTCTCTTCAGAGAAGTGTAGTGCCAAGGAACCATTTTCTTTTCATGGGTTAATGTGTGTGCCCATAAGGTAAAAAAATGCAGTTCAGTAAATTTATTCATCATGAATCATGCAAGGTTGATTTCATTTATCATATCACACCATAAACATAGTATTTTGTGGTTTGTATTTTCACATACGTAAACTTAATTTACCCTCACGGTGCCGAGCAAGTCCTTACTTCCTTTCCAGAAAGCATCAATGTATATGTACTAACACATAGTGTTTTAAAATATCAATGCTATGAAAAAAATAGTGGGGTTTTCCAATGCTGTAGGGATTTGGGGGAGGTTTGGGGTGGTGGTTTTTTAAGAAAAATAAGGACAAATTGCACTCCAGTGATGATATACACAGGTTTACCAGCTCTGAACCAACACAAGATTCCCTCCGGTGCTACTGTCAGTAAGGTCAAATGCACCATTTGTTCTCAATATATGTTTCTAGGTATGCTAGCAAAAGAGCAAGTGGTGTGCTGTAGCATAGCAAGTCAGAGTCACATTTTGTCTTACGATTTTACAGGCTATGTTCTGCTCCAGCCCTTCCCTATGAGATGGGTGGTCATTTTTTGGCCATGGCTTGTTTTGTCCATTTCTTGAGAAACAGCTGATCAGCAAATGCAGACTGGTTGTATTGCAAATATTCGCTGCTGAAACACTCAATGTTCAATAAAAGTAGTAAAAGAAGGATGTAACATAAAAGGAAGAATACTGTATTGCACCTGGTTTATCTTGCTAGACTTGCACACTGATCCCAGAAGGGATCAGATCATGTATGCCTTGGTTTTGCAGATAGGCATGTGTTACACTCTTTTGGTCCATTTATACTTTTTCATAAGGAAACATAGAAATGCAGTGATCCACTTTAGGTGAAATACTGAAGTTGGCATTTACGATTTTAATGAGAGCGCTTCAAACCATATGTTCTTATTAGTAGAAGAAAGCTTCCCTTTCACAAGGTTTTTTTAAAAACAGTTTTTAAGAACAGGTCTTTTTACAAAACAGTATTTTAATAGTATTGAAGAAGAATAAAAGCAAAAAAGATGAATAATTAAGGAAAAATATAATTAATTGTAGAGTCTTAAAGTAGTATCCAAGTGTTAAACCACAGATTATATGAATGTTGTTTAGATCTGGCTTTTTCATGAGCTTAGAAATTTCATTCTGAAAGGGTTGTGATCTCTCAGTTAAGTTAGTGGAAGGCACTTGTAGATGAACTCTAGACAACATTATCATCTCTTCCCAGAAAGAGGAATGTGTGAAAGAAATGATGCGTGAGGCAAAGCAACAAACTTCCTCACCTTCTTGTCATGTAAATTCCAGTAGACCACTTTATCTTAGAGCCTTCACCCCACTGGGCACTGTGAAATGGAGCAAGTTAGATGCTTTCAAAGTATTTGATCTGTGGTCACTTATTTTCTTTTTCCTATAGAGATGCAGACCTCTCCTAGTTCCAAGAGACTTGCTTTTCTTAGTTAACCTTTGCAGACATCCGAGATACAATTCATTGATTCTCCAAGATTCATGGATTACACTTTGAAGACTCCAGGCATTTGGAGGGCAGCAGCATCTCATTTTACATGCTGTCTGAGCTGCTAAAATCATGCAGTGGTCGAGGTGGCTGTTACAGGTGTGGTTGATATTTCTATGGCTGTGGAGAGCTATGGTGGTGTAGGCAGACCCATGAGAAGTTGCTCTGCTGCTCAAACTCTGTCGTTGGACTGTCAGACCTCATATGGGGAAAGCTGGCCCAAGCAAGCATGTAAACGCAACTTCCTCCATCTCCCACTTGGTAGGAGAAGCACAGAGTGATCATCTCCATCTTTGATTCTTTCAGACTCCAGGCTGAATCAGTCATATTCACAAATGATTTTGTTCTGTTTTGGACACTGGAGAGACTTGCACGAGTCATGCTCCCGTTTGGGAAGCATCACTGTCATCAGTTTGAGCTGCATACCCACAGAGGAGAGCAGCACAAATAGCAATACAATAGCTGAGATACTAAAAAATGTTGACTTGTTGCTGCATTTGACATCCTTGGTGCATCCTTTTGCATTCTCTTTGTATTTACAGTGCAAGTTTATATGCCAAACCACACATCATTATCAAACTCTTGCAGCCTTTAGGACAAATACATGGAGCAAGGTGATTTTCAGCATATTCCTTAAAGCATCTTTTGTTTTGCTTAAATGCTGTTGACTTCAATTTCCGTTGTATTTTTTGTGGTGAAACTTGGAGATATATAAAAAAGTATTCTCTGTTGGTTGTGCATACATAATTTGAGCTTACCAGCTGGAATCACATGTATATGTAAATGACGGCAGATTTGGGCTCATAATTGTTCAAATTGGCTATGGCATTTGTTATGTCAACCCTGTGTTCTCAGTGCTGCCACTTTGATTTCAATCAAAATTTTGTTAGGCAGGAGTCATGGAAAACTCCGTTCTTTTAAGTGTGTAACTTTCTCCTGGTGCAGTCTGGAGTTAGTGTACACTTAAAGACTTATTTTAGTACATGGCAGTCTTTTAATAGTTTAGTCTGTGGTGTAGTCTTAACAGGTCATATTCTTCAGAGATGTCTAAACTGCCCATCAAGATAGTTTCCAGTACTGATGATGTATGTTTTACTTAAATCTTTGAATGTAAAATAGAATGCCTTTTTTTTTTTTTTTTTTTTTTTCAAAATCTGTGTTAATATTTTAGCTTCCTTATCTGTGAGGGCATGGTGTAGATATTAATTATTAGGGGCAATTGCTAGCTGCAGTGCCATTTCTGAAATTAGGACCGATATTACATTACTCTTCTTACAGACTCCTGACAGTATCAGCAGACGCAGTGCAATGGGACCATCCAGACTTTCCTTTTGGAAGAAGCTGATTAAAGTTACTCAAAACTACTGTTTCTGAACAAAAGATACTTATTTCCAAAACTACCAAGTGCACTGGACCCCAGGTTCACAATGGCAAAAAAATAATGTATATAAAAATACATGTATTCCTTTACCTAAATGTGATCTCTCTGGTGTAATTCAGACAGTTCCAGTTTAATCCTCATGTTTGAGTTGGAAGGAGGAGCCTCTTCAACCCACAACATACTCCTGCTTTCTGGGTTTCAGTTTTTCCAACTTGTTGGCTATTTCACTGACATACTCTCTGATTTTTCCGGCATGCCTAGAAAAATCCCTCTCCCTTCTCAAGCCTTTGAAGATGTCAGGTTTCCATCCGTTGCAGGCTTGATCTTGGGAGGATTGTTGCTTGAAGAAAACCAACTATGGTTATTTTACCTCCTCAGAAGTTGTGTACCTGTTGTTGTTGTTACTTTTTTAACCTTTCCTTTACATATTTGCTTTTATAGTTCCTTTGACTGTGAGCACAGTCACACAGATAAGCAGGCATCAGAGCAAACCTGGGGAGGCAAACAGCTGCTCTCATAATACTTGTAAAAGATAACGCCAACAGTTTCTCAGTTCATCACAGTCCTGACTCTTCATTAAAAAGAATTGAAAATGCAGTGCCATCAGCCTTAAAATCCGGGAGTGACCAGCACAGAAATATTAACTGATCTGGGCTGTCACAAAGTACATTTTGGTGTCTTAGTTAGGTAGGGCTCAAGCAGAGTAGAAGTGCCTTAAGGCTCAGAGCAATTCTGAGCTTTATGCTCAGAAAGCATTTTACAGCCATGATAATGTGTCTCTGAAATTAAGCATCCTAAGCATGGCTGATTGTCTTTTAGTTAATTTATCGCTATGCCGTGTCTATACAGTCACTTACAATGACAGGCTGTAGTATGGACAGTAAACCTTTCCTGTGGCAGACTGTGTCTGCAGGCTTTGTCTGAACCTGTGATGTAAGTGTTCTCGATGGGCCTTGTTTTCCCACCAGACGAGGTTGGTTATTGTCCCTGTTCATGCGTGTGTACGCGAGGGAAACGGGGAACCACGCCGAGTAATGCTGGAGCTGCTCCAGGTCCTCCTCACCCACCCCAATCTCCTCCTGTCCCCCAGCAGAGGACATCGACCAGGGGCACCCAGTGCATTTGATGCATCAGCTCCTAATGCTAGACACTCCTGCGTTCAGAGACCCACAGATTTTTATCATTGACCTTCTCAGGAAAAGTGCATTTTGGAGTTCTTCAATGTAAAGACATAGGTGCATTTCTGCCTAGACAGGTGCTTGGGTTTGCCGTCAGCAAAGTCTGGATTTCATTCAGTAGTTGTAGGTCTTACACTTTGGCTGCATTTATCAGCTTGGTTTCCGAGCGTCTTGTTACTATGTAACTGAAAGTCAATGGTGTATATTTAAAATTGCCTTTTATGGCAGTAATTACTGATTTGTGTGATCATGTTTGAATTTGTATAGTGGCTGCTTATGAGACCAATGTGCGTTTACATCCTGAACTCCACATTTGTGTGTTCCATTCAAACTGTTGATGTTGGCTTGATGGATAGCCTGTTAAGATGGAGCTTAGCTCCAGTGCTTGCCTGTTACTGGTTTTAGTACACTGCTGAAGGGGAAGCAGTGCACTCTGCCCTATCCCTTCCCACCCAGCTATAATGTGTGGTTTTTTAAAATAACAATTTCTACCGTGGCCTGGATTTCATTGCAAGCCATTGCAGAAACAAATACTAATACATTGCAACACTTAAAAACCATTACTGTACATTCATCATGCTGGTTGAGTGTGGCAGCACCGATCCAGCATTAAGTTAATTGTAAGGAAAGTGCTCCTGGGCACGGCAGCTTGGTTTCTGTACCGAGATCCAGACTGCAAAAAACTTGCTGATTTATACCCCATTGGATCCAAATGTTTTTATGCTATTAAAAGAGCATAAAGAACACCTTTTATTTGGAATGCTTGTTAAGGTGTAATTTATAGTTAGTTCTATTAACGTACTGGGGAAAACCAGAAAAATATTTCCCTGGAAAAAATAGCACGGTGAATTTTCGTTTCAAAGCAGCTCTTCGGCAGTCTGACAGGTCTAGGGGAGAAAAAGGTAGAACGTGCTATCATGAGACCAAAGACAGAAAAAGGGTATGAGATTAGGATAGGCAGACACATCCAGTGATCCAGTGGTGAAAAGGAGTTATTCCTCAAAGTTCAGGGCAAATCCAACCTCTCCCATGTTTTCTTTTTAGGGGAAATGCATCCCTTAAAAGAAGGGCTTAGTTCCTCTATGAAAATTGTGATACAGAGGTCTGGGCAGTGGAGCTTTAAGTAGAAGCGTAAGTGGGTTTGTATGTAGAGGCATAACCATTCCTTATAAATTCAGATGCAACAGTTGCATAGCTGGTATGCAAGAGGGCAAAGCCCAAAGGCCTAGAGAAGTTTAAAGCCTAGCAAACTCCAAGGTGTTCAAAATGTGATAGTTTAAGATATATCAGCTTTTCTCTTGGAACCTCTGCTTTCAAGGTACTACAACTTTGGTTTTAAAAGGGAGTTAGTTTCCAAATTTTAGTGTTCAAGATCAGAGTCAGCTAAAATCGATTACATGGGGTTTGGGTTTTTTTGTTCCAATAGCAGCAAAATCACACGTTTAAAAAATAGGGGAGGGGGGATTGGCAGGTCTTCACTTATCATTGGGCAGATGTTTCCTGAAATGTTGAAATAAATCTATTTGGTTGTAGGTAAGAGAATACTTAAAATGCAAGCACACAGTGTAACTGAATGTCCATGGAGCCATTCTTTCAGCTGCTACAGCTCCTTCAGGTTATGGGCAGTGACAGGGGTACTTCTGAATAGCTTCTGAGAGCTGTAGGAGCTCTTTCTTCAAGCTTTGGTATCCCTGCCATTTCAGAACACTGACTTGCCCATGTTTTCCAGTGCACGTTTGAGAGCACTCAAGTGGGATCATGTACCAAATAGCTCTTTAGTTAACTGGGGCTCAGTACAAAACCAAACAAGTCAGTGACAAGATTTCACTCCTGCAGACCTTGTATCATGAACTTTCAGTATGTACTGAAAAGAAGGTACCAAATCAAAGCAAGTTCCCCTTCAAAGAAGGCAAGATATCTTCCCACTGAGAGAAATTTTCTTGCTAAATGCTGGCTCTCCAACTGCAGCCATCTTGACTAGGCAGCTATTTAAAGCAAGAATGCAATGATTTTTTTTTCATTGTGGCAAGACTTTATTTCACTTCTCATGGATGGGTGAGCTGTTGATGCTCAAGCTTTCCTTAAAAAGTATGTTCAGACAGAAATCAAGATCAGGAAATTTCAGCATGAAGGTGATCATTGGGAGGAACTAAAGGCAGAAGTAAAATGGACTCTGTTAGTATAAATATGTAGATTGTTTCTGCTGATAAAATGGTAATTATTTCTCTTTATCTATCTGATAGATTCTATCCTAACCTAAGTCAGAGCACACCCCACATGGTCGCTGCATCCACTTGGATGTATATTGCCTCTTCTACTCTCTGACAGAGTTTATAGCTGGTAAAGAAAGGGCTTCACAGGGGTGGTTCAGAAACTGGGCCCGGGTATGCCAGTCTTAGTTGAGATAAATACCATTGCCTTGAATGAGAAACTGTCCCTTGTCTCATCCCTCAGACAAGAAAAGGTGGATGTGTCATTATGTACATTAGGAAATGTCTTGCAAAAATTTGTTGGATTTGTGTAGAATGTGTCCAAAGTTGTTTAATGTTTGTTGGAAAAATCTGGGGAAAAAAATTTTAAATCTGCTGAGTGCTAGAAACAAACAAGGTATCCAGCAGTTGTTCATAAGCTGTAAAGCTAGGTCAACTTACTCAAGGTTAGCAAGGAAGGGTGAGTAATGGAACAGCCACTGGAGGAGTTAATTCGTAACCTTAAGGCTCACTTCTCAAGGTGGACTGGCTTGTACAGTTTTACCATTAAATTAATGAAGTCAAGACATGCATATGCTCAGCCTGCCTAGATACAGATTTTTTGACCCTTGAGCAACGCAGTATCTGTTTCACGTTTTTTAATATTTATAACTTGGAGGTCTCCTTTGGACTGAGAATGAACAACTCGGGTATTAGTTGCTGTTCAGTTACAGCTTGAGCAGCTCTCTGAGAAGGGCGAGAGAAACTGTTCTTTGTTTTATATCTATGTTTACAAAAATTTGTGCTCAGAACTTGAGGAAACTATGGCTAATTCCTGACCTCAAGTCACTCACCTTTGCAGGTCCAGCCTGTGTGTAAATGAGCGTTTCAAATAGCACTTTTATTATTTCCCAGATAATACTGGCTTCTGGAGAGTATTGTTCAGTCTGTGACCAATAGTTGATATCCTTGATGAGGAAGGCTTGGGTTTGGTTTTCTGAGTTCACTGCAAGGTTACCTGCCATGAAATAAGTACTTAGTGCTTCAACGTTTATGGGTCTTATGATGAATAACCAGTGTCTTTTTGACACTAAAGAGTTGATCTTTTCCAAAAACTTGCAGCAGTTAATCATATAGGTTATGTAGGCAAATATAGCTCCTAACTGCCTAAACACCAGTAATAGAATTGAACTCATTTATTTAAAGGCATAAATATGCACATGCTTGATTTTAATTGGCATGCCTCATTTTCTCATTTCTGCCCTTGTTATAAGAAACAGCTTTACATTCTTCCAACCTTCCTTCCAACCCCCACTGTTCTTGTTGCCCTTTTCTCCATTGCTGTAGCCCCTGCCACCAGTCTTCCTGTGAATCAGGCATGTTTTGCAGATGTCATTATCATCTACTCATGTCTTCTAGCCAAACTATGCCAAATCTTACAGATTATTTGGCATAACATCTTCAAGAGACCACCTCTCTTGTCCGTCTGTATATCTCACATGCCCGTTCAGTTCCCTACTCTGTTATGCCTCAGTTACTGCACCTCAGCATACGACCACCAAGGATGAATCTATCAAATGCAACATGCTCAGTCTCATTCTTGCAGTCTCCCATGGTCTCTCTTCTCACTGATTGAACTAACCTTTCATATAGTATCCAAGTATTTACACACTCTTCCTTATCAGCCCTGAATGCCAGCTCATCTTTGAGGATATTGAGGATATTGCCCTTGAGAAAGGACTTGCAGAGCTTGCATTTCCTTGTGATGACGCAAAAAACAGTTCAACTGTTTATGTGCCAAGATGACCGCTAATTGATGTTGATTGAATGCTTTTCCTATGCCATTTCCTTCTGTCTTTAAACAGCTGTTGTCTATTGACTAAAGTAAGACCTTTGAGGAAGAAAATGTCGCCTTCTTTTGTTTTGGCCTTGTGCAGTGCCTAATGCAATGGGTTTCTGATCCATGATTCAGGTTATAGACATAGTTCAGAAAATAATAAAGTACAACTAGTTTGTTCTAGCTGTTACCTCTAATAGCATTGTTTGTGTCTTGTCTTTTTTATAGTTTTGCTTGCAAGCAGGAACTTAAATTCCTGTAAATTTCAAAGTCAAACCGATTCATTCTGAGATTATAAATTAAGAGCATCCCTAGCTAAAACCTTCCATAAACATTCAGGACAACTGAACACAAAAATAAAGGACACCAGCAATTTAAGCTGCATTTCTGTTACTATTCCAAGGCAGTTTACTGTCTTGGAAAAAAGGACATTTTTTTTTTCTCTATTTGCTTATGTTTTATAGTACTTTGTTTATAAACTGTTACACTGTTTCCCTGAAGGAAATGGTGAGAATGAATCCAAAGCCTGTTGAAGCCACCGGAGCGTTAGTCAGATTTGACATTTGTTTGTTTGTGCCTTTGATACAGAAGGAAGGCTGGGGTTTTTTTTTTTAACAAAAATACACAAATCTGATTGCAAAGCCACAAAATTGGTAAATTGGCTTGGGGGCAGGTCTGCCCCCTGGAGCTGCTTTTATATCATGTTCTTAATTGACTGAATTTAAAGCTGACTTCTTTTTAAACAACCTCATATGGATAGCAAAGAGAAATCCCAAATTCATGAATTGATGGTTGGGGTTTTTTTTCTAATTTTACTTCTAATCGATACTCCAGACTTTGTGTGACAAGATAGGCATCGCCAGAATAGTTACCTAGAAAATGAGTTCTTAGTTTCTTATACACAGATTTTAGTTTTGACTCAAAAAATAGTGGCCTCCTTGCCAGAGGCAAATTGTAATCTGGCAGGCACACAAGGCCCTAAAGACTTCAGAGGAGCTAAGCAGAATGGCCCATATATCTCATTTTAAAGCTTCCTGCAATAGCTTTGAGTCCAGTGAGGATCTGTATGTTGGAAAGATCTGCCTCTTGACGCAGCAACAGAGGAAGAAAGATTAGACAGGCACTGTATTCCCTCTGTGGAGACCTAATTTCTTTATCAGAAGGACTTCAGTAATGTGCTGTTGGTTATGATAAACATGTGTTTTACCTAAATCAGGATGATGGTGATGATGGTCTTTACTGTGTCATAATTTTGTGCTGCAAGTGATGAAATCTGGGCGGGGGGGGGGGGGGGGGGGGGGGGGGAGTTCAAGATATGGTAAGAAAAAAGAGAAGCTGCATGTTATCCACAAAGCTTTTAAGTTTCATAAATGTGATGAATGTGCTATGTTTTTTGAAACGCCTAATGGCCTGATTACTTTTGGGGGAGACTTAATAAGAGGAGGAGCTTTAACATGTCTATTGCCTCCCTGCCGCTGTGTGCGTTTTGTGTAAGGCATGCGCATTGAATAAACGTACATGTAAAGAGATTGTCTTAGACCCATTTACACAGTCATGTGGATGTGCAGTTGAGGTAAGTGTGCACAAAATTCAGATGCAGAAAGCTTTTAGATAAATAGGACAGGGCCTCTGCTGCTGAAAGTTAGCAGAGCTCCTTTGACATCAGGCAGTGTTAATCAGCAGAGCATCACTTGTGACCCAGCCCATCCTGCCTTAACTCACAAATACTACTCTCTTCATTTCTCCTAACTAACTGAGTGGCCCAGTGAATAAGAAATCTCTTTCCTTCTACCCTTGCAAAGGAGGGTTAGTCCCAAGCAGTGTCTGAGAGTCCTAGCTTCTCTCCAGGTCCAGCTATTTAGCAACAACCCTCTGGACTGAAATTGCCCTTCTCCAGCACTGCAGGGGTTTGCTTGCTGAGAGTGTAGTGACTACGCTGGATTAAACTGAAGATCCAGAAGACTGTCATCTCAGGTGCCTCTGGCCTTTGTGCAATAGCATCTCGTATGCTCTTTCCAGTGCTATTTGTCCTCAAGATGGCCTGGAAGCCAAGAGCTTGCATGCTTTTTGAAGGCATTCCTTTTGACTTCAGCGTGGCCAGGATATCGCCAACTGAATTCAGTCATCTTCCCACGAAACAACGAAATAAAATCTGATATCAAAACGGAGCACAGGTAGAGGTTTAGGAAAAAAGGTGTACTGGATGAAACGTTTGTCACAAATCCATGGCAGGCTGCAGGGTGTTTCTTCTGCTGCTTCTAATTACAAAGTTAAGAACTTTTTGGACTGGTGTAATAATTTGTTGGAACTTAGCACAAGGTAGGTTGTCGTCAGAAATCATCGTGAAGCTCAGGGAGAAACACAAATCAAAGTATTCCTCCACATTTCTATACAGTGCCTGAGACTATGGTATTAAAACTCATTGTGTGTATATATATTATGTATGCATATATATTGATAGGTATATTATATATACTTATATATTTATAGAGATATATACATACTTTTTTAAAGAAAAGAAAAAACATAGGATGGTTTGCATCTTAAGGAAAAATTACTCTGATGGTTCTCCCTAAAGGAGTAGGCTCCACTTTATTTTTTCCCCTTAGTGCGAATGCTCAGAGGTTGTACGTTAGGCTTGTTTTGGAGGAAGCCGGGTACTGAAGAAGCCCTGTTCTGAGAACACAAGATTCATCCTTCAGGATTCAGAGTTCCTGAGGGGCAGAGCTGTCAGGAGTGGTTGACATTTAAAGGAGAGGAGGCTGTCTTCTATGAATGCTGTGCAAGTCTCTCAAAGGTTTTGAAAACAGGGAGTAAAAGCAACCTATATATAAAGACTTGAAGGCAAGGCTCTCCTGGTAACCTGCATGACTGCAGATGTGAACTGCTGCGCCGCACTAGATTCGGATACAGAGGATGAAATCTGCTGTTATCCCAGGAACGTGGCTGGTGTTGACATCCGTTCAGATTCACTTTGCTTACAGAGAAGAAGAGAAAGAACAGAAATCTTCAGTGTTAGTAAAAGTTGTTGAATATGTTAGGATACAAGAGAAAAAAAATTACAAAGACAGATTTAAATTAATTTGGAGTCACAGAAGGGATTAGGAGGCATTTCAGTGGTGCAGTAAATTAGTACAGAGATCTTTCACCTCCAGCCACTGGGTTCAAACTCACGCCAAGCTGCAGGCTGATAAAAAACAAGTGATTTAAACTATATCCTTACTAGGGCATGGCCATGGTTTCTTGTGTGTGCCTCTCTTCAGTTGGAAGGCATTTCCATTACATTCGATTTCAGAGTGTAGGATTATTGCTTTGTAAATTCACAAAACTGATATATTTTCAACATTAATTGGAAATTTTATAAAAAGAGCTTTGTCCTGATTGAGTTAAAATGTTTCAAAACACAGCTATTGAAATTAATGCAACTGGTTTAGTATGGGCATTCTTACAGGAATATGGAAGCTCTTTATTCTCTTGTTTATATAAGAAGAGTTCATGGATGTATGTATGTGTGTACACATAGTCTTTTTTTATAATAAAAATAATAAGGAAGGGAATTGTCTGTTTTTAAAAACCTTAAACCCTTAATCTTTCCTTTTTACATAATAGCTAGACTTGGATGTAGCTAATGTCATTTGGATGTTCAGTACAGCATATGCTCTGAAAGCACAGCCAACTATATTGATAAGATGACCCTACTTCTCTGCATGCTATGGGTGCAGATTTGAATTTAACACTGTTAAGCTGTGGATATGAAATGAGAGATCATGTGAGGCCTTTTGCAAAAATCCAACCATAAAACATACATTCAAATGATACCAAGTCATAAATTCATAAAAGTGAAACAGCTCTATGTTTATGTTTCTCTCACGCTCCATAACTCAGACATTTTGCGTATACGTTTGGTTGTGGCATACGGTCTTCTTCTATCAGAAAGTTAGAAAGATCTGAATAATGTTACATAAAAATTGGGGGGAAAGCTCTGGTATTTTTCTTTGTTGCGATTACGATCTGGTACGTGGTATAGGTGACAGAACACCTATATCCTAGACAAGATGAGATACAACTTTCAGTAGGTATCTCTAACTGCATGAAATAAATATTATTTTATGTATTTATTTTATTTTAGAAATGTATTATCATCTCTCATTGCTGAGGCAATATTTTATTAATCATTCTCTCCTGGAAGAAAAATAACATCTTACTAGTCAGTCAGGAATTCTTACAGTTCTGGAAGCTGCATAAGACAGCCTTTATGGCCAAGAAAAGGACCTTTTAGAGAATTAGAGAAGCATAGATGTTTGTTTATAAAAGCCCAAATGTGCCACTCTTGCTCATTGGAATAATTCAGTTTACTTCAGGAGAAGGAACTATTCATGTGTCAGTATGAAGTGCCTAGTGAAAAAAGTACCAATTTGTAATTTCTTAAATAATTCATCTCTGGGGGTGGATAACTCATATTAGAGCATTTTAATTGTAGGGTATTATATTTTATTTTCTCACTAACAGCTAGGGTATACAGCAGTTTTCGGTGCTACTGTGTAATGGGTAATGTCTTTGATTAAAGATTATTTACGTGTTGGGTTTTTTATTATTATTTTTATTTACTTCATAGACATACTTCACAAAATATCATAGGCTGGCATCTCTACAGTAGCTCGGAGCTGCTCTTTAAAATGTCCTTGACTTTAAATAAGTATATAGCCAGAATAGGCATATTCTTGGCTTCAGTGTAATTTGCCTTAGTCCACTCTCTGACAAGGCTGTTTAGGAGGGAGGATGCCAGTGGTTTCCAATAGGAAAATTTATACTAGGGGAAATTCAGTGTTTGACAGTAACACAAAAGGACATGAGAAGCAGGTATAAAGGCACCTACTACAAGGGATTCCAAATTTTAATTGGACTTTTGTTTGCTTCTGCAATACTAACAGTCGGAGAATTTATTAATAATTAAATAAAAAGAGTAGAATCCTTCTGGCATCATTAGGCTTGGGGGAAGTTACTAATGTACTGCATTACTTTAAGAAAGAGTCATATTTTCTGCTTGTGCTGTGTACTGGAAAGAGTTGTATTTTCTGCTGGGGCCGTCTACCGGGAAGAGCCTGAATTTGGGAAGAGGAACATTAAAGGATAGCAGAGTCCTTGCATTTCCTTGTTTTTTCACATGTTGGGGTTGGGGAACGGGACAGCTAAGAATATTTATTTTTATTGGGGGAAAAAACCCTACAGTTTGAATATTCTATCTTAAATATAAAGAACGAGAATAGCCTAACTCCTGGCATACCTTTCCAATAACGATACAGGGCAGAGTACCTTTAAAGCTTTACCTATGTGGGCTTTCAAGTTGTCATCTCTGAAATACACCATCAGCTCACGCGTGGTGCCTCCCCTTTCACATCACAGTGAGGACTTGCAGGGCTCAGCAGGGCTAACAGGTCTAAGGACACTGTGAGCCTCCTAAGGCCCTCCTGGCTCTCTTCAATTCAAGACAGGTAGTCCCGAAGGTTAGATCCAACGCGGTAAGCAACAATGAGCTTTTTATTGCCACATGATAGCTGTCTGATTTCTTATTCTTCAGGTAATTGGTTGGTTTGTGATAGAGGAGGTGAGGATGGTTTAAGAACTTCTGGGAAACGTGCCTCACTGCATTAGCAGCTGAAACCAACCCAGACTTAGCTGGGGTTTTTTCATGCTTTCCAGTAGCGTATTTTAGAGACCATTAAATGTGAATTTAATTAATCCTTATGATTCCTTTGGGAGATATAAGATTGTTATTAGTCCTATTTTACAGATGGGGAAACTGAGATAGTTTCAGGCAACTCATTTCTATGTGGTGAACCACTGATGGAGCAAAGATGATAGCGTAACACCTCCTAACTAATTCCTAGCCCTCTGCCTCATCTCCAAGCCATGTTGTTTTACTGCCAGACATACTCCATCTCCAAACCCTTTTATACCTATGCCAGCTGTAAGTGCCTCAAGCTTGCTTAAGTTCAGGCTCCAGGTACCACAAATTCTGCATCCAAAGAATGAGACATATGGTAAAGACGTCTGTCAAAATGTTAATTTAAAGGCCTTGCCACACATGACATAAGAAATATGGGAGAGCGCGGGGCGCAGGACTGGTTTTGGTGTGCTGTTCATCTCCCTTGACAACACCAGTGCTTCTCTCCAGTCCCCTAACACAATTTCATTTCCCTCCCTCTTGCTGGAAAATCTCTGACCCTGAGAGCCATTTAGAGGCAGGAGCCTTGCTGAAAACAGCCTCGTTTACTGCATAGTCTTAATTTGCTCCCTGAAAACTATCCTTATGATACACTGAGGCCACAGAAGAAGGAGAGCATACACAAACCTGCAGCTGATGGCTGTGTCGTAACGTATACAAAGGAAGGGAATGGGATACGGTAACGGAGGGTGGCTTTAATTCTGATACTTCCGAACTTTATGCTTGATAAAGCAACGTACCTTTAATTTGAGATTTAAAGTGCCATTTCTTGAGTTTGTTTGTTTCCTTTGTATTCTTGGAAAGCCAAAAGGAACCGTGCTGCTTGCCATTGTAGCAACAACTTCCTACATAAGTGATGATCGCCCGTCCAACCCCGAGCCTTCGAGACTACGGCGCATGCTGTTTCAGCTTGTTAGGGGATTAACAACTTTAGCTGAAAGCGTAATAAGCCTTTTATCCTTTAGGCACTGCCTATTACAGGGCTATGCACATCACGTTTGAACAGTGCCCTATCTAGTGGGATAGAAAAAGAAACAAAGGAGGACTGGAGGACAGTTGGGGGGAGTCCCGGGCAGCCTGGGACGGGGTTTACTAAGCCCCGGATGTTTTTGCTTTCTGAATGGTTCGGCTGTTCACGGGGTTGATGCACAGTCTGCAAAGAGGAGGGTTCTGCTGGGGCGGTGGCTCCTGGGGACCCTGCCTCTTGCTGCTTTTAAGCACGCTGTATTTCCTTTTTATTGCACCTGCAAGCGGTACTCGGGAGCAAGGCACTAAATTTTGTATACCGTCTGGATGTCAGTGAGCATCGCAAAGAGGGGGTTTGTGTTCCACTTAGGGTGTCGGTTCGGCGTAGCAAACTGATGGAAGTGGGACAGAATAGCTCAGGATTTGTTTTGCTCACTCCGGCGCTCTGAGCTGAGCTAAAAAACATTTTCATTTTCACCTCATTTCTCAGAGGAAAAAGCCTCCCATTATTATTCTCTCCCCCTTTCTGAGAGGCTGTTTCGTTTTGTTGAAAACAGAAAGAAAAAGCCCTTTGTTTCTAAATTCTTGTTCCCCTAAAACTCATCCTGGCTGTAAATCCAGGAGTAGTAGCTGAATAGGTTTTGGGCCACGCTTTTAATCCTGTAAGGTGGACACAGAAACCTGCCTTGGGCATTTTTGTTCTGTTTTTAACCTCATAAGAAACATATAATATTTCTGTATTGGTGACACGTTGTTAAATTTATAAGGCAGATCACCAACATGCTGTTTATGGGCTGAGTTCGTGATACATTTTTGGTACGTCCATCGTTGGACCCAGCTCAGACTTCAGTAGAAAGTTTCACCCTCCTGACTGTCAGCCGTCAGCGTATGGCAAAAATACAACTTTCAGCAGCCAAAATGCTGCCCCGGTATCTGTCGATTCCCTGGGTCCTGGATAATTGTTTGAAATACGATCATCTAAGGACTCGTGTCAGAAAGCAGAGAGCGGGAGGGTGCCGGGACAGGGGCGAGAGGTGGCTGCAGCCGTACCGGTGTCACCTCAGTGCAGAGCAATGCCACGTGCTAGAAAATACTGCAACTACCTCTTGCATTTTGTATAAGCAATTTTCCAGTCTGTTGTCTTCTGTCAAATGCAATGTTCTGAGACATTTAAATAAAATAAATATTGCTGTTGAGTTATATTTAGAGCCATGTGAAATTTCTCTAGTGAAACTCCCAGCCAGGCAAAACATGCCGGCTTTCAGGTTTCCGTACCACTTGAAGCTTCGTCTGGGTTTGTCGGAGGGGTTGCTCGTGAAATCTGTCAGTGAACGCGGGCTGCTTTCCAAAGGAGGCCGGCGGAGGCTCTGCCTGCCGCTACGGATGCCGCCGGGGAGATTTGGGCAAACCGGGGCTGGGTCCAGGCGAGCCTTGGGAGAGAGTTGAGTTTCTCGCAGATGGAAGGTCAAAAAAGCAAACGATAAGACGGGCTGCTGATGGAAAACGAAATGAAGGTTTGCATAAACCTCCCACCCCTTGCTCATTGCAATCACCGAGCTTTCACATTTGCCTACCTTCCCAGACGTGCGTCGCTTATCTAACGAGGAAGGGTGTTGGTGTCATGAGCGCCGGCACGCGCGGGGGCTGGCCGAGGCGAGGGTGGGTGGGTGGGTGGGTGGGTGGAAGTCCCTCCGGAGGTGGGGTGGGAGCCCGTGGCGGGGCCCTGGGGCAGAGCGGGCTGCCCCGGCTGGGCTGGCTGCCCGCCTCCCTCCCTCCCCTCCAGGCAGCACAGGGCAGCTCCCAGCACACCGCCTCTGCCCCGGGGAGCCACCCTCGCCCCACCAACGCGTTCCCAGGGCCATCGCTCTGCTCCCTGGGGTGCAGCCAGGTGCAGGAGCACGCCCGCTCGGCCCAAGGCCCCTTCTGAGGCTCCCCGAGCGCCGATGCCTTGGGTCTGCGTATCCCTCCTTGCTTTGCGGCGGGAGGCCGGCTGCGCAACAGCTTGTCGGGCGGGCTGGGGGTGCCACGCGGGCTCCAGCGCGCGTTTTGCTGCGCTTTTCCCCCGGTACTAAAATCCGGTCAAATGTATGTTGATAAAGCGGCGAGCGTTATTCTCTGTGCCTATTGCGGGCGTGATGGGGAGGGGAGGCTGAGCACGCCTTTAAATCACTGCCCTTCCTCTTCATAAAGACTCCCCACGTAATTTCAAAATATACAAAGGCTTTATTTTAAAATAGGTATTAATGAAGAAGCGGGCAGATTTGTTCACCGCAGCGGAGGTCTAGCTGTGAAGGTTATGTAACAAAATAGAATTTTAAACAGCATTTAAAATAATAACATACATTGTCTAAAGGCTTTTTTTTTTTAATTATTTTTAACTCGGCAGGACCCGTTTGTTCATTTAAAAGTTAACCTTGTTTGATAACGTGCTAGGAAGGGGCACAGAAACCTTTATTCTTCCAGAGGGTTGAATTCTTTTGTGAGATATGATAGACAAAGCTGGCATCCCTTGTACAAGATATGTAAAGCCTGTCTCCAGACATTGTGACATTGCTACAGACAGAGTTTGTCATCCATAAATTTACAGCTTATTTCAGTCTATTCATAAATTGACTAAATTTTTTTTTGAAAGAAAAAAATATATATAGGTGTATAAAATACCCAGTTACAGGTTGTGTTCTATTTAGCCCTTGATTGAAACGTATTGCTCCTCAGTATCTTTTAGCTATGAAAATTATAATATGGAACAGAGATTAGAATGAAATTATCATGGCTAGAAGGCATTTACTCAGTGGTGGCAGCCACATAAACCTGAGCCCTGAGAATGATGATAATGCATTAGGTTCTGCATGCCCGATATTATTGCTGTACATTATGTATGTTTCATTTATACTATTTCGCACACACCAGCAACGCTGACAGATAGGTAATTACTCTCTGCGCCAATGAACACTTATCAGCCCCGCCGCTGTTTATTGCTGGGATGAAGTGCGCTTGTCAGTCAAGGTCACTTGTTTGTGTGTCCTTTTTAATAGTTCTTTCACAGTTGTTGAACTTTGCGGGCGGTTCTTACAGCAGGCTTTCGGCAGGTTGCTTTACTATGTCATGTGTCGCCTGCCTTATCAAAGTCATTTGTATTTATCACTTTAATTGATAAACAGCCGAGTTGCGGGAAGCAGAACTGGAGAGAGGAAGGAGCATATTTTGCTGGTCAGCTGATCCACAGGGGTGTTCGGTCGTGGATGACCTCAAAAGCGGCGTTTTGCGGAGACCCTCAGACGCTGCTGTGCCACCAGCGTAAGCTGGTGAAACCTCCTGTGATAAAGATAAACAGGACTTTAATGGCGATGGGTACCAATGCAATCTGCAGACTGCTCTAGGGCTACTGCTTGTGCTTTTTGCCAGAATATTTGCCATTTCTGAACAGGGCTCTTATTGTTTGCACCCTCAGGACGTGCGTGCGATAGACCAAGCCACTTTCTTTGCCTTCAGATCAGGGTTTCCTTTTCTGCAAGAAGCCTCACAGAAACTCTGTATTATTGCATAAAATATGTTTTCCAGGCTATGTGTGTGGCTCTAAAATTTAAATTTTTCTGTTCTTCGAAGTAGTAGTGTCAAAGGCATTATGGCAAGCCCAGAATTTCTTTGGTTACAAAGAAAAAAATCACAAGCTTTTTCTTTTTCTTCTTTCTTTCTTTCTTTCTTTCTCTCTTTCTCTCTCTCTCTCCCTCCTTCCTTCTTTCCTTCCTTCCTTCCTTCTTTCCTTCCTTCCTTCCTTCTTTCCTTCCTTCCTTCCTTCTTTCCTTCTTTCTTTCTTTCTTTCTTTCTTTTCTGTTGGCTGCTGAAGCTTTATTAGAAAAAACAGAATAACCTCTAGGATATAATAATTTATCCAGTCAAGATAACTGTAGCTATTTCCTTAAGCCTGTAATCAGCCCGAGTTTGTGTGTTGTGAGATTTATACCGCAGTTCCTTATTACCAAAGAAACAGTTAAAAAGGATTTATGTAGTGTGTGCAATGTGTGTGTCTGGAATTTCTGTGTGTGTTCCCAACTTCTGCACTCTGGTATCTCCTTGGTCCTTTTAGTAGAGGGCACTATTTTGAAGTGGAGACTGAACATTCAATTAAATGCAAATTTTATTCAGGCATTAAAGCAGAATCACATTCATTCATTAAACTCAAATGATGCTTTTATTTAGAAAAATATATCAGCACATGGTAGCACCACATGCTGCTTATAAATAACTATGGTGATCCGGTTGTGCAAAAGTATATAATTTCATTATTAAAGGATTTAAACTCCTTACAAGGTGCATGGTGTCCATGAATGTTTCACTTAATTTGATTACATCCATAGAAAAAGCATTTCACTTACATGGGAGGCAGTGGGTCTCCTGTCTTACGGCGCTGTTCTAATGCATTACGATCCCAGTCTCACACTTGAAGGTGCTGACTTGGCTGGATGTTTTTAATATTTTGGGTGCGTAAATGCAGATTTGAGCGATTCGGTTCGTTTCTGAATCTAGCCTGCCAAGCTTCCACATTTTCAGACCACTTCCTTTTCTTAGTTCTTAGTTACCAGAGTGTTACAAAGAAAGGGTTTTGATCTCATGTAGATAGCATAGCATTAATTACCCTGACACTAATTAAACTGCATCAAACAAATACCACCGTGTTCCTCAGGGGGACAACAGAAGGCAGTTTAAAATAATTACTGGAGCTTCATGCATGTGTGAAGTTTTCATTACTCTTAGGACACAAGCAAAAGAGATTTGATATCATTAAAATCCCCCCCTTTAGTGTTTGCAAAAAATGACTAAAATTTCCTCGGAGCATATTGATGTCTAAATAGTAGTGATTTCAGTTCTTGTGAATAGTAACTTTTCTTTAAGAATTGTAAGCCTGTGAAGCAGGAACAGGTGTTCCAGTCCACATTCTGGTATGATTATGTATTAGCTTATGTTTGTCAGACCATTTCATTAACCACCCACTGCTATCACATATACATATACTTTGTTCTTTCTGAACCATGAAATGAAATGCATATATCTTCACTAATGCTTGCTATCAATGTAAATGAGAAAAGGAGGCTTATTACCAATCACTGCTGCTGTGAAGCACGCACCTCTGTACAGTTACAGGTAATAAACATCTTTTTGTAAGTAGGAAGCAAGATATATTAAGTTCTGCGTACAATAAGAAGCAGACGTGCCTTCCACCATACTCCAGTATTAATAGACTGCAATTCCCAGCCATGTGTACACATTCAACAGGACATCCTAAAGCACCTTTCTGAACCAGAAGGCTCTATTCCTTTTCATGCTCATTTGTATCTTGCGAATGTTGTGAAGCTAGCAAAACTTTGATGGCCAACGGTTAATGGGCAGCTTCTCCAAGGAAAATTGGAGCATGTTTGCACCATTGAGCAGGTGCCGGTTTCTGGATCGGCGGTCTCTACTGTCAGAGCCTGCAGCGGCGGCAGCAGCAGCTTTATAGGCCCTTTGAAAAAGTGGGTGGAAGAGTGATGTCCCTGCCCGGGGCGGGGATTTGGACCAGACGATCCTTGAAAGGTCCCTTCCAACCCAACCCTTTCTATACAGTTGCACGAACCACATACCGGCAAGCAAAGATGACACCAGAGACAGTAAATGTGGAAAATCTGGAGTTCCAAATTTGATGTAAATGCCATATTTTGCTAATGCCTACTTGACTATGCATGAAACACCACTTTCCCAAGTTTGTGTGTGTGTGTGTGTGCGCTTCATATTTCCCAATGCCCCAAAAGCCACCGAAACCATTGTACATGGGCATTTAGCCTCTTCATTTCTAGAGATCTATACAGTGTTAGTAAACTTCTTTGAATTTAGTGCTGATGGCAATTTCCTATAGCAAAAGGTGAGTGAGACAGAAAGCGTTTCTAGATCTGCATTAGTCGTAGCGTTCCGAGTATGTGATTCTTTCTCAAAATTTGATTATGTATAATTTGAATGTATATAGTCATGTATCATAACCCACTTATTTTCTGTCTCCTTTGAGGAACTATTTAGAAGATGCATCTGTAATGGAGGGTCCAGCAATGCTGGTGGTGCTTCTTTTTTCTTTTTTTAAATTAAAGTAATGCCTTGATATTACTAAATCTGCTGCCTGGAATATAACATTTCATTAGCGTTGTGCAATCGACAGACTAAGTAGAGATGATCAAAACTGATTGGAGAGGAAATACAAAATTAATCCAGTTGTAGGATTCTGCGAACCCAACAAACATGCACAGCAGAGTACTTTTATTTCTTTGGAGCCAGATGGTTTGTCCTATTTTAAGCTGATAGATTCTTCATGCATTTCTTTTGGATGTCATTGGTTTTAACTGCCAGACAGTATCTACTGTTAGAACTTTCCTTATTCCTGGATTATTTAAAGAGTATTTTTGGCACATTCGAATGATCATACTGTACACCAAGTTAATTTTTCCTTACACTTAGCTCATACGTGAAAAAAGTGTTTATATAATGAAAAAAACCCTCTAAAATGAACAGTTCTTTTTTTCCTTCTTTTGACATGATGTTGACAGAAGTCGCTTTGATGTAGTTTAGAGTCATGAATTTTCTATCTGTTCTGTTTTTCCTGGGGCTCCATCTATTCAGACATCCTGATCTGTCATTTTGCAACACTTTGTGAAGTGCTTGACAGATAGCGGTTTTGACAAGTGCTGGACATCAGCAGCAATTCGGAATAAGCAGTGTATATTTCTCCAGGTAAAGTGACAAAACGTCTAAAAGCGTAAGAAGAACTGTACAGTCTTCAATCACATTTAATGTTACAAAGCAAGACTTTTTCTGCTTTCTCCATTTGTTCTAGTAGCATGCAGTGGCTCAGACTTTAGTATCTGCTGGAATTTTGGATTAAGAACTTTCTGTTTTCTTTTTTTATTTCCTAATACACAACTAATTTCTCTGACCTGATTAAAAAATTAAAGGACTTGCTGAGACTGAGATCCTGAAAAGTGCAGCACAACTAACGTTTCATGTAATAATAATTTCCAGGTTCTTCTAGTATTTGACATAAACAATATGTATGTGATCAATTATCCCTGGTGGTTTTTGTTTTGGAGTGGGGTTTTTTTGTAATGCCATTTTATTTCTACAAATAGGATGTATAAAGAACATAATTTAGGAAAGTCACCATTATTGATTAGTCATTCCATTTCCTATTCCACTTCCCAAATCCTTTCCTGATCGTGGTTTATGCTATATCACCCATAAGTACTCATAGAATCCATATTTGCATTATGTAGAATATTGAAAATGTAAAACATTTCATATAATTATTTTGCATCTGTATTCACTCAAGAAACAGCTGTTGAAAGTTGAGGGGGATGCAAAATGGCACAGCCTGAAGATGTTCTTGTTCATTCAGCTAACTCCTTTTTGATGTGATACCTACTGGCAGGGTTGTGTGGTGAATTCAACTTCTTTGACAGCCATCAGCCCCACTGACCAGTAGTTTCAGTTTTTGTAGTTAGGGGAAAGATGAAAAAATATTTCCATAATTTAGATTTTTTTTTCAGCTGCTGGATCGAAAGCCCCTGCCAACAGCTATCTAAATCAACACCATGCCAACATGTTCTGTAGTCCGAAGGTCACTCAAACATCTGGCCCCACAGTCTTGTTCTTTAAGGTTTGTCACTGGGCAGCATCTGTTTATAGATTCTTTCTCAACCTCTCTTTGATCACTTTGACAGCAAAAAGAAGCTTCTATCACCCTTGATGTGTTAAAATAAAAATATCAGGAACATCAGACTGTTGTAAAATTTGGTGCAATTTCATATAAAACTATACCTGCACTTTTAGTTTCTCAAGTTTAATTTTTTTTTTTCCTTGGCTGAGTTAGGGGGAATTATGTAGTACTCTCTGCTGTTGAGATTAAAAAAAAAATATTGTCAGAGCTGATATGTTCAGTGGGAATGTGAAAATGACTACACTAAGCAGGTCTTGCCCAGCTGAGCTTGGTCAGCATTTAAAAAAAAAAAAGTTTGGAAAGTGAGCAGAGCCGGCATATTTAGCTCTGGTCTATTTTGAGTAACATGTTATCTAACTCTCTCTAGTATGTCTGTCCTATGTACTCCTACAAAGAGCACCTATTTCATAAAGGTTTATATATGCTTCTGTGTCTTCAGATATTTCTCTTACAAATAATCATGATGGGGAAAAATGGCAATAGCATTGCTTCCCTTTTTCCCTTTACTAACTCTTGGTTAACTTTTAGATCTACTGTTTCAAAACAATGTGGCACTTCTTGATTTATTCCAGACAAGAATAAATAGGCTCTCTTTACCCTGGTCTTTTGCTTTATAAAAACATTTGGTAGTCTTTGACAGTGTTAGAATGATCATATTTATGAACATTACTGAAGTCTAGTTTGTACCATGATGGAAAAGATCTCAGGTGACATGTCTTACGGAATCTTACGGTCATATCCTCAGCAAAGACACTTTGTTTGAAGATGTATAACCCAGGAACAGACACAATCTGTAATATGAATGCAGAAAATTACGTATATGTGGAATTAGTTTTTGGTTATGCACTTGCAGAGTTTGTGGCAAACACTGCAGACAGCCCTACAGTCCTTTGTTACTCCATGGAATTGGAACAGCATGGTATCAGTCATTCAGGCCTACTCATCTTCAGCACAGAGAGGTCTCTGCATTGAGAACTTAATTAAATGTACACATAAGGCCTTAGTCCTGTACATCTGCCGTGGACAGTCACCTCAGTTCTGTAATGGTGGGTTTATTGGTATATATCCATCTGTTAGACAGAAATGAGCCAGGAGCTCATTTCACCTAGGCTACTGACAGCCAATAAATAGCTAAAACTTTTGACCATCATCAGCCGAGTGTGAGAAAATAACCATATGTGAAAACTGGGAGCCCACACATCTTAGTTGGGCGCTGTCTAGCTTTATAAAATGATACGAGAATGCATATATCAAATGGCCCAAGTGAGGGGGCTACATCCCCACTGTTCTCTCAGGAGCCATCATCCTGGCCATTGGGTGCATGGAGCAGTCTCTTCCCAACTGCTGGTAGAGTAACAAGAAAGGGACACCTCAGTAGTGAGGGGTGGTACTGTTGCCAGATTGGACCCTTAGTTGAAAACTCTTGTTTTCCCCAAGAATACAGCTAAACCCTGAAGAGTCTTAGCAGTAGAGATGATAAGTTTGTACCTAACACAGGGGAAAGAAGGCAGCCAAAGGGCAGGTGTGGCCTCCTTCCCCACCAAAACATGCCACCTCTGAGGTGCTCAGAATGAAGAAAGAAGAACTTAGTCCTTACTGAACCATGTCCAGTAGCTTTGAGGGGCAAGTTGACATGGACACTTCATGAGATTTCTAGTTGTATGAAAGAGGGGTGTCGTGGTTTAACCCCAGCTGGCAACCACAGAGCCGCTTGCTCACTCCCCCCCAGTGGGATGGGGGAGAGAATCAGAAGGGTAAAAGTGAGAAAACTCGTGGGCTGAGATAAAGACGGTTTAATAGGGAAAGCAAAAGCTGCATACACAAGCAAAGCAAAACAAGGAATTCATTCACCACTTCCCACCGGCAGGCAGGTGTTCAGCCATCTCCAGGAA
Source organism: Aquila chrysaetos chrysaetos (assembly GCF_900496995.4). Classification (NCBI taxonomy): domain Eukaryota; kingdom Metazoa; phylum Chordata; class Aves; order Accipitriformes; family Accipitridae; genus Aquila; species Aquila chrysaetos. The sequence continues at coordinate 39,162,755 of NC_044007.1, forward strand.
AGCAGGGCTCCGTCACGCCTAACGGTGACTTGGGAAGACAAACACCATCACTCCAAACGTCCCCCTTCCTTCTTCTTCCCCCAGCTGTATATGCTGAGCATGATGTCATGTGGTCTGGAATATCCCTTGGGTCAGTTGGGGTCAGCTGTCCCAGCTGTGTCCCCTCCCAACTCCTTGTGCCCCCCCAGCCTCCTCGCTGGTGGGGTGGGGTGAGAAGCAGAAAACGCCTTGACACTGTGTAAGCACTGCTCAGCAGGAACGAAAACATCCCTGAATTATCAACACTGTTTTCAGCACAAATCCAAAACAGAGCCCCATACTAGCTACTATGAAGAAAATTAACTCTATCCCAGCCAAAACCAGCACAAGGGGAAAGGTCAATCTTCAGAGATATTTTCAGGAAGAAGTGGCAACTTTTTGTTATAATCTAATATGCAAAGAAGGCCAAGTCTAAGACTGTAGATCTGAAATATACAGAGGGTAGGCGCTTCCATAGTAACTGTGAAAGAGATGTAGGCTTTGAATTTAAATTCTAGCTAGCACATTTAATAGTGTACGAACTGTTTAGGATAGATTACTTCAGAGTAATTCTGCCCAGAATCTTGCTTTTTATTAGAGCAATGTGAAATGGTTTGATTGCACGATCCCACATCTTCTCTGCTCTCCTATCTCTTACTTGGTGTCATGATGTTTTCTTTGCAGTTTCTCTTTCTGCGTAATCTTTCAAGTCCACTTGGAAGTATGATCCGTACTCCTTTTCCTGAGCCTTATTGCTTTTAAGTGTACATTGCTTAATCCCTGTCTTCTTGTCCTTCCTTCTTTAGCTCTCCTTTCCTTTGTAGCAGTATTTTATCTATTCTCTTTGTCTACTCTAATAAAATCTCATTGTTGAAGGGCTGAATTAGTGACAAGTCATAGTCCCCTCCATTCATTTACAGACAGTATTTGACTCAGGAAATATCTCAGCTGAAGGAGATGACATAAGAAAGCAAAGACTGTTGGGTGGGAATTTTGCCCCATAATGTTTTTGTAGAACAGCTGCAGTCAGTATCACTTGCAAGAATCAGAAGGTTTTGTCCTATTATTAGTGCTAACATCAGAAAGACATAGGTGCTTTCTGAGAAAAATAAGGCAGGTTTGGACATCAGAAACCCTGCTGTACCCTCTGAGGTGAGTTGTGGAGAGTCCTTCTTACAGGAGGTTTGAGCAGTAGGAAGGCTACATGTTAGCGCTAATTGCACTGAAAGATCCTATTGGCTAGAACTAATTTATATACTACAAATTGCTTCGTTTTAACTTTTAAGATGAACAAGTAAGTAAATATTCGCATGGAAACTCTCCAGGAATACAAAGACCTGAAAGAAAGGAAAGAATCAGGTAAATCTTATTCCTTGTGTACGGTTCGAATATGGTTAAAACTTCAGTAACTGATGAAGTAAAAAGCTAGATAGGAATGAGTTTATATGAAAAATAACATTGTGAGCAGTGCAGTGAGCACGCACATGAAGTAGTACAGTTTTCAGCACCATGGCTGTGAGATGAGACCTCTGCTTCACTAGCTGCAAAAAAGCATGTATTGGTTTGTGCATTTTTATCTAGTATTTTTCTTTTGCAAGTAGATTTTTGCAATGTATTAATGCAGAATGAGCAAGCTTTTGGTCTAGGGGTATATCTGAATGAAGACTATGTATTCTCCTGTGTCTGTGTCTGGCTTCCTTCCTCCCATCCCCAAGTCAGAAACCTGATTTATTAATATTTTGAGTTTGCCATTTTATGCTTAAAGGGAAGAAGGGTCAAGATGAGACTAGCAGCTTCCCTAACTGGGTTTCATGTCGACTCCAAGGACAGCAGTGGGTGTGTGCCAGGGAAAGCGTAGCAGGAGAAGTATGCACAGACACGTGCCTTTTGCCTCTTCCAGTTTCTGCAAATCTGTACTCAAGAGTTTTCTGACCTATGAGCAGTATTTTTGTAATTTTAGGCTTTCCATCCATGGATTTTGCTAATTGTTTGGTTAACATTTCAAACTTTTAGTTTCTACAGTACAGTTTCCACAGACACCCTGCCAGGCTCTAGTTAAAGGACAGCCCTTTAAAACCTATGAGATCTGGACCAAGTTGATTAAGATACTGCCTTCTTGTTCCCTGGAACTCAGCATTTTTATTTTGTTTGCTGCCTTCCTAGATCTTTGGGTGACTCCCAAATCTATTCCTTTCTTTTTCAGCTTGATGTTCCCCATTGTTTCGTTCTTGATCCTGTTCTCCTTTCTCCCTCTTCCCTTTCCTTCTTCCGTCTCCAGGAACATATCTCAGGCAGCTCTGCCCAGGTAGCTGTTTGGGAAGGCGTATGCTGTGCTCTCACACAGTAGAAACGGGACCCGCTAACCAAGTGCTGGGTGTTGCGGGCACATCATGGATGGAGCCAGCACCACTGCTGAGCGTGCCTCTGCTCAGTCGCGATGTCGAGCTGGGCAGGGAGGATGAGCATCCTACCAACACAGGACCGAGGGCATTCTAGTGATTAGAAAACTGGCATTTTAGTGGGATTGTCAGCTCCCCTTTTGAGTCAAAAGGGGCTTCTAATTAAGAACATGGGTTTTTAATATGTCAGTGATGACTTTAAAACGAGATGCTGGCATTGCTCTGTGTTGTCTGGGAGCACAACCAGTTTAAAGCCCCTGGGAAGATATCCCTGTCTCACTGGCTGCAAGGCAGAGTTGAAGTGATGGCTGATGTTTGTTTTCTGTGATGAAACTTCCCGTAGATGATATTGAAGGCTGAAGAGCCTTTCCAAGGCAGACTGGAATATTTTATGTAAACAAATAAGTGGGCTGAATGCTGTACAAAAGAGCATATTACAGAGGCTATAAGTATTTTGCCACATTTCTTGCACAAACAACCAGGCTCATAACCATTTATGCCACCTGTAATTAAAAATGAGATAATCCCAGCAATTTGAGAGTCTTACATGATTAATGTCCGTTTCCTAGTTGCTTACTGCAGTGAAAGATAATTAATTGTAAAGACATTTTTAGAAGCAATGCAATAATCTTCTGGAACCAAAAGCAAATGTTTAAAAAGTAAGAAAATTGATAATGCAATTAATTATGTGGATATTACAATAATCTAACCTCCTTGGTAGAAAGTTGGTGCCTAGGGACAGTATTATCCACACATTAAATTGAAATGAACAATAACATTCTCTTTATCATTGCAGTCTAGGAAATTGCAGATGTTACATAGCTGCAGCCCTACAGAGTTGCTTAGGTTGGTATTTCAGGGCAGTTCTTGAAGGTGCAGATCTTCACAGAAGGTCTGTATATATCCTGGAAGGATGTTTCAGCTAGAGATTTTAAGACTTGCCCTAAATGTATTCATAGGCTTTACATTGTAACAATCCTCCCAAATTTCGCAGGTGGATTTGTATCTAGGTGATGACTTAATGAGGCTGTGTCTACCTCCTTTGGAGCTTTAACCTGTGTTTTAAATACATTAACTCCACAAGTAAGCACTCATTGAACACAAATTTTTGTTAATAGTAAACATTATATTTCATACTTAGCCACATTATTTCCAAAACAAACCTTAATGAAGGAAACAATAAACATAAACACTTAATTTTTTAAATGTCAATTTACAAGAAAATAAATAAAAGATATTGTTGATAGTAGGTATGAAAAATAATACAGTTACTGCAAGCTGTTGTGCTGAACATTTTCTTGAAGGACTGTAAACTCTTAACCAATTGGGTATACGGTTATAATTTACCTACAGTATTTTGCTAATATTACAGATGGCAGTAGAAGCTCAAGATTAAATTACTTATTTGATATTCAATTAGACTTCAACAGGTTGCTTATAATATAACAAGAAAATAAGCATTTAAAGTCATATCTGTTGTAACAGTAAAATGGTAATGCAAGTAGGTAAAATACAGCACTGATAGTAAGGAAAATGGCAGGAATTGAACTAGGTCTGTATATGTGTGTGTAATAATGTGTATGTTTTTATATATAATGTGAATGTATGTTTTGTTCTTTATTCATTATAAAGGAGAGAGGTCAACATGAGTTTTATTAGTAAAAATGAAGAAAATATATCTGTTGCCAGTAGTAGGGAAAAGTTTGCATGAAATGTAGAGGGGTGAAAGGAAGTTTTTGTGTTTGATGTATTCGTTGTTGATTTATTTGTATGTATATATACATAGACATAGGTTTCTCTAATCTTAAGTAGTCTTTACAGCAAACCATGAAGTGTCTGCTGTGTGATTCTCTTTCCTATGGAGAATCAATATGCCGTTCAGAGGAAGAGTATGATGCGCCAGGTGGTGCCCTGCTGTTGGGATGTGGAGCAGCAGAGGCTCAGAAGCTGAAGGCAACATGAAAGAGTGGGGATTTATGAAATTGTTGCTCTGTAAGAACTTTCCTGTATGAGTTTTGAACTTGATATCTGATTTCTGCTGCCTTCCACCTGACTTCACGCTGTGGCACGCACAGTTTCTCTTGGGCTCTGCCTCTAACTAGGGGAAATCTGGACTTGCAGGAGCTCCTGTGGGTTTCAGCAGGTATTTGTCAAGAAAACCTGTGATTCTTCTTGTTATAGTTGAAATGAGTCTCAAACAAAAAAAAGGGTCGTTTTTTTACCCTTATTTGGAAACCATCCCAGATTCATGGATTAGGTGAATGACATCAAGCTTGTTCTTCCTTTCTTTTTGTGGTCTGTATGTGGCCTGGCCCTGGGCTTGAGTCATGATAGCCTGAGCTAGCAAAGCTGTAGCAAGACTCAGCACTGTGAGCGGAGTGCATGTTTCACACCGTGCCATCCATCAGTTCGATCAGGAGGTCGTCACCCGCAGCAGGCAGTTCAGAAGAGATAGCTACATTTCATTTCTTTTTCCTTATAAACACACTTAGAGCAAGAACTCTTTAAGCTACCCAAGCATCAAATCACATGAAAATAAAACTGAACCAAACAAAAAAAAACCCACCACCACCAACAACCAAAAAATCCACCTTTGGACATTTAGATCCGTAATCTGTAAATAGCTGCATGCTTAATTCTGTAGTGTGGTTTGAATTAAGCATTTGCTTGTGTTCTGTGGGGTATGGAACCATATACTGCATAGTGCTTAAATTTGTTGCTGGCATGTTAAGACCACGATATTCTAATGTGCGTGTCCTGAATTATATAATACTACTGAGCACCCTTTCTAATTTTCTTAATGCTGTGAGTCATTCAGCTTCTGGGCATTAGTTAAGTTGTTACATAGATGATTTCCCTCATAATTGTAGACAGTTTTGCTGCCTTGTTTTTCTCTTTTTCTTTGGCAAACAGGATTGTTTCACTAGTGGTAATAGAGTTGCCTGTTGCTATTGCGAGTTTAGCCAGCTGTGAAGCTGCACTTACATTTGTTATTACTCTGCACTTGGTTATGAAATGCAGCCTATTAATTATTTCACTAAAATGTAGCCACTGGGCCCAATCCTGGGGGATATTCCATTTCTCCTGCTGCTTTACATTCCTGTTCAATTTAATGGCAGTTCAGGCTGTTCTTTACATTTATGTGTAGTTTCCCTTGGCTGTCTCTGCCTGTTCCTTCTAGATACTTCAGTCAATATTTTCCACTGTTGATTAAATTCAGGTTTCTGCTCGGGAGCTGTCATTGTAACTTCTGATCTCTTGTTTCCTCCTCGATGCTATAGTTGAACATTGAGGTGTATAGGGGTGGAGGTCAGGGGTACGACACTTCCGATTCACCACAGAGTAGCTTTCTAGAATAATACCGATCTTTAAGCATTAAAACGTTTGACCCCTAACCTGCCTTGGTTGCTGCATTTGACATAATAGCTCCATTTTGATTTTTTTTTTTTCTTTGGCTCAGATTGGTATTGCAGTGGACTTGTAGGGAAGTTAATAGCTATCATGACAATTTTTATTTTCTAAATGAAACAATGCCCCCTGGTGCTCTAGGATTCGAGAGGTCCGATTTTACAGTCAAAATAAAAATAAAACCAAATAAAATCTTTTCAGACAGATACTTCTTGTCCCTAAATCTGCCAGCTACCACTCAAATGCTGTCACTGTCACTCACAGGGGATGGGGAAGAACACTGTCAGCACTGAGCAACAAAGAGAAGTCACAAGGAGAGTAACAGGGAATAAAAGCACTTGAAAAGAGACACACGTCAGTTAAGCAGCATAAAAGCAAATTACAGAAGAGAAAAATAAAATGAAAGGGTCAAGACAAGAAACAGCCTAATGAAAGGACCAGTCAGAGAAAAGTAAAATTAAAACTGTCTGCTTAATGAAATGTAAAATCTAGATAGTGATAGAGAAGAAGCAATAATATTAAAAAATGGAAGTACTTTTTTATAAAAAGATTGAATTTAATAAAGGTATTACAGAAGAAAAGGACAAAGAGGGTAAGTATGAAGAATATGCAATCAAGAGCATTAAATTAAAATGGCAAATCTAAAAAGGAAGAGAATATAGAAGGCATATATTAAGTGCATGAATACTACAGAAATTAGTAGAATAAATGTAGTTTGGTATTTTCTGTGCACTAACAAAATAGATTATCGATGCAGAAATTCAAACTGAAGTCCCTCCAGAGTAAAAATATAAGCAAAGCTGATAAGCAATGAAATGAAACAGTTGATTCAGTTTAGCCTGTCACTAGCATTTGATTCTTTAAAAATTAAGATGGTAAATTACAAAATGATTCCTGATGAGCACAGCACACATATGAACCACGAGAACATCGCTTGTCCTGTTTGCAGACAGCAAACTCCAGCGCAGCATGCCTTCTCGCAGCCTTGCAGCTGACGGGAGCCTCAGCTTTTGAAGACTGATCAATAGAGCAGAGACTGCCATGATTCACCATCTCTGATGGAGCGGGGGGCTATGAATGCTACCAGAGCTATCTGTAAAGCCAAAACAGACAGAAAAAATGAAGGCAGAAGAAAGGCAAAGCAAACTACCCTATTGCTGCAGCTGCAAGACGTGTAAACAACCCATGCTCTCAGGTTTTTTTTTCAGTCGCAGGCAAGGATAAAATAGCACAGCTCAGAAGCAGGGATGTCTGAAAATGGCTTTAAGGTAGCTTTATGTTCCCACAGTCCTGGAGCAGCAATGAGTCAGTCAAGTCCCTCACTGTAAGTTAGAATAGCCTGAAGGCTGCTCTAAATCATTCTGGCTGCCAGTGACCCTGCAACAGCAGAGAGGGGTTGCTGGGGCATAGCAAAGTCTTGGCTGTACTTCTCTTCCTTTGGCCATGTCCTCTAGCCCAGCCAGAGGAGCTGTTGGGAGGGGGGTGAGGGGGAATCGGGGGAGAGGAAGAGAAGGGAAAGCATAGAAACGGCCATGATGCCTGTTCTGCTGGAAGACCCCTGCTTCTGCTGTGGCTGGCAGAGGTCCAGTGGCTGGCTGTGGTGGGAACTGATCCCAGCACAGCCAAGAGAAGTTCTGTGGCCGGGCAATGGCCAAGTGCAGTGGTAGGGTTTGTTTTTAATAATCTGCTTTTCAAAGGCATTTTTGGAGAGTTCTTCACATTATATAGAGTCCCCTTTCCCTGGGAATATCATCATGATGGTGACCGGTGCATAGGTCCTACACGTTGGCAGGTGTTCATATTCCGTGACCACCGCAGTCAGTTTTGTTAGTGTACCAGTGTTAATCAGATATTATCCCTTACCCAGTACCACTTGGCCTAGCAATAGAAATATTTAAATTAATGCTACTATGTGGACTTATACCATTGAGTCGAGCTCATTATTTTAATTTGGGTTTTATTTACCTGCTCTTATAAACTGAATGCATATCGCAGATTGGGAGAAAAACATGAGGCTGTGATTTGATATTTTCCTTTCTTTTTTTCCTTTAAAAGGAAAATTCTGAAGAACATAAATACCAAATATCAGCAATAATTTTTTGTTCAGTAATCCTAACTCCAGATACTTACATTTTGGATTTGGATGGTTTGATGCTGTTGTCAGTCACCTCTGAGGTGACCCTGTATGTGATGGAAACTGCATTTAAGAGTGTGATGTGTTTCCAAACTCTTCTGTAAATGTCCCAATCTTGCTACTTCAGTGTGAGCAAAATGTTTGTGGCTTAGAAGAAGATCATGATGCTTTCCAAGCCAAAGGGTGTACATTCTGAAACCTTCCCTTTCTCCCACTAAGCAGTGAACAGCCCAGCCTTACTAGTGGGTAGCCATCAGAGTTGGAATGCTATCAAACTGATTAGTAACAACAGGTAACTGAAGTCTCCTCCTGTTAGAGGAGATCCTGTGGCAGAGGAAAAATTATTATCCCTTTTAATAATTCTTTAAAAGCAGTTCCTAAAATTTCATTTTCACTCAACTGGGTATTCCATGATGTGCAACAGAAGTAGAGTGATTTTTTGAAGTAGTGAGCGAGACCATTGGTCTTACAAGTAGTAGACATCTCCTATCTTGCATATCTCTGCAGGTATGCAGAGACATATGCATAACCTGCACATCCAATGCAAAGGATATAGTTTACACTTCCAGATCTATTTTAATAAAAGTGTAAGGAGGTACCTTCCCCACTGACTAAACCTCCGTGAAGGCAGAGATAGAAGGTCACAGACATTCAGCCACTCACTGCCTCTGGTTATCTGAGGCAAAAGGATACAATCCATTGACCAGCAAATGGTAGAAGGACAGTAGTTTGTAACCACAGGTGTGGTGTACATGTGAGGGAGGACAGATGCAATAATCCATAATTAAGTTTAATGCCGTTGATACTGTAGCTTATAATGTCTTGGCTTTTTCTGGTAATTTAGAACAGAAGTTTTTAAAGGAAAAAAGAAAGATGTATGTGTTGGTTGGGTGTATGTCAACACTGGTTGACACAGTCAGCAGCTGAGCACTAGATCATCGGGGTGTAAATTCGTTTAGCTCAGTTGATGCCAGGAGAGCTGTGTCAGTCTAGTACTTTAAGCTCTGTCCTGAGGACACCTAGTACCATCAGCAGGAACCTCTTACACGGGATCAGTGGAGTTCCTTGGAAAGGATTCAGTTTTTTCCTGCCAGGAGTTTCAGCACCGGCAGTGGTTCCAAAGATCTAGTGCTGCCAGAAGAGATGGATAACCTCTGTCTGTTGCCTTTAATCACAACTGAGGGGAAAACTGTTTCATGTTATCTTCGAGTCTGGAAACTGCTAACATCCCAAAATATTGAAGATCATCTGATTCTGTGGGATATGCCTGCTGCTGTCTTCTCCCTGGCCTTTTTAGGTAGTACAGATTGCAGGAATTAATGCTGGCGTGTGGGAGATGTTTCAGAGTATTACCTGTGTCCATCCAAACACAAAGACCTTCCTGCAATGGTGAGCATTTCATCCCATCCACAGTATTGTCTTAAAAATACCTATCAATTCACCAGGTTGAGCAGTCATTGCAGCTAGTTCTGGTTCACAAAACAGAGGAATGTTTATGGAGGCTTGGGGGAAATGGTGAAAACTGGATATTCCCTGCACTCCCAATTAATGCATAGAGCAGTACTGGAGAATACTTCCAGATGTATTTGTTTGCATGGGAGAGCCCACTGAGCAGGTATCTTTGATTTAGCAGAAGGATGGAGCTGAAATCATGTCCTGACATGCAAGCATTTTGGATTATTTAATAGCTTAATTTTTCCATGAGGATTGATGGCTTAATCTGTCATTTATTTGTTTGAGATATGTTATGATCTGATGATTTCTCCTCACATGTTTTAGTCAGGCATATTACGTATCATTCATTGCTTTATGTTTTGTATTACTGGGAATTAATTTTTCACACAGTATCTTCATTTAATTATATAATACAATCACATGTGCATGTTGCATGAATGGGAAGAATCTGTTTTAATTTAGCCATAACATATTTTGCTATCTTGGGTTTTCCAGTTAAAATTCCCAAGTTTTTTGTTTTAGCATAACAATAGTCATATTCATTGCTTCTTACATAATAACAAAAGCACTCAGATGTCAGTTCATAGATTGACATAATCAGCTTTGTCTCTTAATTAGAAAAGAGAATAAAGCTGTTTAGGGGTGTCAATAAAATGACAGATGTATCATTAACAGAAGGCTACATTGGATCAGAATGGTGCAAATGCTTGGAATTGAAATGTTAAAATTTTTTACTGATTACCTTTCATTTCTAATTTTCATTTTCTTAGGATTTTTTTCTAATTGAAAAATAATAAAGCCCAAGGTACATAATATAGTGTATAAATGGAACAGTTATTGGTGATGGAGAACTTAAGTTCCTTCTATAAAGACTCAGGTTTATAACAAAAGTAGAGCTACAGCTAGAAGAACCTGTTACTCAGGATTCCTGCCTACCCTCAAAACAAAATTCAGCATGACCAATGCACCCTTTGGCCATGCCTTTGATGCACTCCTCATCATACCTATGATGTCACCAATTGTTTATGAACAACAGGACAGCGACAGCATGTAGATTTTAATATGAAATTCAGGACGCACCCCGTACCTGACTTCTAGGTGCAGCACACAACATGAAATCTTTTCACAGTTAGTGTGAATAGTCAGGCTAGTATTGACTTCAGTGAGTCCATATTTTGCACATTTCTCCATCAGTTTACGATACTGTTGATATTCACCCTTTGGTATAATGGAAGTCCATTGTACTTGTAAGACACAGTGGCTCTCAGTTGGAACAAACAAAAATTGCGGAATCTGACTGAATTCCAAGTGTTCAAATACTGCTACAATGGGAAGTACATGCTTCAGGATTCAGGCATACAGATGGAAATAAGATGGCAAGCTGCATCTATGATCTATCTGAGGTGGCTCATCCCAGCGGGGTCTGACATCCAGGGCATTCACAAGACCCAGCATCTCATATCAACTTTACTGGCAACCTGAGCTAGAGGTTTTTCGGACTTCCTACAGATCCAACTGTCTTCTGGCAAGCACTGTTAAAGGTCCTTCAAGGAAGAAATCTGGGCTGTTTTCTCTGTTCAGCATCAGTCATATGACAAAATTTGAGATGCAGATGGGCTAGCTGCCGGGTCAAGTAGCCAGCCACATGAGAGAGCACCCTTGAGCGTACTCTGAAACACCCATACCTGTGGCTTTCTGTACCAGATGAGTGGCGGTACAGCCAGTCTCGGAGGCGTTTCAGCAAGGGGAATGATGAATGGGTGAGCTACCTGGCTGTAGTCCCAAGTTTGCATCCATTTCTGCATGGTAATATTAACATGGATAAGATGTCCTGAATCTTTTTCTCTTTCTCTGGCTGCATCCACTTTCTTTTCATTAGAACCTGTAAAGCTCATTATCTCCCCAATACAAATGTTTTAAACTTTTAAGATTTCATGATGCTTTGACACTTCAATGAATTTTATGTCCCTTGTATAGACAGCTGCCTCTTCCGCTGTTTGGGATTCAGCATTTAATTATGTGGGGCTTCAAAACAGGTGTAAGAGTACTCAGTTGAACTAGCTGGTTGGAAAATATTGAACATTTCTTTAATAAAATTTCTATTTTTCAAATTCAAGCCTTTTACTTGATGAAAAATGGAAATTACTGTTACCTGCGCCAGGGAGTTTAGATGTATCCTATACCCTTGAACCAAAGTAGGAAATAACTCAGTCGCCGAGGCAAGCAACTCCAGTGCCGGCAAGGTCTGCAGCGGAGTGCTCCAGTGCAGTGCACGGGTTTGGCGAGGGGGAGGTGGTGTCCCAAAGCAGGGGAACCTCAGGGGAGGCTGAGAGAGCCACTGAGAGCCCGTAGCTTGCACGACAGCGGCTAACAGGACCGGGGCATGGCCAGGAGCAAAGGTGGCCAAGCCCCTCCCCACATATAAAAGAAGCCCCTGGGGAGCGCCAGCGACCGGAGCGTGGCACGGCAGTTTGGGCAGAAGGGCGTGCAGGAAGGGCGCTGAAGCTCTGCCAGCTCGACCAGGGAGCAACGGTATCCACCCAGCAGAAAGCCATGGCCTCCCTAAGCTCTGCAGCTGCCCCAGCTGATGCAGCTGCCCAGACAGAGCTCGGGTGGGCACACGCTGCCAGCCAGGTGCCAGGCTGCGGGCTGTGCCCCGCTGTTACGCCAGTACGGGACGGCAGCAGTGAGCACCGCTGTGGGAGGTGCGCCCAGGGAGAGGAACTCCTCCCCTTGGTGGCAGAGCTCCGGGAGCAGGTGAGTAGGTTGAGGAGTATCAGGAAGTGCGAGAGAGAGATGGACTACTGGAATCGCACCCTACCTTCCCTGGGACAGGCCTGACAGGCAGACAGGACGCATGATACGCAGGATTCCCTATCCTCTCTCCACCTGGCTGAACACGGTGACTTAAGGGATAGGGAGCAATGGCGACAAGTTCCTGCCCGGCCCTGCACAGCAGGCGCGTCTCCTCTGTGACCCCCACCTTCCCAGGTGCCCTTGTGTAATAGGTATGAGGCTCTGCCAGTGGAACCGAACAATAACGAGGACAATGGTTCATCTAGCTTGGAGGTGTCGCCGAGGTTAAGTCGGCCTACGCCCTGTGTCAAAACTGCTTCCATAAAGAAAAAAAGATGGGTCGCTGCCATAGGGGACTCCCATCTGAAGGGACCAGAAGGCCCAATATGCAGACCGGACCCACTTCTTAGGGAAGTCTGCTGCCTTCCTGGGGGCCAGGTTAAAGATGTGAAGAGAAAACTTCCTACCCTGGTACAGCCTTCAGATTATTATCCATTATTGATTTTTCAGGTAGGCAGCAATGAAGTTGCAACAAGAAGTCTAAGGGCAATCAAGAGAGGCTTCAGTGCCTTGGGATGACTGGTTAAGGAATCCGGAGCACAAGTAGTGTTCTCATTTATCCTTCCAGTTGCAGGGAATGATGAGGGAAGAAACAGGAAGAGCCAGCAGATCAATACCTGGCTCTGAGCCTGGTGTCACCGGCAGAATTTTGGGGGTTTTGATCATGGATTGATTTACATGATACCAGGCCTACTGGCAAGAGACAAAGTACACCTGTCTCAAAGGGGGAAAAGGGTCTTTGCACAGGAGTTAGCAGGGCTCATTGAAAGAACTTTAAACTAGAGTTGAAGGGGGGAAGGGATAAAACCAGGCTTGCTAGGGATAAGCCCGGGGGCAGCACGCCAGTGTTTGAGGGGCGGTGTGCTAGCGAGGTCCTTTGGTCTGCTGTCTTGGTGGAGGCAGGATATGAAGACCCACGCGGCAGCACAGAAGCGCCTGAGAATGGTCATGTAGGAATCGGGGCTTCTCCTCCACAAAAAGGTGGCGGGATCAGTAGCCCAACTGAAGTGCATCTACACCAGTGCACGCAGCATAGACAACAAACGGGAGGAGCTGGAAGCCATTGTGCAGCAGGAAAACTATGATATGGTTGCCATCACGGAAACATGGTGGGATGACTTGCACAAATGGAGTGCTGCAATGGATGGCCATAAACTCTTCCGAAGGGATAGGCAAGGAAGGAGAGGCAGTGGGGTAGCCCTGTATGTTAGGGAGTGTTTTGATTATCTAGAGCTTAATGATGGTGATGATAGGGTTGAGTGTTTATGGGTAAGAATCAGGGGGAAGACAGCAAGGCAGATGTCATGGTAGGAGTCTGATACAGATGACCCAACCAGGATGAAGAGGCAGACGAAATATTCTATCAGCAGCTGGGAGAAGTCTCACAATCACTAGCCCTTGTTCTCATGGGGGACTTCAACTTACCAGATGTCTGCTGGAAATACAATATAGCAGAGAGGAAACAGTCTAGGAGGTTCCTGGAGTGTGTGGAAGATAACTTCCTGACACAGCTGGTGAGTAAGCCAACTAGGGAAGGCACCCACTGGATGTGTTGTCTGCAAACAGGACTTGTGGGTGATGTGGTGGCTGGAGGCCATCTTGGGCATAGCAATGATTGAGTTTATGATTCCTGGAGAAGTGAGGAGGGGCATCATCAGAACTGCTACCTTGGACTTCCGGAGGGCAGACTTTGGCCTGTTTAGGGGGCTGGTTGACAGAGTCCCTTGGGAGGCAATCCTGAAGGGCAAAGGAGTCCAGGAAGGCTGGAAGGAAATCTTAAAGGCACAGGAACGGGCTGTCCCCATGTGCCAAAAGACGAGCTGGCAGGGAAGACCTGTCTGGCTGAACAGAGAGCTTTGGCTGGAACTCAGGAAAAAAAGGAGAGTTTATGACCTTTGGAAGAAGGGGGCAAGCAACTCAGGAGGACTACAAGGATGTAATGAGTTTATGCAGGGAGAAAATTAGAAAGGCCAAAGCCCAGCTAGAACTTAATCTGGCTACTGTCGTAAAAGACAATACAAAAATGTTTCTATAAATACATTAGCAACAAAAGGAGGGCCGAGGAGCATCTCCATCCTTTATTGGATGCAGGGGGAAACATAGTGACAAAGGATGAGGAAAAGGCTGAGATACTTAATGCCTTCTTTGCCTCAGTCTTTAAGAGTAAGACCAGTTGTTCTCCAGGTACCCAGCCCCCTGAGCTGGAAGACAGGGCCAGGGAGCAGAATAAAGCCCCTGTAATCCAAGGGGAGATGGTTAGCGACCTGCTACACCACTTAAACACACACGAGTCTATGGGGCTGGATGGGATCCACCCAAGGGTGCTGAGGGAGCTGGCAGAAGTGCTCACCAAGCCACTTGCCATCATTTATCAGCAGTCCTGGCTGACCGGGGAGGTCCCAGTTGACTGGAGGTTAGCAAAAGTGAGAGGTTAGCAAATGCAACACCCATCTACAAGAAGGACTGGAAAGAGGATCTGGGGAACTTACAGGCCTGTCAGCCTGATCTCGGTGCCAGGGAAGGTTATGGAGCAGAGCATCTTGAGTGCCATCACACGGCACATACAGGACAACCAGGCGATCAGGCCCAGTCAGCATGACTTTATGAAAGGCAGGTCCTGCTTGACTAACCTGATCTCCTTCTATGACAAGGTGACCTGCTCAGTGGATGAGGGAAAGGCTGTGGATGTTGTCTGCCTAGACTTTAGTAAAGCCTTTGACACCATTTCCCACCGCATTCTTCTGGAGAAACTGGCTGCTCATGGCTTGGACGGGTGTACTCTTCGCTCGGTAAAAAACTGACTGGGTGGCTGGGCCCAAAGAGTTGTGGTGAACGGAGTTAAATCCAGTTGGTGGCCGGCGACAAGGGGTGTTCCCCAGGGCTCAGTACTGGGGCCTGTTCTGTTTAATATCTTTGTCAATGTTCTGGACGAGGGCATAGAGTGCATCATCAGTAGGTTTGCAGATGACACCAAGTTGGGAGGGAGGGTTGATCTGCTTGTGGATAGCAAGGCTCTACAGAGGGATCTGGACAGGCTGGATCGCTGGCCGAGGCTACTGGTATGAGGTTCAACAAGGCCAAGTGCCGGGTCCTGCACTTGGGTCACAACAACCCCATGCAGCGCTATAAGCTTCGGGAAGAGTGGCTGGAAAGCTGCCCAGCAGAAAAGGACCTGGGGGTATTGGTCGATAGCTGGCTGAATATGAACTGGCAGTGTGCCCAGGTGGCCAAGAAGGCCAATAGCATCCTGGCTTGTATCAGAAATATTGTGGCCAGCAGGAGCAGGGAGGTGATTGTTCCCCTGTACTCGGCACTGGTGAGGCCGCACCTCGAGTACTGTGTTCAGTTTTGGGCCCCTCACTACAAGAAAGACATTGAGGTGCTGGAGCGTGTCCAGAGAAGGGCAACGAAGGTGGTGAAGGGTCTAGAGAACAAGTCTTGTGAGGAGCGGCTGAGGGAACTGGGGTTGTTTAGCCTGGAGAAAAGGAGGCTGAGGGGAGACCTTATCACTCTCCACAACTACCTGAAGGGAGGCTGTAGCGAGGTGGGTGTTGGTCTCTTCTCCCAAGTAGCAAGTGATAGGATGAGAGGAAATGGCCTCGAGTTGCACCAGGGGATGTTTAGATTGGATATTAGGAAACATTTCTTCACCAAAAGGGTTGTCAAGCACTGGAACAGGCTGCCCAGGGAGGTGGTTGAGTCACCGTCACTGGAGGTATTTAAAAGACATGTAGATGTGGTGCTCAGGGACATGGTTTAGTGGTGGACTTAGCAGTGTTAGGTTAATGGTTGGACTTGATGATCTTAAAAGTCTTTTCCAACCTAAACGATTCTATGATTCTATAAAATTATGCAATTGGACCGTATCTGGGTTTGGGGAAAAAAAAAATAAAAGGATAATACATTTCAGTAAATCTAGGACAGGCAAGTCTTGGACTGTTCAGAAGGATGATCCTTTTATAACCCAAGTGTTATTTTGTGCAGGAAACAACTTAGGAAAACAATGAAACAAGTATTCATTTGCAATTGTAATGTCTCTGATTACAGTCCCCAAGTTGACATTTACTCAATTTAATTAAAAAAAATTGAGAATTGTATTTATATTTTCTACTCTATCTTTCACAGCAGAGGGATTTAAAACATGTTCAGACCTACAATGTCCCAGTTACTGTTCCATCTTATAATCCTCAATTAATAATATTTTACTTTTCATGACTGCAGAATGAAAATGTGTTCTTGATTTCCCTAAAACTGGAATTAGTTAGATTACCTAAAACCGGCAAGGACGTTCTACATGCCAGAGAACTCACACAAATACAAGGCCAGGAGCTTCATTTAGGTTTAACCTTTATGCCCTTGAACACAATGGAATTTACATAAATATTTAAGAAGGGCAACTGCAGACCAATTAAAGGAATATATTTTCCAAGCATCAAACCATTGTTTTCAGGCAATACACTGAAGCTCTTAAATTTATACATATTAAATCTGTTACAGGCTCAGCAGAGTTTTAGGCTCAGGAGAGGGGAAAAGCAGATGAGAGCACCCCAGGGGGAGGTCGAGCAGAGATTGCCTGTGAGATGTATGACCCACCACCCAGCTCACAGGGTGTCTGCATGGCCTGCGGATGGCTGCAGGCTGCTCCGCAAACCCGCCGAAGGAAAAGAGGGCACAACCATCCCTCTCGTTAGTCCTTTCAGCATCCTAGGAAAAGCTGTGGGCACGCTGAGAAGGCTGTGACTGTCTTCACTCTGATATTTGCTAAATAAAATTGAACAGCAGCTGTTTTGTGGGAAATGTATTTAATATTTTTTTTTTAATCTTTAAAAATAAAAATGTTTTAAGATACTTCAGAATTTCCCTCATAATAAGAGGTCTAGTTTCAGGCTAGTTTTACCCAGGAATGCTCAGTAAAAGGCTGCACTTCGTATCTGCTCACTTGCAACTAGATACTCTATCTGGTTGCTGTTACATAGCGTGTAGCATGAGTTATAGAAGGGTGCTGCTCATACACACGGTAACATGAAAAGTATCACTACCCAGCCCTAGGAAAATAAATTTGCAAGTAATCAGGTTTGTTGCTCCCTAACTGTGGCAACTTGTTAAGGCAGGGACAGGACTTACCCAACTATGAACTATGAGAAAGTCTGTCTTGAAAAAGCCCCGTGTGTGCTATTGCAGAAAGGGGCAGAGCCAGAGCACAGCTCAGGGAAAGAGGAGAAGGAGGGAAAGGGTACAAGTGAAATGGAAAACAGAGTGGGGTAGTTTTGGAAGAAGAGGAGGGATGTGAGGGAAGAGCACAGAAGCATGTCTAGGAAGAGGGAAGAAAAGGAGAGACTTGTTGCAACTAGTGAGGAGCAAAAGATGAAGAGTGCAGACTGCAACATGCGTTCTGCTGAAATAAATCACCGATGGTCTCTGCTGAGAGAAGTAAAATCAGTTCAGATGGAGAAACTGAGATGTTAATCTAGGCTGCTGGCAGAAGGAGATGAAGCAGGAGAGAATGAATGTGTAGTGGAGAGTCCAATTACAAAACTGTTTCTCTTAACAGGTGCAATAGACTCGTAGCACTGGAAGGAAATGAGGGAAAACAAGGATCTGGGAAGCAAGTATGTATTACACTTTGAAAGGGAAGAAGACCTACTAATACTATGTTCATCTTACAAACATTAAGGCTTTTGAAACATTCACCTGATTACTGTATTCTGTTGCTATTTGCCTGTGATATATGCATTAGTGACAGATTAGTTACCTTCTCTCAGTGTATCATTTCAACTTCAAGTTGTATTTACAAATAAGTGAACTAAGTAAGGTACTTGGAGTATTTTTGTACTTATTCAACTGTTCAGACTATACTTCGGAATTTTTCAATACATTTTTGAGCAAAACATATATGTCCTGAATGTTAATTCTGTAATATTCATGAAATGTCTGACATCTGAAGCTCATGGGGAGAGGAGGGAAATTGCTTGCAGAGCACCATGTGCTTCTGCACTTCCACTTGGGGAATGCATGGCCATAACTGTGGGAGTCATGAAATCGTTAATTAAAAACTTCATAGCTGTGTTGCATCCTTTTTTAAAGATAAAATGCAAAATTTTTTATTCATCTAAAGCTATGTGCATACAGATTTTAAGACAGAGTAAGTGGCCCCATTTCTCTAGTTAATTACCTTGATAAATCAGGAGTGGGCTGCTGGTATTTGAAAATCCTGTGTGTGGTAGACAGAGCGAGGGAGAGAACAGTTTTCTGCAATGTTCTGTTGTTGGCCAGTAATGGTATACAATGCACTCAAATCAGTGCTACTGATACTCACAATACCACCATGGCTATAACATCAGAAGTTTACTGCAATAAAACTAAATATTGCAATAAAACTAAATGTTTGTGCTACCATTACAAAAAAATTGCAACACTACTCAATTTTTCCTATGGTGAAATTACTCTCTGTTTGCATATATGCATATGTATGTGCCTATATAGAAATAAATACGCTTATCTACACATAATCTGTGTTCATAAATACATGTACACACACACATGCATTCTGAATGAATTGTGCTTGCTTCCTGAAAATAGCTAATATTCCCTGGAAGGGGAAATGGAGAGGGAGTGATTTGGTCGATACTAGTCGATCTCACAAATGAAGATCAATTTTGCAATGGGCAGTGTAAACATCCACTGTAGAAAGGCTTTTCCTATCTCCATCCAAGACAGGAGACAACAGATGGGTACAGGCAGACAGGAGAGCGTGGTGGCGAAACTGGACAACACTCACCAACGGCCTTACGCATTTTCTATGCCAATGCAGTATGTATGTGGTCCGCAGTGGTGACAGTGGTGGTCAGGATTCAAGAAGGGATTTGACTGAGGATGACCTGGAAGTGAAAGCAGGTGGACAATATTTGGACTAGGAATATATTGCAGGAGATGAGAGCAGAGGCTCCCCAGAACCCAGAGCTTGGTTTGGGAAGAAAGTTAACAGTGAGTGAGCAAAGGGGCTGAATGGTGGTGGCAGGTCCACAGAGGCATCCCAAGAGGCGTGGGCAGCCAGGGTGGAAGTACGCAGGGGGATCATGGGGAGGAGAAAAACGTTTGCAGATGAGTGGGCCAAGAAAACTGACATAAAAAACCAAATGTGGGAAGAGACATGACAGAATTAGGGAAATGTAGGGGAGTCGTCTTCTCTTTGCTACCTAGGTGAGCAGCTCTAACCTGTCTGTATCATTAATAAAGACCAATACTTCCAAAAAGCCTTTTCGTTCCTTTTCTTTCTAGTGATTACAGAGAACTTGAAAGATATCTGGGTTAACCAAGATACCAAACTTTTGGACAGTTCAGTGACATGAAATGAAGGGTCTATTTTCTTTACCCTTTTTGTTCTAATAAACATCCTGCATTGTTTAGCATTCATACAGTTTTATGGGAAATAATATTTGATTTTTACAATTAATTCTTTTTTTTACTTCTGAAATTATATACTACATACTCAGAGAAAATACAATTGCTGCACATAGAACCAGCAATATCTCTCCATCTAACATTCTCCTCTCTTTCCTTGTTACCAGGGTTTTTTAAATGTGATAATGTCCCACCACTGTTTCTGAGATTTCCTGAATTTATTTGTTTGCTCTTCATTACGTAAGGAATGATTTCTGCCTGTTTGAATATATTTCTGTGGGGAGTGCTGACATTCTTATCCACACTTCACTTGTCATTTCTAGGCCAGACGGTTAATATGATTTCCTACTATGAGCTACTTACTGCGTACAGTTTTAACATGTGTTGCAGCGAGGCAGTATATTAAAGAGCAGAAATGGCTTATGAAAGAGATGGATATTAGGCAAGAGTCGTTGGGTTCTCTTAGGTAAAGTCAGTTAATGTGCAGCATAAATATGTTCCTGATAGTGGTAAAAGGAAATACTGGTGGACTTCATATTCTGATCCCATCCTTGTCACATGAATACAGGAAAAAAAGTGTTTATGTTTGTGGATAATACCAAAAGAGCGGCTGCAAGCCTGCAAAGGAGGGATTAGCGTTCCAAATGGCGAGCTGGAAAACACAGAGGACTAATCAACAGCATCTGGACAGGACCACGATCTTTTCTCTGGGAAAAGGCTGAGGGCTGTAATGGTTCCTGAGCTGGGTTCATATCAACACGGTGGTGATTTTGCAGAGAAAGCTGAGGTTGTGCTGGGAGGCAAAGCTGGGTGTGTCACTCTCGAGATGGAAGAGATAATTGCTCAGCTGCACTCAGTGCAGGACACTGCCGTAGAGAAAGTTGTGAGCTAACATTAGAAAATTTAGAGGGGAGTGACATAAGTATGTAGAGGTCCAGAAAATAGTTATGAGGAAATACTGGAAGAAATTGAGGTTGTTTAACCTAAAGAAGACTAAGGGAGAACATGATAAGTACCTTTAAATATATTAAGTGCTCCTGCAGAAGTGGAGGCAATAATTTATTCTTTTATCCTTCGCAGGCAAAATGAGAAGTAATGGGCTTGAGGTACGACATGAAGATAAAGGCTAGATGTGAGGAGAAGCTTTATGATAATAAGGACAGATTCCTGGGGAGACTGTAGAGACTCTCTTACTGAGTATCTTCAAGAACAGCATAGACAAATACGAGGGAAGATACTGGTGCACAGCACCCTACCTGGGATACGAGGCATGGAATAAGTAAACTCTCATCATTCCTTCCTAGCCTATTTTTCTTTGATTAAAGCTGAATTAAGAAAGGAAAAGCCCTGGGCTGGGCAAGTGATCTCAAATGTAAAACGTAATAGAATAACCTTGGGCTTGGTCTCGGAAAGTGTTGAGTAGTCGTGGCTGTTCTCACTGACCTCACCCAGAGCAGAAACAAAGTAGGATTTCAAGGATGGGGCCATAAGCACTGACTTTATATGAACGTTTAATATTGCTGAATTATTGTCGCATTAGCCAGGACTTGTCTTTGCCGTGACTCCTATCCTGGCTGTTATGAAACAAACTTTACATTACATTTTGTATAGGACCTTTCTGGGAATTTTCAGCCTCTGATAAAACCTGAGCCAAAAGGGCTTTTTCAGTGGGTTTTCATTTTAAAACTGTTCAGATTACTTTCCCACAATGGTATTTACTTTCCTTTTGGCTTTTTAGGCAATGTTCCAAACAGTCACTACAAATAGTGGTTGAATTTATGGATGTGTCCTTCAACACACAAGTGTGAAGTGTGAAGAGTTGGTATGTACAAAGTCAACCTACAATTGTTGAGATAATTTAGCCTAAAAAACTGCAAAGGAATACCATTTCCTAGAGAGCGATATTTCAGAGCTACTGAATGAGTTGTTGAGTATTGGTATTTTTTGTATATTTGGGGATGACCCAAAAGAAATTACTGGAAGAGAGAGAAAAGAAGAGGCTCCTGTGATGAATGGATTACAACACAAGTTAAAGATCTTAGCAACAAAAAGTTTGTATGCTTTTACAGAAAAAAAAGTATTTTTCTTAAAATCCCAGAAGTTCTTGACATTAAAAACTTTCAACGAAAGGATTGCATTTTTCTGTGGAAAAAAAAATCACTATAAAAATTCACTCATTGGTTGGTTTGGTTTTGTCAGCATTTCTCCCAATTTGTCTCTCATTACCTCATTACTAGAGTCTGTCTTTGCTGTACTGCTCTTTTGGGGAGCGCAGATAAACTCTGCTCTCCTTGGTGCGTTCAAAAGTGTATTTGCTACTCTTTCCTGAGTCTTTTTCCTTTTCTTTTACAAGTGATCTTTATCCTAATGAAAAAGAGGAAGTTATCAGTACTGCAGCATGAAATCACTTTACCTAGGCAAAAGTATAGGTGGCAGCAGTGTGAGGTTTTTTCCATCCCAGGGCTCTTGTTTCTTCTTCGCTGAGTCAACCCGTGTCTGCATCTCTGTCAAAACTTGGCCTGATGCATCCCATTTACTCCACATAACCCTCCAAATAGTGATCAGATAGGAGCAGCATCTGGTCCTTACCTCCATAGGAGGTATGTAAGCTGAGAATTCAAAGGTAGAAGGCTGTATATTGCTAAAACTCGTCTGGCTTGTTCTGCAGGGAATACTTTTTTCATACCGCATGTATTCAACCTGGAAAATTTAGAGTTCCAGGAGGTCACTGACGCATGCATAATTTTATAAGTATCAAAAATTTGTGTCGTGGACAAATATTCGGAAGATAAGATTATTTTCTGTCCTCATAGATACAAAACATCTAATGCTATGAGCAGGTCTGGGGGGAAAACTGTAACTGCTAAATTAAAAAAAAAAAAGGAAGACAGACTTACTGGCTTTCTCCTGTCCTAAGTTTCCTGTGTTCTATCTCTCATAATACAAGAAGACACTCCAGACACCACATTTCTGGGGATTACCTTTCTTGGGGTTGAAGCCTTTGGCCTCATTCTTTTCCTCACAGTTAGAGTGTTCATAAGCCCCTGGAAGGACACTGTCTGTCATGTCTTGTTGCTTAAATATTGTGATCGAGCCTGTGAATAATCTCAAACTGCTTTGACGTGTTCATAATAGCTTTTGTTCTACTTCTGTAGCCATCCATTTCCATTCCTTAAAGTCCCCCGGCACAGTGTGTTCCAGCTTGGACATGGTATATGATGGTTTGACCAGAGATACTATGAGAAAATCAGACCGATACCTTTAATTTTTGTGGATGGTAATGATGGTTTGGAAAGTGAAAACGAGCCCTCTGTGGCAAATGATATTGTTGGACCTTTTTTCTCCCTGGCTTGCGGGTTTTTTTCACCCTTTGGTGAAAGTTGTTGAGAAGCGGTCAGCTGAACCAGCGGTACCCTGAAGAGTGACGTGTTCATGTAGGCGCTTTTTCAGCTGTGCTGTGTGCAGTGAAGGCTGCGTTAACACCAGATGCCAATCATACACCACCAGTGGATTTGCAAGATTATAGGACAGGAAAAAAGATGAAGGTTAAGCACAGGGCACAATAGAGATTACTTATGGTAATGAATTGTATAATTTTTCTAGACAGATCTGGATTAATGTTTATCCCAGGCAAGAGATTACTGTATGTCTGATTGTAGTTGTAAACAGACATTATTAAACAGAAGGTTTATGTTCATGAAATGCGACTATGGGTGTTAAAGCACTTATGATTTATTATGTGCAAAGAGAAAAATTAACCTGTTCATCTGCTATAGTACAAGATGCGCTGTGGATTTTTGCATAATTTGGAAGGCATCTGCTCCTTTGGAATACAAATAACCAGTGAAATGAGGACTCTCCTTTCATTTACACTGATCCAATGCCCTATACTGCAATGATGTTGAAATGGTGTAACCAGCAAAAGAATAGTCTTGTGTGCTTTTATAAAGCAATAATATTTCTATGAGAGATAATGTTGGCAAAGTCTGTTTGCTTGTGAATCTTTAGGGTATTTTCTTTATAATTAAAAAAAAAATGTTAATGTTCAGAGAGCTTAACAAATGACCTTATTTGGGTTTCCCAAATAATTCCCTTTCACTTACTGAAAACATAATGTTTAGAGACATTGAATTTAAAATAATATATTTTTTAATCTATTTTTCACATAATTTATCTTGCAGCCCATTTTTCTCCTGCTTTATTGCATCACTGCTGCTTAGCATAAGTGAGACATAGGTACAACCACCACATTTTTTAATACTGCCTTACCTCAGTAGCTAAAAAATCACACCTGAGTCAGTGACTTCTGTGTTTTGGGTGAGCTGAAAAGTCTTACCTTGAGGAAACTGTAAACAAATGCCAAAACTTTGCTTCTTTGATGGAGTAGACATTGCAACTTTATTACTTGCTAACAAGGAAGTATCTTTTCACTGTGAAAGCAAAGAAAAATTACAGTTATCAAAATCTGTTCATTCTATTTATGGGCTGTATTTGTAGCCAGCTGATTTTTGCATAATGCCATTTGAAATTATCCATTTAACAATGATGGATGATACAACTGTGTTGCTTTCCCTCCACTTTGTAACTGATCTGTCTACTTATAGATTGCATTGGACATGTTACTGATGCTTTATTTGTAAAATACACTCACCTATGTGAGAAATTTGTCCATTAAGTCTTACTGACTTCACAGGGGCTTCTCAGATAAGTAAAGATATTCCTGTATATAAGCAAAACCAGCACAATCTGTAAAAAACATAGGAATGTAGAGTGAAAAGATCTGGGAATATTACAAGGTGTGTTAAGTGAATTAGAATTTAAGCAGTTCTAGGTCTGAATAAAACGTAATCTGGTAAGACGTTCTGAATGCTTCAGTTAAAAAAGTTGCAATCTTAAATTGCCATCAAAAGACTTCATTTTGCTCTTTTCTATTTCTTAGCTATATTTTACATTTACATTATGCAACAATATATATATTGTGTCATGAGAAAAATGTAACTTTAACATTGTAATATTTTGCCTGATCATTAAATTTTACAGTGGCTGTGAAGTGTGAGTCCAGAGTTAAAGTTCATAAACAAATTAATTAGCCAGTTAAAGTTTCTGTGGGCTTTGCTAATGGTTCAGTGTAGCGCCTGAAGCTGATGAGAACTTCTGGAGGTACCCAGGATGCGAGTGAGAGTCCTTCAGGAAGCCAGGGTCAGCTGCACCGTGCTGCTTAAAAGTTTGTGCAGCGAAGCATTGTATTTTGGGAGGCACTAAAATATATGCAGCGCTCTTTTCTTTGCTGTGTGTTACCAGACATCGATAAGTCATGGAGATGACCTCCATCTTCCAAAGAGAAGGAAAGCTAGAAATGAAGACACATTTCTGTTATCAGTCTGCTGTGGGTCGTAAGTTGAACTGGTGTTATATTTGCCTCTGAAAGCCACGTAGCCTTGACACGGTGTTTAACAGTGTTAAGCTTATTGCTGCTGAGCTAAACATGTCTGAAGCGAACGATGACCCTCACGTCTTTGCAATAGCAAAATGTCTCCCTGATGTGATCCCGCAGACTTGGAGCATTAAGTTAATTTTCCCCTGGATTTCTGAGCTGCCTTCTTTTTACCCGGCGGAGAGCTTGTGAAGAATACAGCTTCTGACCGAATGACAGAACGTGGAGGGTGAAATTAGATGCATTCAATTAGAAGATGACAAAAAGCCTGTCTAAATATTTGTCAGGATGCTACTTACGGGGCGTAGTGTCCAGCCCAGGAAGTGAAATGTGGCCGCTCCCAGGACTTAATAGTCTGGGGGAAAAAAAATGGGTAAATCATCCAGATTCTTTATGGGCTTGGAGGGGATAATTGAGGGTATCGAGTGGGCTGTTATGCTTCCAGGGCTGGTGATCCCTCTCATGTAATCTCAGATTAGTTCTTTTCTTGTATTCACTTAATACAGAATTAACCGTTACAAAGTTTTCTGGACCACTTGAGTAAATAATGTTGTTATTTGACTGCTAGAGGATGGATAATGCAGTGCTTTATGGGAGGTGGTGAAAAAAGAGGGGCTCCAGCTTCTCCACAATAAAAAGAGAAACCACCACAAAACAAACAAACAAACCAACCCCCAAAGCCACAAAACCCAAAGAAACAAAAAAGCCAGGGCAAAAGTGTCGGCTGTGAGATTGTCGGGTTTGGACCAGAAGGTTTAACTGGTTTTCCAGAGGACAAAAGGATGTTCTTGAAAACTAAATTCGGAATTAGTAGTCAGTTAAACAGAAAGAGATCAAGATATGCAGCTTGGTTTGGCCACATCTGTTTATCTGTAAATTAAATTTATAGCAACTTTTTAAAGTAAGAGAGCAAATCTCCGGCTTGTAATTTCCTGCTCAGAAAGTTTTAATTAGGAGAATAAAAAATGTAAATACAGCATATCATGTTTAACTTTTTTTTTTTTTTTTTTTTTTCATTTCTGTTACAGCAGTTCAGCGGAGAATGTGACTATGATAGGGTTAATCCAGCTACATAAAAATCCATGCTGTGTATGATAGTAGTAAAGCTTGTGATCCCTTGATCTTTGATTAGATCCAAGCTAGTAAATATCTTGTGTTTAATCAGAATGAGTTGTTCTGCATGTAGTATAAGTCACCTTCACAGATGGGATGTAGCAACAGAGTTGTTCACGAATATTTGTTTTAATCCTTTCCAGAGCAAGCACGCTTTATGTTTCTTTGTTGTAAATCAGATTCAAGCAACTAAAGACCAGCACGAAGGAAAGGCATTTACTTGCAGTCAGGAATAGGACAGTGTGGGAACCTTTTTTCCTTTTTAAAGAAAAATGTAACTTATTAGATTCTTAAAAGGTATTTTATACTATTCCATAAAGATAACTAACACACCATGGCTGCTTTTTTAGACTGGGGTGCAAATATCATTATCTAGAATTTCATCTTAAACTGTTCATACACGTTCCTAGCTTAGGAGACTATAAATATACGGAGAGTAAGATTTATTATGGTAAATGTTTGGCATCTATTATTATTCTATATTTTAAAGATATTTAGTTAGAAAGGTAGCTGGTCTGTGTGCTGGTAAACTGAAATTCTTAAAATGTTATCATCTGTAAGGCTAGTTGGTTTGTGTGGTATGTCGGCGTCCTATTTACCTAAATCTGTCATAATTGCCTTTCGATACATCTTCCTCTGACATGCCAAATATTGAAAATGTGAGGACTCTTTGCTGGGAGATTTTCTACTGAATGTCATTTTTCTGTGTTCATAACTTGATGGTAATAACTGGACGACCTGTAGTTAAATGCATCTCAATTTCTCTCACTTATTTTTCCTAATCACCACACAGAGCCTTCTGTGCTCAGAGGTGTGATTAGATTTAACCTGCCATCATATCCGAAGAACTTTCTGTACAACATATTATACATTGCAAGAATTATGTATGTAGATGGTGGGTCTAAGTGTAATATATAAATAGATATAAAGATGAGTTGCTCTCATGCCAAAGTTAATTCCTTATTTTCTTTGTCTGTTTTTAACAGGAAAACTGGAGAGCCCCCGCTAATAAATGGCTGGATTCCTTACCTTGGGAAGGCTTTGATTTTTAGAAAAGATGCTTTCAAATTCTTACTGGATCAGCAAAAGAAACTTGGAGATATTTTCACTGTACATATTGCTGGTGAGAAATATTTTAGTATTATTCTTGATTTTTTCCATCAGTGAAGTTAAATACTAATTCAAATGTTTAGTTTAGAATCTTCTTAAAGCAAAAACATTCTTCTGTAGCATAGGCCAATAAAAATTACTTAAATTCACAGATATTGTATGCATAATAAGTATCCATAAGATATAATTATGAGAAAGTGGATTTATAAACAACTATAAGTATATATGCATATTGACAGAATTTGTAGGCATATAATGTATGAACATAGATTTCGCCAGCACATTTAATTGTGTATTGTTGTTTTTTTTTTCTAAAGAAGGGAGAACTAACATCATCTTGACACTGCACAGAAAAATATCAGATTAAATTTAGAAAACACTTAAGAAAAAAAGTGCAGAATATGTTCTCACACATTTTACAACTGGTTGACAGGAACACAAGGGAATGAATGACACATTGACTCAGTGATACAATCAGGACTGGAACACAGAAACTTCCCGTTGCCAGCATCTTACTCTGATCATGCTTGCTGAAAATAACAATATAATAAAGTATGATATAACCTTGCTGCTTTCTGTATTTATAGCTATATTACTACTACACTAGCTCAAATACAAACATTTGAGTGAGTTCACACAGACACTTAGCTGTAGAAGAAAAACATAGAATGAAACTGGAATCTTGAATGAAACTTAAATATATAAATTTATATATATATACACAGGTGTACTTTTTACTAAAATCAATTTAAAATCTAGTATTTTCCTCTCTTCAGAAAGAGGCAAACTCTTATTCGTGTAGGTGGATGTAATGGATCTTTTGCCCCTTCACATGCTGATAACCTTGTTCAAATGATCAACTTTAGAGTTAAGTCTATCTCATTTTTAGCTATTCCTGTATTTTTAGGGAGTTTCAAATAAAAATGTAAAGTGTAAAGTATAAAATTTTCTCTGTCATTTCATGGCAGTAGCATTAGCTTTATATTTCCATATAAGTAATATTTTGCAATAAAACCAATTTTTTTCTTCAAAAGTCAATTAATTAAATTGCAAGCTGTATGTTTAATTAATAAAATTTTTCTTCCTCTTACCAAATCTGTTCTTTTTTTCCTTTGGAAGAGCATTTTTACTGTGTGATTTTTTTTACTCATTCAGGGTTTTTTCTTTGGAAACTGGTATGCTCAGATTTTTTTGCATCTTGAAAATGAGTTTGACACATTACAAGACCAACTTTTGTTGAAATACAGTCTTTTTTATTGTTAATGCACATTCACACTATATACAGTTGTGGCTTCTTACGAATACAGATTAATTATAATTCAGAGACTACCTTAGTACATTCATAAAACCAGATACAGTCATACTTCAGAATCCTTAATGTGTTTTATCAAATATTTATTTGTCTTTCACCTCTTTATGCAAGACTATGTTTAGAGATTTGTGTGTTTAAGGAATCACTGAGTGTAATTTAGTTTCACAAATTTCTATTTGCATGCTAAACAAAATTCCATTTCAACTCATCTCCCTGTGTTCAGGTATTTTGAGAAAGCCTTCCTTGATAAAAACTGAGGTAAATGGAGTGAGTTCTGGATCTCATTTCAGCCTTATTGCAGGGAAATCTTTGATTTTGTGAGTTTGTCGTAACAGAGGTAGCCCTTTAAGTTCTCTTTTTTCGGTATAAAAATACTGACCATCAGGACTTCACTGAGGAGAAACAGTTTGTCATCCACAAGTCAAGGAAGAAGCCGAAGCTAGTTAGTACCTCCTGTCATGTCCTGATCTGAAGACGTACAGGATTTCTGTATGTCTTACTGATTTGACAAAGATGAGGTTTATATGTTCGGCAAACATAGCATAGCCTGCTGTATATGGACTATCATTACTTTACCCCCCTGGTGGGTGTCTAAAGGTCCTGTCAAAATATTCTATCAATATATATTGTTCTAATTATTGGTTCTCAAACTAGTTCATTTGGAAAATGCAGAACGATGCTTGGAGTTTCTGGCATTGCCCCGTACCGGTAATGCGATTTCGCTGATTGTACTTTCCCATGTGATGAGCAAATGATTGTCATCCCTAAAAGTCGCAAGGGACGTGGATGTCATCTTAATAAAGAAATTAAAAAGCACATCTTTCTATGAGAAACAATGTAAATTCCTGACCTGTCGCAGAAAATAGTTCTCTAATTGGTTTTGTGTGGTGGTGCAGCAGAATCGTTTTCCCCAAACGTCATGCCAGCGAAGCACCACTGTACATCATTGTCAGCAGTTCAGCAGAATCTCCTTAATAAGAGGATGATTACGTAAATGCGATAGTCTTAAAAAAAAAAGAGAGAAAAGAATAAGGAGGGGAAAGAGAGGGAGAGAGAAAGTCTGTGATGTTGAGATGATCATACTTCCCAAGCCAACCTCTCTGCTTGTTAAGGGTCAGCAGCATAGGCAGACGGCTAGGTAAGAACTTAAAGAGCTTGAAACAGTTTTGTCATTGTTTCTTGGGGTTAAACTTTGTCTCCTTATCCTGACAAGTTATTAGGAATGATACCGAACCTTACAACACTCTCTCTGAGACTAACTCAACTTTTAATAAAATAATCTTAGGGTTTTTTACTAAGCACACTTGCCTTTTCGAATACTGCTGCTAAGTCATTCTTTTCTTTTAAATCATGATACACCTACAGTATCTTATCACATTTTTCTCTCTTAGGCAAAAGGTAATTTACATTAACTCCTTACCAAGCTGAAGCCTGCTGCAAGCATTACCGAAATAACATCCATCATTAGATGCCATCTGAAATGCTTGTCTTTCATCATTAGCATTAAAAAGCTCCAGAATGCATTATTAGGGTAATTTCTTAACTATCATACAAATACTGGCTTCTGTGCTCGGATTTACCAAAGTTGACAATTTTCATATTTTCCACATCAATCTTCTATTTCTAGGAGACTGTAGAAACTAAATGGAGAGTACCAGGCTATTTGCAGCATGGGTGTAAAGCAGACTGAAGGACTGGATGGGGAAGTATGAATTCGCTGTAGCTGTATTTAAAAAAAAAAAATCAGAGGGCTTTTTACAGAAACAAGGATACATCTCTTATTTTTATTTGTTTCTACAGTACTAAAGAAAATAGCTCAGTGACTTAAACTATTGGGATTTGGAGTATGACATTTCTGTATGGACATGTCAACTTAGTTTTTTCTGTTGAAGGATTTTTTTTTACAAGCTAACAAGGAAAGGCTTGGTCCCCAGCGGTTTCTATATAAATACCATCAGTATTTCAGGCTTCCTGATTTGTGGAGCATGTGATATGCCTCCACTTTTGGCTGATCTGGCATTTACCTTTACCAGTACTCTGATGGACAGGCATGAGAGGGGAGGGGGGAAGCTGCATTTTAAAATACCGAATAATAACTGGAAACCTTAGGAAAGATTTGCATTTGTTGGTCTCTGACACCACCAGGGACAATAAGTGGGAAGAGACCTCATCAGGGACAACGACAGGATTTAAAAAGCAAAATTAAGGACCATGTTGACACTCACAAAATTTAAAATGATAACTTGAGGTGAGAAAGTTTGTTCCAGTTTGGATGTTTGCTGCTCAGGGTAGAGGAGG
Organism: Aquila chrysaetos chrysaetos; assembly: GCF_900496995.4. Taxonomy (NCBI): domain Eukaryota; kingdom Metazoa; phylum Chordata; class Aves; order Accipitriformes; family Accipitridae; genus Aquila; species Aquila chrysaetos. The sequence continues at coordinate 39,193,693 of NC_044007.1, forward strand.
TGTTGGGGCACGGTTTTGTAATTAGCAATCTGTTCCTGTATGGAAGAGACTGGGGTAACCAGTGTAGCCGCATAGTGCATCTGTGTGTAAGTATGACTGTAATTGCTAAAGGCTCCCATACCCACTCTCACAACAACAACTTACTAACTGCAGTTAATTAGCTCTAGATTTTAGTCTTTTTCTAATTAAAAGATCTAAAATTAGATTCTTGATGAGGTACATAAAGAAGCTGCCTTTGTTATAGAGGGGTTCCACTTCTCTGACTATACAGGCCTTTACTAAATGAGGTAACAAAAGTATTTTGCTTCGTGTGTTTATATATATTGTTGACTTGCAGTGATGTGGTCTGGAGCCTGAACTGATTTTACAAAATGAATTATATTTTGGTACACACTTACTTTTTGGTACCAGGAACCTGATGAGAATAATAAAAATCAGGATCTGTGGTACTCTGTTTCTCAGAGATCTTTTTTTTCCAAAGTATGTGCTAGTGTTGAGTGAGTTTTGATTTAAAATTATTGCTAAAATTGTTTGTCTGAAAACTCATTTGCTGAAAATAATTTTCTTACTTAAAAATGATAAGAATTGATGTGCGTTTGCTAAGTGTCTGATTAAAGATCACAAAGAAACTCATATTTTGCATCAGAAATAAGCAGATGGTGGACAGATGGTTTAAATTAATATTAATTAAAAATCTTAACTTAAATTGTTTACCCTGTAAATGCAAAGTTAGGAAGCCAGCTTTCATCTTTAGGGTTAATAACACTCCAAATCTATTTATTAAAAATTGCTCCAATGGGCATTCTTTCCAAGCTTTGATCGCAAAGATGGTAGCCTCAATAAAGAGCATGACAGTGGGTGAAAGCTGGAAAGAGAGAGCAATTCCAGGACTCTTAACAAAGATCCTGCAGAGGTCAAGACTAAAAATTCCTGTCAGACTCTGTGGTCTGGGAAGGAAGAAATGATTGGAAAAGAGGACTGGCAATTCAGGATCTCTTTTTCATGCTGATTTCGCGATATATTTATTCTTTAAAAATTAATTTACATCTATGGTTGATTACGTTACAGTGAAGTAAACTCTACAAGTGCCTTAAAAACCTTCACATGCTGTTGACAAAAAAGGGGGTCAAATTCTGTCTCGATTTATCCCTTGTGTTTCTTTACTGGTTCACTGTGATTGCAGTGGATGTAATCAGAGGGAAAATTATGGCAGCTGGTAATTGCAGAGGAATTCCAGAGTGCATCCAGATTTACCATAGAGCACTGTGTGTATATACAAGTTAGAATACAGAATAACTATGATAATTCAGATATCACTATATGGTAACCATGGATACTTGTTGACATTTTTAGTGATAGTGACTACTTTATCTCAGGACATCTGTCACAGAGCCAAATTTGGTCCTCAGTTAAGCATGTAGTGTTCCTATTAAAATCAAAGGAGATTTGTCCCTTTAGTGAGACAGAATTAGAATGTAAGTGCTGGAAGCTTTGCTATTTTCCTGAGTTCATAGCTAGGATATTTCACAGAGGATGTGTACATTTTAATGGGTACCCTTTTTCCCTAATGCACCTCTCCATTCAAGTTAAGAATCAGGAACTCTAAATTAAGTCTTAACATGGGAATCATATATAAAGAGTTAAGATTTAATTGAGCTTTGGGAGCGTTAGCGTTTTGATACATGATGGTTCACCAAAATGCTCCTCTTTGGTAGTTGACTTAAAGCTTAGGGAGAAATTGCAGGATTTTTCTGGCATGGGCAACTTGAAAAAGCATCAAACTTGATGCAGTCCTGTTCCTCTGTACAGGCAGCTGAAGGTACAGCTGTGTCACTGCTTTGAGTACCCCAGGAAGGGTAGGAGGTTGTCAGTGCACTCTGGCACAATGCATGATAGCGCTGGGACTGTGTGTATCCCAAAATGGCACCCATGTTAAAAATGGTATCTTACTCCATAGTAACCTATGGCTTCAAAATCAAATCTTGAGGTAGTCATTTTATGGATACTAAGCACATTCTTAACAAAAAGTTAGCAAAACTTCAGGAAAAAAAACAGATGTGAGAGGGGCTTTAAATGTTGGGGGGGTGCAGTGTGCAGTTAAAGCTGTAGACGGCAGATTTTGAGTCTCTGTGTCATCTGCTTGAAGAAAAGCTGCCTAGGTGGCATGTTTTCCACTCCAGCCCCCATCGTTCACGTTCCTCCGTGCAGGTGAAATGTGTGTGTTTCTCCCTTTCTGCTGGTAAAAACCTACAGTTTTCAAACGCTGCTATGACTCCACATTGTATTTTCATGAATTACACCAGAGTAGTAATGGATTTATTTCAAAGAAGTGCCACAATTGCAGAGATCTCACCCTACTGCTGGCAAAACCAGTAGATCAGTCTACATGGAAGTGGCTTCACGCTGATTTTATAAGAGCCATAAAAGCATACACAGGTGGAGTCTGCATCCTGACAAAGATAATCTAAATAAAACTTGTTACATCTTCCTTTCTTCTTTTTTTTTTTCCTTTGCAGATTTCTTCACAGGTCTTTGCTTTGGGGATTTTCTGCATGCTTTTTCCCCAGACATTGGCTTATTTTCATTTATTACTTCTGAAAGCGTCACCAGATTACAAAAGTGCACGTGTTGTTTGTTTTTTTCTTTTCTTCTATTCAGGTAGATATATTACCTTTATCATGGACCCATTTCAATATGTCTATGTCATCCGAAATAGCAAGCAACTTGAATTTCATGAATTTGCTGATAAAATGGCTTCCAAAACTTTTGACTACCCAGCCTTGTCAAAAGGAAAATTCCCCGATCTCAAGGAAAACCTGCACAGAATCTACCAGTATCTACAAGGCAAGCCTTTGGATATCATTTCTGACCACATGATGAAAAATCTCCAGGATATATTTGAATGGAAATGCTCACAAGCAACAGATTGGGAAACAGAAAAAATGTACAAATTCTGCTGCTCTGTAATGTTTGAAGCCAGTTTTGTAACACTATATGGAAGAGTTCCTGCTGCAGATGGCCACAAAGTTATTAGTGAAATCAGAGACAAATTTATCAAGTTTGATGCCAGCTTTCCCTATTTAGCTGCAAACATACCAATTGAGTTGCTAGGAGCTACCAAGAAGGTTCGGAAGGAGCTTATACATCATTTTTTACTTCAGAACATGACAAAATGGCTGGGAGGGTCAAAAGTGGTCCAAGCCAGACAAGATATATTTGAGAAATATGAGCTGCTTGGAGATTATGACAAAGCAGGTAGGAAACTTATGAATGATTGCTTGTCTAAAATAAAATAATTTACTATAGACCTTTGAAATAAAAAGGCAAAATGGCGACCTTGAAATTTTTTTATGTTCTTTCTAATTGGCTAATGATAAAATGTTTTACTCTGAAACAACCCTCTATGATAATTGATTTTTTTTTTGTGCTGAGGTGGTAAAACAAGATACTTAATGGTGATAATGAGAAAGATTATAACTGAGCTGCATTTCCTCCCCTTATTCCCCCCCCCCCCCCGACATTACATTTCAAACTATTCTCATTAAGCAGAAAATTAGACTTCAGAAGCCTATTGGTCCTCATTAGCATTCACTGATCCTTGGCTGGGTCTGTGTCCTAACATCTTTTAATTAGCACACTGCAAATCTAATCAGTGTAATAAACGCTATTAATCTTCCTTTTCACTTATTTTCTCCCAGCACATCATTTTGCCTTCCTGTGGGCCTCTGTGGGAAACACGATTCCAGCTACATTCTGGGCCATGTATTATCTTCTGCGGCACCCAGAAGCTCTTGCAGCGGTGCGTGACGAGATTGACCATTTGCTGCAGTCAACAGGTCAAAAGAGAGGGCCCACATATAACATCCACCTCACCAGAGAACAATTGGACAACCTGGTCTACCTAGGTAATTTATTTTTATCTGTTAGGAAGAAAAGAGGGGCTCTCCCAGCAAACTCGGTTTATCACTCATTTCTGTTTACTGAGAAGGTGGAGGACACAGCTGCCTAATTGACATAATAACACCCATTTACATCAATTATAAATTATGTAGTTTATAGCTGTAGATACTCTCATTGCATGTAAACATTAAAGCCTAGGTAATTAACTATGCAAGGTATGCAAAAGGCTAAATCGAAGCCTTGCAATTATTTGAAAAAAAGTTGATGCCTATTAAGTTGTTTGATTCTGAGCATCTGCCGAAGTGTTAATGCATTTCGAATACTTCTGTATGGTACTGCCAAGAAAGACCCTTTTCTGAAATTAAAGTGGAATAATGTATTTAAACTGCAAATGTAATTTTTTCACAAGCAGTTTCTTTCTTTCTCTCTCTCTAACAAAACAAAAAGACTTCTAAAGCGGGCTTCAGTTGAGCGATGCCTCCAAACAAAATATAAGACGGTAAAGCTTTGCAGAGCAGAAATGGTGTTTTCAGTGTTGAAAAAAGTACCTTGATTCAAAATAGGGAGCTTTAAGGGAGATACAGATCTTCCAGTTCTGGATCAGGGGTTCAGAGGGAGACCCTTGCCAGTGGCCATTGGAAGTTGCTTGATCCAGGAGCTGGATAGGCCTTCAGAGCATCAGCTGAAGGTTTCACTTCATTTGCTAGTGCACAGGCACTGACAAGATAAATGCTAAAAATAGCCCAACAGAGAAGAGAAGGTGTAGCAGGTAGGAACCTAACCTTTAAGCATCTGAAAGTCTCCATAGGTAGTGTTAATAGGGTAGACAACAGCTGAATAAAAACTTAAAGGTTCAATATTCCTCTCTTTTTAAATATCAGAAACAGTCCCCTGTTAAAATTGAGCTCATGTCTATATGTTTTGGTAGCTCGTGTCTATATGTCTTGGTAGCTCATGGCCTGAACTGATATGCCACTCTTAAACAAAGCTGTGTCAAGAGAGGGTGGTGGAGCAGTGCAGTCTCTGTGTCTGGTTTGGATCTAAGTAATAGCTGTCATTCTCCAGCACCATCTAATGTGGCATGTCTCAAGAATCTGTGTTCAAACTTGATTTGCTTCTCATAGTACAAATATAAAATTGAGTTTGATCCAGTTACTTTTTGTTAGAACATTAATGTTAATCTTATATAGTGTGAGTCTAGTAAGTTGGTTTCATCTGGAGTCATGGCTGTTTTGGTACAGATTTCTCTCTAACCGATGGAGAATGCTTTTGAAGTAGGGGAGATATTGGATAAGGACACTTCTGAAGAGTAACATGACATTCTGAGCATTTAATGCACATTTAAGAAACACGAGTAAAACTGCTTCATATCAGAGTTAGCATCCACCAAAAAATAAGAGAAAAGGAAAGTTACCGAGCATCCAGAAGATCAAGAGAGGATTTATTTTCTATTTGGAGACTGAGATGGGAATGGCAAGGAAAAAGAAGAAGGGGAAAAAAAAAAAAAAAAAAAGGCACCCCAGAAATGTAGGAATGAGGAAAATAAAAGCATGTACTTCCCTAAAACCATCTGGTGCAAAATGGTATGAACAGTTTAAAACATTAACTGTGTCATTCCTCTGCTGCTCCTTGAAATCTTGAAGTACCTTGGTAACATTTGATTTATGTGTTGAGAGGAAAGTGCCACATCCTACTTTGTAGTATTCTTGTAACACTTTTGTTAAATTTTATAATCGTGTTAAACGTAATGTGATATGAACAGAAGCTAGATTTCAATTCTTCTGGCACTTAAGTCATAAAGGGCTGGATACCATCCCATAAAATAATAATATAGAAAAAAAATCTGTACCATAAGAGAATTAAAGTCATGCTTCAGTGGAAAGGGGAAAGGGATGTTTTGTTAATAAATGTGTAGGAGGGACGAGGGTCCCAATTTGCATTGCTTGCGCACCAAAAATCCCCACATCGCAGGAAGGCTGTGGGCCAACACTGCCTTTGCCCTTGCAGCTCGCAGACCCCGACCTCTGAGACTGAGCTTCTCCTCTTCCCGCTCCCCCTGTGCCAACCCAGAGTGTAGGAAACCAGGATTTGTGTCCCTGCTCTCGAGTAAGGCAGACCAGGTGGGATTCTTGTATGTTCATCACCTTGTCATCTCATTCTCCTGTTTTAAGCGCTCTGGTTCTCTGTCCTCTTTTTGGCCTACTATAACAAGAGCCTTTTTTGGATTCCTCATGCTATGGAGAACAAGCAAGAATTGCTAAAAAGCCTTTCTCAGGAAGCAATGTTGTTATTATGGTCAGATTCCTTGGGTGTGGGGAAAAACATGGCCTGATTTTCTTCTAAATTCAAAGCACAGGTATGTGATTTTTTATGAAAAAAAAAAAAAAAAGCTTTCAACCCACAGCAAAACTGGCAAATTTTGGCCCTGATTATTTTTTTCCAGTGGCATTTCTGGGGCAGCACACTTCGTTTTGTCTACGTAAGACTTTTCCTGAAACCCAAATGCATGTATTTGTGTGCGCAGAGTAACGTACGTTATTAGTCGTTATGGCTCACAACGGAGCTCTAATACGGTAAACGACACATGAGAATGGTCTGTCGGTTTTTATGGTTATAATGGAAATGCAGAGGGTAAAGCAGAGATATACTTAGTGCATGTTTAATGCTAGGCATGTTTAGTCAGTTCGTTTGTTTAATATTAGTCCATTCATTTATATGGTGAAGTATTCTTGCCCCAGGTCATTGCTGAATCCCAGATATCTCCTGCGAAAAGAGCACAGCTTGAAAAATTGTTTCATACACGAGAAAGGGTAGGAACCCAAAAACAGCTAACACAGAGTGCATAGTCATAACACAAATGCTAAGCATTAAAATCGTTGGTTGGATTGAGAGAAATGAATATATTTGCCTGGGATGGGATGGGCAGTATTATTTAGTTCTTAGTAAGATGCAAATGTACTTGTTTCCGATTATCGTTTGTGTTGGCACACCGTGATGCCTGTGGGTAAATGACCCCCCCCAAATATTTGCATACTCGATAGCTATTTTCCTACAATATACTCTAATAATTATAGTACCCTATTACCTGCTATGTGTTAGTGTAAAATTAACAATCCATTATGCACAATAAGTTTTATAAAACATTTACAGATAGAGATCATGTTTAATTAAAATTAACTTGCCTACGAAAGCCAAATGCACTTATGATTCGCAATGACCTTTTATTACCTGCAGTCCCTTGTTTTGGCTGGATGATTGACAGCTTGCTGTTTGGCTACCATGTTGTATTTCAGCTGACAAGACTTTTCATTTTAACTCAATTTGCCTGCCTATCACAAGCTGGTGGCAGGCCAGGCTCAAGTCACCCAGCTTTGCCTCAGCAGCTTGCTCTATTTCTCATTAGTACGCATTTATTCAGTGGAAATTGGAAGACAAATGCTTGAAGGCATGTGAACTAAGTATAGCAAATTAGGGTTTAAAGACTGAATATTTATAAGTATATTGAAACAGTTTTAAAAAAAAAATCTAGAATGAATTGGAAGCTGAGTGCTAGCTTTAGTGTAAGAGAAACGAAGAGAGAAGTGGGAGGATTCTAAGAATAACAATACTATGAGATCTCTCTCTCTCCCCCCCCCCTCTAGAAAATATGTAAAATCTCTCTGACAACACCTTATCAAACAACAGCCTGGCTTCTTTATGTAGCGCTCACACAGTGAAGTTTAGCTTCTCATGTGTGTAAGAAGGGGGGAAAAAAATGAGGGTCATGTTCATTTGCTGCTTGGTTATCCCTTGGTATGCTTTAAATTGCCTTGTTTGTTCGGCACAAGCACAGAAACAGATGTTGCTCTACCGTGCTGGATAATTTACTGTACCTCACGGTGCAGAATGGAAGGCCTCCCAAGCTACCCAGCTGGTCTGTCAGCAGCGATGGCTGGTGTCTGCTGAACTATGACAACTGCAAGTAAAGGCTGCAGTTTTATTGTGCAGTTGTCATTCCTCTCAATGTATAACTCCGGCATTTGTGGAAAGCTGACTGTCTATTTTTTTAATGTGAGCCCGCAAAGCCATATAAGCTCCATTCTCCTTTGTTGATCATAATGTGACTCATTACTTTTGTCATCTAATGATTATCGGCATGATCGCTCAGAGCGAGAGCCAAGCTCGCCTTCCACACATAACTGGTACTGGAAGGTAAAACAGATTTGTCATTTACGATCTGACCGCTAAGCCACACTTTGTGCTCCATTATTGTGATTAACTTCTGCATAAGATATGCTGCCCAATTGTCATTTGGGATCCGGCAGCGGGTAGGGACTGCCGCGCTTTCTGGGAGGATGTCCGCCGATGGGATGTGACCGCATCACTTGGGTGGTTAAACATAAACCTGCTATTTTGCAGCGGCACTTTAATAATTATTTTTATTTTTCTTTTTTCCCCTCCTCCCCTCTTCGTCATTTGATTTCTGCTGTCGCTACGTATGTCACCACCATTTCCAAATGGTGGACCGGCGCGGAGTCACCAGCTTCGTTCTCCGCAGGTTGAAGACAGTCTGGGAGCGGAGGCTGGACCCTTTCTTTGTACCGCGTAAAGTTTTGTTGCCAGAGCACTGCCAGTTGAAATCTATCGTGTCAGGTGCCTTGTGGCTATCCGCAGTAGAGGCCATCTTCTGGAACCAGGGTTCTTTTCTGGCTTCGTCACCAACAAGCCGATTTGACTCTGCCTGATTATAGTAACGAAGGCAGTCCAAAAGAATATGCACAGACTCACTGTACGTCACATTGAATCACGGCGCTGGCCACACAAAGCTGACCGCAGCCTCATTTCTTTAGACAAATGCATGCTTAAGGAAAAACCTCCTGCAAGAAAGCATCCAGGGCCACTTTATTTGCTATGCATGCTGCACCAGATTTAATTTTTAGTGAAAGAACGTTTGTTATTATTTTTTTTCAGCGGCATCTACACTGGGTAGCTACTGTCTGTAATAAACTAACCTTTTGGGTGCAGCAGTTACAGTGCCTTGGTGAACACTTAGAAGAGGCTTATTTGATATCACAGAACATAAATGCAGACACAAATGGATTATTATGTGCAAATGAATCCCTATTTTAGGCTATTTTTCACACTGATGATTAGAAGGAATCAAGTCACATATAACAGCGCCCATACACGCTGGTGGAAAAATAGTCAGTTTTGATTACAAAGTGAGAGATGCAGCCCTAGACAGGAGCTACATGCTGATATACATGCTATCAGAATGATTTATGCAAATTATGCATATTATTCCCAAAGGAATTCCTCCTCAAACTGCCAGGATAAATTGCCGGAAATTAGCCATAAAATCTGTCGTGCTAGGAGCAAAAGGTGAAGGCCACTGGGAAAGCAAGGACATTCAGCTTCTGGAGCCTTCCAGGATGTGATGGTGGAGACAGAAATCTTGCTTTCCTTAAGCCTGAAAGGACTATGTTTTGTTTTCTCTTGGCCAACTGAAAGTGTCTTTCTCTCTTAAAATTACCAGGCAAATAATGATTTGCTTTCATTCACTCTGACCATAACAGACACTATCATTTGGCAGCATAGCACATTGAAAAGAAAGTAAATAAATCTAAAAATCCTCAGAATGACTACGGAATTAACAAGCAAAATTATTTTTCTAATGTATAGCCCTGCCATTACATCCAGCAGCTTTCGAAAGACAAGCTAAGCAGCTCCATGTATGCTTTCGCTGGTATTTGCTTGCAACCTCCAAAATATATGTAAATGCACAAAGCGTTCGTGTCTTTTGATTGCGTTGTTTTCAACGTGATGCCTGAATAATGACTTTCCACCCAAAACTTGGTGCTGCCTGCAGCTGACAGGATTTCTCAGCACCATCAGTGAGAATCACATCGTGAGGTTCAGCATCGTGGCTCCCCCCCCTGCCCTGCGGAGTTGTTTATTGCCTCCTCCTGGTCTCTGCTTTATGTTTGGTTTGGTTTGTGATTTTTTTCCTTTTTTTCTTCCTTTAGCCTGCCCTACTAAACCTGCCGAGATTCAGCAGCTGTAGCCATGCATAACTTGCAGTCATCTCCCATATTTCTGATGCTTCCCCCCCCTCCGCTTTTGTTTAATCGCAGAGAGTGCCTTAAACGAGAGTTTACGAATGTGCTCGTCCTCCATGAACATTCGCATCAGCCAGGAGGATTTTGTTCTCAAGCTCGAAGGGAATCAAGAAGTCGGTTTGAGGAAAGGAGACTGGATAGCCCTTTACCCGCAGATTTTGCACATGGACCCTGAGGTCTATGAAGATCCTAAGGTAAACATTCAGCTGGTGCTACTCTTCCTACTCCAGGCGCATTGAAGCAGCCAAGCCTTTTGTGATCTGTGGGTTGTTTTTTTTTTACTGCTGTTCCTTCTTGTGGAACAAATCTTCCTACTTTCAGATGTATTTTCTAGGGCCCTATAGGTCAAAGGATTCATGGCCTGAAGAGAGAAATATGGTGATGAGACTGACTGCGACTACTTTCAAAGGAATTGACAATTGCACGTTGACTACCATAAACTTTAGGCTAAATGTGGGTTTTGTTTGGCAGTGGATCATTTGATACCCAAGGAGGTCTGAATAATAGAAGGTGGTTTAAATAGCAAATAATGTGGGCCATTTAGCTAAGTGCCCCCAAAGCATCATTGACTCTCTGAAGCCCTATAATAGCAGTGTCTTACTTGAGCCTTATGCTTTTTCACCTCCCTTCGTAGGGATTCACCCCTTCTTGATCAATTAGTAGAGTGTTGTGAACTTGAGACTGTAAAGCTGTTGCTCTGCAGCGAAGCTCGGAGGGTAATTGTGTCATCTCCTTGTATTTTTCTCTGACGCTCAAGTTAATGAATATCAAAGACTCGAAATTAATCCACCCTGCCTCAGCCTTAATATGGCTTCAGAAATTCACCGCCTGCATGCAAATTGAATAGTCCTCGTCTCAGCTAGGTTGCTCCCCCTGATTGCTGTCCCCCGCCCAGGGTGCCACGGAGGAGGAGCGAGGGTGCATGCCGAGGCTGTTAAATGCCTCCTCTGCCTGAGAGGCAAGTGCTCGTACCTGATCCATTCCTCATCCCCGTTTTCCTAAGCAAATGGCTAAGCAAATGGCTGTCTCCCAGCCATGCTGATTTCTGTCCTTGGCATTTGAGCCAAAGAAGAAGGGAACTGGATTTTTTTACATGTTTATAGAATACCCATGTTAGAGGCATTGCTCCCTGAGGCTCTCCCTTTCGGGAGTTTATGGAGATGAAGTTGCAGAGTAAAGATGAGATTCAAGTGCCTTGTTGGTGCAGGACAGCACCTCGCTGTGCGGTAACTCCACCTGCCTTGGTGAGAGGAGGTGTGGAGCATGTCAGAGTTTGCAGGAGTAAGTTATAGTCAGCGGGATGAACACTGGAGCCATGAAAATGGAAATGATGTCCAGGAGGGCTCTGCTGGCTCTCCCCACCCAAAAATGAAGACAAAGCCTGCTGAGAAAATTAGGATTTTAAAAAATAATCCATATATTGGCAAATGGTTGATTAATATTTCTAGCCTTAAAAAGTAACAACTAACGAATAAGCTTTTTCTCATTTTATTCTTAACACTTTATTTTGGAGAACATTATTGATTTGTCAAAAGTCCATCTGTTTGTTTAGGTCCTAGACCAAAAGCATCAGTGTGGAAACTGATCCCCTCCCTTATCCAATAATTGCCGGAATATATTACCATATTTCCATTGCTTGAATATATCTGCTTAGTATCAGCTCTGCTCAGCTTTCACAGGACAGCTTTAGTTCATATATTTTATCTTTTTGATAGTGAATGAGCAATCCACACATTGCAGTACATTGATTTCAGCACATGGGCCCTCTCGAAAAGTGGGGAAATCACTGTTCTGTTTGGTTCTTAAAATATGCAGTGTGCTTTCAACAATAACTACTGAGGATCAGATAGAGATGGAGAATGAATTTTTTGAAAGGTGCAGTCTTGAGCTTGTCATGTATTTAGGGAAAACTTTCCTGGGAAAACAGGCAGCTTGACGAGATAATTTTGCAGCAATGCTTTTCTCCTGGATACATAAATTTAAGTTCAAGCTATCTTCTGCTTTGGCACCATATTGTCTAAGTGTAAGCATATATTGTTGACCTCTTTCTCCACTCATCAAAGCCTAAATAAATGAGTCAGTTTTCTATAAAGTGGATAAGTGAACCCCTAAATCCTAACTTGGCTAGTTATAGAGCTCAGTAAATGAATGGTGCAAATACCATAGAGTGAAATATCAGGAAACCCTGCAGGAAACCCTACGTGGTGGCTTCCCAAACAAAGCTAAATACGAGATGTGACAGAGAGAGACTTACATCAGTCACAGGAGATTGCTCAATTTTCGTAATACCCTTAGCAGGCCATCCACACAGAACTTCATCGCCTGTTCTTGCTCAGTGTCTTCACCTTTTCCCTGCCATTAACCACCCTGTCTCTTCCAAGGAGGCCTTGTGCATGGCTGAAAGTTCCTTTATTGCCCCAAATTAGTCTTTATTTAGCCAGCGAACTAGCTTTTAAGGAAACACCATCCAACTTGAGGGGCTTCGGCAACACAAGCCTGAGTTTGATGTCACTGTGATTGGCTCCATTCCTGTCTCACACTTGTCTTCTGCTTTCCCGATTCCTTAGACACCAATTTATTTTTTGTTAAAAGCAATTATAACTCTCAGATGGCTCTTAAGATGACAAAGAAAGCATAAGGTTTGACCCACTATGTCTGTGTGTTCAATACCACAGTTCTTAATTGCTCCAGACGCCAGGAGTGCACCTTGTGGAAATGTTCCAACAAAGTGAAGAGCTCTGGGTTGGGTTGGTTTTTTAAGCTATTGCAGTTCATATTTAGCAGTGCTTTTTTAGACCAGCAGGATTTACATTTCAGGAAATGAATCTTTTTTAAGGAAGAAGTGGTATTCTGGGCTTTCATTTGTTACTGTGCTTCTTCAAATGAAGCAATAACTTATGGGGAAAAAAAATGGCATGCTTCCTTTTGGCTGGAGTGTTCAAAGAGACTGAAAATCATTACTTGTCAGTGGAAACACACATATAATCACCTTTATCTTTGTGGAAAATCCAGGCTTCTGCCATTTAGAGAAACAAGCTACTGTTCTTCAACACCCAAAGTTACATCCCCGCCAGTGCACCTTGTACTTGTTCCCTTTCTCACAGACCACCTCCCCTGCCACTGTTTCTTCTCGACAGCAAGACCTGCAGTGCATGGTTTTCAGAGCCTTTAATCTAATGGGTAGATAGTATCAGTGTATTTTTCATTGTGGTGTGGGGTTTTTTTAATCAGTTGAGGTTGGTTTCTGTCTGACTGACTTGTTCCCAGCCCGCTCCAAATGGCTGCTGCTATAGCAGATGTATGCAAAGCAGGACAAATGCTAATGAGTGACCATAAGCAAGAAGTGTCTGTCATTTTTATTCAAAGCATGCAGGAGGATTTTGTAAGTGGTTAATTTGCCGTTGACTGAGTGAGGATGCCAGATCTCCTTCATTCAAAAACATGAATTATCTCTAAACAGGGATCCTACTACTGGAAAACAGTCAGAAAGATGTTCAATTTATGGAACATAGGTTACAAGCGCAACCTCAAGCCTTACTTGAAAGCACCCTCTTTATGATGGTCAGTCACTGGCGGTTGTCCTGCTTTGCACACAGCTTCCGAGGCAAAACATTTGAAGGTCAGATGTGGCGAATTAAGCAGCAGTCATCTCCAGCTGAAGGAAAAATTGACTGCAAAGCATCGGGTCTGGTTTTCGAATAATCTGCACCACTGGGTGCAAAAGAAGGATGGATTTTGCTCTAGCTTGCAAGAGCAAGATTGGTGCAATGCATTAATTTATTCATAGGCATTTGCAGAATTTGGCAGATTATCCTTATTCATGATGTATGTACCACACTGAGCGCGTATGATGCTTTACAAGAAAATTGTCCTTCCACTAAGGTTCATTGTCCCTGCTACAAAGCGGTCAAAATCTAATTACAATCAATATAGGCCAGACACTCAGTGGATGAGACATGGAAGTTGAAGGAGCTTGATGTAAAAGGGATAAGCTAAGTAAGTGGATTTAAGGAGTGTTCTTTGCAGGGAAGATAATGTGAGTTAATGAAACTTGAGGGAACCAACTGAAAAGGAGAAGCTGTCAGCTCCTTGTCTTCCTCTTTATCTTGTTTTCTGGGTTTCAGAAGCGTTACTGTTGTGCAAACAAAGCAACTCATGTAACTGCCTTGTTAGATATCACGCGCGCTCTCTCTTTTATTTTCAGGAGTATAAATTTGATCGATACATAGAGAATGGCAAGAAGAAAACCACATTCTACAAGGCAGGAAGAAAACTGAAGTATTTCCTAATGCCCTTTGGCTCTGGGATCAGCATGTGTCCAGGGAGGTTCCTCGCAATGAACGAGATGAAGATGTTTCTTTTCTTACTGTTGGCTCATTTCGATGTAGAACTAGTGGAAAACAAAGCTGTCAGACTTGATAACAGTCGTATGGGCCTTGGTATCCTCCTGCCAGACGTTGATATTACCTTTCGTTACAAGCTCAGGTCCTTAAGAAAGTGAGCGGCTGCCTATATGCCTTCTACTAATCTCCATATTTGTTTTGTTTCATCACTCAGCTTTGTATTTTTGGAAACATTTGCTTTTCTCTCTCTGCCTTTACCTCCTTCCTATTTGTTTCTAAGAAAAGCCCTTGGGCTGGAGGTAGATATCAGATGCAGGGACGTGCCACCTCAATTTGTCCTGCCTGAGTTGTGAGTAGTGAGGTGAGATGACAAGAGTTAGGCCAAGTGAATAGCCCAATGTCCCTACAAGACGGACCCCCCAAACACTTGGCCATGAGTTGAGTAGGATTTACAGGGAGGATGACATCAAGCTGAATCCAGGCCATTTGTATGGGAAACGGGCTCGGCAGCCCTCTGTCACAGGGGGTTCCCCCTTGTTAGATTGGGAGGTCCCATACACCCACCATCTGGAGGCATCTCTGCATCTGCTCATAGAAGCATAATAGGAAGAAAGAAAGAACTTAATTCTAGAGGGTGAAAGAATTTTTAGTGATTATTATTCTAACTTTTTATTTACTCTGTTCCCTTCATGGTCCCGAGTGTCATAGCCCTTATTTGGGAGATGTGATGGAAGCTGTGTGGAGTGGTGGGGGATGGTTTGCAAGAATATCTTACTGGCAACACATTTCTGACTTCAGTTTTATGTACCGAGGGTGAATGCTTTGCTTTTCTTCTTCTCTTTTTTTTTTTTTTTTTGGTGCAATGCAAAGAAATTAAAATCTGTGATTTTTTCCTGCAGTCATTTAAAGTCAGAAGGGAGGTTCTGTCGATTTTAATAGGCTCTGGATCAAGCCTAAATTATCTATTTTGGCTTTTGAGCCGAAAAAGTATATTCTTCAGGGAGAAAATATCGGAACCTGTTTGAAATGATTCTGTCATCTCAAAAATTACCTTCTGTTTGTCTCGCTGTTTTCCTAGTAACATGTCCGTGTGTTTATTTTGACCATTTCTTGTGTTTGTTTGCTTCTCCAAAAAGGCAAAATAAGAAGAGGGCTTCAAGGGCAAGTGTGGTATCTAAAACTACTTTTTTATAGTGTTTTACTGTGCCTAAGTGATGCATAGGCAGAGTAGTGTGACCTGTGTTTGGAAACAGAATTTTCCATCTACAAATTGGAAAATTGGGGCCAAAATTTGAGCAAGTGAAAACCCTGGGCAGCCACAGAAGTTACCTCTGTTATGCTGGCTGCCCAACCTGCTTCACTGGGTGACCAGCTCTTATTTCAAAAATGAATTTACTAGTGCGCGGGATCTGAGATTTTTAGACCCTGTCTGTCTTCCTAGCCATCACTTCAGAGACTGATAAGGATTCTCCTGGCTGTCCAGTCTCAATTTGCCTTGTGTTCCCAAAAAAACATATCTTTCGGATGTGCCAGCATAAGTCTTTAAAAATCAGCAATTTTACTCGTCTCTAAAGCACTTGATGGCCTATGGATGGAAACTGCTACGTACATACTCAGGATTAGAATTATGTATTGTTATTTGTTTAGAAGCCTGTTTAGTTATTCATGTAAAGCACATACCCTAAATAAGCATCAGCATCAGTAGAAAGGCTTTCAGAGACTGGCACAGCCACATTCCAAATCCTCCGAGGAGAAAATTGTGGTTTTGTGAGATATATTGGATAAACATTTTCTCTTCATATATAATATCCATGATGTCTACAGTGTTGGAGTACGCTTACATTAAATGGGCTTTGCAGTTGATTAAATGCTTTAACTTTGCTTCAACATTTAATCAACAGCAAAAGCTGATTATTGCTTTGTGCCACAGAATAAAATTTGTTTTTATGGAGAGATTCTTGTACTCAAGTTACTTACTGCTGTAGTTACTCTGTAGGAGCTATTCTGTACTCAGCCATAGCTCACAATGCAGTTTGGACATTAGAGCCTGGTTTATTGAGAGAGGAAATGTTGATATCATTACACCATTGACTGTATTCCATTATTGCTTAAATGTAAGCTGTAAAATGTCTCATGCCACAGTTATGATAAATCTTTCTTTGGCATCCAACTTTGAAACAAACCTGAAGCAACTGTGAAAACAACAGTAGGTATTTGTTTCAAACAGAAGACTTTTTTTTTTATAATTGTATTCTATTTTTAGGATTTTGAATTAGAATATCACAGGCTGCTGCATAATTTGGTAGGACATAATAGAATTGTGCCAAAAGTACATGCAGATCATTAGTAATTTCAGATTAATTGCTGATCAGTTTGTATAGTATCTATTTTGAAATTAAAAGAAGAGCTAGATTGTCTGCAAAATAGCAAATTAAATCTGTAGGGCATGCTTCCATTTAAAAAAGAAAAAAAGGGTCGGAATCTTTCCCAGGAGTTGCAGGAAACCTCTGTGAAGGCACCTGGGGGCCTCATGTCGGGGTTGGAGAACACTCTGCACCATGCAGGAGGCCAGAGTTTTGCTGGGATAAGAGTTGCTCTTTTTGCTCAGGGACCAAAATAATCAAATGTAAAGCAGGGCCTGGCCAGCTTGTCCTGGAACTGTGTCCCTGGTAACCCAAGCTCCTGGTAGATTAGTTTTGCTGGTAAGCAGTGCATCACTACCTTAGCATACCCCAGGTGCGGAGGAGGTAAGCCTCACCCCCATGTAAAGTCATGAGAGCTAGAGCAGATCGGAGGAAACGTTAAGCCCTTCTGGTCCACGTACTCAGCAGCTGAGGAGGTGACTTATGGAGAGTCGTTGGCAGCTGGTCTGACCAGGAGTGACTCGGTCTCCACGGAGCAGGGAGCAAAAGGCCCACGGTGTCGATATTGCTGGTCAATAAGCTGTAGCAGCACAACGGGATGAGCGTGCACCATCCCTGGAGGTGCCGGCTGGAGCCGAGCTGGCCGCAGCGTGCTGTGCCAAGGAGGGCCTGAGTCATGATGTAGGGCACAGTATGGTTTTTGATGACCTCCTCTGCCGCAGAACCCAGGAGCGACCGGCTCTTAGTGTCTGTCGCTGGGTCACTAAGACAGCAAAATCATCTAAGCAGAAACAGCAGTGCTGTTTGCAAGCGTTCAGGTGCCAGTGGTGCTGCGGCGGTGAGTGGTCGGAGACAGTCAGACCTTGTGCTGCCTTGTCCCTCGTCTCCGCTTCAGCAGGGGGGTCTGCCCTGCGAGCCCAGCAATGCCGGCTTGTCTCGTCGGCTGACCCGGCGGGCGTAGGGTCAGCCAGGAGAAGTGCGTGGGTGCCCCTTGAATTTTCTCTGCCGTTCCTCTAGTGAAATGGTGCGCTCCCTGATCAGTTTGAGATGTGACTCGGCTGGTCAGTACCAGCCTCCGACTGTAAGTTGTCGCTGCCTATGCCTATATTGGTAATATCTTCTGCTATTAAAAAAAAAAAAAATCACCTTTTTTTCTCATATAAAATAGGTTTATTAAGTCAGTATGGCCCTTTATAGCACCCGAGAAGAAAAGTGAATTCATCATCAACTAATGTGAATGCTAAAATGTGATTTTTTTATTATTATTATTGTTCTTATTTTAATTTATAGATTGTATGTTTTCCATTTTCATGCTGGCATTCAGTACTGCTATAAGCTACTGTAAACTTTTTAAACTGTTACATTACTTAAAAGACCATGCTACTCTATGTGTACCTGTTTGCAGATTAGACGTTCACATCTCTGCCACTATGTCCTAATGTGCTAATATAAAACCGTGTAAAAGTTGTTCTTTAGTTTATGCTTTTAAGCCAGTTGCATGTCACTATTTTTGGCATTGCCATTTTTGTGAATAATTACTGGTCTGTGAATTTATCTTGTAGAATTATAAATGATCTTTTATTTCATCATTATTGAACTTTGTGACATTCAAAAGATTGTGAACTGCTCTTAATCGTGCAAACTGACATTTTGTGTATAGATGAACAATGGTTGGGTTCTACTTTAATAGTTAATATCCATCATTAAGGCTCTTAGCTTGAATAAGGTATATTGTGAATTTCTGAGCAAGAAAATTGAAACTTCATTATTTTAGTAATCTAACATCTTAAGTGAATTTTGTATTTCAAGGACACAATAAAAATGAATATATCTATTTTAATATTGAATGACTGTCCATGGTATTTTTTTCTAGCTTACATTTACACTTTTCTCACAGATTCACAACTATTGCTTTCATTTTTTAAATTATTTATTCAGCATACCGCATTTTTCTGTTACTTGATCTTGAAAGGTATTTCTGTAAGGAGAAGAAAAGCCTTTAATTCAGCACTGGCATGGAACAACTCCTTTGAATTTAGGAAATTATCAAGTCTGTTTTACCCCCCCCCCATCAAACTTAAGCCTGTTCTTATCAGGTGAGGAAAAAAAAAGTCGTACTTCTGACATTCTTAGGACATTATTGAAAATTAGTATAAAGATCTGCAATCCGCTAGTGATTCCCAAATACAGCTCCTAGGCTTTTCCTTTTGCAAACCTTTGTATAGCACAAGATGTAAGATGTACTACCCAGTCTAAAATATTCCGTCCTCTCGGATCATTCATTTTAAAAGGGAAAATTAATGAAAATTGTTACAATATACAGCACTGTGCCAGCAAAGCGCAATTTGGCGTTTCTAGGTACCACTGTAGCTACCGAGTTCTACAAGTAGGTGTTTAATACGAAGGTTGTACCCCAGAGACATCAGTGTTTCTTCATTCCTTCATGCAGAAATGCTTGTCAGGTATGTCGGTGAGGGTTGTTGAAGATACATCTTAGAGAAGATAGACCTGCAGCATTTTTCTGGGTTTGATAAATGTCTTTGTAACTGTGCAATTGCTTTAATTCTAGATTATATTAGAAGTTACTGATGTTTATAAATAAAAAGTGGCATTGTTTGAGATTTCTTGAAGGGCACGTTTCTGAGTGAACTTTCCATGATGGTCTGAAAGATAGCTGGGGGGGGGGGGGATTAATAAGACCTCCTAACACTGTATTTTATCTAATATTTGGTTTGACACTAGGTGCTTTCTTGATGTTACTTATATTTCACTCTATTTTAAAATTATCTGAGACATCAATTTATGCATGACATGCTTAATTCATATGAATAAAGCTATTTTAACTGTCAGACCATAGAAAGTGAAGTCTTTTCCTGCCTATTACCTAAACCAGGCTATGTACCCTGGCTAGTCATGTCCCGATAACCCACAACATATCAGAAAAATGATCTCATTACAAAAACACCCCTTAAAACTATGCATATGAAAGTATTGTGAACCTTGAGTTATTGTCTATGTTTATAAATAGTAGTAAGTATGAAGAAATGGGTGCTGCATATATGGAAGCACGTAAAAAATAGAAAATGTTCTGTTTTCATTTGAAAGCAAGGAATGAAACTGTAGTAGGATCTTTATCCTCATATAAACCAGTACCGTGTCTACGTAGCCTATCCTATGCATCAGGCTTGCCTGGGATCTCAGGTACTGAGGTTGTGTGAATACATCATTCGTAATAGCAGAAATGTGCTTGTCTTCAAAACTATTTGCACCGAAATAAATAATCAAAAGAAGCCTAAGCTTCAGCTGTTCCTGCTAGGAGCCTTGCAGGATTCTATCTTGCAAGATTTTGTTAAACCGATTTTGACACTAATGTGTTGCTTTGTATTCCCCCCTCCTCCCCCCCAAACAGGAGCTATGAGTACAGCAAAGTTGAATAAAAGTCTAGGTTCTGGCTACAGAGAGAGTAAAAGACAGTGAGTAAACACCCTGTGATGACTTTTTACAGTGACTTCTTTGCTATCAGCTCATCTCCAAACTACCTCTTCCTTCCAAATAGTTTAGTCGCTAACCTCCTACAGGCAGCAAGTCTTTCCCTGTCTAATTTCCATCTTGTGAGCCAGTGAATCGGCTGTCTTCTCGACGTGTTTTTCAGTTGCCTTCAAAAAAGGAAATCTTTACAGCAGCCTCTTGCAAAATCGGCGCCGCAGGTAGCTGCGGCAGCCGCATCGCTACAGCTTTGAACCTGCAAAGTGGACGGGCATCAGTGGAGCTCGGCACTGATGAAGGGATTGCAGCACCGGACGGGGAGCTGGGGGGGATGCCGCCGCTCCGGGATGCCGCCTCTGTGTGCCCCGGCCCCGGCGGCGGGGGGGGACCGCACACCCGCCTCCGCCCGCCGGAGTCCCGGCGCCGGCTTGCGCTCCCTGCGCTCCCACCTGCCCCGACCCCCTACAAAAATCAGGAGGAAAGGGGTGGGCATGGGGGGGTGAGGGGGGACTCCTGCAGCCCCTTCCCAATAGCAGCCCGTGCTTCCAGGGATGCTGGAGTGGGGAAAGGGGGCAGGAGCCCCCGAGGAGGTTCCGAGGGAACCGGTCCGGGTGTTAGGTGAGTTTGGAGGGCTTCGGCTGGCGGAGAGGAGGTTTTACTCTGGAAAGGCGATTGTTTGCCCCTAATCCTCAATTATGAGGATTTAAAAACAGTATTAGAGGGGCAAGCTGTTCTGCAACTTCTCGGAAGAAATAATTGTTGATTTAGATAAGCCCTGATCTCTTCAGTGTTTGATGAAGACGTTAATTTATGGCTGTCTCGCAGTTTATGGCTGTCATTAGATTTTCAGCTTTGTCTCTGTTCGAAATGTAGCTTTCTTTTTATTTTAATCCGAGACAATTATGTAAGAAAACGGTTATGTTTGATCTAAAATGCATCGTTTTCCTATAGCATTTCAAATTATTCACAGATCATAGTTCTTGTATGTGCATATATGAATTTAAAAATACAGCAGTAAAGTGCTTGAAACAGACCATAAATTTGCTTCATGTTTTATTACACGTCTCTGAATCAGGTTGAGAGGACAAGGGCAACTAGGGGCTTGGGGAAGGATTTAACCCTTCCCGAGGCTGGAGATCCAGCCAAACCGGAGCAAATCCGCCTCCGGAGCGCTTCGGGGGAGGGGGAGGCTGGGCGACACCGAGCTGATGAGTGACCACGGGGAAATGGGGCTGGCTGCAGCTCTTGGCTCATTTAGCACATGTCCCTTCTGCGGCGTGGCCGGCTGGTAGGAGTCCCCGAGTCAGGCTCGGCGCCGGGGCCGGGGCCGGGGCCGGGGCGGCCGCGCTGGCTCCCGCTCCCGGCCGCGGTTCCTCCTGCCCGGGCGGGATGGCACCCGTGCCGGCGGGCAGGAGCTGCTTAACCCCTGCGGCGCCTGCCTAAGCCAAGCGCGGTACTCCATGGAGAGCCGGTATTAAGCCTCCGACGGGCTCCGCTAGCGCCAGAGCCCCGCGGGCGGGGGCCCTGCCCCGCCGAGCGGTAGCGGAGCGAGCGGCGGGCGGCGGCGGGGGGGGGGCCGGGGCCGGGGCCGGGGCCGGGACCGGCGCGGAGCCCAGCGCGACTTCCCCGAAGTTTTGTCCCGCTGCGGCAAGGAGCTGTTCCGCCATCTGATTAACGCCCCAGGCTCCCTCCGGCCTATTGGCAGCGGGTGCAATCCAAGTTACAAATGATCCTGGAGAGAGTCGCGGAGTCGTGGCTCGCTTATTGTAGCCCCCAGCAGCCCCCCTCCGCCACCCCCACCCCCCCAAAAAAAAAGTGTTAATTGCTGTAAAGTTTCCGAGCACGTGGATAATTTACTTTGACTGCTGCTTTTTAATTAAAAGCAAACTTATTTATGTTTCTGATGTTTATATTACGCGATTTAATTACGTTTAGAGGCAGCGTGGCACTTTTTTCCCCCCCTTCCATCCTAAATCACATTTTCATTAAAGGTTTTAATAAGAAAACTCACTTGACCACTATTCATTATCTAGTCCCCTCCATGCACACAAGTTCACTTACCCATTCATTTATTCACTTACTCATTCCAGCAGATCCGCTGCAACTGCTGCTAGCAGGGATGTGAACACTCATAATTATTTGTCAAAGTCTGGAAAGTGTATTATCCCTTCTTCTAGTGGTAATTAGTTACCATAGCATCTAATACGTAAATGTGCCCAGAGCACACCATTAACAGTTAAGCGGAGGATTCAATTTAACACATGATTATATCTTTCATAAGTCATTACATTAGGAAAGCCAATGTCACTCATGCTGGGACAATCTCAGGCTCCGAGCGGGGGTAAGGGGCCGGGGCCGGGGGAAAGGGAGCCGGGCTGCGCGGCGGGGGCAGAGGGAGCCTTCGGAGGAGGCTGGGGGAGAGACCCCGGGTCGGCGGGGCGGTTGGGAACAGGGAAGAAGCTCCTCTGAAGGGGGACATGATCATTTCTGGCGAAGCGATCTATCAAGCGTTAAGAGGGGCGGGGGAGCCTCTCTCCTCCCCCCACCCCCGGCACACACGGCGCTCGCATTGGCGAGACCTGCCCAGGGACTGGCCCAGCGGCTCCGTCTCGCTTCCCGGCGAGGCTGCTCGGCGGGGTGCGGAGGGACAGGAGCGAGGGGCCGGCAGTGGCAGCACCTCTGCCCGGCACAGACCCCGCTCCCCGCCCCCCACCCCGCTCCAAAGCAAGCGAGGAGGAGGCGAGAGAGCCCAAAGTCGGGCGGCAGGAATGAAAAGCGCTTTCATTCCGCTTTCCCGTCGCTCCGAAGCAGAGGCAGACTAGAGAGAGAGGCGAACGGAGAGACCGCCCGACTGGCCACCGACGGCAGCGGCCGCCCTCGCTCCTCCGAGCCGGCGGGGAGCAGCCCCGGCCGGGCCCGCACACGCCGCCCGCGCCTCGGCCCCTTCCCGCGGGAGGCAGGAGGCAGAGCGTGGGCCTCCCACAGCCCCTTGCCTTCCCCCCAGCCCAGGTCCCGGCCGCTCCAGGAGTTTGCTGGGACCCCGCTTGCCTCCCCCCGTCCCACGCCCGGGCACAGCCGAGCGGCGCCCGCGCCTTCCAGGGGAACCTCTCCGGGAAGCCCGCTCGGTAGCCAGAGAGATATTAAGCGGTAAATCTTGCAGCAAATGTGTCCTGCGATGTTATATGCACTCACACTCCACACACGCGCGCGCGCGCACAGACACACACACACACACACGCACCACGCCAAGCTGGTGGCGGTGGTTAATTCCTAATCAGAATGATGGACAGCAGAGACAGAACAATACAAACTAATGGCTGTGTTGCTGATCACTTTACCCCTTGATTAAAGACACCCAATTATGGCGCAGAACAGTGTCGTAATTATGTTCCTTAATCACATCCAGGAGGTTTAATTGCCTTAACGATGTGTTTCATTAAATGAATTTAGGTATTATAGTCGACAGTTTTCATACACAGTTGTTTTCAAATTAACATAATATTAGACATCGTCATGGAAATTGTTTTAATAATCATAATTAGACGCACCCAGCCTTTGTCTAGTAAATGCTGAGAGACGCTTCTCCTTGCGCCTGGGGGCTGATCTGCCCACCCTCTCTGGGCTGCCTTCCCACAGCTCCGTGGCACTTTACAGTTATGTTTCCTGAAAAGTTACAGGTTCTGATTAATCTTTTTTGATGGGAAGTGGAGCAGAAAATATTTATCCCCTTCCCCCGCCTGTGCTGCTGCCGTTGGGAGAGGCGGCTCCGCGGACACCCGGAGCCGGCCCGGGCCGCCCGAGGGGAGGGGGGCACCCAGCGGGGCCGGGACCCCCGGCCCGGGCCCGGCTCAGGGCGGGCAGCTTTGGGGGGCTGCCTGCGACCCCTGCCCTCGGGTTTGGGGCAGGGCGGACGGGCCACGAAGGGAGGAGCGGCTCCAAAACTTGGGGGGGGGGGGGGGGGGGGGGCGGTCCTGCAGCTCAGCCCGGGGCGCACCCAGCCCCACGGGCCGGGCGGGCAGGGCCCGGCACTGCCCCACGGCTGCCCCGCACCGCCGGGTCCGCCCGCCACGGCCCGGGAGGGACCCACCGCGGCGAAAAACTTCTCGCCCCCCTCCCTGGGACACCGTCAGCCAGGAGTGGGGTGCTGGGGGAGGGGGGGGTGCTGGGGCGCATTCAGAGCAAGGCAAAGGAAAGGGAACTACCCGCCCCCGCCATCCACCTCCTCAAATCTGGACATACATGCTTAACAAAGCACAGCATAATACAAGCGTTTGTTCAAAATATTTTAATAAAGATTCTTTCCGACATAGATACACATACAAACGATCGTACATTGCTGTCATAATCTGATTGACCTATTTAATATATATCACTCTTTACACATCCGTGACCTGCCAACAGATCCATCATGGCTCCTATTTTGCCATCCAACCTGACAGTCCGAATTTGTATTATCTGCAAGTAGTGGAAAATAGCAGGACTCGCTTTTGAAAAGGAAAAAAAAAAAAAAAAATCTTGATTTACAAATGGCAGAGAGACAGCCACCCAGCCATGCAAACTCAAACTGAAGGCTCACTTTGGGTAAATAGCTACTTCTTGCTTTTCATCTCTCATTTTTCTTCCAAAAAAACCCACCCTCCCACCCCACCCCACCCCCCAGAGAAAAGAAAAGATAAGAATTCCACGCGTTCTGTAAATCAGCCTAAAGTATTTTAAAGTATTTCAACTTAAATAATCCTCCACAGTCAGAATAATTTACATACACATTAAAAGCGGTTTAAATTATACCTTTGAAAACACAGCGCCTGGGAAAACATTGGCTTGGCAAGTGTTCTTGTAGCAGCTATTGCTCTGATGCCTTGTAAAAGTAAATAGATATTACCTGTTATAATGCAAAGAATACCCTTTCAAAAATCAGTTGGTTGAGCAATTAAGAATACACCTTTCCTGTAATTTTTGGACTGAAGCAATTTATTAAAGCTCAATTTAAATACAGGGATGATGCAACTTAAAATCCAGATGACCTTTCAGAAACCTAAGCAGCTCGGATACATCAACATTTCTGGTTATACGTTGTTGGCAAATAAACGTTTTAAACACTTGGCACACAGTTTAAGTTAATCCATAAACAGAATTTTAGAAGCATTTAAAGTAACTGCACATAAGACCCGTGACCTTAACACATGATAAATATTGTTGGTGTGGAAGGGTCATTTAAAGAATAACAAATAAATAGCATGTCTTGTTTATACATCATTGCAAAGTGGAAAGAAACAAGGTGCACATAAATATTTCTTTTAAAAATGCGATACTTTCAGCCACACGGAGTAGGGGGTTTGATCGGTTATTTTTTGTCTTTTTTTTTTTAACTCTCTCGGTTTGTTTTTTTTTTAAATCACTCTCACCAAACTTTGCGCATTTTCACAGGATCAAAGTTTAGAGACGATAAAAAATACAAAGTCTTCCATAGCAACGGTCCAGTCTCTTTGTTTCTGCGAGTCGCTTAAATAATAAGTTTACATTTCAAGTTTGTTTGTTTCCTGGCTCAGAATAATAATAATAATACTGCTAATAATAATAATAATTAAAAAAAAAATTCTATGCTCAGGTGCCCTCTCCGATGTGTCCCATCCACCTCCGCGCCCGGGTCGCTGCGGCCCCTTCCTTCCCCTCGCCGGGACCGGGACCGGGACCGGGGACCAGGGGCCGGGACCGGGGGGCCGGGAGACCGGGGCAGGGGCCGCTTTCCGTCCCTCTCCCCGGCGCGCTAGCCCCGACTCCCAGCCCGGCCCTCTGCGCCTCGGCCTCTCCTTTGTCCGGGCGAGCAGCGGGCGCCCGGCGAGAGCCAGCCCCCCCCCGCACCCCCCGGGCCGGGGCTTCGTCCCCGCGGCACCCCCGCCGCCGCGCCCCCTCCCCGCCGCCGCGGGCGCGCCGGCTCCCGTCGCGGTCCCGTCTCGGCCAAGCCCGCGGAGAAGAGGGAGGCGAGGCGAGGCCCGGCGGAGTGAGGCGGGGGCCGGGCAGCGGTCAGTCCCTCCGCCGCCCCCGCGCCTCCCGGCCCGGGACCGGGGTCGGGGCCGGGGCCGGGCCGCCGGCTGTCGCCGCTCCCCGGGGCCGCGGCGGCGGCGGGGGGCGGCAACGGCGGCGGCGCTTAAGGCTTCTCCGTGCACTGTTTGCAGAGGCTGGAGGAGACGCTGTTGAAAATGGCACATTTCTCCGGGCAGGAGGTGGCGGGGGGCAGCCCGGCGCTGAAGGGGTACCCGGCCGCCTGCTCGTAGGCGCCGAGGGCGGGGTGCAGGGCCGCCGCCGCCGCCGCCGCCGCCGCAGCGGAGCTGGGCAGGGAGGCGGCCGAGATGGCCTGGCCCTGGTTGAGATAAGCCACCAGGCGCCGCATCTCCTCCAGGGCCTGCGCCTGCATCAGGATGTAGTTCTTGGCCAGGAGGAGCGTGGCGATCTTGGAGAGCTTCCGCACCGAGGGGCTGTGCGCGTAGGGGATGACCGCCCGCAGCTCGTCCAGCGCGTCGTTCAGGTCGTGCATCCGCCGCCGCTCCCGCGCGTTGATGTTGAGGCGCAGCGCCTTCTGCTCCTTGGACTTCTTGCTGCCGCCGTGCCCGTGGCTGTTGGAGCAGCCGCCCTCGGCCGCCTTCAGCCCCCCGCCCCCCCCGCCGCCGCCGCCGCCGCCGCCCGCCGCCGGCGAGGCGACGCGCGGGTCCCCCCCGGCGCCGCGCAGCACCAGCTCGCAGCGGCCGTCGCTGTCGTCGTCGGGGCTCTGCTCGCCGCCGCTGCTCTCGGCCACCGAGCTGCGGCTGGCGCTCTCGCCGTACTTGACGCAGACGGAGCCCGGTGGCAGCGCCAGCGGGTCGCCGCCGACGCCGGGCTGCAGCAGCGCCTCGGGCTCCGCCGCCTCGTAGCAGGCGAGCGGCGAGGGCTGGCGGTCGCGGGGGTGGGAGAGGTCGAGCCCCGGGGGCGAGCGGAAGGCGGACTCCATGCGCTTGGCCGAGGCGGCGAGGCTCTTGTGGAAGAGGTCCTCTTCTGCGGGCAGCCCCAGCGCCCGCTCCATCGGCGCCCCGCTCGCCTCCGCCTCCGCCTCCTCCGCCCCCCTCAGCTCCCGGCCCGCTCCTCCAAGGCTCCGCGCCGCGGCGGGCGGCTCTCCGGCGTCCCGCTGGCAGAAATCGCCTCCCGGCTCCCGCCGGGGCTGCGCCGTGCCCGGCGCCGCGGCTGCCCCTGCTCCGGCTCCGGCTGCGGCTCGGGCTGCGGCTCCGGCGGCGGCTGCGGCTCCGGCGGCGGCTGCGGCTCCGGCTCCGGCTCGGGCTGCGGCTCCGGCGGCGGCTGCGGCTCCGGCGGCGGCTCGGGCTGCGGCTCCGGCTCCGGCTCCGGCTCGCCCTCAGCAGGCGCCGCGCTGGGGCATTGTGCGCTGCCAGCGGAGCCGCTTCCACCGTTTATCTTGCTTGGATTCACCTTCAAGAGATTTCCGGACCCATCAACCAGCAGCCGCCGCAGACGGGGGAGTCTTTTACATCATTATCTCTGAGAGTAGGTTATTATGAAGAAGACTCGCCTGTTGGGACAGAGCTTTCTACCCAATCAGGTTAACGTTTTAATTAATAGGATTAAAACGGTAACAAACAATCCCAGGCGCTATCTGGCCCTGAGTCTGAATAGTTTCATTTCCCAGGTCTGAAGACAGGCAGCAGCTAGAGCTTTATAAGAGGCGCCTGCTCCATTATTCTCCCTGCCATCTGTATACACAGCTTAACGCATATGTTTGCAAGACGTTGTGTCCTGTTAGTAACCCAACAACTGCCTTTAGCTTGACATGTGTGGCGACTTTCACTCATCAATGAGCACACTAAAAGCCCTACTTAGATCGAAGGATGTTCTTTGCCTCCTTCAGCAAATTACAGCCCTGTACTGCAGAAAAGCCCGCTTCAACACTTCCCCTTCCGAGTGCTGCCAGCAGACTTCTGCTAACTTAGCCGTGGAGTCAGGAGTGACACCCTCTCCCCCCACCGCAGCCCACCCACCCCCCGCATTTACATTAACTTATAGCCCCCTCCCACCCCCCACCCTTCTTCCCGAAAAGCATCGCCTGGGAAAGAAAAAAAAAAAAAAAGAAAAAAAAATTTAAAAACCCGGACCAACCCCAACGGCCGTGCCCACTCCTGCCCACTGCCAAAGTCCACCTTGCTTCCCTGGGCGGCGGATGGTCCCCAGCCCACTCTCCCCCCCCGCCCCCTCCAGCACACGGAGACCAAACTACAGGGAGGTTCCCCTCCTCCTCCCCTCAGCCCCTTTCAAGTAGCAGATTGCCGCTTTCCAGTGATTATCCCCCGTGTCCCTATAAAAGATATAAAGCCCCAGCAGTTACCTTGAAAATGAACCGAGCTGGGGAGGAGGGAGGGCGGGGTGAGAAAGGGCAAAACCCACCAAACTTTTGTTTTATTGTGATTGACCAACTCTTTGCAGCTCCGTCCTTCCCTGCCTCCCTCCGGCGAGCCCGGCTCGGCGGGAGCACCCCGCTCCGCTCCCCAAGGCCGGGATGCCGCCCCGGTTCCCCCGGGCGCGCCGGCCTCCCGCTCCCCTCCCGGGGCTTCTCCTCGGAGCCGGGCACAGGCTCCTCCGCGCTCTCCCAGCAGCTGGAGTGGCAACCCGGGGGCTGGTCTGAATTTTGTCCCACTGCTCCTCTAATGCTCGAGGCGAGCAGCTCGCTCTCGCTTTACTGGTAGCGCTCAGAGTATTTAGTGGCAGGTTTTCATCCTTATGACATCAGTAAAAACAATATTTCCCAACACTTGCAGTAAATCATTCTTATGTGGCAGAATTACTGAAGGCTATGAAATTTTTTGGTTTCTCTGGTTTCATTAAAAACCTTTTAATTGTGTCTTTCGGAGTTGGCCCCAGGTGTTGGACTCTTTTCATTACATTTTGCTCTAATGTGATGAAATTCTAATTCTCTCCTTACCATATGGTTAAATTTCCCCACTGAGAATTAGTTGAAAAAGGAGAAATAATCTATTAATCTCTGTAATAGATTCACAAATGAGGTTTGCCACAGAACCTGTTTTTGAATGGTAATATCAGAACAGTTGGGTGCCTTGTTTCAGGAAAGAAAGGACCAGGCGACAACAGAAAACGTTTGAATTTTCACCTGGAAAGAATGAAAAGAAGCCAAGCTGCAGATTTCAGAGTAATTGACTGAGATTTCATCTAGCGAGGACATGACTACAATACAGACCTTCCTCACCTCGTGTCTCCGGATCAGAGGCGAACATACAAGCCGAGCCCTCCGAAGAGGGGGGGTCTCGCCCCCCGCCTCCCCAGCCCCGTTTGGCTGCTGCGCTTGTCCCTGGTCGCCGTCCAAGCGCACAGTCACCGAGCGCCTCGCTCCCCTCCCCCTTTCCAAGGGATGCCACCGTTAACCTCTATCATTATTAATCCAAAGGCATTTTAGGTTTATTGTTTTCCAATTAGCAACTTCGTTTTCCCTGGGACCATAAACAAAGGGCTTTATCATGGCAATAGGGTTTGGGGTTTTTTTTATTATTATTTAATCTGTTTAATATCCAACTTGTAAAACTCATGTGGTCACTGAAGGATGACGGATATTGTTATTATAATTTGACGGTTAGGGGGAACATTTCATCCCTCGCAGCTTATTTCTCCGAAGACGGAGGTGTCTGGCTCGATCTCTCCCGCTGATCTGTGGGTTCACTAGTGCTACCTCCCCTCTCTCTGCTTACAACTTTGGGGACGGCGTACGCTCCCGCTCCGCCGGCGGCCCGGAGGCTGCAGCCGCCTCGCCTGTCCTGGGGGGCGGCGGGCGCTGCCGGGCCGCGCCGTCGGGGCGGGGGGACGGGGACATCGCGGCGACCTCCAGGAGGTCCCGGCCGCCTCCTCTCGTCCTCGGCTGCATTCGCTCAGATTTGCAATTTGCGTCTGAAATGTCTCTCTTCGTCTAAGCTTTCTGCTCGTCCCCGTCCACCCGTCAGCCTGCCTGCTGCTGATCTGTCTGTGGATCTGTTTATGTGCTCGTCCCTGCTTCTGTCCGTCCTGTCATCCACCTCGCTTTTTCTTTTATTTCTCTTCATGCTTTCCTTTCGTTTCCCCTTCTTTCTGGGTCTGCCCCCTGTTCTTGAGACATTGATGTATCCCAGTCATCTTGCCGATGCCTTCATCCGTGACTTGCCGCGCTTTGATGATGCCAACTTTCTTCCAAACTTTAGCTCGGAGGGGGGTGGGGGTGGTAGGGAGAGGAAAGGGCAGGAGGCAAAAAGAGAGCCCCTCTCGCCTCCCCCGGACCCGCCTGTTGTGATCTGCCTCTCCCCCCTCTTCCGAAGAAGTGGCTGTTTAATAGTCTACGGGAACTTTAGTTTGGAAGCAGGCAGAAGAATTTATAGAAGCTTTAAATGCGGGGCTTATAAAAATACCGGGGAATGGTCTTTGAGGTTTATGCACTCGTAAACTTTTGCTGATTGCTTCTGGGAAGTTGTCAGGCATTTAACACCGCGTTTATCTTACAGCGCAATGAAAACACATCTGCCCAGCGTCTCGTTACCTGGTTTAATTGTACCGCAGCCCTCTGCCACCGGCTCCACTCCACTTGGGTCATTATTTCGGGGAACGAGCAGCCCGGAGCCGAGCTGCAGAAGGGACTGCGCCGGCCGCTCCGGAGCATCACCCAGGCTCCACCGTGAGCGGCCGGGCAGGGTGGGGCGGGAGGCAGGGGCAGGGGGTGCAAGGGGGCTGGAGGGGCCCAGAATACAGGTGAGAGCGGACAGCACAGCGCTTGCTAATTTTCCATAGCGTCTTTTGCAAGATCTGCTCGAGAGTAATTTTGTTCTGCCCCCCTCCTCCAGGTCAAAAACCCCTTCCCTCTCCCCAGGGCTGGGCTTCCCGTTTGCTGAAAAGCCTCCAGGAGGAAGGACGCTCTCCAAATTTTCCCTAAAGGCGCCCAGGAGCTCAATGCTGGCGAGGCAGCTTTTAGACAGATGAAGGCATCCTCTCTCCCTGCCTGCTCCGGGCAGAGAGGCACGGCGTGCCCACTGCGGCGGGACGGCCCCGCAGCAAGCTGAGGGCTTGGGATCACCCGCAAATTCCCCGTCCTTCTGCCAGCGGCTCAGCCCCGAGTCCCTCCTGCGTCCGGCACGCCGAGCCTGGGAGAGAGCCGAGCCGGGCGCAGAGTTCCCCATGCAGCGGGGCGGGGGGCAGCCCCAGCTGCAGGGTCTGCCCGGCTATTCCAGCGCTAAGTCAAGCGTCGGAGAGTGTTTTCGTTCGCCGCAGCTGCTTCTGTGTTGTCCTCACTTTTAGGCAAAGTTTATTTAAGTTCAGGGTGAAGAAAAGACACTTAAAAAAGAAAGAAAATGACCCCCCCCCCCCCCCGGCTTTGCATTCGCTCCTAGTGCAAACCTCCTCAGAGGTGTCAGTCCAGAGGCAGCCGCGGGAGGCCGGTGAATTCCCAGCCTGGGAAGCGTTTCCAGCAGCAGACAGGGACAGGGCAGCCCACCGGGGTCTCGGGGCCGCATGTAGGGGAGGAGAAGGGGGCGATGCTCTCAGCCCCCGCGGCGCCCGGCGCAGCATCCTGCTACCCGGAGCCAGGAGGGTCGGGGAGCGGGGCAGGGTGGTGGGACGCGGCCGCTGCCTGTGTGCAGCCGGGCTTGGGGGATATTTGTGTGGCGAGGGGCTGCAAAACGGAGGAAAGCATTCCCCCCCCTCACCCCCGGTCCTTTGCGGGAGGAGAAAAACTGCATTGCTGGACTTGACCCGACAGCGCAGCGGAGTTGAAGCATCTTGGGGTGAGAGGATGCCACCCACAGACGGGCGGCCCCGTACCACGGAAGGGGAGGGCTGGAGATGGAAAGTCTGGAGGGCTGCAGAGGGATCAACGACACCTGAAGGTCCCCGCTGAGACCCGCCGGGTGGCCCGTAGGTCCCCTCCGGGCTCCGCGGGGAAGCGCGGCGACCGCCGCGCTTCCCCGCGGAGCCCGGAGGGGACCTACGGACCACCCGGCCCCGGTGGCTGGGCTCCCGATCCAAAATCCACAGCACCATCTCCTGGGCAGCGAGAGAAATGCATGGCCCGCCTCGGAGGCGGCGGGGTTGATGGCGGCGGTGGAACAAGGAAGGACCGACATGGAGCTGGAGAGGTAGAAAATTACATGGAAATGTGGAAAAAAAAAAAAAAAAAAAAAGGAAATGTAAAATAGACCTGCAGCGTGTTTTGGCATGGGGAAGGAAATAATTATTTATCACCCTTTTGAAGCTGAAGCCTATGGGTTGAGGGGTGTGCTTGGACAGGAGTCAAGAGGCTCTCAGGAGGTATTATGTATTCATTTCCATACCCCCCACCCCCCCCCGCAAATGTATGTACTTGAAATAGATTATGGTTGGAAGAGCCTGATGGCATTCCAGTTTCAGGGACAACACCAGGTGTATATGCAGTGACAAACCCACCGAGGTGTTATACTGAGGTTTGTGGTGAAAGACTGGAAGATCCTACAACAATTCAGTGTGCTCTGTTTTGGTTTTGGGAAGTTTGAGATATTTTTTCTTTCTTTCTTTCTTCCTTTCTTGCTCTCTTTTGCACTCTCTTTTGCCCTTCCTTCCTTCCTTCTCTCTGCCCCCCCCCTTTTTTTCTCTCCCTCCTTCTTTTCTCTCCTTCCTTTCCCCAGAGAAAGCCCCTTGAGGGCCTCCAAGCCATTCCCCTCCTCATGCACATGGTTCCCCATGTATGGGCACTTCTGCTTTGGCCAAACCAGGGTTATTAACATAGTTCCCCTTAGCAAACCACTCCCTGGATTGACAGAGCTACCTGTTATACTTATTTATCTACTTCAGCCTGAATTCTGCCTCATGCAGCTCTAACTAACTGCTCCCCTCTTGTTTTCAGCTCTCAGAGTAGGTCCTCATTCTCTCTGCTCCTTTCAAACACCCCCCAGCAAATATTTGGGTGGGTCTCAGCAGGAGCAGAGGGCAGAGCTCTGCCCAAGTACAATTAATATTTACTCCCTGCCCAGCTTTCATTCTTACACTTGACCTTATTTTGTCTATACTGGAAACTTTCCACTGAAGGGAATGTGGCACTGAGGTTACTCTTCCCACCCTTGCTTGGATAGACTATAGATGTTTATTTTCAGTTAATATTTCATCACCAAACAGTTTCTATAGGCCTTTCCTTTTCCTTCCATGCTTCTTGAAGTCCTTCCAGTTCACCTTTATTGGTACTGAAAGTACTTAAATCTGAAAGCAGTAGTCGAGGTGCTATCTCAT
This sequence comes from Aquila chrysaetos chrysaetos, assembly GCF_900496995.4. Lineage (NCBI taxonomy): Eukaryota > Metazoa > Chordata > Aves > Accipitriformes > Accipitridae > Aquila > Aquila chrysaetos. Next base: position 39,227,146 of record NC_044007.1, read on the forward strand.
CAGTATTGTATACTGAGAGAGACATCTATCACTTCCCGGGTACATGACACGATGCCTCTGTGTTAGAAGCCCAAAAATTACATTGGATTTTTTTTTTTTTTTTGTCACACTGCTAGATCCTGTTTAATTTACTGAAGCCCATACATCCAAATCTATATGTTAGCAGGCACGTATATTACACCTACTGTATTCCCTTCAGTCACCACTTTGCAATTATAGGAAGAAAAAAAATGCTTGTGTGTGCCTTTCTTCCATTCCTTATAAATCCATGCTGTTTATTGGTTGTGGATCCATTCTCCCCTAAGTGCTTAGGATTTTTACCTTTTAATATTTTTTCCACTATATTACTGCAGGCTGAAGTTAGGCTTACCAGATGGTAGATGACAGGTTCACTCTTTCTCTTCCTCTTCCCTTGCCATTTTTAAAGACCAGTAACATGCTCCCCTTTCTTTTCAGACCTCTTAGAGCTCACTAACTCTCCAGGAACACTTTAAAATAATTGTCAGTAGTTTGTTTAAGTTCATTAGTTAATTCCCTTTCCTCCCTGTGCTGCACATCACAGAGATATGCTCAGTTTCACATCCTTAGTTTTCTCCCCCTCAACCTTCCTTATGACCTTCCCTCAACAATCCTAACTAAAAGGTTGTTTTTCCTAATTGTACTTTATTTTTCATAAAAAATACAATTCAATACTTTTGCTAATTTAGAATCATCACTTCTTTTGTTCCCTCTTTGTAGAATAACAATCCTCTTTTATTCCTGGCAATTCCCCTCATCCCCTTGTAATTAAAAAATCATCTAGAATCTATACACATCTAAGGAGTTGCTACATTGAAAAATGGAGGCACTATCGCTAGCAATGTTGTAATACTCTATAAATAAGGCAATTTTATATGTTTAATAACTTATCATGGACATAAAATACAAAAGTGTGTTGAAATACGGTTCAGTAAGAGTCAAAATCCATATATTTAACAGTGAAAAATAATTTTGTTCTCAAACTCTTCCTGTATTTCAACTATTTTTGAATTAAAGTGTAAACTCATTTCCCATTACATCCCTTCAGTTGCCATGATAAATAACAAGAAAAAACAAAGAATTTCCTTCCTGGGTTACTTTGCTAAATTCATACTTTAATCTTTTGGTAGACGATGTTTTTCAAACACACTCAGATGTCTGATTGTCAGCTTTATGTCTCAGGAAGTATTCCCAGCAATTCAGGTACAGTAAAGTATCTACCTCTAGCAAGTCTCTGTGTACTATATAACTTTTATAGTCATTATAAAAAGTAATTTATTGAAAAAACTTAAACCTTTTCCAACTCAACTGACTTTTGATTTAAAGGTGTGTGCTCCTGGTTATGGTAATCAGGTGTGGTAGGTGCTTTTTTCAGAATTAGGTTTGCTGTTTATGTCACAAAGTTTAGAAGCTCTGAGAGTAACATCCTCTAAAACATAGCATGTTCATAGAAACAGAGATATCAGCTCATGTTTCACTGTTACAGTGCCTGGAATTGCACATAATACAAGGTAGGAGAACTTTTCCCTTTTCTAGATCACATTTTTTTCTCCTGGGTATTATTTCTATTTGCCTTCACTGGAGTACAATACAGTGATTCTGGCTACAGGCTGGGTCTGGGGAAATGGCATTTAACAAAAAAAGGGAAGCGGCACAGCTCATTGGTATTTGGCTGTATCTTTCTTTCTTTCTTTCTGTCTCTCTCATTTCCTCTCTCTCTCTTTCTTTTTTACCTCTTTTTCTTTCTCTTGCTTACTTACTTTTGCTTGCTTGCTTGCTTTGCTTCATATACCATATGGCCTTGCTTCATTTTAAAAGTGACAGGACCCTTTAATGACAGCAGAGATCATGACCAAAAGGAAAGCTCCTTGTAACAGTGCCTAGCTCTGATTAGCGCTGACACTCGCTCATAATATTTTTGAGCCAAACCATTGCAATGAGATTTAAACTTCTTTTTCAATCCAGAGAGGAGGATGCTGCCAGCTATGGTCCCAGTCCTGTCGTTGATTCTGCGTGGGCAGAGACCTGCTGGTGCAAACTAAAGGACTCCACCTCACTGCAGGCACAAGGGCAAGGGAAGGAAAAGCAGGGAGGCATGAGCAGGTGAAGCAGGGACCCTGCCATGCTCCTGAGAGGTCCAGCTGCTGAGCTCTGACATCTGGAGGTGCCTACAGCAGCCTTGGTGTTGCTCTGCATTGTGCTGGTAGCTCAGTTAGTCCTTCGTTCAAACCCAGGATTAGCACACCCACTGCCAGAGCTCAGCCAGAAACCAAGGTGGGGTAAGGACAGAGGCCAGATGCTATCCATGGAGAAAAACCCCATACAGTTCAGTTTTGTCAGGAACTTTGGCTTTCAAGTATTTTGCAACACAGCCTCAGTTACCAAGAGCAGTCCAGGTACCACAAAGCTTACACACAACTTCCTTTCTGAGGGTAAGACCGAGTGACCAGAGAATGCTTGAGGGCTGACATAAGCTTTTAGCATTCTTAGTCCCGTCTTAGGCTGTCACAGAGACTTACTGATGTTTCCTTTGCAGAGTTATTTGATTATTCCAGGAGAGGACTGCTGGAGGCAAGGGGCTCCGTGCACCTGCAGGCTGAATCCACCAAGGTGACAGTCACCTTTGAAGAGGCAAATTTGCATGGAGATCTGAACATATTTCAAACTGATTTGCTTCATTATTGTCCCTTTTCTCTCACTGGCCATCCACTTGGACAATGGTTTGATTTATTTGAGGTTAAATGGGCATGAAAACAAACAGTGTGGCTTGAGGCAAGGCTGGGTGCATCTGATCTAGAAAACATGTAAGATTGCATCTGTGGATTTGTGAGCTGAGACACTGTCAGGGAAAGGGCATAGGCAGCCTTTTCACATCCCCGGCCCTATACACATCTACATATAGCATCAGACCATGTTAACACAGGAAAGAAGTTCTGTTTAATGTGGTGGTTGGTTACCTACTTCTTGTCAATAATCCTGAATTAAACACTTAGTGAAGAATGACATGCAGCTTTTTTGAGAGGTGAGGTCACTGAGGTCAACTTTATACTAGTCTGACCGGCTATCGGACTTGGAGGGATGCTTGCCTGAACTGCCAAAGGTTCCCTGAGACACATTTTTTAGACTTCTCAAATAGGGCATGGGATTTTCCCTGCCTCCCTCCCTTAACTGTGGCCATACGAAATTATGCAGGAATTTCCCAGTGTAATGGCAGAAGGATGGGAGACGGAGGCTCCAACACTGACGTTGGCTCTGATAAACCCAAGTCACCCTGGACATGCATGTTCTGTGTCCCATGATACACATCAGGCTTGACCTTTGGGCATCTGGGCATCTAGCCGCTTGGTCCATGTTTTGCTTTTCTAAGTTTGGCCTCCCTTCTTTGTACCATACCATATGATTTCCTTCAGGATTCCTCCACTTTTTAGGGTGGGTCCTCTGTGGTGCTCACCTGAAGTAAAAAAAACCAAAACAACTTCACCCAAAGATAAAACAAAGACTCAAATGCTTTCAGCAGTGATAATTATTCCTGCGTATCAGATGAAGCCCACGGTGCGGAGGAGTGTAGTTTCAGTGCGCTCACTAACCTTCTGCTCATGCATGGGATGAATCTGGACCCATGTGCTCACACATCACAAGATTTGGGCACCATTTTTAGCGATAACTTCAGAATTATGCCAGCAGTGTGAGACCAGGCACAGTGAGAAGCATGGAGCCCGCAACACTGTTATCATATTCATGCTGTTGATTCTGATTCTCTGATAAAGTTAATTGACTGAGTCAGGGCAAATTTGCTCCACACCTGCTCTGGACAGAGCAAGCTCAACCAGCTCTAATCAATCACTCCCACCAGGAAACTGGCACAAAAGGTTCTTGTTCAGCTGGTGCCAGCAGCCGATCTCGGTGGCCCTGGTGCTATCCCAGGGCAAGACTATGGGATGTGCAAATCACCCTGGGGGAACCACATCAGAACCTGTCCCTTGCCACTTTATTTTTTACCCTTAAAATAGTATGTTCCCTGAGTGTTTCTAATAAGCTTTGCTGGTCTCAATGCCATTCAGTTAATGCTCTGGCAGCATTCCTTCAGAAAAAGTGTACTTTATTGCATTTGTGACCTGTCTGTTATCAAATTGGTTCCAGGATGGACCAAGGGAGGATCTTTCCCTCTGGTGCCCACCATCAAAATCCTCATCCTAGGGTCTTCAGCAAGAAGGGATGGCTACACTTTGCTCTGTGGGTAGGGCATATGGGCCAGGAGTCTGAGAAACTGTGCCCTGCATTTCCTGGATTTACTCATCAAGAGATTCACCGTAGTTAGGGCATGTTTAGAAATGGCTATCAGACACACCCAGAACCTGCCTCATCCTTTGTTTCTGAATCTTTCTGAGCCCTTTAACCTGTTTTGCCCTGTCCTGCTGCCTGCACACAAAGCACTCCATCCAAAATATGTGCCTCTTCTCAGGGGGAGCATGTATCTAAAGGCCCTGGCACAAGCCCATGGTAGCCTGTGGCTGTCCTGCACAGCAGTTCCCGGTGCGGTACGTGGGGCTGTTGGACCTAAGCTCTGAGAGGAGGAGAGCTCTGCCAGCCTCCTACAACGTGGTTACAACACGGGATACAGCAGCCTGAGTCAGACAGAAGACTGGTTAAAACCCCCAACAGAGCTGAAACTCTTCCCAAGGCAGCTGCAGAAGGTTAAACTCTGTGTCTGCAGACAGTGGGTGGCAGGAGAAAGGAAGGCAGACAGCAGCGAGCCTTATAAATTACAGTGCTTGCTTTTGAAGCACTTAAATGTGTTACTGGTTTTTAGTTAGCAGAGAGAGCCTGACTAGGACCCTTCGTTTAGCATTAAGTCAGACCACACCACAAACAGGGCAGAAGAGGGATGGGCATTGTGCTCGAAGATATTTTGACAAGGAGAATGGCAGCAGCAATAGCAGCTGCAAAAATCCTATGGGGTAAATCCTATGTCTCCTTAGCAGGAGACAAATAGACTGCAAAGGTAACAACATAAGAATAAATTGTAGGGAAAGACCATGTACACATTTGGATCCTGTCAGCTCTGTGTTTACCTGCTGTGGCTACAGACACTGATCCTATGCTAAATGTGGATTTGAGTAAATTACTCCCTACACATTGTGGGATCAGGACCTTCAGCTGGGGCAAGCGGGCACTCAGGGAGTTATGGTCGTTTGTGCTCTGCCTCGTGATAACTTGCTTGTGTGTGCAGAAGATCAATCAGAAAGCAAGGGGAACATTTAAGATTTTAGATTGGATGCTAACAAACGACCCAGGGCATGGGCAGAAACAATGTTATCAGCCCTCCTGTCCTCACCCCAGCTTTGATGGGTGGAGTAGTGGTGTGCTTCTCTCTGTGCCCGGCTCTGAAGGCATGAGGAGTTCAGCTGTCTCAGTGAATTTGATTCCTTGAACATCTGGTCTCTGTCTGCTACAGAAAAGATGGCAGGCCAGATGGGAACATCCTAGTGGCTGCAGTCAGCCTGGGGGGCACCTACTACGTCGTGCTCAAAGATATTTTGAAAACAATAGATCACAGGACCTGAAGAGCTTTCATATAAAAGATCTAATGTTACTGTAAAGTTAAATAAGGTGCATTTTTTTTTTCTTTTGTAGGGGAAAGATATTAATACAGTAAGAGGTAAAAGTAAGATATATATTCACTATAGATTCAGCAGGTAGACCACGCTTCTAGGAAAAGGAAAATAAAAGGCAGAGAGTGAGCCTGAGCACGAGCTGTGCACACTGTTTAGTTGCTAGTACACATCCTGCCTCTGCTTTCAACCGTTTCAGCTGGCCACTTCCAAAACAGAGTTTGAGAAGAGTCAGGCTTGAGGAGTGGGCCCATGTGAACCTCATGAAGTTCAACAAGGCTAAGTGCAAGGTGCTGCACCTGGGTCAGGGCAGTCCCCAATAGCAATACAGGCTGGGGGATGAATGGATAGAGAGCAGCCCTGCAGAGAAGGACCTGGGGATCCTGGTGGATGAAAAACTGGATATGAGCCAGCAAAGTGTGCTTGCAACCCAGAAAGCCAACCATATCCTGGGCTGCATCAAAAGAATCGTGCTCAGCAAGTCAAGGGAGGTGATTCTCCCCCTCTACTCTGCTCTCGTGAGACCTCACTTGGAGTACTGCATCCAGCTTTGGAGTCCCCAGCACAAGAAAGACACGGACCTGTTGGAGCGGGTCCAGAGGAGGTCCATGAAGATGATCAGAGGGATGGAACGCCTTTCTTATGAAAAAAGGCTGAGAGAGTTGGGGTTGTTCAGTCTGGAGAAGAGAAGGCTCTGGGGAGATGTTACTGCAGCCTTTCGGTACTTAATAGGGTCTTAGAAGAAAGATGGAGAAAGACTTTTTACCGAGGCCTGTACTGACAGGACAGGGGGCAATGGTTTTAAACTGAAAGAGGGTAGATGTAGATTGGAGATAAGGAAGAAATTCTTTATGATGAGGGTGGTGAGACACTGGAGCAGGTTGCCCAGAGAAGTTGTGTATGCCCCATCACTGGAAGTGTTCAAGGCCAGGTTTGATGGGCCTTTGAGCAACCTGATGTATTTAAAGGTGTCCCTGTCCATGGCAGAGGGGGTTGGACTAGATGAATTTTAATGGTCCCTTCTGACCCAAACCATTCTATGAGTCTGAAAGAAGTTCATGCCAGTTCATGCCCAAAGGGCAATATGGACTGCACCAGGTTTGGCTCCCTTCATGCTACATAGTCCTCTTAGACCACCCTGGAAGGCTTTGTGTTTCCAGATGCCAGATCTGTCACCATGCTCTGTTTTTTCTTAGTTTGATGGTGCACACACTGTGTGGGCTGCTAATACCACATCTCTCATATTATTTTAGGTATTGTAAACTGACAAAAGAAACACAAACTAATAATGACATCTTAGGGCCACCAGCGGCTTGAGGAGACACAGGCCAAATGCTCTGGGCTTTGGGTGAAGCCAGCCTGTTGAAGCAGGGTCTGGCCTTAGCAATGTGGGTATCCATCAGTCTGTGCCACTTTGCCTTGGGGACTAGGGACTGGTCCCCACCCCCTTTGCTTAGGAGTGCAGATATAGCCTAAAAGCTTTAGGCTATATCTGGGACCTTTTCAGCTGACAAGTGAAGGTTGCACAATTTCCCCAGGACGTCAAATGGTGAAGGGAAGTTTGTCCTACTGAACTGGCCAAACCAGGCAGTACGGAGGGTCAGCAAATTTTAGGGACAAACAGAGACTCAATGTCATTGGTTTCAGCCCTTGGATTTAATTTTTTTTTACCTTACCAATCAGTGGTAAAGACATTTAAGGTCAGAGACTGACCATACATCACTTTTGGCCATCACTAAGGAGGGCCTGGCAGCTTCTACCTTGGGATTATAGGAATTTTTCTTTCAGCTCCAAATCAGTGATGCTGCAGACTGAATACAAACCTGACTGAGGTTTGGTAGTTAATAGAAATGCAGTGTAACAAAGTCTAGTGCTAGATCATGTTTATGCTATGTTGTGAGGAAAACAGAAATCCATCCAATTTCAAATGAAAGGTGGACAACAGCTGCCAGAACTGCTGCTGGAATAAAACCCTGGAAGAAAAAAAGAAGGGTATTATCATAGGATAGACAGAACAGCTTATTTCCAAAAATTATTGTCAGTTGAAGGAAAGGACCAGAACAGTCAGGATTTTATTTCACAATATTCACAATATTTATTTCATAATTTTATTTCAGCCTGTATTGTGATTCTTAGGCAGTTGCACAAAAAGGTTTATTAAAAAAAAAAAAAAGAAATAATCTGGGAACTGGAAAATCCAAGAGAAACATGAAAGGGATGTTATAATGGCTGCGAAGAAATTGTGAGTGTTCAAACACTGTTAAGGATTATAATTTCTACAAAATATACAGATCAATTAAAGCAAGAGGACATAAAGACTAACTATCCCCATAGGTGACACAGCTGGTGCAGGGAAGATTTATCCCTTTAGATCAAACTTGACATAGATTATTCACTGAAGTGCTTGAGAAACCTTACTATCCTCCCTGTTCTCACATCCTTGAGACAGCCTTGCTACAACTAAACAGGAGATTTTGGTATTTCAGGTAATTTTTGCTGGTCTGTCTGAAACAGCAGGCACAGTTTAGAGTCACACAGTCTCAGCTATGTGGACATGGGTTTACCAGTTTGCAGTAATGTGCAGGCTTAGGTGAGCACCCTTTCGTTCCTGTTCTCTTCAGTCCATTTGTTGGAAATTATCGCTGAAATAATAATAATGTACTTACTGTAAAAAAAAGGGCTGCAGAGTCAACTTCTGACTATGTTTAGTACTTCTATTACAGAATGGTGCCAATGAAACACGGTTAACATGACCTTAGATTTTTCTTGTGAGAACAACACAAAAAATCTGTTATAAACTGAGAGAGATTGATACCTGCAAAAATAAGAGAGGTAGATAAGGCAAAACCAGAACGCCCTAGGAGCTGCCACCACTTGATAAAAACAGTCTGCATATCTGTGAGGATATTGGTTGTGTCATGAGAGGTAGCCTGGTGGTCATAGGAGGTTGTAACTCCAGATGGACACATGCTCTGCCAAGAGGAGAGCAGACAAGAGGCATTAAGTCAATTGTTTTGCACAAGACATTTTCAGGCAACAACCAGCAGGTAGAGTTGACTGAATCCCAAAATATGGCACAGTCAGGAAAAGGCTGTGTCAGGGTAGACCCAGAGCTCCAAATGAAAAATATGCAACTCTAATTCAGCATAAATTCTGTTAATTAAGGTAATAGTTCATTTACAAGTATTTGAAGGTCTTTGCTGTGTTAACCATACAAAAATGATGAATATGGTGATGGTGTGTGCCTGCTAAGGGAAGGTATGGGGACGTGTGTTGTGAGATGGTGCTGGCACATGCCTTTTGGAAACGACTGTTGGGTTGTGCTCCTGTAGCGCCGTACCAATCCGCTCGCACACAGGCAATGCATGGAACAGACCTCTGTCAGGCTCCTTGGCTCTTAATGAGTCTAAACAACAGCTGTTCTCTCTTTCTTTGGGCCAAAGTCAAATGCTGAAGCATAAAACATGTGGGTTACAGTGCCATGGAGGGAGTGTGCAATTCATCCTCCTGTAACTGTTGCAGGCATGTGCACTTGTGTGAGCAGCATTTACATGCACACAACAGCCTAGAGAAGGATGGGAGAGTCATAAAGTACAGATTACAGTTAAAAGGCCCAAAGGAACCACTGTGAGCATCTAATCAGATCCCCTGTGCAATGCCGAAGACTGAATTAATTTCTTTAAACTAGATCATGCCTATAGAAAAGAAAATCTTAATGTTTCAGTTTCCTATCTTAATGCACCATGACCTTAGAGAAATTGTTCCAATGATAGCTGTTCTCACTGTTTAAAACATGCAACTTCCTCCTGGTTTGAATGTGGCTAGTTTCAGCTTCTTGGCATTGCATTGTTGTACCTTCCTCGGCTAGACTGAAGATCACTTTTACTAACGCAACTGAGCTGTCAACTTCACACTTGTTAAAGCTGGTTCCTTAAGTTTATTCTGATAAAACACACCTCAGTGACTCTTTCTGGTTTATTTCTGGACCCTTTCAGTATTGTTAGCAACCTTCCTGAAGGGTAGGCAGCAGAACTGGACACTGTGCCCCAACTGCACTCGTTCAGGGGGTCAGTGGCTGCCTGGCCACTTGAATGCCGAGCCTGAATATCAGAGTCTTTTCCCCTAGTTGATATTCCTTGTTTATGTATCCAAAGATTTCAATAGCCCCGGAATTGCACTTGGAACAGTGTTCAGCTCATTGGCCATTTTTCCCTTAATAAAACCAACCTTCTTTCTTTGTCAAGCTGACAGATTTATAATCAACTCAGTAATTTTGATTAAGATGTGGGCATGATACTACCTTACCTTTAGTGATCTTGAACTTTTCCAGTATTTCACAGATTATAGAAAATAGTGAGTTTCTTTGTCAACTCTTCTGAAACTCTTGTATACAAAATTTCTTACAACATAGCCCTCATCTACATTTTGAAAGGGAATTCACATTCATTTAAATGCACCTGCTATATCTACAAGAATTTACATGTGCACTTCAAATATGCTAAAACTTATATTTAAATATGCATTGCAGACCAGAAAACTGGTGTTCAGCTACTCACAGATATTAAAACTAGGAAACACCATTACAATAATTTAATCTAGGTCTGTCTGTGAGTATGCTGGAGCAGGTTCAGTGCAAGAAGCAAAAAAAAGCAGCCTGACATTGATAACTGAAGTTGTACATTTTGATCCAACTTTTGCCTGACTTAGACTGCAGGATTTTTTTGTGTGTGCTTGTTAGAAATAATGTCTAATTCCTGTATGAGCTGGAGCAGCTTTTTCAAGAAAATCTTTTCTCTTGATTCATAGGCTTCAGCTGATGAGAAGCTATCAGAGTGGCTGAAAAATTTCATCAAAGTCTGATTACCTTCACCATTAACATTTTACACAAGTTCTAAATGCAATGTGTTCAGTGTCAGTTGCCAGCTATGGGAACTTCACAGAGTCATAGAATGGTTAAGGTTGGAAGGGACCTCTGGAGGTCATCAGGTCCAAACCCCCTGCTCAAGCAGGGTCTGTTATAGCAGGTTGCCCAGGACCATTTCCAGTTGCCTTTTGAATAGCTCCACAGATGGAGACTCCACAATGTCTTTGGGCAAGCTATTCCAATGTTTGATCAGCCTCACAGTAAAAAAGTGTTTTTGTGTATTCAGATGGAATTTCTTGTTTTTAGGTTATGTCCATTGCCTCTTGTCCTGCCTGTGGGCACTAGTGAGAAGAGTCTGGCTCCCTCTTCTTCATTTCTTTCCATCAGATATTTATACATGTTGATATGATCCCCCGCCCCGATCCTTCTCTTCTCCAGGCTGAGCAGTCCTAGCTCTTTCAGCCTCTCCTCACAGAAGAGATGCTCTAGTTCCTTAATCATCTTTGTGGCCCTGCACTGGACTCCACTAAGTCCATATCTCTCTTATATTGGGGAACCCAGAACTGGACACATTACCACACATGTGCCTCACCAATCCCGAGTGGAGGAGAAAGATTATCTCCCTCAACCCACTGGCAACACTCTTCCTAATGCAGTCCAGGATACTGTTGGCTTTTTTTGCTGCACTGGTGGCTCATAATCAGCTTTTTGTCCACCAGGACCCCAAGATCCTTCTCTGCAGAGCTGCTTTCCTGCAGGTTGCCCCCCAGCATGTACTGGTGCCTGGGGTTATTCCTCCCTAGGTACAAGACTTGGCATTTCCCCTTGTTGAACTTCACAAAGTTCCTCTCTGCCCAAGTCTCCAGCCTGTCCAGGTCCCTCTGAATGGTAGCACTCTGATGTATCAGACACTCCTCCCAGTTTTGTATCATCTGTGAACTTGCTGAAGTGCACTCTGTCTTAGTGTCCAGGTCATTAATGAAGAGGCTAAATGGTATTGGCATTGAACCCTGTGGTATACCAATAATTATTTGACTCCAAATTAACTTTGTGCTGCTGATCACAACTCTCTGGGCTCAGTTGTTTGCTCAGTTTTCAATCCGTCTCACTATCCACTTATATAACTTGTAGTTTGTCAGCTGTGTATGATGATGTTACTGGAGACAGCATCAAAGGCCTTATTAAAGTCAAGGTAAATGACATCAGCTGCTCTCCCTTCATCCACCAAGCCAGTCATCACATTGTAGAAGGCCATCAGGCTGGTTAAACATAATTTCCCCTTCATAAATCTATGCTCACTACTCCAAATTACTTTCTTATTTGGAAATGGTTTCCAGGCGGATTTTCATCATCATCTTCCCAGTGACTGAGGTGAGGCTGACCAGCCTGTAGTTCCCCAGCTCTTCCTTCTTGCCCTTCTTGAAGATAGGAGTGACATTTGCTTGCTTCCATTCTTGAGGAACTTCCCCCAGTTGCCAAGACCTTGCAAAGATAATCAAGAGCGACCTCATGATGAAATCAGCCAGTTCTCCCAGGACTCATTGTGTATGTTCAGTTTGTTTAAGTACTCCCTAATCTGGTCCTCCTCCACCAAGAGTAAGTCTTCCTTGCTTCTGATTTTCACTCTTGTAGAAGGGGCCTGAGATTCCTGAAGACTGGTCTTAGTGATAAAGACTGAGGCAAAGACAGCATTGAGTACCTCAGCCTTTTTCGCTGTCCTGGTTTCAGCTGGGATAGAGTTAATTGTCTTCCTAGTAGCTGGTACAGTGCTATGTTTTTGAGTTAGGTATGAGAAGAATGTTGATAACACTGATGTTTTCAGTTGTTGCTAAGTAATGTTTAGCCTAAAGTCAAGGATTTTTCAGTTTCTGATGCCCAGCCAGCAAGAAGGCTGGAGGGGTACAAGGAGTTGGGAGGGGACACAGCCAGGGCAGCTGACCCAAAGTGGCCAATGGGGTATTCCATACCATGTGACGTCACATCTAGTACATAAACTGGGGGGAGTGGGGCTGGGGGGATTGCCGCTCGGGGACTAACTGGGCATTGATCGGCGGGTAGTTTGTGCATCACTTGTATATTCTAATCCTTTTATTATTACTATTGTCATTTTATTAGTGTTATTATTATCATTATTGGTTTCTTCTTTTCTGTTCTATTAAACTGTTCTTATCTGAACCCACAAGTTTTTCTTCTTTTCCCAATTTTCTCTCCCATCCCACTGGGTGGGGGGGGAAGTGAGTGAGTGGCTACCTGGTGCTTAGTTGCTGGCTAGGGTTAAACCATGACATTTGCATCCTCCATCACCAGGTGCCCTGTAGCAGATACCAGTGGCATCCATGTTGGTCTGCCTGCTAACCTTGACCTATAAGCTCTCAACTGGTTCTGACCTGTCCCAAGGCTGAGCTCCATGCACTCCAGCTGCTCTTTCACATAACGGGCAACTCCCCCTCCCCATCTTCCTGGCCTGTGCCATCTGAAATGCCTGTATCACTCCTTTGCAGCACTCTGGCCATGTGAGCCTTCCCACCATGTCCACATGATCCCAGAGGCCATAGTCCTGTAACTGCACATAGACTTCTAGCTCTTCCTGTTTGTTATGCCTTTGTCTACTCGACAGAACAGATTTCTTACTAATAGAAATCTTTCTCTGGCTCTTAGAGCTCTGGTATCTTCTTCTTAGAGAAACCATATTGAGCTGTGTTATTTTCTTATTGTGAGGCAGGTTTTCCAGACCATGAATTGTAACTGTTTTCTGAAAATTTTTCAATCTGTATCCTAATCAGCATCCTTTTCCAAGTATACATCTCAGTGCTGGGTGCAGCCATACAGATGTGGTCTCCCTAATCCTGTGTACTATGTGAATAATAACATGTCCTTACTATTCCTACTATACTTCTTTGTTTATTATTGCAAGGACTTAAACTTTATGAGTGAGGAAGGTGGGAAACACTGCACAACAGAGAGAAACACATGCTTTGTGTTTGTTCAGTGATCCCTCTCCATCCCTAAACCTCTAAAGCTTTAAAAGATTGAGAGTGCTCCCTTTGGGTGCTGGGACAATCCCCCATTTGCTCAGTGAATCTGGAGAGACATCAGCCAACCTGGAATGACAGTGAGGAAAAAACACACCTGTGTAAAAACTTACGAAGCCTAGCTTATGAGGGCTGTTGTGGAAAAAGGACAGAGAAGCTGGGAAATACTTCCAGCCAAGAAGTGAGAAGGAAGTCCATTGTATTCTGTGAGGGTAAGTCCTTCCACGGAAAGAAATTACAAGATACAAATTCAAAGGATTGCCAAGTTTTCTACCCACCCCGCAGGAATAATTTTGCCCTACACATACATACGTTAAAATTAAACAATAACGGCTAGATGTCAAATCAATATTGATGGCAAAGTAGAACCACAGAATAATTCAGATTTGCAGCCCAAACTCCTGTTCAAGCTCTGAAGTCACACACAAATGTAAAGGCCTGGATCCATCTTCTTGAGAGCCTCCTTGTAGGTACTGGAAGGCTGCTATGAAATGCCCTCTTCTCCAGGCTGAACAAGCACATGTCCCTTGGCTTCTCTTCACGGGACAATTGCTCCAGCTGCTGATCATGTTTTTGGCCTTCTGCTGAACTCGCTCCGTTTGATCAGTGTCTTCCTTGTACCAGGAGGGGGAAAACTGGAGACGGTACTCTACGTGCCGTCTAAGGAATGCTGAGCAAAGGGAGATGATCACTCCCCTTGATGTATTAGCCTTGCTGCTGTTGATACAGTCCTGGATGCTGTTGGCCTTTTTGTCTGCCAGGGCACACTGCAGGCTCATGTTCAGCTTGCTGTCTACCAAAACTCTAGTGTCCTTTCCAGCAGAGCTGCTCCACAGCCAGTGCATATCCAGCCTGTATCACTGCAATGGATTCCTTCCCAGGTGCAGGAGTTGGCATTTGTCTTTATTAAATTTCATGAAGTTCTTGTTGGCCTATTCCTCCAGCCTCTCTAGGTCCCTTTGGATGCTGACCTTGCTCTCGGGCATATGGACAGGCACTAGTTTAGTATCATCTGCAAACAAGATGAGAGTGCATTATGTTGTCTCCTCCAGGCTATTTATAAAGTTGTTAAACAGGACAGGTCTTGGTACAGATCCTGTAGTATTCAACGTGGAACAGGCTTCAAGGTGGAGTTCAACCCATTAACCAGCCCAATCATTGACCAGCTTTTCACACATCTACTTGTCTGCTGTCCAGACCAAAACCCTAACTTGGATATAACAATATTGCAGGAGGCAGTTTTGAAAGCCTTGCTAAAATAGAGGTAAAGGACATCCACTGCTCTCACATTGATCACCACACCAGTCATTTCATTGTAAAAGATGATCAGGTCTGTTGGGCATAAGGAATTTAGTAAATCCACGTTGCCTGTTCCCAATCGTCTTCTTCATGTGCCCAGAATGTCTTCCAAGATGGCTTGGTTCACAATTTTCCCAGGGATGAAAGTGCAGCTGACTGGCCTGTAGCTTCCTGGATGGCCATTGCGGCCTTTTCTGAAGATGGGTGCAACACTTGCTTTTCTCCAGAAGTCACGGATCTCTTCCAGTCTCCACAACTTTAGAAAAAATGACAGAGGGTCACCTTGCAAGGACATTGACCAAGTCTCTCAGCATCCTTGGATGCAGCTGATGCAGCCCATCCCATGGGCTTGTATGGGTGAAGTAGTTTTAAATAATCCCTGACTGGATCTTCAATCACTGCTCGTAGTTCTCCTTCTCAAACCTTCTAAGCAAAGAGGCTTGGAGGATATCATGGTTTAACTCCAGACAGCAACAAAGCACCACGCAGCTGCTCACTCACTCCTCCCGCCCCCGCAGTGGGATGGGGGAGACAATCGGAAAAGAAGTAAAACTTGTGGGTTCAGATAAGAACAGTTTAATAGAACAGAAAAGAAGAAACTAATAATGATAATAATAACACTAATAAAATGACAATAGTAATAATAAAAGGATTAGAATATACAAGTGATGCACAAACTACCCGCCGATCGATGCCCAGTTAGTCCCCGAGCGGCAATCCCCCCAGCCCCACTCCCCCCAGTTTATGTACTAGATGTGACGTCACATGGTATGGAATACCCCGTTGGCCACTTTGGGTCAGCTGCCCTGGCTGTGTCCCCTCCCAACTCCTTGTGCCCCTCCAGCCTTCTTGCTGGCTGGGCATCAGAAGCTGAAAAATCCTTGACTTTAGGCTAAACATTACTTAGCAACAACTGAAAACATCAGTGTGTTGTCAACATTCTTCTCATACTGAACCCAAAACATAGCACTGTACCAGCTACTAGGAAGACAATTAACTCTATCCCAGCTGAAACCAGGACAGAGGACTTTGTTGGAGAAGGCTGAAACAGAAAAGGCATTGAGTACCTCAGTCTTCTATGTGTTCACTGTCACTAGATCACCTGCTCCATTCAGAAATGGACTCACATTTTCCTTGTTCAGCCTTTTACTACTACTAACATAGTGGTAGGAGCTCTTGTTGCCCGTGACATCCGTTGCAAAGGTCAAAATTGGATGAGCTTTGGCTTTCCTACCATCATACCTACATGCCCAGGCAACATTTATACATTTCTGCTTTGTAGCCTGTCCCTGATTCCACCTCTCATTTACTGCCTTTTTGCATTGGAGCTCTGTCATATGTTCCCTGTTTAGGCAAGCCTGTATCCTAATACATCTACTTTTTTTTCCTGAGTGTTGGCATGAACGATTCTTGTTCTTGGAGGACACTGTCCTTAAAGACCTGCCAGCTTTCATGAGCTCCTTCACCCTTCAGAGCTGCCTCCCATAGGATCCTACCTGTAAGATGCCTGAATAAGCTGAAGTCTTCTCTCCTCAAGAGCAGTCTTTACTTTGCTACTCATCTTCCCCAATCAGTGTGAATTCCTATGGAGATGTACCAAATTATTGTACACTTCTTAGAATATTTGAGGGGAAAGAAGGGCCAAGGTTCAATAATTGCTTAAGGAAGTAATTTCATTTTCTGGGCTACAAATGTGTATTTTATTTGCGTTTACGCCAAAGTAGAATTTCCTTAAAATCAACTTAAGACTTTTTTACTTTCCAGATCATAAAATGCTTTTTGCAAATGAGGGACAAAAAAGACCCATTTTGTCATCTAGCATGTTTTAGAGATAAAAAGAATAATTTTAGAATTATCTTCAAAGCAGGACGGGGGTGTTTGACAGCTGAAGTGTAGCTGAGCACCTTGTTATTCCAGCTTAAATTAGTCCTATACCTTTGTTACTTTATTAGATATCTGCTGTCAGTGGTGGTGGAAAGGATGTTCACTTCCTTGAATATCATGGGACAATGGAAGGATCATATTGCTTCAGAGATTCTTCTCACCTTGAGGTCACTACACGGGACACGTGATTTCTTGCAGAGAATGTCTAACATCACTTGGCAGGTGGCAAGGACTCTCAATAGGCAGTGTAGATGGGCCACTTCATTTTGGATGGAGAAGGGTTTGGGCGCGTAGATGCAAACTATGCTCTTCCATTTGCTCTCAGAGTCATCAAATGGCCATGATTTATTTTATTTACTGGCACAGATGTAGCACATCTGACGCTAGTAAAATTTATTATTGCATAGCTCTATATTATTATTATTGTCAAGCTCTGTATAGGTCTCTAAAAGAGATCATCCAATGTCTTTTAGATTAAACAGAGGCCTTTCCACATATTTTTGTTACTATCCATACCATTACTTTAGTAGTGGTAACCCTAGTATTGGCTCTGCATGGGGCTAAACTTCATTCCTACAAGCAGAGAAGGTAAAAGGGAAAGAGGCTGGAGAAAGGAGAGGTTCAGGTTTTATTTTTATCTTTTTTTGAAAGTCTAAGTGAATTGCATGAGTTCTTCCTAGGTAATTCTGAGCTAGCTTGTTAAATAGTGGGGTGCAGTTTTCTGTGGTGTTAATTCACATCAGATGAACATGAAATAAAGTTTGCAAGTCTCCAACTGGAGGTCCTGTGTTTTGCTTATTTATTAAGGCAGTGTCAGGATACTCGCACTGCAGAGGCCTGTACTGTATATGTTGTATGAATAAACAACATTTCTCTCTTAAAAATCTGGCAATCTCACACTTTTAAAAAGCACTAAAATTATTTCAGATATAAATTATTTGTATTAAAGTATTAGAAGATGAAAAAATCCAGGGAATATATATTCACTAAGCAAGGGTCATTTCTGTGCCTCTGAGAGATATGAATTTTATAACCACACATAAACAATTATAAACTGCACTATGTTTTAGAGAAATACATCGAATGAATGAAAGGTTCTGTTAAACTGGCAAAAGCCTGTGAAATTAAAACCAGATGTAAACCTTATTCTGACCATTGTTCTTGTTTTGAAAACTTGAGGTTCCTAAGGTTTATAGGTTTAATTTGTGTATCTTTTATTTCCTTTTTTGGAAGTGAACAGTTGACAGTCTGCTTTATATGCAGCATGCATAGCACATAAATAGCATTCAAATTAAATTCTACACCAGCTGTACATACCCCATACATGTGGTTCGCGAATGTTGCTGACTGCAAATGGTGCATATTTTGATTTTCAGTTGATATCTAAAACTGTGAATTATCTTCTGAATATGTAGTGTTTTGCTTTCAATCCCTAGATTACATTTATATCAAGCAAAATAAATACAACTGTCTGATAATCACAACCTGGCTTTCTTCAACTTAGGTAAAGATTAGTTTCTGGCAAAGTGACCCCAAATCTCGTCTTCTTCAAGGCAACAGTCCCATTTTGGATCTGAAAGGGAAGTTTGAAATGAAAAGTAGCCACAGAGGAGAAAACCCAGCGTGTTTCTACACACTGCACCCTGTTAACCTGAAGTGTCTTGAACGTGGGGCTGCTTTTACCTCTGTAAAGTCCCAGTGTGTCTTTAATATAGTAAGATTTGGTACTCAGCTATTAGCTGTTTCAGGCATGTTCACACTGCATGACATTTATATAACATTGACTCCCAGAAACCTGTTCCAGCATCCACTGGGCCCAGTATAAAACCTGTGAGGATTTTTTTGGATGTGGCCTGTATCTGGTTCTTCCAATAGCCTGGTCAGGAATATGGCAGGGAGCCATCGGAGGAGAAGTAGCCAGATGGCACCAGTACACTGTTGCTTTGGCATTTTTTTCTGGCCAGCTGACTCGTGCGATCTCTAAGGAGGATTTTTGTTTGTTTGTTCATTTGTTTTGTATCTTTTCTTTGAGGTAGCCTGTGGACCTGAGTTAAGCTCACTGGTAGCTTGATCACCTTACAGATTTTCCACCTTTTCTTTTCTCTTTTTATTTGTTGTACATAGTGTTGGAGAAAATTTACTTTGGTATACTAAAATCTTGTCCTGATTTCATATTCATTTTTTCATACAAAAGCCTTGTTGGCTCTAAGGAGGGCCATATGCTTGAAAGACATGCAACACTGATATTTTTTTTTTCTATCAGCATATCTACGAACATTGTAAAAATTCAAGACAAACCTCAAAGGGAAATAAGACCTACAGATATTTATGCCTACAAACCTCAGAGGGAGATAAGACCCATATAGATATTTATTTCCACAGCAAAGACTTTATTTTAGATTCTGTCTGAGTTTGAAAATGCCCCCTCTTGCTGGCTGCATCTCAGATGTTGGCATCTTCCTTAACAAGTCAGGGGAGTTCAGGGGAATCTATGGGTGCACCCTCCTGAGGGTGGACGTAGCTGTGAGATTTGTGTCCCCATCCTCTGAGCTGGCCAGACATGCGCCATTTCTGGTCTATATAACTGTGTTAACATTGCACTGCGCTCAAGTCAAGAAGGCCTGGTGACAGGCTGTGTATATTACCGGTTTGTGTCTAAACAGCTTCGAGACTAGAGCTGGCTTGTATCCAGCCATCTGAGAGCACCGACCAAGCAGCCTGCATGTATCTGCACCTGTCCACGTGGATGTATTATAAATGTGTATGATGCAATATAATTCACTGTTTATAAATGACATATTGTGACACCTCCTCCTTGAAACACATTTTTTTCCACCAAAGCCTTTCAGCTAAAATCCAGCACAGAAACAACACAGCTAAGAGAATAAATACATCACTGGGAGTTACCACTTCTCCTTTGTGTTTGAACCCTATGATCTGCCTAATTGAGAGATTGATCTTGATTGGTTGTGAGCACCCACGGTTCCTTCTGATGGGAGCATATGGTATTGCACTGTATGCGCTTTGAGCCAGGGAACAGATCTCTCACTACCCCCTTTATACACAGGGTTGACATTACCACAAAGACAGGCGGCAGTAATATAATGCCTTCCAGCAACTGTGAAAACTGTCTGCGTGATTCAGATGCTTTTCTACTTACTTACTGATAATTTAGTTCCAATAGTGCCTTAAAAAGTGGTTCATTGACCTCCCAAAAGCACAGCACTTCTGGGTCGTCTGTCTGCTCGCACCCTTACAGGTGATGATGATATACCTTTTGGTTAATATATGAAGAGTGAATAAGTGCCTTCAATATAAAATGTGAATGTCAAAACATTCCACTTAAAAGCTGCTTTTGGCAAATATCTTTTCAAAACACAGGTTACTGATTCTTAAAAACTCTGTTCAGGCTAAGGTGGTTGATGCTATGCCCGTTTTGATGACTGATTTTTGTCTGAGAGTGGCAGCAGCTCAGTTGTTCTAAGGGAGGAAGAAGACGAGAAGCAGCTGCATTTGTGGTCTGCAGATGTTCAAGACAACACCAGTCAGGAAACTGCTAACTACCTTTAATTGATCAGCACACCGAAGTGGGGGAGTGAGCGTTCACATCTGTGGCCCATTCTTATAACATGTTTCCTCCTCACTAATTCTTGCTACTGTCTGGAAGATTTCCAGGCTGCTGCTAGTGATCAGAAGACGATTCTTCCATAAAGAAGGCAGCATTTCTCTTGAAGGGCTTTAAACAACCATGCAGAGGTGTTTTCTGTTATAATAATTAGTTAAACTAAATAAACTGTACTTAAAGAGGATTTTAGCTTGGTTTTAAGGTTTGCTACACCAGTAGGATTGCTAGGCCTTGGTGCTTTGCTAACTATGCTCAAAACCAAGTGAGGTCAACAGGTTTGTTGCAAAAATTGAAATAAAATTATGTAACAGACCATTATAAAGTCACAGGCGATAAGAAGGAAAACAAGTCATGTTTACTTTGCAGGGTCAGATACAAAAGATCTTTCTCCATCTCTCTATTCAGCATTAAAACTGTGAACTCTTTGCTAAACCTGTGTGGCACTGTGTGTACCTCTGCCTCCAGGTAGCATAGAGAAAAGAGTCCTGACTTGGGAAAGTAAGCCTGGTTTCAGATGCTAACCCCTCCTTGGGCTTCCACGGGGTCCAATTCAGATTCAAATCTTCTCTCTTGCTTGTTCCCTAAGGCTTCCTAATCCTCAGCTCTACCAGGGAGGAGTACTGAGCTTCCTCCCAGGAGGTCAGGGCTGCCTCTGCCTTGGAAATGCTAACGTCCCCTGGGCATGGCTGGCAGTGATTAGGGCTAACCCAGACACTAAACTGGAAATTGGCTAATCCCTAAACAGATTGTTAGCCCATGGCTCAGGCTGAGCAAGGTTCAAATCCCAGACTCATCCCATATTCTGCTTCTCTAAGCATTCTTTAAACCTTCATATAGCTTGGGAGAGTGCCCATAAAATATGACTGCCTTTGGGGTGATAATGTGACCGCTGCCAACCTTGATATTGACAGTTTCCACGATAAATATGGTGGCAATGAATTTAGAAAGGTAAAGATGGATTTGGAAATCAGGGTCTGTTCTGTGGATCTGGGAGGTGAAATATTCAATAGTAATAAAAGGTAACAGATGGTAGAATTCTTCATAATGGGATGTTGTTGAGACTAGGAACTTAACCAGGACTGGATGTTTACAGAAGTAATAGTATCCAGACTTATAAATAGTTAAAAAATACAAAATTCGGGGGGGGGGGGGGGGAGGAGGGCGGGGAGATGATTCTTTTTCTTTAGACTTTTTGTCACTTGGTGAAGTTAAACTTAGTGTGTTTCTTTATGTTGCACAAACATCTGGAAACAAAGTTTTATCCATATCTGAAATTTCACAGTCTTGCAAGATGTCTGACCAGTGTAACTGCATCAAAGAGCATTGACTGGAGTCAGCATGGAAAAAGTTTACTGTTGTGGTATTCCTATATGTTTGCTTCCTTTACCTGGATGTCAAGATATTCGAGTATACAACACAGAAAAAGCTTACCTGCGTTAGGTAAAAAAATAAAATCAAGTAATCTATGATGCAAAGTAAAAGTATTATTTACTTATATCAAACGTGAATATTTTCCAGTTTGGAGCACAAGTTTCTATATAATTTTGAATGACCAGAAAAAGAGGAAATACTGTATTCCTTGTTTTTTATCAGAAGTGTAGAATGTATGAAACTAGCACTTGAACAAGAAAAGGGAGAAGAATTTCTTGCTTCAAAAATGTGAAACTGCTAAACATGAAGTACAGGTCTAAAGTCTCACCTATCTGAAAGGAGCTAATGAGAAACTGCTAGAACATTCTGTTGCAGCCTGAGGATAAAGATTCTGCTGCAGCTCCAGATTAGGTACAGAGAGGCCACTGAGGGGTACAGCTGACTTGTCATTGCACGTACAGCTGCTGCAGAGCGTGGGAGTTCATGCCAATTTGACATGCAAAGGCAAACAGAAGGATGTGGAAAAACCCCCACATCTTTTGGCAACAGCTTGCCTAAGCCGTGCCTTTACTACTACTGAAAAATAGTCCAGGACAGGCTTCTGGCAGTGAGGCCAAGCAACACGATACAGTCACTTCCACATGCCTAAACTCTTGTCCCCCTTGAAAGAGGGGTTGGCTATATCCAACTCACCACCTGGGCATGGGCCCTGGCACGTGCTCTGCTCTGAGCCATACCCGGGCAGGGCGGGCTGCTGCTGCTTGGCACAGACCAAAACTGCGCCAGGCAGCGTGCTGACACAGTGAGTGATCATGGGCTTGAACTTTTGTCCTGAGACTGACTCTATTTGTTAGCACAGACGCTGCCTGAGAGAGCCTGACGGAGAAGCACTGTGTCTCTTAAGCACGTTCTCCTCAGGTGTTCATACTCTGCCCACTGACCTCACCTCTCATGTCTTCTTTATGTTTGTCCTCAACTTTTAGTTAATCTTTGAACCAGAATAAATTGTGCTGGGGACATTTTTGGGGGCAATTATAGTCCATGTTGTGGAACCAGGGCATTGGACAGTGAGTACCAGCAGCTACTGCTCCATGCCTTGTTCAGTCTCCAAGGATTTCATTGAGCTTTCTGCCTGGGAGCCTCCAATTTTGCAGTTCAAGGTCTAAGGCTGCTCCTGTCTATATATATAAATAGGTTGTATATGTGATCAACTGGCTGGCAGGCTGTTTGGCTGACCAACTGTGTCCACAACAAGAGGTGATTTTGTTATCCAGGGTGCTGCTTGAATCCTCTCTGTCACTTATGCCACTTTGATAAAAATACGGAGTAAATTCTGTAGAATTTGCCCACCTAATCAACTAGGAATGTTATGTGCTGAGAAACATCTTAGAACTCAGATATTCTGAATGTTCTGCATATTTCTATATTCAGAATGATTCTGTGTGAAGGTAATTATTCATTCTTTTGGTTAATACTGATGTGTACTGCAAATATTTCCTATGCATATGCTAAGTGATGTTCATGGGAAGATGTCCTTCCCTTGAATGCAATGTGTACAACAGAGGTGCCTAGATGCACTGCCAGGGTAAATTGCACACATTGAGGAATAAATGAAAACTCAAAAAATTTCTTGCAGCGCTTGTGGTGTGGGTTTTTTCTCCTCCCAAAAGCGGAGGACTTCATATGTGTGGTTCCTCTTCTAAACAGTCCTGCCTCATTTTTCTTGGTTTCGTTTTGGACATATCCAGATTGACTGCCCACTGTCTGCAACTGCATAATTCCATGGGATCTTCTGGTTTTAGAGCTCTAAGTTGAAGGGTTGATCTATAAATCTGACCAAGAAGTCTCCAGGAGGCCAGTGTGGAATAAATAGCTACAATTTAATTTTATCCCTTTGTTTCTTTATTAGTAGATGGCCTGATGCTGCACTTTCAGTGAGACTAATTCAGCATTGACATAATTCAGAAGTAGTTTGGTTTTTATGGACTGATGATAAAGTTGGACTGATGCCAATGTCAGACTGACATCACAGGTTTAAAGATGGACATAAGAGGCATAAACCAAGAGTTATATACTGATCCGTGATTTCCCTCATAAGGTCTATCTGTATGTGACCCCACTCTGCCCTTGCTCCGAGCCAACTATAATCCACCTGACTGAATTAGCCAGAGCCTATATATTATCTCATGTCTCTGGCTTGGTAGCTGGGGCTCAGTGTTGTGTCATCTACAGTCACAAGGTTTGGCATCACCTTGGAGAGCAGAGGGAGAAAGACGTGCTTCTTTTTGTGCCTGCAAGGCACCACCCCTGTGGCACTGGGCTACTTTGGCAGGGAGTGCTTCTATGCAGCTGGAAACTGCAGTCACTAAAAATAGTCTGGAAGGTTACAAAAAGCAAGAGTGGGGAAAAGCATTTAATGTGTGATAAAGTAAGTGATTTTATAACTGATTTTATTACTTAAAGTTCAAACATTATTTTCACTAGTCTTTGTCTGGTGTAAATGAAGATGAAAGAAGTTGGACAAGGGAAGACTTGAGTACTGCAGGATGCTTCAGGGATCACGTCTTTAAGGGTTATTAAACACAATTTGTTTTTGTCAGATTCCAATTTGTCTGTGTTTTAGCAAATCCTAGAAACTTGAGTTCTGACATTTTGTATATCCCTATTAATTATTCATTCCTGAGAATCTGTACTTGTTTGACCTTAAGAATTATTTGCCTGTTTACATTGAAGAAGACCCAGTAAGACTTGTCATACATTGTCCTTCACAAAAAATAAAAAAATGTCAGAGTCTTTCTCCCTGGGTAAATGAGGAAATAAAACAACCTGGGCTGGGTCAATGATTTTAATACTGGTGGGAAACTCTTAACATGCTGCAGAGGCAGCATCTAAAGAATCTGCTGAGATAGCTGGATCTGCAGTTCTAGGTTAAACTTAGGGATACAGGCCCACACTTTATCAACGTTATGTGGGATGAACTGACCCTTGTGCAGAGTGCCACCAGAGGACTCATGCATCACTTATGTCTGACAAAGCATCCTAGGTGGGACTTTGGTGGTGCACGAGGCTAATATGGATACTTTTTGCAGGAACTAAGTTTTAACCACTATGAGTAAGGTCTCTCTCTTTGTATACACTTTGTTTTTATTGAGACAAACTTCCACTGAACTCAGCGTGATATTGAGTGTGTTGCATAAACCCCACTGACTTCAGCAGTTCCAGGGCAGAGCTGGCTGCAGATTTCCAGCTAGAACAAGATTTTGCTGGAAAATCCCACCTCCACGAAGCATTTCATGGAAACAATTTGCTTTTGGTGATGTCAGTGGTTTTTGGTCAGACTGTGTGGAAGCCTGGGCTTCCCAGGAACTGATTTTTGTGGCAGCCTTACTGCTCAGATTACCATGGAGCTGACAAGTCCAGGGCTTCCAGGGTTTGCAACATTAGGGCAGCCCGACCACCTAACCTTTCTACAGCTGGTGAAGGAGCAAGCATAGCACTGAGAGGTCCTGGATCTGCACCTCTAGCCAGGGCTCACATTTTGTCTCTGCAGCACGATTCTTGGACACAATTTTCACATAAGCCACGGCTTCAGGGATTCTGGTGTTTCTGTCACTGCACTGAGAGCAAATCATGGTCTTCACAGCTCCAGCCTTCCTGTGATGCAGTGATGAAGAAGGCCTGCAAGCATGTTAGTTCTTAATGCTCTGTGGTTTCAGGTTGGGTATGACTTGGACACCAAGAACTCATTGGGATGTTTGACTTTCCTAGAAATACCCAAAAGTTCAGCTGATGAAAGAGTACTGTTCCTTTATTTCAGAGAAAAATATCTGACCAAAATATGTATATTTTTCTGAAATAAATTTTTTTTACAATTTTCCCACACAGTAGCAACATTTACAGTTCTCATTTCAGATCAGGAAAAAACCTCTCAATTTGATTGAGATTTTTCTCATAGAAAAGCTTGTGATGGTATTTAGGACTACAGCACTGAGGTTCATCAGCACTTGTCTCCCTCTCCTTGAATGGCCAATAAACCATTCAAGCTCAGCACTGCACTACAAATATGAATGATCCCAACTTCCCAAAGGGAAATGGGATACAAGGGCTAATCAGTGAGCTCAGGAAGTGTAAAGTCCCACCATGAGGCCTAATCACATATTTCTTCTTCTGTAAATCTGTGACTCCATTGTCTCTGACAATAATTTTAGTGTGAACTAGTTCAAAACCCATACAGGTGAAAAACATATACCTTTTCTTGGGATCAAAGACTCCAGTTGTTTATATTCCATTACTTGCTGATGGATGAGTATCTACATCATAGCTAGCTTCTTTTTTTGGTGTGCCTTGGAAATAGGAGGTGGACTAGATCATGGGCTTGGCTATTGTCTTTCCTAAAACTGGGTTAAGACATGAGGGTAAAGCTGTGTTGATGTTGTTGTCAGACTGTACTTGTTCTTTGGACTTGTTTATTGTTTCTCAATCTCTAAACTGTATGTGTTTGGTGAGATACTTCCCAAAGTGAGCGGAGAGCAGTACTGCTGCAGAGATTGTAATTTGGGAAAAGCATTGAAACAGGGCCTGGGCTAAAAGGACTGAGAGGCAGAAAGTAGCAGGTTTTGTTACCTCATTAGCTATCAGCAGGGAATTTTGCACAGCTCTAAATTAAATATGAACATCTTGACTTCTGTAAGGCCTTTGAAATGGTCCCATACAACATACTTGTCGCTAAATTCAAGAGAAATGGGTTTGATGGATGGACCATTCAATGGATAAGGAATTGGCTGTATGGCCATGTCCAAAGAGTTACAGTCAATGGCTCAATGTCCAAATGGAGATCAGTTACAAGTGGTGTCCTTCAGGGGTCCATACTGGCATGAGTACTGTTCAATAACTTTATTAATGACATAGAGTGTGGGATCAAGTGCACCCTCAGCAAGTTTGCTGATGACACCAAGCTGAGTAGTGAAGTTGGTATGCTTGAGGGAAGGGATGCCACCCAGAGGGACCTTGACAGGCTGGAGGAGTTGGCCCATGTGAACCTCATGAAGTTCAACAGGCCAAGTGTAAGATCTTGTATCTTGGTTGGGACAATCCCCAATAGCAATACAGGCTGGGGGATGAATGGATAGAGAGCAGCCCTGCAGAGAAGGACTTTGGGATCCTGGTGGATGAAAAACTGGACATGAGCCAGCAAGGTGCACTTGCAACCCAGAAGGCCAACCATATCCTGGGCTGCATCAAAAGAATCGTGCTCAGCAAGTCAAGGGAGGTGATTCTCCCCCTCTACTCTGTTCTCGTGAGACCTCACTTGGAGTACTCCATCCAGCTTTGCAGTCCCCAGCACAAGAAAGGCACAGACCTGTTGGAGCGGGTCCAGAGGAGGTCCATGAAGATGATCAGAGAGATGGAACACCTCTCTTTTGAAAAAAGGCTGAGAGAGTTGGGGTTGTTCAGTCTGGAGAAGAGAAGGCTCTGGGGACACGTTACTGCAGCCTTTCGGTACTTAATAGGGTCTTAGAAGAAAGATGGAGAAAGACTTTTTACCGAGGCCTGTACTGACAGGACAGGGGGCAATGGTTTTAAACTGAAAGAGGGTGGATTTAGAGTAGATATAAGGAAGAAATTCTTTATGATGAGGGTGGTGAGACACTGGAGCAGGTTGCCCAGAGAAGTTGTGTATGCCACAGCATTGGAAGTGTTCAAGGTCAGGTTGGACAGGGCTTTGAGCAACCTGCTCCAGCAAAACATGTCCTTGTCCATGGCAGGGGAGTTGGACTAGATGATCTTTAAAGGTCCCTTCTTACCCAAACCATTCCATGATTCCATGATTCTCTTCTCTTCTCTTCTTTGTAATGAAAGAAACGTGAAACCTCAGTGATTCAGAAGACAGAATTCTCGTTTAAACATACTTGGAAGTAATCATGGAGAGTCTGAAATTTTTTCATCACAAAAAGTATTTTCATTATCCTGCCCATGTTTTAAGGAAGGCAGTGGGTGCAGGCTGGAAGGTTCCGGAGCACAATCTAAAGGCCCCATCCTGCACACTGATGTTTGGAAAAGAGGTCCTGGAAAACTGGTGAAACACCTTGCTTGAATTGGTCCACCATAGCCGTCCTCACAGCTGCTACAGGGTTGGGGTCCATTTCGTGGGATATTGCTTCCTATGCTCAAAATGAAGATCACAGTTTTTAAGCCCAAACAGTCTGAAATCTCAAGGTTTCATCTTGGTTTCAGCGTCTAAGATGCTGACCCTTTTTTTTTTTCATTTTCTGACTTCATTTACTGTAAATCTTCCCTTGATTTTTTCCATGACTGCTCTTCAGCCAAACTGCAGCTATTAAAGCATCCTTCTTTGGCTGTCACCCTGAGTTTCTCTCTTTTTGTCCCTGACAAATTCCTCTTCCTAATATAAGTCACTCATTGCTTTTTTAGTATGTTCTGGTTACATCCTGGTTCCTTCTCTCAGCCTTTGGGTCTCCTCAAGGATCACCATCCCACATAATCTCAGTAAAGCACTAGATGCCTTGGTCCCTCTTGTGGCTGTCATATGTCAGCAAGATATATATTTTGATAAAGTTCAGAATGAGAAAAAAACTTTGCACTGAGACTTGGCTGCTGTCTATACTGATGGGGAACCTGTGATAACAGACTGCCTAAGGCACTGCCAAATAGTAACTAGCTGACTTTGTTTACCCAGTGGCAAAAAACCCCAAAACCACGTGCCCAGGACACCGGCTTTCCAAGGCAGGAGAGGGTAGGTGATAATCTGCTGTGAGCGAGACTGAAATGCCTTCCTGACTGAGTTAAGGACTAAGAAATTCTTCTGAGTTGAAGGATGTGGGGAAGAGGAAGGCTTGAAACTAGTTATTCTCCAAAGGAGGTGGAGTACAGAAGAAAGCAAGGTCCCCAGGATCCATGGGAAAGAGCAGAGTGGAAGGTGGATCATCTGCCAGGAGATTGTGAACATGTTGCACCCTGTCAGCTGTACCATGGAGGCCACCTTTGAAGCCAAGATAAACGTAGAGATATACATGGCTTTCTTTTCATTGCTTGTTTATCAGCTTCTGTAAACTATAGACCATGAGAGGCTGAGCAAATACCTGGGACTCAGTGCTAATGCTCTGGCTTTTTGGGCGTCTTCAAACAACCAGTGGATTGAGGCAACTGCACTCAGTGAAACCTATCAGTGAATACAATGAGCTGCTTTTCCTGGTAAAATGAAAGACAGACAGTTTTCCTCTGCCACAATTCACTCATTTGCCAAACATTCCTGTATAACAATTTTCATCTTTTTAGTATTAAGTGATGATGATAATAGTAAATTTTCCTCTGTCTGATGAAATTCAAACCTCCCTATTTAGATATTAAAAGCTGCACAAAAAGGCACAAGGTAAAAAATTTCCTTATATATGTTAGTATCCCTATGAATATGTAATGCACACTTACATATTTTCAGTCCAAGACAGGAGGCAGTGTTCTGTGTCACAAATACACACTCTGTGCTCTGTGGCACCAGTGCATCCAGTAAAAGGCATTAAAGGGTGGATAGACAGTGGGGATGTCAGATAGACAGTGTGGATAGACAGATAGACAGTGGGGATGTCAGGACACGCACTGCCCCTAGATAGACCATGTCCCATTGAATGTCACCTTGCAGCTGGTAAGAAGGTTGTTCTGCCAAAATGGGGCTGGGGCTTCAGGTGTTAAGGCTGATCCTGATCCTCATTGTGCTAAAGTGAATTGGGAGAGATTTCCAGACAGAAAGGTAGAGGTATGACAAAAAGCTACAGGCTATATATTGAGAACCAAGACACTCGGCTCCTATAGGTACCTCTATACTGGTAAATAAAACAGAGCCTCATTTAGAGAGTGTTGGTGCAGATAAAGGGCTGCAAGGGAGGAAGCTTGCATTTCTGTGGGGTAATTTGGGAGAGTGTCCTTAGCTGGCTCTAAAAGGGCTTTTGAATTGAGTGGAAAGAGGGCATGACTTCTGTTTGGGAAAAGATCCCTGATATTGAAGACAGCTACAAGCTGAGGACAGATTTTCTGTGGCTGCAGGTGGTGAGCAGGGAAGAGGGTGGTAGGAAATGCTCTGAGCCCGGAGGCAGGGCTGTGAGCTGTGGAGAGGATTGGAAGCAAACCAAGGGCTTCTTGATAGAAAAGATGGGTATGTGGGTTTGCACGTGAGCATAGGTCTGTGGCTGTTAGAGGGGTCAAAATAAAACAAGCTAGACTGATTGGATTATGAAACTAGGAGGCAGCAGGTCTAATTTTTATTTCTAACTTTCTGTATGATTAGTGCCAACTCATCTAATTTCTCAGGGCATCAGTTTTTCCATCTGTGAAATGTGGATGATGTGACCACCATCAATAAATTGCACAACCTAATGCTTACCCCCAGTGTCTCATGGACAGATTTTTATTTAGATACTCTACCACCTTTGAAATCACATTGAATAGGTGATTTGAAAGCTTTGTCATAAATCTGAATATTGCTGACACATTAAGAAGAATGAGGTGATCAGAGGATGAACTGCATTAGCAGAAGTATGTTTAAATCTGGTATAAATGAGTTTTTACTGCAGTGATATGAAGGTATTTTTGTTTAGGCATTCTGCCAAAATGTGAGGCATTCACATTTTTATCCTTTTCATGGATTTTCTTGGAACATAAACAACATATATATTATTGTTACAACTTTGCAGAAGTGACTCAAATGCAATTTAACTATTGTTGATGAACTGTGTAGATAAGATTTGTTGTAGAGGAAGTAATTTTGTGAACGTAAAATGGAGAAAAAGGAGAGGTGTATGAGGCATCCACCACAGGCTGCATTTTTTGCTTTCTCACAATAAACAGATCGAAGGGGAAGCATTTACTTTGCAGAAGGCTGTGCACTGATTTGAGGATAGTCTTCACACCAGCAATGGATGTCACCCTCCAGAATTTCCCAAACTCTTCTACCAACTTCATGATTTCAGGAGTTGAGCATGTCTTTGTAACACAGGGTAAAAGGAGATTCAGACAAGAAGTGCAGCTTAGCCTTTTCCAAATAAGTCATTCACGAGTTTTGTGGAAAAAAGGCTATGGGATTGGCCCTAAAAGAGAGCTGAACTGCAACTTCAGTTTCAGTGCTGTAATATAAACCGTGCATTTTAATGTGTACGTTGTGCTTGCAGCAATACGATAATACAGAAGCATAACAATTACATCAGTAGAATGAACACATTTCTAATGGTATTTGCGTTATATGGATATATGGCTGTTGGCCTGTATGCTGATACTTTCATTGCTGCCATATACATGCAATCTACTTATGGTTAAGGTTGCCAGGCAAGTAATTACCAGAATGGAGTGCTAAGCAAGCAGTCCCGGTGTCAAAGAATCTGACCTTGTGAAGATAATGAGACAAGGAGAATTCAGAACAGATGAAAGCCAAGAGCACCTACTTTATCTACTGACAGCCAGAGAACACCTTCATGCTCAATCAGTTCCTGCTAATGAGACAAGATGGGGCAAGATGGTAAAACAGCAGTAACGGGCAAACTTTTTTTCAGCTTAATGATCTATAACTTAGTTAGATAAAATTGTCTTTTAAACCAGGCAGTAACATAAGTATGAACAGAGAAATACAAAGAATGTATTTAATATCTTTTGGTTTTGTTTACATTATAATGGGGAATGATAAATGGGTGGGGAAATATACCCTGTAGTGTGGCTGGGGGAAGCTTAATCCATTTAACTTATCAAAGGGAAGGCGAAAGGGCAATACGATCGCTCTCAGAGAGTCCACATCAGGAGAGGAGAATGTTAATGGAGGGCTTTTCAGCCTAGCTGGCAGACACAGCATACACTGCCTGGAAGCTGAAACCAGAGAAATTCAGGTGAGAAATGGTGAGCTTTTATCCATGAGGGTAATTTATTACTCAGCATTGTGGGGGCCCCTTCTTCCTCAATTTAAAAATTTAATTTAATTTATTTAAAATTAAGACTGGATGCTTTTTGAAAGGTATATGTGCTTTTTTATGTGTTTGTGAACACCTGGTGGTCCAGGGGTCACTCTGAAGGGATTTGAAAAAGGTAACTAAGAAGTGCAAGTTCATTGTGAGTGGGCCTGCAATCCCCATACAGCATCTTCAAACCTATTGGAAAGTTTAAGGGTATGCAAATTGTAAAAGGTTGAAGACTAATGGACTAGCTAAATTGACTCTTGGACTTGGATCAAGAATTAATGTAGGCGAATATTAAAGTCTCTCTTACACAGAATATCAGACTAAACAATCACTCTGGACTATTCTCATTTTGCAGTCTATAAATAGGACTAATATTCTGAAGCCAGACTGAGATTAGTAAATTCTGGCATATGCTGTAGATTACCTCTTCCAGTGCATGTTATCTAGGCAGCCTTATGAGGTGTTTGCAGGATAGCTAGCTGATTTTCTAAATTATCTTCTTGCACCCTTTTTTTCCTGCCATTTTGAGGCTACACAGGAATGACAAAGTATTCCTGATGCTTACACAAAGTAATAGCCTCATTCTTTCCATTCTCGATTGAAAATCTCTGCATTTACTCTCCAAATGCCATGGCTTCGTGAGAAGGTGGCATGGGGATGGAATGGACTCTGGAAAAGAGTTGCCTGTAGTCTCAATCTCAATTGAAACTCCAGCCAAAATTATAATTAACAAAGGTCCCTGGGAGGTTGATGGCAGAGAAGAAATAAAAGATCAATACCTGAGTCGCTGTTTGAAATCCTTTTCCTTCACTGTTTATAGCAAAGAATTTAAGCCACCCAGCATGAAGCAGACCACCTAGAAAGCACAGATCAGAGTTTCTCAGAGGCATTTTCCTGTCCCAGTCCTCTGGAAGCAAAGGGAAGGGCACTGTCCTCTTCTGCAGCTCTGGTGGGGAGGGCGCTGAGAGGTTACAGAGCTGCACTTTTCCCACCGCCGTTTCCCTTCAGAGTTGTCTCCACTCCATATACAAAGGCCTTTCAGTGACTAGTGCTGAAGTTCAGACCCATCTCTTCAGGTGGCGGAAAGGACAAGTCCTTGCCTCTGGAAGCTGCTGGAAAGAAATCCTGCTCTTTCTGTACTGGGAGAGAACCAGAGCGTAACTCCAGAGGCCAAGGTCAGGAAGGAGAGGACCAGGGGCACGAGGGGATCTTTGGGATCAGTTTCTCTGGCCAGCTCAGAATTTCAGCCAGCAGTTTCTGTGCTGACCCGTGACAAAGCTGGTTGGCCCTTTTAAAAAAAACACCCAGTCTTGATTTAGTGTATCAGAGCAACCAGACCACCCCAGGGACTTGGCTGGCTCTTAATTGAGGCAAAAATCTGATGGTAGTTCCCAAATGCAAGTCACTCCTGGAGCTTGAATGAGCTATCATTCCTCCTGCAATGCTCCTCTCCTTTTCTTACCACCTCTAATAAGCAATGAAATATGTAGCAAAGTTGAGACGTCACCCAGATGGTAAGTTATGCTGATTAATTTACAGACCTGTCAGATCTTGCATGTTGCCACCGAGACACACGTTCCTAGCTCCTGTTTTGTTTTCTTCAGGCTTGCCCTACCCCTTGGTGGTTCGTGATGGTGCATGGTGGCTCTGCTCTAGCTGGTGCCATGGCTTCCCAGGGCTGTGGGTTAGTGGTCCCACAGGGCTTGGTGGACAGGTTCACCAAGTAAGAGGGCAGCTGCAGAGCCCCCATGAAGTGCTGCTATTGCAGGTTCACCCTCAGAAGTTCTTCATTAGAAGTCACATCTTGCAGCCACAGCTTCATGCTGTGGACCCTTTCACCTCTACTTTGCACGAAGTCTCCCATGTGTCCAGAGGGAAGATACTAGAAAGATCTGTAGGTAGTGCTTGTCTTCCTAACATGTCAAAACTGAGGACTGCAGTTCTTGGTGCTATAATTTTAGCCTAGAGCTGTTCAATAAACTGTAAGTTAAATTTTTTTTGATTGGGCAGCTTAAAAGTAAGGTCATGCAAGTTTGTGTGAATTTTTTTCAGAAAAATATGTCCTTTGCTCTGTTCAGTTTGTTCTGTCCTTTGTTCTGTCCAGTTCTGCTCTGGATCCATCCAACACAGCTGCTGTGGGCACCACTGCCTCAGAGCTTCAAAGGTTTTTTTGTTGTTTTAAACTGGTAAGAGTGGAAAAGTGAGCTGCAAGGGCCCCGGTTAGCGTACTAGAAAAACCAGACTAGTGTTTTGGTCTCACAAGCCTGTCTGCACATGAGCAAACCAGACTCAATTCATGTAAGGCATTAAGAACTATTCGTCATTCCTATTACTTTTCTCCAAAATCTCTGCTTTTTTTTTTTGCCATTCTTAACCACCATCTCTATTATTCTGGTGCACAGAGGCTATGGGGAGAGGTACCTTTGCACAGACACCCTGACTCGGCCCCAGGGAAGCTACTATTGGAAGCAACAGGATGCTCTAGGTTGGCTGTTGTGCACTGGCTTTTGGTCCTTTAGATTCACCCAGACAGGAGTATCTTAGTAGTAGCATGGCCCAGCAGACTAAGCAGAGTGTTATACCTGCGTGGTGGTGTTTCTTCCCACTGTGCACATTAGGTTGGTCAGAGCTATCTTGTGCCTTTGCTCATTGCCCTGCTGCACCTGGGACTCGGGAGCCCTCTCTCCAGGCCTGCACACAGTATCGTTGTGTCCCTTCATTTCTCCCACCTGTATATCCAAATGTGATTATTTTCTCTAATATTGAACTGATCCCCCCTCAGCATGTTATCTTCAGTCATCTTTCTTCAGGGTCTCTTTTCTGTAATCCAGGCCTCTGAGTTTAGCCTATATTTTGTGTTCTGGGATACATGGTCTTACACTTGACTGTCTTAAAAGCATCGCTAGCTGTGCTCAGACACCCTGATCACTGTGTTTTGCCTCTACGCACTTTCACAGTTTAGTGGGAGAATAAACCCTTAACAATTATTTAAAGTTTTTTTAAACCTAGCTCACTGATGAACATATTTAACCCTTTAACTTATATACATGATACATGCTTTATATAGAATTATATATACTGTACATATTATGTAATATGTATTATATTTATGTATGTGTGTGTGTATCTCTCTCTCTCTTAAAATATTCCTTCTATTTCAGTGTAATTTGGGATTTACCTTGGTTGGGACAGTACACTTCTGGCTCCTGGTTTTCATTCCTTTTCAGAACTATGAGCAGTGGGTTCAGCAAACCCCAATCCTCCCTTCAAAACGATGCGTAAGATCTAATTCTTTTTGAGGCAGTGCGATGCTGTAGATAATAAGCTGCATTTGGAGTCTGTAACTTCTCATCTGTTCCCATTTTACCACAGCTGCACAGTGATCATGGGGAAGGCCCCTTGCTGACCCAT
Organism: Aquila chrysaetos chrysaetos; assembly: GCF_900496995.4. NCBI lineage: Eukaryota > Metazoa > Chordata > Aves > Accipitriformes > Accipitridae > Aquila > Aquila chrysaetos. The sequence continues at coordinate 39,262,215 of NC_044007.1, forward strand.
GCCTCTACTGACCCATGCCTTGGTTTCCCCATCTCCAACAATGAGATAATAGCTTACCTCCCATGCAGAGAGCTGTAAAAGCCAGGTATTAAGATGAGCAAGAGCTGGGAAATTGGCATGGACTGAGAACCACTTCCACCTCACTGTCAGCAGTAGCTCACCTGCCCAGACAAACACCAGTTCAGACCAAGAGTGTTCTATTCACCAAAGGCCGGCTGCAGACTGGTTGTATGTTAGATGGTTTGGGTTTTTTTTCCAAACCTCCACGGGCATTCCTGGAGGGCTCAGAGCATTTTCCATTGCAGCCATTTTCTTTTAAGGTGAAAATAATCAAACAGCCCTTCACTTGTAGATCAAGTATGGATTTCTCAGCAGCTTTAGGTCCTTCTCCTGCTACCCCACCAGGGCATTGCTGTGACTTTTCTGCTTTTCACCCTCTTGTACCAGAGTCAGAGTACTGCAGCTGGCAAGTCTGGGCCTTATTTCTAACTCTGATCCTGCATGATAGTCCTGTCCCCATGAGGCGTCATGACCCAGGGTGGCAAAGCCATTCTGGTTTATGCGATCTCATCACATCTGTCCAGCCCTTGTCCCACGCTTGTCCCATGTGTGAACTGCCTCCATCCCTACTGCTTTGTAGATTTTGATGTGAAATCAAATGTGAATCTTGTTTAACTTTGAAAAAAATATAATTTGATGTCTCCCCTTCCATCAGTTGTTTTAATGTTTTTCCCATCACATTTAAGGGAGACAAAAAAATGTGATTTAAGAAAGAGTGAGAAGTAATTTGCACACCCACTCACACACCAGAAAAAGAAATGAAGAGAAAACATCTTGCTTTCTTCAGTGTTTTTCCCAACTTTAGCCTTACTTTTCTCAGTTGAAAGGGATAAAAAAATCCAAACAATGAAAACATTTAACACGAGTATGATTTTTATTGCTGCTGTCATTGTTTTCTTAGGAAAATCATGAGCAAATGTAACTAAATGCTGAAAATGGGCCCTCTCCTGTTATTTCAAACAACTACAGAAATAATTGCATCGAAATTACATCTGGAAATAGAGAATTATGACTTTTATTATAACAGCTGAGCTGCTTTGTGGAAAAAATAATTCCAAGGTTAGTGTAGAATAAGGCAAAGAGGTTTAGAGGGTTAGAGAAGGATCTGCCCATGTCTTTTAATTCAGCTGTGCTGTGGAAGACAAATTTACTCTCTTACTTTTTTTTTCTTTTCAAGTACTTAATAATCAACTTGTAGAAGTAATATGATATTTTACAACCTTTAAAGAAACTGGAGTCTGTGTATCTGTGTATGGGTATATATACACACTTATATATAAAAAGAAAAGGAAAAATAACCTTTTTGCATCTTGGCTTCAGATTACAGTAGATATAAACAAAGGAGGAGAAGCTGGCAGCATTGTTATGTCATTTTGTATAGCTTTTTTTTTTTAATATCTCACTTTGTGGCTGGTTAGCAGCCAAATGAAACCCGCTTGTGAAAAATAGAGGGCAACACACATTTCTTGAGACAGTCAAAAGTCACTTCAGTCACACAGGTAGTGTGGCTCAGCAGGGTCATTTTGGTCTGTCATCTGCACGAGAAGGCAATAATGTGTGGTTTGGGTTTTTTTTATACATGTAACTGGACTTGATACTGAAGATTTTGTGTGCCAAGAAGTACTTAGAGTCCACAGATTTTTCCTGTAGAGTTGCAAAAGAAGGTTGTTTAATCTCAAAGACCAAAGTAGGTAATGTTTTTCAAAGAACTGGACTATATCACAAATGGTTACAGGGCAAAATTTAACCCTACTGTTAGCAACATACTTTTATTTAGAGTATCCTCTTCATCGTGGTATCATTGCACGTTTAATATTGGATCTTTTTTAAAGCTGAAATGATTTCTAAAAACTATAAGCTGTCGTGTCGCTATGATATACAGCTTCAAGATACTGCAGAGGGGACGGCATGGCCGGGCGCTTTGACCTGGCAGTGTTAGGCTGCTGGTGTGAGAGAGGGACAAAGGCAAGGGCTGGGCACCTCTGGCTGGATGCGTGGCACCTCTCACACACGCTGGATGCGCTCCCTTGGGTGCAAGAGCTGCTCGGGCAGGAAAGCAGCGGCACCGTGTGGGGAAGGCTTCCTTCCCCCTCCCCTGAGAACCCAGCCGGGGTGCGGATACGGCCCGTGCGGCCGGTGCTGTGCATGTCTGGGTGGTGTCCGTCACCCACAGGCTCGGGGGGAGCACGCTTTCCACTAACTCCTGGCTGCAGCTTGAGCTGTGGGTCTGAAGCGCCTGGACATTGCTGTGCAGCGGCACGCGTTGCTGAGGTGAGAGAGCAAAAGGGGAACAAAAGCAGGTGAGAGCGAGCCAACGCTGAGAGCTGTGAAAAGGTGCAGGGATCCAGAGCAGGAAGGGCCCAACTTGAAAAGAAACACGTAGTGAATGAAACTGCTGTTTCTGCTCTGAACTTCTGGGCTCCCTGCACTTCAGATGGCTGGAGCTTTCCTCATTGCAGTAACGTCATTTCAGTTCATTGATCTGTGCTGAACTGAAGAAACACCCACATCCCTTTGCTCTTGGTGCCCCAGAGGCAGGGCTGCTTTTAGGGCAAGCACTGCCAGCAAGAAAAGCTGCCGATTACCACAGCTGAGGCGGCGAGCGGGTTTAAACCTGGGAAGAAGTCCCACGGGGAGAAGTGGGGGAGCCGGTACCGAGGGGTCTAGGAGTGGAAGGAGATCCTCTGTCAGCAGCTTGTGCTGCTCCGTCCTTCTCCGCACTGCTGACCCTCACTGCAACCTGCATTTTCCCATTACTGGGCGGTCCTGGGAGGGAGCACAGCTTAAGCCCTCCAGGCTGTGAGCCTGATCTGGGGGGGGGGAGGGGGGGGGGGGGGGGGGGGAGAAGCAGGTTGGCGTCGCACCGGGGCAGTCAGATGCGCACGCCGCAGGACACCTGTCAATCAGGGCCATGGGGATGAGGTACAGACAGAGTGAAATTCAGCCTCCTGACAGCTGGTGCGAGGCTGACAGCTCTCTGCAACAGACACCAAAAGTAATTGTTAGGTGCAGCTTTGTGGAAGAAAACGATCTAAGGCTGAGTGAGGCGCAAACTGTCACATAGAGAGTCATGACGGTAGCATCAGCTGCCCTGCCGTACAGCTCCCTTCCAAAAACTTTACCTCAAATTCTGTCATTTTTTTTTTAAAAACCCACAACAGATAGTATAAATCAGGAGGTAGGTTCCAGGCAAATCTGAGTTCATCTGCTGGAGGCTGAATCGTAGTTGAAAGACTGTCAGCTGAAGAAACTGGTAGAAGAAAACTTGACAGCCCAAGTTTTGTACCCACTTAGAGAAGCAGAACCTGCTTGTGTGAGGAGTGGTCTTGGGGGGCGGTGGGAAGGGAAAAGCAACCCTCAGACATGCTAGGTATGAGAGAGACGTGAAAACTAGGTGAAGCTCCTATTTGCTGCTATTTTACTGACAAAATGGGATGTGTGAATGTTCAGTACCAACAGAAACGGTCATATGATTATAGATAGGTGTAGTTTAAATATACTTTTCATAGGAGAACTTGGATTAGTGTTGTTCAGTTCAATTTCTCTTTCTTCTTATCTGCTAACCTCCTTTTATATCACTTTGTGGCACATTTCACCTTCGTAAGACTGATTTCAAACAAATTGAATGAAATACTCCAATTTACATTAACTGAGCAAATAGTACAAGTCCAGGATTCTTCCATGATCTCTAAAGGGACGGGCAACTAACTCACTTAAGGATCAACACTTTAGGCTGAAGATCCTTTGCAGCCAAAATCTTCACATTTTTCTAAGTTCACTTTTTCTAGGTGCAAATTTCCGACGTTACACAAAGAAGAACTGAATTGTGGTATTGGATGTAAATTCCATACTTTCCCTACTAACAGTTCAGATTTGGAATTACTGTTTGACTACCTCAGAATAGGAAGAGAGAGAAGATGATGACAATATCTGGGTAGTGAATATAGTGTGGTGATCTAACTTTAGATAATGTTCAGGTCTGCAATTCTGGTTCGGGAAACTTGGCCAATGTGCATCTTTTCTGGATGTACTCAGATTGGGAATTTCGGATAAAAATACAGAACGCGTAACTTCTTGTTAGGAGTCTGTTAAACCTTATGGCTATTGATCCATTGCAGTTTTGTTTAAAATAGAAGCATACATAAAGGCAACAGTTATGTGCAAACAAAAAAATTAGGGTTTTTCAAAACAATGAATCTGAACTGAATTTAAAAATATCCATGAGCAAGTTGATATGATTTTCAGAGAAGCCTCCCATGTTCTCTGAATGTTTATCCTTCCTCTAATCCCTGGAAGAGTGGCTGCAGACTGTATGTGTTTTATTTTCAAAATGTGAGGAGACCAAGAAGTTTAGAAGCAGAATAGCTATTTAGAATAGCTTTCAAATTCAACACATTTGTATGCTTCATACAAAACAAAGAGTCCTTGGATCAGTAAGAGGGAGCTAAAACAGGAGGAAGGGATAGCTTATGTTTTTGGTGAAGAACTGAATCTGAGCAATACTCTTCACTCTGTAATTTTTGAGCTTATCGCATCTTCCTGTGTGTTGTCTGCCTTGATCGATAGCAGGATGACAGATGACATCTGCCTGCATCTGAACACAATGTTAAAACATGCAGATGCACTCAGGAAGGATCCGTTGTCCCAGTGATGTGCCAGCCCTAGGAAACCTGAAAAAACCCAACCCAAACCTTGGGGCTGAAACCAAAGCTTTAAAAAAATTTTTACTGAAATATCTTAAATTATAGAAATCATGTAAGACAATTTATGCATTTTTTTGTCTGATGATTAGACATGCTGGTATGACTGGATGCCTTGCCAAAGATTTAGCACAGTGTTTTTTACATCTATTGGTTTAAGTGTTTCACAACCCTTTTTTATCTGAGTCTCATTATCACTGCTTGTTTTGTCTGACCGCTTTTCTCCTCTGAACCATTGCAACTCTTTTCTTCTCAATTCCTTGCACTCTAGCCTTACATATTCTTTCTCTGTTGCATCATTGTTTATCATGACATATATTTTCTGTCCTCTGTTTTGACTATGTTCTCAAAGCAAAAAAACCCCCAACAAACCCAAACCACCCCAACCCAACACCTTTTCAGACATCAGAAATCTCTATCCACTCAATGAAGGTAGCTGTAGCGTTATTGCTCTTGAATAGTGATGGGACAGTTCCTAAGGAATAATCTTTAGTGAATAAATGAATGTTTTATCATCCCAAGCTTTTCATAATCAATATATATACTGCCAAATGTATGAAATTAAATGGATGTATTTTCTACATGAAATGAACTTTCTCTTTGATCTCCCATTTGGAGTACTATGGCACTAACAGAACTTGCATTATTGAATTGTTATAGATGCCAGCCTCATAATGAAATGATTATCATGGACTAGATGGAGGGAGACAGACTACATGCACCTTCTTCTTTTAGCCCTATTTTCTATGATTATACAACCTGTGCAAATCAGGTAGAACATTACTAAACCTAGGGAAGAACACATAAGGTTTCTACACAAATGTTGATCCAGGTGCAAGATTTACGCTGTTACATACCTCATGATTTCTCTGGAAATAGAATCAAAGTATCATGCAGGTTGAAAAGGACACCTGGAGGTCATCTAGTCCAACCTGCTGCTCAAAGCATTTTACAAGAAGTAAATAAAATGACTTGTTGCTGTTTTCCTGGTGATCCAGGCAAATATAAAAAAATACTAGATAGTTACTTCGTTATTTAGATTAATCTCTTATAGTTATGAGGCAAACCTTAATTATAACATCACTCCATTAGACCTGGGCACACCTCAAGCAGACTGAGAAAACTTCTTCAGATTTTATAGGCATTCAAAGGTTCAAATGAATACCAAAGTTAAAACTGAATAAATATTACCTGATGGCATTTGTCAAAATGTTAGCCCCTTTCTTCACCCATGAATGGTTTGCCATCTGATTTTCAGTTGCAGAACTGTATTTGTTATTCAGGAATACTTATGAAGTAGTTCGTACAAATAATTCTCTTAAATTACCTTTTGCTGTGTTGATATACATCACCTGGCATTGTAAACACTCTTGATTGCATGACTGAAAACCAAAGGTAGAAAAACACCACAGGGCAAAGAAAACATAATGCCACATGTTACAGTCAATTAACAAAGTCAGGGATTCTGAGACACAGCTGCAACACACCACGTCTGTTCAAATATCTAAGACTTCCAAAGAGCTCTTGGGCTAATCTTTGTAGAACATCTTTGCTATGCCTGAGGACAGACATGTTTGTCAGTTACCTAACCCATATCTCAGGTTTGCTGCTCTCTAGGTTGTATGTGATGGAGTCTTTAAAGATATTTTAAATTTCTTTTATAGGGCTGATTAAAATTACAAACAGAAAGAAAAACCTACTCCTAACATTCAAATAGATGTCCCAAAGACTTTTACAATAAATCTCTCAAAGGCTTTTGCTCAGTGCTGAGTGAAGACTCTTACGGATATTGTCAAGAGTTGCTCGTCTTTCCACAAAATAATCCAGTGACTTAAACCCCATATATTCTCATGAAAGCAGAAGTGCAGCATTAATTGGTCTAAACTGACCTAAAGTCATTCTAAAAGTTTCCAGTTACCTAACCATTCTCTTTTGTTTTTATCATGGAAAAAAATCCATGTCCCATGGTTGTTTAAAAATTAAAGACTCCTGATTGAGCTATTAGAAGTCAGTAACAAATCATAGTGAACTTGAAAAAAAATCTGTCAAGGTTTTGTTTTACAAATTCTTCAGAACATTAATTTCACATCCTGTTCTTTAAAATGTGTTCCCTTTTGTGGCAATAATTATTGAGAATGTGAGTGAATCAGAGTCTGAATCATTTAAGACTTCTACATCCATGAATAGTGTTCACTAGTGACTATTTCTCAGCTCCATATTTATGCAGTAATTCCAACAATGAAGTCTTGTTGTGTTTCAAGGAAATAAACATTAAAGTAAACAGCTTGTTCTGTATTGAGATGATTAGAGGAGGTATTCAACAAAGACTAGATCTCTGTCAGTCCAGTTAGGAGTTTATTATGCAAAGCTGTTGCAATAACACTGTTATTTCAGTGGATACGGGCTGTTCAAGTTTCTTGGGATTTAAAGGTGAATTTGGGTCATTCATTACTTTTGTTGGCACTGTAAATCTGTAGCATTAGGAAGGAGTGGAAAGAGATAAGTATGCTACAAATAGTACAAATAAAGATGGAAGAGATCACTTTAATTCCCTAATTCTTCCTATATGAAAACCTTGCTCCCCTCATGCTGGAATACAAAAATAAGATGGAAGAAAAAGCACTGTATTTCCTTTTCCAGCCATGCTGTATACACTTTTTTATGAGTGCAGGACATCCTCTGAAGCCCTCAAGTTTGTGCACTCTGTGGCTTTCTGTTGGATTCTTTGAATGCCGGAGTTCAACACCACCAATGCGAACACCAGAGAAACTGGGGAACTTGCACAATAAACTACTTCTTGAAGAGTGTGCTGTGATTTTTAATGACTGTAATATACACTGTGAACACTCACCAATTTGGATACAACTTGTGGAAGAAGCTGTGTTGAAATTCGTGTTTCTATTGCAGTTTGAGTAGATCTACTCCTCAGCAACCTTGGATTGAGTATAGTTGGATATGTTCCTTCATCTTGAGTACATTCCTCTTCTTTTTATTCCTGAAAGAGGTGAAGCAGCAAAAAAGGCACCTTTGTGCCCAAGTTTTCCAAACTGATAGTAGTACCATCCTCTTTCCAATTTGTTCCCCTCAGATAATTTTTTACCATGAAAAAATGTTGAAAGTTCATTGCCTGTTACATGGTGGATAGCTTCTAAGCAGATTAATCTTACTTGTCCATCACATTAATTGCTCCCTTTTGCTAATTTCTTCAGAGTTAGTCTACTTCTAATTATAGGATGAAAGCTGTTTATTGCTCTTTCTCTGATTAGCCATGGTAGAGGCCTCATATACTTTATTCTTCTCTGTATCAGGGAAAGGTCTGATGGTTATCTAACTGTTTTAGGTGTTTGTGGTGAGTGGAAGGCTACAGGACTCAACTCACTGCATGGAGATGAAAGCTAAGTTACTGTCTCGAGCAGTGTTAGAAGTACATCTCTGGTTTGGGATCTCATTTAAGCATCTTCAGATACACAAATGGTCAAATGTGAGTCTTATGAGTGATAGAACTGAGTTTTGTTATAAAGAGTTCAGGTTGGAATTAGTTGTTGCTTTTCATTACCTGGAAATCAACTTGAACCTTGTAGGTAGTTTTTCAGGGGTTTGAGGTTTAGTACCATCATTACTGAAGTTTCACTTTGAAATCTTGGAATGGTCGTCATCCTAATTATTCCCACTTAAAGGTGCAAGCTCAAAACACCTTGCCCTTCTGGGACCTATATATCAGATTGTGGTGTACAATGATATACTTAGAAAAGATACTAATAAAAAGGTGAAGCATCTGTTGCTGTCCAAGTAGAGAGGAAGTAGGTGGATACTTACAAAAACATTAGAACATAGAACAGAAATGTCCTGAAATCCTTTCTGTCACGAGCTGTTTTAAATGAGTATCCTTTTTAGAGTGTAAAAAAAGGATGCTCTTTTATTTGCAGGACCCAATCTGAAAACTGTTTGAGGTCTTAACTTTACCATTACGTCTCTTGTCTTCAGAATCTGTCTTCCAAAGGACAGAATTCAAAACAAGTTGTTGATGACATGAGATGAGATGAGATGAGGTGATGCAGCCAGTCAACCCCCCTGTAATCATCAGGGGACACACTCTGAAAACAGCTTGAATGCTCAGCTTCCCTCTCTTCTACTCAATGCATACAGAGTCTGGCAGATGACACATTCACTCAACCCTGTGCTTACTGTTAAACACCTTTCAACAAACACAAGCAAAAACACTCTACCATAGTAACACTAACTCCTACTTCCAGTGAAAAGCTATTGCAGTTACGGAGAGGGAAAGCATCAGCTGTGTGGGGAGAAGCGTGCCCTCCTCTGAGCATAGCTGCTGTCAGGATGGTTAGGTGTCTAGCACAAGTGTTTGTGCAGACTGCATTTCAGCACAGCTGGGAGTCCTGCTGCCCACCGAGCCCATCTAACTGCGCAGAGCATAGGCTGACTGACACCCTTTAAGGCAAATGTAGAAACTTTGCTGTAAAACCTGATATAGTTTTTGACATTGATGGGTATGAATAGTGAGAAATGTCAGTTCAAGCTGAAAAGCTACTGGTGAGACAGCATCCTCCAAACATATTCCCATGATACCAAGGCAGACTTTAGCAGCCTTGATTTTCTTGACACAGAAGCTGGTAACTAGAGGCCTAGATGTAGCTTCAGTCATATTATTTTCAAACAGTTGCTGGAAAGGCTGTAGCCTCATTTGCAGAGCTCATTTTCACTCCTAATGCAGAGGAATGCTTTTTTTGTACTGTCGGATACATAGAATATAATACATATATATGCATGTTTTAAGGCACGTATGTATGTCTGATTTTAACATGTAAGTATGTGGGAACAGGACATGCTGCGAAGCAGTATTGTCTTTTATCATCTTGCTTTTCCCTAGCCAATAATCCAACTGCCTTGGTTAAGAGTACAGAAAAACATCTATTCAAATAGTTACAGATTTTATTTCTTTCCTCAAAATATTAAATTTTCTCTTCAAAATTATACTCCCCAGGACTAAGATTTAAAGGCCTGTATTAGTCCCTAGGCCTGAGACCCAACTGACTATACGATGCTATATCATGGGCAAAAAGATTATTAGTGTTACCACAGAATGCCTAATATCAGTTTTTTGCCCTCAGAGAGACCTGAGATAAAAGTTGGGGGAAAAAAAGTTTTAGAAAACTTTTCTGTCCTGTTTTGGCTCATAAATGAAGTTTGTTTGTTTGCATTTTACTTGATTGCATTTTTCCTGTTGAAAAACACCTAGGCATTGACTCCTGACTTTTCAAGAACACCTCTGATTTATCAAAAAAGTTTGCATAGAAAAAGTTTAACCAATCCTACCTAATGACATTTTAAGTAATGTTTTTTACATCACTTGATCTTGTTGTTTTTAAGGAATAGACTTTAAGCTCTTTCTAAAAAATTTTATTACTCTACTTGAATAGATAGATTTCTAAAGGTAAGAACCTGACTTCTCATACAAAAAAATATGACAAATAGTCCTCAGATGACATTTGAAAATTGTCTAAGATATTTGTGAAGCTTTCCTTGTAAATGTTTTTGTTACATCTGTTCTTTACATACAGCACATTGTAGAATAGCACAACAGTTTTACCAGTCAGAGCTTGAGGATACACAGTACTTAACACAATTGCAGGTCATTCATCAAAAGAAAAACTTTTACCATAAAACTGCCCCCTCTCTTGCTGTAGGTATAGTGAAAAGCTAGAAACAACAGAGAGATTTTGTTTGAATGTTAATGAGGAATTCATTTTTTGCTACTCAAGGTCTCATGTCATGCCTAATAAGGGGTAACAATAAACACTACTGTCCCTCAAGAAATTGCCTCACTCATCCTTTGAGTGGTACTGAGTTATTATTTATAGCAGTGCAATTTTGAGACAAAAATATTAGGTTTATAATTATTTGTACATTGCCTGATTCACCTTGGATGACTGACTTAGGGACTACTTCCCCTAAGCTTTTTACACAGACACTTTCTAAGATAAAGTGAAGATAAAGACACTTTACAGCATGCTTCACAGAAAGCCTAACTTTGGTGCACTGAATCTTCTCTTCAGAATGCTGAAAATACCTAAAGCTTCTCAAGAAAAAAAATTTTTTTTTTTTTTGGTGGTGGTATGTATCCCTTAGAGTTCCTGGGCTAGAAGAACAATTCTTTTTTCCAGCACCTCTTGTAACTTTTGTTTGTTTTGTTCTGGGCTTGACTTTGTTCTGGGCTTAAGTGCCTTCAAGCACTGTAGAAGCAACAGGATTTTGTGGAAGTTCATTGCCAGAGTGAAGTCAAAGCTGAACATTTCACAGAATCACAGAGTGGTTGAGGTTGAAAGGGACCTCTGGACATCATCTAGCCCAAGCCCCTACTCAAACTGGGTCACCTAGAGCAGGTTGCTCAAGACAGTGTCCAGTTTGGTTTTGAATAGCTCCAAGGATGAAGACCCCACGGCGTCTCTGGGCAACCTGTGGCAGCGTTTGACCATCCCCACAGTAAAAAGCAAAACTTCAACTTATGTTTAAGAGGAATTTCCTGCATTTCAATTTGTGTCCCTTGCCTCTTGTCCTGTCACTGGACACCACTGGAAAGAGCATGAGTCCATCATTTTTTATTCCCTTCCATCAGGTATTTATACACATTGATACGATCCTCCTGAGCCTTCTCTTCTCCAGACTGAACAGGCACACCTCTCTCCCCATATATCAGATATTCTGGTCCCTGAATCATCTTTATGGCCCTTCCCCAGACTCTTGAACCGGGGAGGCCAAATCTAGTTCCAGCACTTGACATGTGTCTCACTAGGGATGACTAGAGGGGAAGGATTAACTCCCTCGACCCACTGCCAACGTTTTTCCTAAAGCAGAGTCATTCCTCCCAGTTTTGTATCATCTGCAGATTTGCTGAAGGTGCGTTCTGTCTTGTCCAGGTCACTAATGAAGATATTACAGGACTGGACCCAGTATTAACCCCTGGGGTACACCACATGTGACTGTACCTAGTTTGTACTTCATCAGTTTGTCAATAAGGATGTTATGGGAGACGTTGTGTCAAAAGCCTTACTGAAGTCAAGATAAACACCACCCACTGCTCTCCCCTCATCCACTGAGCCAGTCATCTCATTGTAGAAGTCTACCACATTCGATAAACATGATTCCCCCTTCATAAACCCATGCTGACTACTCCAAATCACTTTCTTGTCCTTCCTGTGTTTGGAAATGAATTCCAGGATTAGTTGTGCCATCACCTTCCTAGGGTTGAGGTGAGGCTGACTGGCCTGTAGTTCCCCAGATCTTCCTTCTTGCCCTTCTTGAAGACAGGAGCAACATCCAGTCCTCAGGAACTTCCCTGACCACCTTGACTTTTCAAAGATAATTGAGAGTGGCCTTGCAATGACATCAGCCAGCTCCCTCAGGACTTGTGGCGGCATCCTGCCAGGTCCCATGCAGCCATTATGTAAGTTCCAGTTTAAATACTCCTTAACCTGATCCTCCTCCACCGAGGCTAAGACTGCCTTGGTCCAGGCCTTCACTTGGGGTCCTGAGATTCCTGAAGGCAAATCTTACTGGTAAAGACTGAAGCAAAGAAGGCGTTCAGTACCTTGGCCTTTTCCATGTCCTTTGTCACTAGGTTGCCTGCCCCATTCAGCAGCAGGCCCACATTTTCCCTAGTCTTCCTTTTGCTGTTTCTGTACTTGCAGAAACATTTCCTGTTGCCCTTCGCATCCCTCACTGGATTCAACTCCAGCTGATCTTTGGCTTTCCTAACCCCATCACATGCTCAGACAGTGTCTTTATACTCCTCCTTCATAACCTGATCCTGCTTCCACGTCTCGTATGCATCCTTTTTAAGTCTGAGTTTAATCAGGAACTCCTCGTTTATCCTTCCAACAGATAATGGGGTGATTAATGTCTCCCAGGAGGACCAGGGCCTGTGAATGTCAGGCTTCTTCTTGTTTGAAGAAAGGAACATCCTGTGCTCTCTAACAGCCAGGTTGCACAATCTCTGTTTTTTAGAACAAGACATGTCTGCAAAATGTCTTTGTTTCAAGGTAGTATATTTGTTTTTGCCAAAAATGCCATGCATGACCAGCTTGATTTCTGAGATAGAAAAGTTCCTGTTGTGCAAAGAAACATGACTTTTGAAAAGATACACAGAATTATTTCTGGCATACATGGCTGGGATTCAAAACCAAGCCATCAGTGCTCTGAAGGTAATCCAGAATATTCTAGTCCATAAATTCAAGGAGCAAAGGATGAAACTTATCTCTCACTTTGACTTCCTGTTTGACATCTCCTATGGCTTTATTGGAATGTCTCTCCTGGGCAACATTATACACTTCTGGCCAAACCCTGTTCCTTGCTATGCAAAGGGATTTTACAGGAATTTACCTAAATCTCCTGTATTCAGTTACAAACTCTTTTTAATCTTTTTTTTTCTTGGATAACTTATATCCCCTACATGAAATGTGACACTAGAGGGTATGGACTGTCTCTTGTTTTGTGCTGCCATTTTCTTGGAGTAGTTCATAAGAGTCCTTGAATCTGCAGGATTAAACCTGCATTTCTGATGCCAGCCACACCAGCCAAGGTTAGTCGCTAGGCTTGAGTGGTTCGGTCACACCACTTTTTGTAGCTAGTGCAGCAGTGTAGCTAATATTCTCAAAAGACTATGGTCTCAACCCTGCTTACCTCTGCCTGGGCTTCAGCACCAGTCTGGCTTGAATGTAGATCTGTGGATGCAAAACAAAGCCTAAACTTCTCTGATACCGTGCAGTGAGAGGCCTTTTGGGGACATCTTTATTTACATTCTATCTTTTTCATTGTGTTACGCTATAAAAGATTTCACTGCCTGCCTTATGGTAACATACTGTGGCATTCCGAGTTCTCTTGCAGCAAGTTAAATATCTTTGTGAAGTTTATTAGTAATTCTTAGTTGTATCTATTTAAATTCACTTAATGGCTTATTTTGAATTAAGATTACTTCAGTGATTACTTCAGTAGGTAATTTTTTTCACATTTTAGTATTTTTTTTCCTAAAAGTTCCCAAAGTAGTAGGCTTAAACTGCCACTGAGTTTTATTAAAATATGCCAGTAGTGTGACTGGTATTCTTCCAGACACAAAAATGTGGAAAAAAAAATCTGTTCTCATTAGTTTGTGATCAGGCAGAATTTATTTCACTAATTCTGAAATAATTAAATTAGAGTGTTTGGATTTTGTGCCCTCTATTCAGGTTCAATTACCTGTAATTGAAACACTGCTTTTAATTCTGTGTTGATTCTATAGCTTAAAAACACATGCTAATAAAATACTAAAATGGCAGATGATGTGTCCTTTAATATTTCTATTTGTGTATTGAACGGGGTCACTTTTGAAGTGGGTTCCTTTTAAGGCAGTACCGATTTCTGTAGCCGGATTGTAACTGCAGTACTAGACTTTGACCACTGAGTGTCAGACACTGAATAATCTTTTGACATAGTTTGTTTAGCCTTTTCGTTTCATCCCCTTCCCTCTACAGCACAGTGTTAAAAAGAAAGGGTTATGGCAGAACTTCCCGGCCCTGCTTTAACCAGGAAAAGATCCCGATCATTTAATAGATTAAATTCCATCACTGAGACGGAAAGAGAAGAAATTTGAGTTTGCTAAAAGTAAAGCTTTACAACACATGCTACAAAAAGAGGAGTGCCTTGCTATGTGATTTACTGGTGGCACAGCATAGAAGAGAATTGCATTTTACTGATAGGAAGTTATGCAGGCAGTTCAAATCCTGTTCCTGGTGTAGCTGTTACAGACTGTTTGTTATTCCTCAAAAGCAGAGGATAGACATGACCATAAACTATTTCCTAGTATTATTCTGGGGGTTTATTATCTGTGACTGTGAGACGAGGAAACCCTGCACTGCTTGATGTCTGTCTCTGTAATGTGTTAAGCGTATGCATCTGTGCTAGGAAGGCTTGGTGAGAGCTTTGTGAGCTTTCTTGGTGGAGACACAATTTAAACAAGCAGTAACTTCTTTGCTGGCATATTCTGTTTCCTTTTCCTCTGAACTTTTAACTATTGGAACTATACAGACAAAACATTGAAGCATAGACCAGACCTTATGGCACTGTTGTTGCTACCTTGGGAGACTCATTGCCACGAGATATAACTGAGCCAAATGCTTAGTAACAATGAGATAATTGTCATCTTTGTGTTAAAATGAAAAGACACAGTCGTGGCAGCCTCTACTGCACCCATTAAAGATAGAGCTACTAGCAATACTGTTTACTTCAGATTCTCTAATACTTTTCATTATAAGTCTCTGGCTTTCAGCTGGTCATAGCTGCTGAACTTACACACCTGGTCTCGCTCTCTTTGTGCTTCCCCTCAATGTGTCTGCACGATAAACAGAGGGATTTGTCACACTGGATTGCAGAAGAAATGGTAGAAAGGCAGAGGCTGGAAAAAACTGTTTGGAAGAGCTGGTAGGGACTGAAAATCTGAGCTAGCCTGCAGCAAAGAGATGACGATGGCTGTGGCTAGGAGCAGAGGGAGAAGCTCAGGTAACACAGGACAGATAGGAGGGGTGCGGGGGTGGGGGACACGATTGCTAGTTGTGTCTATAGTGGATGTGAAACCCTTGGCTTGCTTCAACTCATGCAAAAGGAAAAATACAGTTCTGTGCAATGAAGCTTACTGTAGGGAAATACCTAAATCAGCATTGCCTGTGCAACTTTAAGTCAGTTACTAAGGGATGTGAAGTCTCTAATAATGGCCACTTAATGGTTTGTCTGTAAGATCATCTCAGGAATGTCACCTGGGCAACCAGGGGGATCTCTATTTCTGCTACAGAGCTAAGACATTATGCGGCAGACGTTAGACATACGAAAATTGTTCTAGGTTTCTCTGCCACATGATGCTGTAAAATGTTAAACACTTTGGAAAACCACCTAGAATCATAGAATCATAGAATCATTTAGGTTGGAAAATACCAAGATCTTGAAGGTCTTTTCCAACCTAAATGATTCTATGATTCTGTGATCATCGAGTCCAACCATCATCCATGCCCACTAAACCATGTCCTGAAGTGCCTTGTCTACGTGCTTTTTGAATACCTCCAGGGATGGTGACTCAACCACTTCCCTGGGCAGCCTGTTCCAATGTCTGACAACCCTTTCAGTGAAGAAATTTTTCCTAATATCCAACCTAAACCTCTCTTGCCGCAACTTGAGGCCATTTCCTGTCATCCTATCTCCAGCCACCTGACAGAAGAGACCAGCACCCACCTCACTACAACCCCCCTTCAGGTAGTTGTAGAGAGTGATAAGGTCTCCCCTCAGCCTCCTTTTCTCCAGACTAAACAATCCCAGTTCCCTCAGCCGCTCCTCACAAGTCTTGTGCTCCAGGCCCTTCACCAGCCTTGTTGCCTTCTCTGGACACGCTCCAGCACCTCCATGTCTTTCCTGTAGTGAGGGGCCCAAAACTGAACACAGTACTCGAGGTGCGGCCTCACCAGTGCCGAGTGCAGGGGAACAATCACTTCCCTGCTCCTGCTGGCCACCCTATTTCTGATACAGGCCAGGATGCCGTTGGCCTTCTTGGCCACCTGAGCACTGCTGGCTCATATTCAGCCGGCTGTCAACCAGCACCCCCAGGTCTTTCTCTGCCGGGCAGCTTTCCATGTACCCTTCCCCAAGCCTGTAGCGCTGCATGGGGTTGTTGTGACCCAAGTGCAGGACCCAGCACTTGGCCTTGTTGAACTTCACACAATTGGCCTCAGCCCATCCAGCCAGCCTGTCCAGATCCCTCTGTAGAGCCTCCCTACCCTTGAGCAGATCAACACTCCCGCCCAACTTGGTGTCATCTGCAAACTTACTAAGGGTGCACTCGACCACCTCATCCAGATCACTGATAAAGATATTAAACAGAACCGGCCCCAATACTGAGCCCTGGGGAACATCACTTGTGACCCGCTGCCAACTGAATTTAACCCCATTCACCACAACCCTCTGGGTTCATCCATCCAGCCAGTTTTTCACCCAGTGAAGAGTACACTTGTCTAAGCCATGACATGCCAGTTTTTCAAGGAGTATGCCATGAGAGACAGTGTCAAAGGCCTTGCTGAAGTCGAGGTAGATAACATCCACAGCCTCTCCCTCGCCTGAAAGACAACCAGCTAAACTGGACCCAAATATCCCTGTGCCTCAGCTTCCCTTCTGCGAAGTGTCCTTGCTCTCATCTCTGTGGCATACCGGAAGACAAATTCATAATGGCTGTAGATCAGTTGTTGTGAAATGACATCATCATAGAAATTTTCAGGAGGTAATGAATAACTTCATACTTGATAAAACATTGGCTGTGGCACTGCAAATAATGCCCAAAACATCCCTTGAAAGAAGGTACACAGAAAGGTTGAGTAAGAGTTTGCACATCAGCTATTATGCACACTGAATGAGCCTGGGATATGATGCTGTGGCCATGTCACAGTATGTACTCTATGTCACATAATAGAGTATTTCATCTCACAATGCTTATAGAAAAAACAGTTGGATGAAATTTGGACAGGCAGCTTTTCTCCTATTGTAAAGTACTGAGTGCTTGGATTTTCTAATTTTAATTTTCTTTTAACACAATTTTTAATCTCACAGCCCAGTTGTGAGAAGGCAGCTTCTGCTTTCCTAAGAACAGGGTGTTGGTCAATTTACTGTCCAGTGAGAACAAATGTTTCTGACAATGCTCTCTTCAGTAGGGATCTCTCTTCCTTTCTTCTTTTCCCCATCAATCAAATGCTAGATAAGTCACTTTTAGAAATGCAGGCTTTCAATTTTAACCTGGTTTATGCAGCACTTTAATTACATTTCAGTCCATTGTAATCTGATCACTTATAAAATTGCCCACCGAGGCACATTGCTTCCAAGAAGTATGAGTAAGATGCCATTATGAGGATCTAATAACAAAACCTAGAGTTTTCACTCAAGAAGAAGTAGTCTGACCTGGCCTGGGAACACTGTAATAAATAGTAAAACTTAAAATCAGTCTAGTGGGTTTATGTATTGTAAGGCTTCAAGCTAGTAGGAGAGGACAGAGAGAAATGCTGCTGGACTACAGGTTTGTCTCCCTGGTGAGAAGAGTTTTGCATATAGTTTACCACCCACCTGGAGGCTCAATGTGCTTACTTCATTCGGGTGGTTTTGTGGCCTCCTGCTCTATAAGACAGTTCGCATTTTGTCTTGGCACTCTGTGAAAGACTTGCTGCTTAGTGCAAGGTAGAGTCCCAAATACCCTGTGCAGACCCCAAAGAGACTGACCCTCTGTTGCACAGCACTATCTAGCTTCTTTCTCTTTGAGACAGAGGAGAGCTGAGGCAAAAATGTAAACCTTAAAATGGATAAATAATTAACTGAAAAGTAGAAAATTTAATTAGACAGGAACAGGACCTTAATGGCAAAAGCCTTGCCTGCTAGCACATCTTCTGACTTGGGTGGTGCTGCAGTTCACATGTCTCGGGTTGCAACAGGTACAGTGGAAAGGAGAGCAGTACTCCAAGGGTAGAAGCAGATTATGTAGACTTTTAATCTCTGAAAATGAATTGCAATGCTTGATGTCCCAGGATCAGGTCTGTTTTCAGCAATGGGCTATAGACCTAATAATAGAGAAGTTGCATTTTGCTCCTGGTTGGGCTAAGCAGGACTCAGTATTACGCAGATGCAGTTGGCTTTTTGTTCAGGTCTGCAACCTATGGACCCCACTGAGCTTTATCTCAGGATTTTGGTGGTCTGGAAAAGGCGATTCAGACCACTTTCCAGAGGGTGGCACACTTAAACCAGTGGTGGGGAAAATCTTCCCCAGCTCCCCCATCCCTTAAACATCACATCTGGCTAGAAGTTCTGCTACTCTCTGCAGGGTTGTCTGGGTCTGTGTGAGCAGAGATAGCTCTTTGCAGACAGGAATGCGCATAGTTGAAGCAGTGAATACAATAAACTCTAATCATTTTAATCAGGACGCTGTTGGTCTCTATGGACTATTTCTAAGAGATCTCAAAGGAGAGCTTAAAAAGGCAGCTTTATTGCCTGGAGGCTTGACAGAAGTTAACACCTCTCCTTGAAAAGCGCAAGTCAAAAAGGAAGAAAATTGCTACATTTAAACCACAGACCAGTGAGTTTGGTGGATGAATCACTAGGAAAAACCTTTACAAACTGTTATGCAAGAGGACAAGCCTAGAGAGCTCTCTACTGGCCTTTAAATACCTATGAAGATGTTTGGTAGCTTACAGCTGATGCTGGCTGGCTGTAGGAGGAGAGCAACCAGCCTGTTACTGTCTGGGCAGCCATGTGCTGGAGGAAGGACTGATTTGCCCTGAGCATGTTCCCTCACATGTTTTATTTGACTTCCTGTATTTTTAATTGGAAATTTTGGGGTATGTGGTAATTACCAGGGGCTCGAGCTATGGTGGTAATTTTAAAAGTCCTGAGAGATCTTCTGGTATATTGTAAGTTGCAGAGGTGAGCAGGGAGTATATAGAAAGATTCCTGTCATTGCTCCTCTCAAACACTGTCAGGTTTGTGTCTCTTCTTAAATTTCACTTACCAGCAGTTTGAAGTATTACAGTTTCTGCTTTCTGGACAAGCTTTTTATCTTTGGGAGTATTTTCTTTGCTATGTATCTAGCTAACATCCAGGAAACTGCAAGAATTGCTTCTTCTGTCAAATGGTATAACACTGTGGGTCAGTGGACTCTGGACACAGGACACTGTATCTCAGTCACATCATCAGAATCACAGGAGAGGGGATTGACACACAAAATCTAGAAGTGTCTAGCCTAAGTCTGTTCCCAGCCTAAGTTTGTTCCCTGCTGATCTCCCCTCCCTCCCTCCACACTGGGTACCCTGAATAGCTCTGAGTTGCTGCTGAGGCTCTCTCTTGCAGAGCAGTTTCAGGAATGACTTGTGGATCAAAGCTACGTTTCCCTCCAAGACCATTTCCTTTAGAAAAAAAATTCTGCATCTCTTCACAATGTCCTTGTCTAGAACAGTCTAGGAAATTGTTTTCTCATCTTGTGAACGTTTTTTCAAAGTTTAAACCAGGATGAAAAATTATACCTCTGAAAATTTTCACGTGCTCCTATTCAGTCTTCCTCAGTTGGTCAACAAACCATCCCAGAAAAACAAACAAAGGCAGTTAACATCAAGTCAATTAAAATGTGCTTGGATGTTGATTTTTTTAAACTTTTAAATTCTTTGTGGTGTAAATAAAATCAAATTTCTAAACAAAAAGTTGTCTTCAACTTGGGAATAAAATGATTTGATGCTAAAACCCACAAAAATAAGATCTTAGAGAAGTTTCAAGATTGGAAATCTTTCTGAGATCAGAAAATTTACAAAACTAGCTCAGGTTCAGTTTTGACTATTCAATATTTTATAAACAAAAATAAATCTGTTAACAGCCTCTCAATTACCTCTGCTCACATTTAGCAGCCAGGATTAGTTTTTTTCTCCTAGTAAGTCTTGCTGCCGAAGACAAGATACCATGTGGCAAGAAGCTGCAGGCAGATATGTATTGTGGCTCACAAGAGTCTTTATTAATATGAAGTTCCTACTTACCGAGATTACCAAAACATAATTATAATTTACAACATATCCTGCCAGTTTCCATAACAGAGCCCATGCCTGAGCAAAGGTAACGTGCAGAAATACCACAAAGTTGTTACAAGGCACTATCAGCCAGACAGGCTAGGACAAAAATGGCTTATTTTGCAGTCAGTTAATTTGAACAGAAAAGTATCTATTTTGGATTGAAATCTAATCAAGTGTTTTAGACAGTTCTGTTTGGAAAGGGCAGATGATTTTCACTTTGAATTGCTTCATTTCAAAATCTCTGACAAATTATCTCACTGGCAAGACGGAGCCACCTGGCATTTTTGAATGGCTGCTGGGGGTGGCTGCACGCCAAAAAATTGCCAGACTGTGGTGATTAGTTTTAAAGAACTTGGCCTATGCTGTTTCTTCTCTGTGCAATGCCCTCAGGTCCCTTAAGCCAGGCAGATTCCTGCACGCTTATCAGGAAGGACACAGAGTTTTTGAAATTAGGGAGGATGCTCTTGCATCAGCAGTTTTAGTCACCAGAACATAACGTGGCAAATGGCACAGGTATTCCCAGGAATCTCCTTGCTTTTTGCCTTCAATCTTCCACTTCAGAAGTA
Organism: Aquila chrysaetos chrysaetos; assembly: GCF_900496995.4. NCBI lineage: Eukaryota > Metazoa > Chordata > Aves > Accipitriformes > Accipitridae > Aquila > Aquila chrysaetos. The sequence goes on from NC_044007.1 coordinate 39,283,158, forward strand.
TTTGTTTGTTGAGAGGCAGAGGTTGTGCATCGCTGCTTTTCAGTTGTATGGAGTAATTACACTTCTGCTTGTGCTGATGATAATAGAGGGACACGTGTCCCTGGAAAGGAATGATCAGCCTATAAATCATATGTACTAACGGGTCTTTTTTTGTTCCCTCACTTTTCAGTCCAGGTCCATTTGCGACATGCAAAATGAGTTCTGTGTTTTGGTTTTGAAACTAGAAAGAGGTTTCTCATCAGAAAAAAACATAGTTCATATTTATATTAATTGCCTTTCTTAGAAGATACCTGTTCTCTAGGTGTAAGTGCTACAGAGATGCCTCATCCAGTTTTAAATGCAGCTGAAGCAGAGTTTGTTCTGACTCCACATTGTAGATGATGTTTTTACGTGTAAAGCAGAGACTCCAATGAGCTTGGGGTATAGAAACTGAATGAGCTTTTTGCTTCAGAAGTGACTGCTTCAAACTGGGATCAAAACATCTTGCCAGGGTGGTTGGAATGGGGAAACTTGTGATTACATGTACTGAATTTATGGTCAAATAGAAGACTTCAGTCTCTGGATATAAGTTTGTAAACATTTCAGAAAAGTCTTCTTGTCTTTTTTATGCATTTTAATATGAAATGACCCTTACTCCTGCTGTGTTCTCTGTTGTTTAGTGGAAGGGAACAATAGCAGGGATAAACATGAATAGTAATTTATTCCAGAAATAGTCCAGTAGTACCAGTGGGAGTATTTTTGGCATAAATTACTGCTCAACCTAATTTAACGATGTCCTGACTTGGTCAACTAAAACTGAAGAGGTAGTTCGGGCAGTGAAATGGTATTCAGTGCAAGTGAGAGTGGCAGATCTTGATCATTAGTAAGAGTCTCTATTCTCTTTCTTTTCAACCCGCAAATCAGCCTTAGGTGCCATCCAGTCAGTTAATTATGGAGCTAACTTAAATGATTTAGGTGGCCTACAGATACCAGAAAAATTTCACTAGCACTCTGTCCTGTTAAGTATGTGTTTCCACCATTTGCTGTTCATACTCAGAAGCATCTGAATTTATGTGTAAAACTTTTACTGAGAAAAGCACACTTCCAAGTCTGACATAGGAAGGATGCAAACTTGTAGGGTAATACAGATTATGCTGCCCTCCATTTGGCTCCTGGGCAGGGGATTAAATACCTCGCCTGTAAATAAGGCTTAGAGCCAAAGTGGGAGACCTAAGACAGATCCTGAGGCGCATGAGCCTGAAATTGAGTCTGGAAAAAAACAGCTGCCAACCTGCTACCTAGTGGGTTCTGGAGCTGCCTCTCTGTGCGTGGCGAGGGCTGCCACAGGCCTCTCCATCACCTTATGGTGTTTAGTAAATAGATTTTCTTCCTCTAACTTGGCTGAGGGGCTCCTTAAGTAGGTGTTTTCAGACGCCACCTGATATGCTCTGACAGTATCAGACTTCTCTCAAAATGCAGCTGACAACAGTTACTTTTGTTTAAGACAGCAGTAATGATGCCCCACCTTGTCTGTGGTAGGCGAACGGTGGGAGAACATATGCGGCAAGAGGAGATCCAGGCTCCTGTCTCATTTTCTGGTGGTGGTGTCCCACAAGCGGGATTTGATACCTGGTGTGCAGTAAGCCGATCTTACAGACAGAGCCAAGATATTTGTTTATTTCATGTTTGCACAAAGATGGGTGCTAGGTGATAATTCCACAAAGCTAGAACTACAAATGTAGTTGAACTACAATGGACAAGGAACTACAGTGTATTTATCCTGTTACATGGTTAGTAAAAACCTGCCTAAGTTTAAGTTCGTTGGTTGGCAGTCACCATCTCATGGACTATTGGTTAGTTATATTTAAATCAGCCTTGTTTGCTATGTAAATTAGCAAGCACGGTCCTTGGGCGGGGGGGGGGGCAAGTCTTTCCAGCCTTGAGTTGGTGGTTGCGATCTCCCCCTGCTGCCTTTACCTTTCCCCTAGTTACCCCAGTTTTTCTGACTTCATGTTTCTTTGCCAATCATCTGGCCTTTGGCGCCTTCTGGGGCAGGATGTTCCCTTTTAATCAGTCTTTTAGTTCTTCAAGGGCATAGTGGTTAGTAAAGTGTGATACAAAGTAATCAGGCCTGCATAGTGAACCTATTGAGTAATGGTCCTCCTTAAAGGACAATGCATCATGTTTAACCCTCAATTAAGCAGTATCACCACAGCCTAGGCATTAACTCAAACATATGGCTACAGTGGGATGCACACTTACTATTCCTTCAGCACTACCTTAACCAAGGACTTACTCCTGCTTGCTCGTGTGGAGCAATGAAAAGATAAGGATGCAGCTTCTCTTGGAAGTCTGATTCATTTGTATGCCTACAAAATGTATACACATAGTTGTATAGACTGAGAAAAGCTTATGAAATGGTTTTTGCAAAGGCTAAGGAGGTTACTGGCATGATGGCTGTATTGTTTATTAATACTTGTTTCTTATGAAGTAAGGGTTTGCTTTTTCAGGCTGTGTTGCTTAGAGATGGAACCGGGTTATGCTCTTGGTCATATTTTTGCAGCCTCTTTTGTATTGCTGTTGCTTACCTTTCCTTCTCTTCTGAGGGCTTTGTTCATGGGTTCTGTGAAGATTTCTTCACACCTGACATTGTTTGTCCATCATCAGCTTGTTCATAGGTTACTGCCATGTAGTTGTCCATGTCTCCGTGACCATTGCAAGGTGCATCTGCCTGTCCCATCCCTCCAAACACTGCACAGCTCCTCTGTGTAGGAGAGGGATACCTGTAGCCATAGTTGGCACATTTGAGCGGAAGACCACATGGGGTGGAGATAAAAGAGAAATGAGAAGGTTGATATGCTGTAGGGCCACAATGGGAGGCAAAGGCATTCTTGTCTGTATATCCATTGTGCACCCTCCCAATGAAGAGGCTCATGTGCCACTGATTAGGGGCACCCTTTGTTGCAGGACATTTTTTCCTTAGCAAATACACAGGTTTGATAAAGCTCCCACATGCTGAATAATGAGCTGACACCAAACACAAATTAATAGTCTAGCATATAAATGGAGAAGGAAACAAATCTGCCTTTTAGCCTTTGAATAGCAAGGCTGCTTTAAATGGCTTGACTGACACCTCTTTAAATTCACCTAGAAGATCAGGGGGCTTTAGCTTATTCCCTGCACAGGTCCCTTGCACTCACAGGCAGGTTTTCCAGGACCCTGGTGTAAAAGAGGTTTAGGCCTTCTATTTGTGTATTACTGAAAGTTCTTTCAAAACTGCTGTGACAAGTAGAACAGCACCATTATAAAGCAAGAATTTTGGGAAATGTGCCTTTGGAACTTTTTAGGAAGGAGGAGGAGAGACCATCTGTTTTGCTTGTCACAATTCTTGTTTGTTTAAGATGTGAATTGCCAGAAATGTGGAAAGATTGGGTACAACGACAAGTGATAGAGTAATTTTCACACTGGACTTATGGGAAGCATGTGTTGTCCATCTGTGTGATTCTCATTTTATGCAAATTTAGGAAATATAGTCTTATGTCTAATTGTCCAAAGGTAGTTCTGAACATTCAAATGGAGGAAAGATATCATACCATATCATCAGTAGGCCTTCCTTTGGCTCCATAGCATGCCAATGCAGAATGCTGCTTGCTTGAAACTACAAATCATATTAAACATTTATATTTAGAATCCAATAAAACAATGTTTCAGGGTCTGCAAAACACTTCAGACCCATGCTTGGGCTTTCCTGGAAGTGGAAAAGGATGTCACAATTTTCCTGACCCTCCTAAGCAGGTGTTACCAATCTGCCCAGAGCCACATACTGATGCCTGCTGGTTCATGATGCTGGGGGAATACTAAAAGAGGCTGGTGCGAGTCTTTGGGCTAAAAAATACACAGCTGTGTGTGGTTAAAGCTTATACAAGGAATATCTGAGCTTCTGGGAGGAAGCTTTGATTTAAGGTTTGTTTTGGGGGAGGAAAGTGTTTATTTGCCTTTTTTTTAAAAAAAATCACACTCCACAGAGGGTGATGGAAGTTTTACCTGGAGCATATTGCATTTTTCAGAGCTGATAAAAATGATACTTCCCTTTACCTACCCTAAGTATTTTCAGTTAATAGCTCCCCAAAGATACAAATTATTTTTTTTTCCTTTTTTATTTTTTTCAGTTCATGATTTTTCTATGAACTGCAAATCATTCTGCATCTTTTTACTCAGTATGGCAACTGGAAATTTGACTAGAAATAATTCTTAATTCCACTGTCACTGAAGTGCAAGTATTCTCAATTTAAAATACACTTTTTGAGAGTGTTCAGTCAAGGAATGCTTCAGTGCTTGATCATTACAGAAAGAAAGACAAAAGAGATCCAAACATAGTGAAAATGAGATTCAGTTTGGAATTCTTATCAGAAGTTCCCATGAAACATTTTCCATTGTTGCTGATTCTTTAAATGGTACAATGCCAGCAGCAAAGATTTAGGTTTGTGCGACATCGGTTACTGAACCCTCTTTAGCCAAGCATCATGGTTCTCCACACGAGCTTTCCGATTTTCTTAACTTGTGTCTTCTTTCCATTGTTGCTCTTTGGTTGATTTGATGGCAATTCCCATTTGTAATTTCAAAAACATTCTATTTTACAGTATGGTGTATCATTAAGGCAGAAAAAACCCCAACCAAACAAGAAGACAAACCTTTTTAATAAGCAGCAATATAGTGATGGTAATTCATAAAAACTCAAGAAGAAATCTAATTACAAAACTGATTATGACTCCTTGCAATCTGACTGGCGTTTGGGGGGAACTCTATTGGGTTTGTGAGCATAGAGGAAACCTTGTTCATAAGGCCCGTCGGTCAGCTCTCTCACTGATGTTGGAAAGACTGTCTCTGGATGTTGGAAAGAGAGTATAGCAGGACCCCAGATTTTGGCTGGGTCAGGAGTACTGCTATAATACTCAGAAGCTTTTAGGTATATGAAGCTAAAATGAGGTAGGAGAAATGGACTAACTGAAGGGAAGAGAGGAAGCATCACAACCAAAGAAAATGAGAAAGCAAGCAGCCTCCTGGCTTGCTGCGGGTCTCACATGGTGAAGGGGTGGAAGGAAGAGAAGCTGGATCTTGTGTATCCAGCAGGACAAAGGAGAGCAGCAGGGAAGAGGTAGATATCCATATTTAATTGCCTGAGTTAGAAATCCGTATTTCATAGTTCAGCCCGTTATTCAGAGAGGACTCTGAGAGCGGGGGAATGAAACTTGCCTTCTTTTGTCCAGCAGGATTATTTAATGAATAGGTTAGCTGGCTTTCAGCTGGGAGAGGCTGGGGAAACGTTTCAAATCTCTTTCAGTGGCAGTATCAAGGTGCTCTTTTTGGTGGCAGTGGGAAACAAAGATGGAGGAGGAAGAAAGGGAGGAGTTGAGGTGGCAGGAGAGATGTTCCTGTGCCACTCGAGATGGGTGGACTCAAAGGCAAGGAACTGCAGCCTTGTGAGACAAAATCTTTTTCTCTGCATGTTAGAAGCCAAGCTCTGTGGCAGCCTCCTACTGAAATGCGTCTTTTACCTGGAAGAAAGACTGGTCCAGACTTAGTCAACTCAGGAATCTGGAAGCTCTTTTTCTGTTTCTTTTTCTGTCCTAGAGTGCTTGTTAAATACATCTCCATGGTGGTATGTGGATAAGTACAGTAAAGATTATAAGATTCTTCGATATGTGTAATTGGAGCTATAAAGTTATCTGAATATGGTATAACCAACTGTTTAAAAATTTTTAATGGAACAAACAAGTATATTTTATATGTAGAAAATACATACCAGGCCCAGTAGAAGCAGTTCCATAATTCAGCGGCTTTTTTCTGTTATCGAAGTGTGCAAAATATATTACAAAAATACTGAAATGTCATTTTATAGGTTCCAAGTTTAAAGATAAACTAGTATCTTTAAGCTAAACATGGCAGGCACTTTGCAATAAGCAATGACTTATTAATGTCTTTGGATACTGAAAACCTGGCATCTGAAGGAGGAGTGAACTGCAGTACTAGTTCCGCTTCCTCCGTCTTTGAATTATACAAGGATGTGTTTAAACTCTAGCCAATTCACTGAAAACCCCGGATTTTCTTTTGATGCTTTCATCATGCATTACCTTATTCATGCAAAACAAACAAGGAATTCAGGAGATTTGAATAAACAACTTGTAGCTGTCCATGTTTTCTGCTTGTATGTTTTAATCAAACGATCTTGAGCAAAATGTTGCTATGTTACTGCTTTGTCTTTGTCTGCTTGCCTTCAATAGGATTAATTATTCCCAAAGCTGCACCATGCCCATGCCACACTGCAATATGCTGTAGAGATGTGTTCTAAGCGAGTTAGCTGAAGCATCTCTGTGTTGTAAACTCATTTAAGAAAGCAGGAAAGAAGAGGTACACCTCCTCTGTTCCACACCCAAAATATTGTGGAATCTGCAACAACTTCAGAAATTCTTGCATGTTGCTGGAGGTGGTTTCATTTTTCACACCAGAAGTAATTTAATTTCAGCACTTAAAACCCAAAAAGCTCCAACATATTGCTAGCGTGCAAAAATTCCATGTGTGCTAAAAAACAACAGCATATGGTTGGGTGGGGTGTGACCAAAATGAACATAGTTATCACATTGTGAACTTTCTTTTTACAGACATGATTAAATAAGTGGCGGGGTGGGGGGGGAGCATCTAGGACGAGAACCTGGAATCCTCCTAGAGTCTGCCTTTTCAAATGTTGTGTAGTTAACTGAAAGGTTCATCTTGCATAAACTGCAGCTTAAAATAGGAGACTGACATTTCAGCTGAACATGAAGAACACACACAAAAGAAAGGTAGAAAGAAGGCAAGATGTTTCTGGGGTGAACTGTTGGAGGAGAATGGTACACAGCACAAGCTGGAGGGGAACTTCAGCCCTCCCTGTTTGCTGTTAGAAAGTAGGTAGATTGGGATTATTTTCTTTTTCTTTATAACCTACCACCTGACTTTGAATTGGGTAGAATGAATCTTAAGTGGGCTCATTTGCTGGAACTGTATGTTTCAGGATGTTTAAACATTGCCGCCAATTCTTCTCAGCATAGTTTAGTGCTGAGGTAACTTGTGAGCACAAAAAACTTAAGTCATCTGTGATGGTGACTGTATATATGTATAACCACAGTAATTCTTTTGACTCGGGTCTTTTTTTTGTTGCGTCCCATGGTGCTTAAGACCTTATCAAGTCCTCATACAGGAATATCTAAAAATTGAGCAAACCAAAATCAGAAATACTTCTGGAAGCTTAGGCCTAGGTACTTGACTTCTAAATCCCTGGTGGGAAGGTTGAAACCCTTTAAAACAGTAGTAACAAAAAGCTCAGGGGACTAATATTAATGTGCAGTTGTTTTGTGTGACTTTGTGGTTGCACTTAAAGCCACTCACCTGAGTGTAGCTCTCTTGGGTCATTGTTAGTGCAGGCTGTCTGCTTAGTTTGCTTTGCTCTTGTCTGCTTAGTTTGCTTTGCTCTTGTCTGCTTTTTCTGTGCTCTTCTGGGTGTAAATGTATTTGGAGAAGCAGAACCCTTATTTTCTGGCACATCACTTGCTATTCTCTCTGTCGTTCAGCTGTGAATATGACAGTAGCCCAACTTCGCCAGGTAGCAGCTATTTGCAGGCTGGTTTACTGTCAGGTTCTTGGCTATCTGCATGACCAGTGCTGTCGTCCTGTGGGCAGCAAAGGAAGGTGTCTTCTACTCGTATTCCCAGTCAAATTATGTCATTTCTGCTGCAGAGGCCAAACACCATCACTGGGCCAAGTGAGCTATACCATGGAAAATGTGCCTTTATTTTCTGCATGATAGTCTGTCAGATGGTTAAAAGTGAAAAAACCCAGTCCTAGTTTGACTTCTTTTTTTGAATAATTGGTGATTTCTATGAACTCTGTAACCTCCTCTGGTTTCTAATGATGAATGTTCTCACACTTTGCATTGTTCCCCTCATCTTCTCAAGTGAATGGTCATCCTTGAGCAGCCTTAATGATTAGAGCTTGGTCCACTTTTCTTTATGTTCTTGCAAAGTGGGTCTTACAAACAACAAAACAACATTTCACATGCAAGGATATTCTTCCAGTTTCAAAGCTAAGAACTGAAAATTTCTTTGGATGCCTTTGCAACTTTGAATGTTAGTTTTACCCAGAAAGGCCGTTGTTCACGTTAATTACATTGGCCAAGACAAAGCATCTTTTTCAGAATAAAACTCAGGTTACTCTGTGGAACAATAGGGTCTGTCAACATGTGACAAGGCTTTCATATCTCGAGGGGAGGATCCAGTTGATGCAACAAAGCGTCAATCAGGATGCAGAGCCGCAGGAAGTTAACTCATGCGTACTCCAGGGTTGTCCAGATCAGATGAAGAAAGTGCCAAAAGAGGTTACCCTTCATCACCAGCTGAGAGATGAGCTATATATGAAAGACAGGACAGCTTGAAGGGCCCTGAATGGTGATCTCAGGAGATGCGTCCCTCAAGAGACAGAGACATGCTTCGTGTCCTTGTACAGTCACTTGAGCAACTTGACGTGAAAATACTAAATAAAACATACAGAAACCCCAAGAGGGCATTACACCAAGGAGCCCGAATGGGAATTATCCAGCCTTTTAGCAGGTGTAGGGCCCTGCCTGAAAGTGGCATCATAGATGTCTCCTGAGCCTTCCCAGTAAGCCAGTAATGGATCTGCAGCTTGCCAGATAGTCTGTCATAGGTTGTCAGCCACGGCTGGGAGGAGGGACGGCAGCCTCTTTTGTTCCCATGTCAAGCATGCAGAGAAGGGACTCCTAAGTAGATAATTCAAGGGGAAACAGCTGCTGAGTTCTCAATTCTCCATGACTCTCTAATTTTGCCTTCTTCTCTTAATGTATTTGCCTGCTGCTGGATGAATACTGCCTGCTGACAGTTAGACAAATAGAGAAATGCTGTAAACTTCATTGAAAACTACTGTGAAGTGTGGCTATTTTGATGCTTATGGAAGAACAAGTTGAAAGGCTTTCCTGAATGTGTGGGGCCACGGCTGGATAATTTTAAACTCCTATAAAAGAGCACACTAACTTGATTCTCTAGTCCTGATCTTTTAAGTCAAACCAAGTATTATAAACTGTTCTGATTTTGTGATTGTGAAGGGATTTTTTTTTTCCTTTTTAAAAAGCCCCAGCGCCTGACATCACTTGAATATGTAAGAATCAAACACTTCACTTAAAAGCAAATAAACATTTGAATTGTGGCTTGAAAATGTAAATCCTATAGGCATAAAAAGCCAGAGAGTTGATAAACAACCCTGCCCACTCGCTTGATGTCACATTACATTTAGGCTAATATCAAGTCCCTTTCTCACAGGTTTTGGATATTTTGGTTGACCGTGCTTCGGCTTATGTATCACTTAGCATACCACAAAAGCGTTCATGAATTCTGGTAAGAAAAACTTGTGTTGGACAGTTTGTCTCTGAGAAACTAACTGGCACAGCCAGAGCTGTGTAAACATAAACCCCTCTGTTACCCTTGCCTGCACCGACACTGCCATCTGAAGTATCCCCAGCTTCAATCCTGGGCCATATTGATTTGTAATTTGTAACATTTGTAAGTCGGAGTTTGGAATTTTCGATCTGTAATTTGTAATTTTTAATTGTTCCGAGTGTGGTTAGCCTTGGTGCTCGGGCACTTCTGGGACTGTTACCTAATCACGTTCTCTAGAAGCTGAATGTGTTACTGGTCTGTTTTGCTCTCCTCCCCTAGTTTCTGGGGGAAAGCCCGGCGGATTTATCTCCCTGAAAAGGTAGATCTGGGCCCCTCCCTTTAATTTTTACGGCTTTACCTACGTGTCTTTTGGGCTGCCGTCGCACGGGTTTCCCTCCCAGCAGTAGCTGCGGGGCCGTGGAGGGCCGGGGGGGGGCGGCGGCGGGGCAGGGGGGGGGCCTGGCGGGGCCGGGCCGAGGCGCTGTGCCGGTGCGCTGGGGTCGGAGCCGTGCCGGTGGGTGCCGTGCCGGTGGGTGGCCTGGCGGTCCGGCGGGTGGCGGTCCGGCGGGTGCCGTGGCGGTCCGGCGGGTGGCGGTCCGGCGGGTGCCGTGGCGGTGGGTGGCCTGGCGGTCCGGCGGGTGGCGGTCCGGCGGGTGCCGGGGCGGTCCGGCGGGTGGCGGTCCGCCCGCCGGTCACTAGATGGCACCATGCGACCGGGCTGGGAGCGGGGCCGGCGGCGCGGGGGTGGCGGGAGGCCGGCAGCCCCTGCTCGGTAACACCGGGACCGGCCGCAGCCGGAGGCGGCGAGCACTGGGCGAGCGAGTCCTTCCCTGGGCGCACCGTGCCTGGCGTCAGCTCATTTCACGGGGCGGGCCAAAAGCTGAAAGGGTGCGAGAGCAAAGTTTGCAGTCTTAGCCGACACTTCACACGGTCTCAGAAAGGTTCCTCGCTCACTTTCTCGGGTAGAAAACACTGCGTAGTAAGTTAGTAGTTTGAGCCGCATCTTGCAACCCATCAGTGCTGGTAGGCATTTACATCCACTGCCTCACGACCAAACGAGGCTCGTCAGATCAATATTTTACATCAGGGTCATCTGAAAAAAACGCACGCTGTTTCTCAGCACGCGTGTGTGTGATGGTTGGGCAGTGTGTCAAAAACTTCCAGAAGAATGAAATGGGCCTTCATTCCCCTACACATCCATCACAACGGTGAGGTTTAGACTGCATTAGCCAGTTTATTTACGTACGATTCAGAGGACATAAGGTTGAAAGCCAAAGAGCATGTCCATATTGTCAAAATGTTTCCTTGTTTGCTCCTGGGCTTCTGACAGGCTGCATGACAGGAGCCTCTGTTCCAGAGTTTTTGTTTGGATCAGGAGTGATATTATGACCTTAGCATGTTTTGGTACACACCACAGGGTGGTCTTAAAGCACACGAACTGGCTTCCTTTAGGATGAGACGAAGAAGTCCTTATGGAAGAAGCACAGAACGCACACATCAAACATACATTATCTGCTACGACCCCAGGAGTCAACTAGACTGAAGAACGCCCCCATGCAAACTTTCAGTGTGGATGCTCTTGGTGCCAACTGTTTCACTGTATGGAGCCACTCCTATCAGGCTGTGATATGTGTTAATTTAGATACAGCCTAAATTCACAGCAGTGTCAGCCGAGAAAGATAGTGACCCATAAGGGAAACTGAATGCTTCCAATTTAGGTACCTGCATTTGCCTCAAGTAGGTGATGCGGATAAACCCGGCAGTGATGAAAGGCTTCCGGCTTCCATACACACATAAGCAGTGTGGGCATCTTCTTGACTGTACCACTTGTATTTTGCACTAGTGGCTGTTCAGAGAAGAGGTTCAGGAAACAATTTTTTTTTTCTTTGCTGTTTTGCTTTTATGGCATGGTCTCAGGCTTTCTGCAGACCCAGGCAGCTGTTTCTGCATGAGTTATGCTGAGTTATGCGAGTTTTGAAGGCTTTTTTCACTGCAGTCTTAGGCTTGTCACCATTCCTCTTTTAAATCCAAAGCAATGACTGTGGGGAACCATTGAGAGATTAGTTCACATCCCCCTTACTTTGAAAAACAACCTCAAAGTACAGACGTCTTGACAATGGTGGTGCTTTCATTCTGCAAGCTGACATCGCTTACCAAATCTGTTATTTTTTGTTATAGTAAACCCTCAAATATGATATTTCTGGAAATAAATTTTTTAGTAGCTGGGTAGAAGAGAGTTAATACTCCTTTATTGATTTAAAGGTTATGTTTTCTATATTCATGAAAAATTGTACTCTGTGGTGCATAGAGACGGGTGGTAAATGCTATGAAGCATCCAACAACTTGGTGAGTGGGCATCCAGCACCTCCTTTCTAGAACATATCCCAGGATCGCTGCTAAATACATTTGAGGTAATTTGCAAAGTCCAAAATCCTGGAAGCAGGCACTACCAAATTTGGGTTTCCTGCATAACTTTTGCTTCTGCTGTCTGAGCTGTCTGCTGCAGTCATGGGTGGGAAAAGGATTTCATGTGCTATTTCTGTGACTGTGCTGCCATGCCACAAGAAGGATGCAATGAGGCTTCCCAGGCAACAGTTATTCTGGCATACTCGAACTTCTTCAAGTGCCTAACTTTTTACTGTAGCTCGATCTTTCAACTGAGGGGCTTTGGGTGAAACTGCATTCTGGTTTTATGGAAAAAAATTATGATAAGCAGTTAAAAAAAAAGTTTCAACAAGATTTCAGCAGGACTACTCGTGCTGAAAATTAAGCATGTTCGTAAAGTATTGTCAAATGTAACCTTGTTCTTTATGCTCTGAATTTTTTTAATTTGAAATTATATTGAATGACATTTTATTGAATGATAGTTTTATTGAAATGTTAGTCAGCTTTCCTATCTAGGTATTTTGAAGGACCACAGTAAACCCAGAAAGGAGCCCTGTGTTCAAAATCATGCTTAAACAGTTAAGCTGTTCTCTGTGCTCCTTTATTTAACTGGGTATCTTATTGGGGTGGCTTTGAATTGCTAGAAAATGAGTAAAAAATACTGTCATTTATCTAAATGCTCTGTTTTCAGTGAATATAAATTGCAAATGAAATCTTAGCCTCTGAGCCAAATTTGTAACAGTCAAGGATATGCGACAAAGAGATGGTTTAAAAAAAGTTTCTTGTGTTTTATTCTTAAAGATGGACTGAAGGAAATATGTTGAAGGCAAGTTCTGCCAGCACTGCTTAACCTGCTAGTATCTTGGAGATTATTTCTGCTGGCTTTGTGGGCCTTTTCAGTGTGATCCTTGAAAATGCTAATTAATTTCAGGATTGCTGTGTGTGTGATATGCTTTGACATACACAGCAAATTAATAATAATATAATAATCTTTCTAAAAGAATTTTGAGAGCAATTTATAGTTCATGCCAGATGTCAGTTGACTGAGTAATTTAACACACTTGTGTAACTGAAACGTAATAGCTTTTGTGAGCTTGCCATGCTGCTTATGGATATGAATGACAAAATTTATGGGTTTTTAGCTATGTGCATAATCCGAAAAATTCACTCCCTGTTGCAGGGAATAAGCAGTATCACAAGTGAATGTGTTTTAATCATCTGAAACATATAGCCCAAATACTATTTTATTTGTTTAAACCAGGAAAAGACATAATTCCTCTAAAGGAAGTGCTGTGAATGCAAGACCAAGAAAATTGTTTTTGTCCTATCAGTAGCTGCAGAGACCACATCTCCATAAAAGTCGTTAAAGTAGCAAAGACAGCACTGTCAGCTTAGAAATTGCGCTAGAAGATCTACTAAGCCTCTGGCCCTGGAATCAAAAGTGTTTCTTCCTATGTTTGTGCCCAGTGTAATGGCCCTGAATCTTGCCCTTTTTAGACCTGGATGTAACCCTGGGAATGGGGATTAGGGAAACTGGGCATCCACCTTGGCAGACTTGAACTGCCTAGAAACCATTCAGCCTGAGCTGGACCTCCTCTAGAGCGAACAGAGAGAGACAGGCACCTCTGAGAGGAGGTTCAGCCCCAAGAGGTAGGTAGGTGGATGAATTGCTCCTTGTAGGGAACCAAGTCTAAGTAAGATGAATATCTCTGTCCTTTCATGCAAATGATGGTAAACTACAGAATGGAGCTGTGGGTGATCCCTTAACCTCTCAGGAAAATTAGGGTTTCACAATCATCCTGCAAGTCATGACACTGAGCATTTTCGATTTGTTCTAATTTTACAAGAGGTACCATACTTAACTGTTTTTGTTTCACCCTTTAAAGCAAAGCATCTCCCTCAGCTCTAGGTTCCTTATAAAGTGTCTTAGAAGCTCATGTCCATAGTGTTCACTGTAATGTGATGGTTCGTCCTAGGGTATTGGCCCATGAAAGCCTTCCTGGCTCTCCACTCTGCTGCCAACTCCATCTCCGTCTCCTCTTTTTCTTTCCGAGAAGGGATAAGCCATGCAAGGAGTCATTAAGTTTAACAAATGTGGGGCTTCTCAAGCTAAATTAAATGGGGTAACCATTTTGGAGTGTAAGGACAGGAGTTACAAGTTCAGTTCGTGCCTGGCTGTCATTGGTTTCTTTCAGCTGAGACTCTGTAATCCCAGCTCCTATAGAAACTGAGTGTGCCTGGATTGAATCCTGGGTTTTATTTTCTTTTTCTGTTTGTTTCGTATTTTTGTTTGTTTGTTTCTTTTAAGGATGTTTATGCTTCCCTTTTGGTCTTAAAAATAGCAGCTAGCAGATCTTAAGAATATTACACCCAGGAATTTCCCACGCATACAGTTAGATGCCCAAGTACATCTTTGAATCAGAAGTCAACAGGTAGAAGGCAGAAAGTGAGGGGAGGAGGACTGGAAGTGAATTGGTTTAACCAAGAAGGGATGAGAAGTCAATGAGCGGTACAAGATCACATTATCTGCTCCACTTGCTCTCCTGCACTGAAATCCCACTGATCTAGAAAGGCTGTTACGCAGATGCGCAAGCAAGAGGGTGTGTACCATCCATGACATCTCCAAGAAATCTGAGAAGGATTATGAATGTGCTGGGTTCTGATTGCTACTTACCATAATTTCCTTCAGCTCCTCACAACTTTAGTATGTATCTGTTTTTTCATCTAAGGTTCGCAGTCAAGAGGCCCTTGACTACTAGTGGCCCACGCACGGCAGTGCCTAGCAGGGAGGAACCTTGGCCTTGAGGACCTTCCACAGCTGAGATAAAAAAGAACAGTTACAGTGTGTGCTCAGGCTGTTTCATGAGTCTTTTTCCACTTTTTCATATGAAACAGTTGACATCGTTATCCTATTGACACATGCTACGGTAAACTGCAGGACTCTCAGGGGATTGGCTAGAAAGCAGTGTGTCTCATCAGTAGCCAGCGAGGAGCTGATGCTCTCTAAGGCATCACAGTCTGTACATGCTCTAAGCCAATTGCAAACAAGACCTAGGCATGCATGCCCATGCACAAAAGCAAGGGGTCAATATGGGGAAAGAAAGGGTAATGTTGTAAGTGCTGCTCAAATTTTATTGGCATATATGTGAAACTGATATCAGCACCATAGCAGGAGGCAGTCTGTCCTACTTTTTCTCCTCAAAAAACTATACTCCAGAGAATGCAAGTAGGCCCTGCGTATAAGCATTGTAAATCTGTAGTGCCTATAAAACTATATGTTCTCACCATAACCGATAGACAGATTTCAGGGGTTTTGTACAGGATTATCTAGACATTGTTGATATGAGGGATAGCTAAACCTCTGGCTCTGATGTCTTCATCTGAGGAGGTTTGCCTGCATCACAGTAAAGCTGAATAACATCTCTGAGGCAAGAATTGTCTTTGATTTTGATTGAGGATCTTAAATCCAGCTCAGAGGCTCCTCTCATGAAGATAAGAGAGGAATATTGTTTTTTTCCTGTCTGTCTGAGACCAAAAGAAGTCGGGAGTAGACCCATGGTCTACAGGCAGGGCTTTGGTTAGCTCATGTTGCTCCAGACAGCCTTTATCTTTTTGACATCTTCCTGCAGATTTGACTGAAGTCAGTAGAGATGTGTACATGAGTGCAAACTTTCTTCTGCATAACAAAGACGATTTAAAAAGAGCCTGCATTCCTTGTAACAATATCTATGTTTGCTTAAATTATAATGTTGCAGGATTCTTGTCAGACATGACATGATTGACAGTTTTGATAACAGTCTTGAAAATCTGCCCAGTGTAAGTCATGCCTTCTGCATTATTCTGACTGGAACCGTGTGATGTAGTTCTAAGAAGTAATTTGCTTATTTATTGTAACAGCCCATTTAATGGAACTTTAATGAAGAGCAGTCCTTAGAGCAATTTTAGGTTTCATGTATGTAGGAGGAATATTGGGTTGACGTCATCTTTAAAATTTTTTGCTTGAGACTTTTATTGGTGTGTTAGTAGAACAGCTATGTTTCCAGTCTACTTTTGTGGCAGTGCCACAAACTAAATGCGGTTTCTCAGGAGACAAGGACTGGCCAAATGCTGTCCTCATAGTGGGAGATGCTACCTGAGTAGCAGCAACATTAGACTAACCATGGCTTGCAATGGCATGTTTCTTTTTTCACTTCTGAGAGGAAAGAGGCTGTGTTGGTTTTGAGAAAACCATAGTAGCAAGACTTGGCAGGAGTAAGGTGCTCTCTTGTGTGCATCTGTGTGTGTATGGTGGCTCATTCCCCCCACCAATAATATATCAGAAATTTCATTTTTTCCTCTGATATGAAAGAAGCATGAATGTGGAAATCTTAGCACTTTTTTTTCCCCCCGAAACTTTCTTTCTGGCCAGCCCCACTTTATTAAGCTAACATATTTATACCGAATAGGGAGTTCTGAAGTTGACTAGGAACTAAGATCACCACTGCCATTATAAAGCTAAAAATCTAACAAGAGGATAAATCCCTTTTGTGTGGCAAGTAGAGCTGGTTAGATTTACATATGAAATGCATTTAGATCTTTTTTTCTTCTGAGCACTTCTGAACTAAGCCTGTTCCTCTGGGCATTTGTTAAATTATGCCACTTAGGAGCTTACAGATAGTTCCTGGGCCATTGTGAAGTGTGACCAGCTACCAAGCTTTAATAGAAAGCCCTACGTGCCTTTTCTCAGTGACAATGTTGCTTTTTCCCCATCCCTTTATACTGTTCCTTGTTGTTTATTCCTTCCTTGTGCTTTTGTCCTTGTGCAAGTACAACTTGTTGGGGTAGTATTTGCTGAACTGTAGGCAGAAAATGCCTGCTTTTCACAAAAGCCCTGCAAGTTATGAGTGGGCCCACAAACAGGAGATTCCCATTGCAGCTCCGGAGCTGAGAGCAGTGGGAGAGAGGGAGTACATGGCTGGGAGTGCTGATGGAGAAAGTGGAAATGCCCTCACCCTGCCACTGTCAGGAAGAGAAGAACATCGAGCACAGTGCTGGAGCGCACCTGAGGTCACTGGGGTGGGAATCAGGCTGCGAGGCTGGTGGATGGTCCTCCTCCTGTGCTGCACTGGCCACGGACTGGACTGTTTCTGCAGCCCCTCCGCTGTACCACTGCTGAAGCACTTGGTCACAGAATTTATCCCATTCTTAAATTTAACACACATGCTTTTTGCAGAAAAGAAGTGTAAGTGGTGGAGAGTGTTTTAGGAAAATCTCTGTTTACACTCAGGGACCCTTGTCTGACTGAGCCTTGAGGGAAGGAAGGACACTTTGCACGGGCAAACACTGGTTTGTACCTCGTACACATACACACACAGACGTGTGCATGCTCATATGCACATACCAGTCGTGATCAGTTCCAACAACTATTCACAGTGCAATCAATGGTTACAAAACCACAGTGACAAACTGGAAGCCGAGTTGTATGTTGCTATGGATGTAATGGTTTGCCTAGAAGAGTAGGTCAAGTTTTCCAAAATAATCATTGATGTAGGGTGCTCAGAGGACACTCTTTCATTGTGAACCTGATTTTCTGAAGTGGTGTGCTTCTGAAAATGAGGCTCTTCAAAGCTATCTTACGCCTCAACTATCAAAAACGTTGAGCCATTTTTCCATATCCCACTATTTGTCATCTTAGTGGTAAAAACAGAGAAACATGTGAAAGACTGAGAGCAGCACTACATTGTGAAGGCATATTAAATGGAATTGTTTATTAAGGATTGTTTATTAATACTACTTTAAATTATTAGACTGATTCGAGAAGTTACCTTTAAGAATGTACTTAAGTGTATGTTTAAGTGCTTTCCTGAACAGAGATGTTTTTCTGAACTGACTCAGTAATAAAGGAACTGGATTAGAACTAAGGGTAAACACCAAGGATGTCTTCAGACTTTCGGAAGTTAAATATACTGGAAGCACTTTTAGTTATGTGGAAGGAATAGAAGAAAACATAGAATTAAGTATTTTAGAAGATTTTTTTCTCTTCTTCTTTTTTAAATCCAGTATTTTAAAGGTTCTCTAGACCCCTTTGTTTTAGTAGGTGTGTTATAAATGTATGTGTGTGTATATACACAGACATGTATATGTACATATATATACAGACTATGTGCATATGATGTTCAAATGTAACACATGGAAATAAATAAGCATGTAGCATGCAGACATGATGCTGTAGCCTGAAGAGGTGGGAGCTGACAGGAAAATTTGGCTATATAATAGTACTTCCCAACAGCATGCTTGTCCAAGTTTTCCACATCTCACCTTTCTGAACCACTTTCAGCCATACTAATAACAAAAAAGTGAAAAACCACAGGCTACCCAATTTATCCCAGTGCTAAAGAGGACTGCATAGTGACAAGCATTAAATACAAATTTAATTTACATAGACTGCAGCTAAATTGGGAGAGTTCTTCACACTGAATATCCAGATTTTCTCATTATGCACATCCCAGTCCCCAGAGCCCTCCTTAGAAGTTTGTTAGCAGCTCTGATCCCTACAGAGCTCTTAAGCTCCATCTCTGCCCATACAGAATTTAGAAAACGTGTGGCTTTGGATAATTGCCCATACATTAGACTGTCCTGATTAAGCAGTCCCTACTGTCCCCACTTTGCTATAAACAGAGTTGCATCATATAAGTAGTAGAGAGCAGCAGAGAGAATCACACGAATGAGATCCTGAAAATGTAATGTTTGTAATGTTGCTCCTCTGCCCTGCCAGTGCTTGACCTGCAGAAATACTTGGTCAGGTTTCTTCTTAATCACTTCCAATGAGAGAACTTCTGTAATAACCGGTACTGCTGTGGTCACAGCTTTCTTACACCAGGAACTTTAGCTAAAACTTCAATAAGCTGTACCAGTGCTTCCCAAACCGCGGCACTGGGGACTCAACCTGCTGAAAGGCTGTGCGATGTATATATACATATGCTTATCTGCTCCTGCCAGAGTAGGCAGATCTCAAGAGCTTTGATAGGTGGTTGCTGAAGCCTAGACTGAGTACCAGAACTGAAATGTGGGCTTACCAGCAAGTTACTATCCCTGGAGTTCTCTGTGGTGAGAACCAGCCATTGGATGAAAGATTATAAATATCGTTGAATTTAGATGCCAGTTGTCTAGCAATTGCTGTGTCTCAGGCTGCTGGCGTGGTTCTGCAGGCCCCCCTTGCTGTGCTGTCTTCACAAGCCCTCCCAGGAGCTGTCTAGAGGAAGGGTAGTCAAGCCTATTACATTGTATTTGGAGGAAAAAAAGAAAACTGGGTAAATAAACTTCTTAAAATTACTTTTTCTTGTTTCAGTAGCTGGGCACCCCTAGGATGGTATATTGAAATAATAAATTAGGATCCTGACAACAAAGCTGTGATCTCTTTAGAGACGCAGATTTTTCCCATAAGTGATGAGGTTTTCCAAACACCTTTTAAATAATTCATAGTCAGAAGCCAGAATATAGAAGACTTTTAAGTAAAGAGTGTCAAGTCACTTTTCCTTATTCGTCTTGGTCATATTCTTAAGTTCTTGCTGTGCATTTTCCAGGGTTTTATTTTTCTGAAGCTGATTGTTTGGGAGAGCTCAGACAATTTTTGGCCCTGTTAAGAATACCTATTTCATTAGATTTTCTCTCACTGTTAGGCAAACTGAAAAAGTAGGAAATTCAGTTCTCCCAAATCAGCTTTCCAGAACACCTCCAGCTCTCCTTAGTTTTTTTCTCCAGAACCTTCAGAAAACATGATCCGTTCGTGTGATACCTGCTAATCCCTCCCTACCATTGCAACCACTTTCTAAACGTGTCGGCTCTCAGTAGGGATAGGAGGCCGTGGCAACTCTGTGTGCAACTCAGGCATTTCAGCTCCAGTCCATCTCACCTAAGGGTAGAAGATTCATTTCACCCAACTTTGCTCCCGATGCTGAACAGTGTTGAAGGCTAAAACCCCACCTTGTCATTCTCAGCCAGAAAAGCAGTGGCTGCTAGTAGGACAGTTTCTAAAATTAAGGAAAATGTAGGAATCATGTGCTATAGGATGCAAACTCCGAAACACAACAGGGAAACGCAGAATTTTGGATGGAGAACATATGCAATACTGTTGTCCATTATATTGATTTGTGTTACATTAATTAATGTGTATATATATAACACAATAATTTAGTATTTCTGTATAATTCCAACAGATTCAAAGCCAACTTTCTACTGCTCATTCTGTAGGGATTTTTCAGAAGAATTTCGAAAGATCAGCCATCTTTCTCTTTCATTGATAAGGCTGTTCTGATTTATCTCTGACATTTGTAATTGCTTCACAGGAGTCATTTTGGCTTTTCCTGCCTGGATTCAGCTACTGCTCTCCTTTGTTGGCCTTTCTAAATTCCAGGTCTGGACGTACATAAGCAGAAGGAAGGATTTGTCTTCCTGTTTTGTAGCAGCCTCTCGTATCCCCTCCTTCAGAGCAGACTTTGGGCTGAAATTGCCGTCCCAGCGCTCAAGGGTTATCCCTGCTCACCATCTCCTCTGCCCTTCATCCTACTTCACGTGGCTCAAGGAAGAAATATGCTGCAGTCAGGAATCCAGCAGGCACAGCTTCCTCTGACATGCTCAGCAGATGTTTCCGTTTTCAGCAGAAAAAGGCTTTTCGAAGGCTTTCCTTATTCACTTGAGGCCTGTCTGTGGTTCTTGCTTGCTGGATAGAATCATTCTTACTTTCTGAGAGGATGAGTGCTTGAATAAATTGAACAAAAACATGTGCATGTGGAGAGATAAAAATCTAGGGATTTTTGTGTTTGCCCACAAAATGTTAATGTTTGCTGGAAATAAAGTTGCTTGCACAAATGTCTTAAGCTGAATGTAAAAGGATGAACATACGCAACTGAAGAAAACACATTATACGTTTAAAAAACATTTGTATGTAATTTTCACAGTTCTCTTGCTCTTTGAACTATTTGTCTCCTTTCTGTGCTTCTCCATATTGCGGTGTAAACTTCTGAAGTTGCAGAATTATTTCTCTTCACTTAAATTTGTATTGAATCTCAGTCCTCATTTCTACTCAGGACCAGTTGCGTTCTTCCTAATAAAACACTCAGTTTCTGTATTCCCCTAATATTCCAGGTGCTTTTGCAGTTTCCATGCAGATTAGCTTGGGTAGTCTTTCATCTTTGGTCCTTGACATCCACACGTGAGCCACAGAATAGCTGTCATCTTGCAGGCTCATGTGTTATATCTGGAAAGGCATCAGTGTTTGTAGTTTAAGATGGTAAAACCAGTCGACTTCAGTTTTAACCTCTTGTTTTCCTGTATTTAGGGTTTCCTCAACTTTTGCATCTTTAGGTGACTTTTTTCCAATGCTTGCTTTGTCTCCAAAATTGAGGGAAAATAAAAACATTTTTATTATATGAAGGTTATGTACTGCGGAAGCTTGATTATGATATAACATGCCTGTATGAACAGCTAAGTGTTTGAAAATCAATTAATATTAATATAGTTGATACCTGGGTGTATTTATTTATTCATATTTTTGAATCTATATATGCCTGTGTGCAAACCACCATGCAGACAAAAACAATGTATCAGAGCTCCGACGTGCGTTTAATCATAAAAATCCAGGAACTACAATTCTTTGATTACCTGCAGTTAGTATCACATAAACCTTGCTAAATGTTCCTCTGTCAGTCCACAAAATCTACACATTATCTTTGCAGTTTCCTTATCTCTGCTTCAAATCAGAAAAATGAATAAAGAAAAAAAGCTTTTGAATCCCTTGATTTAGAGAATATTAAGAAAGAATTTATTTCCAGCAATGGTAACAAAGCCATAACATACCCTGATTTTCTGTTCCTGTAAGCTTACAATATTATTCACATACTGAAGTCTATCTTATTTTGCAAGTTATGCATAATGACTGAAGGACCACTTCAAAGAAGAACAGAGCATTTTTTGTATAGCAGAGCATTTAGGTATTTTAATAATTGAGGAAAAAATGCTGATTCATTGGAACCAAACAGTGAAACAGTACATTTTGATAAATTACCCAAATCAAAAAGACCTTGAATGAATGGATTAAAACACCTTGTTGTGAACATTTTCTTTTATTTGAAAATATTTCTCTTTCCCTGTTTTCCTTTAGTTCTCCCTCTTTCTCTCCCTGTGTCTTCTTCTGTCTCTTTCTTTTTCTCTTTCTCTCTTGTTCTTGCTCTTGCTCTTGTTCTTTCTGTTTCTCTCTTTCTCTCACTCCCTCTTTCAAAACAACCTTTTATTTTAGAATTGTCATAGATTTAGAACTCATAAATGCATGTGAAATGATTTTGCTTGATCCAGGCTGAAATATCTTCTGTTGTTTTTTTCAATTTTTTAAAGATTTCAACATGTTAGAAAAAGAGGATCAGTATAATCTTCCCACTAAATTAATTCAGTTACTCGCTCTTAAAACTAGCTTTTCCCCCCCCTCCACCACTCTAATGAGAAGGTTGTTTATAAATTTACCTCCCTTTATGCTTAGATTAGATTGTTGGGGTTTTTTTTTCAATATCGCATTAGTGCCAGCATCCTGTAGTACAGCTACTTCTTTGCCTATCCCAGTGTTGTTCTTAGATATTTGCCAAGAGCCATCGCACCTCCCCTCTGACTTCACTTTGCTGAGCTGACAAATCAAGTTCTTGTGATCACCTCACGGGCTGGAGGTTCTTCACCCTCTTACCTGTCTTGGCAGCCCTTTGCCTGACCATGACTGATCAGACTGTACATAACCTTCGCAATGAAGCCTTGCCTGCATCTAGGGTTATAGCATAAAATAATTTCCTCTAATAGCACCCCACTGGCCTTTTTTTTCCAGGTGGATATCACATACCTGGCATACAGATGTGCAACGAAATGATACCCCAAGTCTTTTTCCTCCCACTGCATCCAGCCGTTTGTAGTCCTAACTTATAACCTGAAACAGTTTCATTAATTCCAGAGTGTGATCTTCCACATTCTCACACGACATTTAATTCTGTTTCTATTATTCCCAGTCCTTAAAGTCATTCTATTCTTTCTTACATAATATGCCAAAAGTCCTACATTCTTCATAGATAGGAAAAGTGTTTCTGGGCCATCTCTGCTATTATTATGCATTTCTTCTCTTAATGCAGAATTAATGCTTTATTTTGTGTATATATAGTATTAGGAAGCCCCTGGATGCATTTAACTGACTGCACTAAGCATATAGTGTTAACACTCGCCTTCGTCATACCCGTTACTCGTGTGAGTAGTACGAACCTTCAGTTCAAGTGGATTCAACAGTCCCAAAACGCCAGCCCTATCCTGGCAGTCAGGGGGGCTCTGAGCATGTAGGGGCTCTTACCCCGGTACAGAGCTGCAGGGCTTGAGCACAGCTGGGGTCTGCAGTATGTGCTGCAGCACCATCTTAAATCAAGACTTCATGTAGGGAAGGATGGAATTCCTTTCCCAACATGTATTGCATCCTGCATGCTTCGAATCTTTGTCCCATCTGTTTAAACCTTGCTCTTGGTCTTAAGAGTGCAACTTTTTGCTAAAAAGTCAAGATTATTAAAATCAAGCTTGTGAACATATAAGTGCAGGAGATCTATCTGAACAGGCACATACGTTGTTTTGATTTTGTACTGACCGTGATAAAATTAACACTTCCTTCTTCTTACCTGACAGGTTAAAAAGTCAAGATTTCTAAGTATTTTTTAAATACTTGTGAGCTGAAACTTACAGCTGGTTTCATTGGTTTGACTAAGGCAGGGAATCTGACATTTTAATTGCTTGAAATTGAGCAAAAGAAATGCCAAGAAGGAAAACCCTCTGATTTTTCTGTTTTCTGTTGGGGTTTTAGCACTCTTTTCAAGGAAATGAGTTATTCTGATTGGCCTTTAGAATCCTCTGCAGAAGACAGATGAGGAACTATGAATCTTTAAAATAGGTCAACATCTCAGTAATTATTGCTTTAATTAGTGACAGCCCCATAATTATTTTTTTATTTTGTTCAATTTAATAAGAGTCAGAGATATCCCAATTTGGCTAATTTGAAAGGAGTTGTGCCCTTGATTTTTAATGGGCTTCACCCAGTCTGTCAGATTACCTGGAAGCGTACATGGTAAAAAATTTAAAGGCTGTACCTTTAGTTTTCCTGTCATAGCTGCTCTTCTCATTTTATCCACAAATATTAGTAGACTGAACAGATATGGTCTAAAGAAAGAACAAATAGGAAAAAGTTCTTAATTAGGTTTGAAAAACAACAGTGTGAAGGCAAGAGCTTTTTACAGTGACCTGTACACTCACTAAAAAATGTTCTCTCAGTTGATTGCCTCGTACTCTGGATGTATAACAGTAAATCAAATCATAAAACTTTAAATAGTCAAAAAATACTTTAAATACCTCTAACTGATCTAGTTTGCGAGATCTGAATGGTATATGGAGGAAGTTTTAGGTTCAGAAAAGACTGAACAGTCCTTTTACACAGGTGTGTCATAACCCTCTGAAGTAGGGAAGATCTGTCAGTCAGGTTTTTCCATATTCCAAGCACTGTAAAGATGTCTTCAAAGGATTCTGTAATTCTCTGCTAGAATTGCTAAGAAATTAATGCTATTGCCTTGCTTACTAACTCCTTTACCACTTACATTCATTAAGATCGGTTTAGATGTACACTAGTTAGTTCCTGTGAATAGATACTTCACCTTGTATTTTCTTGCACAGAACACTTACCCAAAATCTGTTAGTGATGGAGTTAGCAACATTAGATTACATTTGAAGTACTTTTGTACAAGTATTGTGTATTTAAGTTAATATTATTCAACATGCAACCTGTACTTCACTGCCTAATAAACAGAATTACTTTAATACAGTGAATTATAAACCAACCTTAGCATCAACAGTACATGAAGTTAATTTGGTAGTTTCCTGGTGCTAATCAAATTGTCATCAAGTTACGTTTTCAAATATTTTATAGTAACAGAGTATTCCAAATTGTGTATTTCTTCCCTATTTCCTGATCGTGGGACTTCTCTAGTCAGATTTTTTTAAGACTACTCCCGACACACAAATATTTAATATTAAGAAGTGCTGTACTCTTAATACCCACCATGCTATTAAAGCAGTTCCTGATTAAGAGAGAATTAATTTATGTTTGACTGCAAATTACTATCTCTATTATCTCACTTCTTAGTTATTCTGGTAATTTATCAGTATCAGCAGAGCTAAGTAAGATGAAAGAAATGTAAGGAAGTTTGTGCAGAGTGCGAAAATTAATCTCATGCCATACCTTGCTGGCTGGCTCATCCGCTCTCCCGCACCACGGCAGTGGCAGTCGTGCACCAGGCCTTGAAGCGACAGATGCAGTGCTGCTTCTCTGCATCTCTCAGTGGAGGCATCGGGGAAGATCCTGCTGCTGGGACAGGCTCTATTCCACAGGCAGTGGGAGAGTGCTTACTCTGCCAGAGGGCTTGCTTTGCTTACCGCCTGACTTACCTGTGCTCTACACCTTTCTTAGCCACCGCCTTGAATACAGGAGGGCAGGTGAAACAAAATGAAATCTTGGTATTTAATCAGCCTGATTCATAAGCTCAATTAAAGGCTTAATTTTAACTTTTTGAAGAGGACTAGCCTGTTACTGTAACTGGGCAATACCTTGACTTTGTCCCTTGCTATAGTATGACTGTTTGTCCCGGAGTGAAACTGATGCCCCAGACTGCCTCAACAGCTGTAGCAGGCATGTAGCAGCCCATTTCCCTTCCTATTTGCGTGTCACAGCTGATATTCTACAGCGCCGAATTTGCACAAGAGGGATAGCCGCGATTCCCTTTGGACAGGCATGAAAAGATAGCCTTTCAGACTCTACATTGAAAAACCTTTAGAATGACGTGCATTTAACGTGTTAAAGCTATTTTCGACGGGGAATGTGGCTTCTAAATTGTCCGTGCTGGAAGTTCCCCGAGTTCCGCCGCGGGGGCGGGGAGGGAGCGCTGCCCCGCGTGTGCTTGCGCTGCGCCCTGCCGCACTGGGCTGGGCGCCGGGCGCGGCCGCCAGGGGGCGCCGCGGTGGCGGCGGCGCTGGCCGGGGGGGCGGGGGCGGAGCGTCCCGCCGCGCCCCCCCCCGCAAAGCCGGGCCGGCCCCGCCCGGGGCAGCGCCCGGCCGCCGTGGGGCCAGGCCCTGCTGCCGCAGCTCCGGGCAGGCGTCGCTTCGGGAAGGAAAAGGAAAAAAATAATTAAAAAAAAAAAAGAGTGGGGGGAGAGGGGGGCGTGTCTTAAGGCTTCTAACTGCAGAGGGGGCCGGCAGGCAGCGCTCCCCCTCTCCTCCCCGTGGGAAGCCATGATTGAGTTAGTCTCGGAAATCAGGCTACCCCGAGGAAAAATTGCTGAGAGCAGGGTTTTCGTTCCGTTTTCAGAGCAGGAAGGGAAGTGATGAATATTAAATGCAGGTTATTTTCAGATGCCGCCACCAGAACCTCAGTACTCCTACGGCAGCAGTATGACATCAGAAAGGGAAATGCACGGCTCTGGGTGGCATGGGCCATCACCTGGGCCTTTCAGACCTTGCTTACATCTATTTTTTATGTGCTACATCATCATCACCACCGTTATTATTGCTACTGGAGTTTAGAAGGCAGCAAGGTTCCCTGTCTCTGGACGCTCTCCAAAAGAAAGCTCTATCCATTCCAAAGAAAGTTCCATTTCTTTCCAAGCGTTAAGAAATATTTTAAAGGCTACACTGAGAGATTGGCAGTGGCAGGCTCGCTTCCATATTTATGTTTCTTTTGCTATGGAATAATATAATGTTTATAGCCAATCTTTAGTATCGATTTCCAAGAAGAAAAAAGAGAAGTGAGTTGTGGCGGACATAATGCCTCGATGCAGGGGTGGTCAGCTGATGTTTGTAATCCTGCAAAAAGTTTAACTGGGCACTTCAGGTCGCTCAGGACACATCGCGTTTAAAAGCCCTCCCTGCTCTCTACCTGTGTAAGGGTCAATCTTGGCTGCGGCTCATCCTGGCTCACACACAAGCAGGCGAAGATGGACTTTTCTCTGTTCCCTGCGCGGCTCCCCTGAGATCCTGCGACGCTCTGGGTCTTACAAAGGAAATATAAGCAAGAAGCGATGGTAAACAGAAATTATCACACTCTGAGGCTGCATAGATAAACACACACAAATGTGCATATACGTGTGTAGGTAGATGTATATATGTGTACAGGTATCTCAAAGCAAGAAAAGAGAACAGCTATGCGGCATGGCAGGAGCAGGCAATGCATCAGGGGAGACTCGACCCCAACTTGCTGAGCTGGAGGGAAAGGACAGAGTAACCCCTGTGCTTCATCTGTCCTCTGGACCACGCAGGGATGATTACAAGGGGGTGAAAAGGCGAGAGGCTGGGGAAAGGGCAGGAATCGTCCCCTTTATGCCCTTGCAGAGAAGGGCGACCAGTCCAATCTGCAATCCAGTCTCTGGCAAAAAACCCGCTGCGATCAGCACTGTCTGCTGAGTGCAAGAGGGAGGAGGGCAAAGCCCTCGACCACCGGGCGGATAGTATTGTTATCATTATTGTTCTTGTGGTTATTACCGTTACTTAGTTGGTTTGCCTTATTTAGCGTTTGAGAGCATCCCCTGCCCTCGCTGGCTGTGGCCGCCGTTTGATAGAGGGCAGTGCAGAATCAGGCCGCGGAGGTGGCCGCCGACGGAGCCTGGACGGGAGCGGGGCAGACCCCCTGCAGGACCTGCCTCAAACCCGGCTGTTTCAGACGGGGGGGGGGGGCGGAGGCGGACTTGCCGGGAGGGGTGCGCGGGGGGACCCGCCCGGGGACGCCGTCGGGGCAGCGGCTCTGCACCGCGCACAGGCGGAGGCGTGGGCGGACCCGCTTTCCTGCCGCCTCCGCACCCCTGCCCTGCCCGCCGCTTCTTCCCCTGCGCTTCAGCCCCGTTGGGCTGCTGGGTTTTTCTTCCGCCGGGGACGCTCCCGCCGCGCCGGGCCACCCGCTGCCGCCGGGACGTGCCCGCCCGGCCGGGGGCAGGCGGTCCCGGCGGGCCGCGGCAGGAGCTCGGTG
Organism: Aquila chrysaetos chrysaetos; assembly: GCF_900496995.4. NCBI lineage: Eukaryota > Metazoa > Chordata > Aves > Accipitriformes > Accipitridae > Aquila > Aquila chrysaetos. Next base: position 39,311,052 of record NC_044007.1, read on the forward strand.
CCGCCGCCAGCACCAGGGACAGCGCCGGCAGCGGCCGCGGCCCCGGCCCCGGCCCCGGCCCCGGCCCCGGCCCCGGCCCCTGCCCGGCCCCGCCGCTCCTTTGTTCCGCCGCCGGCGAGGCCCCGCGGAACAAAGGCTTCCGCCGCCGACGGCGCGGGGGCCCCGGCCTCTCCCCCCCCCCCCCCCCCCACCTTCCGCTCACCCCGCCGACGTGGCCCCGCCACCGCGGCCCCGCCACCGCCTCCACCGGGACCGCGTCCCCGGCGCCCCGGCCGCGCATGCACCTGCCCCCGCGCACGCTGCGCTGCCGCCGCTGCCCCCCCCCCGCCCCCGCCAGTAAGCTGCCCCGCGCACCCTACTCCGCCGCCGCCCCCCGCTCCGCGCTCGTCAGCCGCTGCCTTGCGCCTCGCCCTGCCGCCCGGCCCCGCGCACAAAGCCCGCACGCCGCTCCGCCGCCTCCCCGCCGCCTCCCCGCCGCACCGCTGCCCTCCGGCACCGCTCTGCGCCGCTCTCCCCCCCGCCGGGCCCCGACGCTGCCCTCCCCCCCCCCGCCCCCTCCTCCGCGCAACCTCCGCACAGTCCTCCTCTTCGCGCATCCACGCTGCCCCTCCGCACATTGCTCTGCTGTAGTGACCCCCCCGCCCCCCCCCCCCAAGTCCCCCCCCGCCCCGTGCACCAACGCCGCACATGGCTCTGCCGGCCGGCGGCACAGCCGCTGCTCCGCTGCCCCCTGCGCGCTGCTCCGCTGCCCCCTGCGCGCTGCTCCGCTGCCCCCTGCGCACCGCTCCGCTGCCCCAGGGCCCACATTCCTCGGCTTCCAGAGGAGACCCGCAAGAGGAGGAGCCATTACCGAGCGGGCACTCCTAGCTACCGGCTGGGCGATGCGCAAAGAACAATCCTCGCGATGATAATAATAGAAAACGTATTTATTTCCCATTAATCGACTTTACATGGTTCAGCCCAGGAAAAAGCGAGAGGTCGAGTCACCACTACCTTGAAAAACCACCACGGCTACCGCACCGCTCCAGTACTCCCCCACGGCCCCGTTACCTGCTGCTGACAGCTGCCCCAGCGGGCGCCCATCCCGTGGCAGCGGCGTCTCCTCTCCGCCGGGCTGAGCCGTTCAGTCCGCCAGTCCTAGTTAGTCTTGGTTTCCGTTGGTGAGTACAGGCTGTCGAGCTCTTTATTGCCTTCTCTCCCCCCTTTTTTTTAAATTTTCTTTTCTAATTTTTAACTTATTGCTATTATTTTTATTATTAACGTTATTATTATGTTATGTTCTAGTGAGATCTTTCATGCTGCCTTGAGGATCCGCTCTTGGCATTCACCGCGTGCCTTAATTGTATGACATTAAATCAAGGTCCGCTGTGAACACGGAGAGTCAGAGCCTTGGAGCGCTCTCTCTCTCTCTCCCTCTCTCTGGAAGCAGAATAGCAACTGATCCCCGAAAAACCCCGGTAATTTCCCTCCGCCCTAGTCCCGTCCTGGCCTGGGCTGCATGTAATTCATGCTTGAGTTTTCTTACTAGCCCGTCTGTTGTTTGCAATGCCCAGGAAGCTGTTAAATACGTATTTACTGGATTAAAAAAAAAAGTAGAAATTAAGCGTGTGCCTATTACACACTTCCAGGCGACTGCTTTAATTTCGCCAGCGTCTTCGCGTGATTTTGAACGCAGGAGTTGGCTCTCCCCGACTCGACGTCTGTGGTTTGGCATCCCTGGCTGGGAGGGACCGTGTCTCTCCGGCTGCCTCGGTCCGCCTGGTCCTGCGGCTCCGCTGGAGTGCGGGCGAGGGGAGCCCGCACCCCCAGAGCATCCCCGCTCCTCTCGGCCGGGGCGGGGAGAGGGGGTCTTTCGGCGGTGAAAAATGAAAGGGCAGGACCTGTCATCTTTCTTTGTAAAGCGGAAAAAAATTTAACTCACTCGCACCTGCCCCTTTCCCGGGAGGGTCTGGGCAGCCCATCTGGCCTGCCTACACTGAACTGGGCGAGTGAGGAAACGAGAGGTAAAGGCATTGCAGTAGTAACAAAAAAAAAAAAAAAAAATTAAAAATCAACCTAAGCTTTTTTTTATTATTATTACGCTTATTGCCATCTTTCACAGCTTAGGACGGGGACCATTCCTTCTCGGTGCCGATGGCACTCCGGGGAGGAGCGGGGCGGCCGGGCACCGTGCATCGCCCTGCGAGCTCGACCCCGGCCGGACCCCAGGAACCGGGGGGGGCTGACCTCGACTGCTGCCTCGGCGCCAGGGCCCGGGAGAGAGAGAGGAGGCGAAGCGGACTGCGCTGCGGCTGCCGGCGGCGGCCGGGCTCCGGTGGCGAGCTGGGCTTCGCGGAGACTTTTTCCCGTGTCTTGCCGGGGCATCCGGGGGCAAGCTGGGCAGGCGGCTCCGGCCCCCCCTCGGCACCGCAGCTCCTGCGTGCGGCCGCCTGGAAAACAGACAAAGCGAGAGCGTTAAAAAGGCAGGCGGGGAGGGAAGGGAAGGCAAGGCAAGGCAAGGCAAGGCAGGCGGGGAGGGAAGGGCGCCGGGAGCCCGCACGCCGCGCGGTTGCCAATGACAAAAGGGAGAGAGGGGGGAGTCAAAGCAGGGGAAGGGCGGGGAGGGAAGGGGAAGGGGAGGAAGGGAAGGAAAGGAAGGGAAGGGGGGCCACACGGACTGACGCGGAGCTGGGGTCGGCCAGACCCGAGCCTCTGGAGCTGCTCGCTCTGTGGCCGAGGAGGGACGAGGCGGAACGCCCATCACCGCAGCGCCGGGGCAAGCGGGCACCTGGGTCTCTGCAGCGCGGTGGGAACCGGCCAGCCGCGGGTAACCGCAGAGAGCAACCTGCTTGCCCGCCGCTGCAAAAATCCCCGGAGAGCAAACGCAGGAGAAAGCTTAAAATTAAAAGAAAAAAAAAAGGATAAAATAGAAGGGGGTAGGGAACAGCAGTTCCCCCTTCTTTCTCCCCCTAAAGAGCGTAGGAGAGCAAAAAGCGAAATCCATGGGGAGAAATCCAAGCATCCAAATAAAAATAAGAATTATGAACACACTCCAAATATTAAAAAAATGGTAATAAAAAAGAAAATGGTCAAACCTGCTGAGGGCTGGCGGCTCCTCCGCCCAGTCGGAGCCGCGGAGGGCAGGAGAGCAGGAGAGCCCCACTAGCTGCTTTCGGGGGGTAGGAAGCGGTCCGGTCTCTCCCCCTCGCTTGCTGCTCCAGAATTAGGGATTAATGCCTCTCCAGCCAAACAAATAAGGCATCTGCCTTCAGTACAAGAGGATTACACGGGGCTGCTGACGTCACCAGCCAGGCAGATGTTGGCTCCCAAAGTCCTGATCATCTCCCGTGTCCTTGAAACCCGGCACAATCCCAGCCCCGCGCCGCCCGGCCGGGTCCCCGCAAGGTCGAGGGGGACCTGCTCGGAGGGGACCCCGCCGAGCCGCTCACTCCCAAAACGTCCTCTCGCATCGTCGGGAGAGAAAGGTGTGAAAAGCCGAGCCCGGCAGAAAGTTCAACCCTCCCCCTTCCCTCCGGGTCCTCTCCCCCCCCCGCCGCCTTCTTCCCACCTCCCCAACCTCAATGTCACATGAATCTGTACAGTCATAGCGAGGAAGAGGAGCCTAGTCCCCGGCTCACCCAGAGGCCACCCTCCCCGCACGGCAGCCGACCCCCCCCTCACTGCGGCACCGCCGCCGCCCCCCCGGACCCGCACCGCCCCAGCCTCCGGCCCGTCCCACCCCGGAGGCTGGCACCGGGCCGGGAGAGCAGCGGAGCCGCGCCGCGCCAGGCCGGGCCGGGCCGGGCCAGGCCGAGCCCCCGCGGGCTTTGTTCCCACTGTGCCTGTCCCGGCGGGGCAGCGGACAGAAGCGGCTCGCCGGCCGTGAGGGGACAGCCCGCTCCCGCGGCCCCGGGGCTAAGCGGTGCCTCTGCGGCAGGCAGGCCCCTTGGGGCGGGCAGCAAGCTGAGCCGGGCCCGGCCGAGCCGAGCCCGGGCAGGCAGAGAGCGCGGAGGTCGCTCAAGGCCTCCTGTCGCCTTGGGGGGGGGGGGGCGGCGGGAGACACAGAAGTAGGGGAGGGGTTCCTGGCTAAAGGACCTCGAGGTTGTGTATGTGCAGTTCTTAGGGGGAGGCAGAGCGGTTTGTCATTCTCGGAGCTTAGCCCTGAGTTTGCTGATAGCTGTTCTGGAGCTGTGGGGTGGAAGTGCCGCAAAGAGCATCTGAAAGGGGAGTCCAATTAGAAGCGTGATCAAAATAAAAAAAGAAATTTGCCTGAGAGCCATGTCTGTTGCCTTTGCTGTGGCATAAAGTCCATGACTCATCACCGCTAGTCCCTTTGCATCAAACAATGGTTTCAATCATTTCGGTACCGCAGAAAGGCAAAGTAAACGATGTGACATAACGGAGTGGGATGAAGAAGAAGGGATCGCCAGTACCTAGGCTCCTGTTGGGTTGATGTTGCTGTTGTTGTTCAAAGGACCTGTTTTATAGATCTGTTCCATATTATCCTTGTCCGTCAAAGTGGCATTTAATTTTTCCAATTGTGGAACTTGGTCACTGATAAAATCAATTTAATTTACACCACTGTCATTCAGCCGATCCGAGCAAGAGATTTATTTTCGGCTCGGAGTTGAAGGGGAAAAAGCAATCGTATGCAGAATGGAGAGATCCTTTTACTTCTTTTGCGGGCAGTAAGCAGAGAAATCACTAGCGTCGCATTTGAACAGAGTTTGCTCTCAGGCAGGAGAATTATAAATGTAATTTCTCGAGTCTTCTGCGTGGAACCCCGAGCAGCCACACGAAAGGGAAAACAAGACAGGCAGACCAGCTCGGTTCCCCGTCGTTCTGTGGGGGCAGGCAGCCCGCCTCACCCCCTTTTTCCCCCGGGGTGAGCCGCGGCCCGGCCCCGGCCGCCCGCCCGCCCTCCCGGTACCTGTCCATGGTGCTGACCCGCCGGCGGCGGCGCGGCGCTGCCCTCCGCGCCCGTGCGGGCGGCACTGCGCGCCCCGCCGCGCCCGCGCTGCCAGCCGCCGCCCAGGGGCCAGGGAAGCTGCGGGGCGTCCCGGGGCGCTTCTAAACCCGCCTGGGCTTTCTGATTATTATTACTAGAAATTAGTTTGTTGCTGTTGTTTTTTTTTTTTTTTTTTTTTTTTAATTCAGCACCTTGGAAGGAGGTGCGGGGCCGGGGCGGGGGGGATTTGGCTTTCTTGGGTTTTATTTGATAGCTCGCCTGTTTCAAAGTGCTTTTAATTAGTGACGCCTGGGCAAGCCCACATTACAATGAAAAGTGGTTAATATCGGACAACGGTCTTAAAACCTCGGACTCTCATTTGTTTCCTTAAACGGATTAACGTGGAAATTCAGACGCGGTTTTCGGTAAGTGGTACCTACCTACCGGCTGACCTGAAAAGAACTGACAACATTGCAAACTATTTTTTTCATTGCATGTTACAGCGGGAATAACTTGCACACAATGTTTAAAGATGCTCTAAAATCTCACGTTACGTATATACGACCTCTTTCCGAGCCTAAAGTTCTTTCTTGCTATGTGGCTACATGCATACGCACATGCATACACTCTTTCACACACACACACATACATGTATGTATACATAAAGTTTAAATAATTTAGTGGAAAAGTCAGATCGTCGGTTCACGAGTCTTTTCTCAGATGACTCCCCCCCCCCCCCCCCCAATTTGCTAACGTTGCTCCTTCTTAGCATTTTAAAGCAAGGACAGGTCTCGGATTATTTCTTCGGTCCCCCCCTTCTCATAACATGCTCCCCTGCCTTGAATAACGTGGGCTAAGAGCAGCTGAAATAGCCGCTCAGACGCAGGAGGCTCTGAACGCAGCAGCTTTAGAAACTGTGCATTAGCCCTGCAAGGAGAAATGTGTGGGCTCTCTCAAATGTGAGGTACTACCGGCTAGGGAAAAGGCAGAGTTGCAGCCATTCACACTTCATGGGCTGGGAGACTTCTTTCAAAAGAGCCCTGAAGTATTTAGGATTTGGGGGAAAACCCTTGTACCGGAAGAAAATGGCCTAAACACAATAGGACTCGCCATTTTTTCCTTCCAAAGCACAAAGCAGCTCCGCGGCTTCAGCACCACACAAAGGAAGCCCGGACCCTCTGAATTCTCTTACATTTTCCCCCACGATTTCAAAAGCCTTCCCCTCTAACCGATCCGCTTTCCCAGGAGCGCTCACACAGAAAGAAAGAAAGAAAGGAGGAAGGGGAGGGGGAGAAAAGCGACCAGGCTAGGCGAGAGGGAGACAGTTTTGATCTTAGTTTATTTAAATCAAATCCTGCCAGGGAAAAGTACCACTATCACATGTGCACTTGAGGCGGGGGGGGGGGGGGGGGGGGGGAAGGAAATCCCCCAAAACCAAACCAGCTGGAAAGCTGTTTTGACCACCGCATTCCTTCAAGCTGGGCGGACTCACGTTGCACCACAGAGACTCGAGCAGGACTACCCTGCCTGACGATGTGTGTGTACACACAGGCGCGCACATCCCCGTGCCAGAAAAACGCATTTCCAGCCCAGCAAAGCCCCCAAACTGATGTGGAAAATCGCCCTCTGCCCCCCGCGCCGCCCGCGCCCGCGGGAGCTTCGCACTCCCGGTTGCTGCCCTGCCTCCCCGCCGCGCTCCGCTCCGCCGCCTGCCGCTCTCCCTCCCCTGGCTTTTATTTTCTTATCTGAGTAACTCGGCAAAAGGCTGATAAAGAGGGGATGATATTAAAAAAAAAAAAAAAAAAAGGAGAGAGAGAGAGAGAGAGAGGGAACAACAAAGAATCAAACCAAACCCGAACAACCCCAACCTAGACCACAACAGCCTCTCATTATCCCTATGAAATGCAGCAAGAGATTTTGTACTTACAGCCAGCGCTAAAGTGAGTAATCCTCATCCCAGCGTGGTTGGGTTTGGGTTGGTTTTTTTTTTTTTCTCTTTTTTTTTTTGTCGGTTTGTTTTTAAGTACTTGTTTGTTCCCATCGTCCATGGCTCGGAGTGAATGCAAGCAAAAAAGGCCGGTTAGCAGGAATAAAAATAGAAGCGATTTCATTGTGTAAATGCAGCAAAGAGACAAGATGCTGTGTTTCTCCTAATACTTTCTGCTTGGGAACCAGCAGCTCTCAGCTCAGGAAAGCAGGACTCTGTGTGAGTCTCCCCCTCCTTTCTCTCTCTCTCTCACACACGAACACGAACACGCACACACACACATACACACTTACTTTTCTTCGTCTTCCTTTTTTTTTTTTTTTTTTTTTTTTTTCAAAAGAGGGCAGGTCGTTCCCTGAATCCCAATGAGTTAAGTCAGTCACTTTCCTTCGCATGCATCACAGCCTCCTTAGAGCTGCAGGCACAAAAGAGCATTTAGCTGCCTCCAATTTGTGTAGCAGGCCTGTCCTTAATTTGGTTTTTTTGGTGGTGGTTTTTTTTTTTAAAGTATAATTAAATCATGTATTTCACTCAATATAAAAATACCATGTCCCCAACTTTGACGATTGAACCACTAATTGTAACCTTTTAAGTAAATTCCTGAACTTGTATGCATACTTAGCTGGTCTGCAGGGGCTTCACAAGAAATTGATGCACAGTATTTCTCAGCTGTGCAGACCTGCACCCTGCTTCCTGCAAAGGTCAGATCTGTACAATCCACAATTACTTTCCAATGAAGTCTTATATCAACAAAATCTCCTTGAAAGGATTACAGGCCTTTAAAAATAAAGCTTTAATCTTAAATATACATGGTGGCATATTCCATTTCAATCAAATATGAGGGATTGTTTAAAAAAGTAACCACACACACATACATGTGTTTTTGTGCAGGGTTACTTTTTCCAAGTGGATGGAGAAAAGCGTAAGCACAGTGGTACTCACTCCACATTTCAGCAGCTATTTTATGCCGATTCTTTCTTCTAGCCAATACAGGAACATCCATGTGTGTATATATATATGCATGTACATAGGTATATAAAAATTTTATCTTTTAAAAATATACACATATAAATAAATACATATTCGTGTATGACAGAGTGTGGCTAGCCTGGCCATGTCAAGGGCTGAAACCCGCAGGGCTGGCAGAAGCCTGTCATGAGGCAAATGAAGCGCCAAAGCGACCCAGCAGTGGCCCTTGCCGGTGCGGAGCTACAGCGAGAAGAAAGGCAGGTCTGCACCGGGGTCTGTGGGCACAGCCCGGAGGCCAGGGGCCCTGGAGGACACCAGGGGACTGTGAGGGGCAGGGGCCACCCCGACATCTCGGTCACCTCAGGAGTTCTTGACACTTTCTTTGCGTCCCTGTCATCTCCTAATTCCAGCTGCACTTGCTCAAATGGGTGGTAATCTGACTCTAGAGGAGATTAAGGAACCAGAGATAGCTGCATTTAGGATTACCGAAAGGAAATGAAGGAATCTAATCCACTCCCACCCCTTACGTTACTGGGTTTCAATAAGACTATACCACCTTTTAGGATTTTAAACAAATGAAATCGCTTGGAGAAGGGGACAGAAAGAGACCAAGTGATAGAGAGTGTGTTTACCCATTAAATGAATTGAATAGCAGAGGATAAGGTGAATTGCAAAGGCGGCCACGGCCGAGCTGCCTTCTTCTGCATCCCAATAACCACAGTATTTGAACGGGCCCAAGGCTCGCAGCTTCCTCAGAGCTCTCCTCAGGACCAGGACAGGTTCAGGAAGGCCATGCTGGAGATCCATGTATGAATTGCAAAATCAATCTAGTACTGGTTTGAGCTGCAATATGACACCCCCTCCCCCGCCAAATTCCACACCTCAAAAGCCAAAACCCCACAATGTAATGTGAAGCTCTAAGTATGTCGTTTCTGGTCAAGAAGAATTATCGGTAAACCTTAGAATGTCCTTGGCTTCAGAGGATTGCTTCTGCTCTATTCTTGATCTTGTAGCGCCAAAAAGAAAATAACTAGCACTTACTACAGTGATAAAAATAAAGTCCTCTTGTTTTTTCCTAGTTTCACTTTAAACCAAGGAAACAACATATCCCTTTGCTTCCAAAGATATAAGCAGTCTACAGAAAGAGGACTGAGCTAACCTAGTCCTCAGACCAGTTCCTCCTTCTTTGGAAAGACTGTAACATGAGTAACACGGAATTAAAAAAAAACCAACCAACCGAAAAAAACTGCCAAACAACCAATCCAAACAAATGAAAAAAAAACCCCAACAAACCCAAACCTGTGAAATCTAAAGGTGTTTTCTTTTTGTCATCTCAAATATAACCTTCCCCTTTCCCAGACGATTTTTATATTTGAAGTGCTAGACTGCCTACAAGCAGCCTCTCTAAATAATATTTAATATGAATGTGCTTAATTGTATTGCGCTTCTTCATATACTGATTATCCTTGGTGCATTATCGGGGTAGTCTAAAATGCTCTTGGGTTGCAAGGAAAGAGACTTAACAGGAGGGAAAAAAATGGCTAGTCATCTCTGAGTAAGATTTTGTTTTGTAGAGTGCTTGTCATGGTCCTTTGCAAGCCGGGAAGCAACGTGAATCAAAAGCCTCGGAAGAAGACCTACGTCGACAGAGGCTCCATATATAGCAGGCGCTAATTATTAAAGCTCATTCCCTGATTTAGGACTCTATTTTCCTTAGCAAGCTCGTCATCCTGACACAACGCAGCTCAGGATGTTTGTTCAAAGCTTATGAAAATGTAACCCAACTCATTGCTAGAAGTTGTTGCTAATTAGTTGATAATAAACTTCTCCGGCCAGGACACAAAAGTCTTTCAGAAGTGCAAGGTGTTCTTTGTGATGCCCTCACAAGGGGAATTAGCATATCAATTCGGCAGGGGAACAATACATCAGGGCGCTCGCCTTCCCCCTCCTCCTCTCCCCCCCCCGCCCTCCCTTTCTCCCCTTCCTAACGTTTTAAGTGGATGTGGTGGGCATGGAAGCGAAAGGCTGGGGTCCCCAGCGCTGCACCGCCCCGTCCCGGGGCTGCGGCAGGCTCCGGGCTGAGCCCGCCGCGCTCATTGCACTTGTAGCCGCGTCCCGCTTCGGAAACGAGCCCCTGGGCGTGCGGGGCTGGCGGACCACCGGGCAGCCCACCCCTCCACACCGCTGGCTTTACGACCCCTCCTCTGTGGCGCTGACAAATGGAGATAGCTGGGGGTTCGCGAGCCCCCGCCCTGCCTCCCCCTCCCCTCGCCACCGATGAAAGGGTTTCAGCCTGAAAGCCTTTTGCAAATGGATGTTTTACAACGCCTCCCGCCCCCGCCAAGGTAATTCTGCTTCCCAATATCCTTAATAAAGACTGTTGTTCCCCCTTCAGTTGTTAAAGGTTTCTCTGACAGACTGGTCTTTTCTCCTGCACCTCCAAAGGGTGGATTTCTAGACCTCCCTATGCAGGTGTAAACACCGAGAGAAAGCAATGGTCCTGATAAAAATGTTCAGTCAGTTATAAATTCAAATAACTGAGGGGGAAGAAATCCCATTCTTAGCAATTTAACAGGAATTTGTCCTATTGATTGCAACCTCCTTCTGCTCTTTTTTTTCTCTTTTCTTTTTCTTTTTCTTTTCTTTCTTTCTTTTTTTTTTTTTTTTTTTTTTTTTTTAAAGCCTAGCAAATTCACAAGACACAAACCCCGCAAACACAAGACACAACCGAACACCCACCCAAACCTCCTAGCTGCTTGGTGACATGTGTAAGTGGATGTCATAGAGGAATGGAAATCCATGTATAACAGGCCGGAGAAAGCAATTAAACAAAACTCTGGGATCCTGAGGCCTCTGATCCATCTAGCTGTGTTCCCACCCAAAGGCTCGACAGCTGCAAGAGTTATTTATCCACATGGTTGGAGTGCAAATAAATGCCTAAGTTAGAATGAGAAATGTGATTTGGGCCCTACAGGTAAATCAGAACAAGTCTATGGAGTGGCATTTGCCCTCCTTGGTGGCTGCGGATGAACTCTTTGTTCGGAGTGTGGGGAAGGGGCCAGCCTGCCAGGAGATAAAAGCTAGGCTTGCCTAATCGGGGCAGAAATAAACCAAGAGATTTCAATCTTCTGCTTTTTTTTTTTGGAAAGGAGCAGCACTCTCCAGTTGGCTCCCACTCAAAAAAGAGGATGCTTGAATACAGTTATTTTTAGGAACTGCAGCGATATGTAGTGTGCACTAAAAGCATAGTGTTATGCTAAGAAATAAAAGAAAAGAAAACTCAGTTTTCCCCTTAAATAGCTAGCAAAGCGGTACCCCAGGAAAAACGTGTTGTGTAATTAAAAAAAAAAAAAGTATTTATTAAGAGAAAATGTTTGTTTTCTTAGGTTTGTATAGAAAGTCTTGAGCGATGAGAATAAAAGCCCAAATCCTAGGAGTTTTCATGAAATTCAGTTAAGGGGAGAAAAAAAAAAAAAACGTTAAGGATGGTTGTTTCCCCAAATGCAAAACATCAGGGAGGAATTTGAAGAGAGCTTTACTTTCTGTGCAAAATCTCCATTGTTGCTTGGCAAACAATGGGAGCTCTGGGCGACTGGAAGGCTGTGAGAATGAATAGGGAATCCGCAGGATGTGTGCGGGTCAGTGCTTGGGGTCTCTGTCCCAAAGCCCCTTTCTCAGCTTGCCACAATAAAGTAGCACAAGGTTTAGTCTTTCCTGGGTCACTGGCTATCTTCTATTATTCAACACTTCACAACAAAAAACACTTATTAATCAGCGCTGACCAGAGGCCCCTTTTGAAACAAGAGAAGGGGAGAAAGAGAGGGGGGGAGAGAGAGAGAAAAGAAGATTGAGAAACCCTGAACAGACCCTCCCAATACAAGAGCAACCATAGGCACTTTCTCAACTGGCCAAAGAGATTTTTTTTTTTTCTTTTTGCCACAACAAAGTTTCCAATCAGGTCAGAGAGGACTGGACTTTCCCCCCTACCCCCACCCCTGTTTTCCCTCTCACTCTCTTTCCTTCTTGCTCTGAAGATGATGGAGACTTTGTTTTGCAAGTAAGGATGGCTTTAGGTCAAATTGCCAAGGTCTCATCTTAGAGGTGTATCCTTGCTATATTGGAAGATAAGGCTGTTTCTCATCTGGGCCTCAACTCTGGAGATGGCGTAGGAGAGAAGAGGTTTGCTTGTGGGGCGCTGCTCTTGTGCTTTAAGAGCTGATGGATGAGGTGTCAGGGCAGTAGTTGTGTGAGGACTTGGTGCAAAATGGTATGAGAGAGAGTCAAATATGCCATTTATTGACTCCGCTGAGGGCAATCGTGGGCTTGGTGTTGTTGATCCTGATTTTCTAGCACTATGTATTGCAAAGGGCTAAACGGTGAGCTTTGGAGTGAAAAGGAACTGATAGATTTAAGAGAAAAACTTTGTATTCCTCTGTGCAAAAGGGATTCAAAGGCAGCGGTGAAAAGGGATCTTAGAGGACCTAATAAGTGATAATTTAATTTGCAGGGGGAGGTGTTTTTTTTTTATTATTATTTCTTTGTTGCCTTCTGATAATTTTTTAGCATGTTTAATTATTCTTAAGTAAGTCGGTGTTTCTATGTAACGAAATATGCATAGATTGTCACACGGCCCACATTGTGATGTTCATGCTTCTTACCCCCATGAAAATTATCTAAACAACTTTGTAGAGAGAAGTTTAGTTTGTTGGCTAAAGCTATTTTTTGAGTGGAGAACACGACTGAAAAATTTGTTAACAGTACAGGTACAGATGTACCTAAGAGAACAAAGCAATTTGTACTATTTTTTTATTTAACAAATGCATAGAGACAGCAAATATTGAATCCCCTGTGGATTACCTGAGAAAATGAAATTGTTCTCTCAAGAAAAAATATAGTCCACAAGAAAGGTAAAAACTTCTTTTTTTTTTTTTTTTTCTGACTAAATGGTGTGCGTGTGTGTGCTGTGGGGGGTGGGCTTTTTTGTTCATCTGAAGTCGATGTGCACATTTTAGTCAGGGTGTATCACTAAGTAGTATGAACCTAAGGAAAAGCTATTCCTTAAGCCCTCTGAATATCGTACTTTGTAGCATGTAAGCTGCGACTGCTGCACCACAGAACCCCTCACTGAAGGGTTTTGTTAGTGGAAACCAGAATAAAGTGTTACTTGGAGGGTAGCCTTAGTGGTGCTTTACCACAGTTCGCATTGCAAACACCAGGCTACAGTTCACGTTTTGTTCGCAGGAAATGTATTTTACTTAAGTGCTTATAGTAGAGTATTCTCTCTTTTCCCCTTAAATATTGTGTTACTCAGATTTTGCAGAGCTTGACGTTCCAGCAATGGAGTAATCAAGTGTTACCTAAATTATTTAAAGCCTGGGATTAAAGGCCTTAGCTCTGAGTGCTGACAAGCTTTCAAATGTAGCCTGGGAAAAGTTTTGTATCCTTTCCTGTGTGTGTACACTTTGAAAATAATTTGGGAAAGTACAGTGAATTATTCTTAAAATGTATGCACAGAGAGAATGAATAATTCTTTTACAAGTTGCACTCCAAAGGAATGAGTGACTATTAAAAATACAGCAGCAATGTATACACAATAATACTGTGGCACCTGCAATGTTATTTTTAACAGATCTATTCCTTTCACTGGAGCATATTTAAAGGAGCTCTTTTATTTTAGGACTTTGGTTTGGTCTGCAACACAGAGAATGTATTAATTCAACAAATATGACCATTTCAAATGTTAAGTTCCTTTATGTTTCGAGGCCTTACCCTTCATTTCTTGCTTTTCAGGATACTCAGTGGCTGTATGCTTCTGTGTACTGAAAATTAATGATGCTAATGTATGATTATCTTAAAATGTTGGATAAAATGCATAGAAATGCATTTTCAGCCAGCTAAATTTTATTTCCACCTGTATGTGGATTTGGTGAGCTACGTGTATATTTCTTTATTTGTGTTCTTCTTTGTCATAGCTTTGTTTTGTGAATGGATGGATTGTTGGTGGTAAACAGTTATAGATAATTTATTTCTTCTTTTAGGTAACGTACCATTTCTGCTATACTGTAATGTAAAAACAGATGCATAGGTCTGTTGTATTCTGAGCTTTCATTGCATCACTATAATATATTTTGGACGATACTCTTTAAAACTAATGCAATTCACAGAAATGAGGACTTTTCTAGTTTGTCAAAAAAGAAATAGCAATGGCAGTTACATTTTTGCAAAGGTTTCATCATTAGTAGGTTGTTCTGTGCCATTAGAAGACATATATTAGAAAAGTTACTATATAATGTCAGCTTCTCCTTCCATTCTTACTAATGGCTGATTGTGTGAGTAAGTCCCATTTAAATCAGTGGGACTATTCAAAGGCTGAGATTCTACCCCGCATGATGAAGGGAATGACAAAATTTGGCCCACAGAATTGAATGGGACTCTTGGAAGAACGAGATGGCTCTCGGAGTGACGAAGGGTGCTCAAATCTATCTTTAGTATAAGGCACCATCTTTAGATAGTGCTTTAAAAACACTGACATTTCTGCACATACAAGTTTGTAGCTTCAGCCAAGAGAGGCAAACACAAGCCACTGGGGATAAGTAAGGCACGTGAGGCTGGTAAGGATGGAAAGCGGAGAGTATCGATAGCAGGCAGAAATGCGGGTTAAGGTGGTGAAGACCAGAAGGGAGAGGACACCAGCACTTTGTCCATGGAATATATGTGCCAGGCTGAAGGGCCAGTATAGAGCTGGAGATCGGTTTAAGAGAGAAAAGAAGCTTGAGGGAGCCACTGTAAAGTACTTGGAAAATAGAAGATGTTCCTCCTGTGTGTTTGCACATTTGTGGTTTTAAAATAATTTCATATTTATTTACATTGATATTTTAAGGTAGAAAGATTTTTAAAATATTGTCTTGTCTGTACAGTACATCCTGGGTTAAAAATGACTTATTTTACAGTAACTGTTCTAGATATCTATGGGAATATGGATGCTCTTCTCATAAATTATCTCTGATCCAGTGAAGACTGCTTTACTCATATGTGAGTTGTATCCACTCTACTTGCCAAAGGTTTTCCAGCCAACTTATTTCAGGGAAGGCTTGGTTACAATTTGAAATATATGGATCAAGGTTTTACAAAATAAGTTCCTGAAAATCTGGCAGGGAAAGCCAAATTTTAGCCTGGTACACATGTACAAATCTGTCTGACATACCCCTGAAGAGCTACACCTTTTACATTTTTTTGCACATATGTATCACTACAGACTGATGAAAAAAAGATCTTGCATACACATATGTTGGGTCTGCAACTTGGATGTGTATAAACATCTGTGTGTTTATTTTAGTAAGTCTGGTCCTTGATACTGAATACAAAGGTTATATTCATTCAGTAGAAAGTGTGCTATATTTAAATAGAGGGAAAAAGGACATGTGAGTTTTCCTCCTAAGGAACTTATTTATTTGTCCACTCCAGAAATTGTAGTGTTACTATGACTGAAGGTGTTTTTGGCAAAGACAAGTGTAGAATAATCAGTTAAAACTGTGGCAGAGGTATAACACACTTTGTTGGGTGTAAATACACTTTCAATTTAGTGAGACCATAGAATAGGCAGAGCCATGTGGGATACAACAAAACCCGATGCACACAGGCTCAATGCACCTTCACTCTCACTCACACCACAAGTTTCCCCTCTGGTTCCGCACAGCAACATTGGAACTTCATGGAGATTTTGTCCTGTGTTTTAATAAAGGCATTTATCTCAAAGGCCTGCGACATGCGCTTCCGTTTAAGAGCAGGCTGAAGCCAGCTTACCTGCTGGAAGGTCTCAGCTCCTTGTAGACCACGAGTTTGGGACCTGCAATCTCAGCAGTTGATGAGATTAAGGCCTGCTGGGAGGAGAGGCAGGGAATACAGGGCTGAATTTGTTGGTCAGTTTGACAGCTGTTTTTATAACTTTTTTTTTTTTTTAAGGTGGAATCTGAGTGGTGAAGTGTTCACCAAAAATTATTATTATGTATGTAAAGAATTCAAAACTAATGAGTCATTCTTTCCAAGGCTTTGATTATTTTTTTAATAATGCATTTAGGGCTTGTTTGCCTGTTTCTGAGCCTGGGGCCTTAGTGCTTTCAGACTTTTCATCTGCAAAGGCTGGAAATTTACTTTAAAAACAAGATTTGAGCTTCCCTTGCAGATATCTTGATTGCAGCAGCTGGGGCTTTATGAAACACTGGCTCATGGAAGTGGGAGAGCTGGCAGAATTAAGAAGCTAAGGAAAGGGCCTGGAATTATTATGAAGTCTTATAGCTCAGAGAGATCAAATAACTATTCAAAAGCCTTTAAAAAGCCTCTGTAATTCTGTGTGTTGTGTGTGTGTGTGGGTTGTTTGTGTAGGGGGGTGAGTTTGTTCACAGATCCTCACTAAAGGACTGTGGAAACATGGGAGAGGATGCCGGTGAGAATAAAGTTTGTGGCTGACATGTTGGGAGTGAGGCTGTGTATCGATGGATGAGCATCACAGAAGAGTGCAGGGACGGAGGCAGTAAGTCCTTGCAGAGGCAGGAGCAGGGGACTGAGAGAGAAGGTGCTGCTCATGCACCTGATGACTTAAACACATCAAAATTGTTAATCTATGCAGCCAAATTCAGCTTGCTGCAGGCAAGAGCTGCTCCAGCTTGGCTGCAAATCTTGAACTCCATGCAAGGTTGAAATTGCTCAACTATGTCTTTCATGACAAAAATGTTTTTTTAATGATAGATGTCATGGTTTGGGGAAAAAAAGTACCGGTAGATGGCGTGCAAAAATATTCAGCACTGTTCATAGGTTTTATTGGACAAATGCAAGTTCTTGTTATTGCAACTGGCTTCGGGTACAAAGACATGTAAGTAGTGAGTTTAATGAGGAGGTTCCTGATAAGCAGGGAGGATGTGCATGTAAGAGGAAAAAAAAGAGTGAGATTAATTTAATCTATTCTTCATCTGTTTTCACAAACAGCTTTTCAACTGCTGCTGCTTCTTTTTTAACCCAGTCTAAGCATGCACACTTCAGCAAGGGTCATTTCCTCACACTTTGCTTCACACTATAGTCTCCTCTTTTGTAATGCTGCCCAAAATACAGACAGGTTAGACTTTATCTTGGGGAGGAAAACATAGAGAAAGAGGGAAGCTTGTTTCTTTGCATTTTATTCAAATTTACAAATAAAAATAATCTGCAGGAAAGATCAAGCATTGAATACCTCATGTGAAAATATCAATGCTTTGGACAGTTAGGGTTTCATGAAATAGGGTCTGTTTGGCATTCTTAATTTTAGTTGGTGTTACTATTATTATTGCATGTTGATCTGTTTAATATTGTGTAATCTTCCTGCAGAACTGGAAATAGTCACTCTAAAATAGTTGTTTGGGTTTTTTTGGTGTATATAAAATATCAAGAAGAATTAATTTCATTTATGATCGTGGGTTTTGATAGCTGCCAGTTGATACTGCCCACCTGCAGAGGTAAAAGTAGTATTGTGTGAATTTACTGCCAGTATCTCTTACTCCAATATAAAAAGTTGCTGAAACTGTTTCTAATTATAGATGATCATGGTCGTGGTTGTATGTACATGAAAATACTGTGTTTGACAGGTATCTTTGATCATATTAGTGATGCTTTGCCTCCTGCTCAGCAGTTCTCCAAGAATGGTTTTGAGTTTGGAGGTGTTCCCCACCTGTGTCACAGAAAGAAATTATATAGTGTTATCAAATAGAGTGTGACAGGGGTGTCAGATGACCTACAAGAAAAACTGAAGTTTGTTAGTAGTCTGATACACATTTAAAAACCCAAAACTGGGAGTCACTGCTTAAGCCCTCTACTAAGGAGCTTTGTTCAAGCATTTACAGTGACCAAACACCTTTGAAGATGCAGACTTAAAAAACTCTGAGAAACATTGCCTTCCCTTTCTGCTCTTACCTATTTACCGGGGTTCACTGAAATACCATGAAGGCATATCAGGATTTGCAGAGATCAGATTTCTGTTACAAGGACATGATATAACTGTGTCCATGCAAAGGAGTGAAAGAGAAGGACCAGCGGACAAAGCTCAGGAATATGCTGTGGCGTTTGTGGGCTTTCTATCTCTGACACAAACTGCTGTTCATGGAGATTCAGGCTAGAAAATATGAAAATCTAGATCGTTGCTAGGTTCTAACCCGGTGTTTTGCAGAAGTGGAAGCGGGAGTCTGCATACACCAGAATTCTTTGCTTCCAGGAGAACGAGACAGGCAGAGTTTTCTCCTTCTGTAGGAGCTTTGCAGTTATAACAGATTTGTCGATTAACAAAGATATTTTGGAAAGTTTTGCTAATATTTATAACTCATGGTTTCTCTCTGTCGGTTCTGCTTGTTATTTGCACAGTTATCTTTATAAGTGAAGAACATAAAACCAGGCCTTCTAAATATAAAATTAAATATCCTGTGATGGCTTTTTTTCCCCTATTAGGTTTATATATTCTGTCTTGCTTGTCTTTCTACAGTGTTCTGTCTTAATTAGAGCTCATTTGCAGCAGTCTGCATACGTTGCCTGTTTCTCATGACAGTACTACCATTTAAACCAAAACCAATAAAACCTTTTCATCATGCCATTCCTTCTTGATTTCTTGCTTTTATGTGTGTGGTGGTGATTCTTAGATGAGATTACAGTTTGAAGATGAAGCATACACATAATTCGCTTAATTAATTTATATTGTATTTCAGTACATTTAAATGGTCACATCTATTTTATTTTCTTGACAACTGAGTATTCTATGTCTACTGGCAAAGTGAGGTATCAGTACACTATGATGAAATGGAAATGGAAGATACTGAATTCTGCTCCGTTGTATACTTTCCCCCCATTTAAAACAAAGCATGTAAGTAGCCATACTAGTTGAAAGGTTAAATGACAAAATTTTAATTTTTTATTACTCACTTGCCCTTTTGGCAGTGGAATTTAGTAGGAGTATATGATGTGAGGTTTCCAGTGTAGAGCTTCAGTCTGTTGCTTCTCTCCTAATCTGTACTTTTTACTGGGATTTTTTTTTAATAATTTAAATATTTCTGAAAAGTAAATGCTTTTTCTGTCAAAATAGGAACTTCTTGTGGGGCACAAAAGATGATTTTAATGACTTCAGTTTATCTGAATCAAGAATTAGTGTTTTTTACTTGGACACAATTCTGTGAATTGATGAATCCCATCACTCACAGGAACGAATAAACTGTCTTTTAGGAATTAGTGCTTTGTATGATGAACATTGTATTGGCTTTATGCTTATCAAGGATCAGTATTTATAATATGCACTAAGAATTATTTTTTGTGTTTCCATTGAGAGAGATAATGTGATCTATTGCATGTCCATTAATGGCTTTACTGGGTGCCTTGAGATGCTTATTTGGGAAACAGTGATGATGGTATGTATGAAGGAAGATAAGCAGTGCTGTTGAAAAACACCTAATTTAATGAAGTCTAGTTAACTGAAATTTGAAACTAACTGCTTTTTAGTAATATCAAGCAAGTCAACACCCTCCAAATTTTCTGGACCTTTCCTCCCCTCTCTTCCCTTTAAAAGGCAGCCAGTCAGCTCTTTGTGCCAAATAATAGTTACTTGAAAGTTTTCTGAGCTCTGAGTAAACAACTCTATGTATATACTTTACAGCAGAGCAGGCTTCTGTAAGCAGGCCTGGGACCACTGCTCAGGACAGTAGTCTTTATTCCCAGAGACCAATTCAGAAAAGCAGCCAAGCCAACAACAGCAGAAGATGCAAGGTTAGAAGATTAATACTCTGCTGTGATTTAAAATAGTTTGTGAGTATAATGATATCAGTTCCCTTGTCTTTGTAGGGATACTCAGCTTTATTTTATCAACCCCAGAGACCTACTCACCTTTAAAAATACTAGTTTCAGAGTTCACGTCTCTGTTGTGTTTCTTCCATCCCTTGGGTTGATAGCCTGACTTTGGACAAGAGGATAAAAGAGAAAGGGTGGATTGGCATTTTTTAACAGTTTCTGTGAATGGTTGGGATGAGTTTTAAATTTTACTTTCAGATTAGTCAGGCTCAAAACCAGTTCTTTGTCAAAGGTCCAAACCACCATTGTTGCATTTAAGAGTTACCACTATGAAAATCTCTAAAAGTTTAAGAAAGATATGGGTTTTTGCCTATGTTCTTGCTGTAAATTCCTAATATGACTCGTACTGAAAAGTAGGGTCTCCATTCTTCAATATCCCTCTCTGGGCTAACATCCTTGACTATATCCTGTATCTAGTTCAATTTTTTTTCTCTGTTCTTGCCTTACTGCATGGCAAGTCTCTGTCAAATTTATTTTACCTATATAAATTATTTATTTCAAATTATCCTCTGTCCTCCCACACATTCTCTTCTATAATTTTCTAGAATCTTACAAATACAAAGGTTAATTAACTAATAGTCACATGCTGGTTAGCCATGGGTGAGTTTTCTCTCTGCTTTAGCCTAATAGTGAATGAAGGAGAGAGGTTACAAGACCTGGCTGGCAGGAGAAGAATTTGGTTCAGAGGTTTGGTTCTGAGCTTTTTTTTTTTTTCCCCCTCCTTGACCCACATATGTAGTCTGACAAGGGGAAAGCTTGGTAGAAAGAGGGGTTGCATGGCCTACCCTCTCTATAGTTTGAAGAAATAGAGCTCACTACAAGCCATGGTTTCCCCAAACTTTAGCATCCAGGGTACCATGGGTTGCCAGGGAAGGTGAGGTCAGAGGGCAGGAGTGGGACCCTCTGTGTGAGCTATCACAGAGGAGTGTAGCTATCTGAAGGGTTTCATCTTTGACCTCAACTATGGTATGAGCTATAGCTTCTCCCCAGTTCTGAGACCTGACAGACACCATCAGTACGGCTGAAAGGGGCTCAACAAAGGGAAGCCAGAGCACAGCTCCAGCGTGAGAGAAGAGCTTGTTGCTGGTGTCATGTGCATGAGTTCTGCACAAGCATCCCACCAGCAGTGGTGGGCAGGGCAACCGCCTCTCACATTGTTTCGAAGGTTTAGGGGCTCTTGCTAAAATGACTTGCACAGCAGTTGTGTGCTGACCGTTGAAAGCTGGAGGGCTCGCTTTCATCTCAGCATTACTGTCTGCACTCCCCTTGCCCTACTAGGGGACATTTAGCAGGAATTAGCATTGGTCAGCCTGGTGTTTGCTCCTACGATGCACAAAAGGAAGGGGCTACAAGCATCATGTATAAGGGCTATATCCAGTAGAGGTGTTATATCTGGTTTAAGCTGTAGATTTGCCAGAATAAGGTGTTGCTTCTTTTTTGGGTTGATGTTCAATAAATAACAGAAACAAGCTTGAAAACCTCACTTCAAGTGATAATATTTACCTAGTCACTTAGTCAAAGATACATTATGTGCTGTGTAAATGGCCTGTGATCAAAAATACGGTCCTTTTTTCCCAAGCCTCTAATTTTCTTGTAAATATTTATAGTTTTTTTGTTATTCAGACATGTTATTTAGCTTAAACTTGTTAAATTTAAGCTAAATCAGTTGGATAAATTGTATCTCTTCTGCGTAAAAGAAGTGGACAGGTTACAGGCCAGTGAAGAAGGAACCTTCCTGACAGTTTTGCTTGTGCAGTCATACGCTTAAGAATGATCATAAGTAATGATCTATAGATAGACCGTTATATAGATAGATATTCAAATATGGACAAAAAAAGGGCAATGTTTACATATGTGAGGCCCTACATTTCCTGAAGATGACCATATCAATTAAAGGGATAGGTCTGGCCTAACTAGGGTGGGAAATTTCTAAATCTGATTCTGCCTTAGTTAAAACCCCTTTGCTATTGCATTAACAGGTCCATTTAGCACCTCTCAGAAGCAGGCTGCAAATGTTTACGGGATGTTAATATTTTTGTGAGAGGAAACCATTGTAGACCACAAACTCTGTGAGGTAGGTTTCTTCTCTAATTATCTTTTCCCTGAGGTACGTATTATACTTCATGGTGGAATAAATTGTATTAATAATTTTATTCATTTAAATGGGAAATGGTTTCTCAAAAGGAGAAACTAAAAGAGACAGGATCAGAAAAGGAAATGAAGGCTCCACCTTTATACTAACAAGGTTGATTTTTGAATGTCCTGCAGTTATCTATCCCCATACGATACCTTGGGTAAATGCACTTGCTTTATTTCTTACAAGAAGTCATACTGACTTTAAACGGGAGCTAATTGTGTGAATAGTCCCTACAGTATTTTTAAACACCTAGTTTATTTTAAAGCAAGCTTTGGTTATAATTTGTGTTACACTATTAAGATCTATATACCAAGTACTATTTTGCTGCATGGTCTAGGTGAGTGCTAATTACTGCATTCTGCAGTAATAATATTTTAAACTTCATTGTAGTCATACTAAATCAAAAAAAGGACATTGATAACCCAGCTATGGTAACTTGGTATGATTTAAGATAATTAATATGACAACGTAAAAAGTGTCAAGGCTCCATTGTGTCCAGTGGTAGGTAACACAATGAAACCGAGCAGGGGGAACTCTCCCAGCTCAAGGACTGCCTGGTGTTAACTGTGGGTAAAAGTTGAGGTTTAAAGTGACAAACACTGAATTGATAAATAACTAAATTGATAGTTAAAGTGACAAACACTGAATTGTGGTGTTGACTGATTGAGATTAATCCCAGCTTCTGAGCAAAAGGACTGTATTTGCTGTGATCTGCTGATACATCCCCAATGAGCATCATGTGTGGGACAGTGGTGCTGGATGGTTATTGTAATGGCCTTTCATGTAGCTGGTTGTTGCTGTACAAGGTTAGTACTGACTGACCAAATTAAATCTTCCTGCACCTGTATTGCTATGGAAATGGTGGTGGTTGGCAGGTGTGGCCACCTGGGATCTTGAAGGGATGGTTAAACGTGGGGTCTAAGGTGGAAGAAGGGAATTTACCACCTTCTGTCAGATCCTGGGAAATACCGTGGGAATGACCAGTGTTTGAAGGTGGGGAGAAATGAGATGCTGAATGAAAGGTGTTTGTGGAAATGGCTACAGTATGAGATTGCAGGTTTTGAGCACAGGCCCAGAGCAGTTGTACTAGCCTAAAATCTGCCAAGCCATACAGGAAAGAAAGTCTTTTAGGAAGCAGCATCCCCTGCTTCTCCCCACCAAGGCCAGAAAATGTGAACTGAGCTCAATGCACTTGTAAACAGCTTCTGCAGGAGAGGAGGTAGCAGGGATCAAACCGCCTTCACTGCAGGTCCCCTCTGCTAACAGGTTGACACAATATAAAAGCACCTATATTCCTGAATTTGTGCTTGGGTGCTTCACGTTGTAAACTTGCATTAAAAATCATACTGTTTCATGCAGAAGGCATCATTATGATCATGCTTTGGAACCTCACATGACACAGTGCACAATCTCACCCTAAATCCCCATATCTATTCCACAGGATGGAGCCCATCTTTCAGACAGTGAGAGCTTCAGGAGCAGTTGACATATATGTGGACATATATGGAGTTGATTAGCCATATAAGTCCATATATAGACTTTGTAGGTTAAATTATCTCTGTCATGTTACTAGATAAGCTCAACAGAGTAAGCCTCTTTCTGTGCAATAGGTTTGTTCCCTTTCAAACATGGATACCACAGCCCAAGATGGGTTCCAGTAATGATCTGGTTAACAGTGTACACCAGAAGCCTCGTACTAATGCTTTCTCTGCTTCTATTGCTGTTCCCCCTCCTTATAGACCCAGGGATCCTTTCAGTCACTGTGTGACACTGAGAGCTCAAACTGAGCTGCATCAGGAGGTCCTTTTACGGCAGTAGAGAAATTTTTAAAGCATGGCTTGAGAGTAAGTGTTGCAACATTGTTGCCTTTTCTGAGAATCCTCTAAAGCAATAGTTCTGAGAGATGTAATTTTTTCCCCCTTTTAAGTGGGATTTAACACACTCCTGAAGATGAAAATTCAGTTGCCAATGTAGTTTTTCTATTTGTTATTTTATTTTTTTATTTTAAGCTGTTATCAAGCTATTGTACTTATCCTAGACTCATAAACTGTGGTCCATGACTTCCCAAGCGCACAAGTTCTCCATGTGTGTATTCATTGAAAGGTATTGCAGAGCTTCCGACAAATGCAGTAAATTCAGGGACAACATGCAAAATTTGGGTCCAGCTTCAATGCAAAAGCATAGTAATTTGATAGTGTGGTTCCTGAAAACACAAGTGACAGGCTCAGACCCACTCTCTGGCGAGTTGGGGCAGAGATTTGAAACAAAGGCTTGAGCTTGGCTCTGTTTGCATCTAATTATTGCACCTATTGCATCTAATACTGAAATCCCAGTTGAGAATTTGTGGCCAGCAGGTGAGGATAGCTCTAGTCTGGAGCTGAGGATGCTCACCTCAGAAGTGAGCCTCTGTCACACTGAATGTTTAGTTATTTATGCCAAGTTGGACAACATCACTGAGGAATAGGTCTTTCTCTGACTCCTTGCCAAATTCTGATAACATCGTGGTTAGGGTACTGTGCTGGTAGATAGGAGAGGAAAGCATGTACATGAGTTTCCTATTTCACAAGGGGGTGCCTGTACCAATGGAATTGGTACTGGAATTAAAAAGAGATTCTCATTCTTGTAGCTCTCTTCCTGAAATATCTCAGTTCCTCAAATTTTTCCCCTAACTGAAATAATTTGGGGAGTTTTACCGAATCCAGCATAGATGAAACAACACTTTTGGCATATGGATTGTGCACTGAATAAAATTCCCCTAGCTCTGCACATGAATAATTGGCATATCCTGCTCCATGGAGAACTAATCAACGGCAGCAGGGTAACATTACAGCGTAAGCTGCTATTGCTGGAAGGAATGGGAAAGGAACGGTATGATAAAAAGATTGCTCAGAGGCTGAAGCTCTTGGACTTTCAGCTATTAGATTGATCTCTTTTCACAGTGGGATATGGCAAATGTTTTGATTTCTGAGAGATCCATGGTCTACCTTAGAGATGGGGCCCAATACGTCTTCGAGATCTAGATGTTCTGGATATATTATTTACATAGTTCATGGATATAAAAATGGATGTAAGTGAACAATTCTTTCTCTTCAATTCCCTGTAAAGCAAATAGAAAACCTGTAGAAAGAATTTGCATTATTATCTAGGTATGTCCTTCCATGAAAAATAAGCTGTCTTGAAAGGAGAAAGCCTCCTCAAAGTGGTCCACCCTTAGGTTCTTTTCATCTCCTCTGGTTTTGCACAATTTAAGTTGCACAAAAGTAAACCATCCATAGTTTTACGTCATTTCCAAACAATACGTCCTCTAATATTTTGATATACTTAGAGGATGAGATTTTGATTTCTTTCACACCTGACATCTGGACAGGGTTTGTGAAAACTTTACAACTCTCTCTTTAGACTGAAGTCAATAATAACCATCCTGAACAGAGGATTATGTTTACATTATTAAAAATGTATATGATATAACAGTAATATCAGGACATCTTTCTCTGATTGCCCAATTTGACCTGAGGATGGTAATAAAAACTGGTTACCTTGTAGACACTTCTTTTCTGGCACTCAAAATAAAAAAAATAAAAAATAAAAAATTACTAACATTATAATAAAATGGTTACTTTATTCCTGACCATTGTTCACTTTTCTCTTCCAGAATGTGACCTTCCCTTGGAAATGTACTTAAATGATTTTAAGGGCATAGACTAGACTATTTCAGTTGGAAGGGACCTTCAATGATCATCTAGTCCAACTGCCTGACCATTTCAGGGCTGACCAGAAGTTAAAGCATGTTGTTAAGGGCATTGTCCAAACAACTCTTAAACATTGACAGGCTTGGGGCACTGACCACCTCTCTAGGAAGTCTATTCCAGTGTTTGACCACCCTCTTGTTAAAGAAAGGCTTCCTAATGTCCAGTCTAAACCTTCCCTGGTGCAGCTTTGAACCACTCCCACGTGTCCTATCCCTGGGCAGAAGGGAGAAGAGCTCAGCACCTCCCTCTCTACTCCCCCTCCTCAGGAAGCTGTAGAGAGCAATGAGATCGCCCCTCAGATTCCTTCCCTCCAAACTAGACAAGCCCAAATTTCTTAACCACTCCTCATAGGACATTCCTTCCAGCCCTTCCACCAGCTTTGTCGTCCTCCTCTGGATGCATTCAAGGGCTTTTACATCCTTCTTAAATTGTGGGGCCCAGAACTGCACACAGAAGCAGTGACTTTTTTTTTTTTTTTCCACAGTGGTGGTTTTTAAAAGTTGGGTGATATGTAAACATAAGTATATGTAGAACTGCACAAAGAAACGAGACAAATTTATTTTAAAATAATTGATTTGAAAATATTGTCCTTCTGTTTTCCAGGACTATTATTTTTCGGTTGGCAGAGGTAAGGTGAGAAAGGAGGGGACTGTAGCTATACAAAGTGTGGGGCTGAGAGGCAGGAGAGCCGGAGAGGGGACCATAAAGGCTAGCCACCATGAGAAAAGAGAGGGTGTGCCCTGCTGTGGGGTAAGTGGAAGGAAAAGAGAGACGGGGTGTAAAGAAAAGATTGAAAAGACTAGGAAAGTGAATGAAATAGGATAAATACTTAGAGATGTAAAAAAAAAAAAAAAAAAAAGAGTAAACTAAGCGAGGTTGTGTGTACACTTTGGTACTAATGTGGTTGCAAGCAGTAGGCAGGGGTTCATTAGCTTTGCAGAGGCCCACACAGGTTCACCTTGCCTCATTCTTATTGATTTGATTTCCATGGAGGCTTGGTGCTTAATTAGTCTTTTTTTAATACATCCCCAATGAAGTAAAAAAAAAACACCCAAATTTTTGTCCCTGAGCTTCAGTCCCCTGTTCTTAGAGAGTACAATGGGAATAGTATTTTGTTAATCCTAGGAAACTCATGAAAGTGCCTTCATTAGAGTAGGCATCTGATTCCCCTTGAAATCAGTGAAGTTTGGGTGTCTGACCTCCTTTGAGATCCTCATCCCAAGTAACTTGCTCAAGGTCACGCAAGAAGTGTGGTGGGACGGTGGGATTTAAATTCAGTGCCTCTGGCTATTGCTTTTGTTTCTAAGACCTTTTCCTCTCTGGGACATAGTAAAGTCTAGAGGCTATTAACCTAAGGGCTCCTTAGTTCAGGAAGCAAGGAGAAGCTGGAAGCAGTGTAACCAGTTGACCTAGAAGGGTTATATAAATAGTTATCAGATTTAAGCCAAGGAATGTTGGCGCCTCCCTCTCTTTTTCTCTTTCTTACCCCTTTCTTTTAGGCTTTGGCTGAAATAAGACATCCCAAGATTAATATTTTACTGTCTGGTCCAGGCAGGTTCAGAAAAGCCTTGGTGCATCTGTGTCTATGCCAAGGCAGAGCAGCACTTCACCTGGAGGAGCGTGTTCAGTGAAGGGGCATAGTGCAGCTTTCCGCTTCTTTTCTCCTCCTTTTCCTCTGTACTAGAGGCTATGACCCTGGACCACACTGGTATAATAGAAAACTAATCTGAGGGAAAAGATGGGCATTGAAAAAAGATGCATTAAGATATTGCAAAGGCATAAAAGATGATTGGTAGGAGACTGTCACCCTGGAAAAAACCAAAAGGTTTATCTTATGAAAATTTATACCATGCAGCATTTCAATGTATTATCTGGCAAGTGACCTCCCAGTAAAATGTAAACCAGAAATTGTCCTTGGCTCATGGTGGGGCATGCTAAGAGAGCCGGAGGGTCCTTGCACCAAGACAGAGGCTAAAAGGGAAGATTATCTGAAAGCTCAGATGACAGGTACGTAATGCCAAGAGGACAGCCTGTCCATCACTAGGGTCTCGGTACCAAACTTGGTCACGTCCCTTTGAAAATCTTCTTTATTTTTCTGAAAAGCTGACAGCCATGCTAGCAAGTCCCTGTTTTGAAATTCCTGGAGGCTTTTTTTGTAACTTTGGAGAACGTCCTGTCTCTTGTTATCTTTTGGTTGGTGGGTTTTGAAAGCACTGAATGATGTCTCTTAAAAACAAACAAACAAGCAAAACTGGCAATTCCGTGTTGTTTTTTTCCTTAAATACATAAAATGCTTTGTTTTGTTTTGTTTCTTAATAGCTGCCTACAGCAATTCACTAGATTAAATTGAATTCCTTTTCAAAGAAAATAATATACAACCATTGTAAATTTGTGTGTTGGTTACGGTTCCCAGTGATGACTAGACTCTTGTATGGAATTCACTTTGTTCTGGCTGCATGAGGGATCGTGTCTCAGTGTGAAAGATATCCAGAGTGAGGAAGAATTTATTCTTCTTTGGAAGGGCAAGGGAAGGTAGAACAAGAGGAGGATTAAAACTGAGTTTTCCTTTCTGATGCTGAGGCCAATTTTCAGTTTTACTGTTGCAGGTTTACACAAGTCCGATGCCTCATCCAGGAGTTAGCATGTCTTTCTTGTAATTTGTATATTGTCTTGGATTAAAGTAGGATTCAGCCAGAAATGTGACCTAAGCCGTGCTGCCCAAGCTTAACTAAACCAAGTGAGCAGAGTTCAAGTTGCTCTTGGGAACCCATCTCCACTGGGTATAGAGAGATTGAAATCTTACCTCAGCAATGTGGCTTAACCTAAATCTAGACTGACTAGTGGCTGCATGTTCTGAGGTGACCTGTGTCTGGTCTCCTGGCCATACAAATGAGAAACCTGCCTGGGTATGCTCTGGTTCCTCTCTGACACTCTTTGGGCTTCTTTCTGGTAGGGTTCAGGGTGTGAGGGGCTGGTGTGGGTTAGGCTTGTCTCAGGGAGAAGACGTCTCTGTGGGTTCAGGCTGGTGTGACCAGGCTGGCCAAGCTGTGAGCCCTCCTCCTGCACGACCATGCACAACATCCATGTGATCTCACACAACGTCCCACGTGCTGACAGGGGGATCTTCCAGGGTGAGCTCTGTCTTTCCTTGCCCCAGTGCAAGAGCGCAAAGGGCCTTCACTGGGACTAAAGAGAGCGCTCACATCTCATACATGCAGTCCTGGCCACGTCCAACCCCTGCCGAGGGTGGAGGATGGAGGGTGGAGGCTGGAGGGTGCTGCACCAGTTGTGAGAGCTGGCAGGGGAGGAGAGGAGCCGTGGGTCTGCTCATGAGGGGCTACGTGTCAGAGCAGCAGAGTTACTTGCATCCTACTAACCTGAGATTTTTTTTTTTTTTTTTATATTAAAGGAAGAGTTTCATTTTGTAAAATGCAGGTCTCTGTTCAATGTGACCAGGAGCAAATTTATCTTGTTAGCACTTATTTACAACTGACAATTCTCAATTAGCATTTGAGCCTAGATTCCCATTTCTATAAATCCCTAATGAGAGTATAAATTACTAATGAAAGAGCTAAATCTCAGGGCCAAAGTCTTACTTCATTAACGCACTAATGTAAATCTGAAGTGTTTCTGTTCATCTAAGCAAAGTTACTTCACAATAACACTGGTGTAAGCGATATGGGAATGAATCCTTGAGGCTTTTGTGGTGGGCAGCATGAAGTGATATTGTTCTGTCTAATTTTCAAATTTTGTTGCTCTTAGGGAAAATATCTCCAATGTTTCTGTAGTGGTGTGCTCAGACCCATTTGTTTGATTTGTCCGACTTCAGACTATTTGATTCCTTTAAATGTCTTTTTTCTTCTTGCACCTGCTGCTTGGTGGATAAAGGCTGTGTGGAACCCTAAAATGTTTGTCACCTTTTGGTGTAATCAGTAAGGATTTTATATTTATTTTAACTAACAATTAATTTCTAAATTACATGGCTCATAGGAAATAGGTAACAATTTAAATTTCAGAAATGGTAGAACTGAAGTAATTTATGATCGATTTTAAATTTCTCATGGTTTTTGAATGTCTCTTGCTAATCTGTGACAGTATTAACAGTCTGCTGTAGCAAAGACCTAACAGTAAACTCACTGACTATATCCTTGGTTTGAACCCTTTATAAGAGTGTTAATACTTGGTCAGGTGAGGGTTATCTTTCTTACTGTAACGACTAGAAATAGACCCATGTTCGAAGGGTCTGTTGGGAAAGACTTTTAGAAAAGGTCTTTTAGGAAATCACCAGGTAGTAATGTGCATCCTATCGGTGTCAGTGATGCTGTCTTTGACGTAAATGGCAAAAAATTCAATAGGCTTACCTGGTACGACAATCTCAAAAATACATTAAAGGCACTGGGCCCAGTCCCGCTGGGTACTGCTCTGTGTCTGTTCATCACTTGCTGCCTTATAGTGTCTGGCAAGTGCCTTTCTCGTCCTGCACTCTCAGTAAAGTTGATGAGGGTCTAGCGTGAGTTAAAAACTACATGATCCAGCTTCATGTTTGATTCGTCATGTTCGATGTTCAGATTTTAAAAGTCCGAATGTTACAAGTAAGAGTTGTACTTGAAGGCCAAATATTCATAAAATGTGGATTTCCTCTGTTAGGTTTGCAAACTCTTCCTCTTAATGAGCTCCTTTAGTTAAGCATGTTCAAAGAATTTCTTGAAAAGTATATGAGGTAATTAATTAGAAATCCTAATCGATATTATATGGATGACAAATTATAAAGCTAAAATTGTTATGTTTATGAAGAAAGAATGCTAGCATCGTCATGTTGAGTGAATAACAGTTTTACTATTTCTCTCAAGTTGGGAAACTTCAAACATATGTTTTGTAAAGGAGAAAAGACTACTAAATATTGAAATACTGGCACAATTACAGTAAAAATTATTCTATGGCTTTTTTATAATTCTTTACAAAATTTGACTAAGTGAGTTCTAGTATTCTTAGAGCATTAACATTCAACCCTGTAGAATATTGTATACTGTGTATTACACGATTGTACTGGCTTACAGGCAATAGAAACAAGTGGGAAAAATGTAACTGCAAATAGATGCTTTGACTGTGCTGAAATGAACTAGGAGGAAGAACACACTCTTCTAGATCCTAGGATCTCTCTTTCTGCTAGGAAAAAAAGTCAAGAAGCAAAAACTTGCTGCATGTTAGCGGAAGAGGTACATATTTAACATATAACATTAAGCTTTAATACACCAGTCACAAGGTGGTTTTCTTATTCTCATGAAGTATTGAGCAAGTAAAAGCTAGTAAGGGAAGTTATCCTTCGCAGAAGGCTGTCTCTCTCGTAGAAGGTTGGATCGGAGATACTCAGGATGAGATTGGTCTTGTAGTTTATAGCTGCTGAAGCCATTGCTGTAGCCAGTTAGGTAAGTCAGGACTGTTTGTGTAAGGGCTCTCCTTGAAGTTATGAAGTGATGCCTCAGCCTTTCCTCTGAACAGCACAAAATATTTACTTCAATCCTCTCCATGCCTGAAGATAAAACAAAAATTTGGTGTCACATAGTTGGCAAAGGCAGTTTCAGAATTAGGCATTCTGAATCCTACGTGGCATGCTTTATAAATGGCTGTTTTTAGTCTAAAAACATAGCTGTCATCTTGCTAATAAACCAATATGTAAACAGCAAAATGATGATGTGCAAAAATGGAAGAACGAGTATAAAATATTTTGTAACAGCTTACTTTATTTCTTGTAAATACTTCTTTTTTGGTGACACATTAAAATAAACAATCTTAAATAGAACTGTAACAATTTTCGTGAGTACAGTGATATCTGAATAGAAATGAGGACTGGAAGAGATTCTTAAGTTATGTTTGCCAAGAATTTGTCTTTTAGGGGTGCATGTGTGGGTTTGTTTTTTTTTTTGGTTTTGGGGTTTTGTGTGTCCTGTGTACTCTGTTCAACCCATGATTGTTTTGTGGTTATAAAAGTTCAGACAGATGTGAAAATGAAATAAAATTATTGTTGCATGGTGCCTGAAACCTATTTCAATTGATTAAATATAAACAAGGTTTTAAAAGTGAAAAGAATAAATGTAATTCTGGCCTTTTCTAGTTAAGAAACAAAACCAATTTGAAAACCACAGAAGGAAATAAAAGCAATTTTTTAAACATTCAGAAGAAAAATCCAGTCAGTAAAACTACATTTCATTGTGTATACTATATCTAGGTTTTACAGGAAGCATTTTTAGAGTTAACAGTTTTGTATATACCATAAGTAAATAGATGAGGAAGGATTTCTGTCTACTATGGTGACAGGCTTTAGTTTAAATCCTTAAGACAGATAGATAGAAGTAGATTAACTGGCCTTAGTTTTTTCATGTTCCCTGTCTGAGTGGAAACATGTTTCCACGTTGAGCTAGAGTGTCCTAGCAGCCTGAAGTTGTAATGTATTTACTGCCTTTTCATGCATCTTGTTTAACATTTGCTTAACATATTTATTCAAATGAGGCCAGGCATTTGTTTATCCCTTATCAAATGAAGTGGGACAGCTCTAGGACAAGAGCAAATAGACGGTATCAGCAGAAACACCTTAAGACTTCTTTTTTTTGTGATAAGATAATACTTAGCAAAGAAAATATCAACATCAGAAGATATGCTGTTGAAACGATTCGTTAGCCAAACTTTAGGTAACTTTAGTTCAATCTTTTAAAATCTAATAAACTTTAAAAGCTGCAAAAAAGCAAAAATGCAACAACCAACCTTAAACCCAAATCAGACTCCTCTGTCCCACCCCTAGCCCGAAGCAAACCAACTAACCCAACTCTGGGAGCATCTAACCCAGTCAAATAAATAAATAAACTTATGGCTAAGGCTTCTAGATGGAGTATGATTAAAGTTTAATTCAAGCACGTAAAAGATAAAGTCCCAAATAATCTATCATGAACAGCAATTGTTTGGATTTCCTTGAATAAAGAATTATGCATAGTGTAGCTTCTAACTTTAACATGATGGCAACACATGCATGCTCCCTCCATTGCCCATTCTCATTTTCTCTCTCCTGTTCTTTTTCATATTGATTTCTATTCTACCCTGCGTTCATCACTGTGATTTGTATAGACAAAAAGTGTACCAAATCAGTAACAGTCTTAATCACAGCTGATATTCAGTTCTGGCCTCACTCTTCAGGCATCTTCTGTCCCTTTTTGTTATCTGCTTTAAGGATTAAGTGCCCAGACTTCCTCTTAGATCTATCTAGCACAGTCCCATAACGTCAGTAGGTCACACAGGTGTGTCGCGGGGATGCTGTGGAAGGTAAATGCAGAATGCCTCTCTAGTGACCCTTGGGGAAAAACCTGTCCACGTAGCCACAGTAACTTCCCATGCAATCTTTGCTTGGGAATGTTTACTGCAAAATCTATGCTTAAGTTTCCGAACGTGTGAAATGTGTTTTTAAATATAAGAGAGATAGCACCCCCTTAGAAATTACCTGCTAACCCCATAGCAGTGAGTAGTCTCACATAAACACGCTAATCTCCAGAGAGCATGAGAGGAAAAGATGTCTTAAAAATTATGGTGATTTAATTTTATTTTGCCCTAGAATGACATTCTCTTGAGTATTTGTGAAAATGAAGATGAATATGCAGGGCTACATTTGGTTGATTTCGCGCCAGATGGCCAGTTGCAGAGGCTGAACTAAGCTGAACTGATTGATTCGTTTTTGCCATATTGCATGCTGGCGTTTACCAGAGTTCACATCATTCAAATACTAACATTTTTGGTGCTTTCTCTTTTTATTTATTTTTTTATTTTTCTCAGTTTCTTGGTATGACCTCTGCTTTCATAATGGATTCTACCTCCTCTCTTTTCTGCCTCGGTCTTTAAGGGAATCAATCTTTTCCCTACCAAAGTGTTGGCTGGGTTTTTTTTTTTCGTCTTTAAAAATGTCTAATAAACCGCTCACAGAGATAGGGAAAGGAGAAAATGCAGAGGGCAAACGTGCATTGTGGTATTTTTTCCTCCAGAGGTGTAACTTTCTCTTGCACTAATTTATCCCATGTGAACAGAAAATACAAGATTTTGTATTAAAATAGAATTCTTAAAATTCTGGGGTTTCAATTTACCTATTATTTTTGGGACCATACAGCAGGTCATTTAAATTCCCAATGTTCTAACATTCATGGAGATGTTCCATTAAAAGGTAATGGAGATGACATCAATAGTTACACAGAAATTACTCCGAAACTTATGGAAATTAACAGAAAAAATAATCTTTCCATTTGTTTTGAGCCATTTTATAGATATTTATAATAAACAATATATAGGGCGTAGGATACCATATGTGAATGTGCACATATGCATCTTATAATTCAGAATAGGTGTATTTTAGGGGAAGATTTAAAAGACCTAATGAACATGGGTTTTCTTGTTAAGTTCTGTAGGCTTTGGAGAGATTTCAGTAAAACCTTACTATAGTGCCTTTCTAGGAAAGTGGCAGCATATGTATTTTTAATAATTTCTGTACCTATACAAAACCTACTGGAATATGAAAGAAAGTAAGATATTCTTATATTGTTTTTTTTATTTTTTTATGTAAAATACAATGGTTTGATCATTTTGTAGAAGGAAAAAATAATATCTGAGTATATACTAGGAGATAAACTTAAGCAGTGTAGTCCTCTGGCAAAAAAACATCCGCCTTTGTGAGAGGAGTCTTTCTTTTCACTCGGTAACCAGCCATGACTCTAAGTGTAATGTCAGGAGCCACCTCTTTGTTAGGCCAAGTGATTTGTAAAGCACAATTCCTCACTGATTTCATACCTTAGATAATGAGGGCTTTGTAGGGTCAGACGAGAGGGAAAAAAGTGATGAGATTCATGCCTTATGGACAGCACTACCCGTTGATTAACAGGAGAAATCTGGATCAAAATGCTGGTCAGAAAACCAGCAAGAGATGGCAAAGCCCTACCTTGACAGAAGCCAGTAGGGATTTTACCGTGGACCTAAAAGGTACTGGGGTTTTGCAAAGAGGAGTTTGGTGTGTGCTTGTTATGCAGGATTGAACCTACAGATAGAGCCATCAGCTTAATCTCCAGTATGTTGCAAAGTCCACCTGGTGCTTTGTGGGGCAACTGACCGGCGTGATTGACACATGCTTGTGTGGGGCTGGGAATCCTCCAGATTACTTCAAAACCGATATTTATGCTGGCTGGCTGCCCTGGGCCAGATGATTTCTTCAAGAGCTACACCTAGGGAGGACAGGACTATCCTCATGTCTCCAGCTGAACTTCATTGCAGCTTGGTCGCATAGTCGCCACCAGAATTGCTTCCCTTACCCAGTGAAACCATGTGGGTTCCTCCACCATGGTGGGCAGTGCAGAGGCAGGAGCACTGCTTGCCCTGGACTGCACACTTCTGCTCCGAAACGCGGGCTCTTGGTGGCCCCAGCGCTCGGACACAGGCATGTCCTGCCATAGGCACCCACTCATGGGGGTGACAAATGGGGAGGGGATTTTGAACTGTGGAAATGCACACATAAACCAATGAAAAAGTTGATAGAAAACTATTTTTGAAATGTCTAGAGCATTATGTATTTACTCTTCAACTTCAAAATATTCTCTGAACTTTTTCACATAGTTATTTTACCAGCTGGTACATTGAAAAAGGTATAGCACTAAAGTTTGCCATCTGCCTCACCCCAAGCACCTCCTGACACTTGTGCTCAAAAATGCGTGGTGGGATTGATGTAAATCTCACCTTTTCTCAACAATTCACTGCACATCTTTGCCACCTATAACAGTTCTGTGTGTCAAACAGAGCAGTCAGAAACCGAGCCTATAGGATTGAGAAGGATTAAAAACGGTGAACCTACAGTACTTTATTGACCTAGGTCCTCACATTAACCTGATCTGATCCTTTAATTACTATGAATAGAATAGGGCTTACAGTCCTACTTAATAACACCCCATGCTTTTTATTCTATAAAGAGCTTTCCTATTCATGTGGCCTCTTCTTTTCAGATTTACAGATTTGTAGCAAGAAGGAATGCATGGGTTTTTTTCTGGCACTGCAGGGGAGAAAGCTACCTAATGTGTATGTGTGGGATACTGGAAAGCATAACCGTAACCTTTCTGTTTTGAAAAAAGTTGTTTGAGAATCAGTCCTCATTCAAGTTATTTGTTATTTGGCAGGAAAAGGCAAAAGTAGAAAAGGCAACCAAAACAGAAGATCTTAGTTTTATAAAGGTAGTAGAAGGAGCTTAACATAGTTTCTATGCTAATCGGAACTGTAATCAAATAAGATTCATACTTTTCCCCCTTCCCATGTACATTTCTCCCCTCCCCATAGGCTCAGAGAACCAGCACGTTACTGTAATCTAGGCAGACAGATATATACACATATGATCATATATATGGGTGATATATGATACTATAATTAATAACTGGTATTTTCTCTGAATTCTGGAAAGCAGCTGCAGCCCACTGATAAGGTACTTTATGAGAATAAAATCAAAGCTGAGCATTAATGATTATAATTTGTTGTGATCAAGAATGGTGAAACAATCATTTTATTTCTTGAACTGAACTGAAATATGAGTGGGCTACTGGGTTAAAAATGAAAAGGGGATACAGGTTGTGATTAAGAGCCTGAGACATTGTGCTAGAGTGGTATAAAAAGTAGGAACAGTCTCCCTAATTTTTACATGAACGTATTGTGCCTAGCATCTTGTGCGGATCCACCCAGAGGCCAGGTTGAGGGAGCAATCCGAATCTGGTTTTGAGTTAAAGATGGAATGAGTGACAGTAGAGAAGTAGAGGGTTTGGGGATTTTTAGGGGGGAAGGAAGGGGAAAGAGAGGAGAAGGAAGAATCTGACCAAAAAATCAGTGGAGGTGGTGGGAAGAACCCAACCAAAATCAGCTCTTTCTCTTTCAGTCATCACTTCCAGTATGATTTGCCTGACCACCCAATCCTTTGACTATTGTAATTATAAAAAGATTATAGTTGCATGCTTAACTTGGAAGGGAAAGAGAATATGCTTACATATTTGCCATTTGGAAGTTTTTCTGCTTATTAAGGAACAGATTTCAGCATTATTTTAAGGCTAAAATTTGTTTAACATGCAGCAATGAAACTGGTCAAATTTTATTTTACTAAAATTGCTGTAAATAACACTGTTAGTAAAATAAATACTGAAAGACTATGGTATTTGACAGCAAAGATGTACTTAAAATATTTTATCGTAATTCCTTAGCTTTCACAAGACAGGTATTGTTAGGAGCCAGTCTGATTAGTCTATCAAAGACACATCACTGCCTCCTTCTCCCCCACCCTCCGCCCCCTTGAAGATAGAATAATCTTTACTATGCTTTTAAGGAATAAGGATTTAAACTGAAACAAACCGTGAAACAGCCAAAGCATGCTTATTATTGACAGGTTATATGAAAATGATTGCTTAAAATTCCACGCCACAGACAGACAGACAGACATATATAATCCCTACTTTAGCGTTATAGTCTTTCTCTCTATTGCTACTCTATACGGCTATAATCTCAAAAGACCATTTATTAAATGTGAAATATTGTATGTTCCTGTAGCCTCCTTCCTTGATTGTGTTCCTAGGGCCTTGTTGGGCAATTGATTACTCTGTGCACAATCCCGCTGCTTTAGGTATTAATGGCAAAACCCCCATTGTCTTCAGGATTTAGGCCCTTTATGTTTTTTTAAAGTTCATTATATTTTGCTAGCAACTGAGTTTAAAATCTGTGATTGGAAAGACTTACCCCTCACATCTTCCTGTGAAATGTTTTACCCTTAGAATGAAAAAGCATTTGGAAACTGTAGGATGGTTTTGATCTGCAGGATTAAAAGGAATCAGTACTGAAAATGGATTCACATCATTTTCTTTTTGGGTACCCAATACTTGGGGGGAGGGGGAGGAGAGAAAAATAACAGCTGATTTAATATAAGTGGGCTGAATTCCCTCTCCTGGTGGGTCTTTCAAACCTCCAGTTTCTGTTCTTGCCATCGCTCTGTGAATATCCCCCTCCCCTTTTTGTTAAAAGGCATTTCCTATGAAAGCCTACAAAAGCAGCTTTCAATGTGATTAAGCTTCTCCCATAAAAAAGTACAAAAATAGGGATACATTTGGGTCAGTATCACCCCTCTATTCATCTGCCTTAATTTGCCTAGGCTACTTACTAAGGACACCGCACATGAACACGGAAGGCTTCTGCAGTCATATATGAAATTCCAAGGGGCAACAATGACCATAACTCAAATCCAAATTGTCAGAATGGCCCGAGCAGCTTGGAGTAGCTGTGGGCTCAACACTGACAGGTACCAGTTTTCCAGCCTTACTTGGAGCGAGCTGTTGCTTGACAAAGGTGGAGGGAATGATTGCCTCCTGGGGAGGGAGGGAATGGTCCCCATCACTGGTGATGTCCATCTCTGGGTGCTGCCCCCATGCAGAGGGACAGTGTCTCACCCTCCCAGTGGTGAAGCACCGCTTCGTGGGTCCACCTCCACAGCTCACTTGCTGATTCACCCTCGGTTAACGCAAACCATGCCCCACCTTACTCTACCTACCTGTAAAACGGGTACAGAATAATCTGTTTCTGATGGGTTTTGTGAGAGAGGTTCAGCACTTGAAAAGCTTCTCTGGTGTTGACATTTCTGAACATCAGCACCCGTATCTCTCACTTGCCCATTTATAGAAATGCATATAATATTTGTCTCCAGCATATTAGCATCTGTGTGAGATATTTGTGCAGCAATTTACAAAGGTGCTGTGATAACACATGTACACATTTTAACAGGGTAGCGCTGAAAAATAAGCTTGAACTGGAACTGCGATTTTTTTCTGCCCTCGCAAGGGTTTGCAATCTTTCTTAATAATTTTTTTCTTTACTACATGGCAATGTTGAAATGTATTCTTTATTACTAAATGAATGACTGGTGTGGCTTAGGGCACAGACTAAAAACCATTTTCACATGAAGCCCAAGTATTGTTGCTGTTGCAGTTGTCCTGTTGTTTTATTAGCTCTGAACAATGTTGGACTACTCTCAAAATCTAATAATCTCCGTAAAGTGTCTTCCCTTGGTAGCATCTTTGATAATGGAGAGTAGATTCTAAAAATACAATAAAAGCATAAAAGAGAATATTATCATAACTGCTTACAAAAACTAGAAAAAAATGAACAAGTGAAAAAAAGGGAGACTCCATAGAAAGGAAAAAGAAGAAAAGATACTAAATGTTAGTTTTTAATCACTTTGTGTGTGTATTTATGATTTAATCTGCTAACAGCCGTGTTAAGTACAGCATAGGATTTGGATATTTCAGCGCCAGCTGCATACTCTTTTTTCTGAGGAGGAAGAGAGAGAATTAACCAAAAATGTGATATGTTTTACTCAAGTTATTAGTTGAATTATAAAACCCCATATTTTCTTTATTCCTAATGGCCATCAGTTGCATCAAACATATTTAAATGGGAAATGGTTGTTTTAAATATTATAACTGTTCTGTATATTCCTCTTATTAACTAAGCATCTTATGATCTCTGAAGAGCAGATATGGCCCTCGAGACAAAAGCATCTTTCCTCTGTGTGTGTGTGCATGCATGCATACATGTCTGCCTATACATATATAGATATGCACCTGCACAACGCAAAGAGCTTCACAGGTTTATAACTGGAGAACAAACTCCTGTGGTTTTCATTTGATTTTTAAAAGCAGAAAATATGAATTCTGCCCTCAGAATGTCAGAATGTTACAGCTCTTGCTATGTAAGAAGAAGATATATTTTTTTAATTATAATCTTTTATACCAGTGACTTTTACATGAAGCAACATTCAGATGTTTTATGTTTCACATTTATTTAAACAATCATTGTCTCTCTCAAAATATTTTCCCTGAAACCTTATGTACAGGTAATAAAAACCTTGTATTGGAGCAGGTTCATCTGATAATAGCAATACAAGGTTGTCTGATTATGCCAAAATGATATTGGAGAAAGGAGATTTTATTAACTGACTTAGAATGAAATCCATAACATCTATGAGCTTTCTCCCTTCCAAATGGACCAAAAGCTTCATTAGAGAACAGAAACCTTTTTTTTAAAGGATACATACTAGAATATAAAATACATTTAAATTGAAGCCTAGGGAACAAATGATAACTATTAAAATTCTTTGCCAGAAAGATATTCTTTAATTTTACTTCCCCCCCCCCCCCCCCCCCCCCCCCCCCCCCCGTTAGCATCTTGATGCAACATCTACATGCTAACTCTTCAGGCAGTTCACTCCCCTGTTTTAAGTAGTTTGAGAGGTAACCTCAGTTCACAGAGCATCCTAAGAGGCAGGTTCAGTGCTCCTGGATGCCATACTTACATCTTTTCTTCTTGTGTCTTTGTATAGGTCAGTAGTACCTAGGTTCTGCCATCAACATTAGGCTTTTGAAACGCTACTCTTCCTGGTGCTTTTGAGGTGCATTTCACCTCAGGAAAGTACGTGTTCCAGAAGGGATTTTTGCCTGGCGTGTTTCTGTGCAGGAGCAAAAAATCTGAGTGTTGTTAGCTGTGTTCCTGTAGAAACAAGGTTTTTCATCCCTGTGTTTGCAAAGGCAGTTGCCCGCTAGCTCTGGCAGTAACTTTTCTCCCTCTTTGACTGTCCGCACGATGACATGTCAGCAGGAGCTGTTGGTAGAGAGTTGTAGATAGTCCTCTGCTTGCCTAAAGGTTGCTTTTTGTACGACCATTTTGCCTCAGATTGGACTCTTTCTGGTTTTGTAAGGCAGACATTAGCAGAAAGAAGGCGCACACTGGGGAATGTCCTTCAGCCTTTCTTCCTTTGGCTCTGGCACATTCCCCTTTCCACCTCCCAGAAGGGAATCCAGCTTCCCCTTTAGAACCATATGCAGGACTTCCCTTGCCCCATCTGAGGAGGAATCCCAGGTATTTGGGAAGGCTTTTCCCGTGGCCACTTCACTCCAAGATATTTGCCATTGTGCACAGCATATTTTCCAAGCAATGTTGCTTGTGGGTCTCATGTTAGGAAATGATTTTTTTAGCCTTAGCATAGGTACTTATTAAATTTTTATTTCAAAAGATGTTATCTGAAAAGATGAGAATAAGTGATTGTGTCCTATATATGAAAGGGCATTTTGCATAAAAACAAACCCCAAAAGCCTTGTTACCGCTGCAGCAGTTTTAATGTAAGCATATTGGTCAAAGCATTCAAACACCTAACATTCTGCACTTCAGTAAACAACAGACTTCTCCCACAAAATGAGATATAAAAGCCCAGCATTTTAAAAAAATTAAGTCAATAAATTAGGGGAATCCATATTTAAAAATAAACAAACAAAAGCAACAGCAAAACTTTGGCTTTGGTCTGTGGTGATTAAAATAAGGCCACTGTGGGGAAAATGCATTGATCGATGTAGTGGAAATGGTTGTGTGTTGCTAGAACAAAAAACTTTGAAAAATGCTTTATTTTGAACATTGCAGTTATTTAAATCAGAAATAACTATCTTGTAATTGGCAAAAAATGAGATTAGAAGAAGAATTTTGCAAAACTGACATTTTAAATTTGGGACTTCTTTTCTTGGGAGATATGCTGTTCATTTCACATGATTTCTGACCTTGCTTAAATACTGAATTCTCAACAAATTCAACAAAATACCAGATTTTGCAGATGACACGCAGTAAAGTATGAATATTGAATGCCTGCTGCAAAGGTAATTTATTTTAGAGAATTGAATTATTTTGATAAAAAGAAACCATTTTCAGCAGGAAAACAGTTGTTGTTTGTTGCTCAAAAAATGTATTTACTTTAACAAAACTTATTTTCTGTTACATAATGCAGTTCCTTCAATTTTGAGTCTTTCTATGTTGCCTTGCAAATATTTTGCTCGCTTCTGGCTGTTAGATTTAGTACAGCCATACAGAGTTGCAGTATTACATATTTCCCTTACAGTCATTTCCAGGGCCTTATTCTATAGCTTCTGAATATACATTCAGCAACAAATTAAATTTCCCACCTGATTAAGGCCTTCTGAAATGGGCTTTGTTGAACACCCTCCCCTTGACAATACAGTAAGAGAATTCCTAAACTACTCGATCTGCCTAAATTTGTTTAGATACCTTTGGGTCCCCACTGTAAGTGGAAACAGCAGCGTCCACGCTTGCTTTACCGGACAAACCTTTTTTGAACCTCAGGAGC
Organism: Aquila chrysaetos chrysaetos; assembly: GCF_900496995.4. Classification (NCBI taxonomy): domain Eukaryota; kingdom Metazoa; phylum Chordata; class Aves; order Accipitriformes; family Accipitridae; genus Aquila; species Aquila chrysaetos. Next base: position 39,352,887 of record NC_044007.1, read on the forward strand.
TAAGTTTGTCCTCACTGCTGCAGAGCTGCGCTATTTGAAGACAGGACTGTGGTCATCGAAGGGTTAAAGCCAGTTTTGAATTTGAGTTAATCCATATGCTAATCTATTTTAAATATCCCTGCATAACTACCAGCGTATTTTTAGCAGCGCAGTTTGTTGTTCCAGTTGCCAGCTATTTTTGATGACGCAACAAAATAGGGCAGAATATAGTTTTAAGGTTTATTTTGGCCTCTAACTTTAAAAAGGGCAAAATCCCCCCTTGTCCAAGGATATTTTTGAATTGAATGGTCTATACCTGCCCTCTGCAATCAGCCAATTATTGTAAGCAGTGCGATGGGCCCGAGGTATTAGTGCTGAGAACATTCCTGTTGTCCCTCGGGTTAGGGATTGTTTTGCAATGATCACCCGTCCTGATTTGAAGATTGCATGACAAGACACTATTAAAGTAAGGGCAAGGAATTCAATTTCTCGATGTCATTTTGCCTGGCCTGGTTTTGAAAATAGGTCACTGTATGCTATCTGGATTTGTATATTATAACAGTACCTGCTAGCATTTTTGTAGTGAAGGGTCTAGCCATATTTTCATTATAAAACCCTATTTTCAGGGGTTTATAGACTGTAACTTGACCACAGAAAGAAGCTTCTATCTAAATGGTGGCATGCAAGGTCTTTTCTAAGGAGCATGTTTTTTACCCCGCAAATCTCAACAGATACATGTTCAGCCATTTCTGTAGGAGTGAAAAATGAAAACGTATTTTCAGCTGCAACTTGGTATTGATAGTAGATTCCTTAAGAAAAAGCTGCCATGCTATGTTTATCTTTTAATTAAAATGATATCTAAAAGAGCTGGATTTTTCATGCAAGTCTTAATAAGAATCTGAGTAAATATAGGTTATAACACTGGTGACTGGGCATGTATATTTTAATTATGCAAATCCACAGTAATAAATGCCCTTATATAAAGGAAGGATTTAACAGGGTTAAAACCTGGTTGTTTGAAAAGGCTGGTAAATAAATCATATGGATCTGAACATCAAGTTTATGTTTATATACTTGTTTACACCACTTTTTCCCATAATGTGGAATTGTTTCTGAGGGAGTCAGCATCACTCTGTGGCCTAATATTTTAAATCATGAATAGATTCTCGCTTACACAACTGAATCAGCACAGCTGTGCAAATGTGTGTATTTAACACTGATTAAATGCTTCCACCTATACATTAAAAAATCCAAACTAAAGTCCCTTACTACCACTAACTGTAGGTTTTTGCAGAATAGCTGCGGAGGTGCATTTCATCACCTGCCACACACTTTCTAATGTGTTTTACTTTTTGTTTTTAATACGATCAGGAGCAGTCAGGCAGCAAGAGAGCAAAATGAAACTTCTTCTAAAAAAAAGATAATAAAATATGTTCAAGTAACATTAAAGGATTGTCTGAAGACTGCCAATGTAAGGAAATTCAGGGTTAATGCTGCGTTACTTCATTTTGAAGTCAACCCCATTGCGCCTGTTTATTGCAGGGGTCTTCAAACAGAGGGATTGCACAACGATGTGTCGGAGGCTGCTGCGGCACCCGGTGGGCTGAGCCCAGCGCGAAACTTTCAGGTGGCTGAATAACATTTCCAAATATTTTTTGGAGGAGAGGGGTGCCAGGGAGAGGAAGAGGAGGAAGGACAGTCGTGGCCAGCATCGCTGGCTGTGGCCGTGCTGTGGGGTTCAATGCAGCATGAAAGAGAAAGGCGGATAAAACTCCAGTGCCTGGGACCATGCCTCATTTTGGCTAGACATTAAGATTCCTAGAGGTATTATTTTTACCTAGTCCTCGAAATACCCACCGGTAAACCAAAATCCCCCATCCCCTGCAAAGCCAACAGTTTGCTACTTAAATGGGTTTAGACTTAATTTTAATGGAAGTGAAACATAGTCGATGGAGGCAAATTAAAACCATATAATTTTGTAATCTTAGTTTAGCTATAATTGCGGCAATAAAACAGTGGAAAGAATAATTGTGGAACATATGTTTGTGAGTGACATTATCTAGGTGACTTCCCTTTTACGGCAATGCGCTGCTGTCCTATTTGTCTCCCCCTCCCTATGCATTGGAATGACAAACCTGCGAGCCCGGAGTTAATGCTGATTGCGGCAGCTGCTTACACACCGAGTCTCCATGGCAACCGGGGACGTTGCCACGCAACCGTATTCTTTTAGGGACAGGGAAAATGCCCAAAGGCTTACTAAAAATACATGGGGGGGGGGGGGGGGAGAAAAACCTTAAATTTTCTTACTACTGTTAATGGGTATAAGGGACTGCGCTACCGCTTGAAAGCAGAGGTCGCGCAAATAAAACCCCAGCCCTGACCTTTCAAAAATTGCTTGCCGTTGCTTGAAATCTCGAGCTTTATTGACAAAGATGACTTTTGATCGATTGTAAAATTGGTAGCTAACGTGCGGCAGCCCTCGCAGACTGCAAGATGCAGCGCCGGCCCATTGCTATTCTGGAGGGGTTGAAGGTCGGCCGAGAGCCATCAATGCCGTATTGATCAGCGGAGCTGAAAAATGCCCATGTTTACAGCTCCTCGCACCGTGGGGCTGCGGCCCCAGCCTCCAGCGGGCTCCGCCGCCCCGGCACACGCCGCGGAGCAAGCCGTCCTCCCAGCAAAAGTGACATCACTTCACTCGGCTCAGCTGTTTCTGCAGTTTTCTATAAATAGCTAGATAAAAAATTGAAGGCTGCTTTTGGAGAATTTAGCCAGCCAATCTTCTGATCGTCAGCAGACGAGACAGGCTGGTTTTTTTTTTTTTTTTTTTTCCCCTACTAATATTGCGCTGCAAATTCTTCCTCCTAGTATGTGGAGCTTGACCCTGAATAACCAAAAATTGTGAATGGTATACACGGCTGCATTCAGGATTGTCCTGCGATGGGTATTTTAATTCATCCTTCATCACTTCTCTAGCTGTTAAAACGTGATCAGATAAGAGTAAAGGATAGAGGGAGGAGAGGGTTGGCGTTGCCACACGAGGCGTGCAGGCCCGGCGTTATGCTGATGCGGCATGTTTGCTGAGCTCAGTATCACCCCTACCTGCAGAAACCCCCATGTGCCAGGCTCCCGGGTGCCCCCCTGAATTAAACACACGATGCACTGGAGTCAGAGTTACACCAGGGCTCTTGTTGGTTGTAATAGCGGAGACAAAGTATTTGAAGGAAGCAATCAGAAAAGCAAACAAAAGCGCTGTTAATAAGCACACTTCCTATTTTTCCTTGATTCCAATTTTGCCACTCTGTTTCTTAATTAACCCTCTAAGATAGCTGATGAAAGAAAACCATCATCTGCCTGGTCTGTAAATAACCTCTTGCTCGATAGTATTTTTTTCTGGAAACAGGAGCATTAAAACGCTGCAAAACACAAACCAAAGTATTGAAACTGTCCAGATAAAAATGTGCACTCTGCAAGTTTTATGACATTTTGCAGACTGTGGCAATTATTTTGGAAAAAGAAGAGGAAAATAAACTTGTAAACATAAGAGATAACAACCGGTCCAGGCAGAGTAAAGCATGTCCTCTGCAGACTCCATCTGCAGGTAGCCATCATGGCGAGTTCCTGTTGCTTACTGTGCCTTTGCCATCCCTGGGTAGCGTTCCCAGTGGGAAACGAGTGGGCATCAGGGAAGGGGAGAGTCTCGCACAGCCCATGAGCCTCGTTCAGCTCTTCAGCACTCCTGACCACAAGCTCAGCATCACACAGGATCAAGCCGCAAATGTCCTCATCCCTGTTGATTTGAACAGGGTGCTGAAAATGCTTGGCAACAGAAAAGATGAAAGTACTCGTTTTTCAGAAAAGTTAATGGCACTAGAAATAGAAACCAGACAGTTCCTCGAAGGTGGGGAAGAGGGGACCAGCAGGTTTTCGCTCCTGACTGCAGTGCTGATTGCGGTGCAGTGGGCATTGCAAAGTGAAACACTATGGCCTGCGTAGTATGAGGGATTAGAGCAGAGGACTGTAATAACTCATGCTGCCCTCAAAATATGCATCTGTCCTGCAGCAATGGAAGTGTGAATGAATTGCAAAATGTATGTAAAATTACTGATGTATGGGACTTTAAAATACATTTGTTCCATACAGAAGCTGATCTATAAATGATCCTGAAGGTAAAATTCAGAGTCTGTTCTAGGGATGGAAATCTGTAAGGGTCGTATTCTTAAATATATTTTGAGTATCTGGGTGCACGTGATCCAAAACGAAGCTGCAGCTGTTTATTGAAATATTTCTGCTAGCGTTAATGTTTAGTCTTTTTGAATGGTCAATATTGATGCTCTGTCTTGAGAGAGGATAGGAAGAAGGAAAATGGCAGAATGAGAGAAATCCAATCTATCTTCTCTGCAGAGTGGGCAAAGTAGTATTTGACCCATTGGTTGAGTGGAATGCAGATAAAACATGCTAGAAGACACAAAATAAATGAAACTTTAGAACTTGTTGAATTTAATTTGTTGCAGAGAAAACTAGCGGTTGAAAGATGGAGTTTAATTTTGCCGAGACATTTGTTAAAAAATTTATCCTACTTCCAGAACAACTACTGGCAAAGTATTGTCATAGGAAAAAAAAAAACCCAAGCAAAAACTAACGACAGAGTTAAAATTATTTACTGGGGTTGTATTTAAAAAACCAGAATTCTCTTTTAAAATAATTTTATTTATTTTTGCATATAAATGGATGTTGAACCCTTATAACTTGCTGATTTTTTCAGCAATATATTTTTTTTTCAATAACATTCACCTTTTCCCATTATCATTAAATTCCATAACACATTTTAAATAGTGCTGGTTTTTAAACATATATCTTCCACTTTGAAATAAAGCACATATAATTGGGATTTTTGGTGCCTAATCAAGTTAGTGGTCTTCCTACTAAAAAAATCACCTGTTTGGTAAAGGCAGAATAGAGAGGGCTGAAAATAATTAAGACCTTTCTAACATTCCTAAGCCTAGCATCATCTTGTCCTATTAGTCAATATAGCTGGTATGCATTGAATACTGAAAAGCCGGACAATTGTTTTTATTATCTTTGCCTGATCTCAAGCCAAACCCCTTCTGGGGACAACAGTCTTGACTCTGCATTCTGTGACCTTTTCAAAATCTCATATTGAAAATATGAGTGGATTAGCCAAATTTGTGAATCACAGGCCTGCTCACTAAGTCAACAAGAGCTCGCTTGCTAATTTCAATGGAAGCAGGAGCAAAACCAAAGTCAGATTGTACTCCAGCAAAACTCCATTTGACTTCAGGTCAGGATAAAATTCATTCCCATCATCTTTATTGTCCTTTTATGTCTTTTTACTGACGGACGGACAAGGAACTTTACTTTTTCTGAATCCTTTCCCAAGAAAGGAAAGGTCAGTCTATCACTTTTATTTCTGAGCACACAAACGTCATCTGTGTAGGACCTCCTCTCAGTCTAGTGCTGGAAGGAGGAAAAAATTACTTATAGTGTGGGTGAGCACTGTTCGAGTATTTGCTGGTATAATCATACCTAGTGTTTGTCTGGGGAAGAGAGGGGGATCACCCCAGGGAACAATTCCCCAGACTACCCTGAACTCCACTCATGTGCAAGACCCTTGAAAACACTGCTGGGCTCCGTGTTTTCCCTCTCCCTCCCTGGCAGGGAAGGCAAAGCAGTAGCCCTGTAAAGAAAAGGTCTGAGGAAGTGTATCCTAAAACACTGTATGACAACACTTGCAAGGACAAGGGGATTCCCTCTGTTGTCTGTAATCTTCTCCTTGACTTTATTCTTTAAGGTATTTATTTTTATTCAATGTGGTTTTCCCTTGCCACTTTAGTAACCAGACTTTGAGGATTTCTTCAACATTAGAGGCTGGCTGGATAGGAACAGGGTGTACCTGTGTGTGCACAGACACACACGGGGACCTCAGCAAACATGATGCTTTACAAGGCTGTTTACTAGTGGAGCTATAGACAGAGCAGCCACATTACTATTAAATATCTGTTCAGTATCTTACAACCAAAAACAATCGCCTGTTTAAGGCTGATTTTTTTTTTTTTTAAATGAGATGAAACCTTTCATAAAAATTCCTTCTTTATCATTTTGTATGTTTGTGTCAAAATATCTCAGGGCACAAAGCCCAGTGGAAAGCCAACTTAAAAAAAAAAAAATCTTTGTAAGCGCTTTCATGACAGTGAACCATTAAATCTCCTGAGTAATGTAGGGAAGAGCTGGATCATGCATAGATTGCTCTTTACCCAGGATGCACCGTTGCCTGCAAGATTCTGAATAAAGAGACACACCTGCTAGCTAGCTGATAACACTCTGGGGTCATTTCATTGAAGAAACTGTCAGCCAGGAGGTATTTAAATAAAGCCACAGATGAATTCATGACCTGCACTACTGAGACTAAAAAAGAGGTGTTAAAGCAGAAAGAGAATGCAGATAAATGCACATTCCTTTGTATTGCAACAAAACTTCTCCATGTAAATCAACTGAATGGGAAAGAATGGGGAAAGAATGTGTTTCTCCGTACAGTAGCGGGGAAGTGAGATGGTTCAGCTGCACATCTGGCTACCAGCCAAAGCAGTCGTGTGCCATGCTTGTTTGCCTACTAGTGCTGCTTAGATTGGCAAATGCCCATGCAGTTTGAAGAGGGCAGGCGCATGACTGGATGGCTGCCAGTAAGTGTGCGGGACTGATGCCACTGCTGGACGCCATAGCCTGGTAGGAATGAGGAATACAAAGGCATTCAATAATCTGAATGTCCCTTTGCTTCAAGAGAGTGGTGCCAGGCAGCATTTAATGAGAGATTGCTTTGTTACAAAGTCCTCGACATCAAGTGGGCTGGTGAGCTCATTAACCTGACTGCAGCAAATAAAAAAGGCGCACTCAGAAGACTCCCATGATAGCATACTCAATAGTGTAAGAGTCCTTTTGCTTCCTTTATGGTGATCCATTAGCAAGCAGCAGTGTAAACACCATAAAGCAAGCCAGTTTTCTGATTGTTCAACTAAAGTCTGTTTTCCCTTGGGGATTATGCCACCAGTTGATGCAGACACCCCCCTGCCCTTGTTATCTATTACATAATGACCTTCTATGCAACGAAGGATTTTCCCATATTTCTTAGGAGTGTAACTGCAGCTAAGGAAACTACTGACAATTCACATCTCTGAAAGACAAAAGGCAACGATGTAGGGCACATCGGAAAACAAATAAAACACAAAGTGATGCCAAGGGGAATAGAAGATATGATTACGCTTACGTTTATGCAACTTCAGTTAGAACTTATGGTACATATCTTTTCTGTGTCTCCTTTATTCCTGTTTACACAGGACTCCCTTTCTGTAGGAGAGGCAGCCCACCTTGCTTACCTAACTTGGTTTTCTGCGCTTTCCACAAATGCTGTTTGCCCTCAGGAAAATGCATTGTAAAGTAGTACTTCCCGAACAAGTGCCTACTGTGTCTCCATTTGAAACACAGCCCTTTGCTGATTTACTAATCAAAGGAAAAAGAGGGAAGAAGCAAATCCCCAAAGAATTTCCCCTTTCAAAACAAGGGAAAATTCCTTGTTATAGTTATTTCATTTAATCAGCTGGAGCTACACTAGTGAAAATGTTTTTTTCAACACCTAAAAAAGTCAAATTAAAATACCTGTGTTTAATCCCCAGGAATTGCAAAGGACTATCGCTTCTCCACAAGCACCCAGCAAACAAAACTAGAAAAATAGCTAAACAAGGTCAATGATTTTTTATTTTTTGGCAGGTAGGTGATCAGTATGGATCCAGTGCACACTGGTAGTAATGATTTTTGGTTACTCGGTTGCTCAGTCAAGGTCCTATTACTCAAGTATCTGTCTGGCACAAAATAAAATTAAAAATCCCATGAGGCACTAATTAATACCCCTTTCAGAAGAATTACATACTAGTTACACAGTCAAAATGTATTCTGTTCTCAGTAATAAGATTGTTTTTAATTCTTTAACAAATTGCAGAATTCTTTAATGATTTTCAAGGTGCTGCCACCAATCAGATTCCATTATAGAATCAATTTAAAGTCCCCAAGTGGTAGTTACAGCACCACTGTTAGTATGTGAAATTGTGGAAAAAATACCAAAGGAAATAATTAGGCTATCTCTTCCTGCCTTTATCTACCGTATGACAAAATATTTAGTCTGAATTGTGTTTTGTCTGCAATGCCCAGACAGTACTTCACATTTGTAATTAAAAGATATTTTGGTCTCTCTTTTCATATGTTGGTTCCCACCCTTCAGTCAGCAAAATGCTGTTTAACTGGTACAAAAAACCTACAGTGGGTTGCTGCAGTCGATCAGGTGCAGCGTCTTCCAAACCCTTCAGAAATTGTGAAAGGGAAGCAAAGGAAATGATCTTATACGCTTTTTGGAGATTTTGTGCTCTTAACATTCAGCAGTGGATGGAGATGGCATGCTGGACTGTGTCCAGTGAAGGCCACCAAGATGTTCAGTGGGCTGGAGCACATCATGTATGAGGAGACGCTGAGAGAACTGCGTTTGTTCAGTCTTAAGATGAAAAGGCTTTGGAGGGATCTTACTGGTGTCTACAGCTGCCTCATGGGAGAGCGTAGAGAAGATGTAGTCAGCCTCTCTCTGAAGGTGCACAGTGGTAGCACAGGATGCAGCAGATGCAGGCTGGGACATGGGGGAGTCCTGTTAGATATGAGGGTGGCTTTTGCATCTTTTTCACCGTGAGGGTGGTTATAAATTTCAGCAAGTTGTCCAGGAAGGTGGAATAGCTATCCTCGGAGACATTAAAAACTCAGCTAGAAAAAAACATGAGCAACCTGATCTCATTGAACCTGCCTCAAGCATAGGGTCCCGTTGGGTGTCCTTCAGAGCTCCTTTTCAGCCTAAATTATTCCTTGGTTCTGTGGCTGGTCTCGGGGGAACGTTGGTCAGGCAGAAACTGAGATCCCAGTGAAGGACCGGCTGTTGTGCAGGATTGACCAGGAACAAAGAAAGATGGCACCAGGGGGTTGCTCTGCTACACAAGTCCACAGAACCATAGCTCTGGAAGGATGCCGTGTTTGCGGTATTTCACAGTGCGGCTCTACCTCTGGCAGCAAGTCCTTCACACTCACAAAAAAGGTCACTTAATGCAGGCAGCAATAGCACCTTGTCACTACAGTACCAAACACTTGCATGTGAATTTTTTATTTGAATCATGCAATGCCTGAACCAAAGGCAGTCCTTGAACTGCAAACTCCTGGTGAGACGACATTGCCAGTGATTTAACCTGACAGTGTGCTAAGATGAAAATCACTAGATCTGCAAGCACTCATAATCAGGCCTTAAGCACAATGCTGGAAAAGAACAAAAGGAGTGGAAATGTAAGAGACTCAGGGCCACCGCGGTAACTTTGAACTGAACACTGTAGCAGAATGTAGCTCTCTTTCCTTTTTATGCAGCAACTTGGGCTGGTGTTGAGAACAGTAAGGGAAAGTATGATGAAGTTGGGCCAACTGCTGACAGACTAGAGGACAACAGGGAAGAAACTATCTCAAGCTATCTCAACAGCAGAGGGTTGCTCTGGGAACTGCTGCGTGGCACCTGACCTGTAACAAAGTTTGAAAGCTGGCGTAAGCAAGCAAGATAAGCTTTAAGAAAACCAAACTAGAATCATCATATTAAATACTACCAGTGCAACCTTTAGCCCAGCTATAGAAAACAAACAGAGTAACAAGCATTATCACTTTTGGCAAGCAGGATAAGGGCAGGTATTAAGCACAGCTGGATTAGACCCAAGATTACATATTTTCCTCTCCGTTCTCTTGGTGCTGTTACATGAATCTCTCTCCTTCAAGCTTGAACAAGATTATGTTGCAAAGCACCCTATGCAGTTCCTCTGAAAAGTAACATGGATGTTTGAGTATGCCAGGATAACAATTGCAATCATAATGGTAAAAGTCCGACTCACACATGCATTTGGGAAACTGCTTCAGACAGCCCGAAGAGGAGAGGGGAAAATCCTCATTGCTGCAGCGTGTGCTGCTTTTAGCTCCTTTGGCTGCCTTTCCTTCCGTCTTCAAGGCACATTCAATTATTTTGACCTTGCTGAGACAGGAGTGAAGATGACTGCCTGCTTCGTTTAAAGCTGGACAAAGCATTTTGAGAGAAAGGAGGAAAGGATAAACAGGAAGGTTCAAGAGTCATTCTAGCAAGGCAGGGCTTGTTTCTCAAATGTTTGATGGACCAGGGCTAGTAAATGAGCAAAGAACTCTTTAACCTGTCTTACAAAGTGTTGATTCCTTTTTCTCCATGTTGTTTACCTTGCCAACTAACATGATTTCACAGAAAGCAGTAAAAGCATTGCTGTCTAGGAGCATCCCACAGCATCACTTGTCTTGGGCCAATGGGCACTGCCTCTTAAGCCTTTCATTCTCCAAAAAATACTTTTAAAGGTGGCTATATGACTTGGTAGAGCTTTATCATGAAATGTTCCTAGGGTATCAGCTCAACTCACAGTTCTGCTCTTGTCCAAAGAATTGCCAGACTTTTTAACCAGTGCCTACAAAACAATAAATAATTCTCTTCATGAGAAGTGGAACTTTCCTCCGTGTAAATCCTGCTCTGATGCCGGGCTGACTGCTGGGCAGAGGCAGTACAAGTTCATGGATACTTTCAGCTATCTTAGATTACTGGATCATATAATGTCAGCATTGAGCAGTGCAGAGGACCTATCTAAAGCTAGTGGACAAGGTTCAAAAAGGGTCAGGGTATAATATCTTCCTGTGCTGCCTAAACACTGTGATACGTGTGTCTTCTGCAGCTTCATCCACAAGACTTAAGGCATCCTTGTGAATTCTGTATGTGTGCTGGTTCCGCTCTGGGAATTTAATAGCACTTGCTGGCTGTTCAGTTATAAAACAATGTAGGAACAGCAGCACTCCTCCACTCTGCAGTGTTGCCTATTTTGAGATTCCTACTTGGAGCAGCAATACGTGCTGAATGGTGTAAAGAGTTGAGAAGGATCATTCTCAAAGGCACCCTGAGCTCAGACTATTTCAGCGAGCACAGGTAGCCTCTGCCCTTGTTAACGGGGTGGTTTCCGATAGGGTTTTCAGAAGTCCAGGAGAGTGCTACTATAAACACAGTGTACATTTTGTATGTGAACAGACCAACATTATTCAGATAGATATTTCCTCTGGCCCAGGTCCCTTGAATCATTGAAAGGACAGAGAGTCAGCCAGCTGTTTCAGAAAAAAACCTTGTCCTTGCCACAGTAGTTTTGGTTTTATTTCTTTTTTTTTTTTCTTTTTGCAAGTAGAAAAAAGTGACAGCCTTGATTTTCCTAGCCTTAAAGTGCTGAAAAAGCTAGTGTGATAATTTATCATGTTAAGACAGATCACAGTTTTTCATTTCTCTGGCCCTTCTGTCCCTCCTGATGTTTTAGATGTTTACTCCCTTTGACCCCAAATATACAGACCCACTTCATGCTCCCAAAACTTCCAGATAGAACCTGAAGACCCTTGCACTCCAAATATCAGCAAGCTAGCCCTGTTTAACCATTTGGATTTCCCATGTGTGTGATCCTAGAGCCTTCTTCAACACTTGGGCCAATGCCTATGCGTCATGGAGGAAGGAAGGAGTACACTATGCCTGCAAGAGCTTTTCACACACGCTCAAGAGCTTCAATGGCAGGGGCTCTTGAAGTACAATAGATGGGTAGGACAGAGTGAGAAGCAGAATAGTGGCTATAATAATTCTCTTTTTTTGAGTAGTCAGTGATTTTTTTATAATTCTATGATTATTTAAAAGATCACATGAGCTGAGAAGTTATTTAAGACATACATAACCTGTCTTGATAGTTAATTTCCAGACACACATTTCACAAACTTTAACTGAATTTTTTCTTCACCTTATATAAGTTTGCTTAAGATAATTAAGTTTTGGATAGTGTAGGACAATATTCTGATAGAGGAGATTTTTTTTTTCCTCTTACATTTTGCATCAAGTAAGGTGAGCATTAAACATTTTTATTTTGCGCAGGATAAAATTCATTCTGCAGCAGTGGCTGGTGGAGGAGACTGAACACAGGTGAACAGTGTTTGCTCAATTCTAAGTAGGCACTCTAGGATAGCTTTTTAAAACATAGACCCAATAGGTGATGCTTATCTTTTTCTTTAACTATTATGCCATATCTCTAAAAAGAGGGCAGAGGAGATAGGTCTCATAGTTTCCAATCACAGGAGAAGCCTAATTTTGACCTTCCTAATGCCTTTTATGGAAGGAAAAGATTAAAACTCCTTGTAACCTAGGATAATTTCCTCCCAGGTCTACATGTTAGTTAGTAGTCACGAAGGTCACTAATTTCTGGCATCATGAAGCACCTAGCACATGTAAGCGTAACCCCAAGGTCTTTATTTTTCTGTCTTCTATGCCTGTAGAATAGAAAGAAAAAGCAAATCTTCACCGATATAACCTCAATTCTTTTCTTTCTCTAGCTTCAACTGGCAAAAAGAAGTGGACCTGGTGTGACTGCAGCTTCTTTCACAGCCTCCAAGGGCAGAGGGGACACTGACTACTCTGGCATGAGAAGGTACAGTGGGATACTGGGGCCCAGCTACCTTGGAAAACCAGGGTGGTTTTTTATATCCAAAGAAGCTAAGGTTAGCCTGTTTGCCTAATATGAGTTTTGGGATTTTTTTTTTTTGTGACTGTGTCAAGAATCACACGATTTTCTGCAGTATTTTGAATCTTGCCTGATGCACTGATTAGTGGCTGGAGATGCTGGCTCATGTCACGTGTTTGGTTTTATGTCTTGTCTGGAGTTGTCCCTCCACACCATGAAAACACATTACTGAGAACTCCTGGAAACACCAACTTTCACCCTCGGACAGGTCATTCTTGGCCTGTTTGAATTGTTGTCATCTCCAAGCACAAGACCAGCTGCCAACATGCTCTTTGAAGTACTAAAACTTCTTCATAGCCTTATAAGTCTGTTCAAGAAAGCCTAGAAGTGACAATATTCAGATAATTATTTTCCCAAATCTGGAGATAGTGGTCAAGGCAGGCAGAGAAGTGAATTTCTGTCTGGAAAATATTGTTTGCCCCCCTTGCCTCCCATTCCCTAATGTCCTCAGATGACAGCAAGCCAGGTATTGATAAAACAATCAGGGTCAACACCATTAACAGCAGGGCACTGTATTAAAGAATTCATATCAAATTCTGGCCCCACATCTGTCTTAATACCAGGGATGAGCTTATTGTGATCCTCCTCCTAAAGCAAAGATTTTTGTGATAAGGATAATCTGAATCTGAATTTTGGGGTTTGTCCCTTGGACAAACCTTCCAGTGATGTGTTGTTCGAATTGAGAACTGAATGCAGATAGAAAGGTTTGGTCCTCTCATGTTAATGCAGCAGTTAAAAAAGCAGAGGTTTCCCAAAAGCTGGCACAAAATACGTAGGAGGTGGTGTTAAAAATAGAAATGTAGGAGTGGTAACCAACCATGAAATTAGCAAAAGAAGAAAATAACTGTAAATAAAAATGTACAACGTTATTTTTTTGAGCACTCTGCTAAGCGAAGTGGGGAGGCTGAAGAAGCCTCGTGTAGCTGTGAGTCAGGAGCAGCAGCTGCGTCCTGCAGCCGGGCTGCAGCCCCCTCTTCCCTTCCATCCCACCACGCCGTGCCGTCACCTATGCCTGCCACAAGCACAGCTCCTACTTTGGCAAAGTAGGAAAATAGGTTTTACCGTCCCCCAACTACTCTGCTCACCAATTGCCACCCGATTTTGAGGATCCCGGTTGCCTGGGAAACGTAACCGGGTGTTGCTGTGGAAACTCGGCTTTGCTGACCACCGGGTTTCCCTGCCGCCGGGCGCGGACGCGGGCACTCTCCGCATCCGCCTGCGCTAGCAAGGGACAGGAGGTGGCTTTGCCACCGGCGCTATCAATAAAGTTGCAAGCCAGTGTTAATAGCTTTTACTTTCACTTATTTAAGCCTCCTCTGCTGTGACTTTTGGAGGGAGAAAAAATGAGGATAATCCTTTTAGGTAATAGATTAGAGGAACAAGTCGGAGTAGGAGGAGGCATTTGTTTATTTATTTGCTTCAGAAAAGTTTCTAAGACTTTTTGTGCACAAATTACTTGGAAAAAATGAACTTCAAAGCCTCACAAAATGTACAATTTCACATGGCATTAATGTACGCTTTTTGAAGTTAATATAGCCATTCCTTTGCCATTAATGTTCCTGTGTACTCAGTTGGCTTAAACTGTTCATCTCATAACGAACATATACTGTCACTAAAAGCAATAGCTGCTACAGCATGCATTAACTCCTTGTTTCCAAGGCCCATGCCAGATAGAAATGGCATTGACCGTGTTTAACCCTGGTTCCATATTTTGGGGCAAAAGGGGTTAAGAAATATCTGAAATAGAATGCTGTTAATTCCTTGATGGCCTCTGCTGGCTTTGGAAACAGAGGGAGAATAGTGCAGAGGCTAATTTTTCTTTCTCTTTTAAGTAACAAATTGAAAAAAAAAACCTATTACAGCTCACATTGACATGAAGGAAATAATAATAATAATGCTAGTTTGCCCTTATATGGCAGCTTTTATCCCAAGTTTACAAAGGAATTTTCAAACATTAATGGTGTACCACTTTATTCTCTGTTGGCAAGATGGTCACATGGTGGTGTGGGAGCTGAGGAGACATAAGGCAATTCATAGGGTGGTGGGACACTAATGCAGATTTTAGGAAGAGATGCAACCTACTGACAACAGCTCTACAGCTAAATCATGTTTAAGATAAAATAGTCTGTCTAATCTATCACTGCCATGGTTTGCTGCAGTAGAAAGGGATGAAATCTCCTCTGTAGTCCATTGATTCTACTGCAGATGTTACAGTGAAGGAAACCGAGTTCAGGCTGGTTTAGCGATATCTCTCGATCTATTTACTTTAGCAGATGCCGGTGTTGTTTTTGTTGTTTTGTTGTTTTTGTTAACAATACTTAAAAATACATGTAAAAATCTGTAGGACTTCTGGTATATGTACTTGTGTTCACTGAAGGCAATAATAGAGTAAAAATGCAGACTATCTTGAATAATTGTCCTGTTTTTTTACACTTTTAGAGCTTCCAAAATATTCTGTGCTTGAGCTTACTCAAAGAGAGAAATTTTGGCAAGTCAGGGAAAATCTGTCTCTCTCTTCCCCTCCTTTTTTTTTTTTTTTTTTAATTGGAAAAAGTACTTTTTTCTCACTGTAATAAATTCTCACAAATTTGATTTTCAAGTGAGGAAAGGAAAAGAAGGTTGATCTTTGCTACTGGAAAAGTGACATATAAGTAGCCCCTGTTTTAAAATGCACCCGTGTCCAATTTATAAACGGCCGGTGCTCTGGAGACATCTCCTAAGTGACTTTATGGAGGTAGGGAATACTATGTTATCCGAGGCTCACAGGAAACCCTGCCTTATCTGTAACAAATATAAATCAGAGAAGCTCTGATGAAATCTATGGAGCTACATCAATTTACACAGGCTGAAAATCGTGCTCAACTGTTCCCAGACAAAGGCATGCAATTCCCCATTTGCCTCCACAAAGGCAGATGCTTTACCTCTTTACCTGCTCCATTTGCTTTAATGAGGTGTTCACAGCAAAGCGTAAATGGTACCATTTAGACGTCAACATTAAGCATGGCGATGTTTTAAGAGTAGCACTTAAGGAAATTAAATGCGTAATCTGAGCTAATGTGAATGGTGTATGACTGTTGTTTAAATAAAGTTAAAATGGACAAAGTAAAACTCTCTCAAGTGCCCCTAACGAAGGTGTGTGAGTTATGGCATAATCTTGGTACGCTGGAAATTTATGCATTTAGATTTTTAACAAGAAAACAGATGACTGAGAGGATGATGTCTGTGCCATGGCGTTAGCTGTTACAACATTAGTATTTGATATACAAAAAGCTAAAGGTGTGGAAATACTGTATGTTACGGAAATGCAACTTTTGGAGAGGGACTGTGGCTGTACTGTGTGTGCAAGGAGACAAGGAGGTGCTCTGGTTTGTGCCCGTTTCATTCCCTCTGTCCCCACACATTACAAGTGTAAGTAGCAGAGACATGATTTGGTAGATTTACCCCAGTGATGTACACAGTGTCGTTAACTGCACTGGAATTATTCTAGATTTACTTCTGTGTGAAACCAGAATCGGGACTAGCTAATTTAGCTTAGTGTGCTGATATGAAATGCAAAGTGAAAATGTCATCATTTGTGTTTCTTCTTGTACCAAAAAAACCGCTGGAGGCCTTTTAGGGATGGAATGTTAGTAGTAACAACATAACATTGCGCATATATATATATATATATATAAAATTTTCAATGTATTGGCTTTAAAACTGTTTTTAGGAACTGATAAGGCATACCTCTGGTTACTGGCTAATCATGTTTATGAGGTCCAACTTCTGATTTTTTGTGTGTGTGTATATTAACCTGAGGACAAAGTTAGAGCCTTTGCTAGACTCAACAAAGCCCTGTATTCATGGGGAAAGCATTATCACAGATAAAAAAAAAGTACCTGATTTTAAATCATTTTCAGACCTTTCTACTACCCTTAGGTTAAAAAAAAAAAGAAAAAGCAATGAATAAATTAGTAGCCACATCTTCGTTCCAACAACCTGATTTCAATAGTATCGTAATAAAAGGACAAAGGTCATAGATTAAAGTATTGTAATGGAAATACAAAATCTATATCTGCTCATAGGTATAGGGCTGTATTTTTAAAGATATTACTACTTGTAATGATTATAATTTGAGCCTAGTGTCACTAATAAGAAAATAGTTCTTTTTCATTCTGATTCAAGAAGCAATATTTACAAGTGTCCATGTGTATAAGTATAAATAAACAGTTAACAATTGCACCGAGAATATCTGCATGGAGTTCTGGGTCAGCTGTAGTACTGTTTGTCTAATGCTCTTATCAAGACACCTGTTACAATTTAATTTTTTTTCTCTTTCTCTTAGTAGGGGGCAAGTAATAGACCCAGGATGTGGCTAGAATAGGAAAATAGGAATATTATTTTCCTGTTTTCTGCCAATATGTTAAAAGGCGTCAAATTTATTATTCATAAAATGTCAAAAGTATCCACAATGCTTTGCCTAAAATCACAGAGAATAATGCAGCTGAAACCTACCAAAGTCTGGCATCCAGAGTCCTCCATCCTAAATAAACAATCCTGTTATACACGGTGAGAGACCCCAAAGTGGCTTCTGCATCAATAAGTGCAGAAACTTAATCTCTCCCTCCACAGAGAACAGATAGAATAATTTCCTACAACTTGAATATGAGCAGTTGTCTTCCTTATGCCTACTGTCCCTCAAAGTCAGAGGCAAAAATGCATGGAGGAGGCTGTCACAAATATCAGATGTATTAAACTTTTGTCTGCAGTATTTTACATGTGGTTATTTAAAGGGAGATCAATAATAGTTGCATCTCTCACTCTCCCCCACCCCATTAAAACTGTTTCACATATGGTTGAGGATCCATACAAAAATAACTGACATTCCCTCTACCTAATGTGATAGTACATAACATGGAAAAAAAAATCATTTAAATTCTGTCATTTCCTAACGAAAAACTTAACAAGCAGTTCACGGTGCCAAGGCAATGCTGGAGGACGCTTTTTCACCAGAGCAGAACAGCGATAAAGAAACCACCTGAAGGACACCAGAGCTTTGCGTTCAGGGGATCTGTTCCGTACTGCACATCAGGCAACAGATCTGGGGGACATGAGAACATTCTTCGGTGAGAGGGCTCTTCTCGTCTTCACCTGGGAATGCAAACGCTTGCAATCCCGCTCTATTGAACATCAGCTATCCTGCTGCCAGCTGGGGGACAGTGGAGAGAAGAGCAGCCTTGGGCCTTCCAGGTTGTTTTCAGGTGTAGGAGTAGAGCCCTGACTCCTGCTGTGTTGTGGTCACTCCTGGTTCTCTGTCCTGAATGTCCCTCACTGAAGTAACGAGTTTGAGAGCAGAGATTATATAAACTATGGTGTTTGGGTACCATTAGTGGCACACAGGCTGCTTCAGAGCCATAGATCTGTACCGCCTGTAGAGACAATTGGTCCTCCTGAGCATGCAAAGGACACGGGAGCTGCTGCTGGCAGTGGCTCCCAAAGTAGCTCAGCTTGGGAATGCCTGATCTGGTGCATAGCAGAGGTGCACAACCTCTGCAGGTCTGCGTCCACCTTTGTTCTTGGGCTCTCGAGTCTCCTCTGTCACTAACAGGACTGATCCCTTACTCCAAAGTGCTGCCTTAGCAAAGCAGCTCCTCATTTGTCCTGATTTGTTTGGAGAGGGAAGGTGGGCAGAGCCCCTTCTTCTTCCCGCTCCTGGAGGCCAAGGTGGAAGAATGGCAGTGAGCAAGGAGCAGGAAGGTGGGAGGGAGAAAGGGGCTGTTTCTCTTCCTGGCTACAAGACTGTTTTGCCTGCGTGGAACTGCCTTGCCGGTGACATGAAAGGAGCCCTGACTTATAGATTAAAGGTGGAAACCATAAATCGGGCTCATACAACCTTTTCCTGGGAACAAGCCATCTCCAAGTAAGAGGCTGCTCTAAATGGATGCGTGTCGATGGCAGGGTGCGACAGCCAGACGAGGCATACGTCGCGCTGGTGTTCGGGCGATGTTTGTTTTAGCCTCTGTCTTTACTGGCCTCCTGTGAGCCAATCGAGCTACTTTATGAGCCACAGCTATAATTTGGCCTCCTATGCCCTCCTAAATGTACCTTGGGATAAATACATTCTGGAGATCACAGAAAGTCACAAATTTGTGTGGTAGCAGCTGGGTCTGTCTTTCTTGTCTTCATGCATCTCATGATTTTCAAAGCTAAGCAGATTTGGGCCTCATTAATGCTTGAATACATAAAAAAATGGGTATTGCTCATAGTACAAGCTGCAGCCAGCTATTTTCTACAATACATCAGTATGTATAGCTTTGTAATTTTTAGAGAACAGTGTTTTGCACAGTGGTATTTAATTTGAAAATATATACAACTCTTCAGACTCCCTTACACGGAGGGCCTGGTCCTTCAAACAAAACTATTAAAGAGATGTTTCCAAAGAGCTAGCATTTCTTCTGGGTTTATGTGAGGGAAACGGAGATGTTTTGGGGTTTTTGTTCACAAATGTGGTTCACACTGCATGAGTTCAAACTCTTTCAGAGCAAGAGAAATGAGCTGTGTTTGTTTACCATTTCTTTGCACAAAGGAACCTCAAGTTGGAGGATTTCTCACATCAGCGCAGAAGACACAAATCGGAGTGTGTGCACGTGTGCGTGTGTGCACGTTTTAAAGGAAAACTGGATTTATCCATAGAAGCTCCTGTAGTAAACCAGTGCTGTGCTCTGTGCCCTGCTTTGCCTCATCCTTCTGTGCAATCACAGAATTCAGAGACGGAAAACAACTTGCACATCATTTTTGGTGTGTTTCTCTCCTGGTGTCATTCTGTTCTTTGCACTGTACTGCTCAGGTTTTCCAATTTGTTTTTAAATAGCTTGTGGATATGGCTTCTCCTTCTTCCCTTGGGATACTATTCCACAATCTAATGGTTCTCAAAATTAGAATTTTTCCTCCATCCCAGGTGTAAGACTTTGTTTATACAGCGCTGAATTCACACAGTAATGTGCATGGTGCAGATGTTTCACATGGGGACATTTATGTGAAGTGCTTCCATTGAAAAATGGGGATAAAACCAAAAAACCTTATTAAGTGAATTTACAATATATGATGTGTAAACATGCTTTTATTTTGCAATTTCACTACAAAATTAGCGACACATACAACTGTAATACTGTATTGCTGCATAAAAACTAATTACCAAGAATTGTATTTTTCCAAAGCTTAGGATCACAGCAAATTAATTAAAATTCTTCATACAAAAGAAGGAATTTCATAATAAGTTTTTACAAAATATATGTATAGTGCATTTCAACCTTTTAAAATTTGTGACTGTAACATGGGCTTTTTTTCTTTTTCTGCATTTTTAATAAGGTGGCAATGGAGATCTATCAAGTCCATAGCATATATCACTGTTTTTATTCAAGAATTCTTGTGAAAATAAAGCACTTCCTTTATTCACAAAAATCATAATTGCAACATACATAAAACCTGTCAAAGCTCCAATTTCCAATATTCTAATGAATATCAAAAGAGTCCAGCATTTCTGACTTTGACAAATTGCAAATGAGGTTTTATTCATTAAGAGGGCTGCTAATGTTTATTTAAATGCAATTTACTGTTGCATTATTGATTAGCTACTGCAAAATTATCTTACAAGGAGCACGTGTAGCAAGAAGATTTCAGGTTGAGAAAGGATTTATCTAGGGAAGGCCTGTAGGCTTGATTTAGGCCCCAGGACATGAGAGTTTTAATTTATCTGGAAAGAAAGGCCTGGTGGAAGGTTTGCTTTGTTTGCATTTAGACAGCAGATGAAAGGGGTTTTGATGTTGAGCTGGGAGAAAATGGCTGCCACTCTTGTTATTCACAGAGAGAATTGAGCAAAAGAAAAAATCTATTATAGGGGCCAAGATAAAAAAGTCTCTTCCCCCCCCCCCCCCCCCCCCCCCCATATTCAGCATCAGGCTATACGTGGCTTGTTATTCTCCAAAGGAGAAATAATAAAGAAAATGTTGCTTGCTATCTAAAATCTCTTTTAAAAAATCCATATTGCATTTATTATTGAGCCCTCCTTCTTTCAGTGCCATAAAACTCAAGCAAGGTTGCTGTATCTGACCTGAGAGTCCGAATTAAATCTGGGCCTATATATTTTAATGAAAACCAAATGTACAATGTTTTTAGTGTTTACCCAACATAAAGAAACACTTTCTGGCAACGTCTCATAGAACTAATTGATAACAGCTCGAAGTGCTGGAGAGTGATACGGAGCCTCTTTGGCTTCCACCTTAAGAAAGGATGCATCTGCAGCACTTGTTTTAGCAATGGTTTTGTCTACAAGAATCAATTAGTCATGTAAACCACGAGTGTGAATCCTATCCTTCCTGAGGGGTACTGCTGCAAGATTAAATACGACTCACGCAAACGCATAGCAGTGATAGAGATTTGAGAAATTAAGGGTAGTCACCCCATTGATCTAACGAACAGAAGCCTGTGAATGCAAACAATGCCACCTGATCAGGTGGAATCCGGTGAGGGGGCAGCTTCTAGTCCTGGAATAAATTATTTTAAATTTCCAACTTGGAGAAAATGTGTTCAGCAGAGCAACGTGCTGCTTCAAAAGGCATAGTTCAAGTACACAATATCAGGACCTGAATGTCCTTTTCTGGACTCATTACAACCTGACAGGGCTTTTCATTTCAAATGACAATCAGGAAAACTTGGAAAGCTCTCAGCCAATTGCAAGGAGGAAGAATGATCCTACTGAAATTAAATCTGAAACTCAAATATTACACCAAGACCTTTCAACTTGCTCATTATTCCATTAAACCAACTGTAAAGGCACCATTCTTCAGCTGAAATGAGTTTAGAAAAACTTTCATTGTGTGACTTGGTCCACAAATGAGAGTGACAGGAGCAGAATGATATTTTCCTTCGGGGTTTATACCTTTAGTGACTCTGATGATGATGACTAAGTATCAGTTCTGACAAGCTGAAGGTTAATTACTTACTCTGTGTTTCAGGTCTGTCAGGGCAGAATATCAGCATCGATTTATTTACCAAAAGTCACGAGTATTTGGTATTTACTTTGGACATAGAGAACCGTTGTTCTAAAGACCCGTTGTCTGTCTTCTGCTGGCCCGCAAATGCTTCTCTGCTTCCCATTTCTGCCTCATTTAAATTTCCCTCCTTTCCTCAACTTTCAAGGATCTCTTCGTATTTTTCCTCTTTACCTTTGGTTCTTTGCAAGCAGTAAAATACTTCACATCACATCAGTGAAGATCATGAGCAATTAGGTTGAGATAGAAAGCAAAGTAGATAGTGTAATTTTGAGACGAATGAATGCATGCATCGTGGTCCATTAGAAAATACGGAAACCTTAAATCACATTGTTAATGAAAAAAATCTTCTTAAAAAATCAGGTAGGTGACAAAAGTCTTTCCCCATGAATGTGACATATTTGGATTATTAACTTCAAATGCTGAGGAAAACAGATTAGGTGGTGGTACTGCTGCTACAAAAAGGGAAGGGATGTCTGAAATATTGCAAATGAAGTGTTGCTTGGTAAACTAGGTCTGGCCTTCTCAGGCTTTTCCAATTTCTAATTACTTTGCAGACCACAATTAAAATGGAAACAAAAGTTATGGGAGAAGGGGTCTACTTATATCACATATCTTTACAGATCCCTGGAGCCTTCCTTAGCAGCAGTGCTCACACCTTCTTTCTGACCTTGTCCTTCATGTGTCCCCATATCCCTCTGTCTCCTCTCTTTTGTCAACACTTAGGTTCCCTCTCACTCTTTTGTGGTTCTTCTTCCTGCTCTTCTCAGAGATCCTATCCATCCTTCATACCTGTGTTTAGTTTGGCTTTATTTGGGTGCAGTTAATTAAGCCTGGATTTCACACGGATCCCATTGCAAACAGGCATTGGAATTCCACTACCATCGTATGACTAGAGCCACTTAAATATGGATGTAGTGTCCCATTTCCTTCTTGTAGTCTTTAGTATCCTGTTTGTTTACTCGGACTATATATAGAGCTGCTTTTTTGTTTCCAGAAAAAAATTCCTTTGCATGCATTGTCTATCCATAAATTCTCTTCTTGGCTGTGTAGAATCCTACAGCTACAGTTGGAGTCAAGTTATGCTGAGATCCCTGATCAAAACATGCATGCTTTAAAAGAAACATCACTCATTGGGAATTTGCTCTGATGTTGTCTGCAACAAACATTTAGGGACTGTTTTGTTTTCTGTATATCTGACTTTATGTTAGAATCCAAATTTCCAGTTAGTTACTTGTATATTTAATTCATTAATAACAGTACTGAAAAATGCTTTCTATCCAACTACCACGTCATAAAATTTGTTATTCTTTTCCTTCACATTCTTAGTACCCCCAGCCTTTAACAGGAATGTTCTTCTATTTCTTTAAAAGCTTGATGATTACCCCAGTATGTACTCAAGTTCAGGGCTTGAAAACAAATCTTGTTTCTTAACTTCTTTCCCCAGCATCTTTGTTCCAAAGACAAAGGAGAACTTCTCTAATGTCATCTTCTGAGCCAAAAGGAGTGTCAAACAAAACAACATTCTATATAAAATCAAGAAGCAGCTTGACATCCATATAAGACCTTGGGGAAAAATGCTACTTGTATATGTTGAGTCTCAGTGCTTTGTTCTGCTTTGAGTAATTTACCTTGAGGATTTGACATAATAGGCATATGAAAATCTTGGTAGAATGAGTAAAAACAGAAGGACTCTACAACACAAGGGTATAGAAATGTAGGAAAAACAATTGTACTGGTGGAGCATTGGTCCTGTGCATAAAGAACAGCTTAGAGTCAGATCAGATAAATAAGCCAACTACTATCACCATCTAATTCAGGATACCTATGCTAGGACTATGCTACAGAGGAAAAGTATAGCATTAAGACTATACTATCTATCTGTGGTGGATTGACCCTGGCTGGATGCCACGCGCCCACCAAAGCCACTCTATCACTTCTCTCCTCAGCTGGACAGGAGAGAGAAAATATAACGAAAAGCTCATGGGTCGAGATAAGGACAGGGAGATCACTTAGCAATTACTGTCACGGGCAAAACAGACTAGACTTGGAGAAAATTAATTTAATTTATTACCAATCAAATCAGTGTAGGATAATGAGAAATAAAACCAAATCTTAAAAACACCTTCCCCCCCCCCCTCCCTTCTTCCCAGGCAAAACTTCACTCCCGATTTCTCTACCTCCTCCCCTCCAAACAGCGCAGGGGGATGGGGAATGGGGGTTGTGGTCAGGTCATCACATGTTGTATCTGCAGCTGCTTCCTCCTTAGGGGCAGGACTCGTCACTCCTCCCCTGCTCCAGCGTGGGATCCCTCCCACGGGAGACAGTCCTCCATGAACTTCTCCAATGTGGGTCCTTCCCATGGGCTGCAGTTCTTCACGAACTGCTCCAGCGTGGGTCCCTTCCATGGCGTGCAGTCCTTCAGGCACAGACTGCTCCAGCATGGGTCCCCCACGGGGTCACAAGTCCTGCCAGAAAACCTGCTCCAGCGTGGGCTCCTCTCTCCACAGGGCCACAGGTCCTGCCAGGAGCCTGCTAAAGCGCGGGCTTCCCACGGGGTCACAGCCTCCTTTGGGCACCCACCTGCTCCGGCGTGGGGTCCTCCATGGGCTGCAGGTGGATATCTGCTCCACCGTGGACCTCCCTGGGCTGCAGGGGGACAGCCTGCCTCACCATGGTCTTCCCCACGGGCTGCAGGGGAATCTCTGCTCCGGCGCCTGGAGTACCTCCTCTCCCCGCTTCTTCACTGACCTGGGTGTCTGCTGGGTTGTTTCTCTTACATGTTCTCACTCCTCTCTCCAGCTGCTGTTGTGCAGGTTTTTTTTCCCCTTCTCAAACCTGTTATCCCAGAGATGCTACCACTGTTGCTGATGGGCTCGCCTTGGCCAGTGGCGGGTCTGTCTTGGAGCTGGCTGGCGTTGCTCCATCGGACACAGGGGAAGTTTCTAGCAGCTGCTCACTGAAGGCACCCCTGTAGGCCCACTACCAAAACCTTGCCACACAAACCCAATATACTATCAGTTGCCTGTTCTGGATTTACTTGCAGGTGTGGAGGGGACCAGAGAGGTTCTGAGGGTAGAGATATGAACTCCGATGCTGTTTATTTTCAAAAGGAGGGATTATGTAGAAGTGACGAATCTTATTAAAAAGAAATTTAAGAGGGTTTCAAATGGTAAAACACTGTTAAAATGCTTGTGAATAACACAGAGATAGCTTAAAGATACTGTCATGGATTCAGCAAATATATGCTAACTATCACAACAGCCTCTGGAAAGACAAGCTCCTTTCCCCCCCAAAACTGGTGTGTTTTAAGCAGTAGGAAATTAACAATGAGATGTAGGACATTATTAAATGTAAGAATCCTGACTTTCAGATTGAAGTTCTGTTCAAGTGAGGAAAATAGAAAAAAAAAAGAAAAAAAAAAGAGAAAAGCTTTGGCAAGTAGGTGTTAAACACAATAAGGCAAGCCAAAAAGGGTTCTGAAGAGCAGGTTGTTAAAGGCGTAAGAACTAAAAATGAATTATCTTCAAACACATCAGAGGCAGGACTTGTAAGATAGTCTGTAGGGCCAATAGATGACGAATATAGTAAAAGAAAGCTCAAAGGAAATAAAGCCATGTAGAGAAGCAAAATGAATTCTGTGTTTCTTTGTTCACTGGGAAGGGTGGAGGCAGGAAATGTATACCAAAAACTTTGTTTACGGGAGAAATACTGGGGAAGAGGCAACATGACTTTTAAAGACCAGAGTTCTCTCTCTCAAATCTGCTCCAGTTTCTCAAAGGAGTCACTGGATTTGCAGGCAAAGCTGATCTGATGGAAACAATCTGCATAGTAGTCTCCAAGTGCTTCATCAAAGGCTTCTAAAAAACCCAGCCTATCATACTCTAATGGCCAAATAATCATACATGAAAGTCCAAAGGTAGGTACCTACCTCTGTAATGAGGCACCCGAATAAATTATTTGCCTTTTTTTTTTTTTTTTTTAATTGGTGCATCTCTTGCAGCTTATTTCATCGGGAGGAGAATGTGATTTTGGCTCTGTAGAAAGTATGGATTGTTTTATTTAGGAGTTCAGCACTAGGCATACAAGACTGGCATGTTTGCCACTTGATGTCCATACAGGGACACACTTTGACACATTGACTATATCAGCTGCACTAACTGCAGAAAATAAAATATCTCTTTTGTCATATATGTATGGAGGTGGGGAATAAACCACTTAGTTCTATCTTTACACTTCACCTAATTTGATGGGCAGAAGAGTAGATTACCACTGAATGTAAATATAGTTCATCAGCATTCATTTGTTAATTGTAGTGAAGCTCTAGATAAGAAATCTCAACTTCATTGTACTACTCCATAAAATCTCATGGTAAAGACACAAACACTGTGGATGTAGGAACAATCACAGAGAAATTCATAATACACAGGTACAAAGACTGGATGAAATAATCATGAAATTCAAAAAGAATACTTTTCCCCGCTATTAACAGTAGCAGTGCTTAGAACAATGACAACATCAAGAAATCCTGGCTGGCCTGGCAAAATCCAGTGTGCCAGGCTCCCCCATGATCCACACCTCACGTGTTCTTCCATAACACTGCCGTTATTGAGAAGGTTTTACTATTCTGAGGCAAAAGAAAACAAATTTTATTGTACAGTCTGATTTCTCAGTTTCATTTTCCACTTTTTGCCTGAAAAATGCCAGTCTCTATCACAATAACAAATTAGCCCCTAAAGACACTAGGTTGGCCTGAAAGCTTTCTCATTTGATACTGCTGCTGTCATTTTGGAAATAGTCTTAAAAGAAAACAACATTTGAAGATATGCCTGTTTATTAATAGAATCTAGAAACTGCAGAGCCTGTATATTTTCAAGTTTTATAAAAAGCCTTTCTATAAAGCCATTCACACAACCAGTTATTTGGGTTGAAAAGCACTCTACATGAAAACACTGGCTTTAATGTCAAGGCCAGGAATAGCAAAGCTTTACTAGGTTCTCTGTTTCAAATTCTGGTGTAAGTTTGGTGACTTCATTGAAATTATACTGGGGATCACTCCAGGCTCTCCTAGGCAGCAGGTACTCTATAAATTTAATGTTATAGCAAACCAGATTTTATATCAGAGAGAGCATCATCTCAGCAAGCCTATGTCTCTTTTTTACGAAGTCTTTTTTTTGCATGTGTGTAGTTCCTGTAGGATTTGTCTTAGCCTGCCAATAAAAATAGTGGGGATTTTGTTTGTTTGTTTGTTTGTTTAAGATTTTATTTAGAAATTATGAAACAAACACATTGCTTGCTGCAACAGTGGCTGGAAAGTGAGAGATGTGCTTTGGTATGCTGTCAGGTAGGCAGGTACAGCCTTGTGCATGTTAACAAATGCAGTGAAGCTTGCTGGCTCTTGGGGGGTTTCTAGATACCTGTCTGAAAGATGATGAGGACAAAATAAAGAAACTGTAAATTGTAGCTGTAAAACTACTTCATTGGTGATTGCTTTGTATTCTTCTATTTTTTTCTTTTTGATTTCAAGGTGTTAATTTTACGTGTCCTGGCTATCTTCTAAAGAAACACAGGGATTCCTGCCAATGAGCTGAATGGCTGGTATTTTGCCAGAAAGACCTCTGCCTGCCCCCAGGAATGACACTCTGTCCCTTGTGTCTTTGCAGAACTAATTACTTGGAGGAATTAAATTACAGTAACAAATCGGCACCTCATCGTGATTGGAATCTGTTTGAAGTAGGCCTTTTTGTGACTCATTGTATTTTATAATTCCTTTTAAAATGGCCTATTGAGGAGATCTCAGTAAGATTCATGCTGGTGGGACAAAGTCTGTGGCACACTGCCATTTTATTTTAAATTGCTCTGAAGAATGGTTGCTCTACTTTGAAAACAGACTCTAAAAACAGCCCAGAAGGGGGATGATGGCTCAGTTTTTATTGATTCAGTCTTGTCATCGTGCTCAAGTATAAAGATGACTTTTCTACTTGCAAGCCTTGCAGACTCCCCCAAGCATCTGAAAGTCAACCTGGCTTCTCTCTTTTGTGGAGACTGTTAAAAAGCCTGGTCTGATTTTGCCTCTGCAGCTCCATTGACTGAGTGCATCTCTAATAGAAGGGTAGGATTGCAAGGTAACTGCTCCCATGACCCTCCCTTTTTGTCTACTACTTTGCCTCTAGG
This sequence comes from Aquila chrysaetos chrysaetos, assembly GCF_900496995.4. Taxonomy (NCBI): domain Eukaryota; kingdom Metazoa; phylum Chordata; class Aves; order Accipitriformes; family Accipitridae; genus Aquila; species Aquila chrysaetos. Next base: position 39,380,755 of record NC_044007.1, read on the forward strand.
AGATTCAAAGACATTTTTTCATAGATGCAACAAAGTTCCCAGGTCTTATTAAAAAACCCCACAAACAGTGACTCCATTGGAAAATGCCTATTGATCGAACCCCAAACTTCTCAGAGCAGTGTGACAGTTTTGATTCTGCTTTCCATAAGAAAGTTTCCCAGGTTCAAGATGAAACCGGGTCAGAACAAGGAAAAGAATCTGACTCTGCAGTTCACTGTTAATGGCATTTGTGTTAGCTAAGCAAAGGGAATCAAATGTTGTCTCAGAACACTGCCTACAGCTCTATATGAAAAAGGAGGAATTACAGATCTAACCCCCCCACTTTTTAGCCTAACACAGTGTTAGCATCTCCAGTGTTAAACGATTCTATCTGCATCAAGGATCTGTTATTTTGGTAGCAATTCATCTATGATCAAAAAAGATAGGTATCAAATCAAGGGCTATCTCATCCTTGGCAAAATAAACATTTCACCTTCCACATGCAAGGATGAAAGAGAGAAAATACAAAGCTTTATTGCATGAAGTAATCCAAAGCTCATCTGCCTCTGAGATATTGGTCTTACAGCTTGCTATACGGTTATGTATTTTTACAAAAGTCTGCACCAAATTTGTTCACTTTACCCACTTCAGCAAGCACCTGCCAGACTGGGTCCCTTAATAAAAGGACTGTATTCTCCTACTATGACTCCCCACATATTATCATTTGCTCCCTAAATCATTCCACTGGAAACACTACTCCTGGAACAAGGAGATAATTCCAGGTTAACAAAGGTAGCCCTAACAAAGAACAAAATGACAGTGCAGAAATATAGTTTCTCAAAAAACTTTACTACAGACGTATAGCTTACCAAGTTAAGGGAGTGTGATAGATACGGTGCAGTCTTGCTTTAGTTTTCCTAGAAAAACTGGAGGAGCTCCAGTTCTGAAGACAATGTTTAGAAACTGGGCAATTCAAATGATTGGTTAGAGCCTTGCACTGTGGTCAGGTTCCTGGTTGAAAACTTCATCCTATATATTAACACTACATGTCCTTTCCTAAATTGTTTACCTTCCCTGTGACTTAGTTCAGGCTCCATCCAAAACCCAGAGCAGCCAGGTGGTCTGGGTTCCTCCTGAATCTCTCATCAGATGTTATAGCCTTAATATATATAACTTTTCAGAAGTGACATAAGTCTGAATTGTCTCTGAAATGCTTTCAGGTGGTAGGTTCTAGAGGTTTTAATGAAAAAAGTAATAATGGTTTCTAATTATGGGCTGATATTAATGTTTTTTCTCAGTTCATTTTAATAACTGTGCGACAAGAGTGGGAAACAGCATATAAACACTCTTTGTAGCAGGATGTAAGTTTGGAATTGTGAAGAGGGAGAAATAACAAAGCAAAATATGTGGCTGAAGTTAGGAACACAAGCAGGAAATAGCACACTGACATAAAATTAGGAAACGTATGAGCTCAACAGTTGAAGAAAACAGCCCACTAAATGAGAAGAGAGGACCTGGAAAGCTGGAAAGAAGCTGGAACGTAAGAGTAGGTAGGACATCTGGCATAAAGGAGCAATGAAAATTTTCAGTTTCTGAAGGAATTAATTTCTAGGGAATTAAAATGTGAAAGTGTAGATTTGTTGTGTGGAACAGCATTCCAATCCAGGAAAACCAAAGAAAGAAACCCACTGCCATGGCTTCCACATGTTCCCTGCAGCCCAGATGGCCTGGCAGGGAGCTGCATTGGCCAAGGCTGTGGCACCACCGCAAAAAGGCTTGCAAGCACTGCCCAAAGAATTGCTACTTCTGCCTCCGTGGAGGTCAGGTCTCTCAGCTCCCAGTCTGTCTCCCTCACTTTAAAGTCCAAGCTTCTCATGGGAGAGACCTCCCCCCAGGGTATAAATGTACCCTGTCCTGAATTTCATGAGTAGGCATAAATATACGTGTACCATCTTACCCAAAGCTAAACTGTGACTGACTTCTACTGAACATGATAAAAAACACTTTTGGGAATAAATTGAAATAGATTGAGTAAAGCAGTAGAGGCAGCTTTATCAGAAGAATAGATCTCAGTGACCTCCTTCATTTTTTTCCCATCTGCCATTAGTAATAAAAAGCAGAGATATAATGAACATTGCTTTCTGTAACAAAAGTGTTAATTACTCCTCCTCTCCCACAGAGTTAGCGAAATGTCATTGATGACTGCTTTGCAAATTCTATAAAATATGCTCTTATCCAATTTTCCTATCAAAAGAATCAAATCATCATATGGTTTAAATCATATATGTCTTTCAGATCACTCTGATTTTTCCTCTTAGGTACAGATGGATTGTTCTCACCTTAGCATGGCTGAAAACAACAATGAATAATAAGGTAGTTTTATCATGCCATTTCGTATGGAGATAAGAGAAACTGGTTTATTGCTAACAGATATTTTTGTAGTTAAGTACAAATAATTGTCATCTAGAGTGCCTGATTACAAACTGAAAACTTCAATGTACAAAGAAATTATTAAATAATAATTAATACATAACTAGGAGATACATTTTGGAATTATAGTCAGACAGTTATGAAGGAGACTCCACTTTTTAATTATTAGTTTCATTGAACTATATAGATTAAGAGCATTACATTAAATAAAAAGAGTAAAAAGGGATCCTTAGCAGGAAGAAAAAAAGCAAACTGCAATTTTGTAACTCTTTGCTTTTCCACTTGGGAGACCAGAGAAAAGAATGAATGGAATGATATACATTATACTGCAAAATAACATTCATTCCTATATCAATTTTTTCAGAGTTTCTTGTTTTGTAAAACACAACTGACTAAATGTAACTGCAATGTAAGAGGTCTGTAGAAAAGCTTAGAGAAGATTTTGAAGTGGTTGCAAAGCAAAGAGGACTGATAATGTTTTCATACTAGATTAACAAATCTATTGTTTATTACCTTAATGATATGGCACGCTGTGAGGTGCCTATGCTCATGCAGTAATGATTAGCTAGTTGGCTAACTTCCAGCCAGTAGGGTTATTAACACTATATTGTGAAGCCTCAATGTAAGGTTGATTTTCTTGTACTGTATATTGCATGTGGAAAACTTGTATTAATCAATATAAATTATTCCCCAAACAATAAGACACAGTGGGGGTGAGCAGGAAAGGCTGGAAATAAGTTGTTAGTGCAAAAAAGCCAAAAGAATAAAGATGGTCACATGTTCTGTCTCTAATTAATGTTGAAGAAAAGTCTTTGAAAGGCAGAAGTTTAGTGGCTAAAACAGAAAACTGACAAACCAATGGCCTATGCTTTGTTAAGAAGCAGGATTGGGATGTAACCTGAGGCAAATCAAGTTTTTCTCACGGTGTTTCAAGTTTTACCTGTAAAATAAGGATGACACCTCCCTCCTATTAGTCATTAATATATTAGATGGTTGACTGAGAACACTTTGTATTGGACAATAGGCAAATTGCAGAATTTAAGATATGGTATTGAAATAATATGAACACGTATAGATGACCCCAGAGTATAGATATCTTACTAATATTGTGGTTACCTTGGTTGGTTTTTATTTCCCTTATTTTTGAAGTAATAGCCTCAGGCATGTACTTCCTGAACAGCTCAACATGCCATAAATCTCAGTGCTAAGTAGTGTGAATGCAGTATCTGGTACTATTAATGAGGTTAGGAATTGAATAAGAGCACGTAGAGTTCAAATGGACTATTAGTGCTTATAGTCCACCAACCTTTGGACCAATGAAAAATCATTCTGCTTATTTGAAGCCATGCTGCTTCTTCTGCTATGGCTGCATATTGGAAATCAGAAGGAAGGAAGACTAGTCGGCTTGATGGGTCAAATCAGAAGAACCGTGCATAGCTACTGACTTCATGTTCACCTTTATGGACTATCAGGTATCCATTTCTGGCCTCAGCCAGCATGTAAGCTGTATGTGATATATACCTCACAGGTGTGTTGTGGGTTGATGTCTTTAGAGTGTTAGTTGGGTTAATGAAAAGTGCTATGCAAAACATTGTCTTGAACAGACACAGAACCATTGACCAAAGAGGTCCTGGCATCAGCCAGATTTCCATTTTGTCCTGGTTTTGGCTGGAATAGAGTTAATTTTCTTTCTAGTAGCTAGTATAGTGTTACGTTTTGGGTTCAATATGAGAAGAATGTTGATAACACACCGACATTTTCAGTTGTTGCTAAGTAATGTTTAGTCTAAAGTCAAGGATATTTCAGCTTCTCATGCCCAGCCAGCAAGAAGGCTAGAGAGGCACAAGAAGTTGGGAGGGGGCACAGCCAGGACAGCTGACCCAAAGTGGCCAACGGGGTATTCCATACCATGTGACGTCATGCCCAGTATATAAACTGGGGGGAGTTAGCCTGGGGGGATCACTGCTTGGGAACTAATTGAGCATTGGTCGGCGAGTGGTGAGCAATTGCATTGTGCATCACTTGTTTTGTATATTCCAATCTTTCTTCTTATTATTGTCATTTTATTATTGTTATTATTACCATTATTATTTTCTTCCTTTCTGTTCTATTAAACTGCTCTTATCTCAGCTCACGAGTTTTACTTTTGTTTTCCCAATTCTCTCCCCAGATCCCACTGGGTGGGGGGCAGTGAGTGAGCGGCTCCTTGGTGCTTAGTTACCAGCTGGGGTTAAACCACAACACATGTGGTTGCAAGAGTCCTCAATACATTTTGCTTTTGGTTTGTTTTTTTTTTTTTATATACAGCCATGAACTCTAAACTACTTCTGCGAGCTCTTAGCATGGAGCAGGTAAATTGAGACCACAGTGCTTACTGGTGGTGCCACTTGGGTTGGATTATGTGCTAGGGCCAGTTGAGGAAACCATTTCCACATATGCTTAGCACTAAGCACGTGAATGGAATGACTGACATCTATGTGACTACATAAATATTTTTAAATACTTAAGTAAAGCATGTGCTAACCCACAGGCTTAAGCTTTGATTTCACTAAGCAGTTTGCACACACTGCAGCCTTAAACAGAACAATAATTCTACCCTTGTTGGACAAAATATTTCAGTACATGCTTAAATTTAAGCCGGACACATAGACCCACTGTGATCTGTGGGATCGTGCGCTTGTGCCTGAAGCTAAGCATATGCTTAATGAACTGCTAAAGTCGGGCCTGACAATAAACAAGGCTGCTGGTATCCTGAAGGTCCATCTGCTTCCCTGGTATCTAAACCTTGATGGAAGTGGTTTAAACTGACATGTTTTACTTCTCAGTTGGAGTGGACTGAGGGCATACAACATGGCCAGTTATAGCCAGTGTTACCATCTGTCTGGGTTTTCCTAGATGCACTCTTTTTTTCTACCTACCATTTTGGTCTGGATAGAAGATATTTAATTTTTGTAAATCCCAGGCAGAAATATGGCAGCCCTAGGGTCAGCAGCTCAGTTAAGAAGCCATGACTTGGTGTCAACAAGTTGTAAGTTTGTATCTACAGTTACTCTTAAAAAACTATTTAAAAATAGTTTTAAACTATATAAAAGACACATGAGGGTGTCTTTTCAGAACTGCAACCTCTTTCACTCTGTATAGCCTTAATTGAATCAAAGGAAACTTTTTCTAGACCATGTTGTTTACAAAGCATTGCAATACTTGTGTTTTGTTTCCAGTTTCCAATATTAAGGATATGAATGCTATGAAATACTTATATTTAAGCAAAAAAACCCATAGAAAGATTTCTTTTTTTTCCTGAAAATATGGAGGAACACCAGCAGTCAGAAAGCCATCCTTGAAAATGTAATTAGCTCTGTTGAGCAAATAACAAAGGCTTTGTTACTCTGCCACACAGCACATGTAGTAAGTGTTTACACATCCCTAAAGCTGAATTACTAGCAAAGCGAATAACTAAAAATACAGAGATTATTATAGTTTGCTTCTTTACACTTTTCACATCATGTAGATAACACCAGACTGGTGTATGAGGATGAATATAAGTGAAATAGTTTCCATGAATGTACATTTACTTTGTCATATGCATATAATATATGGAATGAAATATCAGATATGAAATGAATAAAATGGAGAAGAAAATAATCAAAAGAAATATAATTGATGAACAGAGGAGAAAAGTGGATTTACAAGTAGAAAAATGTAGAGAACAGAGATCTGAGAAAAGAAAATGGAATGATTAAAAACTAACCATAAAATAGTTATTAGAAATACATAGGATGAAGTCAAAGCTTAGCATAAGGAATAAGTAGGCACAATTTCTAAAATGTGACAGATAATAAGAGAAAAAAATTAAGAGAAAACCCAAAGGAAATTAAAAATAGAGATATGGTAAGAATCGAAATGAAAAGTTTAAAAATTTGTACGTTAGCAAATACTTAGCTATTAGCAATTATTTAAAATTTTTATCAATTTAAAGGATTATCAACAGAAGTTGTAAATTCTGAGGGAATATTCTGCCTTGTTTGATACTATAATAATGAAGGGCATATACTTAAGGTGATTATGTCTCTAATTAAATGGGATTATTCCTGAGTTAAACTTCAGTTCGTCTTGGTTAGCCCTGTGATACCCTACTTGCTTTATTCTACTCATAAGATGATAAAAAAGAAAAGGTCAATAAAAAAAAAATTGGAAACATGGAACTAGTGAAGACTGCAAAAAAATGTCAATTTCTAGATACTGAAAACAGCCAACTAACAGAAGAGTTTAGCATGGGAGCTAGCAGATTCTCCATAATTTGAAATGTTGCAATTGCATGGATGCCTTTCTGAAATACATCATTTATTCACAAATTATGTGCCTGATGAAGAAATTGTTAAGACTTTTTTCTCTGTGGGAAGACTGGCAATGACAACTATTGTGAAGTGAAATATTCTGTTGCCGCTCTTTCAGAATAGCTCCTTGCGTTGACACGCTGTTGCAGTGATACCGTTTGTGTGTCAGAATAGAGTGACTATGTAGGCGAGAGCTCCTGTAAAATAGCTAAGTCCCCAATGGCTATGCCTGCCTGTTTCTATTGCTAGGCAAAGCCTAGCTAGGGACATCCCATGTTTCATGCGGTAGCGAATGGCATCAGTGAAGCCCATCTCCAATAGCATGAGGAGAAATACCTCAATTATCTCCAACTGTATTTTTTTAATCATTTTTTATCTACTTGGAATTTGTTCACATATCAAGAGGGAAACATAGAGCTTTTCTGGCCTCTGAAATGCCTAATTTGCAAATTGCTAGAAGTGAGAGTGGGAACATATTACTGCATGTTCTGTTCTTAATGCCCTTCCCATGTGTTTGCTGCTGGACACTGACGAACCTTTTACCTGAACCAGCACAGTAACTTAACGCCCTTTGCACTTAGTTGCCATGGTTTAGCTGCCCGTAGCACAGCCAGTGTTACTAGTGGTTACTTCCTGCCTGACAGCCTGTAGATCAGTTTTGTTTCAGACACATATTACATCTAACATCCAGCTCCTCCATGCTTCAGATACCCTGAATAACATCTGGAAGTTCATTGCCCCCCTGCAAATCTTGGTAAAAATGAATTTAAAATGGCAATGAGAGCCTGTTATCCTTGTATGTCTGTACTCGTCTCTCAAGAACTTCTGGAGATAACAAATAAAGGTCTATCATGCATATTAAAATTTCTCCACATATCAAAATCTTTTCATTTATACAGGTGTCTTTACTAATGACCAAATTATATTTTGTTGTCAGCTTCTGATATATCAGCTTTTTTGTTTTTCTGCCATGTTAAGAAGACTGCCCCACCTTAAATGTTAGGTACTCCTGACATTAGTTATAAAAGTAAAATTAAACAGCTAAAGCTTTTCTCCACCCTCCTTCCCTAAATATCACAGCAAAACTGAACCCTCTATGAAACAGAAACCACAGAACTCTCCTCTGCCAGTTCTCTTTGAGATGGACAGGCTCTAATCTCTACGGCAGACACTGCTCCTCCACTTGCTTTTCTAAGTGAAGAAGGACATGGACCCTTCTACCCATGTTTATGACAGTACATAAGGTGATAAATAACTACAACTTACACCATTAGACCTTTCATAGAACAAGTACAGTTTGAACAAGTGCAGAAAAATCAGTGACAGAGAGGAAAAGACATATCCATATGGTGTCTTCTGAAATATGACTGATTCAATCACAACTCAAAAGGGTTGGTTTAGTTATACTTAATTGAATATTTTATTTGTAAAATAGGTCTTTTGACCTTAGTTTATGCCAGAGACAATGCCTGCAAATGAGATGACTATGAGCTAGTGGCCCCTTTGCACTAGTGAGCCAAAGACTTAGAGATGTCTTGTTCTCTTACTCTCTTTCTGCTCTTAGTCCCTGGTTGATTTTTTAATAGAAATATTTATGTTCCTTCATCACCAGATGCTGGCATGAGATCTCTACTTTCTATTATGAGGCCACTAGGTGAGTCTTGAGATTTGTTTTTATTTTGGTTGAAAACTTGACTCTAGCCCTTTGATGGGCTCCAAGCCTTGCCCCTTTCAGTGATGGCAGGCTCTTTCTTGGCACCACAGCCAGAACACTTCCCCTCTGTCTGAACACATTTAGGATCACATCAGAGGTGCCAAACACAGAGCAAAGAAGCAAAAAAGTCAACAAAAAGAACCCCAAGGACCGTGGAATCATCCAAAGAGACTGCAGGAAGAAGTAGAGAAAAAGGAATTGGCTGCTTGCTGCAGTGAATCACATGACCAGAAGTCTGATGGGAGGTTGTGAATAATAGTTTGGAAATCAGTGTTTATGTGAAAAGCTTATGGAATTACAAAGGAAGGTAGGGAGCAGATGCACCTTCTCATCTGATTTTTTCTGTAGCGATGTGCTGGTGTTATTTATAGCTCATAACAATCAATGTACACTTGGCGGAAGAGAATCAGTGAATACTTAAGCAAACCAAACATAGGTAAGTCCATAGGCCCTGATGGTAAGTACCCACGAATACTGAGGGAGATGGCTGATGTCATTGCAAGGCCACTCTTGATTACCTTCCAACTTCATGGAGAAGTGCCCAAGGACTGGAGGAAAGCAAATGTCACTCCTTTCTTCAAGAAGGGCAAGAGGGAGGACCCAGGGAACTACAGGCCAGTCAGCCTCATCTTGATCCCTGACGAGGTGACAGAACAAATCCTGGAAACTATCTCCAGGCACATGAAGGACAGGGAAATCATCATCAGTAGTCAGCATTGATTGACCAGGGGGAAGTCATGCTTGACTAACCTGATAACCTTCTACAATGAAATGACTGGCTTGGTAGATGAGGTGAGAACAGTAAGGATTGTCCAGCTTCAGTAAAGCTTTTGTCGTTGACTCCCATAAGATCATAGAGAAGCTGAGGAAGTATAGGCTGGATGAGCAGTGAGGTGGACTGAAAACTGGCTGAACAGTTGGGCCTGGAGGACTTCATCAGTGGGATGAGGTTTAACTGGAGGTCAGTAACCAGTGGTGTACCCTAGAGGTCAATAATAGGTCAAGTCCTGTTCAGTATCTTCATTAATTATCTGGGTGATGGGGCAGAGTAGACCCTCAGCAAGCTTGCTGATGACACAAAACTGCGAGGAGTGGTTGATATGCTAGAAGCTCATGCTGCCATCCAGAGGGACCTCAACAGGCTGGTGAAATGGAGTGACAGAAATGTCATGCAGTTCAACAAGGGGAAGGGCAAAATCCTGCACCTGGGGAGGAACAAGTCCAGGCACCAGTATATGTTGGGGGCCACCCATCTGGAAAAGAGTTTTGCAGAAAAGGCCCTGAAGGTCCTGGTGGACACCAAGTTGAACGTGAGCAAGCAATGTACCCACACGTCAATGTGCGGCAAAAATGGCTAATGGTGTCCTGGGCTGCGTTAGAAGTGTTGTCAGCAAGTCAAGGGATGTGATTCTTCTGTCAAATCATCTTCATGTGGATTAGGATTAAAACAACAACAACAACAGAGGGACATTTTGTTGCTGACTCAGTTTTGAAGAATTTGATTTGATTTTCCGTGTGACACCACTGAAGGTTTTTCAGTAAACTGGAGGAGGCAAGGGGAAACCAAGAGGAGTTAAATGCAGCAGTATTATACAAAAGATTAATTATGGCCCCCGCGTATCAGCAGTTTCTGTTAATTTTAGAGTTTTGTTTTGTACAGGATTCTAGCTCTCATGTTTCTGGGTTGTCCAGTTAACAGGTCTGGATCCTTTTCAGACTGCTCCCCCCCTTCTCACACACTGCAGTTGAACCCCTTTGTGCTGCAGAAGCAATCCTCCCTCAGAGGTCAGCTGTGATACCTGTAGGCCTCCTCAAGTAAAGGGAGATACATCCCCTCTATGCTAGATGCTAACCCTCTCCCCATTCCTCACAAGTGGCCGGTCATACTGCTGTGAGATATCTCACCTGATAACACCGGATTATCACCTTGTAATTCCTCCCACTTTGCTGTTTGCTCCCTCCAAACATTGCACTCGCAGATGGTGAGCATCTCTCCTTCCCCTTTCCAATCATCATTTGGCCATGGCACAGTACACATAGTTAGTTCTTTTTAATCTTTCCCCATAATTAAATGAAAAGCCAATTTAAAAGGAGCTGTAATAAAGTCTCTTCTCCTGAAATTAAATATAAAAATAGTTGCTTCTTTTTGTGTATCACAAGTGATTAATAGGGAACGGGGCTGTTTCAGTAAGGACTTCAAACAAATGTGTCTTCGTGCAGTGGTGCCGTTGCTGCTGGGGAGGAAGAGATCTGTTCTGCCTGCTGACACTGGGTTTTCTCTTTCATGGCCATTTTTCATACCTGCAAAACTGTTTGTGGACTCTTTAAGCAGAGAAGAGGGGGGAGGAGGGAGAGAGGGTTGATAGGTCTACATTAGCTCATTAAAAACTAGAAAACCATTTCTATTTTACATAATTTAACATGGCAAACTATTAAAAAAAAATAAGGTGAAAACTGCAACCCCTAGGCATGCGTTTAAAACATCCTCATTTAGATGCTAATTTTGATTCCTAGTGTATGGCTGGTTAAAAAAAAGCCATTAACAAAGGGCCAGATTACTTAAAAGGCATTATTAGGCAAATATGTATGAGTTTTCTGATACCAAGTGGCCCTTTTATGACTGAATACAGCTGCTAAGTAGAGTGACATGGAGATATTTGTTTTAAAAGGAAAGAAAAAACCACCAGATTTAAAAAAAATACAAAACAAAAAACAATAATTACATAGAGTGTAAATCACACAGGTAAAAAAATGCTTTAAAAGGCAAGTAATACTTTCTCCTTTAAATATTTAGAAAATGTGTGGCTCTGCAGGTGATATATATTACCAGCTGAATTCTAGGATGTACCTAACATTTAGGTAATAGTGAAACAAATGTTAAAATGTTGCTATTTAATTCTAATCATATATCCTGTTTTGTTTGTTAGTAAAATAGCATTGACAGAAAAGTGAAATGAGAAAAATAGCAGGCAACACAAGAAGAAAGTGCATTCTTTCCAGCTGAGACTGAACTCACGACTGGCAAAAATGTTATAATGATATTAAAATGAAAACTATTCAGACAGAAAAGATATAAGTAAATGTACTGTGCTGTATAAATTAAATGAGTAATAGAGGATGGGCAGATGGTTGCTTAACTGCATCACAGTAAAAGAACAGTGAATAGGTCTTCACTGAGAGCTCTGTTTCTGAACCTGAATAAAATTTTCCTTAACAGGGGAAAGGCTAAGGGAATTTCTAACCCTGAGAAGAAGAAATTAATTTAAAAAGCACAGCTAATTTTGACTCTGTCTTGGTTGTCAGGGTATTTGAATAATTTTTTTCTCTGTAAATTACCCAGTTAAGAATAAGGTGCCTAAGCCAGAAACATCTGATCATTCAGATCATTGCAGCCCCCAGCGGCCACAGAAAAGACATTTCTGCTCTGGAGAGTCCATGGTGTTCTTCACAAGCCCTTCTCTTGGTAACCACAGGGCGGTTTGGATTTGTTAGCATTAACATGTTTAGATGATATAATGAAACATATATTAGAAATGAGAGCAGCTCTTGCCCTCCCTCTCTCAGATCTTCCCTTTTATAAGCAACATTAAAACTTGTCAAAGCAGACAAGGAGTTACACCAGTGTAAAACTAGTGGAGAGAACTCAGCTCACCAGCACATCTTGTCAGCTGAAGCAGGAGAGAGAGAAAATGAATCATTTTTTGTGAAAATGGGATATTACATGAATGTATAAGAAGAATGGGATATCTGTCTTCATGTGTTAGTTGAGCTTTTATATTTCCCTTCATTAATAAAAAGGTTGGAAGAAAAATACAATGATTTGGTGACTCATGTTGTGGTTCTTTAAAACGCACTAAGGCAATCAGTATCAGTAGAGCTACATACATCATCATATTTAAATTGCTTTATTATTATCTGGGAGCTTAAGTAAACAGGTAAATGAAGAGTGACCATGGAAGTTTTACCTGAAGTTAGTCCCAAAATACCTATTTGACTCAAACCAATTATTTTATTAAGTGGTTTGTATTTGATATTTTTAAAGCTTAGCACCATTGAGTATCTCTGAATTATTATATATGCTTACTTCTCCCTTCATTTCATTATTTTAGGATGAAGCAAAATAAATTGAGATTTCAAGAAAAGCAAAAGTAGACTGGCCTAAACCAAGGATAATTCATGATTATCCATCCCAATAGTGCTGCTTTGTGTACCTGCCAAATGAAATTGAAAAGTGAGTTAACAGCAAATGTAAAGCTTTTTCCTAACACAGCTGTAATGTGGAAGTGGAAATGATTTGGCAATATCCCACACAGCTGAATCCTGGCATGAGGTGGAGTGGAGTTAAGGATGGAAGAGCTTATGCTAGTGTTTTTAGTGTAGGTGTATATTAGTTTTCTGTTGCAAGTCAATTAATTGCCCGGTAGCTAGATGTTGCTTAGTTGTATGTAAAGGTTACTGTGGCTATATTATAAGTGAATGTGATTTATTCCTGGAGAAGTTTATAGAAGAAATGTCTATTTTAACTTTCAAATGTGCTAATTATTTCACATTAATCAATTATAGTGCAGAGGAATCCTTATGAAATGGGATGTTTTGCTTCAGGTATTTATTAAACCTGAAAGAGCTATGGAAGTAATGCTATGGAAGTAGAAAGACAGTGTGTTTGTCTACTCAAAGGAGTGAATGAGTAGTGGATATGCACTACTCCTATGCAAATGCAGGATGCGAGACTTGAAAAATGAAAGATGGTAAATGAATGTAACCTGTGGAATATACAACAAAAGAGGAAAACACAGTTTAGTGAAGAAGAACCAGTGGAAGTGTGCAACAGGGGAACAAACAGGATGACCAGAACTCAGCCAGGTGTGTGAAAAGAAGAGAGATTTAACTTTAAATGGAGGAAAATTTGACTTTGCTTTGCATCATAATCTCCGGAGAGAAATGAGTAAGGGGTTGTAACTCTCTCCTGAATTTCTGTGAAGTTATTTCTAACATCCTACTGTATGTGAATAGGTAATCAGTGTTTCAGGCAGTCAGACAATCACAATGTTGACTGCAGAGTAAGGAGGAGGGTTTGATACTGCAATTAAAAGGAGGGCCATTTAGTAATAAAATATTCCACACAAATTTCTTTCAATCTTTGGCTTTTGAGCAGTCTTCAGAGAGGGACAGACTGAAAAAAAAAAAAAAGATAAGTTTATGCTTGGTGGAAATCTATAAAGAAGAACATGCTGAATCTATGGCTGCTATAGATCGGCAGCTTATTTGGCCTCTACATTTTGCATGAGAGCTAGAGAAAAACATCAAGCATCAAATCAAAGATTCTAAGTATATGCTGTTTTAAGAATACTTTAAAGGGGTTATAGTAGCACGTGCTTGCCATCCCAGCCATCCAAGATTTACCATTGCTCATAATATTAATTAAAATGGCAATGTTCTCTTTCCTTTTTTGTTTTTCTAGCTCTCTGTTTACATATGCAGGTACCCACTCTGCTGCAGGACAATGTGAGGGTTCAGGAATAAGCCTACAGTCAAGCTTCTTTTTTATAGGTCCTTCTCCTTTCCTAACAAGTGAATTGGATGTGGTTGTTGTGATTTTATGGCCTGCAGCATGTGGTTTAGAAGGTGAAATGGGTATTTGGGGGGTTGCTTTTTTTGTTTCTTTTTTCTTTGGAGGTTTTTGTTTTGGAGGGCTTCTTAGATAAATATTATTCAGCAATAGATATTATTCATCTAGTGGCTCTCTTATTTCTTGGTTGATGTGACATTACCAAAAAACCCTAGTCCTCTAGAGCATGGACAAAAAAAAGTATATTTTCTATGCTTGATGTTTGAGCGATGAGGGTAAAAGAAGCAACAAACTGGCTGAGACAGTACCAAATAAAGATGAATTAAACAAGAGGAGTGAAAATTGAATTTTATCAAAGCTGCCATTTCTGGCAAGTGTTTACTGCACCAGTTTACGATGAAAGATTTTATAATTCTGCTTCCTTTCAGACTGCAGTTTTTATTTCACCTCTCAAATAAGGGGCAAGTCCTGGACAGGAGGTCATTAATTTTCCTCTTCAGTCACCACCTCCTTAGAGCCACTAGAGTTAATAGGGCTGCATATTAATCAGGGCCTTGAGTCCTCTTTGTAGGAGAAAGGCAGGAAGGAGGGGGTCTCTGAATTTACACCATTAACTTTAGGTGACAAATAAAGGCTGTTCTTCCTGCTGGGCTGTCACTTAGGATGCCTGGTTACAGCTGCACAGCTGATATGTTGTATTTTTATGTGGTGGTAAAGATGAAGAAGGGTTAAGGCAGGAGGCACTGCACACGGTGCAGAGCTGAACACAAGGAATATGTTCCTCACCTGGAACCAGTCTGAAAATGTCATTTATCCACATTGTGCAATAAACTGCTCTCATGCGGGCATCTCAGAAGCGTAACCAGAAGCACCTCTGTGCTTGAAACAAAGGATGTTTTTCAAGTGTGGATAATTTAGATTTCCAAATCCCTGTAACAGTCACAGAGATTCCCCTGCTGTCCTCCAAAGGTCAAAGTATCCTTTAAAACTAAAGGATGAAACTAAACTGTGCCACAGAGAGCTGGGATGGGACTGTGACAGTCCTTGGAGATGTTCCTGAGAGTCTGTTGTCATTGCTTCCCCTGCCATGATGCACCAGTCCTTCGGGGCTGCGTGGAGTGAGCAGGAGCACAGCAATAGTTTGTCCTTGGTTTTGTCCTTTTGAATTTGACTGACTCACCCACCGTCCTGATAAGGGCACACGCACAAGCAGAAACGACAGGTGAAAGACAAGGTTTGGGAAATTGTGCCTGTAGACAGCTGACTGCTACCTTCTCACACTTTCCTTGCTTCAGAGATCCAAATATTAAACTAGCTATTGAAGTGGTGGCTTTGATTTCTCATGTCAAAGGGTCTCATGTTTTTTCTAGGATTGGAGAGAATGAAAGCAATTGCATGTAGCTGAGCTGGGGAATATGCAGTTTCCTCCACCATTACTTAAAGAAGGCAGACAGTTAGTAACGACCAAAAATAAGGCTGCTGGTTTAGACAGTCACAACACAGCCAGCCTGATTGAAAAAACTAATGATATTTTTCATTTTAAACACATGAATAATACCACCCACTTCAGTCCCAACTGTAGTCAATGGTGCTACTTGTGCTAAGGTTAGGTAAAACTTAATTGGGGCCACTCTTACAGGATATATGAAACCTTAATTAGGAAAAAAAAGAGAGAAGAATTCACAGTGTCCTTACTTAAGTGCAAGACAGAATTCTTATACATTACTTATTTATTTACATTTAATTATTTTTCCTCAATAGTTGCCTGAAGGGGAAGTTAGAATCCTCTCACTTTGGAAACTGAAACCCATGTTGCTAATATGCTAATAAAACTATGATTAACAGTGCTGCTAACAATAACATAATCATATTTCCCTATTTTCTATTTTGCAAATTCCCAGAAATTTCAAAGGTTTTCATTTTTTAATGAAGATACAATTTTCAAATCAATATTATGCAGTTAGGTACCGCTAATTTTGCTTTCTGCTCCCTAAAATGGAAGAGAAAGGAATGTCAGCTTTCAGAGATGTAGTGGGATAAAAAGAACACATCTTCATCTTCTTTAATAGCTTTTCATGATTGGTTGGCATGTTTTGACTGAACTGGAATGGGGCAACTTTTCTTCGTACTGTGAAATCTCATTGAATGGGTTTCATTGTGTTTGTTACATAGAATAAGTCTTTATTTTCCTAATTATTTATTTTCCTGTGATACATTTAATGTAGAAAAAGAATATTTCATATCAACAGAGGTTGAGGTTGTATTGCTTGAAAAATCCTGTATTGTTCTTTGATCCTCATGAGGATTTATCTATGTGCATTTTCATCCACATGCATTTGATTTGTTCTAGTATAACTAGGTAAGCCTATAGCTCTAAAACATTGGTGGTTCCTAATTCCAAGCTCCCTAAGGTAACTTGAAATCCAGTTGACTTAAAGGATGAAGCAAGAGCTATTTATTTAAGTACAATGAAGCTGCTTTCATTTGTGTGTTAGTTTACACTTTGTATTAGAGACCATTTAAAATATATTTAACTGGAGTGTTCTTTCAATAAAGTTCACACTTCTTGTAATTGCAGGAATCAATCTTTTATTCCACATAAAAATTGATGCCCATTTGTTTTTATCTCTGCTCTTGGCTTGACTCTTGGGAATTTTCAACTAAATTTTTTTATAAAGACAATGACATGAAGTTCATACTGGCATTGTCTCTTTCTCATCCCTGGATTATAAATTCAGGCAAGCAGGGGATGCTAACCTGTTAATAATACCTCCTGTTATTGCTACAAAGATAGGCTGATAGATGAAAAGGAGAAAATATTGATAATTCTCCAGGGTTTGCAAATGGTGAGAGTGGAGCCAAAACTGAGACTGCCACTTGTCATGCTGACTGTTTCCATATGCTCTCCCATTTCTCTGCCTTTATGTAGTTGTTGTCTCCTGGCTTACTCTGCAAGATTTTTGGGACAGAGGTATTTTTACTGTTAAAATGGGGAGGGTCTGGTTCTGTGAGTGGGAGCCTAGGCACTGCTTCAGTTTAAATGTATAGCAATAATGAATGGAGTATAAAGATTTGACTAGGTTTTTTTAGCCTCAAAACAATGGACATTGTGAATATTAGTCATTCTAATTCAATCATTTTGATATTTAGGCAGTTTCAAAATCTGTTTTTATTGAATAGTTTTAGTTTTGCTCAGATATATGCTCACAGTTATAGAGAAGGTCTCCTGCTGTTGGTAAAGCTTTGAAGCTTTTTTATAGTTAGTTAAATCTGTTAATTCTTTTTGAAGTGATTTCACATGATTAAGGCTGTGAGTGGCCATAATGTATCAGGACAACAGCTAATTCTGTTGTGCTTTAGAAAAGAGAGTAAGTGTCTTTGATTTATCAATATTTTCGTGGGTTTTGTTTGTTTGTTTGTTTATTTGTTTATTTTAATTTCCTATCTCCTTTTCCTGGATGTCCTTGGTGAGCAGAAAGTCAGTACTTTGAGCTGCTGGAGGGTGATTAACCATCAGTATTATCTGAATCACTCCATATTTATTTCCAGATGGGTTTAGCATGGATTTCAGAGCTTGGAAGGGCTGGGGTTCAAATGAACCCTTTTCCCATGGTCTCCCATAACTCCCTGGCCTCAACTCTGCCACCAAATTCCCTTTCCACTACTCGCCTAATGTTTTAATTTTGCTGAGACAGCCTGGTATGTTAATTGGACCTGATGGCAAGATGCAGCCTGACCTAACAGGCATAAGACCATCAGGACCAGTTATTGAGTATCTGTAAGTAAAGATTAGCTGAGTTTCTAGAAAGAGAAGTGGGCAATAACTGTGTTACTAATAGGAACTATATCTGGGTAGTCAGATTTGCAGTTCTGAGACATGATACATATGTGATTTAAATAAGCTGAATCACCACCCACAATTGATGTAAGGGGTGTAGAAGAGGACATGCATGAGAAGTTTGGAAATGGACGTGTGTGAGAAGTTTGCAATGGAAAAATACTTCAGCAGTGAGGAGATCAAGAAGCCCAAGTCTCTTCCTGAGGCATGTGAATCCCCTAAGGCCAATGTTTCCTTGACCTGAAAAACTCACTTTCTGTGACTGGCTGACATGCCGTGGAGTGAGCATTATTCCAACTCAGAAGCCAGAGTCACTGTTTGATAGAACAGGGGAGGAACCTATGGTGAGATATGGAACTGAGCAGGGATTAGAAAGGAAATCTGGAAAACTTTAAGTGGTTTTTGGCTCAGTGAAAGGAAAAACTGGAACACTGTGGAGTGGGGCCAGTGAAGCCACAGGAAAGAAGGAAAAGGCAGCAAACTGCTTCTATGCTCCTGCCCCATTTTATGCAAATAAGATCTCACTTGGATTCCTTGTTCATTTTTTATGAACAAAAATGAGGAAAAATGACCTGACTGCAGTGAAAAAAGCCCCAATACTTAGGAAGAGGAAGTTCTTCCAAACACTGGGATGTTATTTCCCATGACAGCAAGGAAAGGTGGCAGGAGGGTATAGAGGGTGGCACGGGGCAGGGCCAGGGCAGCGGTGCAATTGCTCCTCTGGTTATGGGTACTAGGCAGTACCAATGACACAGCTACAGCCCCCTTAGTCCTCTCTTCCCTGTGAATCTACACCCAAAAAGGTTAATAACTTCTTGTCTTTAGTTTATAATGGTGAGAGCAAGAGAGTAAGAGGATGAGGGAAAGGTGCTTTCATAGCTGACTACTCTCTGGCTTTCAATCCTGCCATTCAGGGATGAGTGCCTCACTGGGGAGCCTCAGGGAAAAAGCCAGAGGGAGAAAGCAAAAGAGGAGAGGAAGAGAAACTGGCAAGGAAAAGAAATCAGGGAGGAGGAAGAGAAGAGCAAGTGGCAGCAAGTCAGTGAAGAGTGGTCAGAGCAGCTATCCTGGTGTCTGCCTCAGCAGCAATGGGTTTGGGACAAAAATAACAGCTCCACAAGAGCACAGTATTCTGTTATGGCTTGATTCTGTTACAGACAAGATTTCAAGAACAGCCTTTCAACTATGGCTGCATGAATGCCTAAAAAAATAATTTAACTCTACAGATCCACAGAATATATAAATCCCTATCCAACAAAACACTTGTCCATATGTTTAGTTCTAATGACATAAGCATTCCCAGCTGCTGTGACTAATGATATTCTAGGTGTCTGAGTTATTCCAAAAATGTAGAAGATGGTTGGGGGTTCACCAATAATATTTGTGTCATAAATGCATCATTTTTTGTGTTGAACACTTTTGTGATTTAAAAATATATTTGAAAGGACTTTCCTAATTCAAAGTTTAATTGGGTAAACCAAAAGATTTCTTTTTATTTTGGAACAAAGTGCTCAACATTTTTTTCTGGTTCTTGCCCAGTTCTTTCTCCTTCCTTTCCCATGCAATTTTTCCTATAGCAGTTTGATGATGCTGGTATAGATTCATAAAACACTTTCAACTTCAGTAACTCTTTCTGAAAAGACTTTAAGATTTTTTAAAAATTAGTTTAAGTTCTGAATAAATGTTTAAGAATTGGATTTAAGGCAAAAGAGAACACTTAATGGTGTGGAATAAAGTCAACAAAGTCAGATCAACAGGGATGTGGCAGCTTATCTCCAGTGGATGCTAATAAAATATGTCTGCTGCCCTGTACCATTACACAGACAGCATATAGAACAAATAATTCATAGATACCTTATTTTAAAATGTTCTGGAGAGTTCTAAAATGCTTTTCAGTTCCTTCTTTTGCATTCCTATGGCTTGTAAGGTCAGTATTTCTTAATTCAGTATTAGAAGTCCATCTTCAGAGGGCTAGGAGGGAATGAAAACTGCAGCTGAGACATTTTAAAGACCTTTAGAAACACCTATTTCATAAACATCAAATGTTTCAGATTTAATGTCCAGGATCACGGTTAATAACCTTGGGCTAGAAATGGAGTGCCTTGTAACAACAGAAAATGTAAGTCTCTCATTTTTAGCCTCAAGGAGTCTCATGGTTCATGAGATAACATACCCTTAAACCCTTCACAGAGTTAAAGTTATTTGTGCTGAGCTTTGGGACAGTGTGATTCCTGTGATGAAACTCCATGTTTGGAAAAGGGTACCATTTTTAATGGTGCATGTTCAAATCTCCTTAAGGGTTTGGATGGGACAGAGTAGTCCTGGACAGAGATGAATTAGTGGGCAGAGTGAAGGAGAGGCATGATTAATGCAGCTCCATTAAAAGATGCATGATAAATGCAATTTATCACATGGCTATCACCATCACATATGTGCTATATAATTTAATATTAAATAATAGTAGGAGGTTTGTTACCGAATGGTAGGAGTGCGGATGAGGGAGAGGGTGATTGAGGGGTTAGAGTTAGGAGTGATGTATTCATTGATAAGAGTGTAAAGGATTATAATTGTAAAGGGGCTACTGGGTAATGCAGAGTAATCAAATATTGCTTCTTATATTAATGTGATTTATTGCTCTTTCCTGAATTTAAAGCTGCTCAAGGCCTTTTATGCTTAGGAACCAATTTTTGGAAAGGACTTACCCAGTTTTAAGGAGGAAAAACATGTAGGGATGAATAACCCTACTCTACATAATTGTTCATACTCCTGTTACGTCCCACAATTTTACATGGGAAAGTAATAAAATAACAAGAGAATTGTGTTATAGTGCCTGAGCCTTTCCTCTACTTAAGTAATAAAATACTGGGACACGGATTTGTGGGATGTTACTGAAAATAAGTAATACCTTTAAAACTATCTTTTTTGACCAGCCATTTGCCAGTCTGACATGAGAGGGCTTGTATTTAATTGTCCCTTATGCAACTAGATGCAACTATTTTGCCTTGTTAGAATTATTCAGACTGCTTCATTGTTCTTTTGTTCACATTGTTAGGCTTTCTAGTGAAAGTCAAGGTATATATTCCTGTTTTGATTAAGAGGTGAATGTTTTATTTAATTCACAGTGCAGCCTGGTACCATTGTGTTGGGATCTTGAAAGTTTAACAGATAATAATCTTTAGCAGCTTTATAGAAGAATGATAAAGATGCCCTATTTCACCTTCCTTTTTATTGGGAAAACTGTCCTCTGCAGGGCAAACACCTAGGAGGGAGATTACCACAGGCTTCCTGGGCAAGGTGCAGTAGGCATCATCTTCCCGTTAGAGCAGGGCATGGAGTCACCAGCTCTCAACCCACTCGTTCTGGACAGCATCTCACAGGGAGGTGTCTGCCAGTCCCTCTCCCTGCCACAGCCTGGGGGACCAACTTCTGTGGCAGCCAGGATGCAGAAGATGAGTGCAGTAGCACAAGGCAGAGCAGGGCTAAGAGGGGCAGGGGTTTGCTGAAAGGGAAATGCTGTCCACAGGCAGCTGCTGCAGTGTCTGATGTGAGGACTCCAGTATAGGAGGAAAAGAGGTCAGTACAGTTTCATGGCAGGGTGTTTCCTCCCTCATGTGGCTTCTGTGTGGAAAACCTCAACAGAAATATGACACAGGTTGGGGCATGTCTTGGAAGTGAAGACAAAGAGCTACAGACACCACTTCACAGCTTTTCATAATATAGTTCCCTTTTGTCTTACAGTTAATCTCCTTTGCTCACTGGAAAGCAGACAAGAGATGCTACCTCAGATGTATTCCTCTGTTGTTTTGGCACTTCCAGACAACATTTTTATTGCTTTCTGAGGCATGTGCACTCCAGTAAGAGGAGATTTTTTCCTTTGGATGCACAAGGAAAGACTTAGTTGATGTGAAGAGAGTTGCTTTACTTTTCACTGTTCAAAGTGAATAATCTGATATCTCAAGAAAGGAGATTTCCACTGGATGCTTTTGACATCCACACAGGAATCCACAGGATATTTTGGAATCCAGGCACTCAAAGCTCCAAACAACGTGGCAGCTGCAGCCAAACTGGCAGTGGTCCCTAGTAACAGGGACAGCAATAACAAACAAACACTGCAGAAAAATGTGGACTGTGCCTGAAACTGTACCTAGGCCCTGCTTGATTAACTGATGTAGCCATACCTGAGAGTCTTGGATATGCTCTTTGTGCTGGATCTTTACTAAGAATAATAAGTGTTGAGAAAATTTGGACCACATAGGTTCCTATAGATGCAACTTTGTGAGGACTGGAAGTAACTACAGAAATCCCTTTGCAACACACTTTACAAGGTTTAAAGTGATGAAGAAAAGCCCTGGTAGCCTTGTTCTATCATATCTAATGTTAAACTTCTCGAAACTTTTCACCTTCTTTTATTTCCAGGGCTCTTATTCAGGATTTGGCCACATGCCAACAGTTAGTTCTGGAAGGAGAAGAAATCTGGTCAGTCCCACAAAGTACTGTGATGATCTTCTCCCAGGGAGCCATCCTTATGCTCCCCTTTCTCTGAGCTGCTTTCTTAGCCTTGAGGCAAGACCTAGCCCCATCTGTCCTTCCTGATGCACGCATCTACTTCTTCAACCATGCCTTGGAATTGTTCCTTTCCCCTTCTGTAAGAAAATCCTTGTTTATAAAGTGTTTATGGTCCTATGGAGACAGCTTGCAATTTTTGTTTGGCATTTTCACTTCTATTTTTATTTTTCAGAAATATTTATAGAATACTCCTGTGTGGTATGGCCAAGTTTGATTTTACATGAACCTGAGCCTTATAGCATTATCATTGTACCAACCACAATACTCAACTGGTATTGGATAAGCATAAGCAAGTGTAGGCACAAACAGTGCTTAAATGTGATGAACCATAACAGGAAGGTCTTAAAAACCAGCATATCAGCATCCAGCATTGTGCTATTATCTTAAGAATGAATGTTTTTGCATGATATTAACCTTCAATACACAAGCCATCCTTTCTATAGGTTACAGGCAGGTGAGACTCCACAAGAGTGACGAGGCAATGTTGCTCTGTAGTACAGATAATATTTGTGCTTAAACAATACTTAGAAATATATATTCAGTGCTTAGAAATAAGCTCATCCTAA
This sequence comes from Aquila chrysaetos chrysaetos, assembly GCF_900496995.4. NCBI lineage: Eukaryota > Metazoa > Chordata > Aves > Accipitriformes > Accipitridae > Aquila > Aquila chrysaetos. The sequence goes on from NC_044007.1 coordinate 39,403,751, forward strand.
CATTAGCACCTGAAATTATGGTTGCATACAATGTCTTCCATCTATTAAAATGCCGTTGAGGAGGTTTGCCACCATTCCATATGACAGTGCAGGAAAAAAATTGTTACTTAATTTCAGGAAGTGTTTAAAAAGGCAATCAGAAATAATGAAAAATCACCATCTCTTTTGGTAATGCAGTATGATATAAAAGTTAGAAATAGTAGATAATTTCATGGAGCATTTCAGGAAGTTATAGCTCAGTTGATAGTCTTGGGTGGAAATAAGTATCAAACATTAATTTAGCAAAAATAGTCCTTTTGAAAGAAAGACAATTAAATAATTGTTATTTAATGGCATACTGAAACATTAGAATCTTCTTATTCACTGTTTACCTGGAAGAATTCTCCATTTCAGTTCTTGCCACAAACAAATGTGAACAAGTTACCATTTGTCCTGTTTAGAGAGCAAAAAATATATTTAACAAATAAAGTATCTGTCTTTATTTCGACCAAACATGAGACAACAGAATTTGGAAGGCTTGGGAATGAAATTAAAACAAATCATTTAAAAAGCTTAATTGACTGAAAGTGTGAATAACAGATTGTAAGTATTTTCATATATTCAGCAAATGCACCATTAAGTGGAATTTATGATTCAGTGGATGGAGGGAGGTTTCCAAAATCCTACAGAATTTGTTATTTTCATTCCTGCTCTGCAAACCGCCCCCCCCCGAGTGCATGGCTAACTGCATGGATCTCTTGGACTGAGTCCAGAGAAGGGCCATGAAGATGATCAGATGGCTGGAGCACGTCTCCTATAAAGACAGGCTGAGAGAGTTGGGGTTGTTCAGTCTGGAGAAGAGAAGCCTCCAGGGAGACCTTATAGCAGCCTTCCAGTACCTAAAGGGGGTCTACAGGAAAGTTGAAGAGGGACTTTTTACAAGGTCATGTAGTGACTTGGACAAAGGGTAACGGCTTTAAACTGAAAGAGGGTAGATTTAGATTAGGTGTAAGGAAGAAGTTCTTCACTGTGAGGGTGGTGAGGCACTGGAACAGATTGCCCAGAGAGGTTGTGGATACCCCATCCCTGGAAGTGTTCAAGGCCAGGTTGGATGGGGCTTTGAGCAACCTGGTCTAGTGGAAGGTATCCCTGCCCATGGCAGGGTCTTGGAACTAGATGATCTTTAAGGTCCCTTCCAGCCCAAACCATTCTATGATTCTATGATACATGTACTATGTTCTCATGGCTTTGGAAGACACAATATTTGTACGGTTATATACTTTCCCAGAATGGAGCCTTTGAAGGTCCACCTATGTATCAAAGCACGTGTTTATGTGCCTGCAACTGCTATCATTCACATGTCAAACACAGATAGGACCAAACCCTACATATTTGTCTTCAGTCAGTGACCCTCTCAGGTTTGACTCATGTATTCAGAGAGTGAGATTTTGCCCTTGGTCAAAATCTTGATTTGGCAATAACAAACCAGCCCTATTCCCAGGGCAAAGCTCCCTTTCACTTCTGTTGGAGGCAGGGACAAGTGCTACATTTTCACCTGTGGCTGCTGGTCGTGAAGTCATGCATAATGTCACTAGAGGTTTTAGCTCAGATTCAATGGTTAAATGGAAGGCCTATACTTGCTTAAACCACAAAAGAAAATTGTTAGTCCTTGCTGAGTACTTAAGAAAGAATGGCTTGCCATAAACACTCAAATCTCTTTAGTCACAAAATTCCTAGGATTGCTGTGAGAGGCTGTGATGCAATAAAATAGTAGTGACAAGTGACTGGTAAATAAAGCAACCACTTTTACAGCACTTTCTCATAGCTTCTGCCAGCTATATGTGTTTGAATCATTAAATATCTTCCATATTTCTTCAAACTCTCTTGTACTGTACTTTTCCCCTCAGCCTTCCTAACTGTACTATTGGCTATAGATTTTATTTTATGCTTATGAAACATCTCTCTGCTATTGTTGTTCTCCTGATCATGAAAAACAGTAGCAGCTTTTGAAATTATATTATTCGGATACCTTTATTCATGATTTTTGTAGATCTTTAATGTCTTCATAGATTTTATATAGATGCTATTGTATGATCTTTCCCATGAAGTAAAGGTACATTCTTCCTTATCAGACAGGTCTAATGTTAATTAAAAAAATAATCACTAAAAACCTTTCAAAAAAATATGTTTCATACAGAAATAATGCAGCAGAAAAAGAATTTAATTGGCAATGCAAGTTATAATGAATTACAAATTGCAAAAGTCTTTTAAGTTGCAGAAAGATGTGGATACAATATTAGGAAGACAATGAAAACTGCCAAATGTTTTGTGATAGGACTGTCTGTGTTTATATGCGTGAGGCAGAGGGAAAGCGAGCCTTATACTTAAGTGAAAATAGTAAGCCAAATCAATCCTGTTATTTTTTTTAAAAGCATGGAAATCACAGCTTCAGATGTCACAAGTGCTAACATGATATGCCATTCCAGCACATGTAGCCCTGGAAAGATATATTTTTTACACTTACTAATCTGAATCTTGATATATTGGAACATCGTTACCTAATTTTTTTTATCAGAGTGCTCCACTAAAGTTAAATTTAAGATCTCATTTATTGGAAACTTAGCTTGTAAAATTTGGCATTTTCATGTTTTTAAGGAAGCAGGGAAACATGCATTTCTTAGCTTCTGTACTGTTCTAGCAGTTCACATTTTCATTTAAAAGTTCAAATTGGAAGGAATTTAAATGTTATGCCTGGGTATCATCAATAAAAATACTTCTTCAAGACTTGGTCATACAAACACCAAATCTATGAACAAGAGAGATGACAGTAAGAGGAAACATATTTAATATATTATAAACTACTCCTTTTTTCTTGCAACCCCAAGTAAATGTTTACTTTTGAAGTGCACTCTCTACTTTGGGCTTAAAGGGTGCTTGCTAGATTCTAGCTGTGCTTTCAGAAAACACCTATTAATGTTCATTAATAAAATGTAAAGGAAAAACTTCCTGGGACAAATGCCGCCCTTAGAAGAAAGAAATTGTTAAATCAAACAGCAGATTTCTGCACACTGCAATGACATTGACACACCTACTAAATAATGCCTTGCTGTTTTTTCAAAAATTTCTGTTCTTTGGAGCTCAAGCTTTGTATGACGTGTGCATGGCTTTCACATACTTTTTTCTTTACATGGTCCCTTTCCTAAAAGACGAGGTAGAAATATCTGTTTTCTGAACACTAGGTGCCCTAGCCTAGGATGGAAAGACAGAATGGGTCCCTGCTCTTCTCTTCCCCAGAGACTGGAAGCACTGTTATCTAAAACATTTTGATGTTTGGGTCTTTACCTTAGAGGTCCAGAGGGAGATACGAGGTGTTCTGCAGGGAGTTGTCCTGAGCAGTGTGTACCAAGAATACCAAACACCTCAAGAGGAGGTTAAAAGAACACCAGGCAAAGTCCCAGTGTATACCTGTGACCAGTACTTACGACTAGGACCAAGGGGTCTGCACAGTATCAGAAATAAGAGTAGTTTTTGCCAGCTTTGTTTTGGCAGAAACTCAGCACTTCTCTCAGAATTAACATCACTGAGCTTTTGTCACTGAGGTGGGCTGCTAGCAAACACTGTATCACAAATAACCCTGTTCCCACCAACCCTGGAGGCCCCAGTGTTTGTCACAGAGGTTACCGGGTAGTACTGGAGCAAAAAGATGTGAATGTTTCACCCCCATTTTAATAACTGCTTCAACCAGCAGTTAAAATCCCTGTCTCTCATTGCAGCTGTCTTGTAGCTCAAATACTGGAGACTCCCTTCCTTTCTGGATGGATGCTCCAGTGGCTTCCAGCTACAGGCAAACACTGGCTATTACCAGATAATGCTTTCAAATTTTCCCTTGCGTGCAAGGAGAGATGGAAGCAGTACCTGTGTTGACAGACTAGGACTCTGTCTATACAGAACATATGGGTTCTGACTGATTTTATGAATTCTGTATTAATCTGTCATATATTTTCTAGCAAAGCCTGCTAACATACCTCCTAGCCTGGTGTAGCAAACACTGGTAACATACCTCCTAATCTTGCCTAGAAGCAGTTGTAATTTTGGATGAAATGAAGGGCTGGTGTCTGGGAGAACTTCTTTATTTCTTCCAGCTGTGGCATTTGGTCTATTAATGTTATTATAAACTACACAGCCTTGCTTATATGTATACTTGGACCACTGTTGCTACAGCAATTCTTCGTCTAAAAGATGATTAACACTAAGTGACTCAGTCCAGTAGGATAAGGAGTGTGTTGCTATAGAGTTCCCAAGAAAAAAGAAACTACTTCTTCCTGGTTATTAACAAAGGTTAGGTAAAAACAATGGAAAATCCTTGGCAGAAAAGAAGTGCCAAAGACAAATGAATCAGTCCCTGTTGGTGAAAACAGACCAGCTGCCAGGACAGTGGAAGCTTTTGGGTCCTCTCCTGGCAGGGCCTCAGAGAGCGAAGCACACCTGGCCAGAGCCCAGCCCCAGGTGGAAGGAGAGAGCTACAGGAAGAGGCTGGGATGGCTGAAAAGGCTGGACAAACTCAGCAGGTTTTCACTGTGGGAACAGGAGGGATTTCTGCAGAGAGTTTACTATTGCTTGGTACACCCACCCCCAAAAGACAGCACAGGGACACTGCCTGATTGTGAGCAGGGAGAGTTTAGCTGGACATATATGATATGAGATGAGATGAGATGAGATGATATATGATATGATATGATATAGTATAGTATAGTATGGTATGGTATGGTATGATATATCATATGATATGATATATAGCCTCTTTCATTTATTAGTAGCTTTTAAGTCTCCGTGTGACTCAACCATTTGTACCTGGAAGCCCAGCTTTTCTTTTTTTTTTTTTATTTTTAGAAAAGGTGTCCCATAAAATAACCACAGTATTATTACTGAGATTCATCCAATCTGAAACAACAGCTCTGAACTTGTAATTCTCCCATTCTGAAACAAAGCCATGGTATAAGATGGCTGCTTTTAGTAACATGTATATATTATATATCTAAAACCCAGAGACTCCTGAATCCCTTCTGTTAGTTCTTTTCACAGAAATGCACCAAGAAGCAGAATCCTTTACTTGTTAGGTTTGTAATCTGGAACTGCCCCTGAATATTTACCAGAAAGCTGTAGTATCCAAGGACCTTGAAGAATTTAGTTTTGACTTGGCTGGAATATATAAAGCCGTATTTATAGTTTACAAATGTGTAAAGATGACCTGTGCATGATGAATATTGTGCAAGAAAGGATGTCTGTGAACTTCCAAGACAGAGACATGAGGCACATCTGTATTTGATAGCAGTTGTCTACAACACAGCAAAGTTTTTGAGATGAAATTTCATTTGGAAGTCCACGAATTCTTTTATTTGTTCTCTTGTTCATAGCATGCTGTTTTGAAATGTCAAATATATATATATATATATATATATAAAACATGATTATATCTTCAACAAACAAAAGTGCTGATTCCATACTGCAAGGGTAACCCAGTGAGAGCTTTCAGCATCTGTAGTGTCACCCTAGGCATCTCTACACAGCTGCAAGCTCCATGGAAATTCTCTCTCAAAACCTGGCTTTCAGGGAGCTTGGTTTTTGTACACCCCAACAATTTCTAATCTTGTCTGAGAGAGGAGGGAATCTATATCAGAAGAATTTTTTTCTCTGTTTCTAGGTCCTCAGCTCAGGAGAAAGCAGGAACTCAGGGATTCGCTGATCACCAGGGTTTTGTACTCAGTCTGTCTTGCTCATGGTTTTACAGATCCTATTTTCTGTATGGAAATTTGATTAAAAAGGTAATCCCTTCAGAACATAAGGCAATAACAGAACAATAAATGGCTGTTTGTTTATGGGCAGCCATGCTCAGTGGAATACAGAACAAGGACGGGAACTAGGAGGAATCCCTCCCATGCTTAAGTGATTCTATATTCCTGATATATTGTGCATGATGCAGGTGGGAGAGAAGGAGTGGACCTCAAGGGATTTATTTATCCTGCAGAATTTAATGTAATTCCCCTTAGCATCAGTGGAGCCTGTCTTTGCAGAGGAAAGAGTTGACTTCATTTGTAATTAAAAGGTCTGTTTTATTACTAAAATATAAGAGTGGACTGAAAAATAACAAATGTTCGCCAATTATATAAGAGGAATATGTCTAGATATGTACAATGTATTGTTTGAAGGCTTGCCTGTACCTTGAATAAAGACTTGCTCCTATACATGTGAATATTGTATGTGTGTTGAAGATGAAATAAAACCTAGAGGATACTGTCAGGATCCTGTTATACTGACAGAAGGGATGTCCCCATCATAAATTCATTCATTTTTCCCTTCATCCATTCACTTGTTTCTAACAATGGCTGTTTCTGACAATTTTGTTAGCTGTTGGACTCCCAGGCAGACAGAGCTCTGGGATGAATGTTCTGTTAGTCTTTTATTTTCCAGTCATTGAGGTAGATAACTGACAGAATAAAAACATTTCCCAGGAGTTTATTTTTCCAACTTTTTTCTTAATTCCTTTAACCAATGCTGTAATTGTGTCAGCTACAAACCTGATAGGCTGGAGAGGCACCTATTGTATGAGTAAACTGTATTTGCAAGTCTTAAGTGGTGCTTGACATCATGGTAAGAACAGTTTATCTTTGACTTCTGCTATGAGAAATGGTCCTTGTTATATGAGTGACTATACAAACAGGCTAACATGGTTTTGTCAAGCTGCAGAAAGGTGCTATTTTTTTCTTTTCTAGATTGCTATCTGATTTTAAATTATCCATTTAATGAAAGACTGTTAGCAACAAACCTTGACAGTGTATTAAGCATTCACAACCACCTAGATTTACAGTTTAAATGAAGTGACTATGTCACTCACAAAAAGCCCCTTAGTTTAGAAAAGCAGGTTTTCACTAGCTTTCATAAAACACGGTGCTGTTAATAAAATGCCGTCAGTCTGCAATGTAGTTGTTTAGGCAGAATAGTAACACAGAGACAGTTCTTTAAATTTATTTTCTAGATGGATGGATGATTTCTCTTTAAAAGACAGCACTGAAATGGTCACCATGTAAGAAAAAAAAGTAGTAGCAAAACACAGCCCCCCTTTCTGAAGGATTATCTGCCCAGGTCAAAATATAAACAATGAGAAAGTGCAAGGGCTTTGTTATGCGTGAGGCCTATTGGCCATTTCAGAGCAGTCCTCTGTGTCACCAAAACGAGTTGATGACAGATGGTGAGACTGTCCTTGCGAATTTTTCACCTTAACATGACAGCCTATATGGAAATGTCCTGTGATCACTGGGGATTCTCCAAATGTCCCTTGGTAATCAAAACAAACGGGAACGATTTTTTACTTGGAGCCTGAAGCAGTTTTAAAGATTTGTCCTTATGTATAAAGTCTTTATACTGCTTTGCAAGAACTGTAAACAATGGACAAATACAATGGATTTCACATTGCATTTATAATAATTAAACTTTAGTCATTTAGTGAAGAAAGACAGTTTATAAGATAATTCTATGATGAAGTAAAACTCTTAAAAACCTCAAGAAAAGAAAGCAATTAATCGAAAGAAAACCTGGAACTCTTTGCAATCTATATTCAGGAAATATATTCAGGTCCCCTTTGGCACCTCCATCTGTATTCAAAAGATAGAATTCTTCAATTTTGCATTACTTTTCTTCTCAAAAGGAAAAACATCACCTGTGAATCCAGGGCCAAATACTGTTCTGCTTAACTTAAGCCTGATAAAATTAGCAGGAATACTTGACATAACAGATTCAGTCCTTTACAAACCGTACTGCTGCTCAGGGCTAGAGCCACCATACATCAGAGAATGAGACAGCTCAGCCTCCATCAGGGGAAAAAAAAATCAGGCAACCTCTCCACCCACAGACAAAACCCCTAGATCTCCAGCCAGACCCTGTTTTGTGTGATATCAGCCTTGTTCTTCCTCTGCTGTCAGCCTGTATCCTTACAAAAACAACAGTTTGGAGAAGTGCAAGTGTTTGGTGGGAGCTGTGGTGGGACCCTGGGGAGAACTGAGTACCACCGTCTCACTGGGAACTCAGGTGTGGAAAAAGAGCATCTAGTCTCTGTGGTAAACTCGACTAAAGAGGACAAAAGTTTGGGCCGCGGTAAGAGCTGGGCTGAGGGGAGACTTGCTGTGTACCATTATCTCCATCCCCAGAGTGCTTTGCCTATGGCAGCAGTGGGTATCACAGGCTCTGATGGCACATTTTGGCTAGTGGAATAAGCATTGAGTCACTACGCTGATAAAGATCAGAATACAGGGATACGATATTTCATGCCCTGCTTTGACATCGGGCTTGTACCCCGACTTAGCAACTTTCAGGGACTCATGCTGTGTGTTCTTTATTTTTCCTTGTGGCTGCTTCAGGTAGCCACTAGTTATGTTTGGACAAAGGCCTTGAAGACTTTTGCACAAAGCTTCTATTTTTAAGTGGAAAGTGTCATAATGATTGTATTGTGTGACTCCAGATTAAATTTTAGGCTTTGTACAGTACTCTAAGCTCAGGTTTTCATTCGTTTCTTCATACTTAAGCTATCCTAATTATTGATTGAAAGGTGGTCTAAGAAAAGACTAGAGATCATGAGCTGAGAGGTTTTGGTGCTCTGTTGGTGACTGAACTATACCCATCTCATAAATTCAAGATATTCTTCCTGATTTTTGGGGGTGCAGTATATTCAGACTTTGAATTGAATGAGAGTTTTCAGTTCTTTCTCTGTCACTTTGTCACCTGAGCCATTTCAGTTTTAGGTGCCCAACTCATTTATGTGCTATCTGATTTTGACAGTTTTAGCCTCCAAAATGGATTTAGGCATTTGTCTACCTTCCTAAAACCATATACCTATGTATAGATAAAAATAGATTTCTAGTCTACAGATGCAAATGGTTAGATTTCAGAAAATCAATTCTGGGAATTTCAGGACACATATTTTGTCAGGTTTTATATACAGAATTGATGTCTGTTCAGAATTACAGTATGTGAAGGAATGGTGCTTGTTTATTTATTTATTTATTTTGGTGAGGGGAAAAAAGTTAGTTTTGACATTTTTTCCAGCCTAGTTTTTAATGAGAAAAAGTTTGCTGTCATTTCTTCATTGTCAGCATCAGGTACTGTAATTTGCTCATGTAATACATTCTGGCCCAAAGGTATATTGCCAACCTACAGAGTGATTTCATAACAAAAGAATCAATAGCTCATTATTTTTGGACTCAGAATAGTTTGCATGTTGCTTTAGAGACTTCATGACATTTAGGAGATTATTTGCAAATTAAAACAATCTTTGGATCAATCCATTAAATTGTCAGTTAATCTTCTTAAATTACACTTTGTTTTAAACTCCATGTAAAAAGAATATTAATTTTCTTTTTTTTCCCCGCAAAACACAGGGTAGAAGTTTGAACTGGTTATCTAACTGGATGATGATGTTAGCTTCTGAGTAGTTATTCTATTAAATGTCTCTATAAAGTACCAACAGCAAAACAGTGGTAGGTATTAAAACTCATCTTCTAAATTTATTGGTCTGACAATTCAAACACATGGTGCTGCAAGTGGAGCCCCCTTGAATCATATTGCTGTAACTTCTGTTACACAAGATGTGGGCTTGAATTAGCTTCCTCCTCTGAATTCTTTTTCAGGAGGTATATGATGTAGAAAAACAAGTTAGTAAGTCACCGAGAGAAGGAATGTGACTTTCAAATTAAATTATACAAAAGTAACTTTTTAAACATCACTTTTTAAAATTTAGTTATTTCTGACCTATAAAACATTCACCTATGCAAAAGCCATCTTGTCCAGCCCATTCTTCCTCCTCCCATTGTGGGCTGCCTGACTTGAAGGCTGGGGATCCAAATTTGTGATAGGCCTCCAGTTAAGTAGTGATTAAAGCTCCTTTGTGCCCAAGCAGATCACTGCACTTGTGCCAGCCTCCCCTAAAGCCACTTTTCCACGGTGAGGCCACCTCTTTTTCCTGGCATACACCTCCAGCTGTGCTCCCAGGATGCTCACCTCCTGGACAGACTCGTATCCTTAGGGAGTGGAACAGCAGCCACAGAGCTGCTTCTGCTTTTCTGGTTGCTGTATTGCCCCTTAACTTGTCAGCAAAGGAGTTGTTCTGCATCCTTGGTCCTCTCCCTCGCTGCCCCTCTCCCTTTACATGCTGCCCTGAGTCCCTGCTCTGACAGCCGTTTGCTGTAGTAGCCCCCTGAGAAGCCCAGGGACCTTCCCCAGCCCTCCTGGCAGCCCAGTTCCTGACTTCAGCCCTCTGCCCTTGAACAGAAGGGAGCAGGGAGATTTTTCTCCTGATGAGGTTACTTGTTCTATTAGTCTGCAGATTTTGTGGCGACATATATACCAGGGGAATACAGACAGCTACATTTGCTCATATTTCTGTTGTTCCAGAATCTTTGGGCAATAGCTGGGGAAATACACAAAAGAACAAGCGCTGGAAGGATTTCTAGCCCAGATTTCCCTCTTGTTTTAGACATCCATCACTGTGAGTTTCACTGGCCTGAATTTCCATGGAAAGCAAACTTAGAACTAGTAAGTAAACTTTTTTTCTTGCAGAAACCACTTTTTGCAGAAACCAGTTTCAGAGCATGCGTATGGCAATGTTCCTGCTGCGGGGTTTTCTGCCTGATCAAGCTGGAAAACAGACAGAGCACCCTGGTTAGACTAACTGCAGCTAACCAGTGTCACGTGACTAGAAACTACAGAATGCTTTTAGTCTGTACAGGACCGAGCCATTGAGTAACAAATAATGGCCTGAGTGTGCCAATAAGTAATGACAAATAACAAATACATCAGAAAATATCCCAATAACGCATGGATTCTTTAAACAAAATAAAAAGCTACATTTGCTTGGTATCTTTACTAAACTCTTTTGCCTTGGCTCCACGTACTTTGCCATTTATTTATGTATCTGTTTTACTAGGAACAGTCATCTAATCATGTGACACCAGAGACAAAATTGTGGCCATGTGGATATCCGTGGCAAAACTTTGGCAAGTTGATTTCATCTTTCTTGACCAACATGCTCAATCAGTTTGATCCCTCAGAAAGTTTTTCATGCACTTTAGTTTTGACTCTTGCTATATTTTCTATCAGTATGGTAAAGCTTGTTTTCTTCAAGTACTGAAACTGCTCAAATGCACTGTTATGTCCTAGATAACTTCTGACCACCTATGTTAGAAATGGAAATTAGGTTTAGTTCACAAGAATGCTCAGTTCCACAAAGGCACTATAAATACAGTCTTCTCCCTCTTGATACTGCCCTAATGCAAATAATTATGACATACAATAACACAAGCAAGACTTCTGGACAAAAGCTAACATTTTGTCCTCCAAAGTCTGAGTGACTTGAAAAGATGTCATTGTGCTACCCTTTGAATGTACCTTATTGAGTCAGTGTACTGGGGTCTGTGTTTATTCTGTGTTTCCAGTATTTAAAACTATTACATTCTTTTAAGAAGACTTTGTTTGAAATAATTTCTAATGTATTCAGAGTTGAAAACATCTTTAAATGGGTTTGTGATAAGCACATGAGGGAATACAAATATATGAGTTCTGCTGTTAATGTTATTTATTATTTGTAGTGTGGCAACATTGGTGATTCATTAATGTGCTAGGAGGTGTATAAACACAGAAATGAAGCATCCCAAAGAATCTGTAACTCTCTCATTCCTCCCTTGCTGATCCCAGTATGACTTGCTGTAATGACAGTTTGCTAGATAGAATCAATACCCAAAATGTTGCTTTTCCTAAATTGAAGGTCTGCAGCTTTTCTGGAGGTATTAAATATCTCATTTTCTCTATTTTAACTATGAATATGTTCATTTTTAAGCAGGGGTGTGTGTGTGTGTGTGTGTCTCAAAATTAGATGCTTAAAGCATGAGACTTGACTGTCTTGAATATTAATATGGAGGGTCTAATCCTCTGAACTGTCCTGTGCTCGTGACCTCCATGCAGCTGCTCCCTTATGTGACAGCTACGAATTTGTCTGACACCAACTGGACATCTCAAGAGCTAAGAGCAGCAGCCCTCCAGCCTGGGCTGAAGTTTGGGAGAGAAGCTTTTAGGAGGCTTCAGTCTTTTATGGCCTGGGGTCAACACAACAGTTGTAAGACGTTAACTAGAGGGTTATTCTGGTGCCTGCCCAGATCATTTTTTCCTTGTTGCTACTCTCTGCTTCCACTGTGCTGCTCTGCAGGTGAAGGAAGAAGGGGAGTCAGTGTGAGAGCAGCTCTAACAGCATGCCTGTGTCACCATCTCTGCTGACTTAAGACATAGAAATGTCTGATTTTTAACTCATAGGTGATGTCATTTTCACCCTTGCGCGGAGGCAGAATGGCAATGCATGAGAGGGAAGAGGGTTCTTTGTCATAGAATCACAGAATGGTTTGGGTTGGAAGGTACCTTTAAAGATCATCTAGTCCACCCCCCCTGCCATGGGCAGGGACATCTTTCACTACATCAGTTGCTCAAAACCCCGTCTAACTTGACCCTGAACACATCCAATGATGCGGCACCCACAACTTCTCCAGGCAACCTGTTCCGGTATGTCACCACGCTTATCATAAAAAATTTCTTCCTAATGTCTAATCTAAATCTACCATCTTTCAGTTTAAAAACATTGCCCCTTGTCCTGTCACTACAGGCCTTGGTAAAAAGCCTCTCTCCATCTTTCTTGTAAGACCCCTTTATATATTGAAAGGCCACAGTAATGTCTCCCCAGAGCCTTCTCTTCTCCAGGCTGAACAACCCCAACTCTCTCAGCCTTTCTTCATAGGAGAGATGTTCCAGCCTTCCTCTCTTCATAGGAGAGACTGTTCTCATGGCCCTCATCTGGATCTGCTCAAACAGATCCATATCTTCCTCTTGCTGGGGGCCCCAGAGATGGATGCAGTACTCCAGGTGGAATCTCACGAGAGCAGAGTAGAGGGGGAGAATCACCTCCCTCAACCGGCTGGTCGTGCTTCTTTTGATACAGCCCAGGATACGGTTAGCTTTCTGGGCTGTAAGCGCACATAGCCAGCTCATGTCCAGTTTTTCATCCACCAGTCCTTCTCCACAGAGCTGCTCTCAATCCATTCACGCTCCAGTCTGTACTGATATTAAGGATTGCCCTGACCCAGCTGCAGAACCTTGCACTTGGGCTTGTTGAACTTCATAAGGTTTCTATCAGGAAAACTCGGCCATCAGTGAGCTGTGCTTGTTCTGCAATGTAGCTGAAGAGTTCAGTTCATTATAGCCTGCCAGGATTTCCTCTGTGCCTTCTTTCCACTCAGTATTTCTCAGTGTCTTTCAAAGCCCAGATGATCTGAGTGTCAGAGTGGCAATGTAAGCAAATTTGTGCCTGATGCTCAAAGGATTTAACCAGAAAAGTGGTGCATGTACCTCCTCCCACAGGGAGAGCAGAAGAGGCTGCCCAGGCTGAACTGTCACTGCAACACTTGCAATTAGCAACTTGTATTTTTTTAAATTGAAATGAAGGATGCTTATTCCTAGAACTTCTTTTAACATAGAAAATAGCAGAACAATGTAATTTTGGGGAGAGCGGTGGGAAGAGCAACAGGATGCCTACCTTGACAGTAGACCTTGGTGCTTTGATTGTCCTCTGATGAAAGGCTTTCCTTTTCTCCTGCTGCTCCTTTGCTGCTTGCTGCTGATACATCCATGTAATATGATGTGGGATGCCACAGGTGTGTCCTGAAAGAAGTGTAGGCTTCCAAAAGCTAATTACTTTGAGTGTGGTATTGTGCAGGTGTTCCCAGGATATTTCTGGTTCTGGAGCTAGTTTTGTTAATGCTACCTCTGTGTATCACAATTTGGACATGCCCAGAATTATCAGCTTAGCATTTGTCAGAGAAAAGATTGTTGGTTGCTTTTCTTCTGCTGCAGTTTTCTAGGGAGAGAAGAGTGAAGGACTGAGGCAGTGGTGCAATCTACTTCTGTCTCCTCTTCTTGCTTGTTCCTGCCTGTGGTAGGGCAGAACTGGTGAGTTGTGAACAAAATTCCTGATCAGTACATACCACTCTCATGAGGCTTTCTGCAAGTACTGTTTTTCACAACCCCTATTTTCCTCAGTACCTAAACATTTCTGCTGAAATATTAAAATTATGGGAAGAAAACTTCCTCTGTTAAAAATAAAAGGGAGAAAAAAAAAAAAAGCACAGAGGTCAACCAGTTCCAATGTAAACTCCCCCCTTTCTCTTCACCCGCTGGATGTTTATGATAAATTGAGTGCATCTTATCTGTGACTTGCTTACATAATGAGGTTGGTCTTTATTATCACATTGCTGCTCTCTCTAGAAGGACAAAGGGCGAGTTTAGGTTTTAGATCTTTTGTAATTACAGGAAAATATGCAACTAAGTCATGTTCACCTCACAGGATTCTCAAAGGTTTTCCATTTGTTCGTTCTTACTATTTTAAGTAGCAAGTGTTTGGAAATGCCTGTGCTTTTTTATTTTATTTTTTATTGCTCTGATGCTTTAATAATGCACATTGTGCAACTGTGTTAGATGCATGATTGATGCCATCCCTACCTGCCTAGAAAGATAATGATAAAATATCTTAGGGAATATTTTCTCCAAGTGATGCATACATGGAATTCCCATTAATGTTAATGTGAGTTGTGCAGATCCACCCAGTGAGTGAAGACAAGGCCGAAGATGTGATAGTTATATTAGGGCTTATGTCTGTCACGGCAGGCAGGCTTCTAAGTGGCAGGCAGGTTTCTTTGAATTTAACAGAAAGCCATGCTAAAAAATGCCAGTTCTGTGTGATATGCAGATATATTGCCATTAAATTTTATGCCCAAATCTTACAGCTGTAGCTGATCTTACTAAAGAAATAGGCTTCTATTAAATACATTCCACTAACTGGCTTCCATAATTCCAGCATGATGGCTGGAACTCAATGAAGGATTTTAATAGATTGGCATAAGCTGAAAATGAGGAAAGACGAAATTCAAAACATATCCCAAAATGGTTCTTTCTAAAGGAAGCAGTGAGCATGACTTGAACACCCAAGACAGTATTGAAAAGGCCCTGAATCTACATTTCTTCCTTATTTTCTTTTGCCAGCAAGAATCTAGTGTGAACATGTGTGCAGCTTGGCATGTCGGCTGAGGTCCAATGTTTGCACTTGCAACATCTGGCACAAATCCTCTACAAGTGAAGAGACAGGTTTTGTCATTCTGTCACCTACTGTCCACAAGCTTCATTACCAATGGTGTGACTGTTTGCATTGATCAGATAAAGTAAAACACACAGAATTTGAGCATCTCTGGAGAATTTCACAGTTTACAACATTAAAATGGGCATACCATTTTACGGTTGTTATTGCTTTTCCTGAGGTGGCGTTGAACTCTTGGTCAGCATTCAGTCATGAATGGATGAAAGTCTTGACAGGTTCTAGGAGCTATTCTTAAAAGCCAGCCATGCCAAAATGTTTAATATTAAGATGTTTGGTTATATTTAGAAACCTTAAAAAAATGTTTTCATTTTCATGTCTGACACTCAGCTGCCCTTCAAGTTAGAAGAGCTAAAACTGTCTATTAAAATGGTCTTTTAAAATTGTTCTGGTAAAGAGGACAGAAATGCTGGAACCTTGAACACATTCTTACAAAAGAAAACGTTATGGAAAATCCTTCCACAACCATGGCAGGTTAGATCAGCACTAAGGAAAAACGTCTGCCAACTGAGAAATATTTTGTCATAAGCATTCTTACAAGCGGTGCGTGTTAGATTCTGCTCTTCAAAGCTGTTGGAAAATTAAGACTTATTAATACAGAGCTCCAGGCCCTGAAATTGGATGTAATTGTGCTTTTGCAGACCTTGCTGCAAGGGCTGAAGGAGTTTGCTGAGACCGAGAGGATTCTGCAGCTATGCCTGCCCCGGTAGACGGAGCAGAGCCAGGGCAGTGGCTTGAGTGCCAGACCAGGAGAGTCCATAGTGTTTGGTTATTAGCACTTGTCCTTGGCACAATTCAGGCTTGTGCCAAATAATAGCATTTTCCGAGACAAAGCCTTGGCATGTTTTGGAGAATAACACAAGTTAGGGGCTGCTCTCAGTGGGCAGGTTGGATTAGACCACATTGTTTTGGGGAGGAAGAAAGAGAGTTTAGCCAGATGGCTGTGAGCCATTATGACATTTGCCTTTAGGGTTCCCTAGTCTGTTTTATTTATCAGGGTAGACATCACCTGTAAAGTCTCATATGTTTGTAGCAGTGGGATGCCTGTTAGTAACTAAGACAAAAATATCCTGATCCCTTTGAAGCTTTTACATGCATTGACCCAAATCACTCATTTTTTCAAGGACTTTGTAAAAAAATCCAACATATGAATTAAATCAATTTGATATCTCATCTCTCAAGTGTTCAACTGATAGTCTGTCAGCTAATCCTGGTTGCTCTCTTTCCCAGGGCACCTTGGAGACACACAGGAGCTTGCTCCAGGCTAAATTAATTATTCTAGTGACAGTGGCAGCTGCATGATCCCAGCTGCCTTCTTTTCTGGCCACTTGATAGCAGTAGGGCTCCAAGAAAAAGGGCCACAGGCTCCATGTATTAATCTAGTAGTGGGGACCTACTCCTGACTATACTTGTGCTTGAGTCAACCCTTGAACATACACAGTATGGTGTGTGGGAGGTCCATGCATAAATTCCAGAAAGCACTGGGGCTACTGCATATATGATTAGGTCTACCTACATTACATCTGCTGATATTTGCAGAGAAAGAAGTGGCCCATTCAGCCAGAAAATCTGTGTGCCGTTGCTGTACAACATGTCCTTGACTACTGTCCAAGTGTCCTTTTGTTCCTTTTGAGTTCATTAACTCAAGAGCAAATATTTGACTCTAGGGGGTCTGGGTCTTTCAGTCTTGTGTGGCCCATCGTTTGGACCGAGAGAGATGAAGATTTGACCCTGGAAGAGTTCATTCACAGAAGTTCCTAATTTAATACATGTGTAAGCATCTAATTCCAAATTGATGCTCAGCTATTGCCTAACCCTGTTGGTGCCCTGGGAGCCTTTGCATGAGACTTCAGCCAGAGAATTCCTAGTGGCATTCATTTCTGTTGCTTGGCATGTTCCCTTTCAAGCAGGGCACCTGAAAATGCCAAACTGCTCAGTGCCTAAGCCATAGCAAGATTCACAAACCACGGGTGTGTTTTTCTGATCTTCTTGGCAAGTCCTGATATAATAAAATATTTCAGGATGTCTTTACCAGCTTGGGTCACAAACAAAACCCAATGACCCATCTCAAATGCTCAACAGCCCAATGCATGGAGCACTCATGCATAATACACAGGCTCATTTTCTTCTCCTGCTTGCTTTGGAACACAGATTTGAAGCCACATCTTACCCTCCCAGCAGAAAATCTTCTACCAGATCAAGAATTCACCAGCTATCACACAATAGCATGCTCTAAGATGAATCCCTCATTCCCTCTCGGTGAAGCTAATCTACTTATTATAAAATACTTAAAATATTCATAGTAAATATTCAGACTCTATAGCTTAATGACTACTGCTGTTGCCTGGAAGACTGGGTTTCTAATCACTGCCCTAATGAATAAACATCTGAGATTTGCAGATAGTGGACAATGCCAAAGAGAAAGTACTCCTTTCAGAGTAGGGTGCATTATTTGTGATTATTTAGCCAAGAAATTATTACAGCTTCCTTCAGCTCCACAGGGGCAAATTTTGACTGGAAAGACCCCTGTCTCTGGGAGGAAATTATACTTGCAGTGCAGAGATACCATAGTGATAGCATTCTATACAAAAATAAAAAAGAGCCTAAGACAAATTCTTTAACCCAGTCGAAGTATTGTAGCCTACAGGAAAGATCTTCAACCAAAATTGCAAAGCTAGACTGACAGTGGTGCTTTTGGATGATTGCTTCTATTCATCAGACTTCCAGTCCTTAGTGAAATCAGGATGAAGAGGGTTACATTGTTTTTTCTGTAGTGTAGGCTTAGAAAAAAAAAATGTTGTCCTATTCATTTATTATCAAATTTGAACAGTTTGCTTTTGAAATGCTAAGAGTTACCCCAGCTGAACTCTCCTTTTTAGGCAGTAACTAGTTCAGATTGCCTTCCATGGGACTCTAAAATCAATACAGAGAATGAGAGACAGACAGGAAAATGTGCATTAATCCATTAAATTAATCTTCATCTTCAAGTCATTATGCTCAAAAAACCCAAGATTCTGTTACGTTGGACTTTTTTCTTTTCTCCTACAACCCACTTAGAAATCCAGAAGTTATAAAGTTTTGCCTTGTCACAAGCTATAAGTTATGGTGGCACAGCAATATTTTTTACTGTCCAGATAAAAAAGGAAATTACTAACTCCATCCTTGCCTGGTGATGCAGTTAGCTGCCTGAGGTCTCAGTGGTTTCACTTCATTTAACATGAGGAAGTATAAAACTGACATATAAAAATTCCCTTGAGCGATCATTCATAATTGTAAAAAAAACTTTTTGTAAGGTTTTCTGATCTATCCACACATTGATTTTTATGCGGAGAGCATCTTATTTTTACAAACAAAAGGTTCTTTCACATCTGTTACATATCTTCCCATTTTGGTTTTCCTTTGTTTTTATTTTGGTACTGTATTTAAATTTATTCTCTACACCCATTCTTTGTAGTCTCTGAGATGACTGAATGTTGAGATTTTGAGAACCTTCTGCCTTCTCCAGGTATTGCTGGAGTTGCTAGCTTTGGTAATGAGGTTTTCTTGATTTTTTTTTCAATAAAATGATCCAGACATTTTAGCAAAGTCACCATCGCTGTTATTTTATGAATCCAGTCTCCCAAATTCAGTGAGGGAGAAGATTTTAGGGCTCTTCAGAAGGAATTCTTGTAAATAGACCACATAGATTTCCAGTCTGTAATTACAGAGCTTACAAGCCTCATGCTTTGAATATTTAATTTCTCCAGGTAGGCTATATTTACAGGAAATGTTGATCCACTCCGTGGTGGTTGGAGTTCACGTGTGTAAGGCATCTGGAGTGATTGCAAATATATTAAGAGAAATGTGCAATTACTAATGATTTGTATGAAGCACTGAAGTCAGTATCAGTATTTTCCATGTAGTCCCGAATTTGTCGGATCTGAGCGACATCAGTGCCATGAAGGAGAATGGGGATGTTCTTATTAAAAAGAAAACAGATGGTTTTGAAAGATACCACTAAAGGTTTTCAGAGCCCAAACTCTTTTTTCTTCTAACTAGTTACCAGGCAACTATATACTGTGGCTACTGATCATTTTAGTCAGGGTAAAACAGTGATGAGAGTGACCAAATACCAAAGAACAGTTGAAACAAATGTGCTTACACATGCATTAGGTGGGAAAGTCAGTAAGGGACAATTTGGTAATCAAAATTTTGTGAGGAAGCTGTAAATAAAGGCAAGTTCTAAATAGAGCTCATTTAAAAAAATTGAGAATGATGAAGAATTAAATTAGGCTGACCAATTCACAGTGTTCCCAGAGAAACTGTATGTGCGCTTTTAAACTTTATGCTATTGCAGCAATGTGAAATCATCAAAATCTCAGCTTTTAAGTACCAAAAAAATTTCCCCCTTCATGGTTGTACAGCAGAAGCTGGAAAATGGGATCCCAGAAGGCTTAAGACAGAAAAGTGAGTCATGAGACATAAAAAAGTTAAAAATATAATTCTATTGATTTTTATAGCAACCTCTTAGCTCTTTGATGTCTGCCTGAAAATCTATGAGCAGTTGTCAGAGAGAGACCTTGCTGATGGCATCGAGCGCCTCTGAGCTCCTAAATTTGGCGGGAAGAGCCTCTGAATTCAATGTCACGGTAACAGGTTAGTTCATCTCATCCCTTTCTCTCTCTGTCTGTGGCTTCCATGGAAGAAAAATTCATCTGCACAGGACCTGAGTGAAAGAACGTAGCATATGCCACTGTTACCATCTAGGATATGATAGACTGTACACCTTTTTAATTTTCTAGAAGTTAAACGTTGGTTACTTGGGCAGTCAGTGCGAGACAAAGGAACCTGCCAAAGATAATTCAACCCACCTGCACTAAACACCTGACTTAGACTGGGTTGAATTACCCTTGAGAATTGGCCACCCTTCCTCATTGGCTGTTACTAGAACCTGGACAACTAGGTCAGGCAAGCTGTATCTCTTAGGTGCTTCATGTCAGGTGAGAGCCCTAATTACAGGCCATTAAGCTTTATCCACCAGTAATCACAGTAGAAGGAAATTCCTCATGTGACTTCTGTGAAGCTAAATGCATAATGTCATCACTTGACCGCCTAATTCCAAGTCCCTGTGACAGCATATGGGACACTACGGTTATCAAAGAAAAGTTTTGTTCCACAAGGACAAAATGGTATCTTTTTCCCTATTCAGAAACAAATTATTGCTTTCAGTTGAAATCTTCCAGTAAACCCTAGATTGTCAGGCTGAAGTAGATACTGACTAGGAAGCTGCCAGCCCATAGGGTGAGAGTGGACCACTTTATAAGCAAATGAAAGCAAAGTATTGCAAGGAGAGGTGCCAGGCAATCTTGGGGTGGCATGCTTATCAGCTCCGCCCGCAGGTAACAAAACCATAAAGCACACAAAAGACCTACTAACATCAATTATCCGTTTCAGGTGCTTGAGAGGGTGGCTTGCAAATGCATGATATGACCATAACTTACATAAAAATCTTTACATATGTTATTGCAAGCATGATATGATATCCAGAGATCATATTTAATGAAGTACCACATATTTTCTCAAGAGGCTTTTTTGTCTCAGGAGATGATAAAATACTCAGGGTCTTACAGATGGTTCCCATTCAGAGGAGCAATTGATAATTGAGTGCATTTAGTTATCAAGGACAATCAAAGCTAAGTTTTCCTGAATCGGTATGCACCAAACAGAAAGAGAACAGCTCTCTGCTCATAGCTTCAAGCCCCATTCACACTGGGCTTACTGTTTCCTTGAGCTTTATTTCAAGTGTTGGTTCTAGCTGTAACCTTGGCATTTCTAACCCGGTCGTGAAAGTGCTGGGGATGTGTGACTACATGTGTCTCCTGCTGCTATTTCTGTGGCAGTAATCAGATCTCTCTCTGTTATGGATGTGGGAAATATCTTTTGTGCCCGTAAATCCTTAGCACTTGCATTGAACTGGATGGGTTCCACACTTACTGGAACTTGCACTCATATGAATGTTTCCAGATCTGGGATTTCACTGTCTTTATACACATATACGCCTACTTCGTGTGTGCCTGAATTGTAATATTTGAGACAATACCTCTCCAAACTTCTTCCATGTGCCTATACGCTTTCCCCATGCTAAAGACTAAGATTTTACTCCTGTTGTACAAAATGAAAAAGTTTTCACTAAATAAACTGTATCTTTAAAATTGGATTAAAGATAAAATGATCAGTGGTGGAACATAGCTGCCAGATTCTTCCTGTCAGGTACAGATTATGTGGCATAGCCTGGCGGGTGCTGGGCCCTAGGAGTCTGGGTCCTGCCTGTTTCATTAAGCAGTATGAAGCCGGCTGTCAGCTATTAGCATGCAGAATAATAGCAGCACCATACCTGTCAAAGAGGAAAAAAGGGCCTCCATACAGCTATATCACTGTAATCCATTCATCAGTTTATTGAACTGAAGCTTGATAGGGGGTTTCTCAAATGCATGTGATGCCCCATGCTGTTAGTAGTTTTGTATTTTGATCTCAGATTATGCTGAAAGATTTGTGCTAGCTCCCTTTGGTTATGTATCTGAAGTTGTTCAAAGGCAAAAGTTATTTCTTCCAGAGTTGAGTGTAATTTGCACTCACCATGTTTCTCCGGAGACACCTGTTTCATGGTTTGGGGCCTTGGGGGTGGATAGAAATTCATCCTTCCATTTTGCTGAGTGTGCCACCAGAGGCATCCCCTGCACTCTTGTGGTTCTCCTGCTGTGGGCTTTCAAATCTGGGCCTTGGCCACTTTGTGTCTGGTCACAGTGCTGTGAGATCTGGCTACAGCAAAGCTGAGGAATGAGGCCAAAAGTGGATTAGGGAGGTTCCACTTGATGACAGGCTCTTGTACATGCTTTACAGAGGTGAGATGGTTTTATGGTAAGAAAGGTTTGCATCTGAGAATTAAATGAAATGTGCAAGAGCAAAGATATACTTCGGTATCTTTCTGAAAGCTTCGGTGCCATTCAGCTACCAGTCCCCCTTCTCTAGCCCCCCTCCATCTCTGTCCTTTGTAAACTGTTGGCTGAAGATCCTAGAGCTCTCGAGAGGTCTTGGCAGAGGTTAAAGCTGCTTGAATGCCTGGTCAGATTTCCATGTGGAAACCTAGAAGGTTGGCAACGGACAGTTTTGTTGATATTCTCTTTGTTCACTCCATTTAATGACCCAGAACACCGTAGCACTATGAATGCATAGAGGTCATGCGAAAGCATCTTTATGTAGCCTCAGAGTTCAAATTTCTAATCTTCTACACCCATGGTCCACCTCTGTGGTTCTCACCCTCTGTGTCCAGATGCTTGGACAGTGCTCCGTCCCCTTTGAGAGACAGTAAATGTAATTATCAGCCTTCTTGAACCACAGTACGTAGCTGACAGCTCTCTTCTGGCCTTTGTGTAGTTCATTAGAAACCACGAAATTTACTCAGGAATCCTAAAATGAGGGAAGTTGGGTCTTACATATTCTATTAAATAATATATGCCTGGTTTCAGTGGTTGGCTTTTCATGTTTTGTTCAAAAAAAATGCTTCAGTGTCCTTCCCAATACAGACTTAAAAGCATGTAAAATTGCCTTACTAGCAAAACTGCAAAAACTCTTGATAAAACCAAACAGCTATCATGGGGGAGATCCTTATGGATCATGCTAGTAGAATATAGACTCAGCATTTCTTTCAGGTTCTTGAAATTGAAGTGTTTACTCCTAATTGGTGGAGGTATCAACCCTTGGTAAGATTTTGGTTGGTCTAAAAGGCTAAGCCTTATTTTATACTATAAATTGCAAGTTTGCTGGGATACAAATCTTAGCTTTTGCGTTATTAATCTACATTGCATAAACTTTATTTACTATGTCAACATGGTTTTCAGTCTTAACTTTTATTTTTCTCATGTAGTTTTATTCCCAACAATTTGGAGAAGTGTATATTTAAGGATATACAGAATCTATATACGTATGCTTCTACAGCCAGGGAGCTGGACTTGCTAAATGTGTGTTAAAATCTGTCATTTTTCTTAGTAAACTCTGAGGATTCTGTAACTTTCCTGCACAGCAAATATAGAGCTTGAGCAAGAAACAGTCTCAAAATCTGATACACAAGTGGGTGAAACTTGAATCCCTCCAAAAACTGGCCTCCAAAAATTTCCCCAAGATGTCTGGCAGGAACACTGTGACGAAAATCATCAGATTTGGCATTTGTGAAGTCTTACCTTTGTGGCATACCAAGGAGAGCCACCGAAACACAATTTTTCCAAAGTAAAGAATACATCCACTGAAAGGCTTTTTAGAAGAAAATTTCCTTTCATCTTTATTTTGAAACTCATTATTTTCCAGGATATGATGTTTCCTGACAAGTAGCTCAGATGCTCTGATAGTATGAAAACAGTAGTCCAATGTTCTGGCAAACTAGCAAAACCAAAGGTGCAAAGATGTCAAAAATTAAGCTAATTTGTAAAGTGAATTTCCACATTTTTGTTTTATAATATAGACACAAAGTTTTGTCAAAAGGAACAAGGTGGCCCATGTTGTTAAGATATAGACTAGAGACCAGAGTTCTCCCACAAACCAACTTATGTGTTTAAAAACTAACCTACTAACCTTTAAAAAACTATATCTTAAGCTATTTAGAGGAACAGTACTTGTTTCACTTGTACTTGTGTGTACACGACAGGTAATCAGTAAGAACAAAACTAAATATTGGAGTTTGGACCATCTGCGAGGTGACTCATGGAGGACGAGTCAGCTGCTAGCACCATTTACCTCCAGTCTACCTCATGTGAGATTTTGATGTTGAATCCCCCAGAACTGCAAATCTTAGTGTGAGTTCTGGCCTGAATGGAGTCAGAACTGGTCTTTGTTAAACTATAAATTTACACATTGGAGTAGCTGTTTTGTTATGTGAATATAAACACTCATGAAAGGGACTGTGTGGTGGGTCTGACCTTTTATAATATGAGAAACTGGCAGACCTCAGTGTGTTCTGCAGCCAAATATAGGGAGACATCCACCTCATTTCTAGATTCAGAAATCACATTCAGGTTCAGCTAGACAGGAAAATTTTTAGATTTGCCCATATTAATTATAAATATTTCTGTGTAATTTTATGTATCTTGGCCTTCATGAGCATTTCTATCTATGTACATGCCTTACCTAAAGATTTTTCTGTTTCAAAGCAAGCCAGAGCAAATCACTGCAAGGGTATCTCTGTGACAATTGCACACAAAGTCCACAAATTAAAAATCTTTTTAAGAAGAAAAGTAACCTGAACATGAGTTTCTCTGCCGAAGGATTTTTTATTACTCTTAATGTCCAAAGGCAGTAGTTCACATTATGAACTAATGGCCTGTGAAATGTCATTTAAAAATAAAAGATGTGTTTGAGTCAGAGGAATAACAACATCTTTGACTGTCCTATATTTTTTCCCCAATGTTTTGAAAGTCATTTAATTTTTTCTTCTATTTTTTTTTAGAAAGATACTTGATCTCAGGCTAAAAAAGGACAGACTTAATTACAGACCATAGCTTTTTTGTCTCAATTTGCACAATTTTGACAACCGTGCTTTAAATGCAGGGACACTAGCACAGCTTAATTGAAATTCTGATGATGTTTTTTGCACTAATTGATACCCATGTTGGCAGACTGAGCTCAGCGACCCAGGAATGAATGGACAGGAAGAATGAGACTATCAGCTTAGCCTTGCAGGTGGTCTTTCCTGATCAAGATTAAAGAACATTGGCAGGGCACTGCAGGAGAGTCAGCACTGCTGATACCCTATGCTATTCTCATTTTGTGTTTAAGCACAGGATTTCATTGTTCAGGCTGAGATTTTCAGTCTGACTCCATTTGCAGTAGTAATAATAATAATAATACCTAAAAAAGACTGAGAAATGACTTGATTACACTGTGTAAGGAGGTTGGCAAGGAGAAAATACCAGGTACAAAAGAGGCCTTTAATCTGGCAGAAAAAAGGATAGGTGAGAACTAATGATTTGGCTTGGGTTTAGCATGAATTCAGATTAGTATGAGATACAGATTAATAGCGGGGTAGAAATAGGGTGTTAATAAGCTCTGGAACAAACTTCCAAAGATATGTTAGATTCTGCATCCTTCGAAGTCCTCAGATAGCTGTCTTAACACAGGGTCTTGGGCTCAGCACAAATAAACTGCCAGGATATACCATGGTCTACAATATACAGGAGATCAGACTAGTCAGTTCTGTCCCTTAAAGGCCATTAATCCTGTTAATACTTACTTCTTACACAGTGTTTTCATCAAAGAATTTAAGCAAGCAGATCAGTAGCAGTATTCCCATTGTACAGATATGGGGACTGTATCTCAGGGAGGTTAAATCACTTGTCATAAGACATTTAAGAAGCCAATGGCAGAAAGAGTAATACACAGCCGTTTTGTCAAATTCTGCCTTATCAACTGGACACAGTGATCTGTGGAAAAAACCTCACAGATACAGTTAATTTCATTTCATATTTAAAAACAAAGGAAGGGAATAATATTTGGCAACTGAATACAAAAACTAACAGAATATTAGATTAGACTTGCATAATGATCTCTTCTCCCAGTGCCTCTACGATGCACATAGGACTCTCTTAAGGGTAAGTTAGTACGTGAAGAAATATAGCCCAAACCTTATTTCAGTAACTTCAGTAGCCTCCCTATAGAAAGCCATTTTTGAAGGTAATCTTATCCCATTTGGCAAATGTTTGCATGAGGAACTTCTATTTATTTTTTAAATTAAAGAGCATAACAATAAGTGGCCTAGGGTTAGGGCAACAACTGCAGCAGTTTACCTTGATAGGAAGAGGCTTTGTTGGAACTGCGGGGCTGAAAAAGCTGACAGGGCACTTAATCTGGCTTCGTGATAATTGAAAATGAGATGGCCTATTGGCCTGGGATGTGCATTTGGTTTTTATGGAGCTGCACCAAATCAGATCTTAAGGTGGAACCTATAAATGGCTTTTGTACATCTGTGCCAGACTATTTCTTGCTGCTTTTCATTTCATAAGGTAGAGCAAGTACTAGTATAAACCCCATCCTGAAACCTGGCAAATTTCTATTGATGACAGACTATACAAGAATGTATGTAAACAGAGGGGGACAAGATAATAAAAAAATATATAAGCATTTTGAAATATTGCAATATTGTTGTTTATATAAAGTTAAATAACTCTATTGCACAGTGTAGACAACTGCCAAGATCTTGTGTGTGACAGGCTGTGCCAACATTTAAATTCAAGTGCTCCAAAATCCTGGGAGGAGAAGGAAAAAAAAAGACATTTTAAATTAATAGATAGTACAGCCCATCCTCCATAACATAGTGAAATGCTCTCTGGTAACTAAATGTGATCAGCTAGCAGTTCTGAATGCACTATCACATTCATCACTGATGTTTATTAATATTATATTTCTAGGGAAATAAATCCAGGTTATTGTTAAAATTATATTGTTCGCATGAACTAAGGTTCATTGACCTAGAACTAGGTTTGAGAATAAGCTCTTTTCCTGAGACTGAGTGTCTTGCACACAAGTAGGCTGATGCACATTTTCACAAAGGTGCATTGGTATAAATTTGAATTTAAATCTCTCTACTGTACCTGCTGATCATAGATAGCTGCACTCTTTTTAAACACAATTAAATCCCATTGTTATCAATTGTCTGCAGCTTCAAGAGCTCACAGTAAGGCACAGCACTCTCAGAGCTGAGCAGATACTACTTATGCTTAGTTTGCTTTATCTGGTAGATTGGGAATGGTGACAGTGCAGGGTTTGGTTTGCTCCTGGGTCTGCACATGTCAGCAGAAGGGTGAGTTTGAGATGCCATTAGAAGAGTCACTGGCAGCAGAAGAGAAAACTGGGAGGAGGTTTTGACCAACTGGAATCCTCCCCATAGGATCTAAGGGAGACAGAATGAAATGAGAGCTTGTAGTTCTCCTACAGCCTTGTTTGAAGAGCCAGGTTGTTCTTCTGAACGGCTGGTCAGCTGGGCATTTGCCCATGATATAAAGCAGAGGATCAGAGAAAGAAGGAAGTTCTAGAGGAATACAGTCAGGATTCAGGAAGTTTCTTGACTGTTCATATTCTGTAGTTTGTATGCTGCAGATAAGCTTCTCATGTAGGACAATAGCAATGTGATTAAGTCATGTGAATATTTGATTACAATTAGAATGGATTCATTCTACTTTTCATGTTCAGAAAGTGCTGCTGCCTTTCTTTCTTGTGGATGGGTGCTGTTTTCATTTAAATTTAGAAGGTGCAAGAACATGCAAATGCAGCAGCACAATTGTATCATCATTTTGATTCAAAAGTCAATGGCCCTCTGAGAACCACGCAGTAGCTTATACATTAACAGGAGGGTGAACAGGAATATAAAGTGTGCTGGTGGGATATTACACATGCTGAGCCTGATTCTCCTCTCACGTATGCTGTTAAAACACAGGTGTAACAGCGTTGAAATCAACACTGTTATACTGGTGCATAGGAAGGAAAAGTCAGGCTTTCTATGTGTCAAATTCTTTGATCATCTCTGTCTGGAAAGGAGAGCCACCTAAAATGCTTTGGAAGCTACATTCACCTAAAATGCTCAGCTGAACCAGCACTTCAAAAATGATATTTTCTTGTGTTCTTTGAAGCACTTAGTCAGCTAAATCATTTGAAATACATTATTACAGAGGCAGTCAGTGTCACTGCCAGAGCCAACGTTCCTTTAGAACATCCGTTACAAACCTTGTTTTGAGAATTTTCCAAAGTAACTCAACCATTTTGATTTGCTTTGGACCGAGGCACAGCAAGTTTGCAGCCTTTGTAAATTCCCACTAAAAATGCATGAAAGTCTGTTTAGCTGTGTTTGTTTGTTTCTTTCGTAAATTTAAAAAATCAGATCAAATTTTTTGATGTTCTAGCTGAATAGGTACATAATGACATGCAAAATGTCTTTCTTACTTTGAATGTTGAGACAGAGGTTAAAATAACCACCACTATAATCCTACAATTAAAAAAAAATTTCATCTGTGAAGTAAATACATATCTTCATCTACTATTTTCCCTGCCTAGAAATCTTACAACATTTTATCTATAAGTCAGCCCCAATA
Organism: Aquila chrysaetos chrysaetos; assembly: GCF_900496995.4. Lineage (NCBI taxonomy): Eukaryota > Metazoa > Chordata > Aves > Accipitriformes > Accipitridae > Aquila > Aquila chrysaetos. The sequence continues at coordinate 39,432,071 of NC_044007.1, forward strand.
TCCTATTCTCAGTTTTGACTTTCAAGACAAACAGCTAAAACTTGTTTTGTACCTTAATTCTGCAGATGAAATCTTTCCTACAGTCTTCTGAAGACACGGTGGAATTCAACCATTCCCTTTTTACAGATGGTGAAATTGAGACGGGATAGTTTTGTTAATTTTATGACACCTGGACATAAAAAGCTTCTTGTTCCATAGAAAAGAAAACAAATCCCCTAATGATTATGACAAGAACAAAAGAAGGCCCATAGTTTGCATGAAGGATGGAAGACTTTTTCATATATCAATTTTTCACTGCATCTTTCTTGAGAAAGTTAGTTTTCTTAAAAGGCCTAACTTCTTATTGCACGAAGTGCACAGAGGCATCAAGAAAAGAGGTATTTATGATACCAATGAAGAAAATTGTAGTTGCTTCCCACATTTTAAGTGGAGTAAAAAGATTCATGTACATCTTACAGTAAGTTAGGCATTTTTTCTGTGTTCTCTGATTTATTTTATGATCTTTTTTTAAACCAAGAAAAATGTCTATAGAAAGCCCTTGACAATGGAAAAGACTGAGAAACTTCTCTCCACATGGTAGTCTTGTACTTTGGCTCACTGTTTTTCCTGTGGGCATTTTCTTCTTGAATCATGCTTTTGACATGTTTGTGATGTCTGGTTTTTACATGCTAAAAATGGTTCTGGTGTTGCAACCTGCTTTTCTGGTTCACCAGCAAACTTCCTCTCAGACTTGCATGGTAACACCTAGAATTACTCACTCATGAGAAACACTGCGCAGGCTGGCAGGCAGAAGAATATTGATCTGAGGACATCCACATATTCCTGGCTGGTGTTATTGCATACTAATACATTGGTTGAGGCTTCTCTTCAACAGCTGTAGCCTTGTCTGGGGCCATGGTGATATCCCCTGCCCTGGCCCCTGAGTACTAGAGGGAGAGCCAAAGCCAAACTGGTGCTAGAGGAATTCTCTTGCCTTAAGTGCTGTTCAACACAGATGCTGGAGTACTTAACTGTGGCATGGTTTTGCTATTTTTCTTGGTATATATATTATGACTGTTTGATATTTTGTATTAGGTATACTTAATATTATGAAAACTGTTTCAGCTTGCTAAAGTTTTGCTAGATTTTAAGTACATGGGTTGAAATTTTCCCTAATGGGTATTTGCTTCAGCAGATTTCTTTCCTTTTATTCTCTCTTTCTCTTGAAGTTCATTTCAAAAAAGTTCTGGTTATTTTCAGTAAGCAGGTTTGAAAAGCAGCAGAAATACCCTTTTAACCCTATGCAAGAAAACAAAGGAAATTTCTGGTACTTTTCTCTTTGAAGAGCTCAAGAGTCCCTCTGCTTTGGAGCAAGGCATTTAACAGAAAAGAGATTTCTGTGCTCTGTTTTGTGGCTGTGTCTCTTGCCACCCTTGTGTTTGGCCAATCTGTGTGCCTTTGGAAAACTGCAGTTTGCACACTCACACGAAGTTGGTAGAGAAAGCTTGGATTTCACCAGCAATGTTGCTAATGAGGAGCCTTAGGCTCCGCGAGAGCACGGGGTTTGCTCCCAGTTACAGCTGTAGCCACAGTGGACCGGGCTGGGAGCAGGGATGGTGGCTCAAAGTGTTTGTCCCTATGTGCTCTCAGGGAGCCCTTGCTGAGCACAGGCAGCCTGGAGAAGGAAGCTGGGACTGGGATGGAGCCATTTTGCAGAAGGGCTCTGGAGCAGAGAGTGGGACTGGTGTGTTCAGAGAGAGATGAGCAGAACACCAGGCTAAGTGCCTCCATCCGCACCAGTAGAAGAGATGGAGCTGCCAGGACTGGCCAGGAAAATGCTTAAGGGTGAGGTGAAGAAGGCATCCTGGCTTTGGATGGAAAGTCTTGTAATCTTAATAAAATGTTATTTTAATGAAGTTTGTTTATAAGGAACATTGGGACCATTGATAAAAATTCTTGGACTTTGTGCCCTTCAGTGACAAACAGCATCAATGAAATCACACCAAGTGCCAGTACTCTGCTGTTGGTCAGAGGCTTCAACACACTGAATGTCTTGTAAAAGATCCAAAAGCATTATCCTGCACATATCTATGGAAGCAAAAAAGCACTTGTGAAAGAACCATAATGTGGCCTGTAAAGTCTCAAGCAAAATATATCTATGTTCAGAATTGCTTGTTTGACTAATACTCCTGAAACTAATGCTTTTGGTTTGCTTTTTTAATTTTTTATTTTTAGTTTGCAGTTCTGCATATCAGCAACAGTATTTAGTTGTTTGTCTCCTCTGAATCATTTTAGGATCACCTTATAAGATGAAAAATAAATGTATGTTACCTTTTACCATGTCAGGATTTGGACACCTTCATTACAATTGCTCATACACTGTTGTACTGTCTGACTGTTAATAAAATTTTGCTTAGTGTTTACAGCAAGACCTTTGCAGAAATTTGTTGCTGAATTTTTAGATTCAGCGATGAGGGAATTAAGCCATGGGACCAAATCTTCATCTTAGAAACTATCATCCAATAAAATCCACACAACTGGATTTTTTTTTTTTTCCAAAGAGTTTCAAATTTTATTCTGAAGTGATTTCAGAGAACGTAGCTTGTCTTGTTTGGAAACTAAAATACTTAGGAAAGATCATTCCCATTCTGCTATTGATATTTCATATACATAAGATACTGAGATTCGTTCAATAGCTAAAGAGCACTGGAATCAGTCCTAGTGTTCTGCTTCTTTCTACTTTAATTTCTCTGAAATTGTTGTCTGATTAGCTGTTAAATAAGTAAATAAGTATTAAATATTAAATGTTGGGAGCCAAACTTTTGCTGCTTAAAGCAGTGTGACTCCAGTGTACTCTACCCCAGGGTGATTACTCTAGGTACAGACTGATTTAAGTTGGTAAAAATAAAATGGTAGTTATGTATGAATATTTTGTTTGAGTTGTGTGTCTGTGTTCAATATTTGTGTGTGTATATATATATATATAAAAGCACTTTTTGGTAAAAGAGTGTTTTATCTTTTACTAACTAATACTATGAATCCAAAGTATTTCTTTGATTGTGACCTTTAATATAATTTTTTTTCAATTTGCTGTTTAGCAGCTGACTTTAACATATTTCAAAAAGAGCTATTTAATATAGCCCATTATAATTTTCCAACCTCATCATAATCTATTTTTCTAACAGGGTCACCTTTAACATATGATGAGATGAATGTATTTTATTAACATCTATTCTTTTTATAAGGATGTCTGATTGAAAGCTGCAATTTTTTTTTAATCCATAAGATTTAAAAAAAGAATCATACACAACTTTGAAAAAATCAAAAATGGGTTATTCTTGGATAAAAGTATACTCTCTTCTGCCAGTTGTCTTCTGTCTTGAATAATATTTTGTAATCTTCTACTGACAACTGACTCTAAAAGATGTCTAATCTGTCCTTAGACATGGCATATAGCTGCAGTTTGGTATAATATCTGTTTCTGCCGCAAAAGACATTTAAAATACTTTCTACATAATTTAAATGTACTGTGTAGTTTCTTCATTTTAGGGGAAAAAAAAGAAGGCAATTCAGAGTTCCACTGCTGGGGGCTGTCTGTTAATCTTCTTCCATTGTTTTATTTACATAGATTTATGAAATCCCAACAGAATTATACTTGTTTGTGTCTAGTGCTGCTACTTTGATATGAGGAGGAAGTAGTGGCTCTGGCCCTCATACACAAATTCATCAAAATGTTTATTCAATTTCAGGCTCATTTGTTTAATCTTTTAGACAACAATAGGAATATAGAAAGCTGATCAACAGGACTTTTGTTTTGACCAAACTCTAAAAATATAGATTTTTTTTTTTTTTTAATCTGGAAGAAGGTTTATTTCTGGTCTGCTCTGACAGAAGGGTGATAGGTTTCTATCTCTTAGTCTAATTAATACCTTTAATCTTTTTTAATGGTTAAACAGTCTCCCTTTGGTTGCAAGGCAGAGAGGAGATAAAGGCACATAAGGCTGAAGGTTAATCCCTGTATTTTATTTCTTAATTTCTGCTATAGGGATTCCCTTTCCATCATTTCTGTTTACTTTTAAGCACTCTTCAGATGCTGGGAGAAAGAGACAACAAAAAGTTTGATTAGGGCTATCACTCAAGATTAGGCAGACATTAAACTTTTTGGAATTCAATAAAAAATAATTGTTAGCTGAACAAATGGGCTAATCTGGTTCTACATCCATTTTTTTATTATAATGCCTGAGAAGGAAACAAAAAATAATACTTTTATGTGGATAGTTTTGTTCAGCTAGTGCTCTCTGCCTTGCATTATTCCAGAACAGATTGTATGTGAAATGCAGTAACATAAATAATTACAGATAAAAAATATTAGGTGGCTGGATTAGGAAAATACTGTATGCATTTTCATTGGTTTCTACCAGTGTCTTAGGTCACTTCTTCATGGACAAACTCTAATGCCAATGTTAACTTAAGTATGAAATTAAAAAGGCAGAGAACGTTAATGGCATTTCATTTAATATGCTCTCACCTTAGAAGTATGAGGTGAGACTTTCATTTAAGTAAATTCTGAGGTGGTTTAAAGGACATTCTGAGAAAAAAACCTCATGTAGGTAGAATCGTGGGAATTTTTACCACTAATAGTGGTGTGGGTCAGGTTTTTGTCTCGTTGCTTCTGGAAAAAAAGAAAAAAAAAAGTTATTTTGTCTTGATAGCTTACAAAAGTATGTTGAAGATGGATGCATTGTATTCTGTATCACAGAAAGAGTTTGGTGATAAAAATCACCTTTCCTTGACTTTTCCATTTAGAATTTTAATGTGTTTAAGTGAACTGTAGATGTGGGAGTATTCTGCAAATAAGATTAGAAGCTCTGATGTAACCCTTCCAAAGAGATTATAAGATTTAGGATTTGGGCTCAGACATGTACGTGTCCTCAAAAGAGACTTTAAAAAAATTGGATTTGTTGTTTTTATTTTCCTTTGTATACAAGGAAATACTGTCGTCTTCATTAAGTGGTGCTTGTACGTTAGAGAACCTGAATAAATACCTTTCCATTTGCCATTGAACTCATATAGAATGTATTCTGAAGAGGAATTCTTTAAGTAAAAACACAAATCCAAAGACCACCAACTAGAGATATAAAAGCTAGGCAACAGCAGATAGTACCCGTAGTTTTTATAGCAGGTTTTTTTACTTTGGAAAGTTACACCAGCTTTATAAAGACTCATGCTTCTTTGTGTGCAACATACTTGTTCGGTGCTGGCTTACAACAAAAGTAGTGAATGCCACGGTCCCCACAATATTAGTTTTCCGCACTGCGGGGTGCAGCCTAGCTCAGCCACGTTCTTGCCTGCTGGGGCCCATGTACTCCCCATACACCCAGCAGCCGTACGTCACGCAGCCATACGTCATGCAGCCATAGGGCTTGCAGCAGGTGAGCTTCCTCCCGTTCACCTTCTCCCCTTCTCCCCCCAGCAAAGAGCGCGTTCGATGATATGACAATTTCTGGTGGCGATACTCTGGGAGGCTGACATGATGTTGCTCCCGCCTAGGTAGCAGCCATGCAGAATGGTTGGCAGATTAATGGTGGTGGCTGGGAAAGAGGGAATTTTGGGTTCTCCTTGTAAATTGCTATGTGCTGCATAGATGAAATAGGCAAACATATACAGTTGTGGTGTTGTTGGTACATAGGCAAAACAAGGTTTGAAAAGTCATTGACATTTTGGAAATAAATATGCAAGTTCTGAGGCACACACACATTTATAAAATATCTCTGAATTATTTATATTATGGCAATTAATAAACTAAACACTGGATTTAAAGGTTAGGATTTTAGCTGAATGTCCCACAATGTATGAGATATTTCTGCAAGGAGTTTATAAAGTCGCTATACTTTGGGCCCCTCAGCTGCTTAAAATTTAAGTACATGCATAACTGCTTTCCTGAAACAGATGCAAAGTGTTCAAATCTGGCATGAACAAACCCTCAATCGTCAATTATTCTTGTTCATATGATTCACCGTGACTTAAAAAACTGAAAGAATTGTAATTAGTGGTGCCAAAAATTTTGCACTTCTGTTTTTGTTTGTTGATAGGATTACTGCTAGATGGAGGAAAATAGTACAGTAACTGAAAATGTTCAGGTTTTTTCCTGTTTCATGCTACTGATTTTCAGATCTGCTCGAAGTTATTCAAGCTGAACAGCAGTTAAACCAATGGAAAGTGTTTTAAAATAGAACTAGGAGAATGGGTTTTCATTCCCCTCCCCTCCAATTTTTGGAAGAAGAAGTAGCATTTTAGCAGAAAAGAGCAACAGGTCCAAACAGCCCAAGGGTCTCCAGTGTTAAGAGAGACTATATAGTTCTGGGTTAGCCCAGAATGTGGGCTGAGGAATTCTTGAGTTCCTGATTTAAAACAAATCACATAGTAGCTGTGCTAACGCCACAGACACTGGGAACTCTGGGACTAATGAGTCTGGGAGGATCCTGGTGTGAAAGGGACCGCAGGGGCCAGGTTTTCCCAACAGGCACCTCTGTGGGCTGCAGAAATCAGGAGGACAAGGTTTTGAACTCTGTTTGAGTCTCAGGTAGCTTTGTCAATGTTGCTTGCTAAAGTGCGAATCTTCACAAGGTCTGAAATGCCATGGGTTTTGGGGGTTTTCTAATGTGCTCTTCTTTATAAAATTCCATGACGCAGTTTGTGCTGAAAAAGGTGAAAAAAGCCTGAGTCAAGAAACTTGTTAATTTGTAAGGCATTATTGTATTTTCCCCTATGTTCGATCCACTTCCATTTGCTGTCACGTCTTACACCTCAGCAGTACAATCTCTATAGCAGGGAATATTGGAATGAGGCACCTACTACAAAAAAACCCACCTAATTTATTATTAGGGGCAGCTAGGTACTATAGTAATACAAATAATTACCACTAAGTGGCCTTTAATGAGGAATTTAAAAGAGAAGAGCATATTGCCTTTATAGACTAGTTCATTAGACATGAATGTATGTTAAAAAGTCCATTTTAATTTAGTGCTTCATAAATAAGAGTGTCTTGTCATAGAGGAAAGAGGCAATGACTCTTTTCTTATACTGTCCTCACCTCATTATCAGGAAGATATTGGCAAATACAGAGAGCAGAAGAAGAGTCATGGGATGATTTCTAAGCCAACCAAGTCCTCAAAATTGCCCTCCCAGGTATTTTTTTTAAGAATGGTTTGTTGATATTTCAAATATGTACCCGGTCTCTGCCTTTCTAGGCAGAATTATGTTTGGGAGCTCTTACTTGAACCAATCCTTTGAAGGAAAGATTTCTCATTTTTACCTCCACAGTCTTAATAGAAATAAATTAAAAATTGAAAAGGGGACTGGAGAAATAGTCTCAGTTATGGTGATATGCTGGAAGACCTAAAAATGTATAATTTAACTGCAGTATGACACTGGTCTACAATATTCAGAGGGTCAGCCCTTCACAAAAAATTATTTAGTGCACTAGAATTAGGTGTAATGGCCTAAAATACAGTCTGAATATATGTAAAACTTCCTGACTGGTAAGTCTATTAGTCTTTGGAATAGTCACAAGAGAAGTGGTAGAAGCCAATGACTTGATAATTAAATATTACACTGGAAAATTTGTTATAGGAAATGATTCTGCCTAGGTTTGGGAATAAACCAGGTTACCTAATAAGACTTCTGAATCTGTAGAATACACATTCACAAGATCATTTTCTTTTACAATAAAGGAAATATCTTTTCTCCAGGCAGCTTTAGAACAATTGCTGCCTCTCTTTTGATGATACTCTTGGGATCAAAGGCATCTCATGTGTTACCACAACATTAACATTAGTATTTGTTAGTCTTTGTAAGTTAACTGTCAATTGTACAAAAAGACCTAATAAATATCACCTACCATCACTTTATTAGGGCAGTGAATTCACAGCCAATTCTGATCTAAATTCATAAGCTAAAAATCAAACACATTAATTAGACATGAGGAAAAGAAGGACCACTACAGAAATTTTGTCGTTGATTTGAAACAAACATGAAGTATCTTGACGAAAGGAAGGCAGATAGAGCAAAATTTCCATTCATAAACATACATCCACTCTTTTGCTATCTTCTTTATCTACAGGGTATTTTAAAAATGAATTAGATACTGAAGCAATTAAGCCATTATGCAGTGTTTTCTGAACTACTCATCGAGTAATCCCAGTCTTAAACAGATAATTGTCAATAACACAATAAACATTTATAGCCTGTGTATGCCCCCTATGAGAAGTGCTTTCCTATTGCTATGTTGGCTTTCCAGGGAAAGTGCGCTTTGCCCAAATCCTATTGTATAAATTGTCCTTTACTACAGATGCTTTATGCATAAAAATAAACACCCAAATTTTATCCAGAAGGCCCTTTTGAGTTCTGGAGAAGCACCACTTTTACATTTTACTCATATAAACTAATTTCTGTTTTCCCCATAGCTCAGATTCTGCTTGAAAGCTAGAAACATTGTGATCCTGCTTCATTTTTTGGAAGTATTTATTCTGAAAAATTACATACTGTAAGATAGCTCTGAGTGACACTGTTGTGCTCCCCCTGAGTCAAATTCTCTCAGATAAATCTGGTTGTCAATTTTGTTATTGTGAAAGACTGAAGTTTTTGACTGCATCTACTCGTTTGTTATGGAATGTGAACAACAATGTACAGGAATGAAGTTTTATTAAAGGAAGAATTTAAAGTAGATGCGGTTTGATAAATGTAGAAGACGTACGTGTTTTTTTTAGGAATATGACCTCAGGAATTTTCTGGCTTTTCTTTCAACTGATAGTATCAATAATATTCTAGGAAAAAAAAAAGACCCTTGCTCAAAGTCACCAGGCCACACCATCATTCTTCACCATTGTTTTCATCTCAGCTTCCTTTCTTAAGAAAACTTCTTTCATTATAGTACCCACTGATGTGTGTAAGGAAGGTCACAAGGCCAGCTGTAGTTACGAACCATAACAGAGACAGAAGCAGCTATGTTTGGTCAATACCAGAAGTTTTGTCGTCCATCTGTTCTTCCACCTCCCATCCAAAGCATTTCTCCAATATACATATTGTTTAAAATGTCTCACGCAGAGAGAGGTGCTCTTTCTTGAAAAGCTAATCCCTTACATCTTCAGAGTGCCAGCATAATCTTTTAAAGACCAAATGTGTATTTATCCAACATTCTGAACACAAAAAATCCCCAGTATCTTAATTCTGAATGAATGTAGAGTTCTTATAGCTATAAACAACTCATTAGTAATATTAAACAGACTTTCTACCCCTAAATTCTTTCTTACTCACCTTAAACCACATAGACCCTACACAGAGCTCTGCCACTGCCATGAAGGCCAAGGCGCTGGAGGTTTGACTGCTCATGAAGGTCAGGAAAATACCTTGTCTTTGTTCACAGACATCTAGAACCTGTCAGTATGAGCATTTCAAATCTGAACAGACATGCCAGCATAAAAGGCAGAATGCTATCCTCTTACACGATCATGGCCTGAACAGCTCTGGGCATCACAGACCACTCGTTACATGGTGCAGATGACATGGACAGAGTGGTTCAACCCAGGAGATGCGACGTTTCTGAGTGGCTGTCAGAGCACCACTGAGAGGGAACTGCAATAATCCATGTGCGAGACGCTAAAGCACGGCCATGTACAGTAAAGTCCACACTGAAAAGAAAAAAAATGCCCATTATAATTGTCTAAGTATAATTCACACAGTGAAGCTTATCAGAAGGCATTTGTGTGTCAGTGATGAGACTACCTTTGCAAAATGTATATATTTACTTTGTAAATTAACCAGAGAATGTGTAATTTATTTATTTTGCTGCTTCTTCATTAAGCCATAGTGTTGAACTGAATTATATTTGCTATAAAGCTTGTTCAGTAATTTATTTCCAAACGTAGGGAATGCATCTCTGTTTCATACTTTAAACTGATTAAGCCTGTTACTACAACTATAGTTGATTAGGAATGCTGTCTAGAAGTCCTAATTTAAAATGGAACTAAATGTGCTGTAACTTTAAAAGATTTGCTACCTTTAAAAAAAAATAATTGTTTCTTTAAAATTGATAAACTCCTTTACCCAGAGCTTTTGTGAATATACAAAACTGGAGAAAGATGAAGGCTCTGGCTTTATTTACATGTCACTATAGTAGAAAGACAAACTAAATCACCATCAGTCCAGCCACAAAGTGTTCTCATTAGCTTTATCAGGGAGTCAGACGGGACCAGCTTCTCTCCCGTGCTGGAGAGGATCAGAGGTGGAGGTTTTCCCTAAGAGCTGAGAGCTCTACAGCTGTGGCTGTGCCTGTCAAACATTTGTCTGGAACAGCCTCTTATGGCTGGGTGAAGATATCAGCTTCATAAGGTGGTGGGCCTCCTGAGGCCCCCAAAATAAAAGGACACCCTGTGGTATGTTCCCTCTCTCAGCAGGTGCACTTGCTGCCCCAGCAGGAGAGAGCAGCTGCCTCCTGCTCTGGCTAGAGGAGCTCGTCCTTGTGGAAATACACACAATATAGGGAGAGCCCATTTCCCAAACGTGGTGGTGGGGAAGTAGCCATGGCGAATGTGAAGCATGATGATTTTCTTCTTAAAAACTGGATAAGGAAGGTGGCGAATGTCTGAGCTTTGTGTGTAACGTGGAAAGCGGAAACTGAAACTGGGGGGGGGGGGGGGGGGGGCAGGGCAAACCCCAGCTGCCTCTGCTGGGTCCACACATGCATCCAGAGGAAACACACTCTTGTGTCCTCTTCTTGGGTCAAGCCACAGGGTGACCTCTGTGGTTTTGGGGAAAAGAAAAAAACCAACCCACCAATAACAGCAATGGATTTCCATGAAAACTTCAAGATTTTCAGGTTGTGCTATCTACGGTATTCAACTGAGAATCATTGGAGATGTTGCTTCATTTCAGCAACAATACCTCTGAACAGATTATCAGTATGCTTCCACTTTTAGCTAATAATTTCCAGTTCTGGAACAAGCCATTTCTTAAAAGTCTAGCATTGTTCAGGAACTACTTTGCAAAAATGAAGCACTTCAAGAGCTCACAATTTTCCACTTTCCCTAGGAGTGTTGATAAAGGTGGCCTTTTCCTGTGAGAAAGTATTTCTGTTTGAAAAACTTCAACCTCGTTTTTAATTCCCAGCGTTGTTATTGAATTGCCATATGGCCTTGGGCAAGTTACTGAACATTTTATGTATCTTCGTTTATCTATTTAGTAGAGTGCTTACACAGCACAGTGCACACATACTAACACTTCAGAAAAAAGTCAGCCCAGCCAGTGCCATACCTCCGTTCAAGTAAGTACTTTTAGGGAGGAGCAGGAGAACTGCTGCTGATTATCATCCTTCCGCTTGAAGAGATAGAGGGTGAGATGTGCTTTCTGTTTCTCCTCAATCAGTATAATACACTCCTCAGGAGTGTATTTTGGAACAAAACAGAGAGAAATAGAGGGAAATTGAGAGATGGCCCCCTCCAATCAGATACTTAATTCCCTGGCATCTTAAGTGGAAGTTGCCTCCTCTTGGCGCAAGTGTCCTGCCTCTGGGCAGATGACCACCTTCTGGAACCATTGTCTAATGCCTATGACTATATTCTGAAACCATTATTGAATGAAGATCAAGGGGCATCCCTGGTGAACCAAGAGAGGAGGTTGGAATAATAGAACTCAAATCTAGGCAGGAAGGCAAGAGACAGTTTTAGGAAAACGTAGCTTTGGAGGGAATTCTTAACAAAGGGAGAGGAATAAATGTCACCTACTCCTTGAGGCAGCAACTGCAGGAGATAGAAGTACAGGGAAACACAATCACATATACTGCCTAAGTTGCGTGTTTGGGGACTGGGGAGAATAAAAGGAGGAAAGTGGTGACTTTGGGAAAGATCCCTGTGTTGGACCCAGCTCCACCCTGGATACACAGGATGCTCGTAACAGCTGGCTGCTTATGGCAGCATTGGCTATCTGACTGCCATCCTTGCTGTGGTCTGAGTCTTCATCAAATCACAATGGAGTGCATAATCAGTTTTGACTTGCAAGAAGTAAAAGAAGAAATCTCAATGAGATCTGCAGATCAAACAAGACACATAATTAACTTCGGCCCTGCTTATTCACACTGAACACCCCTACCATCTCTTCTCTCCCTGTTAGGCCAAACTGTAATATTTGCCACTTTCCAAAGTAAGGCTTGAGGTGGTATACTGCAGTATTTAGATCATACTGTGGAAAAATGTCCAACCATATGTTATTGCTACACTCTCTTTCCAGTGTCCTTTGAATGGACAGTACAGGATAAATAACAGTGGTTTGATTTACGAAGTCCCAGATGAATGAACTTTGAACAGAATTTATGTCAGTCATCCTAATACCTGTGAGGGAATACACATGTCCTGGTTTTAGCTGCGATAGAGTTAATTTTCTTTCTAGTAGCTAGTATAGTGCTGTGTTTTGGATTTAGTGTGAGAAGAATGTTGATAACACACTGATGTTTTCAGCTGGTGCTAAGCAGTGTTTAAAATAAGTCAAGGATTTTTCAGCTGCTCATGCCCAGCCAGCAAGAAGACTGGAGGGGCACAAGAAGTTGGGAGGGAACACAGCCAGGGCAGCTGACCCAAACCTGTCAAAGGGATATTCCATAACATGTGATGTCATGCTGTGGTGGGTTGACCCTGGCTGGATGGCAGGTGCCTACCAAAGCTGCTCTATCACTGCCCCCCCTCAGCTGGACAGGGGAGAGAAAATATAACAAAGGGTTTGTGGGTCGAGATAAGGACAGGGAGTGATCACTCAACCAATTACCGTCACGGGCAAAACAGATTCAACTTGGGGAAAATGAACTTAATTTATTGCCAATCAACCAGAGTAGGGTAATGAGAAATAAAACCAAACCTCAAAAACACCTTCCCTCCACCCCTCCCTTCTTCCTGAGCACAGCTTCACTCCTGGATTCTCTACCTACACCCCCAGCTGAAACCAGGACACAAGTCCTGCCAGAAATCCTGCTCCAGCATGGACTCCTCTCTCCACAGGGCCACAGGTCCTGCCAGGAGCCTGCTCCAGCGCAGGCTTCCCACAGGGTCACAGCCTCCTTCGGGCACCCACCTGCTCCGGCGTGGGGTCCTCCCCGGGCTACAGGTGGATATCTGCTCCACCGTGGACCTTCATGGGCTGCAGGGGGACAGCCTGCCTCACCATGGTCTTCCCCAAGGGCTGCAGGGGAATCTCTGCTCCGGCGCCTGGAGTACATCCTCCACCTCCTTCTCACATGTTCTCACTCCTCTCTCTGGCTGCTGTTTCTGTGCCTGCTGCAACTTTTTTCCCTTCTTAAATCTGTTATCCCAGAGGCGCTACCGCTATCACTGATGGGCTTAGCCTTAGCCAGCGGCGGGTCCGTCTTAGAGCCAGCTTGTATTGGCTGTGTTGACGTAGGGGAAGTTTCTAGCAGCTTCTCACAGAAGCCACCCCTGTAACCTCCCCCCGCTACCAAAACCTTGCCACACAAACCCAGTACACATGCCTAGTATATGTTCTGGGTTGAGTTGGCTGGGGAGGGCAGATCACTGCTCAGGAGCTAACTGGGCATCGGTCAGCGAGTGGTGAGCAACTGCATTGTGCATCACTTGTTTTGCATATTCCAATCCTTTTATTATTATTATCATTATTATGTTCTTCCTTTCTGTCCTATTAAACTGTTCTTATCTCAGCTCATGAGTTTTACTTTTGTTTTCCCAATTCTCTCCCCATCCCACTGAGCGGAGGGGGGAGTGAGTGAGTGGCTGCCTGGTGCTTAGTTGCTGGCTGGGGTTAAAACATGACAGCACAGCATTGTACATTTTTTACTATTCCGTCTCTGCTCATAGGATAGGTTGTTGTGTCATTCTCTCTTTTAAATGGCCTGCAGTACCAGTTCCTAATACTGGAACAAGCCACTCTAGGTGGTGGCTACTCATATGCATATCAAGCAGCAAGTGCTAACTGGGACAGGCCCACAGTGAGCACCACTGCCTCACTAGGAGGGCTAGGAAGGGGAGGCTCAGAGGAAGAGCTTAGGGGTGATTTCTGACACAAAAGAATGTGTAACCAAAGTTCATCCTTTATTTCAAAATTTAAATTCAAAATGAAGATGCAGTAGCATCTGCTGTACTGCCTGGTTCTACGTGTTGAGGAGCCTTTGATGAAAACAACATCCCTCTTTGTTGAAACTATAAAAAAAAATCTGCCGACTTGTTTTAGACAGGAATGCTATACTGATTATGAATTACTTAAATTTTTTTTTTCTGCTGTGCCATGGGAAAATGAATTTTTTTTCTGGCTACAGAATAGTTTGTGTGTTTTAAATAATTAGGTATGTCTTTTGTTTAGTTTAAAATTTTTACTTTTGGTTAAAGACATACAGTTCTTCAAGGCTGAAAATAAGATACTTCCTTTCATTTCTAATAATTTTTGGGGGATTGCATTAGTGAGAAATGTGTTTGAAACACATTTTCTTTGTGTTTCAGCCAACTTTGACGTAAAAATACAGGTGTGGATAAAACTTCTGGAGAGTTATGCATTTTTACCTCCTTTTTCTTACTTGCCCTATGACAAGAATAAAGACAGTTTTGAAAATACAAGTGTGACATACTGCATTTGAGATACAAAGTAACCGTGTCTAATGATAGGAAGTAATGACTTTATCTTTAAGCTGTAACTTAACGTATTTCTCTTTATATACTATTCATTTTAGAACTAGCTGTTTCCAGAATGTATTAAATATTTAATATGACAATGCCCACATGATATTTATATGTAAAAGATTTAGATCTACTAATCCAAGTCCACATAAAGCTGTTATCCAGAGCTGCAGCTTTCTAATTTATGTACATACATGCACACCTATATGTACAAACAGGCAACTGTTTTTTATATGGAGAGATAGCTCTCAGTTTTGCAAACCGGTAAAATATTCCACAGTGTTGTTATAAAAAAGGAATTTAATAGTCAACTATTCTAAGGAAAGAAAGGTCTCTAATACAAAAAGCCATGCTTTTATTAGAACTGAACTGAGTCTGCTGAAATGAAATAGTAGAGCTGCGAAAAATTAATCTAAGTAGTGGGATAAAAGTTGGAGGTATTTACTCTTTTTTTTTTTTTTCCCTTCTTCAGCCTTTGGTTAGGTACACTATCATCAAAGACAAAGATTAATAAAAACAATGTAACCTCACAAAGATTGCCCATAAAGAAGATTTGCAAGACGAGAGCTGTCTCAATCTTGCTTTATTTAAGAAATCTTTCCTGATTTTTAGTTTTAGTTTAGTTTTAGAAGCATTTTGCCAAGAGGACTTAAAACTGCTGTGGATCTTCCAACAGGGACCACACCTTTGGAGATAAAGATTTATATTTAGAATGTCGAAGGTCTTCAAAATGTGCCCAATTAATCATAGCCTGCAGGGCCCAACCTCCATGGTACATTTATTGCCACACTTTGTGCCCCCAGTCCTTCTGCCCCACCAGCCCAGGAGGAAGCAGCTTCAGGTGGGGACAACCTGTGAGGAGAAGAGTCAAGGGACAACATGTGTCTGAATCCCAGGGCTTGTTGCTAGTCCAGCCTAGGAAAGGGTTGGGGGAACTGTGAGTACAAACCCCATCATGCTCTATTAAAGCTCATGTTCACTAATGGTGTATTTAAACTGCAAGACCTCAGAGCACTTTCCAGTTTGTGAGACCAAATCTTTCACCCAAATACATGTTAGAGCAAGACCCAGGAATGAAGAGGTCATCTTGTCATCTTCCCCCACATCCTGGTTTCCATGGGAAAGAAATACAGACACAAGGACCAGAAAGAAGCCATGTCATGTTTCTGAGTATGGTCCTGAATATGGACAAGGACCAGTCAATGGATCAAGCCTGGGAGCTGTGCAGAGGGGCACATCTACCCTAGGAAGATGCATCCAAACCTACTCTTGGAATATCTAAGAGGGTCTATCTACTATTATGAGCCAGGGCTTACACAACAGTTTCTAGCAAGGCTGGCTTTAGGAATAGGTAAGTGGGCAGAAAAATGTCTCTGCTCCCAGACTCCTGGACAGGTTCACTTTTGCTCCTGCTCCTGCTATCTTACCCTGAAAATTGATCCACCTTATCAATTTTTGCATAAAACTTTGGTTTAGTTCTGTTTCATTTGTATTAGTTGAAGAGGCAAGAGGTGGTTATATAAAGGAAGAGAAAAGCCATTAACAAAAATGAAATATAAGGGAGGGGTGGGTGAGAGATGTGAAAACTGAGGGTCATGTTAAGAATTGCTCTGTCATTGCTCTGTCTACAGTACAATTGGTTGGTATTTTAGCTCTCATTAGTGACTTCTCATAGTGACTTCTCAGCCTTGGACAATAGGAAGAACACTGAACTGGCTCATTTGGGGGAAAGCTCCTTCTCTCTCTGCACTTCAGTTTCTTCACAGGTAAAATGAAGGGACTGTTTAAAATGTACTGGTGCAAGGAATAAGAAAGCTATTAGTACCAGAAAGTTCGCTAAAGGTTTCCCATTGCTCATGGAGATTAAATGCATATATGTGCTTTTAGATGTTATTATTGTTCTCTTTCGTATGGGTGTGCTTCAGCAAGGAAAGGTAGAAGAGCAGTAGAAGGAAACGAGGTCACAATTTCCTAAACATTATAAGTTATTCCAAATCAACTAACCATGCAGTGGTCCTCAGGGATTATCTAGAGTTTAGTCCCTTAGCAGGCTAGTTAAAAATGTGTGTGTGCATGTGTGCATGTGTACAGAAATGCGTCTTCTAAGAATGTAAGGCCTCTGTGGATTGTCTTTTACCGTATTTTCCACCAAGATACTAGGCCAATGCTTTCCAATACCGGTGACAAAACGTATTTTGCACTACCACTTCCCTCAAGAACAAACTCCCATCCTTACATGGGTGATGCTCATCTGTACCCATGTTTGTGTTTGTGTTTGATTTATAAGGATTTCAATATTAACCTCTCTTGTTTAAGGCATATAGGATGACCTAGTACCTCTATACTTCATCTGACTCACTCCTTAATGTGCTGAAACGTCCAGTTCCAGAAAGTTCCTTTAACAACTGCATTAACAGAATTAAAATATCAGAAATAAAAAGTAGCACAGGTATGTATCACTCAGCATGACAAGACTGAGTTCAGAGCTGGGTTATTTTGTTCATTTTATATTAATCTCATGCAAAAGGTATTTAAAAATAATGCATCAGATGATAGTTACTTTTTTGCTGAAGTCAAAGGAAGGACCAGAGCAACAGAAATCCAGATTCTTCTTTGTATAGCTAGCTCAAGGGATTTAGTACTGATCTGCGAAAAGGGTATTTTTTCAGGTGTCTTAAGCCTGTCATGCCCATAGTGCACATCCACAAAACTGCTGCTCAAAACCCACCTTTGTTTTGCCAGTAAGTCTGTGCCAAGCAACCTCCATGTTGCCACCGAGAATGAACTACTTAGAGCGCTTGGCCCTAAGGTCTGAGTCAGTTTTCTCAGCTTCACTGTGCTGGATTGTGTTTGAGAGGCGTGAAGGTCAAATAGAGTCTGCATCAAAGGTGCAGAAAGCCAGAAATTTTGTAGCTGTGTCCATGTTCCCCACCCCAAAAGACCATTACTGGGAAAGTACTTCAGGAACATGACAGATCCATGTGCAAGACCTTGCTCTCAAAGAAGTAGAAGAGGGATCCCAAGCCCACATTTTCTTCTGTTGAAATTTCCTCTGGCTTGCTGGGTCTTGATGTTTCACTGTAAGCCTTTTTCTCTCTAGCTTTTCAGCAATGGAAAAACTGGGATAAAATACTTAGCTTCAGAAGACCATTCACTGCTACAGACCCTGTGCAGAGAAGAGAAACCACCTGTCTGAGTAGTGGTAGGTGCCCAAGCTTCTCTCTGTATGTCTTCTAGCTCTCTCACCCCAAGTGAGTTCTCACTGCACTGGTTTCCCCAAGGTGTTCAACTTTCCTTCTGCTCTAAACAGGAGCAGAAGCTCCTACTTTGGGGCTGAAGACTTCAGGGGATCACTGAATGTTTTGGGAATCCGAGAATATTTTTTCCTGAGGATTTCAGTGTCTCGGGCTGTTTCCAAAGGCTGTGAGGCCCTAAATCACCCAAACAATTTTAAGAATGATACCTAGAGTCACTACAAATGGCTTTGGTTTGCAAAAACATCTGAGGTAAAGTGACTGTGTGCATTTGAAGAACCCCATTGAATTCAACAGGACTGTTGACATGCATCAGGTTAATGTGTATGTGCTTGCTGACCCAGACCTAAGCAAAGATATTCTGCCAAGATTTTCTCTTCTGCTTAAAACAATGGCTGCGCTACAGAATAGCATTCAGACATTTCCATTTTGCTTTTCTAAAAGTCCATTGTTGTTTTTCTGTTTCTCAGTCAACAAAGCTCCCTCTGTTATTGTTCACAGCTGGCATGTTTTTTACTATATCATTTTTCCCTTGATGTTTATAATTCATTGATATTATATAAATTTGTGAGGTAATAAGATTTAAAAAATAACTAGAATTAAATTGCATTGTTGTTCTGGGATATTACCATGGTTGTTGACTCAGCAAAAGGCTGGATTCCCCAGTGCCATTCTATAATTTGTGTTAGGAGAGCATTTATGGCTATATATAGGTGTTTTTCTGGAACCATGTGAAATATGAAAACACACAAAAAAGTACATAAATAGAAATTAGAAAAATATGTGAAAAAAATACTAATCTGTAGGTCCTCATCTTGCCATACTGTACCATCTTGCTGACATTATTATGATTTCATAGTAGCAATGAGAAGAAACAGCTATTTCTCATATCAGAGTACATTTTTTTGATACATGGAATACAAGTTGTAAAACAGTTTGCACTAATGGGATCCAGCAGTATTCTTTGTTTGTCCTAGTAATTAGGAAGAGACATAGTATATAGCTCTGTTTAAACAGGTTTTTCCTAAAGAATGGCTAAATTGGTTGCTCTGTCTTACACTGCAACATTATTTTGTTTTATGCTTTAGGGATGGGCACATAGGGTGGCACAGTCCAAAGGCAGAGCTGGCCTCTGGTGGCACTACAGATATGGAACTGAATATCCTCAGCTTGCACAGTAGAGTATTTCTAATGTTTATATTTCTGAATGGGTTTATTGAAAACATAAATAAAAGAAAGGTGAGTCTCACCTTCAATTTCTTCAGGATGGATAGGGCAGCGTGCAGACATGTTTAATTTTATGAAGTGAAATAGGAAGCCAGGGGTTTGTGTCTGTTTATTTCAGGTTACTGGTTAACTTCGAAAAGCAGTTTTCATAAGTTGTAATGAAAGAAACAATCATTATGATTACCACTGATAATTTTTGTTTGTTTCTCATTATAGAATATCGGTTAGAATTTTTACGATTGAAAACATGAAGACTATTTCAGGATAGGCTTCAATTTCCACATCTTAGGGAATTTTGATTTAGAAAGCTCATGTTCATAGAATATCCTTGGTTGGAAGGGACCCACAAGAATCATGGTACACATTAATTTCCTGTCTGCTTAGTGGGGAATGTGGCTGGGTGTCTTGTGTGTGATGAATGTTTTGGGAAGAGCTACACTCAAAGACTATTTCTGAACAAGGTGAGACTTTTGGCCATTCTTGTCATGCAAGGGATGTCCCAGTCCTCACAGCTCAGCTGCTGTGAAAGTTTTGTTGCTGGTAAACATGAGTCTTCTGCACCGATTAGCTGTTGTTGCAGAAGATGCCCATAATGAGAGATGATGGTCATGGGAAGAGGGCTCTGCGTAGCAGGGCAGAAACCTCTGTCCTAACTCTACATGGCAAAGAGCATGGTTAGTTCATTGGGTTGACACGTACATAAAGTTCTAGATGGAGCTTTTTCATACTAAATAGTTTGATTCATGGATGTAATGAGGTACAATAATCAAAATTAGAATTTAAAACACAAAAGCAAAACTTGGCTGGACACTCACAAGTGCATGTTGCTGTTCTATTTCTGTCTTGGTCCTGCAAACATCCTGCAGCAAAATCTGAAAGATCCTGGGCTGTGGCTGCCAACAAACTTAACAGGGAGACAGGTATCTTTCATCAAGGGATAGGTTATAAAGGAAGCAAGTTAGTAAAGTAAATGTCTCACTTCTTTCCATTGCCTCTTACTCATGCCAAAGTTCAGGCTTAGCTTATTGTTCAGGTGGAATATGCATGATGCTCTGAGGGGGCCAGAGATGTCTGTGTTACAAGAGGTCCCTCTAAGGAGCCCTGACACCTTAGTCCTGGCTTCTTCTCCCAATGGCTGTTGAAGAACATGACTGAGGGGACCGAGTCTTATGGGACTGTATAGATGAAGGCTTTGGCAAAGAAGATAGTATGCAAACATAAAATACTCATCTTCGACATTTCTCCTGTGATGAAGTTCATCTTGGAGCTGAGAAAATGGATGTTTGTGGAGAAGTAGGCCCTTGTAGCCTTGCATGGCACTTGGTACTGCAGGGAGGTGTAGCTTGGGAGTGGATACAGGGCTCCTGCCTTAGGATCAGAAAAAGCCGACCTGAAAAAGCACCATGCTGAAACCTGCCAAAGGTGCTGAGGGCTGAGGCAGCTGACAGAGAGATCTGATGAATAAGACGTTGTGCAGCTAAATACATTGGCAGACCATGAGATACTTGAAAACCCTGACAATAAAGGCTGCCTAAGCACTCCAGCTAAATAGATAGACACAATCTGATAGTTTGCGGGCTCTGGTGGAAATTATTTCACAGCCTGTCTTATGAAATTCAAGAATGTAGGATTTTGTTGCAAATCAGATCTGGTTTAATTTAATGAACTGGTATTAACAAGCTTCACGTTCCGCATCTTTCACTGTCTCTCAGGTGTGTAGTGTTCATTAAAAAGAATATATGCAAATTTTAGCAACATAAACAGAATTTAAAATAAGGAATAACACAACAAATGCTCAAGAAAGCTTTCTGGTTTTCCTTCAGGATGAGTCATCTGTTTGCTATATCCTATCCTCTCGTTTGTCCTTTAAAATGCTGCCACTGCATTGATTAGAAAGAGAAGGCCACAACTTTACCACTCCAACAAAGGCACTTGGAAGAACTTTCCTAGCCTTATCCCATAGAACAGACCTTGGCGAGTGGATCAAATCCCACCTCCACTGGGGTCAGAAGGAGCTTTGCCTGAAGGGCAAGGCTGCCCTCTCTGTCTGAAGCCAAATCCTTTCTTATACATCAAGAACTCTTCATGGTAAAATAGAAGAACAGATGCCATCCCCTTTCACTGCTTCTCCAGGCAAAGTGTAAACCTCAGTGCACTCAGCAGTAAATTCCTTTAAACATTTACGTGAGCTGAAATTGCTTCATCCGTTGACCTTTGCTCTACGTGCAGCACTTCATCCAACCACAGTTGCAAATATCAGATGGGCAGCACAGGTGGAGTGCCTGTGTTGTACGCCTGAGTTTTGTCTTTTTTTTCTGGATGGTGCTGTGCTTCCTCTTTCTTCCCTTTTTACCTGGTCAATTGAGTCTCATCCGTTGTCTCTTCCATGGACTCTGAGAGCCGTTACGGTAATGGATGACCTTTCTGATGACAGAATGGTAGTTCCATTGCATTTGCCTTCTTTTTGTTGGATTTATGATTAAAGAGTTTATGTACCAATCCCCACAGCAGTTAGTTATCTACCCTAATCACAAACTGTTGCCATCTTTGAATAGCAATAATAACAGGGAAAAATACCTTCTATATTCCAAGTCCTAAGGAAGCAAGACTTGTGGAGGATTTAATGGTAAAAACAGTGCTTGTGGGAGATGCCACACCTGCAGCTGTGAAGGCAGTAGTTCTCTGATGGCATGGCAGAAAACCAGGACCAACAACCTCAAAGCACAATTACTCACTCGGCGAGCTGCCATAAATGAACTTGTAGTCATGACCTTGAGGACCAAAAGGTCTACAGTGCTCTGTGTTTTAGGCCCTAGTCCAAATGAGCTCTGACCTCTTCCTGGACAGAGGGGGGTCAGCAACATTTTGCCGAGACCAAAAGCAGAATGTTTGAATGAATGTCTAAAAGTGCAAAATGAAATTTAACTTACCGATTGGAGGCAAGGAAGGATGGGGATGGGAAAAAGAGCCGGATGTACCAAGTTTATAGACAGCTAAAATGATGCATTGGCCTTGCTTTTTCTCAATTAAAAATATTGGCTGTTTTAAATCTTTTAGTTTGTGATTTGTTCAGAAAAAAACAAATTCATTATTGCATTTCATTTAATGGTAGATTGTACGTCATTTTATTTTACCAAATGAGAATTGGAGCAAAGTAGAAATTTAAGCTTAAAAACCATTCTTGTTGTTTAGGTGTATAATTCTTTCTCCTGCTTTGCATGCCTGGAACTAATGTGGCATTAAGTATATTCTAATTTTAAAGAATTTAATACATGCATAATCTGCTTTACAAGGAGAGATTAGATTTTTTTCATATTAAAATAAATTGGGACAACTGAGAAGCATAACTTAGGGCATATTCATTTGAACAAAATAGGCAAAATCTTTCATTTTTTTAGCGTTCTTTTTAAAGCATTGATATACTATACTTTAAAGAGTATTGTGTGAAGCTTTCATTGAAAAGGACTCATATGTTCTGTCATTTGAAAAGAAAAATTAAGGCAATACAACTGAACCTATGAGTAAGCTTGTATTTATTGTATGCATTAGTGGTTTCAATATTTTAAAACACAGAAACAAGTGCTTATATACAGTTCAGAACACCTGACTTACTGCAGAATTATTTGCTAAAAACAAGAACAAACTCTCAACCTTGGGAGATTTTCCGAAATATTCAGCAGCTTAAGATGGCTTCGTTTTGGGTTTGGGGTTGCAGCTGGATGTGACTCCTAGCAAGGGGTAGGGCACTTACCCCCGAAAATAAGTTGCCTTAGAAAATTGTACCAAGTTCAGCATCCAAAAAAAGCATGGGGTGGGGGGGGACACGGACTGGTGGTGCATCACAAGGCATTTTTAAAAATGCTCCACAGCCTCCACTCCCCAACACATCCTTTTGTTCTCTCTCTCAGTAACAGAAGTCAGTATTAAAGCTTATGGGCAGAAAATTATTTTTCAGACATCAGAATTGACCTGTTCTTTTGTTGCAGAACGTGGGTAAATCCTACCAGACTCTAGAGAGGTATGGCATTTCAAGCTTTAAATAGGAGAGTAGCGTCAAAGAGCTGGCATACACTGGGACTTCTTTGTAAACCTCACAAAATTCTTGTCAAAATAAAAAAACATGCTCCTTTCTATGAATAATTTTAAACTATTTGGTCTTCAGTGTTTCAGAGAGTCTCAGGTTACTACTAAAAGTACTTTCAATCAGCCTGTGAGCCTTTTACAGTGTGTACCATTTTATTTGTGCCGTATCTCTTTTATCAAATTAACACATAAAAGGCTGTCATAACAATTTCACATACTTTTCACCTAAGTGACCTTCTGTAGAGTAGATCTCGGCCAAGAAATAATATTACAGGCCTAATCCTGTTTCCAGTGATGTCCTTTACAGACTTGCAAGTAAATACACTTGTTTCTGTCTCTCATAAGTCATAAACAAGAACCTGACCCTACTCTCCCTCTCTCTCTCTCGCACACACACAAACACATGCGCTTAAAGATCCATCTACATAAAAATTACAAGTGTTTATGCCTCAACAAAGTCAGAAACAGGACATTATCTGTCCTCCTAATTTTCTTCCCTGTGAAAAGGCTATACAGTTCATACAAAATTTGTTATGGAAACAGCCTTGACAGCATTTCCTTCCTTGCTGTTTAATTGTTTTGGTGGCATACACTTGTAACATCATCTCATTTGGGTCTGATACGGGAGAATTTTGGATGCAAAGCAGGTTTCATACCATATCTTCTTCTTACGAATCCTGATCCCATTCCTCTTTTTTTCCTACCATTTCACAGAGAAAAGGCTTTTCCTTTTTGTCGTTGTATTAAGAAATACACATTGCCAGGCAGCCAGTGTCCCAGATCTGGCTCTCCCCAGTTTGGGCACGACAAGATCTGTCGTGTGATGGCAAGATGGGGTAGCAGGCTGAAAGAAGTGGAGGCAGCTCCTGAGCCATGCGCCCAGCGCTGCAGGGTGCCTGGCAGCCCTCCTCCTGCCTGGGGGAGCCCCAGCCTGACCCCCACAAGGCAAGACAGAGCACCCACCAGACATTCCTGCTGAACTCAGAAGGCAGCACAGGAGTCATTGCCAGGCAGGGTCTCGTATAGGGCTCCACAAGACATCTTCGGGTAGTTTTCTGTCCTACATGCTGCAGCGTGGTGTATGATGCCAGATCATCACAGGCCAATAAGATATAAAATATTTTCAAAACGACACAGCAGTGCTTCTGTGATAATGACAAACGGGGGAAGTTAGCAGTGCTGAGCAGTCTCCAGGCCATTACCCACAGGAATTTACTTTTTCTGCACTCCAGGAGGCAACAGAAGTGAAGTGAGAGCCAGAACTAGGCAGAGATGGTTCTTTAGTACCAGAGTCAGGCTAAATACTTGCTACACAACTCTTTTATATTTGAGGGGTACTTCAAATCCTACAGTGCATTTATTTTGCTAAATAGTCAAGGAATCACATTTATTTTGTCCTCCAAACTGGACTAGTGTTTCAGTGGGAAAGTACCAGTTTCCAAATATGAGCAGCTCTTTTCTGTGCAGCAACTGGCACCAAAACTTTTGGGTCTCTGTATGCTTTTCGTGTAAAAAGTGCCACATATCATGTATCAAAAGTCGTAACTTGAATGCATTCAAAAAAATTATCATGGATGAAGTGTGGACATGCTTTTATTTTTGGTCTGTCACGCACAGAACATAAACTTAAAAAAGACGTCACTGTCACAGGTTGCCCCCCAGATCTCATCTGCCAATGCATACAGGTGCTTGTCTATACTGCGGAAAAAGGGGGCTGTATCGCCCATGGGTGTTTTGCTTTGGTCCAGAGAGCATCAGTAATGGTGCGCACCCCTGGCAGTGTGGTTTTTCAGAACAGGGTAACCTCCTGGCTACATCCACTGGGCTCTGGGGTCAATATGTGTATAAATATGTTTACAAAGAGATGTTTTTCTGAACAGAGGTGGGCATAAACCATGCATAAAGGAAAACGGGTGCTTAAATAAGCTTTGCTGATCATAACCTTTCTAAAATAGGTATTCCTAATTATACTTTTAATTATGCTTAAGCAGAGAAGCACTGTCTCTCTCTTAAATAGGGCAATTTGATACAGAAGTCCAGAGGTGGTATATCCTTTTGATAAAGACTGTTCTGCGTAAACTAGGTGAGAAATTTAGGAGAGACGTTATTGGATTAGCTGCCTTACGGAAAGCTAACCCTGCTGGTATCTCAGACACATTCTTCATTCCTCCATGAAACAGTTATCTTTAAAACAAGTTAGTGAAAGTTTATACATAAGTATAGTATCCATATTCCAATTCAATTATATGAGTCATCTCCACAGGTTAAACAGAAGATGCAGGTATTCCAGTCTGTTTTGTAATTCAGATCATTTGTATGCATTGGGTAATGTGATTTATAACCATATTTGCACTTTGAAATAAAAAAGGGACTCAGAAAGGAGATACTAACACCTCTTTAAATATACTGCTTTATTTTTCATGCTGAAACCACTTGACCTGTGCAATACCAGGTTCTTTACCTATATAAATAAATTTAAGGCTTAATCCTTAATAACACATACTACAAATATTCAAGAGCTGCTGAAGTTATCAAATTAGTATTGGGGAGGAAAAAAGAATATCTTACTTCAGCAACAGCAACAAAAACAAGCCACCTGCTTTAATTTAAAGTATTCTTAGGAGAGGAGGCATTTTTATTAAGTGAAAAAAATCAGGAAAAAAATCTTTTCAAAATAGACCAATACATTACTTTGAACTATATTTATAAAATATTTAGTTGTCTGCAAGAATGGAAAAAATACAATATTTTTATTAGACATACTTATAAATCATTGTCAAAACATTTACTGAAGCTTGTGGTAAACATTATTTATAGCAACACGGAGCAAAAATTTTTGCTATATTCATTTTTTCCATTAATAGTAAAATGTCTGTTTCCTCCAAAATCTTATTTAAATTAGAAATATATATATTTCCTAGACCTATATATGTAAATCTTGTTCCAAAGCCAGACAATATTCCTGTATTTGGTTTTGGACTTTTTAAAATGGACTTTTTTCTGTCTAGAATTTACTTATTTTGGGATGCATCTTTGAAAAAAGAGCAACATGTTAAGGCTGCTACATGATTGTATGCTGACAGTCTGGCATTACATTCTGTATTCTTTTGATTAGATTAGGAGCTTATTATTGTAGCCCATTAGAGTTTAAAATAACTTTATAAAGTAAAATTTAGCTGTCACATGATTTAAGGTGCTGGGCAAGAAGTAAAATTACTGGAGTTTGAATCCATACAGTTACTTTTGAAAAAAGCTTTAAAACACTGCAGCCATTCTCATGCATCCAGGCATGTGTGCTTTCTGAACATACATACATTTTTTCATAATGCAACATGGTCATTTCCTTTCAAATACTAAATTGTTATTCCATCACTGGAACTACTTCTTCGAAACTTAACTTTTAAATTAAATAAAAAATGTTCATAAAAGAAAGCATCATGTCTGCACCTAGTAAAGATAATGGATTTTTCCAAAATAAGTCCCTTAAATAATATATTTCTATAATGTAAGATACATCAGTATGCTGTGCAAATATATATATATAATAAAAATTATACAAATAATGAATACTAGATAGAAAATATGTTTTTAATATGCTTTGTGCATATGAGGTACTTGAATATAGGACATTACAATGTCTGAGGAGTTTATGAAAGTTTTTCATATTACTACCATGGTTTGACTGCAAATCTGAGATGCTTAACCTCTACAGTGAATTGTGCTGAAATAAATAAAACACAAAAGACATAAAAGCTGTTTATCGACAAAAGTACTTTCATTGGCAAAAATCCTCCAAATCTTTTCATTCAGTAATCTTTGTTTTACATCCCTCTTAGTGAAACACTCTATATAACAAAATTATTATTTGTGACCAACAGAAATCCCATTCTGTAATTAAAAATTGAACAATTTTATATGTGATATTTTAGCTTCCAAAAAAACCATTTATGAAATATCACAGAGATCAAGTGTTTGTTTTTGAGTAACTATGACCTATTTTGAATACCTGTGATGTTTATTTTTAAACTAACTTTACAATGTCTGATTTATGTTAACGTCCTAATCATTACTAACCTACGTAGTTTGCTGCACACTCTTAACACTTGCTTTATGAATTAGTTTAAGTTCTAACTCTGTAATGAGAAAGCAGTATTTTGAATATTAGGGAACACTTAGGGAAAAAAATCCTGACTTAGATATAGCATTTATAACGCTATGGATAATTATTTTCAAAACAGTGATTAATAAGCGTCCATTTTCATGTCATCATTGGTAATAGATGCAATCTCACTCAGGCACCCCGCTATTCTGTTTAATACAAGTGTATCCTAGTGTAAAAAGGAGCTTGTCATACTTATCTCTAATGGTGAATGATTTCTTTCCCTCTTTCTGAAGACACTTTGCACCCAATATTCTCAAATCCTATCATGCTACAGGCTGACAAATAAGCTAACAACAATGTAGGTAGCAGGCTACATTTACGTGTAGGTGTATGTTCTCTAGAAGGTATGCAGAAGAGAACTGGATATTTTTTGCTTGTAAATCAGACAAAATACACATATGAAGAGATCTGTTTTTAGAAACAGATACAAAATTTTTACATTTCAGTAAAATATTATGATCTGAGAGAGCAATATACTGCAAAGAATCATTGCATTTTCAGAAAGGGGGAGGAAAATTAAGCATTGTTTTCTTGTTGTTACTGCTGGAATTCTTCAAAATGCAAAAGCAGAAAGGATCTGTCATTATACCAGTGTTGCCATCAATACCTGTAACTTCTGCTGGGTTTCACATATTTCTGTACTGCCTATGTTTAATTCTATTTTCAAGCAATTGTACTGTATGAAACAGACAACAATTTGTCCTGATTCATGGCTTAGGAGGAGCAGCTGATTAATCCCATGTCAACAGTCTTGACCCTATGCAGAAAATAGAATCATAGAAGGCCTGCTTAACAATACATCAAGGGTACAGTTGCTTATTTTCTCTGGTTTGTAAAATCTATAAATCACCCGCAAATGCAGAGTAAGTTAGGACAGTGTAGTTCAGTCATTAACACTTTTATTCCTTTTTTCTTCTTACGCAGTAAATATTTTTTTTTCTTTCAAATATTTTGGTGTAAAATGATCGGCTTGTTACCATCATGTTTTTCTGTGTGCTACCAGCATGTAAAAAGAACCATTTTTATTTATTTGTTGGTTTAGGCTCCTCTTTTCATGAACGGTGAGATCTGTACAACACAGCAGTCCCACGAAGCAAAGACACCTCAATTACTTCCATAAAATGCTTAAATGTCGCAGCTCAGTGCTCTAAGTGCTGACTCATGTGAGTAGGCTTTACTCTTCCGAGAAGACCTATTAGCTTCTGTTGGGCCATTTATCCTAACAAGAGCTTGCAGAATTGGGTCCTTCCAGCAAGGTACTCAAAGATTATTCTTGTTTTTTCAGGGGATAAGGTTTACAGGGTATCCTTTTAATTGTTCAACATTCAAAAGGATTCCAATTCTGCCACAAATGTGTATAAAAAACCTGTTCTTCCACTAATGCTTTTGCTTAAGTGTGAACATACAGCATCTGGTTTATATTAGTCTGTCTGAAATTGCTGGGTAAACTGGATGAAATAAAACATACATAACAGTCTTTTAAAATAAGGTCATGGGCAAGAGAGAACAGAATGTATGCATTTTCATTTTTAGTAGTGAAGCACAGTGACTCGCCCAAGCCAGTTTGGAAATACTAATGAAATTTTAAATTTTAAGGTGTGCATTTCTATATGGCAGCTCCAGAAAAGAATGGGCCCTTTATTATCGTAAGGCATACGCTTCTAGGTTAAAAAAAAAAAAACCCACCAGCAAAAAATGTACATAACATAACTAAATAAAGCCAAAATCTGTGGAAATCTTCTCATGTAAACTGCATAATAGCACTTCAAATGGCCCCTTTCTGTCATCCACTGTAACCATCACATTCCCATTTCTGCTGCAGTCAGGTGAACTGTCAAAGAGCTATTACGGTTGGCTGCATAGAATTCCGAGGAAAGACAAATCTGTGCAATTTTCTCCTTGGACAATAAATGGTTCTTTTGGTGCCTTTAGGTTTTCCTAAACAATTTCGGTAAAGAAAAAAACGAGTTTTTAATTTTTTTTTCCTTATTTTTTACATGTATGCGATAATGCAAGGGGCTTTATTTGGGCTGAAACCTTTACTATGAATGTGTAGCTCTTTGATGGATGCACATTAGCATTCCAGTATGTGGGTAAGATTTATACATTTTTTCCTTTTCTGATACATAATGTAGCTTCAAGTAGATGCTTAAGATGGTATGATGGCATGTTATATTTTAGTGTGGGTTTTTGCACTATTAAAAGAATGGGTACACACTGAGTGGAACAACAAAATGTATACACAAATGCAAAAATCATCCAATATATTATTAAAAACTAATGACAACCCTAAAATATTAAATGCATTTAGTCTTTCATGTCTGTTTAAAATACTGCATGCTCAGAAGTGAATACATTATTGTGGTGTGTAATACCGCATCTTCTGATAAGCCTTATCTCATAAATAAAAAAGACGTATAAATGACGTGCTTCTGAAAGGTTTTTCTTCGGAGACAAGTATTTTGTCCGTTCTGGTGAGGTATGTCGTATAAGCAAAATGAGAGTTTGATTATGTCTTTCATATAGTTAATAAACACGTGGTTGTCAGAAACCACAACGAGGTTTCTTGCTGGTTGTTTTCATCTTCTATAAAAAATTAAGGTGTTTCAGGACTGACCTTTGCTCTGTTGAGTCATCTCCCTTTTTTCAGTTCAATTTTCCTTACTGATCAGTAGCATAAACTGGAATTTTTATGTCCTTAGAAAGAGGGCAAAAGACAACTCATTCCTTTAATTTTTTAAGTTGGATTTTTTAGTTTCTTATGTACATGATTTTGCTAAAATTTGAGACTTTTCAAATTAAAAAAAGCAGTCCTGGATTTTAATTATAACTCTATCGCTTCACCACTGAATTTCCTCATAGCAATTGCCTGTTTTGCAGCTCTTCTAAGTAGTAGTTCTTAAATAAGATATTCTTTTTATTTAATTCAGAACTATATTAGAGTAGAAATTGACCTGCATTCGCTGGTTTTACTCTTTTAGAAAATACGATTTTAATTTGGTACCTCTTTCTGGAAACAGCTTTGTTTACTGTATTCCCCATATATATAACTGCACCTCCCTATACAGTGTTAAGGGTGCAGCCCCACAAACAAGTTTGAAATACACAGGGAATGGTCCCTGCCCCAAAGTGTTTACATTTATGATAGAAACATCCATTTTGAAGCACTGTCATAGCATTCCTGAAAAATAAACCAACATGATTCAAATTAGTCAGAGAGAACCCAGCCCTCAGTCACAGAGCTTGCCTCTGCTGTTTTCAATAGACGGTGTTACAGAAGAAGAGTTTTTCTGTGTGCTAATCTGATGATTCTTCCTGCTTTTATTTCTCCCATGGAGGATGTAGCATCTACAAAGATACTTGATTTTTTTTTACACTTAGTACAGTTTGGAAAATGCTGTTTGCAAGCTTAATTGCTTCTGCGTTTTTTTTATAAGCAGAATATCATTCATTTCTGCATATCTGCTAGACTGGACAAATCAAGGTGACAATCCATGGTTAACTCTGTCAGGCCCTTTGTCCTGCTGCTTCTGTGGACTGAAATACAATGGAAACAAAGTGGAATATATAACCATCCAGCTGCCTTGTTGTGACAGCGCGGCCCCATATTACAGTGCCTCAGACCCTGTTTGCCTATCGATAGCCAGTCCATGAGATGACAATGCAAATCATGTGAAAGCTCTCCTGCAAAATAAAAAAATCATGTCAAGAGGTGAAAAAAAAAAAAAAAAATCAGACTTGCCTTGAAAAATAGAAACTCAGGAAAGGCTCTGGTTTTGGTACAGTTGCTACATTCAGATGTAGGGCCTGTCTTTTTAACCATGGCGTGCTTCTAAGGGATGCAGGTAGGCTCGTGCATTTAAATCTATCATATGGTGTCTGCTTACAGGGCTCTGCATTGATGTTACTTTTTAGGCAGTTTATATTTCATTTAAGCATGCAATTAATCATCTTTACAGTGGTGATGTGACTGGCATCAGCAGCGTTATTTAATTAAATTTGAAATTATTGTACAGTAAATACAGGCTTCCAACTAGCCAGTCCAAATTAAATGCTGAGGTCTATTTCTTACCCATGGTGTTTCCAATTTAAATGTTCATCCAAAAGGTTACACTTCACGGGTTGAAATCATTTTTATGTTCTAACTGTTGCTAAACCCAAAGATCAACTGTACGTGAGTCCTGTGCATCTATTAGCTGTAGGAATGTGTACACATTATCTGTATTTCTCATATTCCATTTCATATTAGTGATTTTATGACTGATGCTCCTTAAGCACCATTTTTCTCCCGATACTTTGTCTCTTCTATCATGTCAGCCCAGAGCTGCTTTTGCAAAAAAAAAAAAAAAAAAAAAAAAGTCTTTCCTCCATTTTGTTTCAGCCTGGTAATCAAGCAATTAGCCCACAAAATGGAGGTACTCCGCTCTGCTTCTCATCCTGCATCTTACTTTGGGTCGGCTTTACCTGCGTGCAAGCAGCAGGCAGAGCACTTTGCCGCCAAGCCTGTGAAATCGGCCCCTGAACAGCGTTCCCACGATGGCCCGTAAGTGGCCACCGCTTAGGGGGACTCTGGGAGGAGGGAGACCTTCCCGGTGGGATCACCGGAGAATTGCGTACAGCACGTGCGCTACCTGCAAATTCTGCACCAGCTACGTGAGAAAGCGTGTGGCAGCACTCCTTCTCCAGCTGTACTCGCTCCCTAATTTTATAATGACCTGAAAACATGTGGTGAGCCAAACTTTAAACTGTGGTAACATTGTTGCTTTTCACCTCATCTTTTCTTTCAAAAAGCAAAGCAAAGAAAAAGAAGAAACCAAACCAAACCAAACCAAACCAAACCAACAAGACCATTTGTTTTATGTTACAGCTTTCCATAGACAATTCACAACATGTCTAGCAAGGAATCAAACCAGAAATACTGTCTCACTCCTATCATATATATAATACAGCTTTTGAATACTGGAAAATCTGTCATCCGTTAAGTGCAGCTCAGGTCTTCTGTGTGAAAAGCACAAGCCTTTTTTTTTTTTTTTTTTTTTTAATGCAGTGCTGCCGTGTCTGCACTTTTTTGAAATTGCATATTTATCAGGTCATGAATTATTTATGAGTGGGGAAGGGAGGGGGAGGGCTGAAAGGGGACGGAAGAGTGAGAAAACATATGC
Organism: Aquila chrysaetos chrysaetos; assembly: GCF_900496995.4. Classification (NCBI taxonomy): domain Eukaryota; kingdom Metazoa; phylum Chordata; class Aves; order Accipitriformes; family Accipitridae; genus Aquila; species Aquila chrysaetos. Next base: position 39,464,625 of record NC_044007.1, read on the forward strand.
TTGGGCAGAGGAGTACCTTAAATGAATCCACTACCAAGTCTTTTGAAGGATTACTTGTAATTACTTTTTTTTTTCTTTTTGTTTTGTTTCTCTTGTGTTTCTCTTGGTCATCTGCTATTCCTATTGTGTTGTCAGTTGGGTTTATTTGGCTTTTAGGCAGCATGAAGGGATTGCGGGTAGTCCTTGCTACGAGTTGGAAGATTTTGCCACGGAAATGAATTGAGCATTTCTTTGACTTCTAAAGTACAGGGTGTTTAATAAATATTAATCCTTCAACTGTCAGACTGAATTATTGTCAAAAAGAGGCTGACAGATTGAGGATTAATGACATGTTTCATAAATTAGAAATGAACTATCAGCAGAATGTCCAAAGTAGGGATCAAGAACAGACCTGATTTGTACCTTAGACCAGTTGAACATCCCATCTATGTCAGACCTGAGCTCAGACTTATAAAGAAAACAAAAACAACCCTCCCTCCCTCCTGCGAACACACCTTCTGCTCTTCATGCACCAGGATCTGACATCTAGATCCTTTCTTCTTTAGGATCTGCGTGTACCGAAATAGCAAGGTTGTCTCAGACACCAGATAATTTGATTAGACAGAGTCGGATCCGTATTTTTTTTTTTATGGTTTTGTTAGAGGGAGGTGGAGTAATTTCTGTTCAAACATCTCAATGTTGTATTTTCCCGCTATGAAAAATACGACATCACAGAAAGCTGAAGACATGGCATTATAATGGTAAATTGTAAAAATGGTAACTGCCTCTTCAAAAACACACAGAATTTCCAATATAAATTATGTATTAAAGGAAATATGTTTGCATAAAACAAGTAGCAGTAATTTAATATAAGGTGACAGGATTTTTAGGAGAGGCTAATGTGTGTCAAAAAATATCGTGTATAGTCTTTAATCAAACTCATGATCCTCAGTTGAATGATTGCTTGTAAAGCTGATTTTACTGTATTTTCTAATTCATTAAAAGCAAATCTCTCTCTCTGTGTCCCCCCCCTTCTTTGCTTTTGTGATTATTAGGGGAAAAATAAGTTTAGTTTGTGTAAGACCAGATCTTTTTGGGGTGGCTGAATCAAACAAGAAGTCATTTAGGGTGCCATTCTTTCTCTCAGCACAGAGGTACACAATATGAAACTGGGCTACCAGAGTGTATAAAAATGTTTAGCTTAATCACTCCCTAATGACAGCGACTTATGTCCTTAGTGCAGTCGATTTGTTTCCTGGGTTTTAAAAGTAGATTATTTCCATGGTGCAGGCTTAGTGTAAGCTGTTGAGAAACCACAAGCACTGCACTTCAGCCTGAGTTTGGGACGTTCGCCAAGGGTAATCTGATTAAAAGGGCATTTTTTACAACATTGTGGTGCTTTGAAAATTCTGTGCAGCCAGATAGAGTAGGGCCAAAAAAAAATTGCTTTTTCAAAGCTAACAGTTTTGCCTGAGCAGAATTAAAAGCGTGATAAGCAGCATCACTGGAATGATTCTCTTCGACAGTCTTGCAACTGGATAAACAAAGCATCCTTAGTAACACATCTGTTACAGACCCACAAGCAAATTCATGATCTATTTAATGCAAGGTTTTTGCTTGTTTGTTCTGCCTTTAATCACATTTGCTTGCTGCATAGGTGTGAGGTTCTGAGGCCTTGCTTTATCTATAAGAATGAAAATGTTTTCCTTTTTCTACAGTAGCTTTTCTCTTCCATGACGTGACATTTATAAATGTTCTGCTATGAAAGTGGTTATTTGTGATGTGCTCTAAGAACCAATGTTGGGTACCTTATTCCTGAGAAGTTTAGCAGCTGTATGTTGTTAAAAGATAATTATCCTATCTCGAATCTTGGATTTCTTATAAGAGATAGAATGTAATACTAATTAAATATGTCATGTTTGCACACATCAGAACATACTCAAAAGAACTGTTCTTGGATCATTTGCCTTATTGAACTACTTTCATATTATTCTGCAGCACCTAAATAAGGAAGAAAAGATAACAGATTTCTCTTCCCTTCTTCACAGCCCTGTATTTCTCTGAATGGCAAGTTCATGCTGGTCTCCACACATGCTGATAGTACAGGACTGCTTACAGCAAGATATTTGTATACACAATATACTTCAAAGTCACTGGGTTCAGTGAGACTATACAACAGATCAGACTGGCACTAGGTTCTAGTATGACAGGCAAAATGAAATTTGTTTTCTACAAAACAGGCTATTTTAGTTTGCTTAATAAATATTGAATGACAAGACATGGTTTCTTATCTTCTACTACATCACATGGCTCTCTGGAAGGGGAAAAATGTATAATGAATTAAACTGAATTAAATTTTCCAACTCTCTTGTCTTAATTGTAGCTTCTGACTTGTAAGCAAAGCAGGAGTGCAATGCATCATAAACTAAATTTTTTCCCAAAGAGGCCTCAGTGATAAAATTACAATTATACTTCCTTCAAAATGAAGATTTATATTTTGTTTATCTTTTTCCACATAGGTCAGAACATCTGTATCTTCCTCTGTGCATGTGGCAAAGCATGTTTTCCCTGTCTCCAGGAGTACCTTGCTATTTTTCTACCTATAAGCATTTTAAAACTGACAACCTTATGACTACATGAGCCTTTTAGATATATCACTCACAGTATTAGTTGTAATGTGAGGTATAGGCAACACTGCATTTACTCTGTTTTACCTATTGATACATACATCCCACATTCACTCACCCGTACACTCATACTTACACATATCAACACACGTAATTATACAAAACCCATTGCTTTCAGCGACGATTTTTGTGATATTCAGCGTTTCTTGCTGCGTCCCTCTCAAACGTATATGCGTCTATGTTTGTGAGATAAAAACGCATGAAAACTGATTTTAAATCCGGTGGATGAGGAGCCACAGCAATTCAGCAGCAGCATTTCCAGCATGAGGCTGTGTGTCCCAGAGCCCTGATGGGCTGAGAATAGCTTTGTCAGGGCAGCTCGGCTCAGGAGCCTTTGATGCAGTGCTAAGTTCAGTTTAGAGTATTTACTGATACGTGTCTTCAGCAACTGTCAAAACTGCTTGGAGCTATGAGATTCAGGCTTTTCCAATCCCAGTGACCAGCCAACCTCCCAAGGCACGAAAAACTGCTTCAGGGTAGCTATAGCCCACAAATTCACTTTGTGTGACCATAAAAAAAGGCTGGGGGCGGGGGGGAAGCAATTTTACTGGGAGAAAGACTGAATGAAGGTGTCTTTGTGTCACACTTTATTTGCTGTGTTGTTACCACTGTTCCTCAGATATGGAAACAGAGCGCAGGCAGAATTAATTGAGAAACATCTGTTTACTCTCACTGTTTACTCTGGATAGGTCAGCACAGCCCTGCTTTCTGGTATGCTGAATGTTGCCAAGCATTTTTTTCATTCTTCAAATTCAGCGTATACCTTTATTTAAAATTTTCCTTTTAAGATTGAATTTTGTGCCTCTTAAAATGCGATATTCATGCCCGAAAGATGACCTGCTGTTCTCAGGGATAGAAGGGGAAACCATTAGAAAAGAAGAAGATTTCTTGATAATCAAGGACACCTGTGATTCTGTGTTGCTTTCGAGAGCACAAAGACCTATAGATCTGCTCTTTCTTCCAGAGTAAAATGTCTGTGATCCATAAGAAGCTCCAATCCTTCCTTTTTCTCACCCCAAAGAGAAAAAGAGCAAGAAAGAAAATTATGCGCCATCAGATCAGCTGCTCTCTGTTTCTTCTTTAAAAAGCTGAGGATGTTGCTATTTAACATAAAACCTTGTGACCTTACTACCGCGGCTGCTTTGAAACACCAAGCTATTTAATGATGCAAATTGTAAACAGAAGGAAAACATCAGAAGAACCTGTCTGGAAATTAGTGTGTTTGACTGAAAATTAGCTAGCTTAATCGAACTTGCGAGAAGTGGATTTTCGGTTCAGAAACCTGGCTTAGAGCTTTTGTCTGTCGGGGCTATTCTCAATGTGTACGGGACCTTCGCGAGTGCAAGAACTAAGGGTCCATGTAACACCCATAGTATTGTGCTTGTGTCTGATTCGCTTATATTTTAGACCAAAATCCTTTAACACGAAAGTCATATGTTATGCAATAATAAGCCTTAGTTCAGACAGACCAAGTGACTGCTGTGGGTTCAGGTCCCTACTTTAGACCAGCAAAATGATGATGTTCAGTCAGTGTAACTAAGGGCAGTATGAGTGCAGGGATGATGCTTATCCATTCATCCAAGCATGGAGGGGACCCTCCACAAACAGACTTCTTTCTTTTTGCGAGGAAGAAAGACCTCAGCTGCCCATGTCACACCCCTCTATAGCACTGGCATTTGCATTGAGAGGAGCTCTATGGGCAGGGTGATTAAGACGAAGGAGTGGGAAGGCCAAGCAGCTGCTGGTGGAAGCAAAGTGCCTCTGTCAGCCTGTGCCCATCCTCGCAACTCTGAAAAGCATCTTGGGAAGAGGATTCTCACTCTGTTTACTATTTCTGAGACCTCATTGCCAGGTCTTTTCAGGGAGAGAGTGGATATAGTCCATTACCTTTTGCAAGAAAGAGGGAACTGAAGCCACTGCTCCAGGTCTTCCCGGCAAACGCATATTTTTCTGAATGCACGCATACCTCTCATTTACCACCAGCACATATTCTGTTAGGAAATTAAAGGCAGAACAAAGTAGATAAGCCATGTCCTGAATTTGGTTCTATTTAAAAGCTCTGAGTGTGCCATGTGGACAAAAAAAGACTGCTTTAAATACGTACTTCAGTAAGTCTGTCTCCCATGTCTACACCAGTTGTGAATGGTTAACTGTAATTTATTTGAACGAATTTGCATTGCTGCCCTGGCATTAAGAATGGGACACTTCAGTATGCTGCCACTGGAAAAATAATTTGCCTAAGTAAAGGGTATGTTTTGATCTTGCAAAGCTCAAAGCTAAGGACCAAAGAAAAATCGTTAACTAATAAAAAGATGTAAGGAAAGATTCATGCAGAAATTGTTCAAAACATTGAAATTGGAGTGCTTGAAATTAGGACTGTAAATTGTCTTAAAATATAAACATCTGAAGATTCTAACTTCTGTTTTCCATTGCATCAGTAGGATTTCTGGCAGTCACAGTCTGAAAATCAAGTTGGTTTTGTTTGGTGCCCATATTTGGATTTATTTACATGTTTAGTTTAATCGCAAATTCTCAATGAAGGTAATGAAAGCTTTGTCTGAGTAAGGTTGGATGAAAATCACTGTTCTGGTATTTTGTCTTTTGAAAACAGGTAGTTTTAGAAGTGCAGAGAGATTTTCTAAGTCTTACAGGAAATTGCTGCAAAATAGAGGACAAAAGAGTATATTTGTGGAAGTTGATTAAATTGGATAATATTTTATAGCGGAGGTATTTTCATGAATATCTCCATTTTGCTAGGTCCAGAGATTTGTACTGTTGTATCATGTAAGTGCCATTGATTTTCAGATGATATAGCAATATTTTATTCCTTTTTTCTTTTGATTCAGACACTGTATTACCAACTGTGTCCAAGAACAAATATATCCATAGAGGCATTCATATTTATAATAATGGCTAAAGCCCTGTTGCAGAAGATTCAGTATTAGGAAACATACTGGTGCTAACTTTATCTGTTCTTCTTCACAGAGATATTTCTAACAAAGTTTAAGGAAAGAGTTGTATTGTTATAATTCTACTGTCATGGTGAACCTATCTTTCCATTGGCTGAAACAGCACAGATAAAATAGACATTTTTCACATTTACCTTTTTAGCACTGAAATTCCTGTGTCTCTAAACTCCATGAAGGCTTAGGGTAAAAATGGCCATTCCTGAAAACATTTCCTATTCTTCATAATTCTGTTGGCAGTGCTGTAGAATCACATCCTTTATAAGTATCTGTCACAGTGTGATAGTGTGATACCACTTCTTCTCTCGCTTTAGTCCAGCATGTCATAAATTTAACTTCCAGGAAATAACTTGTATTGCACAGTGCTACACTCAGTTGCAAGCTTCACATTGAAAGGGGTTGATTCTCTTTTCCTTCTTTTATAGGTAAAAAACTTGTTTCTTGTACTAGCAAGGAATGTTTATAGGTGTAGGTGCTGAGGACATTGCCCTTACTGAATTTGCCTTGTATTAATATTACACAAGCACCACAAAAACTAGCTCTCAATAATATATATTTTTTAAAATTTTAATTCACAAAGCAAATAATTTCCACGTGTCTGTGCTCATACCAGATTAGCAGGTTATAAACACATCAGTTGAAAATAGGACATTTGGTTTCCAATGAAAAAATAGAAACCCAGTGTTTTCCCTGGAAATGTTTGGAAAAAATTAAACAGTAGGGAAATAAGAAATAAGTATATTTTATAGAGGATAGTTAAAGCTGGGGTTAAAGTATTTAATATCTCTTATCTTTTGTGATTGCTGTAGTCTGCAGCATTCTCAGTAGAGCCTTTATATGCACGACTTAATTCTGACTACTACTGTTAGAATGAAACAATAATCAATGTATAATTCCTGTTTATAAAAGAAATGCATCTAAGCTGTCCATATGACACATGATGCAATTAGTCTTTTGTAAACCAAGAAACAGTTTCTGTAACACGTAGTTATCTAAAATCACTGGAAAAATTTTTAAATCATCTAACACACAAAAATAGTGGGGACAAAAAGTGCAGAAATTTAAGAAATTGATTACCAGTTGGATCTAAATTTGGAGGAAATAATGAATTTTTTTTTAATGCTGTTTTATCTGCTACATGCCTTATTTATGTTTTAAAGTGTAATTCACACCACTACAATGTAGGAGTTAATAATAATCCCTAAGCCAATGGAGAGTACTATGCTGTTTCCCTTAAGACAAGGAAAAGCTTGTGAAAAGTTTCAAAAAAATGTGTTGTAATTGCTGAAATAAATGGCAAATTTCAGAGGAGAAAACAAAAACAGAACACAGAAACTGCTAGTCTCCTAGGTAAACTTAAGTATTGACAGGTCTGAATTAATAGAGACTGTTTTTCAAAAGGTTCAGTGTCAGCTGTATATTGCATTTACTCATTCATTTCCCACACTACTCTTAAGGGGATTGCTTGATTCCTGACACTGTGTGACAGAAAGAAACTTTGCTATAGAATAGAGAAATAATGTCTATTTTGTTCTCCAAAACAGAGTCAAATAGCAAAATTCTATCATTTTAGCATTTTAAGGGGATATACACATGGGGCTATATTGAATTCCGTTCACAAAAAAAATTACAGAGTTCTTTATTTGCATCTTCATTGGGCAGATACTAGTTCCTGCTAAAGTTGGATTTTAATCTTGAACCCCTAAGTATTCAACAGAGGACAGGTTAAAAAGTGCAAACGAGCACTCACTGTGAGTTACCTCCCGAGGGAGTGCATTGGACAAGTGTGCCAAGGAGCCTGAAGACTACAGTAAGAATCTATATTTCGTGGCAAAGTAGCATATCCTTTGCAGTGCCCTGAAATAATCCTACAAGGTATTCTCCTGAGGCAGAATTTAGTCTCTGGACAGATAAGAGGCAGCAGCCAAGACCTAACTGAATGCAGAAATGCTTTACTATACTCACTCCACTGGAGTTTTATCAGACAAGCAGTGCAGTATTATATGCCACATACAGCCTGCTACAATTTGACGGTCATCTTGAGCTGGAGATGACATTCATTAACTAAAGTGTCTCTGAAAGCCAAAAACTGTGCCCAGAATCTCCTGCAAAAATTAAGAAAAACTGACTCTTCAGACACATAGTTACTGCAAACACAATTTGTTGTTCTTCAAGCACCATTCAAGAATTGTTACAGGATTTCACAGATAGGTTAATGATTTTGGTGGCAGGACAAGTTTAGAGACCATTCAGTTATAATGTGTATAATATTCAGCTTGTTTGAGATGTCACAAGTTTTTCTGAAAGGGCGTAGTGAGCCGTATTTTGATCTTCTTTCCTACCTGAGGAGATTTAACCCATCAGATGATCATTGCACCTTCATACCATTACAAAAACTCAGAGACCACATTCTTGGTTGGTTTTGGGTTTGTTTTTTTTTTTCTTTCACTAATATATTTCCTTTTTTCCCACTTATATAATTTAAATTGTAATATAACTGTGAATAGTCATGGATTTAATACAGGAAAATATTCAAAATTACATTCCATATCCTGAAATGTGAAAACAAAATTAGTTCTTCATTTAAAAGGCTTTAATATTATATTTATTTCATTTCAGACTCAATTATCACTGAAACAACAATTAATAAGATTTTTTCCTTGTCCTTCAAAAATGTGCTTTAAACAGAAGCCACCTGCTATCTGCCTCACCCCCTCACAACTTTAGAAAATGCCTGAGATTAGAGCTACAAACCTGGAGATTCTTAAGCATATATCTAACATCTATAGGTAGTCGCATTAAAAGTGGATGGTCTTGTCAAATTAGTGAAGTTAAATGGAGGTGGCATGTGAAACTTTGTAGCAAAACTTGTATATATTCTATATATCCTACGTAGGAGATTCTAAGTGACAGGAAAAGATGGTTTAAACAAAATAGCCCAAGATAAAGGATCTTAAATTTAGTCATTATTTTTCATTTTTGTATCCCTCTGGACTTTTTTTTTCCCACCTCCAGACTGCTGAAGGTTCCTGCATACAGACATCATAAGTGGAACAGTTAATTTGTCTCTGCGCAATTATCTCTTAGTCAGTGGGACTATTGCTGTGAGTCAGAGTTTGCAAGTTTGTTCTCATCATCTCTCTAGCAAGGAGTACCAACAGTTTCACAGGAAAGTCCAATTTCCCAAATCATGAATCTCAGCCCAATTTTGCTGACAAGTTTGTGCTTTTTAAAGTATTTGAAAGTTGAAGGTTTGGGTTTTATTAGATAAAGAAGCCTGGCTCTCCAGGGTTTGCTTTTTGCCTGGCTCAAGTAGATGAAACAGTGACTTTCAAATTCTTTGGACTACACTACTTCTTCATGAGCCTGTACCTTTGTTGCCTGTATCAGACTGACCCAACACATTAAAAATTCTATGTCTGCTCTTGCACCTGTAAGCAACACGAATTTTAGCCTTGCTGATGTGCCATTCTCAAGGATGGAGTGAATATAGTTGGCTCTGAGCATTTCATTGCGGGAACAAAGTTTTGCTGGTTTTGTCACTGGTGTTTCAGGACTGTTCTTACACGCGTGCGCGCGTGCACATACACACACACACACTCCAGTTGTTGTTTCCTCACTTTCTCTAACAAAAGGAGAGCTGTTGTCAACATTTTTTTCTGCTCTCTTGGTTGTATTTGTCGGGCAAAGATCATCATGCTCTGATTTAGTGTTTTCAAATAAGTGTGCCCTCTGGTGCAGTGCTCTATTGAGAGACAACACAGCCCAGGCAGGAGAGTTCAGCATGGCCACTAATAAAACACAAGTGCTGCTTTGTCAGGCCACGAGTGATTACTTGAACAAGTGCCAACCAAGAAACCAAACATTAGAGCGCAGCTCTTCAGACCCTCAAGACAAAGGGCCAATTGACTTTCCTCATTAGTTTTTGTGCCAAACATGTAAACACAGTTTCCTCTCTATCTTTGATGCTCAAAACATGCCAGCTTGTTAACATCTTGGGTGGTATGGTGGTTTATGAGCCTGTAAAGACTATTATGTAGTGGTGGGTTTTGTCCTAATTGAAAAGATTGGCTTATCCCAAGGACGCCTGAAACTGGCATCTTTTTGACAATTTAGAAGTAAGTTCTGCCTTTGCTCTAATAGACTGATGAAACTGCCTAAAAGAAATTTAACATGTGCAGGACCTTCCTCTGACACATATACACATTGAAGTTTTGTTAGAATTAGGATTGGTCTCCAGCTCACTGAAAAATAAAACCAAAAAACCCCCACATGATAAGAGCAGCTTTGGCTACATAAACTGCCTGATGAAACCTCATTTGTAACTGCTGTGCTGAAAGCTTACTGAGTTTTTTTGCTTCATATTCTTTGTCTTACACTGCTTTTATTTTGGGGACCTCTGACATTTTAACTTCCTTTGCATTTTACTCCAGTCTTTCTTGTTTCTAAATGCTGTGACTGTACAAGATAATGGAAATTGGAACAATTTCAAACAACCTGAAATGTTTGTGAAAGGTGTTGAATTTTAGTCAGTGCACAGGGAATGTTTTCTCTCTTGTAAATCCCCTTCACATATGGTGTGATTGCTGACATGAAATTTTACCAAAGTAAAACACTGAGGGTGTCTTAAAGTGGTCACTTTATGAATGACTGTGCAAGGTGGTGAGCTCTGTGAACTGGATTCTCTTTTCATTTTTGCAAATGATATCTTTTAGCTGAAAGCCTGAATTTACTTTTTTTCCCTTGTACAAAAATGAGGCTGATTATTAACAACACCCCCACCCCCCCCCCCCCCCGGCCCCATTTAGCTCATGTTTCCAACTAAAACTGAAAGAGGTTGATTTGCCAGCCTCTGCCTATATTGGAAATACAAGCCACATCACCTCCCATTCATAAGTCTAACGAGAACTTCATTATTGTCAATGAAGAAACTGTAAGAAATAGGCATGAGTAAATTATTTTGGATTTCCTTTCAAAGTACTAAAAGATAAGAAAGGAAAAGAAGAAAAAAAAGGTGTTCTGGTATTTTCTTTCACGGTGTCTCTCTCTCTCACACGCACACAGACAGATAAATCTGTCTTTTAAAATAAAGGATCGAGCATGTGTGGAGTTATCTGCAGGCAGAGCAGTGAGCACATTGTGCTTAGTGGGAGCCCAGCTGCTGCTGGGCTCGATGACACTGAATGAAAGAAAGGGCTAGATTTTTGGTGGAGTGCTGGCAGCCAGCACAGAGGCACAAATGTGGCTCTCCTACTCCCTTACACTGAGATTCGGGGTGACACTGAGAAGGATGAATATTAGTTGAACAGGAAAACAAATGTATGGAATCTAATGGCATCTAATACGGTATCTAATAACGAAACTCCAGGGTTTTCCTCCTAGGCTGTCCCACAGCCAAGAGCCCCTGATGCCCATGTCCCTGGCTCTGCAACTTCTGGCTTGCAGGGTCTTTAACAGGTGCCTGAGCAGGCTCCCAGGCTCCTCGACCCTTCCCCATTCCCACTGCAGAGTTGGCTGCCGGAGATTTGGAGTTGCTGTCTGAAGCTTATGTTTTCTGTCTGGGCTCTGTGTGATTTAGGTCTCGGTCTGCAAGCTCTGTTTGTTCGAGGTTTCCCGGCATCATCTTGAATTAACCCTAACCCAGGAGTAACAGCAGAGGGCTGTTAATCATCCTCAAGTGGACCGTTTGTGGACAAACAAATGGTTTCCACCCGGAGCAAGCCGGTTTTCCAAGGTAGGGCTGTACAGGAACGATAAGGAAGCAGGCAATCTCTCAGCTACAGATATGAGCCATGCGAGGGGGCTGGTGGTGGGAATCCTGTGACAGATTAAGTTTCAGATGTTTTCAGAGAGGGGTACCTGTGCTTTTCACCTTGAGGCGAAATGAAACAGAGAGCAACCTGCCTTCCTGAAAACAAAACCACCTTCCAGTATGCCACCAGGGAAGGATGAGCAAACCTGAGGGGAGTTTGGTCTGGGGAAGGTATTAAAAGCACTGTGCAAAATTGCGTTTTCATGCCTAGACGCACTGTCTGGTCCCTGCACAGAGTCAGAATGGAGTCCCAGCAGGCCCTCCTGCCCCCGGCCTGGGGACAGGGCAGGGTTAAGCCATAAGGAGGTCCATGGGGTCAGTGCTCAATCCAGGAGAGATTGTGAAACGGGGATTTCATTTCCCAAGAAAGTTTTAGTGAATTGCCTCCTCACACAAAATTATACTGAGACACTCCAAGCCAGGGCAGTGTCTGGACTCTTCTGAGGCTCTTAAGACTTAAATTGCTCTGGGAACAGCTGCAAATGGGACCAAACACTGCAGCCTTGTGAGTGTCCGGAATGGAAGATCTCAGCCTTTTCTGTGAGAGCTGGCAGCCAACTCTCTACAAAGCTCTCTGAAATTTCCTCAGTGTTTTAAAACTGTAGCTGTCTTTGGTATTTAAGGAGTTTTCCCTACCACTGGAGCTTCTTCTAGGCTTCTCAGTAGTACAGGTAAAATTAACTTCCTTATGTTGCCAAAGCAGATTCTCAGTGCAAGGGGCAGTGACAGATTTGGAGGTAAAGGGCTGGGAAGGTCATCTGAGTGGGGTGGGCAGGTACTGCTGAAACAAAACAGTCAGTGAGATTAAAGGTGCTTGTGATGACAGTTCAGAGAAACATGGGTGGGGATCTCTCCTTTTCTCTCCTCCTTCCTCAAACCCACGCTCCATTTCCTTTGCCCATTGCCTTGGGTTACAGGAGTCTCAGTTTCTCCCCATATTCCTCCCTCTCCTTCCTCTTTCCAGACCTCTACTTTCTACTTCAAGCTGCTGACCTCCTTCAACTTGAACCTCCAAGAAGCAGTTCCTCTCCCATATCAATGTACATAGCGTGTGCTGGGAAAGTTCAGTTATTCAAGTTCTGCCACATTCTGGATGGTGTGTTCCCTCCGGGTGTGAGGATGCCATGGCTTACTCAGGAAGGGGTCTTCCAGATATTCCAGGTTTTTGAGATAATTTGGGTCTGCTCTCAGAATAAGTAAAGCCAGATACTGTCTGAGGCAGGTGGTAACAGTTTTTGCTCAGGACTGAACTTGTATATGTGACAGTCTGGGTCAGAGAACTGCAGCTATTGCAGGACTGTCTGTGTTATTCTTTATGTTTTTTCTTTCTGAATTTGATGGAAAATATCATGTAAACAACCTTTTCTGTAACATGGTGGATTTGAACCAGAGCTGAATTTGGCTCAATGGACTCTGTATCAAATGTTGCATTTGTAGTTTGTTTTAAAACTCTTCTTTGCCTTTTTACCAAGTTTCCCTTAAAGAAATAGTCATTTCAAAATGTGTTTCCAATAGCCATACATTTTTGATTGCCCGATGTTCAGGGTGAGTACATTAATAACATTCAAAATGTGGTTTGCAGTTTTTCTGACATCTCAACACTCTGGAATTTCAGCAATCGAATTTGACCTACAGAACCCTGCACGCAAATCCCTTGAATCGATAGCGCCGCACAAAGCAAAGCCTGTTGTAGTGTTGCTGCTAAAGGGAAAATTGAAGAGTATGGTATTGGTGCTCTTTTGCTACCAAGTTCATCACAGCAAAATCATGAGCTCACGATAGACCACATAAGTATAATGAAACTCTCAGGATTTTGATGTATAAGCCAAGACCAATGCCTTGACCTTTCAGGGCTAGGCAAATTGATACAGGAATTGTGGAAGAAATGTCTGTTCTTATCTTGAGTAAGGCAGTGCCTATAGAGATAGGGTCATTGTGTGCGAGAAACACCATTCTAGATGTTGGTTTCATACTGAAGTTCAACATTGTACTGAAATGGTAAATTTCAGGCAAAAATGAATTTCAGACATCACTGTGACAGAATGAGTATGGGGGACAGGGGAGAGAGTCCATGTGAGAAATCACTTTCTGCTAGTTTTGTCACCAGCTATCTGCAAAACAAAAGGATCATCAGTAGATGAGGAAGATGAAGGTTAAAGATAAAAAAAAGGTATGCAAGTATATGTATCCACCTTGCTTCCAGATTTAGTCTCTATCTGAGCGTTACTCATCTGTTCATCTGCAGCAGAGTTTGTTATCAGAGATTTGTAGGTTCTCAGAGACAGGGAGATTGCTCAAGCTCTAGCAGAAACAACTGGTCAAAGTATGCATTAAATCACATTGGAAACAGGTGCAAATTACTTCTTTGATTCTTCAAGTTTTTCTCCTTCTTTGTGTACACAGCAAAGTAGCACGAAATGCCATTTATGAGGTCAACTGGTGAGAAGAAAGTACATGACTGTAGGTGTCAGATTCTTTTCTTGGTAGGGTTCATTCTCTCTTCTTCAAATCCACAGTGATTATGTAGTGAATTATTAATGGCAAGATAAATGCAGTGATTCTGGTGGAAAATAAAAAGATGTGTACTGTTATTATGATTGAGAAATTGTTACATGGCAAAAGGATAGGCTGTCATTTACAAACCATTTTTATAGTCAAGGTTCTCTCATTCTCATGTTCCTCTCCAAGTAGTTCCACACAAAAACGAGAGACTGGGGCAAGGATGAAATTTCTTATTTAAAGGTCACTAAGTGCAGTGGGGAGACTCCTATTGGGCCCATGCTTTCAATGAGGTCTACACAGGCAAAAGCCTCTGCTGGTTGGCTCAGAGCAGGATCATGTCGCATCCCCTTTAGTTCAGGGCAATAGGAATAAGGACTATCCAAAGACATTTGGTGAAGGGGAAACTCTCACACTTTTTTTTGTGAAATAAAAAGGCGATGACTTTATAGAAGAAAACAGTTCCAGTAAGCTTCGTCAGAGAAGCAAAAGAGAGTATAAAAATATGATCCCCAGAAAAGCAATCTATGACTACTGGTATTTGAATAATACAGGAAACAAAGAGATATCCTTTCTTTCTTCAGTCACCTGCCTAAATTGTGGGGATGTTACAGGCATTTCACGATACTGACTGAATGATTTGTCAATTTGAGAATATTTTCTGTCTGGTGTAAAGAAAACATTTAAAATTCTCCATTTTTTCTTCATCAATTAAAAAAAACCTGCAGAAATGAGTATTTTCCTATTTCTGAATTCTTTATCACCTGTAGTTTATGTACGTCATATACTTTTATCCAATCTCCCTCTTTAACAGCCTTTGTATGTCATCTGCACTCAATCCAGAACAAATAGAAATATAGTGTGATCTCTTTGTCTGTACGATTACTATTTATGCTATATCACCATGCTTTCTTCTTGTACAGCACCTGGCAAAATGGGATCCCAATCTGCTTTCACGCTATAAGACTACTTACTACAATGTGGTAGCGACATAATTAGTTTCTAGATGCCTGTGCACATACATAAAGAAGTTTTGTGGGAGTCATGGTAATATGTTACTCTTCTAGAAAAATATTCGTTTTCTCTAAAGCCAAGCCTTTTAAGGAGTTAAAAATGTTATCTTTGTTCTTTGTAATGCACAATTTTATTCTACTTATGGAAAATGATCTTTCTGCTTTATTAAACTCATAAAAACTTGAAAGTTACAAAACCTACTGGAGAATGTTTACACTCAACAACGCCTTTTTCTAAGTAGCAATGAGGGTGGTGGCATAGTTAGAGTTCTGATCTGATCATTTATTTAAACTGTTACATGATTGAATTTTGTTCTGGTTTGTATTCAGGCAGCTTCTCCAAATATGTAAGAGATATCATACATTGAAATTCCAAAGTGGGTGCAGGGCTCCCTACTTTTGTTCTTCTGCACTGATAGTTTTTAAAATGAAAGCTTTAATCTGTATTATATAGGATCATTAATTTCTGCATTTTACACTTGAGCAACAGCATTCTGATTATCTGCTGCAATGAAAAATAAGCAGCCCTGCTCCTGCAGACTTAATTACTTACTGCAGGGCCCATCCCTTCCTAGTTATGGCACGCAATCTGCAAATGGGGTCAAAAACATTATTAAAAACCAAATTACCCACTGGATGGAGAAAACAAACATGCAACGGTGACCTAGAGGACCTCACCAACATAGGAGGCAAGCCTAACTGCACACATTACACAGCTCTACAGAATTTGCTAAGGAGCTCTGTTCTCAGTTAGACAACAAAATAAGTGGCCAGATGAGCTTATCATACAAGATAGCCATGCATGCTATCATGGTATAAAGTATATTCTGGCTAAGTATTTTATAAATGGGGGAGGTGATTGGTGTAGAAATACACCAATGCGCTTTGGAAGATGCGCCCGCTGATTAGGTGCCTAGATACAGTGTGAGGTTTCTAGAAAATCTGGCTTTGGCAGCAAGGACCAGGAATGTGTCCCTAAAATCTTACTGTGTGGCCCTCTTGAAAATTAAGCTCTATATGCCAGATCCTACTAAAAGTGTGATTCAGCCTTGAAGAAAGTTACAAATAGACTTTCAGTAGAGTAAATAAATATATTGTATCTACCATTCTTTAAAAATAGTGTTGCTTGCACTTAAGAGCAAGCAGTAGGAGTTATGAAAGATTTGGGAGATTTTAAAAGTTAATAAAATACATTAGTGCTTACAGAAACACATGAAAATGGAGCAGCAAACATGACTAAGAATGAGTCCTTTGAAAAAATAATAACCTATTTGC
Organism: Aquila chrysaetos chrysaetos; assembly: GCF_900496995.4. NCBI lineage: Eukaryota > Metazoa > Chordata > Aves > Accipitriformes > Accipitridae > Aquila > Aquila chrysaetos. The sequence continues at coordinate 39,480,856 of NC_044007.1, forward strand.
TTAAACATAGTGTAGAAGAACATGGCATAATATTTATAAGATTTCCTCAGTTGAATGCATGAAAAAATGGATCTGAGATAAAATTTTCTGTGTCTGAAAGTCTAATGGATGGTAATAGAATTGTAAACTATAAATGAAATGCTGATCTATTTGTATTAACCGAGATACTGTATTTACTTGCAATATTTATAGCAATGGTATGCTGATCTAATTTATAAGAGAATGGGCCAAAGAATCTATTGTTTTGAAATCACATAAAAGCAATAATAAAAGAAAACAATAAAATATTTAAAATGAATACAAGGAAAATAAGTCCATAAAACACCCAGTTAACATTAAAAGATCATTCAATACCATTTGGAATTTGTCTATTCGAATACGTTTTATTTAATTAATTGTAAGCACTGAAAATTGCTGAAGCTTAAAAATATGATTCAGTCCAGCACATAATAGTATAATATTTTTTCTGTGAAATAAAAACATTATAAATTATCAATAATAAAACTGCAGGAAAATGATCAGGTTACAACAAAACAGTAATAAGTTATCAACATACGAAAATAGGAGAGATGCAGACAGTATATAATTATCTAGACATCAAGAGCAATTCCATAGTAAAGTTTGTGCTGTAATTTAAACTTCAAGCAGTATTAAAATAATTTTAAAAAATTTGCATTTGCTGCATTCCATCTGCAAGTCCAGCAGAATGAATCTTCGTGGGGTAGGATTTTTTTTCCTTTAATCAGCTACTAATGTTTTCCTACGACCCTGTGCCGCTGAGTTGCTGCTCTGCTTTCCTGGCAAGTCCATCTGGATAGATACCCATGATCCAGACTTCTTGCCCACTGAATTGCTATTTCAGCCAGAAGTCACACGGACATTTTACTATTGAACGCAGAAGGGCTTGTCCTCTTTATGCTGGAGGCTTTGGAGCTGTGGGCCTTTTTTTGCTTCCTGGTGCTGCACGTCTGTTCCCAAGCTCCCTGGCAGCATCAGAAGTGCCAGCGAGCCCCAGAGAGGATGGCGATGCTGAAGGGAAGGATCGGGGTGTGAGTGAGGAGCTGGGGGAGAGCTGCAGTGCTCCAGCAATCCAAGGGGTGGCACAGGGAGGTTAGAGAAGGGAAGATGCGCCTTAAGGCAGATTTTGGAAAAATATGGGAATTGGTTCAAAGGTTGGGAGGACTGGAAGGGCTAGCAGGACTAAGGGTGGCTTGTAGCAGAGGCGTGAGGGCAGTCTTGCTGTGTACGTAGGCAAGGAGGCCTGACAGCAGGGAGCTGGAGCTGTGCTTAGGGGCGGAGGAAGGGAAAAGCCCAACTGCATCCGAGCAAAAGCAAGGTAAAGACACCCTCACAGCTTCCTCTGCTCCGTGGATGCCGGTGGCAGCTGGCTCCCCCAGAATTTGGCTCAAAATCACTCGGCCGCCCCGGCCCGCCTGCACAGCCCTGTGTGCAGAGCATCAAAGCGGGCCCAGCTGGAGAGACCCAGCTCGCTGAACAGAGGCGTTGCTGTCCGAGAGACCCCGCTCCAGCTGGGAAGAGCGGGGACCTTGAAATCCCCACCTCCTCCTGCTGCACACCAGTGGCTTGCGCTGCTCCCCGTGGGGACTGCTGTGGGTCGCCTGAATCAGGTCTCTGCTGGCAGGAGGGCGAGAGCGGAGCCCGCACCCCAGCCGGGGTGTTGCCTTTGCCGGCCCTCCTGCCCTGGCGTGGCTGGGGACAGCACGCCTCGGGTGCTGCTGCAGAGCCCCTCCTCGACTAGCTCCCAAATCTCCACCTGCTTCTGCACACGAATCCCTGACATCAGAATGGAAATGCAATAGCCCTGTCGAGTCGCTGAATTGGGGGTGAGGAGAAGTCTTTCGGAAATAGAAGACGATCCGTGCAACAACCTGGATAATTGACAGTGCGCTCTCTGTTTTTATTTGCCTGACGCGATTCGTTGTTGCAGGAGAAGCCTTTCGAGGAGAAAGCCTGAAGTCCTGTTCTTGCTGTTGTTACACGCGCTACTTGCTTAAATATTTTTTAATATTTAGGCCTGTCAGGTCGGTGTCTGGATTTGCAGGCCGATACCTGATATTCACTTTCATATTCCTAAGGCCAAGGAAACTGCAAAGCCATGAGGTAAAAGAAACGAATGCAACCTATCACCAATGCCTTGCTACATGCTCCAGGAGGAGCGTTAAATCAAATCACAACATTTCCTTAACATTTACACAATGACAGTAGAGTTTTTGTTTACTCCTCCATGTCAAAACATTCCTGGAGCAAAACACACAGCAGTGGTTGCAAACCTGGGTCCTGCAATAACAGTGTGAAATGACTGTACAGATTTTTAACTCTTTGAGGGAAGAGAGGGAGGACAAAAATACTTTAGTGTCTTTTACGCTCCCCTGGAGGGCTTTTGAACTTCCCTTGGCATGAAGGACCAAAGACAGCTTGAACTCCTCTGAACACTCACTGAAAGCCAATTGTTCCTCTCCTTTTTCTTCCTTCAGCAGAACTGGGGGTCCCTCTGCTTTACTGAAGTCCTCCAGCTCTCTCACAGATCCTCTTATTGCCATTCCCTGAGATCTTTCCCTCAGTCTCTAGACCAGTTTAGCTCCATTTCCATTCTCCTTGCTGTGGCTTCTTTAAATACATAGCAGTTTCTCCCTAACTTCCCAAAGTAGATATTAATGCCTTTGCTGAGAAAAGCTGATTTTTATTGGCCAGTTAGCAATCATTCACAGTTGAGATTTTTTTTTTTTTTTTGGTCTTGCTATCTGTGTGTCATTTCTGCTGCATAATAAATGTTTCAGTATCTTGCAGTTTTAAATTGTGCATTGGCCCGTTTTTAAAGTATATGTAAAATGGCACCAACTCATTTCAGTTATTGGCCACCCTGCAGGTGAACCTTTTCAAAAGTTACACTGTTTTCCAGGTAGAACTGAAATTATATCCAGAAAGCCTCCATGTTTGTGATCACACAGCATCAAGAGACCCAATTTTTGTCACTAATCACATGGTGTTTAACCTGCCTCATGAAACACCAGGTCCTACAAATCTGAGGAGATGAGAATCTGAGCTTGTGGAAACAAAAAAAAAACCAAAACATTTTTTGTGACACAGAAAGCTAGAAATTACACTGTAAAGCCTCAGAACGTAAACATTTTAAGAGAAGGATCCCAAGGAAGTGGGATGCACAAGTATGGAGGAGAGAAGGTGCTAATCTTGCAGTTTGTAAAGAACAGAATTATGGCTTGTAAATACTTGGAGTCAACAAGCTCCTCTTGTGTATGAAACATGATGCTGAATGCACATAAAAAAGGAGGAGCAAAGCTGTATGGAAACACTGGCTGTTATGTTTTACTTGCTGGTGTGCTTTGTGTTTTATTTTACACATAAATTCTTCCTTTCTCTTTTCCTTTCTCTTTATTCTTCTCACGGTCAGTGGTGTATAGCCCAATCTGGACTCGTAGGAGTTGGCTTCTTGCATCACTAATAAGATGCTTTGTGGGTACTTTGTGGGTTGTCTCTCAGTCATGCCATTTCTAGAATGAAAGCTCAGCAAACAGCATTGTGGGTACTTTGTGGGTTGTCTCTCAGTCATGCCATTTCTAGAATGAAAGCTCAGCAAACAGCACTGAGGCAGACAGACCATGAGACAGGAGGTCTGAACACAGCTCCAGGGAGAAAGAAGTCATGTTTCATTCACAGCCAGTACCAGGTCAATGGGTTTTGCAGAAACAAGGATTGCTCCTCTCTCTGGCATGCCTGGTACCATTTTCAATCACAAAACAGACATGCCATCCCTTGCACAAATTCCTTACTAAAATAAGACATCTGTCAGCTGGACTAAGCCAGGCTTGAGTTTAAAACCTGTACAAATAGTGCAACAGGGTCATTTTATTCTGATTTATTTTTAATTTTGCATTGAGTGATTTCTCAGCCTCTGCAATGTCTACTACTTTTGTTTAAATAATCTTAATTAGAAATTATTTCCTCTCCAGTCCATTTTCTTTATAAACCTGTGCTGTGATAACTGATGAAACATAATTTCAGGACTTGGGGCCAGAGGGGAAGAAGAGGTGAATGCATTCTGCAGGAAGACTTTGTTTAAAGCTGTGCTTATAAAGGATAGTGTTCATGACAAATCAGTTAACTGAGGTGTTTTGAAAGGCTGCAGGAACAATGTCCAAGGACTTAACAAAAATTTGTTTGAGGTTTAGTAGAAAAATTCCCCCTTGGAAAGCTGAAATTGCTTCATTGTAGGAATTGAGCAACACTGATCTGATTTCAGAAACCCATTTGGTATTTGCACTAACATCTTCTAACAACAGAGTTTTGGGTTTTTTTTTCTTAAACTGTAAAGTAAAGCCAACTCAAATGTACTTCTAAAGTATATTTGTGAAGTTTCATGGTAGACTCAAAATTAAAAAATAATGTGACCAACTTGCATAAACGATAATTTAGGCCCATCCTAGCAATTAAGAGAATTTCTGTTACCAACATAATGTTTAAAAGTAAAAACACTGTTAAAAACAGTGTATATTTTAAGCTAATAGTTTCAGAATTTTTTCAAAATTTTCAGGCCATTAGATAAATATAATATGTGAAATGAGCTGATGAACCTTGCAGAGAGCCTATCTATATACTCCCACAGAATGGACCTAAATAAATTGTCAATAGATACAGAATGCAAATGGAAGAAAATACTGATAAAGACAAAACCATGCATGTCAACAACACTGTTAAAATCAGTATACTTAATTAAAAAAGTGAAGTCAATTAAAATCAAAACAACAGTGCAGCATGTACAAATGCTGGAATAATCATTAGGCCTTGCTGAATAATGGAGGAGTATAGAATTTTTTTTTAAAGTGAAACAGCAGGGGTGATACATTACACAAAGCAACAATCTACAACAATATGACAAGTGAATTACTTCAGCCCCATTAGGCAGGTGCAGAAGAATAATTAACATGAATTTCTTCAATGGAAAGGAAAAAAAGATAAACTTTTGTCTAGTACAAACTGCTATTTTTTTGCCTCCAAAATGATGAGAAAATATGACAATGAGCAGACTGATTAAAATTAAACCTTTATGCTTATCCCTTTGTGAGACTGGTTAATCATGGGATAAAATGTGTACACAGTGTATTTTCTCATTGTCTGACAATGTTAAAATAGTCCACCATGGCTCGCATCAGCTTTTGATCTGCTGAGGTATGAGCATTGATTGGTCAGATTAAAAACAAAATATAAAAGGCAATAGGTGTTGAATTTTTAAACTCTTTCTGATATAAGAGGTATTCAGTCAACCCTCAGGTTCCATTCAGTGCTTGGTTTTCCATTTCAAATTCAAAACAAATCCGTGACCTCCAATTTCAATATGAACAACAACTGTTTTCTAAGATGACAAGAAAGATTGAACAAACTTCATAATGTCTCATGAACTGTAAGCTGCTGCTTAAACTCCAGTTGCTTCCCCAATGTTTTTTCCCTTTGGAGTTCTACTAAAATAATTCTATTTCATTCTTTTGAAAGAGATTGATTTGGAGACAGATAGCCATGCAGTTTACTGAGGGACATTTGATTTTCTTACTTTAGAATCAAAGAACTGGGTAAACACTAGCACTGGTCATGTTAGAAATATATTAATTACAGCTATGGACAGAAGATCTCAAGTGATCGAGTTAGCATATCTTAAGAAGCTGCTGCTCTGCAGCCAGAGAGACTGCAGAAGGATTAATGCTCATTTTACAAGCCGAGGTTGCGTGCTCTGGTAGCTTTAACTAAGCCATTTTATCTTGTGTATGCAATAGCCTGTGAGGGGCTGAAGAGCCCCAGGTCTGTTAAACAGTTTGTCCTGTCTACAACATCCCCCACCACCCTCTTTCCCCATGGCCTTTGGGCAGCTGGTGGGCTACTAGTCTGCTAGTGCCACCCTCCATCCTGAACTGAGCTACCGTCTGCTGGTGTATGTCCAGGTGTCTCATGTAACAGCATAGGGCTCACCTAAGGCCTTGTATTCTTCCCCTCCTCTACTACTTGACTAGATATATGACCATAATATAATTTTGCTATGTTAGCCTAGAGATACATGTCCTTCCATTCACGTGAGGTGAGTTGCTATGACCATGTATTGCTATCACCAAATGTCCACTTGGAACTAGGAATAAGAAGCTACCAACTCTCAGTCAAATGGCATTAATTTCCATTTGAAAGCTGTGAGTCCCACATGTATTCGAGGCTGCTGTATGGGCTGGTTACATAGACTTCTCATGTTTATTTTCTGGAAAATTAAAAACTTTCCAAATTCAATCATCTTTTATGTTTTATTTTCCTAAAAAAGTCAAAGACTAGAGAGCTTTAGAGAGCTGGAACGCTTATTTTGAAAAGGAGTCATGCTTTGGGATGAACATAATTTTTAGAAATGGGCTCAAAACATAATAGTTACCAAAATACAAGCACGTTTGGTACTTTTTCCTCGTTTGTGCAATTCCCCTACTGCTATTTGAATCAGGAGGTCTTTAAACTACTGATTTTTGGAACTGAGAATGCTAATTTTGTAACTGTCCTGGACCTCATACTCTTTCCCTAAATATTCATGTTGATAGACCTTTGTTCTATCCCTCTTAATCTTCTGATAGACTCACATCTGGAATGATCAGTCTGCTTCAGTGACCTCTGATGTTCTGAGACACTGCTGATGACATCTTATTTGCCCATTTAAATGTTGATGCACTTGCAGATACATCCTAGTTGTGATTCCATACCCTCAAGTTATAAAAGCTATGTTGACAGCCTGGCAGAAACTATGGGGAAACCACAGACAAAGAATGGCCTGGGTCTGCTGCGAGGACTAACATGGGAATGCCAGGATGTACAAGTATCTGTTAAAGAAGGTGATGCAGAGGTAAAACTCCCAGGACAGTTTCCAATGCTACAGAAAATGCTCTCTCAAAGAATTAGTAGTACTGGAAGTCCTGCTACTGCTCCACAAGACCACTGCCACAACATGGATAGCACTAAAAGCTGTCACTCCAGAGAAGATGAAAGAGCCAAGGAGGGCTAACATCCCTTTTCTGTACAAACCCTGAAGCAGCCACAAAGGACAGAAGCTGCAAACCCACACAGATGCCCAGCCTGTAACTGAGATGGAGAAAGAGAGGAAGAGGCATGACTGACAGCGTTTTGTGCTGCACTACAAACATAGTAGGCTATGAAAGTGTAATGCACATTTTGCTCGAGGTAATAAATGGCTGTTGATATTTTAGATCTATGTGGACTTCTTAGTGTGCCTAAGCCTCCTTGCCTTCTATCACTGCTCTGTCTTCAAAATGGGATCCATGCAGTTAGAAGTCAATTTTACATGGACTGTTTTTCAAAAATGAAAATTCTAGAAATTTCTATTCCACAGCCTCTGGCTAGATCAGTTTTTTCTAACCTTTTTTCAGGCTGCTGTATGACCCTTCCAGCTACCGGCCCCCTTCACTCACCTTACCAAAGGCCTTCAGATGTGCCCTACTCAGGCTTTTAAAGAGCTACAGTGTTTCCTCTTTCTTCCACCACAGATCTCCAAATCTTCAGGTTGATGGTGTTGTGAGAGCTGAGAGGAGCAAACACCCAACCACTCTTATTAAAACAGCTGATACAGAATGGAAATGCTCAATACAAAAAATGTTTTGTTTCACAGATGGAAAAATGCCTCGGGTTCCTAGCTACCTTTGCCTTTCCACGTTGTATGCATGATTATAGGGTATTTGGCAAGTTTCTACCTCAGCATCATTAAGCTCTTGGGTTTGAGCCATTACTGCCACAGTCAATTTCTTTTGCAGTGCACTGCTTGCAGTCAACAACTCAAGGCAATAGCAGACATCTGCCTGGGCACAAGCGTTAGGCAGCAACACTCACTGCTAAAGAACCCAGGATTTGTTCTGGGGGGTCTCTACAGAGGGAGCTTAAGGGGAAAATCATCTACAAGCTCAGCCAAGAGTAGGGAGATGTTGTGGGGTGGTTGCCGTGGTAAATAGACTCACTACAATAACCTCTTCTTATATGTCTCAGCTGCTCCATCCTGTGCAGATATCCTGCAGCCAGGAATATGGTCTGCCTGCAGAAGTCTCTGGGTCAGGAAAAGTAAAAGATAAGAGTAGAGAAGAGATCTTCTCTAGAAGACAGAAGAAGAGGTAGCTAAAAAAAAAGACAGGAATACAGATTTGAAGAAAAACCAAAGAAACAAGAGATTGCAGGAGTTGATATGGAAGTAGGCAATTCTAGAGAGAGCAGTTTTATTCAGAGATCCTGCTCTGCACCTCAGTTACAACCTTGTCATTTCATGCAACCTGCTGAGAAGGATTCGGTCTGGCAGCGTCACTACACTATTCCAGGTTCCTGCTACAGACTCCTCCCTTTCTGCATCCCAGCCCAGCGGGAACTCAACTTTGTTTTCTTGAGTAGAAGCAAAAGTTCCGTCTCACAGTTTTCTGTCCCTTGAATCATTCACCTGTTATAGAAATCTAGTGTGTACCCATTTATTAGTGGACCTGAGCAGGTGGGTATGCATGCATTTTCTTGGGCTCAGTTATCGTGCTTTTTCTAGGGCTCAGGTATTGTATTTTTTCCATTAAATTCCAGGAGGAATACATTACTTTATTTTGTTGGTCATGTGCCATAGGAACAGTCTGTCTTGCCTTGTGTTCAGCCATGACTACAGAGTCAGTTCATGAGCAGTTACATGTTTCAGACTGAGATCCACAAAAAGCAGCCCATGAGAAGTGTTTTGCTAATCCAGGCTCTGAAATCCTGCCTCTTCAAAAACTTATGTGCCTGCCTCAGCACTTTGGAGAGACTTCCAGCTGAAGAAAGGCACAGTGGACCAAGACCACTTTTATTTAAAGCCACTTCTGAAAGCAGAAATGGTAGTTATGGTGTTGTGGTTTGGGGTTCCCTCCTTCCCTCCCACATCTATAACATATTCCTGGGCAATAAAAACAATAATTAGCCAGTGCTTCTGTTTCCAATCCTCTTTGTTTGCAATATCCACACAATCACTGAAAATTTATAGCAGCAGAGTAAGGGGCCCATAACAGTATGGACTAAGGAGACGAAGCTGATGAAGGAGAAGACCTGCTTAATGCATTTTGCCTTATGACCAATTTCACATAGAATATGTGAACCTTTGGATATGGCTCTCCCTACTTCATAGATTCTTTCCTCCGAAGTGGCTGTCTTGATCACTAGATTAGAAAGTAATACTTGCTGGCTTACTTTCCAGCTTTATTTATGGCTTTCTAAGGATAAAAATTATGAAAGTATCTCTCCCATGATCCTGCTGTGAGGGTGCAGTTTCTGAGGTGGATGGATTTGATTCCCATTTAATAAAGAAGGGAATCGAATCCTGGATACACATCTCATTTCCAACCTTCTCTAGATGAACCCTCTGAGATTAGCTTGATTATTGTGATGAAGGAGAATCAGCACCTGAGCGGAAGATAATACTTCTCTGTGGTGCTATTTTAGTTGGTTTCTTTTGGGAAGTCTCTGTCTGGAGCCAGAATGAAAAATGGACGCTCTATATAAATCAAATGGGCACACATTAAGTCTACTCCAGGGTTAATGCTCCCTGTGCCAAATATGTGGATACAACTGCTATTTATCAGACAATGTTAGACTGACACACACAGTCTGTATTTGTCTCATCAAAAATCAGTTCTAACTTGTACTAAATGTGCAAACTCATAGCTGTAGTAGCCATATTTTGCCTTCATCATATGAGTGATCACATGGCATTATTTGTCATGATAACCTAAGCACCACACTTAGAAGATGAACTACATTCATGTTATCTGTGAACACCATGTCCTTCCTTCCCCCCTTCCCACCCCTAATTTATTTGGAGAATAATAAAAAGGCTTTTAAAAACTGGTACAGAGTGAATAATCTTCTGAATATTTATTTCCATTAAAAGTAGATGCTTCTTCATTTCTATGAATATTTTTCAAATAACAATGCTTTCATCTGGTTTGCTTATAAAAAAGGCTGCAAACATTACTAAAGGAATTGGCAGCTTTTATTCACAAGAGAGTTTTCTCTGGAAGGGAAGTGTTTGGTGAATCCTCTTTCTTGCTTACCCCCAGCAGTTATCACTGCATATAAAGAGGCTGGATGAGCCCTGAAGGTAGTAGGAATGTTTGTCCCTATACGAGCATGTTAGAAATGCCAAGTCAATGTGACTAATGGATAAGACAGAAAGCAAAGCCGGTGATCTAAGATGAATAGAAGCATTAGAGGAAAAACAGGAATGCAAATCTCACATTGTTAGAAACACAGACCTTATGTCTGCTCCAGAGTTTTGTTTCATCAGCTCTTGTAGCTCATGGGCTTCTTCACTGTACAGAACAATTGTAAAATCTGCAAAAACTGGGAGAGGCAGAGCCTGCAGAAGCTGATGTTTGTATTCAAAGTTGCTTGATGGAAGCTGCTAAGCAATACTGAAAATGCTGGCAGGAATCCCAGAGTTCGGAGGGAATTTCCATGTGCTGACTCAGACATGAATTTTAGCTCACTGGAGTCCTACACCTGATCCTACTGAGGTTACGAAATCTGGAAGCAAGACTGAATTCAAAGTGAACTACTGAAATTCTTAACAGCACACGTAGAAGACATAAAAAGGAAGAGTGATGGATGTAAACACATAGTATATAGCTCACTATCGGATAGAGTACTGCTCTGAAGAAAAATTGCCAAGACATTCAGCTAAACACTAAGTCCAGTGACATCATCCAGGAATGAAAGCAGCAAAATTCTTGCCCTCCCAAATTGACAAGACAGATTAACAGTTGTTTAGTCAACCACAGTGATCCAACTATGATCAAAATATGTTGTTGCTAGAACTGCCTTAAATACAGAAGAGAGTACTGATAGCGTTTAAAGGCTTGCCATTTCCTGGACTGCCTTACTTCTTTACGTGATACTTTTAGCAAAGCAAACTTCTATACTTACATTTCAGCATGGAACTTAAATCTCTTAATAAGTTCTTTAGATACATTAGGGTACAAGTCCAAAATTACTAATGAGAAATCATTTTCTAACAATTCTAGTGAAAATGGAAACTCTGGATTCCAGTGTAGATGCAGAAGATGATTTTTCTGAAAGAGAAGGCTATGCAGAGCCTAACCCAGCCCCTGTGAGAGCAATTTAATCGAGCTGCAGGGCAATAATGGGAAGAGGCCTTTCTTTAACTAACGCTTATGTATTCCTATGGGAAACTTGCAGACAAATTCTTACAATCCTGCTGCTTCGATTTCCCTTTTCATTGTCAAGAGAAGTTCTGAAGAGCTGCTTGCTGGTTATATTTTTATTATCCAGTAATGCTTTAAAACACTTTAACATCTCTATTTGTATGGGAAACATCATCTCCTTCCTTCCAAAATCTTTGAAAACTTATCACCAACCACAACACCTACTTTTCAGACTCTGGTTGGTACTGTTCATGTCTACAGCTAATAAAACAATTCAGACAAATTCATTTGATAAAATAAGTCTCTGTCTGCTGTGGCTCATCAAATGCATCATGATTTTCTCAAATTTCCTGTTGATTTGAAAGTTTTGTGAAGAACACCCTACACAGAGTTCTTAGTCTTTCAATCATTTCTCAGCAATCTCTTGCAAGCATTCAGTGTTTCAACGTCAAGCTTATGATTGGATGTAAACCAGGAAGATTGCTGAGACTGATTAGAACCTCTTCCCACGGCTAGCACTTGCAATTACAAATTGGAAATGTTTGTGGCTGTATAGGAGCCTGGTTAATTTTTTTTTTCTTTTTCTGCTCTTAAAAAAATTCAAATAAGGCCAAGGAATTTTAATAAGCAGTTGATTATGGACATGTTGTGATAAAATGATCTTGCTAATACGGGCAAGATTCTCAGAAGCAAAGTAAAGTTTTCATCCATTGAGGTCAATGAAAAAATTCTGTTTGGACTCAGTGAGAGTGGGTTTTTAAACACTGCCAAGTACTTTCCAAAATCAATGAGTTTACTTAGAAAGAGGAAGAAAGATTTAACAAGTGGCAGTTTTCAAAAAATCTTAGGAAAGTCCTATTGTATGCTCTATTTTGCATACCGAGAAAGGCAAATATCTGTTTTCTTTTCTGAATTTGCACTTAAACATAATAATAGCTAGTTTAAAAATCAGACAAAACTGCATTGAAATATGTAGCTTTTTTTTTTCATTTGTTTATTTCAATTTCCATGCCCTTTAGCTTCAGTGTGACATTCTTTCATTGAGCTACTTGAATTTTATTAAGGTTTCTTTTCACTTGGTACTAAAATATTTGTGTTGACACAACTAGATCTTATGGTCATGGAATAACACTTATTCAGCTGAATATTCAGCATTTATTCAGTACATGTCCTGTTTCATTAACAAACTCTAACCTACAGCTCTTCTCCCCCTGTGACAGAAAACAGAGTTCATGAAATTTGCAGTAAATTTTCTGTGAATGAAATCCACTGAAGACAGTATGGTTTTTGACAGCAACTGTATTCCCTGAAAAGAAAGGAATTTTCTGCCCAATTTTGGGTGGTAGCTTTGGGGTTTTTGGTTAAAAGCAAGAAATCTTTTATTTTTTTTTTAAAGTTAAAATTCACATCAGACTTTCTTCCTAGAAATGGAGATACATTGCATAATTTTCACACAAGACAGGTTACGTACCAGCAGATTCATGCAATTTCTAGCAAATACTTAAATGACATCAGGCTTGTGTTTTAAACACAACATTCTGAGGGTTAAATAGTTCTGTGTGGACATGGCACTGGTGTAAGCCATGAGGAGCTGCCCCATCATGAGCAGAATGCCAGAAAACATTTCTGCAAAATATTGCGAAGAGTTACTCCTGTATGAAGCAGTTGCTTACTCATGAGTCACCTCCTCATGTGGTGTAGGCGACCTACTGTAACAAGCTAACTTGTACCCAGACCCTTTTTAGTTCTCTCACCCCCTTTCAATCTGCCTAACAGCTTCTAAGAGCTAGACATGTCCCTGTGCATGCGAGGAAGCGAAAGCTACAGTTCGTATCAGCTGGGTGGGTATTTGTGGATTTTGGGAGATGGAGGCAGTACTTGCACTGATGTAAATGCAGGAAGAGTTCAGTCTTCAATGGGCAACTTGCTTAAGTTCTGATGTAGGTTTGTTCAAATTAACAGGGGATTTTGTGATTTTCAGCTTAGGAAGTTATCTCTCTAAAGGTCTGTAAAAGGAGGAAAGAGAAACTATGATATAAAATAAGGTTCTGGTTTAAAGGAGTACACTTCTCAGTGTGAAAACTCACTTTGTTCCTCTAAGATAAGCAAAAACTTACAACTAATTGGGAAGGAAAAAAATAGTACAGGCAGCATAGCTTAATTTAGCTGTGAGATTGTGGTAGGGTACATCTACAGAGTATTTTTTCAGGCAGATTTGATCTCACCCTACTCATTCCCTGAGCCAACAGCAAAACCCAAATCTCTGTATTGGCAGACATGTAGCTGTAGTCCTCACAACACTCACTCTAAACTAATAAGTCTGGCAGAGGGAGAGAGTATATTAGCTCATTCTTAGTTCCAGCAGCTACCCAGAAGGCATTACAACACACTTGAGATATATCTCATACAAACTACTGATATGCCCACACGGCACAGAAGTGACTGCAGTGTGCTGTAGGGACAGCTCAGGCACCAGGAGCTGTGACAGCTCAAAGTGAGGTATTATACCTTACATCCCAGGCAGACTATTATTGAGTTAAAGCTGGTTTAGCTGTAACTCCTGTGGTCGAACCTATGAAAAGAGTCCAGTTTCTTCCGAAAAAAAAAAAAAAAATCAGTAATCTCAGGACAGCATGCATGTTTTCTATCCCTGAGCTCAACAAGCTCTATTTGAGCCTCAGGTACCTCTGAACAATTCCTGGGTGTAGAGTTCATGTGATATAACTTCTAAAAAGTGCCTTGCTTACAATCTGCCAGGTCAGAAAAAAAACCTGTAGGAGTGGGGTGAGCTAAGAGAAAGTATAACATATGGTCAGAGGAAAGAAAGTGCCACTTTGTTGTCCCTAGCATTAAGTTAAAGAAGACTGCACACTTCAGATGCCGATAAGCGTAATTTTTTTCAGCCAGCAGGTAGCACGTCTGGAGCTGTCAGCTGAATTCAGGGCTGAGCTCAGGATTCCTGATTCAGAAGCAGGGCCACCAGTACAGCAGCAAGGCACTTTGTTTACTCCTTGCAGAGATACAGGCTGCGGATGCTCGGGTAGGGTGCATCTCCGCTGTGAGCTTGCTGTATGTCCGTGCAGCCAACAAGGCCAACAGCATCCTCAGCTCTATCAAGAGCAGCATGGCCAGTACATCAAGGGTAGCGATCATTCCCCTTTTCTCAGCACTCCTTAGATGGCACCTAGAGTACTGTGTCCAGTTTTGGGCCACCTGGTACAAGAAAGACATTGATCGAATGGGGCAAGTTCAGTGGAGGCCTACCAAGATGGTCAGGGGCTGGATCACTTGCCGTACGGAGTAGAGGCTGAGGGACCTGGACTTGTTTGTCCTGGAGAAGGGAAAGCTCTGAGGGACTTAAGCAGGGCCTTCTAGTACCCATGAGGATGTGACCAGGAATACAGAGCCAGGCTGCTCACAGCAGTGTGCAGCAGGAGGAAAAATGGCAGTGAGCATACATTTAAATAAGAGGGGTTTAGATTAAAAATAAGGAAAATCTTTTTAACCCTGAGGACAGCCCAGCAGTGGAAGAGGCAGTCTAGGGGCTCATGCAAACTTCATGCTTGGAGGTTTGCAAAAGACAACTGGATAAAGTCCTGAGCTATGTGGTTTGATGTTATAGCTGAGCCTGCTCTGAGCAGGAGGTTGGACTAAAGACCTCCAGAGATCCCTTCCAATCTCATTTATTCTGTGATCCCGTTTCTTCAACAGTTTTTTAAGGGAGGTTACAGGCTACTTCACCAAAGCACTTAAATGGCTCAGCTGCTCGTAAAGGCTCTCCTAAAGGCAGCAACTGTAAGCAGACATATTTTCATCAAAGTATTAACCAAACCTGACTGTTTCATTCAGGGTTTACTGTAAGGTAACGCTAGATCTTTGCATGAGTTTCATTCTTCCTTCCACAGCAGATGTCTTTTTTCCCAGTCCTTCGGCACTGCTTAGTTCCACCAATGCATTTTCCTTCTCTTCCCAGTTTTTTTCCTTTGTTCCCAAGGTCCCATTACATACAGATATAACTTCTTTGACTGAAATTCTTTATAGTAGACTCTGATTCAAAAATACACACAAGGGCAGGAATTGGGTGGATTACCAAACACCAGCTGATCTGCGGCAACTGATCATGCACTCTTAGCCCATTGCAAACTTCATAAGAAGCCTATTAGCTTATCTTACATTTGTGTGTAAACCGAAGTCTTGCTTCACCCTTTCCATGAACAACAGAGTGTGCACTGGTGTTCAGTAGATAAGCATTAATGCTTTAGGGCAAAACTACTTGCTTTGTGTTTCTGGGCTCTTTTTCTCTAAGGTTACTGTAGAACACCTCAAAACAGGCCAATATGATATATATTCAACTGGGAATGAAGAAAGACACTTCCTCCTGACCTTAGTGTCTTCCTGGGTATGAAATACAGTTAGTAGAGTCAGCCTTATTAATTGGGATATTTATATACTTACAACGTATCTAACTTCATTTATCATGGCATGCTACTTTAATGCATAATACTCTCGTGTATTGTACAACATCAGAATAAGCTGTGTGTCAAATCTTTGAGTATTCCATGTACAAGCTATTTTGAACATTCAACTGTGTTAAAACTGTGAATAATTAAAGAAAGAAAAAGGGAGTTTGGCCTGGGGTGGGAAGGGGGGAACTGACTTAAGAAATGCTAGGAGAAGCTGACTGTAAAATGGTGTCCTATTTTAAAAAATATGAACCATGAATCTCTCTACCTCAATATAACACTGGAAAAAAAATTATAGATGCTTCACCTGGCCATCCTTCTTTTTTCCTTAAGGCTACTGTAAAATTTTTTCCTGTGCTGTCTAAAAAGTACCCAAATACCTCCCCAGCACGGTTCTGGTCACCTGCAGTTGACTACAAATGGGACTTGATCACACCACTTTTATTCAGTATAAATCAAAACTGTCTCTAGACCTTGAAATTGGTATTTTCAAAGGAACTTAAAGGACTTAAGCATCTACAGCCCTTGGACTTTTATTGGGAATAACAGCATTGGGTTTGGGGGGGGGTCTTTTGAGAATTCCAGCCTGGATTCTTCAGCTCCTACATCATAACTGTGCTCAAAAATAAGACAGCTTTTCTGTTGTTGTTATACAAAAATGAGTCATCATTACATTTAATTTCTAAGAAATGGACATGCACCATGAAATGAACTTTTCCTTTGTTCTCACTTAGACCTATGGTACAGCCATTTGTCTTTAGACTGAGATGTTGGTCTATATTATTCTGCCTGCACAAATATATTTAGCTGATTCTCATTCATCTTCCTCATTGGTCATTCCTGTGGCTTTAGGTAACTCGTTAAATGTCACTGAAGTCAAATTATCAGTTGACTGAATGTCTTGATCTAGCATACTGGCATGACTGTAAGCCTACATAATGCTAACTGTTTAGTCATGTGGCCAAATGGTATCATCTGTTATTTTTTGTACTTTGTTTTGGGTGCAGTGAACTGAATTTTATAAGCAGGACATTAAGTACAAAGACTACTCACAGGTCACTTGTAGAAGAGCTTAGCATAAGAAGGTCACCTGGGCTGCAACTTAATACTTGGTAGCATTGCTTGTGTTGTATTGCATGTAATTATGTGAGTAGCTTGAATATGCAGTTATAGGGTTGGAGGTGCAAAGTGGTACTGCTTCTGGATCACATCTTCAGTCCTTGTTTGAGCACTGTTGATATAAATCACTCAAGAAGGCAACCAAATAGGTGGGAATTTCCTTATATAAAAAGGAAAGAGTTAAAGCAATCAACAATAACTTACTTTTACTCAATCAGTGATAAATTTAGCCATTGCCAGCTGCTGGAAGAGTTTCCTTATTGCTTACTTTTACAGATCACAGTTTAGAGCAATCCATGGGCTGTTCTAACTTGTGACAGCCTGACTTTAGCTTCTGCTCAGCACTCCCCACTGCTAAGCTTAGGCAGATCCTCACTTGTCTCACAGGCTTACATGGATCCTATTCTGAAAAGCTAAATTATTCCTACCTGTAAAAAGCCAAGGTGTTTAACTTGGGGCTGTTGATGTCAAGGTGCTGAAGATGTCAAGATTAATGAAACCCAGAACATCTCCTTTCATAGAATCATAGAATCATAGAATCATATAGGTTGGAAAAGACCTTCAAGATCATCAAGTCCAACCATCAACCATGCCCACTAAACCATGTTATGGAATACCCCCTCTACATGCTTTTTGAATACCTCCAGGGATGGTGACTCAACCACTTCCCTGGGCAGCCTGTTCCAATGTCTGACAACCCTCTCAGTAAAGAAATTTTTGCTAATATCTAACCTAAATCTCCCTTGCTGCAACTTGAGGCCATTTCCTCTTGTCCTATCTACAGCCACCTGACAGAAGAGACCAGCACCCACCTCATTACAACCCCCCTTCAGGTAGTTGTAGAGAGCAATAAGGTCTCCCCTCAGCCTCCTTTTCTCCAGACTAAACAACCCCAGTTCCCTCAGCTGTTCCCCATAAGACTTGAGCTCCAGGTCCTTCACAGCTTCGTTGCCCTTCTCTGGACACACTCCAGCACCTCCATGTCTTTCCTGTAGTGAGGGGCCCAAAACTGAACACAGTACTCGAGGTGCGGCCTCACCAGTGCCGAGTGCAGGGGAACAATCACCTCCCTGCTCCTGCTGGCCACGCTGTTTCTGATACAGGCCAGGATGCCGTTGGCCGCCTTGGCCACCTGGGCACACTGCTGGCTCATATTCAGCTGGCTGTCAACCAGCACCCCCAGGTCTTTCTCTGCCGGGCAGCTTTCCACGCACCCTTCCCCAAGCCTGTAGCCCTGCATGGGATTGCTGTGACCGAAGTGCAGGACCCGACACTTGGCCTTGTTGAACTTCATACAATTGGCCTCAGCCCATCGATCCAGCCTGTCCAGATCCCTCTGTAGAGCCTCCCTACCCTCAAGCAGATCAACCCTGCCTCCCACCTTGGTGTCGTCTGCAAACTTGCTGAGGGTGTACTCAATCCCCTCATCCTGTGGTGTGTTTAGCTGAAACAGCCTTGCCACTGTTTTCAGCTCTAGGCTACCACTCTATAGCAGGGATGGCTGAGTAATTCCTCTGAGCATTTCTCAGTGGGTCAGTTCACAGCCAGGTGGACTCCCACATGCTTTAACTACACCCCTCAGTAGGTCAGTGCTTAGCAGATCTATATCTTACCCACTTTGTCTACTGTCAGTGAGGATTTGTTTTAGTGTAAGGGTCTGGTCATGAGATCTGAGACATTGCATGGGCAAACCAAGAGGTGAAGATAGAAAAGGAATGGTCATCTGTCTTCTGTAGTGGAGTTCTGCAAAATTGGCACAGCAAAAGTAATTAAGTCACCCTTATGGAAAACAATGAATGAAGAGGACAGGAAGACCCTTCCTGTCAGTAGACTAAAACTTGTTTGTTAGGGTATTTAAAATTAGACAAACTCAGTCAAACTGAGACTTACCTCACATGAATATTCAAAGTGAGAAACAAGATGTTGCATTGTGCTGCCTTCAGACTGATGAAGCAATAAGATATTCAGTGAGGTAAGTCTTAGAGTATCAAACAAACAAGAAGGTTCCTGAGAAAGCCACGGATCAGAGGTTTGATTGTTGTCGGAGAATCTGTCTTTCAAGCTGCTTATCTGTGCTAAAAATTGGTTTGAGCACTTCAAATTGCAAGTGCCCAATCTGCATAAAGTGGAAGTAATATGCTGACAAAGTCCTGTACAGGTAGCAATCAACATCATCCTGGATGGGCTACAATATCGCTAAGATGTTTTAAGGAGGACCTGCCAGAGAAGCATTACAGTAATTAACCCTGATTGTCAGAATGCTGGGCAGGCCTGAGTCTCAAGAGCTGAAGCATTCAAATAAATAAATAACAGATTACTTGATGTACATCACTGCTTAGGGACTGTGAGTCTGAAACCAGCGTCCTGAGTCCATAAAGATAATAGCTTGCTCACAGTTGATGTGAATGGATGACAACAGGAACCTTTAAAGGTGATCTGCAAAGGCAGAAGAAAAGGGGGTTGTACCATTTTCACTTCTTTGTAATGACTGAAGAAGGCTTGAAAGCTTCTCCCCCCCTCACATTTCACATCTTATCTGATCTGCTTTCCTGGTTGATTCTACAGCAGACTAGAGGGAAAGTATAATTATGACCTCACATCATACCACAGAAGTAATACTGAGTCAGGAAGAAAAAGGGCTATGTTTTTTTAAATTAAAACCACTGAACTCTTTGAGTGTTTTTCTATGCATATTTTTGTTAGCAGCTAGTTAATTCCAGACTTCTTTCTTAGAGGTTTTTACTTCCATCTCTTTCAAGATTCAATACATCCAGTTCTACAATCACATGCAGAAAAAAATGCTAATTCCATTTCTTTAGGTACTCCACAGACATCTCCTGAAAATAAAACTAAACCTGATATTACCAGTATTTTTAGTCAAAAAAAGAGCATAAAATAAGTGTGAAGCTGCCACTCTGTGTTGTCACACAGCAAAACAAGGAATGATGGTAAGTGACATAATGCCATTCTCTCTGCCATCTTTGAATCTGTAAATGCTGCAACTTTAAAAGATGTGTGTTTAAGCTCTTAAATGAGATCTCGTGTAAATAGAGTCAATATCTGACACATTAGCATGCAAAAGTTGCTGCAGCAGCCTATTTAGCATGAGTAACTCAACAGAATTGAAAGAAACTTGGAGATCTAAAACATGCTCCAGAAAAAAAAAAGTACACTGCGCAAAAATGTATAGAAACTAAAGGGTTGGGTTTTTCTGGCAAATTACATTCTCATCTGGTATCTCACAAATCAAGATTGGTTTGGGGGAGCTCTTTTGTGACTAATGTTATTGCTCAGCAACAGCATTTCCTGCCTGAGAAGGAGAGGGAATAATCAAAGCTGACCCAAACAGTATAAGCAGGTATTCCACATGGGGTAAAAATTTAAATGATTTATGATAGCCAAAGCATTCCTTAAATCTCTCTCAAAATACGCATAGATAGGGAAACAGTCACAGATGGCCAAAAGATCAATCAGAAAATAACCCACAGGAAGCTTAGTGCCAAAAGTAATTGACGTAGTCGTCAAATCAATTTCTGATGGTACAGACACTTTTGCATTCAGTCTGCTTCCCTGTACTGTAGATCATTTAGCATGTCATTTAAATCACTGTTGCCCAATATAAGCTTGTAGCAGTTATGAGAGGTTCAGGTACTTTCTGGACTTTACTTTCCACACACTCATAAAGATGCCAGGTGAGGACCAAGTTACTGTTTCTGGTAACTGAACATTTATATGATATTTACTTTTGAGATGTACTATTTTCCCCAGATATTTTCCATTTTGTGTACAGAAATAGAGAGCCCTGGGACTCTGTGGACCTTTGCACAAGATGTACCTTCATCAGGAAGAGAGGTGCACAAACCTGGTTGCCTACGTGCTCTTCAGGCTAAGCCTTTAGGTCATTAGTCAGAGCAATAGCAGTGACTTCTACAGTTCAAAGATTACTGCACAAAGTAATAATGGAGAGCATTTTCCATTAAAAAAAACTCTATTCTTTGAGCATAACTAAAGCACTTTTCAAATCATGAGAGATTTAAAAGTAAAACAGGAGTATATTGCCATATCTGGAAGAATAAAGGACAGAGAAGGGAATTCTACCTGGAGATACACCCACTGAGGAACTGAATCAGAAACTGAGTTTAATGCTTCTTTCAGGCAGTAGATTGCCAGCTGAGTAGGAGCATATTTTGTTTGCTGGTGTGATCAGTAGAAATCACACATTAGTAATTTCCAGCTGCCTACCTGTCTATAAGTGCCTATCTGTGCACTATCCAGAAGTTTAAAATTGTTCAGAAGCATAATAGTTGAAAAATGTTTGAGGTATTGATGGATATTTATGTCTGCTCAGCTCAGGAAATGAGTCCTCTGCTTATTTCTATAGGCCTGGGCACAACACTGTAACGGTTTTGGTGTGCTTGTGCAATATAAGAAACATACTGAGTGTCCTAACATGTGGTATATTTTTTGGAAATATCTTGGTGATCTGGGAATCTGATACGTTTTGCAACCAGTGGAAATTTCTGTCATTTTGTGGTGAGATTGCAGTTTTTGGACCAAAGAGTCATGAATGCTTGCTGCTCCTTCTGGGAATGAAGGGTACCGAAAGAACAGGCAAATGCCTCTTCCAGAGGCACGCCAGGATGGGGAGAAACCTTCTGCATGAAAGAAAATAGGAGGCAGCATTACAGACAACTAAATACAATGGAGGTAGAGGGCAGATTGTCCTAACCAAGATGATATCATTAGTCCCAATATGTTTACAAAGACAGAGCAGAGGGCTGAGGTCCCAGGGTCCCACCGCAGGCCTGAGCACATTCACTACATGTAATAAATCTGTGACCTCAAACCTGGATCTCTAGCTGCTCAACAGTCACCCATATCTGGTCCAAGGGATAGACCCAAGTATTTCCAGCCCTACAAGTGTAGGTTCCTTAACCCTGAGCCAAAGGAAAAATGTTGTTGTGTGTTGCAACACCGAAGTCTGTAAACCCCTGAGATACATACACACATACATATCTACGTATATATATAAAATAGGCCATGACTGTTAGCCAATCTCCAGACATATCAGTTTGCAATCAGGTAGCACAAGTAAACAATTTCAAATCTTGTAATCAAAAGAAGAAAAATGAAACTTTTCCAAAAACAATAAAGAGCAAAATTACATTTCAAAGTGGGTTTTCCAAAGAATTGTTTTTTTTTAACCTGCTCATACAACAGAACATTGAAAAACTAACAGGAAATATGGTTGAGATCCAGAGTGTCTGCTCCAAGTAGGGAAATCACATTTGTACTAGATAAGCATTAAGTCGTTAGGGGTTAAAATGAAACATATTGCTGCATATAGAGACATCAGGTGGAAAGTGCATTCCTAGAGAGTGAATGGTGGTGGATTTATGGAAAAAATAGACTTTCATAGAAAATAGAGTATCATTTGGGAATACCTAAAGGAAGAAAGCAAGAAGTATCTGAAAGGTTGGTTTTGGCATGTTTTTTTTTTTTTTCCCCCAAATTCAGATCCATTATCAGAATAAAGAAATACACAATGGATATGATGCATGCAGGCCAAGAAGTACTGCAGTAAATAATATATAATTCTGCTCCATATTGCGTCTTTGTGATTTCACTTATATTTTAAGTCCAGGATGTTCAATGGTGAGTACTGATTTTGGACGTACAAGATGAAATACTGTAATTATTCAGTGTCCAGAAATGCTGAGTCAATACTCTTCCTTCCACCCTCAGTGCTCCAGCCACTTTTCAGGTTTCTTTTTTAAACAAGTCAATAGTTTCTTCTCACACCTCTCTCACTGCCTGTAGAGGCCTCCCTTTACATCCACCTTGTAGCTGAGGAGACACTTCAGTTCACAGATTCCTGGTGCAAAAGCTTAAAACTGTTCCCTCAGAGCTACCACAATCTATTATTATGTCAGTTGCCCTGATGCAGTAAATATTAAACTAAAATTTCGCATGAAGAATTAGACTGTATGGTTTCACTGTGAGGTTTAGTGAACAACCTAACTCCCTCCTTCATAACTAGTAATAAATAGTAATAAAACCTTTGCTGTCATTTTAAAGAGTAGTGCACAATGCAGGTAAAACACTGCAGAACTGATTTTGCACTTATCAAACAGCAAGAAATGTAGTCATATTGCATTTCCCTGAGGAGTATTTTCTTTTATTTAGCCCCTTTCCTTCAAAAACCAGCAGAATTCAGTGACCTTCCAGGGACTGCAGCAGGATTCAGCGGTGCACTGCAATTCCTAGATGTTTTTTCAGAGAGGCCTGTGGTCCTTAGTTGGACCACTGTGGTTCTCCCTTTGTGCCCTGTTATTTCAGGAAAAATCCAACCAGACCCAATTTTTTGTGGCAGTATGGGCTCTAAAGTGAAGGCAGCTTCCATGTTTCCCTTGGATCTCCTTTTACAGACTGCTGCTTTGCAGACTCTTGTCTCACTTTGCTAGGACAGGACTCAGCAAATTTCCTCTCATTCAGGTGTTGCCACTGATCAGGTAGAAACTCCTTTGCTATATTTTGGACCAGATGCAAACAGGAATACAGCTGTGTTTTGCATTCCTGTAGAAGTTAATTTTGATCTTATTCAATCTTTTAGCTGCATATTCTTCTTGGAATGAAGCAGGGGGAAAAAAACCCACACTGATATGAGGTAATAAAAGAACAACAGAAGAACTTTCAGTTCGTATTGCTGCACATAATTTCTTTGTACTCCCGAATTCTGCCCCTGTCATATTGTCAATAGATGGTGGTTAGCAAGGCATCTTGAAGTTCAAAGCAGAGGTCTGTACCTTTGAAACGGAGTTGGAATAGAAAGCCAAAAAATTCTTTATCTAAATAATGGTGAGGATAGCTGACCTGTTGGAAATAAAAAAGTATTACTTCTAAAACTATCTGGAAAGATATCCGTTGACCTCAGTGGGTGCTTGCTCTGGCCTGAGGAATATCCAGGTAACTTTTGATGCTATCACATTTTAAATAAAAACCTTAAATGCCAACTGATTCAAGATTTCAAAGCATGCAAACCATTGGAACCCAGGTGTCCCTTTTAGCACTACTTTGCAGCTTCTGCAGTATCACTGAAATGGTCCAATGAGTGGAGTTTGAAAATAATGGATAATTTTAAAAGTCTTAAAAAAAAAATTAATTAGTTTTCATTTCTCCTACTTGCACCTGACAAATGAACATATTAAACTGTGAAGACTCAGGAGCCTCCAAAAGCCTTTGATGTGTATTAGAATAATCTAATAATTAACCTTAGGATTCACCAGCATGACGCATTGAGGTGAAGTGAAACAGTGCTTATGATGAAGGGAATTCCAGATCTGCCAGCCCTAAGGTACCAAGCTGGTTTCATTCTCCTCTGCCTTGCCACAGAGAGCTCTGAGCTCCCCTTGATCTACCTTTTGTTGCATTTTATTCTTGGTGAGAGGTTATTTTTTCAGTGCAGATTTTTTTAAACAGCCAGGCCCATCGTGTTTAAAAAGGCAATATTGAGAAATAACATTTGGCTTACATAATATGTATGTAAAAAGAAGGTATATTTTCTCTCTGGACTATTTTTGTCAGTACCTGATATCAGAGAGCATTGTTCAGCCCGGAGTAGCTATTAAATACTTGGTATTGATGTGGTTACCTGATCTAAGTGTAAGCCTTCCCTTTAAAGTGAGAAAGCCTATGCTCACAACTTACCCTGCTTCTTTGGCTAATACAGTGTGGATAGTAGCCTTACCTCTGTTCTAGAGAAGGACAATACTTCAGCTCCTACAAGTGCCATTGAAGAAGTGCCTGTTTTATGTTAATAAATTGCTCCCCTTGCCTTTAACTGCAAGCACAATGGTTCATGATAATGCAACTCCATATTTGTACTAGGGCCAGAAGTGGTCAATGGTTTTATGTACTCAGATTAAGTAAGTACTTTCATCCTGATTTTGTAATGTACTGGAAAGCTTTGATGCCAATTGGACTGAATGGTAACCGAGGGCATCAGCAGCTCCCTGAAAATGAACACTCAAAACCTGGAATTGATTAAGGAGTGGACATTCAAAAACCTGGGGAGCAGTTTCTGTTGTCTGTGACTCTCTGAGTGCTTTTATAATACGTTGTGGGAGCCAAGGTAGTCCCAGACTCACTGAAGAGGGCCACAACAATGATTGACCAGCCAGGGTCACTGTATCGCTTTCATTCACAATATGATTCAGGAGGGAGAGGGGTTGACAGAAATGTCTATAGATTTGTGCAGCAGCAGTACTGAGAACAAGCTTTAATCTACTGCTTAAAGACTACCTTTCTGTAAGCACATACTCTGTTACAGCTGCATGGACATTTCCAGAGCCCACTCCAGGGAAAATCAAAAGACGCACTAGAACAAGAGGCAGCGATACCACTTGTAGCGTGTTTCCACTTTCACAGATTGTACCTAAGTCTTTAAAGGGATGTCTAGGAGAACTCAGGGTGGGGAAGGATTGCTCTTGCTGAGCCAAGGAATGACTGACCAAGGAAGTAAAACGTTTTGAGGTCTCCTAATACCACCCCTTACCCTTGAACACCAAGTATTAATTTCTCAGTGTTAGCAGAGGTTGTGTTCAACCTATAGTTATGATGTTGTATTAGGAAAGGAGCAATATATGTGGCAATATATCGTGCTCTGATCCTTTCTTCTTTGTCAAGGATTCACCAACAGTGACCAACGTTTTCATCTGCAAAAAACTAATGAATTTCATTGTGCCTCGCACTGAGGGTAGAAGCCTCACAGAAGCTCTAGAAAGTGCTTCTCTAGAAAAAGAAAAGAGGAAAGCTGCTCGCTCGCTCTCTCTCAGACAGGCTACATTAAATATAGCTCCATTGTACACTTACTGCCTCTCAGTGCACTTCCAGGTCCAGATCTTCAAGATCACTGACACACCAAATTAATCCATAGCTTTTTCCAACACTTACAGTTCTCAAAGCATTTATGTCTTTTAAAAGCAATGCAGTTTATCCAAGCTAAATGTAATATGTTCGTTCTGTTGAAGCGAAGCAGCAGATTTATTCAAAATAGCACTTGTATTAGGGCAACCTAAGATACAACTGCCTGGGTGAAATTTCCTTCCATCTGTAGGGATACCAAACTGAGTCATACTGAAACTGAAGTTGTAGTTTATTCATTCCTGTCAAAGGAGCTCCCTTTCCTTTTAGTACTTGAACACAGTGAAAAGTCTTAGATGAACTGTAGTTAATAATGGTTTGGTGAACCTGGGAGGGCACTTCAAGCAGGGATATCTGCTTTTGACCATGTACTGTTCAATACTGTCACTGGTGATATGACCAATGGAGCAGGGAGAGTGCCTGTATTGCTTAAGAAGAGATGCAGCATTTGAAAGACTACATAGGATTTCAAAGCCAGGTGAGTATCTTCAGTTTGAAAGCAGCAAAACAGAGATTTGCAAAGGACAAGTGGAGCCTGGGAACGTGGGAATGAAGATTTAAAATGGGCTGGGTAGCAACTGGGCAGAAAAAGAATCTAAAGTTTACAACGCACCACAGATGCGTATGAGGCTGCTGCAAAAGAACAAATCTCATTCTGGGATGTTTTTAAGAGCACTGTTAGATGTAAGACAGAGGAATGAAATTATTCTGCTCTACTTGCCACTGGAGAAGCCTCAGTGGAAGTACTGTATCCAATTTGGGGCATTGCACTTAAAGGCAGGTGTCTACCAACTGGAGATAATCCATAAGAAAGCAGCAGTTTCTAACAAATGTGTCCTAGGAGGAAAGGCTGAATGAACTAGCCTTATTTCATTTCATAAAAGGGAAAGGAAGAAAGAAGGGTGATAATGATCTCCCAGTTTGTAAAAGTTTGTTCTAAAAAGGAGGTAGTCACTTATCCCCTGAGTCCAAGAGAGGAAGGCCCAGAAGAAATCAGCTTGTTTTGCAACAAATGAGATTTAAGTTATATATAAGGAAGAAAAATCTAGTCACAACATTTATGAAAGCATTAGAGCAAAATAACAAGATGCAAGTCAAATTTCAATTAGTGAAGATTTTTAAGGACAGTTTAGGCTTAGGTATGGTGGCTTACATATAATTGATCCTTGTTCTTTGAAGGGTTAGGAAGAAGATGACCTCCTAAGTTCCCTTCCAACACTGAAATTTCAAAAGGGTGAATTCCACCCTTCCCCTTCTCTGTGCAAAGATGTAGAGTCGGGATTCAGAGGCGGTGTTGTGATGGCTAATAAAACCAGTCATTTAACTTTAATTATCTTTTGCTATGTGTGCTTCAAACATGCTGTCCCATATCATGGCATCGTAGAGGTTGACAAGAAACTTGGACCCAGGACAGCAATTGCTGCAAGGTTAGGAGTTAGAAGAGATTTATAATCCATATCGCTAAAATTTGAGAGTCTGAATTTCTCCTGGTTGCCTAATGTCCATCTAAAACACTATTTAGAAACATATTCTGATGCTATGATATTTCCTTTACTGTTCTCACTGGGGGAAAAAAAAAAAAAAGTCAATTCTCTGTGAGAGGATCAGGGCAGATTGCCTGCATAAACTGCACCAACTTTCAGACTATGGGCTGAGACTGTTTTTTTGTTTGTTTTTTTTTTTTTCCAAAAGTCCTAATGGATTTCTTGGATTTGAAAATTTTGCCTTGAGATGAAATCATACTGTCATGCAAAGATATATCTAATCAGACCAAAACAGCCAGCTAAAATTCACAGGATGACTTTCTACAGCAGAGATCTTCCACAAGAACATCTCTGCCTTTCATAGGCTACAGGAGCAAGTGAATATGAAAAGGCAAACTCGAAAATGTTTCCCCTCTAGTTATTCAGCAGACAAACATGGAATCTCTGAATCAGCCCATTAAAGCCTTTTTCCAATCAACACATACTAATGATTGGGAAGGCCTGGAAAGTGTTACGTAGGATTATTCTGGAAATTGCTGTCTGAGGCTGCCTTAATCTGGATATGACTGCTTTTGAATAGGGATGTGTAAGTCACTATCAATTTTCATCAAGTTGGCCCAAGCCTGTTTATCCTTTTGCTGTATGTGATGACACGCATTGCAGCCTAGGTGAAAATGTCCCGTCCGCCTCCTAGAAAAGCTTAATAATTTATTTGTAGCCCATCTCATTCTAGACTAGTGCACACTGCTTATTCTCTGTGCTGCACAGCCGGCTCTTAAAGCAGCAGTACTGCGTGCTAGAAACAGCTTTGCCTGACATCCCCCCGTTTTTCATTATATTGATATGTAGCCAGTGTGTGCTGTTAACATTTTCAAAACAAAACAGAATGAAGAATCGATACTGGGGGTGTTTGGGAGAAATGTCATGACCTTGATTACAACTGGTACAATTCAGCAACTGAGCTGCAAAAGCAATTTCACCCCCGTACCACCAAGGTAGGGATGTAGAGGAAACAAGTTGCTCACTATATAACTTTTATATAGGGTGTTAGGGCTGTGAAACTAGCGGCAGTTCATTAGCTTTCTTCTCTTTTGTTGTGCTGAGCCCCTCTTTGCTGTGTGATAATGCATTTGGCAAAGGAAAAATAATGTTTCTCCTTTTTCTCTCTTTTAAGGAGTTTATGGCTCTGTTTTACCAGACCAGTACGTTGCTGCACTCTACCAAGAAATGGCTCATGTTGCACCTGAAAGCACGGTGGGCTGAATGAGGTGACGTCATGTAGTCTCACTCCTCAGGCGTTCTGTTGTTTGCTTGCTTGCTTTTCTACCTGAGCAGGCAGTCCAATATTCAGCTTCAGGCTGTAATCATCAGCTCTACATCCAGGTCTTTAAGCTCTTAGGGTGCAGCTGGTCCATGATTCAGCAGTTCTGCCTGCAGTAGGTTTGCGGGATCAGGTCCCTTAGCACCGTAGTTGCAGCTGTCCTGTCTGTGCTGCTTCCAGTAGCAGCCAGCTGCTGTGCTGCAGGGGCATCCCATCACATGCTGGTTACATTGCTGCTGGTCGGACACCTCCTGAAATCTGACTTACCTCTGTCTTTATCCCCGCCACCACTTTTAAAGCGTAATTTTACATGATTTTTAAAAGTACCGCTCTTGCTCTCTGAGCACTGCTGAAGACCTGGAATTCAGAAGCAGGTGATCATTTCTAAGCTACACAAGATGGTCTGGGACTGCAAAACTGAGCTGCAGGGCTGCACGTACAGTCTCACACCCAAACCTCCCCCTTGTATCAAATAAAATTACTGAATGAAGAAAAGAACAGACTGACAGCTTCGATAACTAGAGGGGCTATCCAGGGCTGGATAACTTTGCAACTATGCAGGCAGAAGGAGTGTTTGGCTTTTTCACATTATTAAGTTTGCAGTGTCTGACATCTGTGAATTTCCCATCCTCTGCCTCAGCTTTTTTGCACTAAACTGCACTTCCTCAGATCGTCCAGGCATTTTCCCTTCACTGTCTCCCTCCTCTTTCAGAGGCCTTCAGGCATGGCAGTGTCCCTTTCTACAGTACACTGTGATTTTTAAGGTTTTGGTCTTCTGTACTAAAGGACCTGAAATTCTGCAGTCTGCTTGGAAGGTTATAGTGTCTTGGGACAGCTAGGGACATGTAAGCATTCTTTATGGACCTCAGATTTTGCCTGCGACTTACGAGAGTGGGCTAAGTGGCCATTTCTAGACTCCACGAGGTTACTCCTCACCTCCCTCATTCCCCGCCTTGCTGTTTTGGTAACTTAATAGTTATCAAACCCATACATTTTTAAGCTAATGTCTGGACTGATGATCGGTGTCTTCTATAATGCAAGGTTAGAGAGCAAGCAAAATTCATGTGCCATTACAGGGTAATAGATCCTAACATTCAGAGAAGCCAGGTTACCTTTTTTTCCTCCATGAACTTGACTGTTCTTTCAGACCCAGGCCCAGGCTACGTTCTTCCTGATAAACTAAACAGGGCCAGGGCATTTTTCCTTTCCCTGAGTAGCCAGGCAAAACCATACCTACATAACTATATTTTCTTAGCCTCCAAAATAGCCTCAACCTGTCAACTGGGACTGATCTCTGGCCCGTGCTAACTCCCAGCTGTGCCCAGGCATTGCTTGTGAGAGAACCAGTTGGCCCGGACCAAACAGCAGCAGGAGCCATGCCAGCGACCCGACCGTATGGGCACCCACGCGCCAGGCCGGGGGCCGTGCTCTGTGTCTGTCTGCTTTGTCAGTACAGACATAGCCTGAGGGAGCCAGGGACAGCCGATCCTGATGTATGGACATATCAGAAGGCCAGCAAGAGAGACAAGCCCACAGATCCTGAAGAAAGGTTACATGACTATGTGAAAATGCAGACACACATCTTCTAGGCAGCTCGTATGAGGAACGGTAGCAACAGCTGTACAGTGGCACAGGCACTAGCTTTGCTAATAGCCAGAGGAGACACAGAGGGTCCTCAGCAACAATATGTTCTGATTTACATTTTGTAGAGCCAGTGTTGTTGCACTCTCAGTGCTTTTTGTGCCTATACCAGTCTCGACAACGTAGCAGAATTATACTAGCTCATGCTCTAACTGAGCCCTCATTTTGCTGCAGAGACAGCACAAATGCTGGATTGCCTACAGTGCAAGCAGGAGCTGCCTCATAAGCACATATTGGCTCAAACTAGAGGTCCCTTTAGCCCATTTCTCTGTCTCTCGTAGTGGCCCATAGCAGATGCTCAGGGACTAGCAGGGCATACATCATATATCCCAAAGACAGCAGCTGAGCAAATCTGGGACAAGGAAGACTTGAATGAAAAAGTGTGTTTATCGTTTTAGAGTTTGGTTTTTGTCCATGTGCTCTGGCAAAGGGAAAGAGTTTTCTGTTTACATGCATCACATCACTCCTGCCATAAAAGCAAATGGCTTTTTCTGGCCTGTTGCAATGCAACAGCAGAAGTGTTACCATCCAAAGCAAACTGTGCTATATATTCCTCCACAGTTCTGCCCCTCCACACAAGTGTGACATAGCCCAGGTCCTCACTAAAGCCCGTTGAAGCAAGTGAGAGGCCTTGCTTTTTGGTTGTTTTGTAGCAAGATCTATAATAGGAATCAGGTCTTGCGGCACCTTCGAGTCTGGGGGTCACCTAGGGGACCAGGATCCACAAAGTTAAATATGGTCCAGATCAGGCTGAATACAGAGCAGCGTCCTCCAGCATCCTTTTCCTCCAGCACAACCCAGATGAGGAGCACTCTGTGCTCTCAGATATCTCTGCTCTGGGACTGGGCCCCACACATCTCCGTGTGGCCCCAGAAAGCCCTGCAGCCCTTGGCTTTTCTGCAGAAACCCTGTGAGCCAGCCCTGCTACCACCCCACGGGCCCCAGTTTTCTCCTTGCTCTGGGGGAGCTGATGGCAGATGTCCCATCATGCGTGGAAGAGAGCACCTGGGAGTGTCCATCCACTCTGCAATATTCTGTTTTTTCTCAGAAATCAGGAGAAAACAGAGCAGGCCAAAGGGGTTTGCCTGAAGATACAGGAGTTTCTACTACTACTGCCTGAACCCACCCCCAAGAACCATGTCTAACTAACAGATGGGAAAGCAGGCAGGAAGGTGGGTGAAGCAAAGAGGAAGGAGAAAGGTGTTAATGAAATAAATCAATTTCCTAGGACCTAATGACAACAGCATGCTTACACAGCTAAGCAGGACCTTTGGGGATCCTCCTGTAACATGTTGATCACCCTAAAAGAGCGTCAGCAATTTAGTAGATTTTACTCTTTGTCTCACTTTTCTCTCCTTTCCAAACCAGTGATCCTCAAGCTTTGCCAATAACATGGTAAAACACAGCCACAACCCATGCAGAGATAGCTCCTGCCCATACATGTGTACGTGGAGAGTGTTTTCAACTACTTCTGTGTTTCTGCCCTGGTTGCTCACTGGAAGAGTTGGGTTAAAATAGCACATTTCTGAGCTTTATCTCAATTAAAACTTCAGTGAGTGGAATGCTGCAAACCTTCAAAACCACCATGGTTTTGAAGCTGCCTCTGTGCCTCACTGATTGTTTCACTATCCCCCAACAGT
The DNA here is from genome assembly GCF_900496995.4 of Aquila chrysaetos chrysaetos. Lineage (NCBI taxonomy): Eukaryota > Metazoa > Chordata > Aves > Accipitriformes > Accipitridae > Aquila > Aquila chrysaetos. The sequence goes on from NC_044007.1 coordinate 39,512,671, forward strand.
CCTGCAGCCCACATCATACACATAGCCAGTATTAATTGCCTCATTATAACAAGATGGACAAAGCTAGTGCTGAAGAAAAGAGCAGAAATTATAGAAGGTAGTGTTACAGCCTGCCAGCCTGCCAGCCCTCTATTTTATTTAGCCTTTTGGAGTCCCCCCAGCTAAAAGGGTGGCCAGACTCATGCTGGAGGCTTGCAAGCCCCAAGCGTGAGCGACATCACTTTGCCCAGACTTAAAGCAGAGAGCCATAAGCACCTGTCTGTCCTCATTACCATTCAAAATGGGGCAGTTCGATACAGCTGTACTGCTGATGCTTTTGTGTCAGAAGGCTCATCTCCTGTATGTGCCCTACAGCCTGTCTTATGCATGTGACTGCTGCCCCTGAGCATGGGCTGGGTGCGGGGAGGGTCAGACTCTTGTGTGGCTTGTGCCAGCCTGGCCCTACAGCACGAAGTCACGATGCCTGCAATTGTTTCACACCATCCCCTGGCGTGCTCAGGCTTCTTCCTCTGAGGGAAGTGCATGTCCTGGAAGAACAAGGGGGATGGACACCTGATTAATATCAGTGCTGGGCTACGAATGTCCCTCTGAACGCTGTCAGCGTCACTCAGCGAGGTTTGCCTCCCTACAGTCAGCACCTCTGTGCTCAGCTGAGCCCTTAGCTCAGTCCTCTTGCCCATTCCCTGTTCTCTTTATGCTCTCAACTGCCTTGTCTTTCTTTTTTCTTTCCCTGCCTCTCCCCATTTCTTTTTCCTTCGGGACTTCTCTCTGCCTCTCCCCTTCAGGCTTCCTGTCTCCCCTCCAAGCCGGCACTTCCGACAGCAGGAATTTCGAGATATAGCATGCTCATACATTTTGTATTAGCTCTAGGGGCTCTTAAGCCTTCTGACTTCATGGGGTTACAGAAACTAGCAAGCACTATAGCCCAGGAATGCACCTGGAAGTAAGAGAAAAGGAGGGGGGGGAATTAAATGCTTAGCAACAGGAATGCCACACTTTTGAAGAATTAACTAGCTATTCATTCAATTGGAAAGGGTTATTGCATTAAGAACTCACACTAGAATTAAGGGGGGAAAAAAGCACTTGCTGGCTAAAGGCTGAGGATAAACCCAACATTTCTTTATCACTGCCTAGGGAAAAAAAACCCCTTAATTACAATACTTGTCTTTGAATAATATTTCAGTCATAACAGCACATTTCTCAGATTCTGCATGATAAGTGCATTAATATTTATTCATTTTCTATGACCTTTAGATAATTCCTAAGGGTCCTATTTTGCTAGCGTTGATGGTTGCTCACTTTCTATGCTCCTTCTGTACACTGGTCCAAAGCTTGATCGCCATACATCAGCATCATTCTTGCCTTTGGAATCCTATTCCTGTGAACGGGGTGAACAATATTTGGAGCTGACTTTGTTCTCAAGCCTCAAAATTAATCTTTAGGGGCAGAGATCTTCTGCCATGGTAGACACTGGTGGGCCTCAGGCTGACCTGAGGCTATTCCTTTTGAAACTGGTGGGACTGGGAAAGACTTTCAGACACCCTTTTTACACTAGTTTTCCTTGCAGTCTCAAATATTTGTCATTTATTGATATTTAATTCCCTTTGTCAACTTTAATCCACATCCTGCTTGCCTTACACAAGGGGGCTACTCTGGAGACTGCAGGAGTAAGACTAGCTCACTTTGATTTCACTCATTTTACTTTTTAAAAATACGTGTATTTGCACTTCTAACATCTTAGAAGTGCTTTCTAGACTCTAAAAACTAACTAAAATACTTAGAATTTGTCTTCTTCACCCACTGGCATTCAAAGTGAAGGGGGTTTTGGTGATTTTTTATAATGTCAGCAATGGCTAGATGAGCATTTTTTCTTAATGTTAAGGCCTTCTTTTCAAAATATTTGGTTTCTATTAAAATGTTAGTATATCAAATTACAAAAAACTCTATTGGCTTCCAGTTATAAAAATAGGGTAGAGGAAACTGAGTATTCAGACACTGGCACCTGGCTTGACTTTACAGAACTCATTTACAAATTGTATTTTGAGCGAAATGACTTTTTTATTTATAAGTCTGGGCTAGATAAGATCACCATCCTCCAAATAGTCTTCAGGCAAAGACAAGTCTATAGTCCTCCACCTAATGTCTGTGTGCGTGTTTGCAAAAAAACAGAGCACTCTGTATTTCTAGAAGCAAGTGCATGTGAATGAGGCCATGTCTCATTCCTTCTCTTTGGTACACCAAATACTAAACTCCTAATCATATTGTTCAGTCTTTGGGGATAAAAATACAATTCTGAGAGGAGTGTAAATGCCCTTTATGCAAAGAAAAGTCTCTTATCTGCAGTAATTTGGTGAATAGGCTCTGTGATGATATCTGAAGTGCTGTGCTTCACCCACAGAAACTCTGCCTCCCACCTTTATTTTTTGGCTCAGTAATTTCAAGAACTTTGAGTGATAGCTAGGCATAGAGATGCCAACATGGGACTTTTATTTGTATATCAGTGGATCACAGTCTCTTTTTCAACTAAACAATTTAGAAAAACAAAAGACACTATCTTTCTGGATGGTTGTACTTCTTTCATAAACAACGTCAGTAGATAAGGGCATATTTCTGTCCTCAGCTAAGGAGTATTTTATCATGAAAAGGTATCAAACTATTATCTAGTCATGCACTTGTCCCAGTGCAAAAAAAAGCTTTTTGAAAGCTGAAGGAGAAAAATGCCACAACCTTAGTATTCAAAAGTCTTCTACTGACAATACAGGACAGTAGTGACATTTTAAAAATAGATAGTGAGTTTGGTTTTTTTGTAAATACAAAAGATACAAATCTTGAGATCCAAATGAATTTCCACTACATTTACAAACCAGGAGAAATCCAGACTAGCTGTGATGATCTCAGCGAGGAATATTCAATGAGGCAAGAAGGAAGGGGTTTTGCTTAGAGCAGATACTAGTTTCAAGCCTGCTTTGGACTTTGTACATGAGCTTGGATCTATAATCTGATTTTCAGCTGTTCTTAATATTCACAGGAGTTGGAGAATTTTCTTTAGAAACTGGAGCGGTCACTACTCCCCCATTCTAGGCACTAAATTGATCAAACCCATTTCCAACACAGGAGTCCCAAATCCCTCCCAGACCTCAGAGCCCAGACGCCTCAGAGCACTGAAATGATGGATCTCTTCCCAGGAGCAGATTACTAGAGCATAAACACTGTGAACACCTATCTAGCAGCATACCAATCACTGATGCCGTATCTGGAAATGAATTCAATATATTCGATTGTTTCAGAGCATCTTATTTCAAAGACAAAACACAAGATTGCTCCCTCCTGTACGTAAGAAACAATATTCAGACTGACACAAATAAACATATGACAGGTATCATAGGTACAAATCTCCCAGTATTTGTCTCACTGGGAACAGCCACTGTCTCTTGGCTCCCAGGTAGCAATATCCTGATGAGAACCTACCTCAGTGACCAGCAAAGTATGATATGACATTGGGACTGAGAGCAGACATGCTTCACATGTAGTTCAGTATGCAGTACAGCCTTCCTTTTAATCACAAGGAAATCTAAATTCACAGCCACCATGAACATTAAAGGGAGGTGAAAATCCATCATTAACCCATGCACTGGCTTTCTCCTGGCTATATTGATGAAGGATAAACACAGCAACCTTGACTAATATTTTATTTTAATTACAGTAAAAGTAAATTGCAATTAGCACACAACACAGGGAATTAACAGAAAATTAAACAAGTTCTATGTATAAACCTGTAAAACCACTCTGAGGCAATTTGAATTCTTCATCAGGCTGGGGACTGTACACATATTTCTTTCTTTATTTATTTTATTGAGTGCTCATGTTTCATTCCCGAGCAGGCCTGCATGTATTGATTCGATCTCATGTTCAGTGAAGTGTGTATGTGCAAATGTCTAATGGGAGAGCAGACCTGAAAGATAAAGTGATCTTTTTTTGGCCAAACCACACACCCTTGGAGATTTGCCTGGCCCAAAGAGGATGTTATTGCACAACTGGCACAACCTCTTTTTGAAGCCTAGAGGGGAACTCATGAAACAACATTTGTGCATTGCAGCTGAGAAAAGCTCTAATTTGTACTGCTTATCTCTGATCCATGCACAACAGATCTGAGAGGAGGATTTTGCCCTTAATTTGTTCCCTGGTGTCTACACATTTTGAGTGTGTTAGATCAATGAACGATGCTACATTCCATATGTGCCACAACACGTAGACCTAGCTAGGTACACTGAAGATGAAGAGGCAGCCTCAACTTTGAACCTCCCGTTTGTAAAACAACTTTAAACATTAGGCAGATGACTTTGTGAAGTGAATTAATTAGCAATAAAGACCAAAGGCACATTCTGTGTGAATAAACAACATAGATTTAGATCTTAGTTAAAACTTAGTGAATGTCAACTAATAAGGAGGTCTGTGGAGTCTGTCAGGCTTTGCAAATCCTGGTTTTCTGAAAGGAAAACTATTACTGCTCTTAGCAGAAAATGCCTATATAATGTTTGAGTCTGTGTGGTGGAGTGAGACCTGCAGCTCCAAGATTCAGCATCTTTAGCTTTCTGTGGGAAAGATCTTTTTATAGCTGTTTTTTACTTAGCTAGGGGTTTCTCCAGGGAGGGCAGGAGGGCGTTAGCTCAAGAATTCACTTGATAGATTTCAGATCAGCAGCTAATCTGTCACTTCTAGGGGTGACAATGACAGGAGGGAAAGACTTCTTAATTTATTCATAAAATACTTTATCTGTCGATTCCATTTATTTAGTTCATTCTTCATAGGTAAAAGTATTGAAAAAAGGAAATTAATCCTGACCTTGGAGGTGAGAGGCAGAATGCTGATAACTCCAGCTCTGGGGGCATGAGTAGGCCAGGACTTTTTGCACCCAAGAGTGTGAAAAACATGATAGACTGATATTATCTCATGCATTTTACCCCTTGAATTCTTGTTGATACCACAATACCACAGAGGCTTTACTGACCTATTAGCAACACTTACTGGATGCTCATATTCAGTATAGCAAGTCACATACCTTGTTTATTATTTTTGCATAGCACAAAGAAGCCTGTGGTACATTTTGTCTGTCTTTGTGCAATAGTTGCCAGTGAACAGATTACATCATGTCAGAAATGCCAGAATTTTCTGAAGGAATTTTTCATTCAGTTTAAGAATTGACATATATTTTTCAGTGAGCTGCAGCTTCTTTTCAAGTTCAACATAGCCTTGAAAGAATTCTTGAATGATTTGCTGGGCAAAGACTCTGAACAGCAAGAATTCATTGGCCAAACCCCAATATAATTTTCTGTCTTTGATGAGTGTTGAAAAAGCACTTAGAATTTAATTTCACTAGGACCTTTATGTCCTTAAATCTTAGGTGATGCAACATACTATTTATGGAAGACAGTATGATTCCATGAAATTACAGTTTGATTTCATAATGCTAATATGGAAGTGTTTTGTTGCTAAAAGTTAATTCCTCATAACAAGATAGAGTCCACTTATTTAAGCACACTGAGGTACTATAACTTTTCTTTTAATTGAAGACTTTTTCACCAGCAAACCCCAGATGCAATCCTTAGCATAAATGTCAGAAACATGGAGTCTGTGCAAAGTAGGGTATGAAGACTGGAGAACTTAACACAGTCTGTCAGTTAATGGAGTGAGCTTGATCAGGAACTGAATACCTCATTTACTGTTTTCTGAGGTGGTAGATGCCCCATCCCTGGAAACATTCAAGGTCAGGCTGGATGGGGCTCTGAGCAACCTGATCTAGTTGAAGATGTCTCTGCTGATTGCAGGGGGATTGGACTAGATGACCTTGAAAGGTCCCTTCCAACCCAAACCATTCTATGATTCTATGATTCTGCGCTTCACAAGCTCCTTGTCCACTTCAGCTGGTCTTTACCGACAGTCCCAGCCTTTCTTTTTCAGAATTCAATCTTCAAAGTTCAGATGGTTTGTGGTGATGAAGCATATATAGTTTGGATCATATGTAGATTTTTTACAGCTACATCAAACCTTATTAAAGGGGAAATCTTCAGAAAATGGACCTCTAAAGAGACCCTAAGGTATGCTTTTCAAAGGCATATAATTTGACCAAGTTTGAGTTTGTTTTGCTGGATCTTTTTAGTATATCTGTAAAAAGTACATCTTTATATGAGATTGCTTTCTTTACCAGGTGTCACAACTTTACACCAAAGAACGGAAATGCTAGCATTTCTCACAATATGGCTGTGAAAATGGACATAACAGCATCCCCTTCCTTAATCTCATTCTTGGAACGGCAAATACATTTTTAGCTAACCTATTTGTCAAAAAGACGGAAAAAAGGGGCAGCTAGAGGCGTGTGTTTGTTGTGAAAAACATAGGTTTGTTTTTTAAATATAGCAAAAGACCGTAGCACCAGCAAACTGAGAGCTACCATGAAAAGGGAAGGGTTTCACCATGTGAATTTCAGATAAATTCTTAAATTGTGGAGCTTTCTGCTAATAAAACAATCTCTCTCAGGAGATATAGGAACAGAAAGTAACAGTACATTGCATGGCTGATACAGCTTGGCAGCACTGGGGACAAAGCTAGAGTTTTCTGTGATCACTTTACATTTTTGTTGTGTGGCTTTCAGTTTTCCTCCTACAGAAGAGCAGGACAGGGAGGACTGTGCACAAATTAGACCCATCCCAGTCCAGAGCTGGGATGCAGCTGAAGTACAGAGCAGGACATGTAAGCTGGGAGCTGTTCCCTGATCCCACAGTTTAGCCAGGGGCAGAAAGTCTATATATATTAGCCTTCATAATTAGCCCTCAGAGCCCTTCAGCCTCTTGTTTGCTTTTTCTTCATCCACCATTGCTCAAATCGAGTTTTTCAACTCTGTTTCCTCAATCTAGTGTTTTTCCCTAATTATTTGCCTTGAGCCTATAGTATCTGAAATTGCTACATGGCCTCCAGCTCAAATATTTGTCAGGCCCAGCATTCTGTAATATCTAAAACATATGGGAGCAAATGCACTCAATACTGCCAACGTGACTTACGTTCAGTAAGTTCAGTACACACCTGCAACCAAGGTAGTGCAAGAAGACAGTATTTATACTAAGGTTTAAAAAAAAAATTGCTGTTTTAAAGAGGACGGAAAGAAATGTGTATTTAAATGTAAGTCATGATTTAGTTATTGATTTATCTACTCAGCTATGCATGAATATATCATTAGGAGTTGTTAAACCAGATTCTCAGTGAAAGCTTTGTTCTTTGAATTAGCCTAATGGTCACAGTGTCTATGAATATATAATGTGAGGGTTTAGATATATAAAAACATAAACACTTATATGCCCATGCATGAATATGTACATGTATTTACAAATATATACATGGAAAGCTGATGGAAGAGAAACAGAGCAGCTGAAATTACTTCCACATCTTCATTCACAGGTCTCTGTGTGTCAGAAAGGGCCACCACTGCTGGCTTCATGTCAAAAACTACTCCATGAGTGGCGAGACCTCCAAGGGTCTTTGTGTCAGTGCAAACCAGAATTTTGGAGGAACTTGCTGTGACATTCAGGAATCTAGTTTCCATTAATCTGTGAGATGATTAAGCAGGTAATGACCATTGCTGTTAATGCAAGTTATGTATGTAGGGCCCTACGTGACTTAGTGGGAGACTGTACTGTAAACCACACTTTATTTGCAGGTATAAGGATCACACCGTAATTTAATTAAGTAATTAATCAAATTAATAAAATGGGGCATAATAACTCATCTGCATGGGAAAATTAATGTTAAAATGCTAAAAATGAGGAAAAAATCAGCACATGTCTGGAGAGACAAGGGAGAAATACAAGAGGTAGAGAGTGGATTTTCCTCACCTCTGTAGGCAGTAAAACTCATAGTGAAAGCCCAACAGCAGGGCTGCTCACCAGGCTTCACTTGCAGTAGCAAAAATCACAGTGGGATTGCTTTTTCACTGGTTTTGCCCTCTGGCTTTTCAGAAACAAATGGTTGTGACTTCCAGCTATACCACCTTACTTCTACATCTCCTCTTTGCAAAGCATATTGCAGCAGATAGCTCCTCCGTCTGAACAATTTGCACCTTTCCTTCCTTGTAGGACGCCAGGCAGAGCTGTACAAATGGTTATGATTTATCTATTTTGCAGCTATTCAGCAGCACCTTTTTGCATAAATAACACACAGACCTAGCCACAGACCTCTCTTGACTGCTGCCAGAGTTTGCCAAAGAAGAACATCTTTTTGCAGAGTGAAGGAAAAAATGGTGGTTTTTGCTTTCTCAGGGTTTCTTCCTAGACATTTCTGCTCCTCTTGGGTGATTGGATCTGTATGAAGGCCCGAGAAAAGAGGAGCACAGTTCAGAAAATGAAAACAAGGGAAAATAAGCATAATTTGTAATTTCAGATTTACTGAAAGATGTAAGGAAAAAGAAGTGTCAGGATCTACCTTGTCCCCATCTACAGGTCCTTGGCCATAAGACAATTCAGAGAAGAAAGCTTCTGGGGATGGTGATAACACTCAGGCTGCACGCAGAAAATGGATGGCCCTCAGACTGTAACATGGATCCAAAATCGGTGTGATTTCCAGGTACTGAAGAGCTACATTAGATGTCCCACTTTGGTTTCTAAATTTCTTGCCACAGAAAAGTCATTTTTAAAAAAGCAGGCTAACCCAAGTCACATATTGAGTCATAAAATAATTATAGTCAATTCTTTGTATTGACTCATCCTAAGAGTTGATTCCTTTATGCTGGCTGAAGAGTGTTAATTTTTGACCACTTTAGAAATATACTATTAAATGTACCTTGCTGGTAAATGTGAAATACTTGCCATAATATGGGAGTGGGTCTGAGAAACTGAATAATAAATTTATAATGAGAGATACAAGCGAGGCAGGTGTTTTGGTTAAACACAGAAAGAACGGATCATGCTGGATTTTAATTTTCCTTGTTTGGGAACTACATGATTGTGCCAAAGACACACACATATATATATTTTAAAAATAATTGTTCTTTTTAAATTAGATAAAGAAAACCCCATTCAGTTTTGCTTTCAAAATCAGAATATTTCACTACTTGTATTTATATTCATTGAATTTCAGGGTTAAATTTCAGAAACAGTAGGATACTCACTTTGATCCTAAGATTAGAAAAACATCTACTCTCATTTTTTCCAGCACTGAATTGAACACAAAATGCATTCTGAAAATTCAGTTGGCCTTTTCCAGCCAAATTTTTTTAAGCATGTCTGTTCATTGTAAAGCTGAGGAAATGCGAAGAGAATGAAGAGTGCTGAGGATTTTTTTTTTATATGTCTGCAAAGCATTTTTATCATTTTCCTTTGAAGTCTCTGCAAGTTATCTAGTGTTTGTGTTAACTTTCTATATGAAAAGAGAAACTACTTTATCCTCCTAGGAGCCATTTTAAACATCAGAGAAAGTGAAGAGCAGGAATGAAATCTACCTGACTAAACAAAGCCCAGCACAGAAAGTGCAGCCATTGTAAGGGTTTGTTTTAAATTCTGACTTGACTCCTGCAATAGAGCTATCCAAATTCAGCTCCTAAATAAGTGAACACTGCAGCTCCCACTCCAGTGAGTGAGATTTCTCTCTGCATGCCTCAAGGTACCTTTTGGCTTATAACCAATAGATTTCAGAGTAGCATCCATGGGGTAAAATAAAAAAATGCAGAAATATAGGTAGGAACAGTATTTATAGCATCTTTCATGATGACTGCTTAGAAACAGAAGGAATTTCACTGCCTGCTAATGGGTTTGATGAAACTACAGCAAGTTCTGCATCTGTTCCTCTGGTTGGTCCTATAAGGGAACACAATGCTCAACTTAGTTTTGTTTTCAGTGGAAGATAATCCCTCTGTTATTTCAGCCTTAATACAAGACACTCCAACATGTTTATTTTAGGATTTCTTAGATTTGTTTGTCCCTAAAAAACAGGGGAAGAATAATTAGGTGTAGGGGATTTAGTCTTTGCAACTCAAATGTCACAGAAAGTCATAAAAGTCCTGCCCTTCTGTGCTTGATTTCCTGATGATATATGACACATATGTCTGCCTAATTTAGTGCTTATTAAAGGAATAATGTTAATGGTTAAGGAGTATGAAGCCTTAATTAGATATTGCAAGCAGCTAACTACCGTAGCAAAGAGAGCCCTTTATTCTGTATTTACTGCAAACATACCAGAATGTCACCAATATCATCTGAGAAGACTAAAGTCAATCCAGCAGCTGCAAACAGTTGTTAAAAACTAATGTGTTCTATGTAATTTTAAAAAATTGATAGTTGATTTTATTCCCATGTGGACGTTCATTTTTTAATGAGACTCGAAAAAAGAATAATTATGGGAGATTTTAGATGGAAAAGAACCTATTAAGAAGGACACTCAGGATCAGTTCAGCAGTTTATTTGGAATCACTTCTCAATTTGAGCTCCTGTACATTTATTAAAGAGGTTGCATTAGTTTATGTATCTACTTCAGAGTTAGAGTTGGTGGAATGATGCAAGAAATACATTTGCAATATAGTCACAAATGAATGACCATAGATTTGTTGCTACTCTTGCCACCATGACAGAAGATATTTCCAAATATTTGTGGCCCAGTATTCACAGTATTCAAAACAGTGTCTGTGAATCACCAATATTCTCCAAATTTGTACCTGAAGTAAATTGTTCATTACTCACTGTTCATTATTTGTTAGTCATAACTCATTATCTTTTGTTAAAGTTTCAGTCAGCTAATCAAGAAGCAGAAAATATACTGTATGACCAATAACATCCCACAAATAATGATTAATCAAAATGAGCAGTTCATGAACAGCACAGTGACTAAAAATCATTCAGCTGAACCAGTTATCAAAGACATACAATACTAATGTATTGACACAAATCAAGAGTGGTTCGTGAATGAGTCATGAACCAAAAGCCAATTTAATTTGGGGGTCCTAATAGCACTAGTAAATGAATGTTTTGACATAAAATACTAAGTTTAAGTGTCACATTCCCCTTTCTTTAAAAACTGTTTCTGTGTGCCTTATCAGAGTGAACTGGGCAATTGCAGCTGGCTGTAGAATTGCCACTGTCTTTAGTGGGAGAAAAATTAGCTCCTGTATGTGTTTTATTAAGACCACTTGGCAGTTAATGTTTCTTTAGTTTGTTTTCTCTGTGACTTCTTGTTCCCATGGATCTCATCCTGGGTGTCACTTACCTTTTGGCATTTTTTATATTGTTTTAGCAGAAACCCTGTTTTGTTGATTGAATGATGCAAACAGGCATTTCTGGGACTGAGAATTTGACTCTATATTATGGTTCTAGTCACACATTTAAATTGACCTTTTTTGTATGAATTCTAAGTAAAGAATAATTTTATTATCTTTTGGCTATATTTCAAAACTCTATGTCTCAGCATTTTGAAAGACCAAAATTCCCAGAGTTGATGGAGATCCATTATATGCATTAAGATATTGAATGGATTATCTACTCCAAATTAGGCTCCAGTAAGTCATGGTACTTAGTAAGTAAGTAAGTAAGTAAGTAGGTACTACATCTGAAAAGGAAGTGGTTAAACTTAAAGATGTTCTGAAAAGAATGAGCAAAATACAAAGACACAGGGTTTACCATGGAGCTCTCCAAGACATTACCGTGATCTGTGAATTACGTGACTTTGGGGGCTCCAGTTTAAATTTGATGTAATTCAATTTATTAAAAATGACAGTGGGAAGATATGGTTTCAACCAATTATATTTAATTCTTTTTCCCGAGGAAGCTGATCATGCTGCATCGTGCAGTTCCTTTTCTAGAGCAGCTACACTGAGATGTCCTGAAATTCTACTTCCAACTGGTAAATCCAGAAATGACTCTTTGAATCAGCCAGGTCTCGTTAACTCAGAATTGCTGGAGTAAGAAAAGCCAAGAGCTTTTAGCATTGTCTAAACAGATTGTGCCATTATTTACCTGGAGAGAGCATTCTTATTTTTAGGTCATATCTAGAGATCTGTAGGGATAAGAGACCATAAGCATCATAAAATTTAGGGCTAAAGGAGGAGAACACCTGCTGTTATCATTGCATGATGTCTAATAATATCCTGCTGAAAAGCCTCTTGTTTTACATGTGAATATACAACATTATTGTCATACTTTATGTGAACACACATTTTCCACAATATTTCATTAGACATATTTTTGCAGTACAATACTGATGTTTTTAAGTAGCTTCTTGGAACTTCAAAGAAAAACCAAATAGCAGCATACATATTTATAGCTATAAGCCATATATAGTGCATGTTACACTGTGTTTGCAATGTAGTAAATGCCCTTTAAAGAATAAACAAGGTCAGTAATATTAAGTGAAGGTATGCAAATCATAAACTTAATGCACCTGGTACCTAAATCTGAAAAAAAAATATTAATCTTTGGCATGGACGTATACTGCACTTTTCAAATCCAGTTGGAATAACTGGCCTAATGGACAGCTCTTTCCCATAGGGGTTGGAGAAGATGTTGATTCTGCAATGTAATTCCCCTCAATTTTTCCCTGTCTCTGAGTTGTACTGCCATCACAGCTATTTGTTGGAGAAATTGCCATCTTTTCCCATTAAAGGAAACTGCTTATCCTCCTAACTTTCCTAATTTCACGTAGCAGATGATACCATGCATATAAGAGAGCTCAAAGTGACCTTTTGGGCATGATTTTGATGCTTTTTATTGAGAAATGCTTCATACACATACATCTTTTAGAGCAACACAAATGTTCCTATATCTACAAGGAAAAACTCTTAGAAGCTACAACTTATTGGTGGTTTGAATTCTTTAATTCGTATGGCAGTTAGTTTTGAAGATTATCCACAAATGTCCTACTTCTGATATTTTGCATATCTTTTGTTTTATAAGTGTTTCCATCCATGTTTTCACATGAAAATAGAGGAACAAGACTATAAAAAACCCCATGAAATAGGATGAATTTTTTAACATAATATTAACAGCTTCTACCACTTAATAGTCTAACAATGGAGCGGTGAATAAAAACAGCAAGAACGGAAATGAAAGTACACAGTTTATGATAAGAAAAGCCATGACCATGGGCTTGCAGAGGAAATAAGTACCTAATCTTCATACGTGGGGACACTTCCTCGTTATATGCTAAAACATAAATTTTAAGGATGTATAAAAACTTCAATTCTCTAACCTCCTATTTATGCTCCAAGCAAAATTTGAAATGCTGTGACTACATATGGGTTAACTATGCCTGGAAGGGATAAACTCAGACATTTAGAATAAGAATTTTCCTGATAAATAGCGGTACAATCTGGTGATTTCAGAGCTTGTGCTGGCTAGCTCCAGATAAAAGAGCAACTCCTTTTAAATCATCATTTACACACCATGTCACTGAGATCAGACCGAGGAAGTCCACAAAGTCGTATTAAAAGTGAATAGGCCTTTCTCACCCTTAGTCCTGTCTTTATGATATTTATTGCTCTGTGCTTTCAACTCACAAGTGTGAAGAGATCTCAGCTACTGGAGAGATTCTCGTTGCTGTTGCAATGGGTTTGTTCTTTTGCTGTTTGTGTTGTATGTTAGTGGTAATACTGAAGTGTACAAGTACTGGGTATCTGTACATTCAGAGCAGCAGAGGGAGGTCATAGGTGGTTGCCTCCTTTGCTAGATGGTAAATGTTTGTTTGTTCCAGCTATGCCACATAGTGTAAACCAGTGCCTTCAGTAGCTAGGCATGTTCCAAAAGGCCAAGGAAGTCTGCTGCTTGACCCTTTCTGCATTTTTCATGAGACACACATATAAAAAAACATATTTCCCTAAAATGAGAAGTAAGGAAAATCACTCTGATTACATTCAAATTTTAAGGGTCTTAGTAAAAGGACACATGCAAATGAACTACAAAAGCACGTCTGGCATATGACAGTCTTTTCTCCATAAAAATGTGAACAGGTCCCATCTACAAATAAAGAAATCCCTCTTGTTTGTGCAGTGAAGGAAGACTGTCTTGAAGTCTGCTGTCAGTTCTAAAGCATACGTTAAAGATTTGTCACTATGGGATCTAACAGTGACCTCCAGAGATTTGTGGAGACTTGCATTGGGTGTGACTGTGCAGCAGCTGACCACTGTGAGTCCAAAGGAGTGCTAATAAAACAGATAGTGGCAAGGAATACTTTTGGTGTTAAGATTTCCAAACATTGGTAATAAATGATAAGCCATCATTTGTGGCTCAGAATTGGAACTGGAATCTTTGCCATTTGCATGTGACTCGTGACTTTACCCTTTGGAAGTGATTTCTCTGCCAATTGCTCTGCAAAATGTATATATAGAAGACTTTCAGTGATATTACCCCAGTATAAACTTTGCATCTAGAATAAAATTGAGCTCACAAAAAATGGATCCAGAAGCATATATGCCTATAGCTTATACAGATACTGAGAGCAGTAATAAAATTGAGTTTTCTCAGTTTACAAATTTTTACCAACAGATATATACATGCAAAATTTACACTTATGCTATAAAATATTTTTGATGCCATTAAAGAAGAAGATAGCATGAAGACTGTTCTATAGCAATTCTAGTAGTGTTAACATCTACTCACTAGCTGGATTAATTTAGTCATTACATTAATTTTTCATACTGCTTAGCACTGATCAGAATTTTCTAACTTGTTAGGAAAGCACATTGATATTTAGTAAACTACACAGGCAGCTTGATTTTCCAGAACAGTTGATGAAAACCCATTTCAAAACCTTGGAGAATATGAACGGTTTGAGTAGCAATGGGAATTGATTGCAGAGAATTTTGGCATCACTGTATTAGAGGCATCTGAGGATTTACCATGTTATACAGGAGAGCCTGAAGCAGGAGTAAATGGTGTTTCTGTTGTACATTGAACTCATAGGATAGTCGCAGCTAAATGCAGGGAAACAAAGTTTATCTGTTTCTCATTTAGATGATATGGAGTTCACCTATCAATCATTATTAGGCCTGTGAAACTAAGTCAAGGACCATGACTTTCAGAAGATGTGACATTTGCGCATCTAACATACTAGGTGGTATACAGAGCTATAAAAATCAAGGTCAAGAATGGAGTATCTAAAATGCAAAAAAATAAAATCTGTGTCCACTTTCATTATTTTTTCCTGGTCCTTTGGATACTGAAACAGTTAATTTATAGAAATGTGTATTTATAGTAATATAATCCCAAATCACCGCTCCAAGGAAAATCTCTGGAAGTCTTTTACCCTTCCATTAACGCTTTGGGAATAAAATCTGAATTTCTAACTCTGTACAGAACTTTCTGGCATGGTCGTCAATGATAGACCAGTCCTGTTAATATACAGGGCTTTTAGAACTTAATTCAAACATATTTTCCATTTTAAAGTTATAATGACTAAGTGCACATGCTCACTTAAAAATTATCCATTAGTTGGGTAGTTTTCAATAGCTTAATCATCATTTGATTGTCTCAGTTGTATTGCAGGCAGTTCACCTGCTCTTCCTCTAAACTTAAATGTTTCCTGTTTACACATCAGAAAATATAAAAAGATGATAATATTTAGAAAACAAAGAAAAAACCGAAAGCTGTATTCAAATGCATTATTTATACAATTATCCTATAATTAAAGTAATTACAGTTTGCGGTGAAAAATAGCTTTATTTTTATTTGCAGGTTTCTTGAGGGGTGTTTACTGATCATCATAGAGAAGCTACATGAAAAATAATTGGAGAAGTTCTCATTTCTGCAAAAGATTTAAGTTGCATAGGACATGTTCTTCAGGAAACAACTATGCATCTTTGCAGTCCATTAATTGACAGGCCTGTATGAAAGAGAGTTAGACTGATGTTCAGAGATATTTGTGTGCTTTTATAATCTTAACTACAGTCACAGCTACCCTGGATATGAATTTTCTGAATAAGAGAGGATTTCTAACATAAAATGTTGCAAGCAGTAAAAATGGTGTAAATGAAGGACTTCTTGCCTTGTGGTATTTTTTAACTTCTAGATTCAATTTGTTCTTCTTTTTAAAACCAGGAAAGCTAGAAACTTAAAAAGTGGAAGTTTAGCTGTCCATGAAATTACCTGAATCTAGGAGCAGTAGTTTTGAAAAAGACCCACCGACTATCAAAAATGTTGAGCTGAGACCCAGAACATGAGGCTGTTACTCAGGAAGCCAACACAAATAGTGTTTTCTCCTTTTATTGGTAGCTATTGTATCACAGGCAGCAGAATGAGGGAGAACAGGACCAGGTACTGTCTCATGCTACTGCTACCATGGAGGCACGCCTGGTCTGTAGCAGCGTTACTCAGCAGCATGCATCGCCTTCCCCACAAAACACCTTGCACACAGACACTTTGGATTATTAGGAGGTGACTGAGGATCCTACTGCTGTGTGGATGTGGATGGGAGTTCCTCACGGAGCCATCCTGGGTTTTTAATCCTGGATTTATTCTTTTTCACCTCACTAGCCATGTTTTACTCCTTCACGGAACTACACAACAAAAATCGTTATGATGAGATTAATCCTAGAAATGAGTCACAAACTTCAAAAAACATATATATGGGACATATTCAGCAAGAAATGCTAGTCAGTTACTACATTTACTTGATTACATTCATGTAAATATCGATATATGCACAATCAATATCTGCCAGGACTGTGGAAAATTAGGAAAACTATAAGTCTCATAGCATGACATTTTTTTATTGTACAGCTAAAGGGAAGTGTGTATTGACTCAATCTCCACAGAAAAGCATCTATTTATTATTTGAAATGAGCCATATCAAAGGACAAGATGGATATTTCTACAATGATAATAGGCAAAGTAGAACTTGTCTGGAAATTTTGTTCTTTCTTCTTTAAATATGATCTGCAGAAAAATATCATCAATTTTTTTTTTCTATCCAGCCTCATGAGCAGGGGCTAAGAAACAGTGCACGCATAAGGGCTTGAAAATAAAGCTTATAAAAAACTTTCTCCATTACAGTCTCCAACAACCTACTTTAATTTCCAGAGTGTAACATGCTTTCACAAGTTGCTGCCTGCCACCATCATAATCATCACACGAGTGATTTCCATGCAGGCTGGAGAATCTCAGCTAAGCACCACTTTAGGGAACACAAGAAAATGTCTGTTTCTCTGAGGGACACCTTGAAGCTCTAAAAAAATTGCAAGACTTGCATCTGTGTAAACTATACAACATTTACCTGAATGAATTTGCTCTTTGGAGACTTAGAAGTTCTAGACCTCGCTTTGGCCCTTTGGTCATGGTCCATGTGCATCTCCTGCTGTATCTTCCACAGTCTGCAAACAGAGAGAACTAACTGACTGTGAGCAGCCAGTGGCTCCCTACCATCAGTTTGTAAGGCATGGATAAACAGTTTGCTTTTGATTTATGGCATCAAGCTTGTAGCCTTTAATACCCCAGGACATCTGTACAAATTACTTGGTGAATCACATTCTCACATATCACCAGTTCTAGGTGAATTGAGTGTAGCTGCTCTTATGCAAAATATCAGATATCAAGACCTCTGCAACTTTGAAGGCTAAAGCAGCTTTCCAAGACTACCTGTTTAGGATCTCAGAAATAAATTGAATAAAATGAGAGGTCTGGGTCAGCTGATCTTCTCAAGAAATATCAAGACAAGTTAAAAAAAGTTTTGGGCATACAGTGCAGAAAAGACACTGGAGCTTAGATGGGACTGGGTTCTTACAAGACCCAGTGTATCACTACAGCAGTTTCACCTGCCCTACTAGTCAACTGTTCATAACATTCAGAAGAAAATCCATTACCAAATAATTTTTCAATTATTTATTAACAGTTTAAATAATATGGCAATAGTTAGGGAGAATTAATAGCCTCATAGCAAAACACTAAATGAGACCTCATGGATATTTGTACTCAATACTCTGACATATGGGAAGATTAACTTTGCTAAGAAGTCAGATCTCTTCCTAAAACTGCAGCCTCCTTGGGCAGTCAGTTCCATTTATAACTAACACCGCTCTTAAAATGTTTCCCTAGAATTGAAAATAAATCTTCTTCTCAAGTCAGGCTTAACAAAAATCCATAAAATAAGTCAGAAAGCATTCTTCCAGCATTTTGCAAGTACACTTTTACCACCATGTTGGCACTTAATAACAGTTTAAAAAATAATATTCTTAAGGATAACAGATTACTTTTGGGGCAGTGAAATTTCAGAATAGATAGTCCATCTGTCTTATTGCTTTAAAGAGTTGTTTTTATGATTAAACTGATTATTAAGCAGAGGAGCTCAGACTGGCAGTTGTGTCAGACTGGCAATTTACACTTTCAGCAGAGGATTTAGGAAAACTACACTGTTTTGACATGTTTCTTTCACTTTGCCTTTTTATTTGGTTTTATGAATCTTCTCCTTTGTTTTAATTTTGACAATCTGGAGGAGGTTTAAGATGCACTTTCTTAAAATGCTAATTTTGTTATTGTCACCAGGCAGTATCAGAAAACACAGAAAATCTGATTACTGATGCACTATAACCTTTGTTCTATTTTAATGTTAAAAGCAGTTTAATGACAATTTGTTTTACAGTCAGGAATCACTCTTCCTAAAAGTTCACCACATGGCTGGTATCTGATATCTGTATGCCTGTGAGAAAGAGAGGACCTTCCTTCAAAGCGTACTTGGAAGTCAATGACTTGCGAGTCCAAGCCCTTTGCAGAATTGCTTTCTATAGATATGACATAACGGGTCTGGTGTCATAACAGGTACCAACACTCAAAGAAACATTGACATGTTGGTTTGGTCTGATTATCACTAAAATGGTAAAACCTTTTCATTTCAACTCTTTCATAAACTAATAATATAGCACTGTAACACCTTAAGTGCATTTGGAATATGATGAAAGAGATGAAAATAGAATAATAAGAGGAGGGATGCTGCGAGGGACCTTAAAATCTAGCTGAAACTTGTGGATAAAACACAGTATAGGAGAAGCTAAGCCCTTTGGACAGGCACAGAGAGTTTTCAGACTTAAGAAGATTCAGGCAGCAGTTACAGCCTGCTGGTTTTGGACTTGTTCTGGTTAAAATGGCAGTCGCTTTCTGTTATAACTGTTCCTTATTAAGCAAATCTGTTATCTGCTAATAAAATCATCTGTCAATGATAATTGAGCCTACTTCTTATTCAGGTTGCCGCGGTGTGTGCACTTCACGCAATGCTTCTGAACTTTCCAACTCACACTGCTGTGCTGTGTCCCAAATCACACCAGGGACAGTGCAGCTCCCAAAAGGAGGGCTTGCTCTGGGTTTTGAAATGAAGAACATGCTGAAAGCACAGGTACTTTGGGAAGGACCAAAAAGGTGGGTTTTCAAAACAACTCTTGAACACAAGCATATCTGTTATTCTGTAACTTCCAAATCAGTGTTTAGTCTTAAAAAAAAGGTTTTTTTTTCTCCAATTGTAATTACATTTGAGTTACATTTTTCACAAGATATACTCAGGGTTTATTCTCAGTTACAAAATTTTCAAATATTCTATGAAGAGTTTGTAGTCATGGAGCGTATTGCTGCTTTCAGTTTTCTGTACAATCACTCTTTTGTTAGTCACCAACTTTTCTTGCTGTTTCTCACTCTTTACAATGGCTTCCCTTAGTCCTTCTCCAAATGAAAACTGAACTTGGGTAGACAGAGCCTGATTAAAGGGACATTTCAAAATCACTCATAGCTACTGTGTACTCTGTAATCTTTTCAGTCAGTGGCCAAATTTTCAGTTGCCCTCATGAGAACAGAGTTTTGCCAACACAGGGCATTTTTGAATATATATATTTTTATTTGTATTTTATTTCTGATTTCTTTCTCAGGCTCTTTTTGCATCATTTCACAGTCCTGTATGACAACATCTCATAAAATTATTCTTTTACTTTTTAAACACTTTTTTTATAGTGACTGATTTTCTATTAGTGCATATGTATGTTTATCTTGGGAGATCAGATATGGCTCAGGCAAACAAACATGTTAATTGAGAGTTTCCCCTCCAAAAGACTCTATGTATCAAGGAGCAGATTCATACTATGTGGGTAAAATTGTCTAACTGTATTGAATTGTCGTGGTTTAACCCCAGCCAGCAACTAAGCACCACGCAGCCGCTCACTCACTCCCCCCCCACCCAGTGGGATGGGGGAGAAAATCTGGAAAAGAAGTAAAACTCGTGGGTTGAGATAAGAACGGTTTAATAGAACAGAAAAGAAGAAACTAATAATGGTAATGATAACACTAATAAAATGACAAGAGCAATAATGAAAGGATTGGAACGTACAAATGATGCGCAGTGCAATTGCTCACCACCCGCCGACCGGCACCCAGCTAGTCCCCCGAGCCGCGATTCCCCGCCCCCACTCCCCAGTTCCTATACTAGATGTGACGTCCCATGGTATGGAATACCCCGTTGGCCAGTTTGGGTCAGCTGCCCTGGCTGTGTCCTCTGCCAACTTCTTGCGCCCCTCCAGCTTTCTCGCTGGCTGGGCATGAGAAGCTGAGAAATCCTTGACATTAGTCTAAACACTACTTAGCAACAACTGAAAACACCAGTGTGTTGTCAACATTCTTCTCATACTGAACTCAAAACATAGCACCGTACCAGCTACTAGGAAGACAGTTAACTCTATCCCAGCTGAAGGGACAGTATGCATAGATATACTTTAATATTTGATTAATTACAAAATAATCAAGAAAAATCCAAGAACTTTAAACTGCTTGAAGACTTTAAATTCTAACCACTATGATTTTGAGCTAAATAGGAAATGTTTCTCACCATTTGCAGATTGTAATTACCTTATTGACAGAGTATGAGATTTTCATGCTACTGCCATTGACCTCTATAGAAAAAGTACTCATACTACATTAGAAAACTTTCCCTTTTCAGCAAAGTGGTGCTTTTGTAGAATAACCACCCCATTCCCTTTTTTCCAAAGTAATTGTGTTTAAAATTTAAATTCCTTAATCTTATTCATGTACAGAATTTCACACAGTACGTTTTATAAACTCTGCAGCAATGGAAAATATTTTCTGTGTTCTTTATTAAAGGTGTCTCAGGTCTTTGTAGACCAACCAAGTTGTCCAGTGAAACAAGAATTATTCTCTCATACCACAGAAATTCTTCTTACTACTTTCTTATTTCTTCTTACTCATTTCTTATTTCTCAGTGAAGATCTGAATCATATAATCTAAGCATGAAAAAGTAATTTTTAGGCCCCTCCAAAGCCTTTTGAATGGTACATAAAAGATAATCCACACTTTAAACAATGGCTCAAACTATATCTCTTCTGGCATATGCTGTGGAATCTGGGTGGATGATTTGTTTCTACTTTGCACTGAGATGATTATATGGCTCTTCTTCAGAAGAGCACTGTTTTTAAACCATTATAACCCCTTAACTGCTGTTCAGAGGTGTTATTTGTGACCACCATAAATTTGTGCCCAGAGGTGGAGTTCAGCCTGAAGCTTTGAAATACTGGTATCAAGGGGAACTCAGACAAGATATGCAATAATAGTAGGATGTCTGTCTTTTTAACTATGAAACAGTCTCTGGTTATTTGGTTGAGACATCAGAACAGAACAGGACTGCTCAGAAACCTTGAATACTGTTTTGAACCTACTCCCCAATGTTTTGGGGGTTTTTTTCTGCTGCTCAGCCTTTGTAAGAGTTTAAATGAACTCATTCTTAAGTTGAAATTCATAAGAAAATACCCAATAATTTTTTAATTTCCCAAAAATCTCTGGGGTTTCTTTTTGCTTCCTTTTAGGCAATCAGCATCAACGTCTGCAGCCATGTGTAATTCCAGAGCATCTTGTCACCAGACAAATGGGTCAAAATTATTGAAGCTTTCGTCACTGTAAGTACAAGCACAGATTCAAGAAAGTGCTTTAAGGTGCTTGCCACCTGCTTCTTCTTCTCTTATGTCTTCCCCACCACCTCAAACCTTGGGGGAAAAAGAAGTCACCAGAGGTTAAGCTACCAGCAACTATCATATTTCCATAAAGAAATAACTGAAAATATGGAGAACAATATTCACAGCATTTCATTAATTTCCTAAGAAGATACTCAGATACTCAGAAAGAATATCAACCTTTTTTCTTTTTTTAACATTTTTTTTCTTCCGGAAGTTTGTTCTAGTCAGAATGAGCTATGGTGTGAGGATCAGGAGATTTCAAGTGGTATTACCACTGATTTGCCGCATCATTTGGGAATGCTCTCTTTGTCCCCGCACAATTGTTTTTCTGATGGAAAGAGAGACCTAATGTTTATCAACTTGAAAAATGGGGGGTTGTGACAACTGCACACTGATTTAACCATAAGAAGTACTTCACTGCCTGAAGTACTATGGTTACAAGTTTTATGCATGATATTGTCATTATCCTTCTTTGTTACTGTTAAGGAATAAGTTTTACTTCACTGTTACCAATAAATGTATTTTCTAAAGCACGAGCAAAACACTTCTTACAAAAGTTGGCTTTAAAATGTGTACAGTGGTGCACATGAAATTACAAATAGCTAATCTTCTGAAAAAAAATTCTGTATTCTATTAAAAACAAATTCAATGACAACAAACAATTTGCATTTTCCTTAAAAGAAGCAATAATAAATATTTATAATTATGCAAACACTTACAAGAAAGATATTCTACTGTGTAGAGAAATAACAAGGAATTTCTGAATGTGTAAACTAAACTGATTTTAACTTTAAGAGCAGGAACCTTGATCACAGGGAATTTTTCAGATCTCACCTGAAAATTTAAATCCTTCATAAGGAGATATGAAGCAAGCCTTCCTACACATTTTTCAAGGTATAACTGTGATTTATTTATGTTATTGTATGTTCCCAACATGTCTTTGTCATACAACATTTTAAAACAAATAGACTGGATTTTTTTTCTCCAAGATATGAATTAGCCCATGACAACAATTTCATCAAGGTACTATTGTGACATGGTAGTTTTTCAAGAAATAGGAGAGACTGGACATTTGTATGGCAACGGGAATATCAAGAATTAGAAGAACAAGAAGCAGAAAAGCTTTAAGGATCACACTGAAGACATAAATGCTAATACTTAATTGCCTTAGCCAGTATGTGACTGATGCTTATGATTTTCTGTAGCATCTGCAGGAGTCACATGAGCGGACAGATTTAATACAGAATGAAAATACCTATGGTAAACAATCAGATTAATAAAACGCGTCAGGTCTGTCATGACAGTAAATATGTAAAGAATTTGAAATGCTGTTTACTCCTTTCTACACATTTAGTCTCGTCCCCCTATCCCCCCTAGCTGAATAGGACTACTTATATTCTTGGAAGGAAGCATGTATGTAAGCATACCTATGAAAAGTCTGAGTTTCTTTTACTGGAGAATGTAATCAAGTTGACAAGTCATGTGTCCCACTCTCTTTGAAGAAGCTGGTGGTGATGGGTGGAGGTATCTTGTTTTCTTCTTATAGGAGAGGAATAAAAGTAGGAAACAGGAAAAGGAATAGGAAACAGCACTAGATATCTGTAAGATCAATTTAGTAATTATGGGTTTAACCTGTCAAACACAGGTCATTTGGCCAATTCAGAAGGGTCTGTATTTACAAGACATCATCTCTGAACAAATATAGATAATGAAAATTTCAAGGCTGGGTCTCTCAGTGTGGTGCACAGGAGGTGCAAAAAAATCCCATTAGCTACTAACAGGATTTGTGCCCCTGTGTCTCACGCACCACTTTGAAAATTCACTCTCAGTCATCTGGAAGCAAGGTAATATGCCAGGCATTTGAAATTACATCATTAGAATACAGACAAGAAGCTTAATCAGCTATCATGTACAAAGTATTAGAAGCATAAAGAGTTGCTTATGGTTAAATATTTCATTTCAAGCTTGGATTTTTCCACTGGACCTACCTATATGTGAGTATTTAATCCAATAAATTAGTGGATCTTTATTAATTTGTAACACAGCTTTACAGTTAGTTGGAAATTGTTTCCAATCTCGAACCCACAAAGTTATATAAAGATCAAAGAATTCCAGGAAACTTTACTCATAAAATGTGAAGAGTTCAGTTATATAAAAAAAACCCCAAACACACAAATGCACATGCAAATTGTGCATTTACACATCCTATTCCAAGTGTGTGTTATGTTAATAGTAGTCCAGATAGGTCTCCATATTTTTAATTTTGTACAATTTCAGTCACATCATCAGATTTTTATTGTGATGGAAATTCTTTGGGTTCCTCTTAGAGGGTTTTGGATAAAGAAGTCAGTGAAGTACACAATTTGCACTATATTTTTTTCCTTATTTTCTGTCTCACATCAGGAAATTAAATTGGAACATGGCAAGCAGGTCCAGAGGGGTGTGATGGGTGGAGACCATCATACCACATTTAATCCATGAATCCATACCAATGACTGACTCAAGTCAAAACAATTCATGCCAGGTCTTCTACTTACATAAACTCCTACCAGGTCTTTTAGTCTAGAAAAATGTAAGTGGACAGCCAGGAGTACTAGCTTAATTAACTGTATCAAGGACACTAAATATCCTGACTATAAAACTGTGAAAGAAAACGACACCCAGAAGATTCCTTAGAGCACTTTTCTGTTTTCCAGTGGCAAGCTCTTTTCCCCAGTCTTATAAAAAATGTCACATAGTTGGTGAGCCACTCAAGAGATAAGTAGCTTCTAATCATGAAAAGATGTGTTTGAATTTATAATCATAATCCTTCATATGGTTGAGCATGAAGAGTTTATCGACATATCTTTTAGTGAGATGAAATAGTTTATTATAGTAAATGTTATAATTTCAAACAAGATCACTACATGCATGAAGTAGTAATGAGTAATACCTGAGGAAACCAAACATTTAAATGTGAAAGATACTGGTTTTGTATTGGAAGTTTGGTGAGGTTGTCCCTGGAGTTGTCACATACAATGCCAAAATCTTCTTGTTCATCACACTGGAAGTCTTTCTGATAGCATTGCACTGCCTTTCCTCCAAAACACCACCTGAAGTTGTGCTTAGCCTTTGGAAGAAAAACTGAAGCCATTATGAAAACCTTTACTGAACCCAGAAACATTTTTGCTGGTGAATTAGTTAAGTCCTGATATGTTTATATTAACGTGTTCTCCCTTTTTGCATAAATCTTGCCCTCAGAAGTCTAGCTCCGAATATTAGCAGCCACCTCCCCAGGCCAACTCTAGCCCTGCCAGGTTGTGTGGCTAGCTAAGCAATCCCTCCTTTTATGTGGAGATCAGAAAAAAAGGAAAATCTAATAACCTTCCAATGATTTATGTAGGAAGAAAAAAAGTATTCTGGAAGTTAGGCTTTTTAGATGGTAGGTAGATATTTTTCGGATTTCTTAAAATTTTAAGTAAAACCTAAATATTATCCCCAACCTCTCAATTTTTCTTAAAGTACCAACTGGGGCAGCTTAGCCAGACAGTTTGGGTGTGCAGGACATCACCACCTCTGATGCTTGAAGTAACCTCATGAAGTCAGTCCTAGCGAATTCAGGGGGGTTGGGATTATGCTGTGTCTCGGGGACCTGGCAAAAAAATGGCCCTGGCTGCTAACTTGGATGCTGTATCTATCTTTCTAGTATCTGGCTTCTTATGAGTTAGACAGAACCTAACAGTTAGGCATTTAAGGTCTCTAGACAATGCATAGGAGGACATAGAGTATTAGGACAGAACCCAAACCACCCCTGGAAGCTAAGCAGAGAAGATACAATATCAGATACATGTGCACACTGTGTAACGTGTGATGCTTGAAGTCTGACAGTTCAAAATTCTACGCAAAAGGATACGTCTTCAAATATTCCACTTATTCAAGGCTGTGGAGAGGTACCTCCACCCACCTTCCTGAAGGTAGGAAGATACCTGTTTTCATTCAAAAACTGACTTTTGCAATTGCAATGCAATATCAGGAGAAGGCAGGGCTGTTTTTAACTCTTCTTTCATGGTCTAGCCTTGTGGTTCATGCCCAAGTGAATGGAAGGCAGCCAGGCTTGATCCCCTTCTTCGCCTGAAGAAGAGACAGCCAGCAGTGCCCCTGTGTTATCAGGCTACATAGAGCTACTGCTGGGGAAGGGAG
The DNA here is from genome assembly GCF_900496995.4 of Aquila chrysaetos chrysaetos. Classification (NCBI taxonomy): domain Eukaryota; kingdom Metazoa; phylum Chordata; class Aves; order Accipitriformes; family Accipitridae; genus Aquila; species Aquila chrysaetos. The sequence goes on from NC_044007.1 coordinate 39,538,805, forward strand.
GAGAGCTACTGGAGGGGAACACACTCTTTCTTTTCTGTTCAATCTACTCCACAGAAAATAAGAATCATAGGGTCAGAAAGCACAAGGCCTGGGAACATGAGTCTAGCCCATGCTTCAAAGACAGTTCCTATATATTATGTGCCACGGATGGTAAAATGCATTAGTAATCCTGAAAGCAGTTGTCAGACTCAAGTTTTGACCTGCTGCGTGCTCTTGCAACTATGATACAGAGTCATGCCCCATCTTTGCAGTGCATTTGAATATTCTTATTATAAGACTAAATATGGCTATTCTTTTACATATCAAGGCCCCTTTACCGAGCTCTGGGTAGTGCAACCTTAGTTAAATGGAAACTGCCCTCAGTTGTTAGCCTTTCCAAAAAGTTTTGGAGACCACCTGAGGTATTTTAAGTGGGAATTATGCAGTCTGAATATTTCATATTACTAATTATCTCCCACAAATCCTTACCGTGTCCTCAGATATTTAGGTCTGTTGTAATTGCTCCACAGCAATTTACAGAAGGTGAGAGAGTGAGTTCACCTTGTTTCAAAATCCTTTCCCATCACAAATTACTCTTTCATTCTAATAGCAATTTAGACCATTGATGGATAAGTTTTCTTCCTTAACAGTTTGAAATAACCCAGTCATTACAGGTCAGGAGCTTATGCTGAATGTAACTGTGCATACATAATGATACAACTGGTAGACTCAAAACCAACAAATAAATGTACTTCATATAGAGTACAACAGTTCCTTCCCTTCCTTCTGAGTTGTGGACACAAAATTTGTTCCCCTGATATGTACTTAATTGTAGATTTTGGTGACAGAGACTCATCCAATTTAAACCCCTCTTTGTCTGCTCAGTATTTACAGAACACGGAATTCATAGTAAATGACCACATTTTTATTGTCTCATCAGTGGCTTCAATAATACTGTTTTGTGCTGTTCATAAGGAGTATGCAGAAGACATGGCACTTGTATTTGGATTCTAATTTGTGGACTGCTTGACAGTCTTCTTTTCCCATAATGTATTCATCGCAAGATATATTGGTTAGGCAATGAAGTATTTTTTAATTGCTAGCTTTAGAAATATTTAAGTACCCAATTATTTTTATCTAAGAGACTATTACGGAAAAAAAGGAAAAGTTAAAAATGGATAGGGCCATGGCTAGACAAGGATTATGAGTTGCACAGCAAGAGCACTGAGCCTTTGATGAAGTGTATAAATAATTAGTAATACACTTTAAGACATCTTTCTCTTGGTTCATAGCACCTGTGCTCATTTAATTCCAGCTGAAAATATGTCCATTCATTCACAGTGAAGGACAGATAAATTGGTGACCAAGTCAATGAGAAAAATGTTTTGTGTTGAAGCACCAAAGGCCAAATATTTTCTGCACATACACAGATCAGACACTCATTCAGAGATTAGGCACCGATTCAAATTTATCCTGCCCTAGCAAAAGATCAGAGGGACATGAGATAGACTTGGATGTGGCAGTCTAGTGCCTGTAAATGGGTCCATGGGCCCATGTGGGTACATGTAATAATTTTTAACATCTAGTTCTGAATATGTGAATGATGTTTAGTAACATGGACAGGAGATTAATAAAAACAAGTAACACTCCATAAATAGCCTGTCTCATTTTTGCAGTGATACCTTTCTCATATTCAAAGAAGCCTTCTGCAGAAATGACTGTTCCTCAGAGGACAATGCTGAACGCTTGTCTTTCCTTATACTCCGCTCTGAACATCTGCTACAGAGCTGTATAGACCTGACCTAATACTATGTCTTAATGTTCTTAAGTAGGTAAATACATCTTTCTACTTTCTTTCATGCCTACTTTCTTATCTTTCTTGTACTTGACAGTGTTCATATGAATGTCCTTACAAGATCCTTTGTAGTATTTCAGGATTTTTTTTGAAAAGGTGTAAATACAGCAGAGCAAGGAGATTGAAGAAGCTCGAAATGCTATGACTTCTTGGTAAGAAGATTCAGACAACATGTTTTTGAAGGAGATATGCACCAAATTGACTGTCAGGCAGCTATGTGGTAGAGTTTTATGAAGAGTCTCGCTTTTCCACACTGAGGGGAAGAAAAAAAATCCCTGAAATAATTATAATTTCCCTTTTAAATGTATGTAGAGAGGAAAAGCGCTGTACTACATTAGTGCAATTAGAAGGGAGATACAATGTTTTTCATAAGTGTCTGCTTCTGTGAGAACAACTATGATGTTTCTTTTCCTTTTCCTTTGCTGACCAAAAACCACTGAAAAAGTCATAATGGTAGTTGAATAAAGAAATATAGAAAGGAAGTTAATTTTTAGGAAAAATATCCTCAAATCTAACAATAGTTATAAACCTAGAAATTTTCTGATAGTAAATGCAGAAAAAACTATTTCTCTATTTAGTTATTTATGTTTCAGATTTCAGAAATATTTTATTATACACAAAACCAAGATTAAAACTACAGGGAGTTTTCCTTATTTGATTTTCCCTCCATTTTATTAGTATTTTTATTTATCCTGCAGGGAAAAAAAGAGAAGAAATTGGGGGAAAAAATGGCAAAAGCTTTTGAGACCCCCAAACCATGTATAATTGTTACTTTAACTTCTAAAAACAATACTAATGAATCTTCAACATTTTAATTTTGAGGTGAAAGAACATGTATAATTTTAAGAGGTTATGTTAATTAAGGCTGTCAGCTGTCTTTAGTTTGGTTTGCTTTTACAAATAAGGAAGACTTGACATATTCAGCGGTTAAGGTAGACTATATTAGGGCTCAAGTTACAGGACCAAACTGTATCACCTTACCACTGGCCGAAGTTCAGGGCAATGCCCGAAGTGGTAAGCATTTGGCCCTTGAAGGTAGTGTGGTATGTGATGTGACTCCATCTTTTCCTTTGAGGGACCAGAAACTCTTTGATAAACCTCTCAAGGCATTTTTTGTTAGTGATAAGCCTGGCACTGCTGGCTTTTCCATTCCACTGCTCCATACGGCCAGAGCCGTCCTGCTGGGTACCTGTGTCTGGATGCCCACAGCCTCTCTTGCCCAGTGACCTTGCACACTGGAGCCCAGCAGCGTGACGACACATAGCCTGCCCGCCAGGGCTGCCGGCCACGCAGAGTGACAAGGTGTCAATGCAACCATGAGAGAGAGGTGACACCCCATTGACCCCAGCACTCAGAGGAACTCAGTGCTGGATGTGGTCCATGGTTGCAGCATACCGACTTGGCCTTTCCCTTCTGCATGTGCTTACCAAGCAACCTTCATGCTCAATGTGTGTTGCTCAAGCCAACAGGTACAACTGGACAGTTTTCTATGGTCCACACAAAACCTTCAAGGCTGAGAGGTGATAACCTTGCAACAGTCACCAAACTCAAGAGAGAAGCAGGAGTTTGCACCAGACTCACTATCTGTAGTCTCCTCAACAGGAGAAATGCAATTGTAACCTCTTCTTGGCTGCATCTCCGCACACAACTGCTACTCTTTCCTCCATCGTATGGCATGTTGTAATATGGATTTGCAGTGAGATTTCTGGGGTTTTTTTTGCTGGATTTCATTGAGCAGAAAATACTTCACAACTATTTAAAGGATTATCTTTTATGGAAACTATATACTTCTATGTTTGTTTCCATTTGAACATTAACATACTTATTAGTGCTTTCCATCTGAGGTCTCCAGAGATTTTGACTATACCTAATTAATAAGTTCTTATGAGACCTGTGTAGCAGTCCTGAGTCCAGCTCACCAAATTCATTGTGAAATGTTTCTGCAGTTGGGCCTCTGTGGCCCAGAGCTGGGTCACAACTTCCAAGAAATATCATTGTAACATGTCAGCTCTTTAGTGGCTCCAAATTTTCCTGTGATTTATAAATCACTAGAATGCAGTCTGAGAAACTAAGTATAAATGTAGGATAATGATTGAGACAATGTACAGAGAAGCTATGGATGCTAGGTGTTGATCTGAAAGTCCTGCAACATTGCATATTTCAGTGAATGAGCTAGCTGCTTTCAGGACCTGAGCTATACTTCATCCAGATCAGGGGCAGCAAAGAGTAATGTTGATGGTCCTTACTCAGATGGCAGAGTCTGAGGGCAACATAATCAATGAAAGATGGGGAACCGGTACGGTTCAGGCAGTGGAATTCTGGTAAGGGAAGAAGATTAAGAGACTGATGGGTGCTACAGTCCTTTAAAAGTCACAAAGTCTGAGACATCTGGGGAGAGAAGAGCCGACAATGTCTTTATGTTAAATGTAAGACTGATTGAATGTGATCTTTCAGTTGACTGAAAGTTTGAAAAAAGACATAGCACCCAGTAGAGAGGTCTTAGAATTACAGGAAGACACCATCCACTTAACAAGAATAATAAAATATTATAAGAAAAATTATAGTTATCATCTATGAACTTATGTTTTAAGAGTTTCTGAGTTTATAACCATCTCAGGAGATCTTGGTCACAGAAAGCTGCAGAGTCCAGAAAGCTCTCTAACAGGAAGCAGGACTGGAAATCAGATGTAGAGAGTGGAGGTCTGTTTCTCAGCATGATGATTCAAAGGGAGCTTCTGGCTGTGCTATAGTAAGTTAAAGTGGAGCTGGCTTGTGGCTCCTCCAGAATGTCACTCTGAGAAACATACATCAAATGCCAACATCTAATTCAAAATCCTATTCCTATGCCTTCTTGACCCAAGAAAATTTTCTGTTCTGAATTGTTCATTTAGGGCTGTTTTTTAGCAGTGAGCTTTGGGAGATACTTTCATTAAACAATAGATTTTGTACTTAACTAAAATAAGGATATATTTTTACACATTCAGTTGAAGATAACCCTTAATGTATTCTAGTGCCCTGAACACATTGTTAAGTTGAACTTACAGAAGATTTGAATTTTAAAGGGAAAAATGCTATATATCCTGATTATTCATGAACCAATAAGGTCAGACACAGCTTTACCATATGTAGAGTTTAAAATACCTCAAGTATATAAGGCAGTTGGGATCTGATCGATCCCAAAGGTAACAAATAAGGGCACAGTTGTTAAACAAGTACAGCACCTCTTTAAATTTCTTATATTTTTCTAAATTATCATTTTGGGGAATTTTACACTGTAGGACAAGAAAAGTGGCCTTTACTTGCTGTTACCAACATGCCATTTGTTGCTTGTATAGCCCCAGAAACAGCTAAAAGATCTGTGTTAAAGAAATTTAGGTACTTTACATTATATACTCATGCAGGTTTCTTTCAAAGTATTTGAAGGGAAAAATGAAAAAAATAGCCCAACAAAAACTGTCAAGATGCATTTTATCAGTTATGTACACTAAGACTATTTGCTACCTCTGGCAAATTTAAAAAGACAACATCTGAAAGGCAAGTAGTGGAAAATTCCTATTAAAACTTACTCTTAAACAATGATGATTGCATGGATCATACATGACAAAGGAAGATTTTTTCTTGAATTTAATTTGTTATATTTTACCTTTGTAATAAGTAATCTGCTCATTCATACCTCAGGTGAAAACAGTGTTAGTCCTCTATAAGAAAAAAATACATTTCGGTTTGGATTTTAATATTAGCACTTTTAGCTGATTTTTTTTTCTTTGGAAATATATTTTTATTGCATAAGATAATATATTAAGTGGCATAAAATCCCCCCTTGGTTTCTATTTAAAATATTTACAATACTCCATAAATATGTCAGTTTCTTTATAAGTGTTTAGTATTGAATAAATAGCTAGGTACATAATTAAGATCTCAAGGTCCCTTTTTAAGCTCGAGTATAACAGCCAATGAGAAGTGACGTGGCTGCTTTGGGATGAGCAAAGCTTTTAAATGTTACCCTTCAACCCACGCAGCAGTCTTCCTTTCTTCACAAAACTATGTTCTTGTCTATAATTTTAAGGGCCTTTGTAAATGGTGTAAGCAGCAGGACCTTTGGTTCAGCAGCAGTGATTTTTCCAGTTAAATGTGTAATTCACCAAACGGAAGGACAGACACCTTGGAGACATCATTATTCTTCACCTATCTGTCAGAAACTACAGAGGATCTAGCTGGTTCAGTTGCAGTCCTTTTATCTTCAGTCTGATTTCCACATTTTTTTTCAAATAGATCCACAATGTATTCATCACACCATGAGCAAGAATTTCAGTCCTAGCATCACCAGTCATATAAATTCTGAGTTGAGTAAACTAATTTCCCCTGATTTCAGTCATGTGAAGCAGTGGGTGGAAAGGTCACTCTCATTAGTGGGGAGATATGCTGCTGTCCTGGTGGCCAGCTGGCTTTGCACCCTTTTAGTTATTGATCTAGGAACATATAGGAGCAGGCAATGGCCGCAGGGCAAACCTCAGCTCTCTATTCTTGAAGCTCTCCTAGGAAAGCTACCAAAGGTTTCCTTCTACATTCTGGATCTCTGCTATGGGTAATTAAGGTTAGGCAGGTGAAATAACTAAAAGCAAAACATTCAGATTACTAATGCCTCCTGGAAAAAAGCTTTCAGGAGAACAAATCCAGGGAAAATTTTCTTGGCATAGCAGAACCCTGTCAGGTCAAAGTGACTCAATATTTAGTTTTCAGAAAGCAAAATCTTTCTGCAACCAAAGCCAATGAAAATATTTAATATCCATAATTTTCTTCTGTAGTCCCTGTTTCTGACCTTGAGTGGATGACTCAGAGCCAATGTGGGATAGGGACCATAATCCCAATGAAACTGCAGAGGCAGTCAAGTCAACACCATTTCTTCTGGAGGGGTCATCCTACTCCCTGGGATCTTGCCAGTGAAAATGATTGAGGTAAATCAGAAAATGAAATTGAGGAACATCTTCAGCATCGAAAATAAAATCAGTTAATGACAGAAGCAAATGGTAAAATATTATCAATTGTGAAAACAGAGATGCACACTAATAGTGTAGGGGTTTTTTTAAAGCGGTATAAATATGTGTTTCAGAAACGGGTCTGGGTTGTTAGGCTATCTAAAACACACGATCAGTATAGAGTGTGAGTGAGAGGAGAGAGAGGGAGAGGGAAAGCAGGTGATACTGCTTTTCAGGGAATATTTAAGTAATTATTGAGTTAGTTTTCTCAGATCACCTGGCCAGACAGCCTGAATACTACATCCTAGTCTGGACACCCAGATTCAACTGCTTTCTCCTATTAGGTTGAAGAAAGATGACTGATGCTCTCCCAAGGGAAGGGAAGGAAAAAAAGGCAGCTGGTTGGGAAACTCTATCCTTCCTGTGTAAGTCTCTCACAGCCTGCCTATTCCCTACTCCTGCTGACTGTCGGAGTTCACAGTACAATGCAGAAAGGAGACCCTAGCAGGAGAAACAGTGAAGTTTCCCTCCCAGGTAGCACATGGGTGTATGTGTAACAAGCAGCCACAGGCAGCCATCCTCCATGGCCAGTCTGGGGCAGGCAGTCTTGTTTTAAGGCACTCTTGGAAACAAATGTCCTGCTCTCAATCCAGACTCTCAGGTTAGGCCTCTCTGTGACAAAATGCAGTGTCAAATGGTCTGTGCTCATTATACACTCTGATGGCAAGAGCCATTTAAAATTAAAATGAAATAATATAGCAAGTGTCCCAACATTCAAAATATTCTGTTGGATTCAATTCCACTCTAATTTGGGTAAAAGCACCATCAGCAGGAAGTCAGGTACACACACAAGAAGTAGAAGCAACAGCAGTGTGGGTGTTAACCTGTGACTCCTTGCTCCCACAGGATGCCGGGCCGTACTCACCATGTTATCAGGTGAAGAAATCAGTTTATTCCTCTTCCTTTGCTGATGGAGGAATAAGCGCTTGCTACTTATCTTGGCTGTATACAGGACCAAACTGAAAGCCAAACAGAAAGAAGCCATTGAATGCAAAGTCTTAAAAACACTTCAGTTAGTCTCTGAAAAAAATTACTTGCATTTATTCTGATAGGAATACTTTTAATTTTTTCTATTTTTTGAGGAATACTTTATTTTTTTTTAATCCTTTTTTTCTGTCACTTATTCCTTCCTATTCTAATCTTTTATTTTCCACATGGTTTATAATTGTGATAGGCCAGCTTATGGTGAGATAGTTCAAAATAGATAAGTCATTTTTTTTCTTGAAGTTTTCCTTTCATTTATTATTGAGCCAAACAGTGATTTGCACAGGAGCTTTCCAAAATAGGTGCCTTTTGCTGATTAACACTTTATTCTGCTGTCATACGGTGGTGAGGTTGCATGTTATAATGCAGAATTTCCACTCGTTCATTTCTGGTCTGTGTTTGACAAAAAAGTCGTTTTTCCTACAGGGAAACTTTAAAATATATAAAAGTTTGTTTCACTGAGAACTGACGATTGCTTTTAAAAGTATTTTTTAAAGTAGCTATTCTTTTTAAAGAGAAACCAATGTCAGAGTTCTGTGAATGAAAGAATGAGCTCTCCAAAATGATTGATGGTACTGTCTTGCTTCTCTTGATTGATTAGTGCTTTGGTTCTGAAACTTTGGCCCACAGACCCTCTGTGTCCTGCAGAGGGCTTGCTACTAGCATCTTTAGAGAGGAGACAGATTCCATGACGATCGTTTCTCTGCTTGATTCCTGCTGTTAAATCATCTTAAAAGCAGTTACAAATTCATGAAACATTCTACTAATCAGACTTCTTCTAGGAAAATAAATCTAAGTGGGAAGATTATTTTTGCTTCTGAAGTTGTTCCCCTTTTAATATAAATAAATAATAATTAATGACTTATTTATAAAGCCCCATTGGCATGATTGAGGTGCTTGGGGTACTATACAACATCATCAAAACAGAATCAAAACAAAGTGAACAAAAGTTCACCCTCATTAGAGTTGAGCCAAACACAAGAAAAACTGCGGACAAGAAAACAGGTTCTGCTTCTCTAATCATGCAGTCTTGACATTTATATTTTTAAAATGATGCTGGGGTTTGAAATACATCAGCATAAGCCTCAATTCATGTATAAATAAGCATGAAGTCCCTTTGTTCTTCCATAAACTTATTTTCATTTCACATATTCTCATATGTTTTCCTAGCTCACCTATTTCAGACATTAAACATAAACTGCCAAACCTGTAAGGTATTCCGCACTGCCAAGGCTCTGCGTGGTGCCCCATACAGCCTTCCCCAAATAAATTGGCAGAAAAACAGATGTTCCAGGAGTTGTGCTGTAACTGTTTCAACTGTGACCCACTATGTACTAGGGGAGGTTATAAAGCAAGGAATTGGGCCTTTTCCACCCTTGCAAATGAGGCCTGTGGGGCAAAGTTCCTTACTTGCCAGCTCTTTGGGCAGGGGAAAATCATATTGGTATAAAGATCACTTTTACAGATAGCTGCTACCATATGAATTTCAATACAATCTGTCCCAAACCTAGGAAAAAAGACCTATACATTAACACATAGCCATGTATGTATTTAATCACTGGAATGCACTTACAGGAGTAATTTTTAAAGTTCCATCTGATTCGTACTGCAGGTAAATATCAGTTATTTTCTGCTGCAGTATCACCAGGTACCAATTCCACAATACAGACTTTTAAATACATAAGCTGGCTGTACAAAACAAGCGAATTTCCACTCCCTTTCCATCAGGCACCAGCCAAACTGTCACTCTTTATAAATAGGTTAAATAGGTTATGGGAGATAAATACAGGAGGAAAAATAAAGGGAAAATATATAGTGAATGTTAGGCTGTCATTAGCAGCAGCTGTTTCTGATAAGGCTCACTCAGCTCTTCAACTATTGAAACAGGGAAAACAGATTAAAGTTGTTGCTTTGATGCTTTAATACAGTATCTACTTAATTTGAGATTACATAGTTCATGAGGCATAAATCCCCAAATATTTTTGTAAAATCCTTTAACAGCCTTCAAAAATATCACAGTGTAATTTGTAGAATTCACTCTCATGAGTCTGGTTTTAGAAATACACCAATGCATAGATGATTTGACAGAGCAAAGAGCTGACCCTCATTTTGGATTTGTATCTCAAGGTGCAACATTTGCTCTAAGCAATATGTTTCAAGGAAGCCCGGCTGGAACTAAGGACAAATATTAATGGTGGAAGTTCAAAGGCATGGGTAGGAGCAGCAAGGTTGGGTAGGTGCATGCTCCGCTAATGTGCAGTGAGACTGATGGGGGGATGTGTGCTCCTCTTCCTCTGTACTTTGAAAACATCTATCCCAACATATCATCTGACTTATTAAACAATGCTTTACTCAGAGGAGTCCGCATCAGATTGGACTTGAATATAGAGGCCAGATCCAGTGTCCATTAAAATCCCATGAAAAGGCACTGCAGAAGAATTTTGATGTTTACACTGTGGTCATCACTGTTACAATACAGGTATCACAATTAGTCCCAGTCACATAAATGCCAGGAGACCCAGACCTGAGGTATGAGAGCACCATTTTCCTGATCCACCTTCCTGAATTCCATTTTGTTTCCAAGAAAAGTGATGCTGAGCATTTCACAGCATTCACCCTTTTGAAAAAAATTAAAGCCACGTCTTTCACTATGCTTTGTGGCTGGCATTGCTAAGGTATAGTCTGACCTCTGATGCCTGGGAATGCTGTAGTTCTGGCCTGTATCTGAGAACATTTAGCTGTATGGGAGGAAAATAGGAAGAATTCTCTTGAATTACCTATTAGTTTCTATAACTGCTTCCCAAAAACAGTAAAAGAAAATGTAATATCAGCAGATTTCACATGTAAGTAAAAAACCACCAAGTGGGAAAAGTTAGTCAACAACAGCCTAAAACTTATGGTCAAATATTTCTTTCTCCTAAAATCTGTTTTGCCACCCTTTATTGCAAATAATTTTCTCCAGAAACAACAACAACAACAAAAAAAGCAGCTGTTTACTTTTTTGTAATTTATTACGATACCAACATGACAGGAAACATTACAAGCTCAATTCCTAATCACCTTTTTTTTTTTTCCTCTGGCTGTCTTTTATCTTTCAGAACCCCTTGCCTGAGTAAAAATTGTTTGTCATTAACCTCTGACAGCTTTGAAAATTGTCTTTGGAGTAACACAAAACAAAGCAATTTGCTATGTCCAATTGTCTAGCATGAGTTCAAATCTAGGAAGTAGCAGTCAATGTCTGTAGTTTACATAGACTATATTTAAACAAAGATCTAGGGGGATCTATACATCGTACTGTACAATCTTCAACTCTTTCTTGTGTGAAATGAGTTTATGCAAGTCTGGTTCATTGCACAAGGCTATTCAGTTTTGTTAGTCCCTTGAATTAGTTTCTAGGTCAGCAAAGCAATAAGAACATTTGGAAAAAAAAAAAAAAACAAATAAAAAACCAACCCTAAACCCTAAAAAACTACATCCTTGTTATTCAAGTCTTCCTGCTCACACACTTCTAGTTAAACACCTCCTTTGAAGAACAGAAATGGGATTCTGAAAGTTAAATACATGAAAAAGAGGAAACAAGGCTAATGATTGTTTTGCCCAGTGGAAAACTCTCCAAGTTGTATTATTTCAGCTCCTATAAATATCCAAATAGGATTTTCATGCTGCATTGGAAAATTCCACAGCAGCGACTCACAGTCTATTTTATACGTAATTCACACCCCCCCCACCCTCCTCTTTCTTTTATGCCTGGTCATTTCTTGTGTACAAACATGATACACAGTTTACCAAAACATTTGGTAATTGTCCGAGAGAATCAAACAGTTATAAAACCTGCATCATGACAAAGCTCAGGGCAATACTGAATTTTGCGCTGCTCATGACCATTTTTAATACTGCCTGTATATGTGTAAGTCACAGACAGCCAACACGATGTACCAGACAAATGTAAAGCCTTTTTTTTCTTTCCACTGTATTATTGAAATCAGTGGAGCATAAGGATAAGCAAAAACAGAGAAAAAAGATAAGTCCTTCCCATTTCCATAGCAGCATCAGGCTACAGTTTTTTGTTTATTTTTAAAAAATGACATAAGTCTGTCTGGCTACTTTGTTTATAAGTGCATTTCTGTGCTTTTCTATGTTTAATACAATTTAGGAAAATGCAGAGAGATTACTTCAGCCTTCAACTTGAAGCACTAAAAGAATAAGCCCCTGGCCCCAACAAGGTACCACAAAGAGACAAAACCTGGGAGATGGTCTCCCTGTGGGCTGCCTTGGCACAGTCACCTGCATCTTCACCTTCATCCATAAACCCTCCCCCCATTTCACCAGGCAGACACCTACCATTAATGAACAGACAACAGCAGACACAGGGTTACACCTGAAACTCCTGTCTCCCCTTCAAAGTTAAATCATTTCCATCTAGCTGGGACACAGGCCTTTCGGTTGTCTTCTGAGGCCAGACATCAAACTAGGCAGAACAGATGTTTTTAAAACAGAACTTCCTGGAGCATAATGATACCTGTCTTTTGGAATGTAGGCCAGGGCTAGGGTATTTCCTAAGGAAGAGGAGATTCAAAGTCTGCAGCTCCCACTGTAGGATGAATCCATCCTTTTTAATAGTTGAGTATTGAATATCTCAGCTACCTTGCTGTTAAGAGTTTGCAAGTTGTTTCTAGCTGATGCTGAACCGAAGGCTATCATTGCTTCAAAAGAGGTGCTAGGCACCAGCTTGGATTCGGTTGCTTTCGGGTAATCTTTGTCTCCTAAGGTGGAATCCTCCACAAAGGATTTGTAAGATGTTGAGGATTAAAACCATTGAGGATTCAAACAGATCAGTGCTAAAATTGAACCCATTTTAAAAGGAGTCCTTACCCATCCTACTTCCAGCATGCAGCAAATTATAAAATTAAGGTGTGCTGTTTAGCATTCCTGTGCCTCTGTTTCCCTACAGAGGATGGCAGCCAAAATCTTCAGCCACTGCGGTACAGCACAGATTGTGCAGGCTTTCCTTGCCATACCTCAGGGGAACTTCTCAAGGTGACTGCCCTCATCCATACAGCCAGGGTTTTCACAATCAAGCTCCCGCAAAGAAAGCCAACATATTACTGTCAGTGCAATATATTAAAATGCTGATGCTGCAGAAAGAAATAAGGGTAGAAGGTTCTGGATTCATGGACTCATTCAAAAGCAATATAAAATAAGTAGGGAAAATGACTATGTGGTACTGAAGCACAGTGGTGCCCATACTGAGAAAAGAGAGAGACTGTTTCTTTGTACTGATTTAGAGGGAGGCTGCCAAGGCACATCCAGTAAATTACTATTGTTCAGAGCCATCTGAACAAGGATCTCTAAAAGCTGAGTTTGATATACAGGAGAAACACTCAACTGATTGTTATGTAATAATAATTGACTGCAGAGGAATGGACTTTCTATGGAAGCTGGGACAGTATTTTGAGTCAGGGAAAGCTTTTTACGCTGTGCAGCGAAGCCTAGGGCTTTACACTATTAGAATTTACTTTTCCAGATGGCTCAGAATGCTGCCTGTCCTTGCAGCCTGTTCTGGGGGCAGGCGATGGGCCGTGGTGCTGCAGAGACACACAACAACTCCAAAGTTTCATAAGAAACACGGCTGGGAGGAGGAGGAGAAGCAAAGTCTCCTCAAGAGCCGAGTCTGCAAGTAGCTAAAAATGAATCTGAAGAAGGATGCTGTGCCAGTGATATAAGGAGGGAACATGTGCAAAGCAGCTGAAACAATTGCTTTTTTGTGCTTTGTAGTTAACTTGATGTTAAATTCAAACACACTGCATTATTTTTAGCACTTAGAAAACCTGAGCAAAATGCTCCAGGCAGCTGCTATCTCTTCTGTCTTGAGTAAACATTTGTTTTTGTCAGTTTGATGCTTTGTCAAAATGTAGAACTTCCTTCTTTTCCTTTTCCTTTTCCTCTCCCTCTTCCTCTCCCTCTTCCTCTCCCTCTTCCTCTTCCTCTTCCTTTTTTCCCTTCCCTTTCCCTTTCCCTTTGCCTTTGCCTTTCCCTTTCCATTTCCCTTGTCCTTGTCCCTGTCCTTTCTCAGCTTTCTAGAGCCTGCAGTTTTTAAGCTAAGGAGCTACCCCTGAACCATTTCCCAATTCAACGGTGTCTCTTTGAGATGGCCAAATGTTTGATGCACCTGGTTCTTTGTCTGAAAGCTGAGTTGGATTTGCCTTCTGCAGACAGGAGGGAAAAAGACAGGCAGAGGCGAGGTCATGCATGGAGTTTTAATTTTGTTTGCCTCCTTCTCCCCACACTGAGAGCTGTTCAGTCCTAATAGCTACAGCCTTTTGAGAATGCAGTAATTTCTTTGCCCCTTGGTGAAAAGGTGAAAGAAGAGGAAACCTGACTGATTTGTATGTTGTTCACGTTCATTCTCTGCTTCTTACTGACCTATTCTAAATAATATAAAACAAGTCAGTCGATTTTGGAGCAGACCATAGATCACAAGAGGTTGTTGAGGATGGTGACACATATCCAGCTTTCTGGGACATAGTGTCATCCAAGGCCCATTCTGGATTGTTACCACAATCAAACACTGCCATGGGTTGACACTGAGGAAATCAAAGAAAGAATTTCCTTTATTGGAACTGATGAAGACTGGTTAGAAAAACATCTGCAAGTAATAGTGAGGAGAATGCAGGTGATACACCCTATGTCGTCCTGGATGTCATATATGTGGACTGTGTAACCTGATGGACTTTAGGACAGATGACATTCTAGTATGTCACTAGCTAGATAACTCACATACAGCTAGCTTTTTCATCCATTTATATGCATGAGGTTGTGGAGTTCAGGACATAGAACGTTTCTAATGTTCCTCACACCAATGAGTTAGAAGCTGTGGTACATCTTGGGGTGGCATATCCTGAGGGCACCCAGCACATGGCTCCAAATAAAAGGGGAATTTGCAACTACTGCTTTTGCTCCTGAAAAAAGAAAAAAAAAAGTGAAGAGCACTCAAATGGTTGTGGTCTAAGTAAAATTTATGACCAGTCCTTCATTTTTCAGTCTACTAAAGCCAGCCAGCTGGAACGACATGTCCACAAAGAACTGCTGACCTCAGGGGTAAGTAGCAAGTTCACTAAGGTGCACATGCCTTTCTTTTCTGGGACAGTACAATGTGCCGCTGACTCATATGGGCTGCATCCTTGTGGCACAGTCTACTCCTAAATTATTAAGAATGATCCAGATTCTGCCACTCTGGCTTCTCCCGATTAACATCTTACTCTGCAAGCAATTTTGTTAAGTTTCAGTGGGGTTGCATCTGCAAATTAAATTTCAGTATAAGGATGAGAGAATCATGCCTTGTAACTCTAACCATGGTTCCAGTAGATCCAGATAACAATTATAACAAACAGCAGAAGGAATGAAAATAAACTTGGGTTCAGACTGGGCTAGTAAAAAAGGAAAAAAGAGAATGAAATCACAATTCTTGCTTATATAAATAGCACCTGTTTTGACAAATTTTGTATGCCTATATTTTCTGAATTAGCACGCTTCCAAAGTACCACTTTTCTCAGAACATAAATGACAGCATTGACAAAAAAATAATACAGGCTGTTACTATATATGTTTATAATCTTTAAGCTTTGCAAGCAAAGAATTGTTGAATTCATCCAGTAATTCTTAACCTAAGCAAACTTGCTTGGTCTTAGCTCCAGGAGTTAACTCCTTCAGCAATAGTATAAGACGCAAATACCTGCTTATTGAGGCTCAAATGGTTGTGATCAGCAGCACTAGTGGTGTACTCCAGAGGTTGATACTGGGTCCAATACTGTAAGATCTTCCTTAATGACCTGGTCAGTGGCACAGAGTGCACCTTCAGCAAGTTTGCAGACAATGAAAACTGGGAGGAGTGGCTGATGTGCCAGAGGGTCATGTTGCCATCCAGAGGGACCTCGACAGGCTGGAGAAAAGGGCTGACAGAAACTTCAGGAAGTTCAACAAGAGGAAGTGCAAAGCCCTGCACCTGGGGAGGAACACTGCCAGGCACCAGCATGTGCTGGAGGCCACCCAGCTGGAAAGCAGCTTGGCAGAAAAGGCCCTGGGGGTCCTGGTGGACACCAAGTTGAACATGAGCCATCAATGCGCCCTTGCCGAAAAGAAGGTGAGCGGTATCCTGGGCTGCATTAGGCAAAGCAATGCCAGCAGGTGGAGGGATGTGATCCTTCCCTTTTATTCAGCACTGGTGAGGCCACACCTGGAGTGCTGTGTCCAGGTAAAAGAGAGACATGGACATACTGGAGAGAGTCCAGCGAAGGGCCACAAAAATTATTAAGGGGCTGCAATATTTGTCATACAAGGAGAGGCTGAGAGAAGAGGCTGTTCAGCCTGGAGAAGAGAAGGCTCAGGGAGATCTTATCAACATACATAAATACCCGATGGGAGGGAATGAAGAAAAGTGAGAAAGACTCCTCTCATGAGTGCTCAGTGACAGGACAAGAGGCAATGAACACAAATTGAAATACAGGAAATTCCACTTAAACATATGAAAAAGCTTTTTTAGTGTGAGGATTGTCAAACACTGGCAAAGGTTGCCCAGAGATGCTGTGGAGTCTTATTCCTTGGAGATATCCAAAACCTAACTGGACATGGTCCTGAGCAACTTGTTATAGCTGACCCTGCTTGCAAAGAGAGGTTGCACTAGACAATTTCCAGAGGTCCCTTCCAATCTCAACTCTTCTGTGATTGTATGATACTTTTTACACTACATCAGCAATATTGCAGCAGTATTCTTTCAGCTGATTTGTAGTTGCATTTCTGACATGTCTGCAAATAACAGACAGATATATTGCTCATAGTATTCAGGTTCATAATTCACTAGCGCTCTTTAGGACATAGGTAACTTTAACCATATTTAGGCATTAAGACTCTTTGGCTGTAATGACCCAGAATCAAGGTGCCATCTTTTGTCCAGGACAGCACTGAAAGACTCACACTTGGAAATGCCTCAGCAGGGTAGGCTTAAACAAGCTCTTTCATTAGTAAGGCCGTCACAACAATCACAAACTGAAGTGATTTGGCTCATGGATGTCTGTCCAGGATTTTCAAAGATGTTCACAAGACAGACTTCACCCTTAGTCTGCCATTTTTTTAGAAGGCCCTAAGTAAACAAGACTATAAAGGCCATAGCAAGCCTCATAGCTATCTTGATCACATACTCTTGAAAATGAGCAGGGCTGAGAACCATACCTGTCTAATGTTGAAGCATGAGGCACAGGAGATGGGGAACGCAATTTGTGACAACTAGCTAATTTCCTGGGCATCTGAAAACATTTGAAAATGTAGTCATGACCTACTAAGAAAAGTGAACAAACTCAGAACAACAAATATAAACAAACTATTTATAAAATTAGGACAAGACATACATAAGCAAAATTTGCAAAAATTCTTTGTAAACTCCTTACAGCTCATTCAAAGTTTTGCTCATTCATTCAAGTCAAGACAAGAGGATTACAGTTTACTGTCCTATTGAACCAAACCAGATGGGATTCACCCATTACTACAATTCCAACTACCGAAATGACATTTGGCTCTTCTCTCTAATCCCTCTTTCTCTGACATTAATACAAGAGTCATTGTAATAGGTAGACTTGTTAGGGAGAACTCAATAGTAATAAAAAAATACAAAAATTGCTGTTCTTGTATTCCTCTTGTTGTTGAAGAAGAAAATTATACTGTAAATTAAATCTGATTTTATGACATTTTGCATGCATATAGATCTTCATATGAACTCAGGGGAGCATACTTTATTTGAGCTCTGTAGTCCTTATACTTTTTAATTAATTTTTCTTTGTAATTCAGAATAAGTTTCTAATGGATTCATAGAACAATATGGGGTCACTTGGGGGTGATTTTAATACCTGCAATTCCCATGGTTATTAATCAAAGACTTTTTAGCCTTTTAGATAAATTATCTGCCTTCTGTTTAGAAGATTGAGATTAAGCATGTGAGAGAAATTGTCCCTACTG
Source organism: Aquila chrysaetos chrysaetos (assembly GCF_900496995.4). Lineage (NCBI taxonomy): Eukaryota > Metazoa > Chordata > Aves > Accipitriformes > Accipitridae > Aquila > Aquila chrysaetos. Next base: position 39,556,664 of record NC_044007.1, read on the forward strand.
ACACAAGGAAAAACGTCAAGAAAAAACAAAATACAGCATTTTGGATATCTCACAAAACTGCAGAATATGCTATAGATTTTCAATTTTCTTTCATCTAGCTTCATGAAAATAATTTGTTATGAAAATAGCAATGTTTCTCAAAAGGAGTGTTTTTCATTTACTGACTATAAATTTCAGAAACTGTCAGAACCAGTAAAACTTCTTCTAATTTGTGATTAACAGTTTACCAGTGACAATTTTTAAAAAAATCGTCAGGCTTTCTAAACACCTAAGAAAGAAAAAAAGTGTTCATTTAGGATGTTTAGTTGGGAATGTAAATTTGCATACTATCCCCTTAGACAGGGGTGGTTACATTTTCATCCACTGAATCCTGAACAAAGTAAACAGACCCAGTTTCTGTGTAATTAATTTAATTTCTCCTGACTCCATTGGGTTCAATAACTTGAAAAATTCTGGTAGATTCTCTGTTCACTAAAGAAAAAAAAGTTTTCTTTTCATACATTTTCACTTGTTATAGAATTGCATAACTGTAGGGTAAGGTCCTCAAGGCACACTGAAGACAAAATAACATGCAGCTGAAGTGATACATTTACTGGGTTTCTATATATGTGAAAATATATCAGATTATGAAATCTCACAGTTCTGTTCATCCTTCAACAGTGGTTAATCCTATTTCAGTAAGTCTCAACAAAACAAAGCATTTAAAGTAGCCATGGACTTGACTCCAAATTTTCATATGCAGCCACCCTCAAAGTGTGTGGAAATTCAATGCTTATCTGTAGCTCCCTTCTAGCTCTCTGTCAAAGAGAAATTAATCAGATTTTACAAAAGTATTTTAAGTATTTATAAAAGCTCTATCATTATAATGTCTAAGTATTTCACAATTTTTCTTCACCTTCTGAAGAAGGGCTCAATTTATCAGTTTGCTAACCTGAGACACAGCTGCATGCAGAGGACAGTGTTGTGAACTATTCAGGTTACTCAGGGTGTCTGAAGCAGTTTAGCTGCATTAGTGCATTTGTTCAGCTGGGTGGATTAACCTGGTCCTATAATACATCCAGGTGGCTCACCAGGCTTAAACACTTGTACTGCTTCCAATACTCCAACTGTCTCCTTCAGCCGATGCTGTGCAGCATGGCATTATGCTCTTTTAACTGCATGAAAACAGGCTAAGTTTGTTGTTTGAAGTCATGCAGAAGTCCATCACAGGACCTGGACATTGCTTTCCTAAATCTAAGGCTGTTACCCATTCTGCATTCTCTCTTCTCAGCCACCAACCACATATAAGTTGGAAAGTAGCAAGGCAAGAGGAAGACAAAGCAGCACGTCAGCAAAAATTATCAGCAAGAAATATTCCTATAAAGAAAAGAGACCTAAGTGGGTAAACAAACCATACGTCCTCCTAATATGGCGCCAAAACAACCCTCAGAAAAATTTTTCACTTTTATCCCTCAGGACCTCTTTTCTGGAAAGGTAATTAAAAAGAAAAGACCTTGATGAAAGCCACAGAGAGAGTCAGGGAAGAAAGCTATGAGAAGAACAAAACAATCAGTCCTTGAAGACAGCCCTACACAGTGACATACAATGTTCTCCATAGCAAATACTTATTTCCTATGGAGAGCATTGCACACCACTGTGTAAGGCTGCACTTAATAAGTTGCAAAACATCTTCAGGAAAATACATTTATACACATTGTAGGGTATACAGTGCATACTTAGCTTCTTTATTGTGATATTATGAATGCCACATGCCTTTTCTTCTTAGAAGATGTCTTCAGAGGTCTGAATATTTGTTCTGCCCACAGAGTAAAAATATTAGCATAAATACAGCTTTACTCCATGTAATGTCAAATATGTAGCACACATTTTGCATCTTCATGGAAGGAAACAGTGTCAAAATACATATTAGATATACATGTATTTATTTATACTGTAAAAAGGAAGACGACACACAGGTTTCAAGAATGTCCATCTGTCAGCAGGTTTTATTAAGGTGTAAGAGCATTACTTGTATTCAATACTCAGGCTTGGCAATTGCAGAGCTGTCTCATACTTAAAGTGGAGTTAGTGCAAACCATACTCCTGCCATCATTTGCCATGATCCTTTCATGAACTTAGAATCATAGAACCATAGAATGGTTTGGGTTGGAAGGGACCTTAAAGATCATCCAGATCCAACCCCCCTGCCATGGGCAAGGACACCTTCCACTAGACCAGGTTGCTCAAAGCCCCATCCAATCTGGCCTGGAACACTTCCAGGGATGGGGCATCCACAACCTCTCTGGGCAATCTGTTCCAGTGCCTCACCACCCTCACAGTGAAGAACTTCTTCCTTACATCTAATCTAAATCTACCTTCTTTCAGCTTAAAGCCTTTGCCCCTTGTCCAAGTCACTACATGCCCTTGTAAAAAGTCCCTCTCCAACTTTCCTGTAGACCCCCCTTTAGGTACTGGAAGGCTGCTATAAGGTCTCCCCAGAGCCTTCTCTTCTCTAGGCTGAACAACCCCAACTCTCCCAGCCTGTCTTCACCGGAGAGGTGCTCCAGCCCTCTGATCATCTTCGTGGCCCTCCTCTGGACTTGCTCCAACAGGTCCATGTCCTTCTTCTGTTGGGGGCCCCAGAGCTGAACGCAGTACTCCAGGTGGGGTCTCACAAGAGTGGAGCAGAGGGGCACAATCACCCCCCTCGACCTGCTGGTCACACTTCTTTTGATACAGCCCAGGATACAGTTGGCTTTCTGGGCTGCAAGCGCACGCTGCTGGGCCATGTTGAGCTTCTTGTCAGCCAACACCCCCAAGTCCTTCTCCTCAGGGGTGCTCTCAATCCACTCATCACCCAGCCTGTATTTGTGCTTGGGATTGCCCCGACCCATGTGCAGGACCTTGCGCTTGGCCTTGTTGATCTTGATGCAGTTTGCACAGGCCCACCTCTCAAGCCTGTCGAGGTCCCTCTGGATGGCACCCCTTCCCTCCAGCCTGTTGACCGCACCCACACAGCTTGGTGTTGTCGGCAAACTGGCTGAAGGTGCACTCAATCCCACTGTCCATGTCGCCAGCAAAGATGTTAAACAGCGCCGGTCCCAGTAGGGACCCCTGAGGAAAACCACTCGTCACTGGTCTCCACTTGGACATCGAGCCGTTGACCCCAACTCTTTGAGTGCGACCATCCAGCCCACTTGTGGGTAACTTTATGACATTAAACATGGCAGCAGCATATTTTTCTAGTAACTGGAATACTAAAATGGCTATTAGGAACACCATCCAGATTTTCCATAATTCAGCCACCGGTTTTGTTCAGGAGCACAAGTAGCCATGTGGCTCAGTCTCAATGAGAAAGAGAGAGATGCAGTGTGAGTCAGACCAGATGGCTGTAGACCTTAAGGAGAGATATAAATGGATGATGATAGCTATTCTCAGCTGTGTTTCTTCCAGGCACTGCTACAGAAACTCACCTAGTCCTGGTAATGGAAGAAGTTTTACTTTTAATATTAAATACATTTTATTTTAATATCAGATACTTTGTTTCTGATAATGCACATACTTTTAAAATTTCTTTTAAGATACATAAGTTGGATGACAATAGGAAAAGACAATAGGAATTTACTTTCTTGAATCATAGTACTGCACAGTCTGTATGATAATTCTATAAAGCTATGAGACCATCATCTTTTGTAAAATCACACACTGCCTGTACTTATTATTGTGCTTCAGAGCTAACCATTGTAACAATACTCTAAAGAAAAAGGACTTATGTTTAAACTGAAATGCATGCTTTCATTTTGAAACAACTTTGCAGTTTGAAGGTTTTCATTCTGTGCTATATGAAATGTGTTACAATATGAAATTTTCAAAGCTGAAACAAAACTGTGAGACAACCTAAAATAATCATTATTATTTTCATTTTCCTTTCAGAGAATTAGATATGTACTGAATTTATTCTAGATAAAATAAACCAGATTTCTAAATTTCAAACTCCTGTGTAAAAATGGACTTTTCACTCTCTATCAGTACAAATTTGGTGTCTGATTTGAGGTTTGAGTCAAAGACTTTTGAAAACAGTGGAAGCTGTTAAACTCAGCATACCCTGGTTTAGACCCACAAAGGCTAAATTTGTAGGCTGTGAGATAGTTACACAAAGGAGACACCTCTCCGTAGCTGTGTATCTTGACCAGATCTAATGTTTTGCTCTTATAATGGTCTATTCATGACCTAACAGATAAACCTGAATGAAACATAATCAGTAAATCACAGCTGAATCATGAAAATAAAAAAGCAACAGCTTCCCAAGTTATTTTCACAAAAGATGGAAATTTAAAATATTCCTATTTTCTTCCTGTGAATCCACTGGAAGTGTTAACTAAATATGTTAACTTCGAATGTGGTAAGAAGGTCTGCAGTCTTCTTTGCAGTTTTGTAGTTTTCCATGTTTTATCTTACTTTTCAGAAATACCTCTAGTATTACCAAGATATATTATTATTCCTGAGAAAGAGTATAATTATTGCATGTTGTATCCTTTTGAGTGGGTCAAATAACCTTTATACCACATTTTTTAAGTATCAGTGATGCCTAAGTATCCTACAATATATGCTGCTGACTGGGAAAATAAATTTGTATTTAATTATGCAATGCTGTGTGGAGTTGAGACTGTATTGCACAAAGTCACTTTGACTGACTGTTACATACTTTCTGCTGGTATTATTGTACACCATGCTAACATAGTTATCTCTGTGTTATATGAAAATGAAGGAGTCCAACACTGGGGATGTTATATATTTAGACGTTCACAACTACATAATTTGCTTTCCTGGTTATGCAACACCTTTCATTCGGACAGACTGTATTGGATTGCAAAAAATCATATATACCCTGCAGAATTTGATATTCAGTAATGAAAGCCAAGTCCATTACCAGAGCTGAAAATACTAATATTTTGTATTCCCCAAAATATGTTCACTCAACTTTGTTGGAGCCCTGTTAAGTGGCATCAGATGAGAATCTGGCTTTGTATGCACTGTCCTCTGGGAATGTCATGTGTTTGTTACATGAAATTCATAAATCACTTTGATGCTATCTGGACCTCTATTATCATAGGAACTCTATAGGCTGGTAAAATCTGCTTCTAAATCATGTAGAATCCACATATTGCTTCTGGGCATTCAGTCTGATATTAAGACTGTACCACATTCTGCCCTGAAACACACATATACAGCATGGGTGCATATGTGGCCAGAAGTAGGCTATTATCTATATTTTGATTACTCTTTCATTATATCTTTACACAGCTATACTGACAACTCATCCTGTTTCTGTTTAAAAACGTAAACAAAGCCATATAACACTTACTATGTTTTCACCCTTCAATATTTGCAGATTATATTGAATTGAGAAGATGAGTAAATAATGAGAAATAATGCAGTCCAGTATAGGAGGACTGAGAACATTTAAGTGCTTGGACTAATAGATGGCAAATACAGTTCATTGATGATAAGAGCAAAATGATGACTTTTAAACAAACAATAAAAGGGAGGAAATATCTTCTAAACGCTAAAAAACTGGGCCATCCTGAACACAGGAAAGATTTGGAAATTATTGAAAAATAGTATCTTTGTAGCCCTGGGCCCAGTGTTCAGGCACAATGATGAGTTCAACCAAGATGTTGAGATGTATTCTCAGATAAAAGCTAGTCAAAGCTAGATCATGACTGTATAAGGAATTTATCCAGATGCTAAGAGTATAGAATCATACTGGCCACAGTCTTTTAGGAAAGAGGGCAAGAATCTGAAATCTGGGCATCCCATAATATGTACACACACTGGAGTACAAAATTGGACTACAACTGGATGGAAAATAAATGATCAGAGAACAAAGAATAAAATAATTGCACTGAGAAGGAGCAAAAATTAGAATTCTTAATCACACCATTAGGTACCAAGAAAGCTGAAGACAAAAGCCTTGGTAAGAAAATTCACTTCAGGAATTCTTTTTCTTTTAAAAACTCACTGAAGCGTGAAGTGCTGCTGAACTTAAGTGGCTACATGATTTTCTAAACAAAGGAGACATAGGGAGCTACATGGGAAAAGAAAAAGTCAGGAGTGGAAAACAAAGGGATAGAAAGCAAGGAATAACTGTAGTAATATTTTAACACTTAAGGGTAACAGCAGAAACTGGGCAGAGGTGAACCAGACAGTGAGCATATGCAGAGCAAAGGACAGACTTTTCAGTCCAAACATATAATTTAAATCCTGCTGCAAGTTTCTACCCAGGTGACTTTGTGTGTAAAGTGCATTGTGCCCCTAGCAGGCTCAGAAGGTTCTGCTGGATGCTCACTGCTTTGGAAACTTAGCTGTGAGAGTCAGCTTAAGACATTACACAGAGCCCCAGAGCTGCAAATGTACTTGTGCATCTGACTTTGAGCATCTGACTTGTGCATCTGGGTAGGAGCACCTCATTGATTTCTGTGGGTCTGCCTGCATACTGAAAATATAATTTGCAGTGCTGGTGCCTTGCAGTGGATTTCAGATCTCAAGTTCTGATTGCTGGTTTTGAAATTTTTTGTCCCTTGCCTTGTTTACAAGAAGACTCACAGCGATCTGCTCCCTCAAACATACTTAATAAAAACTGCTGCCATAAAACCCCTATTTGACCTACCCAAAGGGGTGAATATTATGTTTAAATCCAGTTTCAAACTACAGGAGAAGGATCTTAAATCTTAGGAAAGTCCAGATGAAAACCTTTTGCTTAACTCTTTTTGCTCAGTAAGGAACAAACCAAACCTTGATGTAATTGTGCAAGCCAAATTCTTCAAGTTCTCAATTCCAGATCAAAAAAATGTAGCTTAGAGCTTGTCTTGGTACAGGTCTCATCCAAACCCCATGAAAGACAATAGAAGTCCTTCAAAGTGCTTTGCAAGCAGGGCTGTTACCCTTTGGGACCAGCAGTTAAGCTTTTTCAAATAATTATTAGCTCTTTGGCCAATAAGCAATTGCACTGAAATGTAGTTAATCCTCTTACATATTTCAGATATTTTCTTTTCAAACTCTGTGTTTTCCAACACCTTCTGAATTAATGAATGAGAGTACCAACTTATTATTTTTACTACACAGAATCTGTTTCTCAGTCCTCTAAATTATTTCTCCCCTTTTGGTTATACATTTTTGCTCTTTTTTTTTTTTTTATTTTATTTTGTTCTTAGCGGGGTTGTTTTTTACTGGAATCACAGAATCACAGAAGATATTAGTCAGATAACAGAACTGGTTTCCAACTCATGCTGTAAACCATTTCTAACTCTGATCTACAATAATGACAATTATCCTTGTGCTTAGCTTTTGCTGTGCTCATTACCACTTATCTCCTCCTCCACTCAAGTATTTTTTACTTTGTCAGACTTTCTTCCTTTAGGCAAAACCTTCATATATCAAAACTCTGTAAGACTTACCAGTGCTACACAGCTAATGTAACCTAATGTAACACAGCTGCTGGAATAAGACTGATTTTCTTCTTTGCATGCACCCTTTTTTTTTCTTTCTTTCTTTATTTTGGTTTTGTTTTGTTGGTGTTTTGTTTTGTTTTGTTGTTGTTTTTTTTTTAATCATAGAAAAAACAAGGCTGCAATGGCTCATCTTGCAGTGTGTATCCCAAACTCTTAATTTAAATACTAAGGGGACTAAAATACATTTATTTAGCAGGGTTTGTTATAGTCATTCCACATTCTCTTCCATGGATTCCATCTCTTTTTGTTTATTCAGTTTCATTAAGAAAAGCAACAGTGCTTTAGTTCTCACAGAGTATAAAGATTTGAATTAGAAGTGCATTCCTGAAAATATTTCATTTGCAGTAAATAACTCTTCATTATTGGTATTAAAATAGCAAGTGTCAAAAATGCCCTTTTGTACCCTGTCTGTTCATTATATTCTGCTTTTATTTTTATTCTATATTAATTTGCTTTACATGAAAACTACCTTTTCACTTACCTTTAAATTTATACAGTGCCCACTCTCGGTTAACTCACAGTTAGAAGTGTTCGTTCAATTGCATATGGTGAAGAGACCAGCAGGTCAGGCACTCCCGCACTGATCTGTTGACTAGTTTCCGTAAGAGTCTATTGGAGCTAAACAAGAGATTAGGCAATGGGAATGACAGGAGAGCAGCTCTGCTTCTGCACTCATTCAGGCTTGGCCCTCTCTTCTGGGACTGTTAGGATGCGTCCTCATTAGTGTCGGATATAAAGAGCAAAAGTTTGTGTATGTTAAAACGTGTAGGGAAAGTATCAGTCTACTTTATGTGGTTACTAAGTAGCCATTGCTGGTGAGAAATTTCAGGTATTACTTACCTGAGCCAAACAAACATAGACTAGCATCCAATATTTCATTGCTAAGTTCTTGAGACATGCAAAATGCCTCCTCCCCGCCCCCCAAAATATGCTTTCTAGAAGAGTTTTTGGATTGTCTAATAGTGATCTGAAAAGAGAATATAATTAGGGAAAACTTATCTCTATTTCTCTGGAAAAAAAGAAGGTAAAAAGAAAAGAGAATATGCACAGCATCTACCATGGATTGTATCATTTGCCTGGTGTATCCTTATCTTCTCATGAAGAGAATTCATGAGCAAAAGCAGCTTCTATTGGAATGTCAGTATCAATGTCAGTTCACGGGATACGACTTCAGCAGAATTTCCTTGTGGTGTTGCTGTAAATAGCTTGTGTTGATTGGGCTTGTTGTGTTTTGAATTTTCTATTGTCTGAGCTAATTACAGGTTGGAAGCATAGCACAATGTAATGCATGTGAACTACTGATTTAACTGGAGTTTTATTCTTCTTGAGCCACAAAGCCAGAAACTGGTTTTCTTTTCAGATGGAGGGATCCTGCAAGGAACACTTACCCCATGGTAAGCTGTAGCTCCAGCTCTGCAGGGGGAAGGAGGAGACATGCCTTGACACTTTTAGACACAGAGCTCACCTTGGATCACAAATGCTCTGTTGGATCATGGCCAAAAGGTTTAAGCTGCAGGTTTAAGCTCCTATGTGCAAAGTGAGCCAGAAAATTGCAGAACATTAAACTTCACAACTGAGAGATCAAAACACATCCTAAAAGATAACTGGTTTTTATTCATGTTATACTGCAGCTTTCCAGTGTGACGTATTGACATTTTGTTAAAGATACTGATTTGTTCAGATATGAAAGCAAGCTCTCTTACCATGTAAGCAGACAGGAAATTTTGCATCGACTTGGATGGTGCAGGTTGAAGATCTGTACCAGTTGCTTCAGCTTAAAGATGAAACTTCTGGCAATTGGGGGAAATAAATTTTTGAGCCCATATACAAGTTTAAAAACTGAACCTAATAATAGTTTATTAAAAACAAAACCAAACCAAACCAAAACAAAAATTTATGGTATTAACCAAAGCCAAGGCTGATAATTAGTGTGAGAAGTTGCTTTAATATCCTTCTTTCTTTAGTAAACAATATGTTTGGGTTTTGTCTTTACTACACAAGATGATAATACATCAGTTTGGAATATGAAATCCCTCTATATCAACACATGTAAAGCTTTAGAATTTTTTTGGTTTGAGTAACCAGTTATTTCTGCCAGGAAGGAAGAAGGGTTATTTCTTTGAAACTGTACTAAGCTCCATGTTGCTGGACATGGAAAGAACACTTTGACACAATATTTTTTGTAAATGTGGGCAGTTCTACAAAAAATGTCAGCTCTTGGAACAAGGTTAAGTATTTCAGTAAAGTTCATCGCTTTTATTACATGTTTATTTTCATTTAGCACTTAAAGGTTCATTAACCTGTACAAGCTTTCCCATAGCATGACAGTATCTCCTACCAAAGATCTACCCACAGAGAAAATCCAAAATGATGTTGCCAGCTGAGACCCACCACAAACAGAAGGAAAAGAAAAACAGCTACAAATGAGATATGGTTACCTTTTGCTGGCAGACATTCTTCCATGAATAAATGAAGTCATGCTTATTCCTGTCTTCATCTCTTCGTGGAATCTGTCTTTCCCTTTTTTTTTCTTTTGTTTCAGCTAGCCAGAAAAAGCTTATGCCAATGTGCTTCTGAGAAAAGTTCTTTGTTTCTGTAAACGCTGCTGATAGCACCTACACCTCTGTTCTGATAGAGCATTAATCTTTGTAGCAGGTCCCTTATCCTCACGTTCCACAATTATCATCCCACAGTTTCTGGGATGCAACTTTTCTAAAACCATGTCTCTGTGTTGCCTCTTCAGCTGGCACTTATAAATTGGGTCTTGGGTCTAAGCTGTCGCCTATGCATCACTCTATTTACTCAAGCCTATGTGGTATATTGGACTACCTGGACTTCTGCAAAGCATTCGACACTGTCCCGCATGACATCCCTCTCTCTAAATTGGAGAGACATGGATCTGATGGATGGACCACTCGGTGGCTAAGGAATTGGCTGGATGGTCGCACTCAAAGAGTTGGGGTCAACGGCTCGATGTCCAAGTGGAGACCAGTGACGAGTGGTTTTCCTCAGGGGTCCCTACTGGGACCGGCGCTGTTTAACATCTTTGCTGGCGACATGGACAGTGGGATTGAGCGCACCTTCAGCCAGTTTGCCGACAACACCAAGCTGTGTGGGTGCGGTCAACACGCTGGAGGGAAGGGGTGCCATCCAGAGGGACCTCGACAGGCTTGAGAGGTGGGCCTGTGCAAACTGCATCAAGATCAACAAGGCCAAGCGCAAGGTCCTGCACATGGGTCGGGGCAATCCCAAGCACAAATACAGGCTGGGTAATGAGTGGATTGAGAGCACCCCTGAGGAGAAGGACTTGGGGGTGTTGGCTGACAAGAAGCTCAACATGGCCCAGCAGCGTGCGCTTGCAGCCCAGAAAGCCAACTGTATCCTGGGCTGTATCAAAAGAAGTGTGACCAGCAGGTCGAGGGGGGTGATTGTGCCCCTCTGCTCCACTCTTGTGAGACCCCACCTGGAGTACTGCGTTCAGCTCTGGGGCCCCCAACAGAAGAAGGACATGGACCTGTTGGAGCAAGTCCAGAGGAGGGCCACGAAGATGATCAGAGGGCTGGAGCACCTCTCCGGTGAAGACAGGCTGAGAGAGTTGGGGTTGTTCAGCCTAGAGAAGAGAAGGCTCTGGGGAGACCTTATAGCAGCCTTCCAGTACCTAAAGGGGGGTCTACAGGAAAGTTGGAGAGGGACTTTTTACAAGGGCATGTAGTGACTTGGACAAGGGGTAAAGGCTTTAAGCTGAAAGAAGGTAGATTTAGATTAGATGTAAGGAAGAAGTTCTTCACTGTGAGGGTGGTGAGGCACTGGAACAGATTGCCCAGAGAGGTTGTGGATGCCCCATCCCTGGAAGTGTTCCAGGCCAGATTGGATGGGGCTTTGAGCAACCTGGTCTAGTGGAAGGTGTCCTTGCCCATGGCAGGGGGGTTGGATCTGGATGATCTTTAAGGTCCCTTCCAACCCAAACCATTCTATGGTTCTATGATCCTATCATATGATCCCACCGTTCATAGGCCTTATCATCTCCCTTTCTCCATCTGTGTTACTATTCAATACAAAACATTCTAAGCTTTGTGGGGGATATACTGCCCTTCTTTTCAAATTACAGAAGTAATTAAGACCTCTTTTTTACAAGTTTTCCCTTATAATTTTTCTCTACATCGATAACTACTTTTGACAGAGTTATTTTACAGAGCTCAGATTTTTAGCTTCTATCTTCTGCATTACTTACTGCTTTTTTCTTAGTATGGTAAGTAAGAATTACTTAAATTCAGTGGAAAAATGACATTTTTTCCACATGTAGATCTCAAATGAAACTTAATGGTCATCTCCAAACAATATAGCAAGGGTTTGTAACAGCTCTGGATTCACTTTCTTTTCTCTGAATTCTGCTTTAGATCCTGTGTTAATTTCTTCTGCCATTTTTATTCCTAAGGGCACCCTAATTATTTCTTTCATCTTTGCATGCCAGAGTTTCTCACAGCTTGCATCCTTGGTTTTCTGATATAGTCTGTTAGCTCACGTTCAGGATCCTGCAACTTTTTCATAGTCAAAGAAGAATCTATTTATGAAGGTTGATATTTCCTTTTTGGGATCCTTTTTTTAGGGTAAGGAATATACACAAAGTCCTGTTTCCCTGGACACAGTAGGAATCAGAAAAGAAGATGTTTTTTCTCTGCCAAATGTTTCCAGGCACACTTTCTCTCTTTAATTTTCACTCTTCTGTCTTTCTCTTTGTCTTATACCACCTCTGTGATATTAATGATGGAACACTAACACAAACTTAACATGAAAATTCAGTTAGCAGACGGTGTATTTATAGGTGAATAAAAATTATTCAGCTGTAAAGAAAAAAAATTCTTTTGTTTGATTTAATCTTTTAAGGTGCAGGCATAGCCTTGAAAAATATATTTAAAAATATTTATTATCTATTGTATAAAAATCTGATTTATACAGAATATATGTAAGGTAGAAAGCATTTTGTTGGTGCTACAAATTCTTCAAGAACCATGTGGTGTTTTTTTTCTTTCCTGCATGTGGTCATGAATAAAAATGAACCTACAAACCAAACTCCATTGACTTTTCAATTGCATTATCTTTATGTAGAATGGTCACATTTTAACTAACTTAACAATTTTAACTAAATGTGGTTTTGAGTAGAGTTTCAGCTGGATCATGGACTTGTATTGTTGTGGAAATAGCTAATCAAAATGAAATCCAGCTCACATTCCAAAATATGTTGTCTTTTCAGAAAAAAAATATTAAATGATTAAAGCCTATTTTTACTACTGGAGAAGGCTGAGAAAAATTTGAATGATCTTGGCTTTCTGTTTAACAAGAACACAATATTTCCATAAAGTTAGTGTGAAAAAAGACCTCTGCATTAAATCCAGAATAAATAAACTAGCTGAATTTAAAAGGTTCTGCAGTAAGAGTTATTTCAATGTAATAGTTTTATGCTGGTCTCTCAGTACTCAAGGATTTAGTACTTTCTAACAGAATTGGCATAACAATCAGTGGAGTGAATGATGTCATTTCCCAAAAGGGCAATTCAGATTCTCCTTTCCCAGAGAGATATTGCATGCCCCAACTTTGTTCTTTATTAAACAGAGATATGTAAACCGGAAGAAGAGATTCATTTCAAACTTTCAAGTAGAGTTAATACTTGAATTTCATCATTCTAAGGTTAAATCTTCCCTATCAGTTTGGTCTGGTTGAGCAGCGAAGGTAAAAAAGACTATTGAAAAACCTAAAAAACCTCCTGCTTACTCCATCGTTGTGCTTTGGCTTTATTAAGCTCTTCTCTGCCCTTTCATTTCAATTCCTCTTCCTTTCTGTTTATGTCCATTCTGTTTTTCAGACAGATTCCTGTACCTTGCAGCTGTTCTTTGTTGAAGTGATATGGGAAGGCAGCTTTGAAGAATTTTCTTGGTAAATTTCATTATTTTATCCCTCTCTGAATCTATATTTACATTTTTGGCAAAGATGAGATTGAGATATTAACACTAGTTGATGACTCATCTTAGTTGAGGTCCAAGAACAATGAAGATACTCTGATTGTGTTGTCCTGTATGTTGAATTAAATACTAAATGTAAAAGTATATGGTATATGTGGCCAGATTAGGAATTCAAAGAAGTATTTAACTATTTTATTTCTTTTTCAAAGGATCTCAGAATACTCCAGACAAGATCTATGGATGGGCGTTATGTTCCACAGTATCTTTGTATGATCTGTAGATGCAGATGCAAAACCTGTGATGAAAGGACCTGAAAATTAAAAAAGCTTTATTGTTACCATAGTACTTGTAATTGGTTTAATTTCATCAATTTCATTGGTGCTAATTTGATTTGCTTTAGCTTATCCTCCTTGGCCTGGATCAATTCCACTTAACATTAGTCTTTGCATCCTAAGATACGCTTCCAAGAGCAGTAAGACAAATCATCCTTTCGAGGTAACTGCTTTTTCTCCTTTAACTATTGAGATAGCCAAGACAACTCACTTAAACTAGGTGAAACTCCATTTGTTGCGTTAAAGGACCATTGCCCAGATTTGTAATACTATCACCTGCTGCTCAGGAAAACAAAAATGGTATGCTTGGACCAGGTCTGTTCCTAAGCTGAACATTCATTTCTAGGAAAATTTCTTTCTAGTGTGAATGCATGTATCTATGAAAATATCTGTATGCCGTGTCCCCTGGACATGAAGCAATGACTACAGAGGCACACCTTCCCTGCCAGTAAAGTAAAGGCTTTATTGAAGTCTGGTGAGTTTCTCAAAAAGATCAAAGCCTTAGCATTTTTCCATCTTTTACTTTGAACTTGAAGAAACCACACTGAGTAAGGCACACACAAATGCATACTTGCCCATACATCCACTCACACAGAAGGAGTGTCAGCTTTGGGTATGTTCACACTGAATGTACAGGTTGGGAACCACTACATTGAGCAAAATATTTTGCAGCTGAAATTGCTTTAGTAGTTGGAGTTATGTGCATTCAAATACAGAAATACAAGCATGTGGCCATTACTGATGCTGGTAATTATTATCAAGTGCTTGGTAACACCGTATGGTTATAAAATAACCAGTGGTTGCAGGCCTCCACTCTGTTCATTTGCTAATTGTTATGTTAACGAATTGTTGACTGTGAGGAAAGTGTCAGTGATTACATAGCAAAAGGCGGAAATTGCAACAGTGGGCATAATGAGTGATGGAAAACAGTAAGTGGATGTCCTGATAGCCTTTTGTAGCACTCATTTAAATTTCAATTGCCTTTTTTTATGCATAGCTAGGATTGGCATATTCAGTTCATATAAACTCTTAGCATAAAATTCTAGTTTCTTACTATGAGATCATTTCTTTTAGTACCAGAATTTTCCTTTAATAATTTATCAAGTGACAAATAACTACTTTTGAGGTTGGGAGCTGGGTTTTGTCCAGCGGTAAAGGCAGGGAAGTAGAGAAAATTCAGAGGAATAATGCCATGCAACAGTTTAGAATAAGGGCAGACTAGTTTTCAACTAGCCCGTCTTAATTATATATTGAGCTTAGTGTAAGATCCCTAACTGGGCTGCTGATCCCCAGTTAGCATTAGATTTTGAAACACAGGGCTAACAAACAGGGACCCACATTTGGAATTTCAACACTGTATGTTCAAGCTGCAGAGAGCTTCCTCCCCTAGATCTGATCCCATATAACTTCTGACCTGAATATAAATTTCAAAGACATGATCGCCCCTTCTTACTGTTATTGGGAAAATGCCTAACTATAGTACCAGGTTAGGGATGGGCTAATACGAGGACAAAGGACCAAGCCATATAGGAATATCAGTGTTATCCATTTACATCACCATGTTTATGGAACAACAACACGAGGAAGATCCCATGTGGGGTCCATTTGGTACCACCCTTGGAAGGGGATTGCAAGGCAATGGCCCAAGAGGAGGATGAACATATCTGGCCTTTGGGCATTAAGTTACTCAGAGAGAGCCGTAAATATACACAGCAGTTTGAAAACAAATTACTATCCCAAGAAGCTTCCATTTGAACTAATGATCTCTGTTTATGGAAAAATAATAATAGTAAGTAATGTACTATGTTCTTTACAAAATTTTGAGAATTTAGTATGTGTAAGATGATGGCAAGGTGAATGTAAGTAGCTTTTAAACAGGGAAAAAAGATCTTTGTTCCTGTATTTTTAATCATTTTTAAAAGAAAGTAAAGCAAGACATTTATTTCATATTTATTGGAAATATAATTAATTTTTATTATTTATTCTTGCTCTCTATAATTATACAATACAATAAATGATAAAAACTTATTTTAAATCACACTTTAAGTTTTATTTCTAATGGTTGTTCTTTATATATTTTCCTCTCAAGAAATATTACTGTATAATAAAGCTCCAGATCTCAGCACAAAATTGCAACTGAACTATAGTTATTATGGTGAAACCACTGTAATTATTCTGTAGTTTATTAAAACTATAGTAAATCAGTCCTAATAATAGTAAGACTACAGTAATCATATTGAATAATAGCTGCAAGTTATTATCTGTATATTTACTATACTATTATAATAATTACAGTTCAACTATAAGGTTTTATTTAATACAAAGTCTAAATTTACTATGGTAATTTTATTCTAGTTTCTTCCTTTGCATAATTCCTAGAATACAATAAGTATAACTTCTGGTTTGAGCCATGAAAGCTTCATATCTATTTTTTAAAACTGTCATTAAAAGGTTTAATAATTAGACAAAATAGTTTTAAATGAATAAATTTGAGGCCTTTTTTAATTTAAAAAAATCTTCCTTTTGCTGCGGTACATGGAGTTTTTGCAACATACTGAAATTAATTTGTGAACCTGAAAGAGAAAGCAAATGATATGTTTAAAAACATTTGATAGATTCATTTTCCTAAAAATTCTCCTGATATTTATTAAAGTGGCAGACAGGAAGAACAGTACTCTTTTACTATACTGTCTCATGATAGAAATATAGTTACAAACTGAAATTACATCACTTTGGTATAATCTTGAAGACAGAAAACTGGAGAGGTTCTGCATGTGTCCATGTGTAAGTATACACGAGGTTGCGCAATACTACAAGAGTATTGCAATTCCTGTGCTTTAATGGGGACATAAGAGAGCAATTTCACTTATTTTGAGAGCTGGATGTGTCTCTGTGTTGGCCATTCCAGTTTCACGCATTCAGAGTCTCATGTCTCTCTGTAAGGCCACTCACTTCTCTCATATTTAGCTTGCATATTCTTACAGTTCTTGCCAAAAGCCCACTGGTACTATTTTTGTATATCCTACTTCTTCCTGCAATATTTCCTGCAGGTCACCCATTACAGGTTATTATTCAGAACATGTTGAAGCCATCCATAATGACCTGCTCTCTGATCAGTCAAAAATCAGCTCTCAGTCTTTGGATAGCTCTTGAGACTTTCAGGAACAGCTATTCCAGCTGGTAATTTAGAAAATAGTTAGTTCATTGCTGTCTCACTAAGTATGATTCATAAGAGTGTCCACCCACGACCTATCTCCCACAGGCCCGGTGGTTAAGCTAGCAGGGCTGTACAGGTCTTCCCCACCTGAGCTTTGTGAATTACACTTATAAAAGCGAGAAAGCATTTAAAATTCTTTGGTGGAATCAAACTATTTATGAGCTCTTTCTTCTGAAGAGGGATTGGGAAAACAAGCAAATAAAGAAGGGAGAAGTGGAGTTTCTAAATCACACAATGGCCTAAGCACAGGCCATTTCATATCCTATGGGATGAAAGCAAGGCCCTTTCTTGAGGTGGGACACAAGTCAGACAGAAACCTGTTTTACCTGAATGTTTTAGTTAAATCAGGAAGAATCGGGTATTTGTTAATGTCTTCTATCTCTTCCACATACATAAATTACAATGTCACTTTACACAGCCAGTCTGATAGCTTTTCTTAATGTAAAGGGGGAACTTAGGCTACAATGAAAGGGAAAACAGTTGAAGCTTGCCCACCATGGGAAAACAAGAATTTCAAAGAAGTTAACCAGTCACCATATGCATTCAGGATTTAGCTTTTAAGCTAGACTGGCAATGAGATTGTATGCTCAGTCACATGCAATTGTAATCACTTCCAGAGAGCCTAAATCTGATAGAAACTGAAGTACCTGAATTCATCTCATGCAGTTAGGAAGATGATATCTGCAGTTTAGCAAAATGTAGTAAAAGTAAGTTTCAGAACCTCTCCCACAAAATTCTAATGTACATATCTATGTGAAAATAACCTACCCTTGAAAGAGAAAAGTCTTTTTTCTATATTTTAATGAGAAAGAAAATGTGTAACTTGCTAGATAGGAAACTTTTTTACAGCTCTAGGGTTTGTAGTGTCTGAAGTTATTTGTAAACTTGGGCAAATAATGAATAAAATAATCTGAACTGATAAATACATTTAACAAAAAAAAAATGAAATGTAATTTGTTCATATCCTGATTTGCCTGTCATCCAAGTTCTCTTAGTTTAAATATTGAGTTGGACTTTTTTTACTTAGCATAGAAGACGCACTTTACAGGGGAGATTTTGAGGTTTGTATTTATCAAATTATGGGATTTTTAGCCAGTAGCTATACATATGTAATAAACAGCTCCTGGTTAGAAATACGTGCTCATACAAAGGTAATCAACTTCAGCATCATGGGAAAGAAGAACAAGAAGTGGAGCTGTAGGGAGTTCTGACTCACAAAGAAGCAAGATGAAAATATGGCTATGAACAGTCTGAGTGAGCCTACGAGAAAGAGTTCACTCTGCCATGACAAAAGAAATCACAGGGGAACATGATGCTTGCCAGCACAAAGAAATCTAGCAACAGGCAGGAGGTGAAAGTCAAGAACTGATGTGTACGGGGGCTCTAAAATAAATTTAATTCAGAAAGCGACAGGAAACTTCCCCTGAGAGGAGACCCTTGTTTTACGTTATCACAGAACAAGCAGAAACACAACTGAAGGGGATTATTGTTGTGTCTGCCAACTGGAGGCCAGTCACTGGAGCAGACTTAATCACTAAACAGGATCCTCCACCCATTGGCAGGCTCTGACAGACCAAATTCTCAAAAACCACCTCTGATTTTATGATTGTGTTCAACCAAGGGTGCAGCTCTGCAAGGTCAGCCAGCTGCGTGGTGTAATATTAGGATGAAGATGACTTATTTATTAATTAGATAGCAGTAGCAACCGTAAACCTCCACATAGACAAAAGTCCCTTTCTGCATAAGCCTGTAGAAGCACACAAGGGCTCAGGGCTGTCCCTGAAGTGCACAGAGCCTAAAAGAGGAAATCCTCTGGCCAGGTTACCAGTCATCAGGGTTCACTAGTTCATGGGACAGATATAAAAGTGCAGGCATGAAAACAGAGATCAGATGCAGCTTTGTAAAAACGGATCTGTTAAAAGATGGCAGAATGAGCAGCTGCCCTCCACTGTGCTAAACAGGTAGGATTTTGTTGCCTTCTGCGTGTTTCATTTCCCTTCCACATCCGCAGCTGCACATGGGATCGGGGTTTGACACCTGGTACTTTCGGAGCACTGGCACAGCCTATTATTCCCCAGGGTGAGTCAAAAATATCCAGCCCTTGTCCATGCCAGCAGTGTTCACATGCCTGAGCTGGAAGTCGTTCCTTGCTAAAATGGCAATGCATGGGGAATACTGAAGGCTGCAATGTATATCTTTGAACACCCAAGCAGCAGGCAGTGGAGTGGCTGTGCCATGGCATTGTCCTTCCAGCAGAGTAAAAACACTGTTTAAATGGAGTTCCCACCTACCTGGGCTGCTGTGCAAAGGCACTTATCCTATATACTGTAGTCCTTTCAGAATTTGGGGAAGGTCTTATACACAAGTAGGTTAGCATACAGTAAGGCAATGTCTAGTTCATAAAATACTTGCTGCTCTGCACTAGCTCTCTGAAAAGCATATTGAACTAAATGTGCAGGGCCTTAATTTACCTCTTAGTTTACTGAACATATTAAAAGAAGAACACTCATTGTAGCATGAAGAATGTCAAGGAAAAAGACTGGGCTAACTGGAAATTCCCCTGTCACTTTAGCATTTCTGTTAGTGCTCTCCCAGCCTGGGCTCGTATTTCTCTTCCTGGGGAGCCTCAACAGACAGAAGAGAGCCAGTGACCCTCTTCACAGGCAGCAGGAGGAAGGAAGAAGGAAGAAACTGATTTTCCAGCTTCAGAATGACAGAATGTCAGCAATAAATCACATTTCTCTTCCCTAAAAAAAAAAAAAAAAAAAAAAAAAAAAAAAAAAAAAAAAAAAAAGAAGAAGAAAGAAGAAACAAAAAAGATTTTACAGTGCGGCCTGGGTATCATATTTTCTAGAAAGCTTTTGAAAATGTTTTATCACATCAGTGTTAGCAGCCAAGTTTTTTACATGAGAATGTAACAACAGCAGTTCTGGGTTAGATGAAGGGTTTATCAAGCTCAGGTATCTTGTCTTTAACAGTGGCCAATAGCAAATGCCTAGGGAGGAATATAAGAGCAAGACACACAGTGATGCTCCCCAGGTATATGCTTTCAGCCATCAGAAATCCACAGCTCAGGGACATCCTGACCCAGAGGTGTTATATCTATGTTTAGTAGCCTTTGATAGATTTTCTTCCATGAATTTGCCTAATAGCTTTCTGAACCCCTGTCAGCTTCTGGCATTTTAGTACTAGCAGAGCAGTAAGAGCGAAGGAGAAACCAGATGTGAAAAACATTTTTAGCAGAGACAAGAATCTGAAGACTGAGTAACAAAGGCAGCCGCATGTTCAAAACAAGAGTTTTGAACTTAACACTTTGTGAGCTGCCCCTGAATCCCAGGCCGCTGCACAGGATCCCTGAGATGCTAAGTCTTCAGGACTGAATCAACAGACAACACGCAACCATTATAGTAACTGAGTTGCAAGCAAGAACAATAATGAAAAAAACACAGACACATCATGCCAAACTGATTCATTTTGAAAGCAGAGGGATTTATTAGGAAAAACAGTTTTCCCTGAGCCTACATAGGGAACAGGGTGCATTTAAGGTAAATGCACTTTTACATGGGCACCAAGTTCAATCCCAAGGTTTTGATGTCTGGGAATCTGGTGTCTGGGTTCTTAACATTCAACAGCTGTATCACAACCCATTTTCTCCCCTTCTGAAATGAAAGTTTTTAAACAAAGTACTCATTAGGGCAAAACTTGCCTTCTACAAAGGGACTACATCAAGCCAAATTCACCCTTCCAGTAAAACTTGGGCCTTCAAAGAAGAGGATTAGGAAACATTTAAACATAGTTAAATGCTTCTGCACAGCTTCTCTGGCATACACAGAAATGATCAGATGAGTCCCCTGATCCACAATGCATGTTCTAACATCACCATCAATGCTCTATCTCAAATATAATACACCTCTAGGACTCTTTCATCTATAAATAGCCTATCCTTTAAATGGAGTGCTGGGCATCTGATTTTTTTTTAACCAATGCAGGGCTGCACACAGTTTTAAATGCCCCTGAAATGACTGCCACAGAATTATAATTCCCTTTTTACCCATAAATCAAATAACCACAGGACACTAAGAATACAAATCCTCTAATGCTGAGCAGCTGCATATGAAGTCACTAGAAATTTACTTTGCTTTGGAAAAGCTAGAGTTAGAATTAGACCAGGAGCACTGGCAAGCATATTTCTAAAATAGGAGTCAAGCAAAGAGAGGTATAAGCCAGCGAGACAAGGGGAACACAGGAAACCTGAATATCCCCATATCATATTCAAAAAATAAATAATTCAGTTGAGCCCCACCATGTCATTTTCTCAGTGGATTTAGTGATCTCCCGTGCAATAACTTGCCACGGTACATTCTGATCTGCATCAAAATTAACACTCAGCCACTTTATGAAATATTATCTTTGTTAGCTTTACCACTAACAAAAATACACTTTCAATTCTTCACATCCACATAGCACGTCTATTAAAGCAATCTGGGAAATTAGTTTGAGATAAACTGTACAGCAATTTTATTCATAGCCTCCCTGTATCTCACACTGTTAATCTGCATCACAGCTCACTAAATAGTGCCTAATGTTTATTGCATTTAACTGAATGTATACGATTCTGAGGGTACGCCAGGGACCGATTATCATAATTATACATGTTTCTATGGAAACCCACAAGTCTATCAGTTTTGATTCATTATATTGTTATACCTTCTAGCACTTTCTAATTATTAGGTGCCCATAAAAAAAGTCTCAGTCTTGCTGTTACTATAGAAATGAGCTATAGAAAGGCCTCAATTGTTAACCCTTACAGGGCAGGAATGAAAAAAAGGAAGAAACACAGCCCTGGACAGAGGGTAGCTGTTCAGATAAGATAAATCATAAACTATTTTAATCTGCGGTCTTAACTTTCTGTAATCGCCTATTGAACTTACTTATTTGTTTGAAAAAAATATCCAGCTAGGAAAGGAGAGAAAAAAGCATAGCTGCTTGCCACACAGTCTTGGACATGGTGTGTTACAGAAGTGACCTGCAAATGCCCCTCAGTGAGATCACAAGATTCCCTTGAAAGACACGAGTGTCTTTAACAGACTATGCAAAACAGCCTAATGTTAGGTCATTAGAAATCAATACAAAGCCTGTTAACAGGAATATTTACACTCTTCTCAGTGGCCTTCAGCCCAAACCTGGACTGAAGTGCAACTGGGTGATTGAGCAGAGGCTTGGTTTAGTTGCTGGAAATACAACTGAGTTCAGTAGGAAATCACAGGAATCCAAGACTTCCTCAAGTCACTTCCATAAAGTAAGAATAAACCAGGAAAAAATAAGTTACAGTGAAAGTAATGAAAACACTTTATTATGATATAGTTATTTTAGTCTAAGTTAATGCTATTACTTACTTTGTCAGAAAATATACCCATTTTCCTCCTCTTCCTGTATCTCCTATCACAGCCTTATGAAACCTGAAAGGGACCGAGTGGTTTCACTGTTTCCCTAACCCTCCTTCTATTACAGTTTTCAATTAGAAGTGCCTTTTAATTTAGAACAGCAAAGCTCTCCCAAAGTGACAGCTCGTCCTTCACACTGCATATCTATTTATTTCGGAAGTCAACACACCATTCAATAACCTGAGAACAGGCCTGATTGCTATGCTAATAGTATTCAAAAATATGTCGACACCAATTGAAACAAGTAAACTAGGACTAATTCATAAAGTGAATAATAAAAGAGAGGGGGAAACATTCATACGTCTACTTCTCTAGCTGAAATTTTACCTTGCAAGTTTTTGCCTTCTCAGAGAAATGGCAGAGTTCACACACTCAAATTAGATTTCACCTAATACTACAGTGTTCCTATCTGGAGCTGGTTTTATTGGGCACAGTTAAAAAAAAAAAAGGCTTGCAAGCAGAGAAACAATACCTCTGCATATTCATGTCTCTGTGCAATGGCCATGGTACAGCACTCTTCAGATCAAAGTTATATACTTTTTCTTCTGAGTGAGAGGAAAAAGCTGAGAATTTAAAATATATTCCCATATTTTAAAAAACCTACATCATGTATTTAGCTATAATCTACGTATTCAGTTCTAAATCAGACTTCCACAACTTCCAGTCAATTAGAGCTAAATCACATTAAATACAACAATGAAAGATGTACATTTGCATTTATATGTAAGAACTATCAGCAAAGAAAGTGAACAGAGTGTCATTCTATATAAAGGTCTCAGATTTATACTATATTTTCAAGGACCATTCTGTTCAACTCTTATTTTACTATTACCATGGAGAAACTAGATTGGCTGCTAAACAAGATCTTAAGCAGCTAAAGAGAAAACTTAACCAGATAATTTAAAAAATCCACTAATTGGTATATTAATATGTAATTTATAATATAGAATATGCTCAGCTAGATTAAAGTAAAAATCACACAGCAGAGAATATGAATATTTACACAATTTAGCATTTCCGAATAATATGACAACATACAGGACCAGATCCATAGCTAAGTTAAATGAAGCTACACCAATTTACACAAGCTGAAGCTCTTGGATAATAGCTACCTTTTCAATTCAGTTGCTAATGCCTACGTGGTATAATTGTCAGGCACTACAGGTTACAATAGCATGACAGTGTATCCAACAGTGTGCTGACGTGGGGAATGAACATGACTGGCAGTTTGGGTTGCTCACACACCCACAACAGTCCAATATTTGTTACCTGACTTGAACATTCCTTTCCTGTTTGCTTTAGGTGAATAACAGTCCTTCACAGGAATATACAGAATATAAGAATCAGGTTCCACCTTGCAGGTGAAATTGGACCTCCCATGGTGTTCTCAGTGACATTGCCTTCCTGTCAACTGGGCACAATATTGCTCTGGCCACATAGCCAACTCCTACCTGCCTTTATTTTCAGAGCTTTAGCATGCTGGAAATGAATCCACTAAAATTAATTTAAATGAATGAACAAATGAATCAATCAATCAATTAATGATCTAATTAATTATTAGCTCTTAGCTAATTCATTATTCAAGAAAATGTCATTCAACATTTATCATACACAGTCTAGTGCTACAGGATTATGTTGTGTTTTCTAGCTGATGTATACCTTTTTAGCGTAACACTAAATTTTATTTCATAAGTTGCTGAAAAAGCTTGTACCTAGTTATTCCTGTTCCATCTAAATATCAGATTCTTGTTAGAAACATAAAAGCTTTCCTCAGATTTACGTGAATGAAGAATACCTAATAACCAATACATCTGTGGCACCGAAGAGACCATTCATGTCACTGCTGCTTAAAGTAGTATTTTTGTGCCATCACAAATGAAAAGAAAATGCCTAGAATCTACATAAGAACTTATGTTTTATGAGAATTTCTTGATTGCAAAATATTTCCTACATACTTCATTAAAAAAACCCACTATAAAATCAGGTGTATACACCTACAAGAACAAAGCAAGGGAAAAAATCAAGGCTAGAAGAAAATTGGACAGATTAGTCATAAATGTTAGATTATCACAGCCACTGAGAATTATACAGAACCACTCAACAGAATACTTGCTCTTTTTCAAAAGTGGTTACAGACGCAAAGTTTAAAGTTCTTTTTAGAAGTTATCTGAGACTAGCTAAAGCTACTCATCTGAAATTGCTTTAGCAAAGGTATTTGCTTATGAATATGTACGTTATTTTGTACAAAGTACTTTACCAATTGCAGGAATATTACTATGAGCATACTCCCATCAGTTCAAGCCTTTAGCTTTGGTAGTTGGTTGAATTAGTTTTGTACTGTAAACTCCTCAGGGCAGGAACCTTGTCTGCTGGGATGTCAATAAAGACCATGATATGGCTTTATCAGCTGCATCGAATAGAGCTCTGAAGATGATACAGACCTGGGTTTTTTTGTCTTGATTGTTATTAAAAAATGGATTTATAGAAGCTAGAGTTCACAGAACAATTTTTTTCCATAGCTACATGGATTCAGTTCAGCCATTATTTTACAGTATTCATTATTTGAAAGGATTTCATAATCAAAGGAGGGACAAGTCCAGTTAAAGAGTAAAGTCCTCTCCCATGAAAAGACATTTGGATCTGAAAATAAAGTTCAAAATTTCACCTTCTCTATATCTTCTGATATGTCATTGATTAAGTTATTATTAATTTTTATTTCCTCTGGGCAACTGTTGTCTTGACCTGGACTCTCAGAATACGAAAGTTTCCTCTTATTGATCTCCTAGAGCTTGGCTGAATACCTAACTGCAGCTTCAGTGTCTTTGTCAACAAATTCCTTAGTTCTGCCACGTTTTGGATAACTCTGAGTTCCTCTTCAAATTTATATTATGGCAATACAAAGCAAAAGAAATTCAGCCATAAACTACATAGACTGTAAATGGGATTTTTAAACCCATGAACACTGAAAATTTCCTAAACATATCAATTATAGAAACACCAGTATTTATGTAAGTTTATGTTAATGGTTTTCCTGAAAAATGTGTGATTTTTTACTTAGAATTACCCAGTGCATTTGTGCTGGTGAAGTACAGCACTTGCACCAACATTGATGGTTGGATAAAAGTGTGAAAATTCATCAGTTACTGCAGTTTTATAATGAGATTCAAGGAAAAGGCAACAAAATTAAATTCCAAGATTTCACTGTTATTACAGTAACTAAATAAAGACAGGCGATTTACGCATAAGTTCTACATCCCACTGTAATTGGCAATTGACTCAACTCAAGTTGTAATGGCAAGGGTCATAGTTCATTTTGTGGCAGATTTGTTTGTGCATGTGGAGACCTCTGTGCATGGAGATGTTTGCGTGAGGCTAACATCATCCTCTCCTTTTGTGCAGCATGTTATAAAAAGACGTGTAACTCTGAACCATGTCTCCTGCTTCTGCTACAAGCAAGGAGCCACAGTCTGAGGACAGCCAAAGGCATATGAGGGTTCAGGATGCTCAAATGTCTCACCTGTCTGTATGTGTGTAAGGGGGTGAGGAGGTGTATGTAAGTGTACATGTCCTCATATGATGAGTGAAATTTTCAGTTTTAGAGCTGTTGGATGACATTCACCTACTGACAGCAACCGAGCATCAAGAGGGAGACATATATCATACAGCCTTGCGCTCCAGATTGGATTTCACCTCTGAGCCTTTAAAACTAAAAACGTATTAGAAGTGGAAGAGAGTGTGAATACGGATTTGCACAGCATTTGCCAAAGCTGGTAAGAGTTATGATCATTCTCACTCTAACTTCATGTCAAACATCCAAATAAGATTCAAAACCCACCCTTGAAGAGGAGACTCCTCCTGTGAACCTAAGGCTAAGGGACAGGCACCTGAGAGGAAGACAAATATTGCTCACCAAAAATACTGGCTGTTTTTTTAAGGGGAGGATCGAAATTCTTGCATTTTTTGCAAGCAGACCAAAGATGGGGACTGCACCTCACTGACAGAAGCCTTTTGTAGCTCTAAACTGTGCCTGTAGGTTCATGCTGCCTTTCCAATATGCACTGCACTCTTTTGTTGGGGTCACCTGCAGCTGCCCCACTGCCCCTCGTCCCTCTCACCCACGTCTTTACCACATGCACATTTCCTTGTTTAAGTCCCTTTTCCCTGAGCTCTTGGCACTCTTTGAGGGTCCAAGGCTAACTGCTCCTTTCTAAGCCCTCTATTGTCTGCTGCATTCCAAACTCCTTCTCCTACAAGCCCTACAGATCTCTTTCTGCCTTTGTTTCTCTCTGTAAGTCTACTTATCTCATTCCTCCAAGTCTCTCTCTCTCTCACATGGCTTTCTTTCAGGCTGTTCTTTGCTTTAGGCCTCATTCGTGCACAGTGTGGTCTCTCTGCCTAATCAGCCGTGCTGCTCATTACATTCAGAAGCCCTTTGCTATCTGTTTGGGTTTTTATAAGGTCTCCTGTCACCATGGTATCTTAGTGTACTCTCACAACTGTGTCCACTTGGTATTTTTTGTATGTTCATTCATACATGCGTATTATAATATTTGGTACAAGCAAGCAGGATGGTTTTGCTTGGAATATTCACTCTTCTAGACATTCCTCAATTTCCTGTGGTTGTAAAGATAAACCTCTGCCATTCCACCACGCATTTTGAGTCTCCACTAATGTCATTTCTTCATTTCTATTCTTCTGTCATCAACATTCACCTGTCCTCAGCCAGGAGTTAAGAGAGAGAGCGAGCATTTTAGAATGAAAAGATTGTAAAAATATTAATTAAAGCAGCAGGCAGGATGGCAGCATAATTAATAAAGGGGCTCAAACAAAATATTTTAAATCATTTTTGTTGAAAAATTCGGTCTTTATTGTTTTGACAAAACACTCTACAGGAGTGCCACTTTACCTCAGATTATTATTATTGCTTCTCACATGGATTTACTTCTTCTGTACCCATCCTCTTGCCCTTCCCCCCTTGATTCCTTCCTTTTCACTCTGCAACCATGGCAACTCTTTGCCCCTACTGAAGGTTGGACATTCAACCACTCTCGGAGATATCATTAGGGCTGCTCCATTGAATCAGCAGCTAAAGTCGGGGAGAGAAGGAAGCTCACATCTGCACGTCCTTCCCTTCTATGTGCATATACATTTGCTTTACCAAATTCTGCTGCCCCAGGAAGATTGAAAGGGAAAAGATCTTTCCCTCTTTCCCTCACTCTCCTCTTCCTCCCTTCCCAGGATACAGAGTATTTGGCTTGTGAAAATTCTTTAAGCTGTTTCAAAATTTAGTTATGCAACGAGTGCCGGTCAAAAGAGAATTACTTCTTTGGCACATGTCATTTCTAAGGCAATATAAAAGAAAATCATTAGCTTTAAAAAGGTTGTGTTTCTGAAAACATCAGTACAACTTTTCAGTGAAGGATCTTTAAATAATTTCTATGCAATTAACTAAGTCTCACAACACTGCCCCGGAGCTGATGTTATTGTACAGATGGAGAAACTAAAGGAGATTAGGTGACTTATACATTGTTATGTAAATCTGTGCCAGAGCCAGTCACAGAACCCCAAAATTTTCTTTAAAGTCATGTGACATAGCATTTACTTCGGTAAATTCAGCATTCTTCTGCAGCACTCCCATTCATGAAGTTCAGTTTAAGATTTTACTGCTCTTTTTTCAGTAATTATCTTCCTATTCAACAGGGCACTTAAGCACATACTTGTCTTCAAGCTTGGGTGTTGGCCTGGTTAAGAAATTTTTGTTCAGATTATTCCACTAAAACTTTTGGTTTAAAAAAAATTCTTTACCGTTCAGGAAAAAAAATAGGTTTTCTCAAAATTTTCCCATGAAACACTGATTTTAATGTTTAATAGATTAACATTCTCAAAGTAAAAAGCAAACAAATCTTTCAGAACATATAAGCAGTTATATTGATCTTTTTTCTCAGCACATAACAGTCTACCTAGTTAACTCTATTTTTCTTACTTTGGCCTTATGAACCAACAAAGAGCGAAGAATTTCATTCTGTGCTAGTAGCCAATCCACTGACCAAAAGGCAACATCATATGCCCCTACTGTGTATGAGGTAAACCCCAACTACTTTCAATATGCCAAAAGCTAAGTCAGTAAGAACTGAGGGGGTTGAACATTTTTCAGGAAAAGTGTTCAGCACCAAGCAGAATTAGAAATAAACCAGCATATGATGCTGTGCTTGTTTGACACATTGTACTATTTGAAGTTATCACCTAAGGTGCTTTGAATTTCATATTTAGCAAATTCTTGGATGTACAGTAATGCAGCATGATACTTCTATACACCCTTCTAAATATTTATTAAAAAGAATGCTCTTATTCAGCTGATTAATTATTGACTATGTTTTCCACTTAACTGTCTTTATTTTGCCACTGATAATCCTACATTGTTCAACTGACTGCAAGAAATTGTTTGAGATGCTGAGGCAATTCCAACCAGTGCAGCAAGTTTCAGAGTAGGGCTATACATATTTAAATACACACATATGTGTGTATACATCTCCATATGCATATGTCTGAACATAGCAAAAAGAGAGAAAACTAAAACAATAAATACTTTCGTTTTCTTCTCATTGAATGACAGAAGTCATCAGTGGGAGGAACAAAGGGACAGAGGTCAATATATGGCTGAATCACCAACTCAGTGGTGATTAAGGGATATGTTTTGGGCCTTGTGTAACTTGCAGCTTCAGGGAGAAGAGTTTACTGCAGATTACTTTGATAGTGTATTAAAATGGATCTTAAAATCTAGTTTAACCCATTCACTTTGAATAATTTATTTGGGACTTATTTTGACATTTTTTTCTAAAACTCATTAAACACTTTTTCTTAAAATAAATTAACAGAAATGCCTGTGTCTGTGGTGTTTGAAAATCCTTGTTTCTCATCTGGAAGCAACCAACAATCTTTTATTTCCTTCAGAGGAACCTCAAAACCCTTTTTTTTAATTTTTTTTTTTTTATGGCCCAACAGACATCCTTTTTGTTAAAGATCCCGGATAGTAAAAGGTCTATTTCTTTTATATGAATTATGGGTCATTTTTCATGGGACTGGAAGCAATAGGTAAAGGTATGGTCCAAGCCCCTCTCAATCAGCTAATGCTGATCTGCAGTTTGAGACCACATCTGGAGTGCTGGTCTCAGCACAAGAGAGACATGGACATATCGAAAGGACTGCAGCAGAGGGCCACAAAGATGATAAAGGGACAGGAATGTCTCTTCTATGAGGAGAAGCTGAGGGAACTGGGACTGTTCAGCTTGGAGAAGAAAAGGCTCACAGGGAACCTTGTCAGTGTGTATGAATACCTGATGGGAGGTGGTAAAGAATGTGAAGTCAGACTCTCCTCAGCAACATCCTGTGAACAGACAAGAGGCAATAGGCATAAACTGAAATACAAGAAATTCCATCTGAACATAACAAAAAGCCTTTTTGCAATGAGGGTGGTTGAATACTGGAAAAGATTGTCTGTGACATTATGGAGTCTCTATCCTCAAAGGCTTTCAAAATCTGACTGGACACAGTCCTAGGCAACCTTGCTAGTCCTAGCTGACCTTGCATTGAGCAAGAGGCTGGACTGGAGGATGTCCCAAGGTCCCTTTCAACCTCAACCATTCTGTGATTCCACCAATTTCCTTGCTGGTCAGCTGTTACAGTAGAAGGTGAGGATATATATCCCTTCCCAGAAAGAACTGTGGTGAACTGACAGAGATAGGTGTGCTAACAGTGAATTGCAGGTAGTAGCTGTAAGATGTCTGTGTCTAAGCTTCATTTCTGAATGCCATTTAAGAGTAAGGATGACCGGAGAACTGAATGTGGACAAGTAGTCATACATTTTTCATAAGCAGCACAACGAGAAAATACCTATAGGCAGCTTATCCTGCTGCCATGAATGCACACCTACAGTCCTGAATGGCTGTCATCTTGATCTACTCCACTGCCTTCAGTGCCTACAGCACAGCAGTGCCACCCACTGCTGGAGCAGACTCATTCAACATCTGGGCTGTTCCTGTCTGTCATAACCTGTCCAATCCTGGCCAGGCTGCTTCTGCTTAAAGAGTCCTGCATCTTGAAATGGCTACTTTAAGCATTTTACAAATCCTACCCTATCTGCTGCAATAGCCTAATTCATAGCAAAGCCCTCTAGCAAACTCTGTATGTCTCTGTCTCCAGAAAATCAAATCTCAAAAAGTTGATAACACCCACTTCATGGACCAACAGGCAACAATGAGACTAGATTACCACGTTTGCATCTCATTCCCTTCTAGTTTTCAAGGCTGAAAACTTTAGAACCTGCTTTAAGAGGTTCTACCAAAGATAAAACAATGGCACATTCCTGCATGAATCAGCAAAAGGTTATCTTTTTTCCATTTTAGTTCACTGCTTTGTGGGAGCAACTCAGAATTTGCTTGTACAGACACTAGAAATTTCAGCTCAGTCTTGAAAAAGCTTAGTGGTCTTGTCAGAAAGTAAAATTCCTCCTATACTTAACAAAAAATTCATAGAAAAGGGTTGGCAGGAATCTTAAGAAGTCATCCACTCCACATCCCCACCACAAAGCAGTATCAACTAGAATTATATGACTTCTTACTGAAGTTCATCCAACCTATCTGTAAAAATATTGGGTTGTGGAATTACTACAGTCCCCCCAGTTTACCTGATTTCTATTTCTCTTCCTCCTTCTTCTCTTCCATGTGTTAAATAAGTTATTTCAATATTTTTGTTAGTTTTTGTTTTCTAAATTTTTGTTTGCTCTCCTGGAAGCTTAATAACACCGTTAAGTTTTAGCAATACTGAATAGATTAGAAGGATTACTCACTACTATTTATACATATGTTCTCATGCAGTGTTTGCTTTTTTCACTGTATTATGACACTGGTGACTCATACTCAGTTTGTGACCCATTATGTCTCCCAGCCTTTTTCTACACATCTGAAACCTAGCCCATTGTTTCCTATCTCAAATTCATACAGTTCGTCATGTCTAAGAGCACACTTACATATTTCTGCTTACTGAATTGTGTTTAGTTTTGTTCCAGATGATTTCTCCAGATTGTTTTAAGTTCTAATCCCATCCTCTGGTGTGCTTGCAGTCCCTCCCACTGTACTGTTTCCTGTAAATTTCATAAGCAAAATGCTGTCTAATGCACTTTCCAGATTAATAATGAAAATGTGGAGTAGTACCAAACTGGTAAGTACTCAATATAGTGTTTTGATCAGTTTTGCATGTATTTGGAGTCAAAGAGTTTCATCTAGCATCTTTATGAGATGGTCATGTGAGACAGCATTTATTTAAGTCAAGATCAGTAATGTCTACTGTTTCTCTTCTATCCAGTACACTGTCCAGTACACTGGCTCACAGGTGAACTGCTGTGACATGATTTGACTTTGAACCATGCTGGCTGAATACCTTTTTATGTTCTTTGAGGTGCCTATAAATAATTTGTTTCATTATATGAGACCATCTCTCACAGAAAAGTGAAGTAAATCTTGTTGGTGTACAGTTTATTGTCGCCCTTTTTACCTTGTTTTCATAGTCTTTGCTTTTGCCCTTCTCTACTCTTCTGAAGTCTCACCTCTGAGAATACTCCAAAGTTGCTTTAGCTACATCTGTAGCAGGAATTTCATCAGGCCCAGGGAATTTGAAAATGTCTGTGTTATCTAAGCACTTTTCTTGTCAGGTTAGGACAACTGTTCTTGTCTTAACCTGAGATCTTACAGCTTTGCTTGGTGTTAGTAGTAGTAACTTCCTGACTGCACATGGTATTTATACTGCAGACTGAAGCAGAACTGTATGAAGTGTGCTAGTCCCAGTTTTTCAATCTCTATCAAGTAGTGGACTTAATTTTCCTTGTTTTCCTCTTACTATAACTGCTTTCTTCTTACACTTCATGTACCTTGTGAAAAGTTTCTTGGTTTGTCCCTCAGCACTTCTGAATTTGTCCCAATAGCTTCTACTACTCTTTCATATTCGTCTGTAGTTGCTTGAACTACTTTCCACTTTCTGGATTCTTTCTTTTGAATTTTTAGGTCACTAAATTGCTGATTTTACCAGATTGGTCTCTTACTGTATTTCCCACTCTTCCTCTGTTTTGACGTAATTAATGCTAATTTCTTTATAGAAATTTATTTACTTACAGAATTTCTTTACTTCCTTTCTCTGTAAGCCTTGTCTTTCTCTGAAATTATTAAGGGCTGTCTGCTCGAAATGCATTACTTTTATTTGGTCATGTCCCTTCTTTCCTTAACGATCTTGAACTCTTTCATTGCATTGCCACTGTCACTTTGCCATCAGTCTTCACATTTGCAGCTAGATCTCTCTGAATGCTCAGAATCAAATCTAGAAAAACCTTTTCTCCAGGTACCTTTTTTCCATAATTTGCATACAAAAGGATATATAAAAGATGCTTAGGAATTTCTGAGCCACCAGAGAAACTGTATAGCTTTTAGGAATGATTACACTTTTGAAGGTTACAAGTTAAGACTGTCAGCTTCTCCCAAGGAAAGCCCAACAGTCAGCTGTTCCCACTGCACTGGTTCCTCAGGAATCTCACCACAACCTGAATCGTTGACCTAATGAATTTTTTAGTACCTACACTCGATGATGTGGATCATAATAAAGGTGAAATCGATCCTGACATGTCTGTGGCCTATCACAACCACATGAAAAGCTGCAAGAAATAAACATCATATGAGGCTGGATATAAATTAATATTTTTTGTCCTGATAATATGGTCAAGATGAGACAGATTTTTATGCACAATTTGAGTAGAATAATACAACCAAATGGCACTCCAGAGGCTAGCTACAGTTGTGGTATTCTTGGCATCGACTTTTATTCAGTGGATAACATTTTTACCTGTAGAGGCAGAGAAAAAAGCAAGGCTTGGATGGCTAAAACGTTATTAATACCAGCAAGCTAACAAAGACCTGTGCCCCAGCCTTCTGAGCACACTGTTTAGTACCAGCTCAGATACCCTCAAATTCTTCTCCCTCAAGGCATTAAATGAAGTTGATAATTTCGTGCTTTCACATGTCTGCATGTTTTCCTTAGGACCTTTTCTTAAGTACTGTACATAACTTCATTTCCACTGAATAATGGCATCTGCACAGTCACATTCATATTACTTCTTCCTTTACCATTAAAGACCCCAGGTACCACTTACTGAATAAAGCACTATTCTCCTGTGTTGTCTGTGACACATTGAAGATAGATTTTACTTGTATCTGCTGTTGTATCCTCAGAGACTTTGTTTTAGCTATGTATCTCTTTTAGGAAGAGAAGTTGAAATAACTGAACACTGCAGTCATTCTCAAACTTTTTGTGCTGGTGGAGCACCATGAACAGTCAGACTTTTCTGTGGGTCATCATAGGTTCTAGTGGACACCAATACATTATTAGCATTACTTTTTAGAATTGAAAAGACTATTAAGATGCTATGGTCCTATAAGCCATTCTCTTATTCTTCACGGCCTCACCAATAGCCTGTTAGGACCTCAGTTTGGGAACCACAGCTTAGATGGAAAGCAAAGATATTCAAGGCAAAACCATCCAGCTCCCAACGGAGTTCAGTGATGCCAGGTATCTTGGAAAATCTCTTCTCAAACTTGCTAATTTCATAGCTGACTTTCAGTAGTCAGAACGATTAACCGTGGGAAGAAGGTCTTGCTGATGCCACTATGAATAGTGATAGTACAGAAAGAATGGGATGTCAGTGTAGGAAAATTTAAAAAAGTACTGATTCTGCACTGCATGGAAAGGCTGGCTACTATTCTAAGTTAAAATATAATTTATATTCCTCTCCAGAATGCTCAGCTCTTTTCCAGGGTCTGATTTCTGCTCTCTGTTAATTCTTGATAATTTTATACCTCCTTGACAAGAAGTAGAATAGATATCAAACTCCTATGTATTATGCATCTCAGCATTTTTATATTCAAATCCAGATACTGTGTTCTGATTTTCCACTTTCGCTGTATAATTGGGTCATCAGGTTTTCCATTAAAAATGCTTAACAGAACATTACAAATAAACACTAAGTCTATTACCTTTTGCCTAAGCATGTTTATAATGTTCTTTCTTAGTATCTTGGGTGAAAACATTTCTTTAAATAAAAGATTAATTAAAAGAATAAGATACGCTTTCTATAGTAATTCACTAAAATCATTTTTAAATGCCATGAACACCACAAAATGAATTAAATTCATCCTGCTACATTTTGAGAAATATACATTAATCCAAAATGGCTATATTTGTACCCTTCTTTGAAATTAGTACCCATATATTATTCTCAGAGTATTCAATTTTCTTAATCTAGTTGGGAGATGACTGACCATTACAATTAATCAGTAGTTTGTTTTTTTTGAATTTAGAAACTAGTTAGAATGCCCTTGTAGGATTTGCATTACGACTAGCAGATATTTTTGTTACATTAGAGACATGATATGTTTGCTGTTGTGTGCAAATGTAGGCTGTTAAAGGCTATTATTCTTAGCAAGGGGAAATGCTTTGTTAAACAGCTTTGAAATCCACTGACAGAGTCTGTCCTTTCTCACAAGACAAATGCATGGACACCTCGGTGGGAGTCCACCCCGGCCACAATTGCATGCCCCGGAGCTGTCCACTGGAAGGTGCAGGAAAAGGCAGAAGCAGATGGTCCAGGTACACAATTATTCCAGCCTGGAATATAGCAGAATAATCAGCCCAGGTAAGGACACCGTTAAAGTAGATCTGATGGGGAAACTGTGACACTGAGGATGTAAAACAACCTTCCTCCAGTGAGGGTTCCCATACAAAGAGGGAGAGGCTTTACCAGATGACAAAATTAAACAAATAACATGGGGTTGCACGCAGACACACACATCAAAAAAAAAAAAACAAAACAAAACAAAACAAAAAAAAATCCAGGTCAAAAAAGGCATGGATGAATAGTAGAAGGAAACTTACTGACTTTGGAAAAAAGGGTAAATTTCGTATTATGTTATCTTTTATACAACTTACAGCTGTTGTATTCTTACTGACATAAATATTGCATAGGTATACATGTATATACATGCATACATATATATATATACACATATATATAGTATGTATCTGTGTGCAGGCATGTGCAAGTATGAGGGAAAGAAGGAGAGATGTAACAGAAAAACACAGAAAGACTATTCCCCTTTGTTTATTCTCAGTAGAATAACCATAGAAATAAATGAGAGGTACATAGTTTTAGCAAGATATAAAAATTGATTTTCAAATTGTGGTAAAGAGCTGGGGCAATATTTTACAATCAAATTAAAAGACAGACACTCCATTCGCCCCAGAAGATTCCAAGGGAAGATGGGCACTCTTAGGCATTGCCTCAGAGCATGGTTGTTGTGACACCCCAGATGAAGCCAGAAGCACCAAGCAGGACCATCTTTGCCTGTAGGCTTTTCACATTATGTATGCAATTATTGTTTTGTATTATATGCTATCTGAAATGATACAAAACATTTTGCTGAAAAATAAACCACTGGTTTTATGCTTAACACCAGGATTACAAAACGTGATGTAATGAATTATTCATTTCATTTGACTTAATGTAATCATTTTCCTCCCTATGTTAAGCCCCTGTGAACAGTGTCCTATACAGCTACAGTTTTGAAGAACTTAATACTTGGGGGGAGAACACCTGGCATTAACTGACAGTGAATTAGGCTCATTGTCACTTAGAAAAAAAATACTTTGGCAATTTAATCCTTGATGTTCTGTATATCCCAGTTTCAAAGACCATCTATGAAGTACACAAAATGGATCGACCTTGAAAACAGGAAATAAAGATTGGTGAGTTTTAGGCAGTGGCATTGAATCCATCTTGCTGTTGCAAGCCCAGCTGTAATTGGAAAACAGTTCTGGCTCTTATAAACATTCAATCAGAGAATTCTGATAAGCTTTCATAATTTACTCAGATCAAACCTTTTTAAAAACTACAAACCTCAGGACAATGGTCCTGTGAAAAAGCATGTTGCTCAGTGCACTGTTCTTGCCAAGTTACACACTAATTTACTTTCTTGTTAACATGTGAACGAAGGAGATAAAATAAAAAAAGATTTATCAAACCGCAGAGTTTGCTGAAGGAGGCTGACTTTAATGACTTTACCTCAAAGTTATCAGAACTGGTGTCAGAACTATAGAGAGCAGTTCTATTCAGAATCAGAACCATAGTCTCTGGAAGAGTTTTACTGGACCTCACAGAGAAGCTTAGGCTATGCAGTAAAAATAACGCTCATCATACTTAAAATGTGACCCTTTGGTGATATCTACTACCTGATGTCAAATCAAAACATAGGCTTAATTTATGCTATTAATGGATGACTTCATTTTCCAGCAGTACAATGGCATCAAGTAAACAAATGAACTTTTTTTTAAAAACATGGTTAAAGAGGCTGTAGCATAAATAAATGGCAATAGATCCTGAGTCTTTTCAAAGCCCAATTGCTGTTAACTGGTGGCATGTCCAAGCACAGACATCAAAATAGCAGCAATAGAAAGCAGAGGTGTGAAGGGGGAAGGAGAGTGCTTCCATGAAGCTCTTATGTTATTTATGACAAAACCATATCTTAACTTCGTGGTACTCCCCTCCACAATTTGTTACATTATTGTAACGCTCAAAAGGAGAAAGTTAACAACTCATTCCTGCATTCACTGTTTGCAGTGGTGCACTGCAGTGTCCACTTCACAAAACTGCAATAGTATTTTCAAATCAAACTGTTCCTCAGGCAGTAACATTAACTGCATATTTTGTTTGCTGCCTTTTATCTGAAATTCCCATTTTCTCCTGCTCTGCAGCAGTCTGGGGAAGCACCAGTTCAGCCATCATCATTATTATGTACTTTTATTTATTAATCACATTCATGATGTGTTTGAGCTACATTCCAATCAAAATTGTGAACTGGCCCAGAAGATGCAGCAGCCATGTCATTTTGTATCAGCAGCTTCTCTTTTATTCCAATACCACTCTGACCTTCAGCAATAGTGTCATGTGCTTCTATAATGGTTCTCATTGCCTCCTTTCGCAAGCACCACAGCTCCCTAGAGACTATCTGCATGGGAAGATAACTTTAGGAGCCTCTAGGGGTCTGCTTTCTGTTTGCTCCCATACTGGCTAAAAAACAGTAAAAATCCCATTTGTTCAAATCCAGAATTTTTTTGCCCGTTTTTTTTTTTTTAATTCAAGAGCACAGAGCAACACAGCCTCTGCTTTAAGTTTCTCAGCAAAGCTACCGTCTAATTACTGCCTGCTGAGTAGCGCAGTTAAACACAATCAGTCAGAAAGCCTTAAAGATACAATATCCTTTTTCGTGAACTGTCTGCTTGTCAATTCGAAGTCGCCCTCCTGCTTTAAATCAACCAACCACAGAGCTGTTATGAACAGCAACTGATTTTCCATGCAGTGCTGCAAAACAAAATCACACCGTATCCTATTTTTAATGGCCACAGTTTTTCAACTGCATAACAAGAGGTAGCTGGCACTGCTGAGCTGAACCATATCAAAAATGGGTTCAAGTAGAAATAGCACAGAACCCTTGAAGAATATAAGCACAGACCCAATTACACGTGCATTGTGATGCTCAAAGCCAATTACAGGCAAATAACAGTGAAGCATTTTTTCCCCCTTCATAGCTGCATTGTAGACATTGGTTGCTTTTATTTTTTGTTTCTACAGGATACAATGAAATAATTTTTAAGGCTTAAATCCTAAATATTATTTTATTAACCCAGTGTGTATTTATGTACAAAGGCTTTTAAAAAATGGAATTAGCACAGGAACACCAGTCTTTGTCAAGCTTACATCGATGTGGGTGAGGTGCAAGAATTTTATACTTCTGTAGGTATTTTTCTACTTGATCTTCAGACATATAGGTATTAGGAACACATGCATGGATAAAGCACACAGAAGTACCACATAAACAAGTGTGAGATTATAACCCTCTGAAGACATGACAGAGTGGGCATTTTCTAGCAGGTTTAGGACATTGGATGCTTATTCATGGTTGCCAATTCTGATCTGTTCTCATCCATGCAGTTAAGCTATAAACCTCTTGGTAGCTGGAAATTTTCTATAAACTTGGTAAAAATTTTAAATACGGTGAGTGTAGAAACTAAAAAGTGTACTTAAGCTGACAAACAAAATGCAAAAGGGCCATTACGTTTTCCACACTTAATCAATACCCTCAGTACTGCTATGATTTTCAGGTGTACTGTGTCAGAAATTTTTTTTCCTCCATTCTAGTGACATCATCTACTAATAACATGCCACAAGCATAAAACTATATTTCAACCTTTTATGGTTTGTCACCTTAATTTAAATGATCTGACTTATAAAGAAACTTTTTTGTTTGTGTGAAACACGTTTCTGTTGCCTTTTACTCTCACAGCACTACCACAGGGCAGAGTAAAGGGGGTTTGTATACACAAAATGGGCACCGTTTAGAGCATTCTTTCCACATCTGTAGTAGTGACTGGGGCAGAGATGGGAGGAAATGGAAAGGGGAGATGTGGATCAGACACTCCACCATCAGACTGAATGGAATAAACTCAGCACCAGTGGCTCCACCAGGAGCTACTGAAAGTCTTCTCTTGTTCCTTACCTTACTTGTTCATTATCTCACCAAATCTGATTTTCTTTTAAGAATAACCTTGTTCTTGAATTTCTTAAATGTCTAATGCCAGATTTAGAGATAAAGATAGTATACCTATTTCTCTTTAAAATACAGATAAATACACTCAGTCTTGCCTCTATGATAATACAATCTTTCACTGGGAACTCCATTTATTCAAAACTTATTAAATATTTCACATAACTTTAAACCCCCAAACTCACATAAAAATGTAAAAATATCATATTTCCAGTGAATTTTACTAGTAATAATGCATTGATTACAGTTAAAGTAACATTAACAGCAGATCCACTGATACGAGATATAAAATTCTGAGAAACTGGGGGGAAGGGTGTCATAAAAACCCCACAATTTTGGAGTAAATTAGAATATATATAGTAATTATCAAAATTACACTTAAGAATGGAAAATATGTAATGTATCATTTAGTTACCACACAAGTTATTGACTGAAATATTTCTGATCTACTACTAAAATTAGCGAAAAAATAAAAATTATCAGTACTATTGCCATATAATCAGTCAGAAGGGTTAGTAACAGTGTGCAAACATGGAACTAATATTAAAGTGTAGATACAAAAGAAAGTCTTGTTTTAGAGGAAAAGCTCGGGAAACTAATGGGATTCCTTAAACATCCACTGAAATGCACTTACAACAGCACACTAATAAAGAGCAACAATAAAGAGAATTGTATTAAGGACTCATAATAATCTGATATTGTGGTTCTGAAACAAAATAACTTCAATTGAATTACCCAGTGGTTTTAGAAAGCATTTCAAAGGACTGAAGTGTAATATTAATATTATTAATTTAATCCTTACTTTAAAATCACACATCCTTGCAAGCAAGAAAAACTTGTGTATTTGTTTAAATTTTCCTCTCCTAAGTTTCTAATTTTGCTGTACTATGAGGCTATAAAGGATGAGAGAGGAGAGATAAGCAAGCAACCACCACAAACATTTTTCCTGAAATTTTCCTAGGGTGGTTTTGGACATTCACAGACCTACTATAAAGGAATGCAAGACAGCCAGAATGCATTTCCCAACTACACTGAGCAGACGAAGGCATCAGGTAGAATAAAGGAGCTAAAATGCATTGACCAATCTGTCCCTCAGTATGCAATCAGTCTTTATCATAGATTCATAGCATCATAGAAGAGTTTGGGTTGGAAGGGACCTTTAAAGGTCCTCTAGTCTAACCCCCCCTGCAATGAGCAGGGGCATCTTCAACTAGAGCAGGTTGCTCAGAGCCCCGTCCAACCTGACCTTGAATGTTTCCAGGGATGGAACAATAAAATTTTAAGTGGTGTGTTTCAGAGACTAGAACAATTATGGAAGAAGAGAAGGAGCCTAGTTCAATAGTTTGGACCACCAGCTGTTTTCTGCATAGGATACCACTTTGCAGATCCTCTACTCCTTTGGATACCCATGGGGCTCACACAGGCAGCTTGAGAACAGTGCTCTAGTCCTGTGTCTCAAGGGCCACTTTATCTACCAGAGAGAATTGTTAACATATTCTTTCAGACTCCTTCAAACCAAGTTGTGACAACTAATAAAGTCACTGTACTTGAACTCTGAAGAAAAGCTGTCCTGAATTACGCTTCCCCATTTAGAGGTTACCTAAGGATGCCAGTAGCCTATATGAGCATGACAGCTTGATAGAACAATCATTAATTCTCTGAATTGCAACCTCTGTTCCTAAATCAAGCCCATGAAAAAAGTTACTTTAATTTATATAGAAACTCTGAAGATTTTGCACTATCTTATTGTCACATGGGACAAAAAAAAATGAAAGGCTGACACAAATGTCAAATTTTGCAGAATCTCCAGCTTTTAATTTTAACTTGTAAAATAATTATCAGATTTACTTGTGAAGTTACACAATATTATTTATCAAGGATGAGGGATGTAATTCAGGGCAATGAAACTGTCTTGTCTTATTTCAATTCCAGTTTGAAGCAAAGAATACAAGTATCAGCTTGAACCATGGAGGCAGGTAGAGGGACCATGCAACTGAGAAAGGTTTCAGCAGCACACAAAGTCATTTCTAATAAAACATTAGTGAAAGAATATGATAAAAGAAAATGGGGCCATAACATTTCCACAATAAAATAGGAAATAAAACTGCATTCTTTGAAACTGTACAAGAAACCACAATAATTCCCTAAAAAGCCATCTTTCAAGTCTAGAGAGAAAAAAAGATTACCAGGCTCTTTCGTTACCTAAAATTTATTGTTCAGTCATGCAAGACACTGAGCAAATTTTTTCTTATCTGTAAAAGCACTTAAGCTGGAGCTTAACCTGAAGCATGTGAGAAATACTACTGAAATCAATAAGAAACCAGTGTTTAAGTGCTTAAAGGTAAGCAACTATTAATGTGAATTGCTAGGTAGAGCCATGGTGCTCAGATCCTTGAAGAATAAAGCTTTTATGTTATAACTGGAAGAGTCTTTCTAAAGCACCATCCTGCAGTTATAAAAACAGTGGCTTCTGGGATCAAAAAAAATGAATGCTTGCAAATTTGTTACCCGAGGTTTCTGGTCTCCCTTGGAAGTGCTGTCTGGTGGGCCCATGGACAGAGATTTTGAACCCTGTCATTAGCGAGACCTTGGATGAGTCCTGAGTCCCTGAAATATACTTGTGAAGTCATTAATGTTCAATCATGTAATTATACATCTGTAATAAGAACCATGAGTCAGGTTTACCTTTGAAATTAGTAAAGACAATAAAAGTCTAATAGCTGAGTTCAAAGATTCAGAAGCATTATGACTCCTGATTTTAATTTACAGCAGCTCCTGGAAATGAGTTTTGAAAGGTAGCTGCTCATTTCCTCACTCATGGTATGATCATCCTGGAGCCTGATGGTTGTTTACAACACTTTTACTCATCTACACACCATATAGCAAAAATTATGTAATATGGTGGTAATAATTAGCTTTGACTGCAGGCTAACTCCTGGATAAAGGGTTGTTTTCATGGTATTAAATAAATGAGGGGATCTGTGACCTTTTTATAACTTACTGGTGCAATTTTAGCTTTCACAAACAGTCACAGCTGTTAAGGAAATATTTCTCATACACTCACTTTTTTTTCTTACTGTGGATGTTGGTGTTACTATTTAATTTCATTACAGACCAGCATATTACTAGGCACATCAAAGAGGACAACTCATATTCAGATGAGTACTATTAGTGCCATTATCTTAACGACCTGTTTACAAGATACATAGAGTTAAAATCAAAGGAATAATAAAAAAGTTAGCAATTGCATGGTTGAGGTTTCTTTAATTTTATTTAATGAATAAATGGGATTTCTGTTTGGACGCACTGAGAAATTAATGAATATATGTGCAGATAAATACTTATTTTTCTTTAAGTTGATAAGACTGGAACTTCATAAAAATCAGATTGTTCTATTTTCTACAACTGGGCCATTCTTCAGAAGAATTCATTAATTGCATTTAGACTTAAAGGCCAAATGTGGTAATATCATGGACAATTTTTTTAATCAAAAAAGTTTATTTAGGTAGATAGAAACATTTGAATTGCTATGGTGGGTCAGAATAAGGTCCACCTGTTATCATATACTATTTGGAAACACTTAGTGCTCCAGAGGGAGATTTAAAAATCCTGCAACAGGCTCATAAAAGTTATCTCCTTCACACCCTAAGTCTATTCCTAATTAATAACAGAATCAAGACTGCTTTTATCCCAAAGTGTAAGGTTTAACACTCATTACATCACATGCTTATAGCTAATTAGGCTGACACTGGACTAGACTGTTCTACTTATAAAGTTTGATTCCTTTCTTAATTTTGCTGAATTCTTGATCTTTGTAACTTCTAGTGGCAATGGGTTTCACAGTATAATTCACACTGTGAAAACTATAGTAACTTTCTTTAATTTTAACCTTATTGAATGTTCTCTTGTGTATTAGAATAGAGGTAATGAATTCACGTTCTACTTCCTCTAACTGTTTTGATATTTTATACAATTTTCTCATGTCTTGCACACTTACAAATCCATCTGTCAACATCTTTGAGTGATCAATGCTATGGGAAACTGCAGGTTTGAAATTGTAACATATTTTTTCTATGGCATTAGTTCATACAAATGGATATGAGAGCTTGTACATTGAGCAATATAGTCCATGAACATATGTGCATATGTCTCTTCATTCTGTCTTTATAGTTTAAGAACCCTTTGTAATTCATTTCCACAGAAAGAGTCAAGAGTTTCTTACCATAAGGAAGCCTCAAACTGCTGTTGTTTTCAGTCCTAGTGTTCTGGTTTCAGCTAGGATAGAGTTAATTGTCTTCCTAGTAGCTGGTACAGTGCTATGTTTTGAGTTCAGTATGAGAAGAATGTTGATAACACACTGATGTTTTCAGTTGTTGCTAAGTAGTGTTTAGACTAAAGCCAAGGATTTTTCAGCTCTCATGCCCACCAGCAGGAAGGCTGGAGGGGACCAAGAAGTTGGGAGGGGACACAGCCAGGGCAGCTGACCCAAACTGGCCAAAGGGGTATTCCATACCATGTGACGTCATGTCCAGTATATAAACTGGGAGGAGGGGGGGGGCAGGGGGATCACCGCTTGGGGACGAACTGGGCGTCGATCGGCGAGTGGTGAGCAATTGCACTGTGCATCATTTGTATATTCCAATCTTTTTATTATTACTGTTGTCATTTTATTAGTGTTACCATTATCACTATTAGTTTCTTCTTTTCTGTTCTATTAAACCTTTCTTATCTCAACCCACAAGTTTTATTTCTTTTCCCAATTTTCTCCCCCATCCCACTGGGGGCGGGAGGAAGTGGGTGAGCAACTGTGTGGTGCTTAGTTGCTGGCTGGGGTTAAACCACGACACCTAGAAACAAGAATATAGAAAAGCTGTATAACAGAAGCAGAAACAAAATTAAAACTACCAGAGCATTTAACTGTGGACTGAATTTATGCAGATCATCAAAACTGATGTGGAAGTTCCAAGGTTGAAGATAACTCATACCCTGTTTCATGTGCTACTTAGTGGTTCGTGTAAACAGGCCTCTTTACTGCAATAACATTGTCAGTTCAGAAACAATTAATAACATTGGCATCCTTTTTCTTGGTCACAACCTGACAGATTAGGGTGAGTATAAACCACAAATGCTCACAATGTGGCTAAAGGGTGTTCACAGCTGTGATGAATCCTTGGTCTACCGTTACTGACTCAAAGGCTGTTTTCTCTCTAGTGGACATCGGTTTCCAGGACAATAAACACAAGCTTTCATGAGTTCGATATTCATTAATGATTTTTTAGGATAATGATTTCAAATTGAAAATAAAAATGGAATGTATTGAATTAATACCATAGTTACAATACGCTGGTTTTTGAGGGGAGGAGTATTAGAAAAATATGAATGATGAACCTTTTGGATCCTTTCAGAAGACAATATATATAGGAGAATAAATGTATTATTATACATGTGATTTCATATGAAAATAATATTAAAAAAATAAAATAAAGAATTTCCACTGTAGAAAAATGTGACAATTTCTCTAAACATTTAAACTCAGAGAATGTTGCACAGTTTTTGCACATGAGCCAAAACTGGAAATTTCTTGCCAAAAGCTTTCTGGTCTCTTTACTGGCACTGCAATTGCAGCTCCAAGCCTAGTATTCAGAGTGGCTACATGGCACTGAATTTTTGATGCGCTGATTTCAGACTGGCCCTATTTTGAGAAGGATGTCTTTTGTGCAACTTTTGAAATAAAACATATGCAGATAAGCCCTTTTGCAAGATGTATTCAGTGGCAGAGTGATCAGTTAACATTCATTTTGTGGCTGGTTATGGTACTAATTTCTGCATTAAGACCAAATTCTTGTTTAAATTCAGTG
This sequence comes from Aquila chrysaetos chrysaetos, assembly GCF_900496995.4. Lineage (NCBI taxonomy): Eukaryota > Metazoa > Chordata > Aves > Accipitriformes > Accipitridae > Aquila > Aquila chrysaetos. The sequence goes on from NC_044007.1 coordinate 39,601,656, forward strand.
TTCCAGGCAGCATTCATACACTGACTCACTGAATGTTAAATGAAAGACTAATTTGAAAGAAAATGATAAATCTTCATAAATTTACTCTGTTTCTTATTCTATATTCCCATCCTACATTTCCTACCAAATCCTTCCTGGGGCTTTATGGTTTCTGTTTGTTTTAAAACATTTCTATACAGAATTTTGCAATTTTCTGTTGAATGGAAAAGGTCTTCAGGTCTTCATTCTTGATGTTATTGGTAGCTACCATTCTCTCCTTGTATCACTAAGTGAGAATATGACTTTTGATTGTGAATGACAGGGAAAAATAAAATAATTAAATCTCAAGTCTATATCCTAACACACACCCCCAATTTATAATCCCAGCTATTTAGGTGAAGCAAAATCATCTTTCTTTTACTTCCTGAGGCTGAATAGCCCCAAAACAACTGCTTAAACATGTCTCTGAAGGATGATGGGCACAGCTCCATTTATGAATCATCTTTATTATCTCTGCTAATGGGGTTGAGGGTGTCTTGGATTCTCTTATATTGTTTCAAATCCCATCCATTCTCTGTTTAGACTCAGAAGTGATAAACAGCCAGAGGCAATAATTGGATATCCAGGCCTTTCATATGCCCTTCCTAACGTGCACATGCCGCGGACAGTCTGCAATGCACTGCAAATAGCAGCCAACAGGATGCAGTCAAACCAACAGGCAGGAGACGTGCAACTTCCCCAGTACCGCCTTGACAAACAAGGGCTGTTCCTCCTTTTAGCAGAGAGAAGTCTCACACAGTCTTTTCTATTTACTGTTCTTTGTTCCCTTAAAGGTCATTTCTTTTTACACATGATTTGTTATTCCCATCTGCATCTAGTATATTTCCTTTAGAAACGACCTATTTATAATCATAATAATGCATTTCACTTACATATTATTGTCCAATAATGGCATGCTTTGGGGGTTAACAGCACTGTTTCTTTCGCTTCCTGTCCAACAACTATTGAGGCGTGTCATTATATTAAACTATAACATATACTCCTCTTTAATACCCTGTTGTTTGACCAGCTTTGGATAAACTGCATTTATTATCTGATTGCCTATACATTCAAGGATAATCTCTTGACGCCTATGCTGTCTCAGAGTGGAGTGCAGTACTTGCCAGGAAATATAAGCCATGGAAAATTATTGACTAGACTATTTCCTGATTTAAAGATGTTGTGATTTTAAATATTTAGATTTTCTTCTAAAAACCAGTAATGCAATTTGAAAAGAATTCTGGGAACTTTAGCATCTGAAAAGTTGCCAGGGAAATTGGTCTTCACGTTTTTTTCTGAAGAGGTGGGAAAGTGCCCATGGATCTAAAGATGTCTCCATACTTGCTAGTATGATATCTAAAATACTGATTACTGTATGAGGTATTTGGGTAAAATAGAAGATCATGGCATTTTTTTCTTTTTCTTTCATAAACCACTTTTCTAATTCTAATATTTCCAGACAGGGGTAGAAATGAAGTCATTGCTCTCGGCAGGGAAAAGAGGAAAAGAGAAGCTATTTAGAGGATGCTGAGGGGTTACTGAGAGTTGCTAAGGCTCCTAGGACTTACTTACATTTTCAGAACACATCATTTAAGCACAAGAGAGTATCGAGATCGGTCACTTGGAATGAGCTGTCATTATTATTCTCTTTGTACCATCAGTTCAGAACAAGTATTCTAAAAAAAAAGTAAATCTTTTCCTCTTTTCATTCATTTTTGAAGAGGTATCAACACATTTCACAAGATTTTTCTTTGTGTATTATTGAGCTAACTGTATTATAAATTTCCTAATGAAACAGTATGCAAATTAAAAAGATATGTCTTTGTTCATCATCTCATAGGCATATTTTATCACTAGATTTATTTCTATCATTAATGAAATGGTTTTACCTACTTCAGACTTTTTGATGTCTAAATGTTTATATACATGCAGCTAAAAAAAAAAAAAAAAAAAAAGAGCTTTTTTGATAAAAAGATTTTAGGAAGAGCCCACAGGAAGAAAAGAGTCATTAAGATCTATTTTACAAGAGTACCATTGGGAACCTAACCAAGATACATGAGCAAAAAATAGATGCAAAATGTATTTAAACAATGAAGAAAGTAGGCTCTATAGACTCATTTGCAAGAGACACTTAAATGTTCTCTGTCCATGGTTCACATCATATAACAAACGGATTCAACTCATTTCAGAATCCTCTATTCTTCTGCCCTGTAAGGGTGAAGAGGTTACTAAAGCAGAAAGGACTTTCGTTTGTAAAGTGTCAAGTCTTTCCCTCTACTTGCAAGCTCAAAATCCATTTGTGAAATCCCATGTTCCTTTTAAGTGGGAACTGGTTTTTGGGGTCATCTTCTGCACTGAATAATAGCCCCTGGCATGCTAGCAATACAGTTGTCTTATAAGCATCATTACGCATTAAGACTTACAAATTCAGCTCTTGAGACTGTTTGGTCGTCAATGAAAAAAGCAGGCTCTTGTTTCTCAACCTTTACCACCATACAGCTCTCACTCTTGGCTATGAGTACAGCCAGGATAAGAAAAAACCCAAGGTGAAATACCTCCTCCTGAACTGCCCTTTCTTAAGGCCACTTCTGTGCATGAAAATTGCCTTCTGAAGGGAACCCAAAACCAGTTCTTCCAAAGATACCATCTGAAGCTCTGTTCCCATAATCTAATCTGAGCATGAGACTGACTAACCTACGAGTGTTGCCAATATCTTACTCGTTTCCTCCTTCACCCTCATGAATACAAACATGACAAATATACATGACAGTAGAGCATGTCTTTGGTGACCCTCTGACGAGGCACGTCAAAGAGACAGATAAACTGAGACTCCACTGGTTGCTGCTGCTTGCACCACTCTGGAAGATGGATCATGTAATGAAGAGGGGGGAGATGAATGATGTTAAGAGATATTAGAATACTGACACAAAATTTCTCAATATTCCTCTGATGAGTTTTTTTGACTCAAGACCTTTGAGGTAAACATTAAGGCTCTCCCATTCTTACATCTTGTACAGTTTGTTGGCTCATGATAAAAAATTTTCTCCAAATCCCTCAGTTTAAATGTTCGTATAAGCACTTTTACACTACTATGTTTTTCTTTAGAGTTGTGACACCCTCTGCATTCCTAAATACATAGTTATGGGGGTTGGGCTTGCTATCTTCTCGATTCCCAACATCTAAACCATCACACTCTCAACAATGACATTCCTATGTTTCATAAGAAATACAATCAATCAACTCCATTCCCAGGTGTTATGCATGTTACACTTGTGCCTATTTCAAAGGCTGGTCTCTTTCAATAAGATACAGAACAAATGTTTTGCAAATTCTGCCTCCCGTTTTTATTTCCTTCACAGACTTGGACAAAAACGCCCTCTGTGGACTTTCACTTCTCTTGCATGGCCCAGAAGAATGAGAACCATTTATATTCTTGCTTTTTGATCTCCTCACGGTGAGGTTGGAGAATGACCTAGACCTAGAACCACACTCCTCTACTTCCTAGAAACTTTCTTTACACTTTCAGGAATGAATAACAAGCACAGACCTGTCATCTTTATATCCATTCTATTTTCCTCTCCCTGCCTTCTCTGGGGTATGTTGTCAAATCATATGCTTCCCTCTAGGGACTTGGAAAAAGACTTTCCTAGTTTGAGCTGCAGTCAAAACTTGCAGCTTTCCAGATTTCTGATGAACACATTGTCTTGGCACTTGCCTTTCTCCAAATTGTCTCCTGGCTCTTACTTGGACTACTCAGCATCCTCCTCTCCTTTACATATATCTGCTGGGAGGTGCAAGATTTGTAGTCATAAGTCTCCATTTGCAATCTTTTTGAATTTCTCTCTCTACTCCTACCCACACAATTCAGAGAATTTTACAATCTTAAAACATATTCCTGAGGCCTATTTTGAAAATAAAAGTAAGGTAAAAAAGTACCTCTCTCCAGAATGAGCTAACAAGGTGTCAAGACAGAATCAGCAGTGGAATACCTGCTGCTTTTCAGAATGACACCTTAGGAGTGACAGGATCATCTCTCACGTCTCCAAAAGATGAAGGTGGGAAGTTCATTCCCAAAGGGAACTGCAGTTTGGTGGTCTTGGGAAGAAAAGAAAGTGTTTGAAAACATTCATTGCATTAGTAGCGTAATGTTTGTGAATGGAGGTATCTGAACACTAATGACTTGTTAACTTGGCTATTTCCATGACCTTTACACTGAGCTGAAAGTAAACCTCTAGAAGCATCTCACTAGAAGTCAGAAGTCACCTAGTGCATATTCCAGAGGTACTTACAGTCCATGATATATTTATAGACCCTTATGGGACATTGGGATAAAAATTATGAGCAAAAAGGAGATGAAGGAAAAAAGACTTCCATTTGTTTTACAAGAAAACTGAGATGTGATGGCCATGTATGAGAATGCAAGACACATTGTCCCACACACTTCTCCTAAATACCAAGGAGCTCATAGAAACAGTCTGCTTCCCTGCACCCTTGGGATAAAATATTTTACAGTTTCAAAGTTGTGAAACAAAGAAGAAATTTCGTTATAAAAATTACTCAGTTGCCCCAAGTAAAATTTATTTGGTCTCCATAATTCTTGAGTAACGTGAAAAGAAATCAATAAAAACTATATAGAATGCAAAACAAAACTACAGATGCTACCTCTTCCTACAAATCTTGCTGCAACTATTATTCTGCTTTGGCTTAGTAGATATACACATAGGTCATCTGCTTTTCCTCTGGAACACACCGATTCCACTTAAAGCTGTCTTCTAAAAGGTGCAAAAAACTTTCCAGCCAGCCACTCAAAGGCATTTGCTTCATTGATATTCTCTTCAAAAACTATTATTAAAAACTATTGTCTTAATTATCCTATTTGTCTATCTTGTCTTGCAGAAAAGGAAAAAATCCCAAACAAGTCCAATTGCTTACATACTTAAGAGGAAGAGGGGCTAAGAAGAAGCAAAAATATGCACAAGAGCTAATTGGTCACAAGTCACTGGATGCATTTATTTGCCTAATAAGGACTTTTAACCTGTAATCTGCCTCTTCTCCAGAATGGACAGAAAAAAGTCCAGAAAATAAAGTTTTCTTTGTGACAAAAAATTAGAACTTCTCATACATACTCTCTTTATTTTATTGGTCTTTGTCTTGTTTCTATTGTCTTTATCTTCTGGTTTTACCTTGACTAACAAAAATCAGCAACTTCAAAAAATTAATTAAACACAGCTGCACTTCCCAAGAAACTGAAATCCCAGCCTAGGACATACATACTAAGATTTGCAACCCTTCACCTTTTGCTTCCTGCCTGGCAGGAATCATAATAAGCTAATTTGTTCCTCTTTTCCTTGCTACCTTCAAGTAGTATTGGTATTTCAGGCTTTCAAAAATAGAAGCAGCATTCTACTCATTACTCTACATAATAGCTGAATAAAGTTCCCATACTTCCAGTCAGTGCAGAAAGCATTTCTTTTGCTCTCTGAGGCAAGGAGCTCCTACTAATTCCATTGACAATGTAGGAAGGAATTTCTTGCAGAACAATTTGGAAGACCCGTTTGTTTTACAAGGAAAACCTTACTATTTCTATCCCTCCTCAAAGGTCTTTCACATACTACCTGTAGAATGATACGGTTATTATTGCACTGTGGCAGGTACAAGATACGGTTCTACATGATAGGTAAGATTTGACACAAATGATGACTTCATACTCAACCTTCATCACAGGTCTCAGTCCAACTACTTCCGGTTTTAATGAATGTTAAGTACACTCAAAGTTGATGTGAATACTTCAAAAAGCTCAAGAAAGTGAGGAAGGGTCCAGTACTAGGCTTGTACTGCCAAAAAATTTGCAAGATTGCACAGCTAAACCAGAGCTCTAAACCTAACTTTTTTGTCGGCTTTCAGCACATTTGTTATTTAACAGGGCTTTGAAACAAATGGGGTTTTTGCTGTCTAAACAATTAAATAGTTTTGAAATCTTTTCGGCTTCCTTATACAGTCTAGGTTTATCAGCTGCCTATCCGAGGCCCATTATCTATTTTAAGGGCCTAATTCGCTTAGCATACTCTATCTGTTAGCAGAATGATGTATATTACATTTGTAATTAATTCTGAGCTGGCATAATAATAAGAAAAAGTCTCTCAAATAAAAAAGATAATAATTACAAGATCTTAAAGAAGGACATAAAGATCCTTTGCAACTTTTTTTAACTTCTGAACTAAAAATGCAGATACGCTTCAGTCCTATTATTACACTCAAATGACACTGAAAGATTTGTATTAATAAAAAGTAAGAGATTACACAGACAGATATAATATCCCACAGCTGTAATTTAAGAATTAACCATTTATTAAACAATACATTCCCATTCAGTTCTACATATGTACATAATTAATTTATACAGAGATTTACCTGGAAAGAATAGTCTTCTTTTTTTTAAAGATAAGTATTTTTTAATTGATGGTACTTTTAAAGGGATGTAAGGTTTTAAATTAAATTACATTAAATGCTTTTGTATTTACTCTGCATTAAACCCTATTTTATTTATTGTCATCTTCCCAGCATGGTCTCATCATGGTTGAAGAGGGCTGCTAATGCTATTTATATTATGCTGCACTGTCCTCTAATTGACCTTGTTTGTGCAATGGAATGGCTGCTTTTCTCAAGCTGCCAGCCCTTTATTGCTGCATTTTGACCATGCACTAGTGGCTCTTTGTGCTGCTGTTGAGTTCAAGAATCAATACTGCATTCCCCACAGCCAATAAAGGAAGCTGACAGCATGAATTAACTGAGTGTAGCCAGTTGCATGGAGGGCCATTGTCTTTAAGGAAAATCCGGACGATTACAAGCCTCCATTGCTTAGCGGAGATTTTAATGCAAAGCGCGAGGTTGCTGTAATTTAATTTTGGCCTGCTGCTCTGACACACTCCCCTTTGCTACTGCTTCATGGAGTCCAAGCTATTAATGGCTGCAGACCAAAACACATAGGGAGACAAAGGCAAATAGTCACAGTCACACAGTAGCAGCAGTTACTTCTGATTTAGCAGTAATACTTCTTTTGCATTTATTGGAATTGACTGGAACTCTTTTTTTTTTTTTTTTTTATCTTCCCAGACTCTTCCCTGTTGCATTCATACATACAAAATAACCCAAATGAAAGCAAAATATCCCAACAACAGAACCACAAGGTGTCATGTCCCGAACTGACACCTAAAGGAAGGCTGCACATGGGGCAAAACTGGAAATGTATGCATTGACCAGGGGTCTGTCCCCTCTAGTCTTACTGAATCGTCTAGTAAGGGATGCTGCTTAGCCACAGCTACTGCAGTAGAGTCTTGCAAAGAAGTATCCACAGAAAAGACACGTTAAATAAATGTAAAGTTAACGGTAGGGCTTCTGCTGCTAAGAGCACAAATGAAATCACTTTTTATTTAAAAAAGAGTAATGGCTTTTGTTCAAGATGCTTTGATATTGAAAACTGTAGTTCCTTATGACAGGTAATATTGTTGATTCAAATGGATTCAAGCTCAGTTATTCAAAAGGACAATGTATTATATACAAACCATTTAACTCAAGCTTTTAACTTGTTTTCTCTGTTGGCAGTGGTAGGAGAGATTGTCTGGGTGTAATCTTTTTAAAGTAATGCCTGTAAAGTTTTATCCACTTACCACTTCTATAAAAAATCCAAAGTTCTCAATTCCTACTGCCTGCTTACCCGCCTTATAAATGCCTCAGGTATTTACCTGAAATAAAGAGCTGAGGCTAAGCTTGATTTAAAGGATATTTCTTCTAGACCACAGGTCATGGAAAATAACATAAGAGGTACCTGGATCCCTTAAACAGTTTTAACTACAACCAAAAGTCATTCTACATATACACTGTAATTCACAGAAGAGACTTTCCCATCACAGCCATTGCAAATTGTATGTTCCCTTTACATACAGCCTTTGTTTTAGGACTCTCTAAGCCCTTTAACAATATAAACTTAGCCCTGTAAGATCCTGAAGGTATCCATTTCCCAGAAAGGAAGAATGCGCAAAAAAGTCACACGACCAAGAGACGGGGTCATTCCGATAAGAGCAAAAGTCCTTCCTCCTGAGTCGCAGGCAGGCCTGGGAGTTGGTACCTGTACACCTGACTCTTCTGAACACATCCCTCCTTTGCATAAGACAAGTATAAAATACTTCACAAGCGTGCCATTTATCTCTTCTGCCGCTAACCATTTTAGCCATCTAAGAGTTAGACACCTAGTCTTCTTCTATAGTCAATGTAAAGTAGGAAGCACTTCAAAAGGATGAATCGGCCCATCCGAAAATAGCAGTTAGAGACAGCTGATGAACTGTGATCAGGAGATAGCTACTTTTTCTCTACTGACAATAGAGGGAGCCTGGACAACTAGGTAAGTTAAATTTTATAATGCTAAAATGAGGTGAAATAAATCCCAGACTAGCTTTTTAACATTATACAGTGTGTTACAGGGAATGGAGTAAATAGTCAACAGCTTGACTAGGTATTTCTTTATAGTCACTGTCATTCTGTCTGCTGCAAGGGTGTGTGAACAGCACTACACACAAATAGTGTACAGGTGCACAAGAAGAGGTGTTGGGGCTTACACAAGGCATATCTCCTGGCAAAATGCAAAACCCCAGGGGACATACTCCATCAGTGAAGCCAAGAGGTGAGAATTCATGACTATCCCAAAAAGAAGGGAGTAATTCTCTTCATCCTGGAGATGGGAGCCAAGAGCTGGTCTTACGTTTTAGTAGATACACATGAATGCTCAGAGTAATTTCACCTGAATCCTTATATTTAAGGGCCTTTTACTAACTACTTCTCAACTCTTCCATGGGCTTCACATCCTGCACTGACAGCAAAGATGTGCCATAGCTCTTCCTCTCTGAAATCACACATAAATTTACCTTTCAAGACATCTTCCTTGATAGACTGTATTTTACACAAATTCACGGAGCAGAGGCATAAGTAATCCTAAAATATTTCCTAATGTGAAAAGTTGAAAAATTACCAACTTTGAACATAATTTCTCTATGGTATAAACATCTTATACAACCATCAGAAAGAAGAAAAATGAGCTAATCAAAAAAAGAAGGTAAAAATAATTTGGAGTGACCCAGAAGTAATCATTATCCATTGTACTGCAGAATGATGAAACTGAAAATCAATGGATCTATGGAAGAAAGGTTCAATACATATAAGGAATAGTTAAGTACCTCTAATGGAAAGTACCAAGGTGACAATAAATATAGTCTAGGCAGACAAGCTGACTCCTGAGGAGGAACACAATTCCATATGTAACATGGGCTTGACCCTGCTGCAGCTGGCAGTAATTAAAATGATCTGACTGACATCAGAAGGAGCAGATCTGGACCCTGAGTGAGTTTCTAAATACTGCTGTCATCACGGCACCTGAAGAGTACTGAAATTGCACACTGAGAACATTTAAGCGTGTTGAACTCTTGGCCAAGTTCAGCACTAGGGTACCCAAAACCAAGGAGAACTACTTATATGTATTATTGGAAGGCAGAACATGGCACTAGCTTTTGAAAAATATCATCAGTCACAAATGATCAAAAGTTTACCCTATTCACAGAAGATTATTTTTCCAGCCTAACTTATTAATAAAGTTGAAAATGCATTTCAGACCCTGTAAAACTGTTGACAGCTAGGAAGTTTGGAATCGTTAGCAAGACCCAGTTTTCAGGTAGAAAACAAGGGCAGAGCACATCTAGCTTTCCTTTGAAAATAACATATTATTAGGATTAAAACAAGCAAATGATATGGAAGTAAGGTAAACCTAATTTGCATTATTCAGTTCAAAAGAAATGTTGCTTTGATACCACTGTGGTATATTTACAGTATACCCATGTCCTCCTGGGAATGTTTATTAAAATTCTACTTCTCTCTTCTTTTTGTTTTACTGCATGCTTTTTCCCCCAGTCAGGATTTCAGTAGTGAAGCTATTCCAAGTGCACTTTATATATAAGAACATTTGCTACTGAGTTACTTGCTGTGATCGAAAAGAAAGAGTGAACACGGAATTTGGCAAAACAGCAGTTTTATAAATGCCAGTAGTCACCACTAAATTCTGTGATTTGTAACATGACGTAGGCACCTTGCTCTCTGCCACCAGTGGGAACTGTATCAATGATTATGTTTGCACGCGTTACAGAACATACAGTAATTCAAACTATGTTCATTTTTAAATCACAAGCAAATTAAAACCTATGTTGTGCAGATGTGTTAATTATCTGTTACTTCTTGAATTCCTTGAAGCTAATGTTAGTTAATGAGGCTAAAAAGATATTGTTTCTTTTATTATATTAACTTCTTTACCTATCTTACAAATATTAATTTATAGCTTGGATGTGCTAGATACAGTACAAATATGCAAAAACAGGTTCCACCTCAGCTGCTGTGCAGTTTCAAAGAATACAAATAAAACTTAATAGAAGGATGGAAAAGAATATTGGTACATGATTGCTATGCAGTCACAAAAATTTTAAATTGCCAAGATTACCAAGAGTCCTTGTCTATCCCTCAAGACTCCATCATTTGCCTAATTTCTTGGAGTCAATGCAGCTGACTTTTGTGACACCTGAAGGGAGTGTGGTGGGCTTTTGGTGTGCCTGAGGGAAACCCTTCCCTCAATAAAAGACTACTTGGAAAAAATACTTGAAAAATTTTTGATGAAGCTTTTAGGTGTCTACCTTCAGAGCCCACCAACTGAACTTTGATAATTGAGCTGGTTCTGATAACTTTATTCACATTATTATTATTATTATTATTATTATTATTATTATTATTAATGGAAATGCTGAGAACCTCTCCCAGTCAAAAGTTAGAGCTTTGTGCCTATCAATATACAGATAAAAGAGATTTCTTGTTTAACAACTTCTCTGTCTAGGTAGATGGGAAGAAAATATTATGCGTATCAAATGGTCAATTTTCTTAAAATAATTTATAGGCTGTATAAAAAGGTTACTGACTTCATTCGCTACTGAAATGGATATGCAAGGTAGCCATATGGTGTGAGTAATACTTTTAGAACAGTTTTTAGGAATGGAAGAGAAGAATATCTTATCACATAAAAGCCATGGAGAATTTAGGAAGGGAGAAAATGATGAACTGATTTAGAATTTGGAGAGCATATTAGGGTTAACACCTCTAATGAAAACTGCCACTTGAGCTTTAATAATCAGATGCTTCAATTTTAGGTCTCATCTGAAAGGCAGATCACATAGAGAATAGTCTGAAACTCTTTAATTGCCTTGTATAACAATACACATTTTTAAGTAAGTGAATGCATTACAGCTTTGACTTTTGTTCTGATCATTTTGTGTTACAAATAGCAGCACACCCATCGTTCTTCTCATCGGTTAGCAATTTTAATGTTGGTGCATAGGATATTCAGTCTGCATAATTCCTTTTACTCTTAATAGGAAATGTCTGGTTATGCCTTCATACACTGAGAAGAGAATAGAAGCAGTTGTCTTTGAAAAGACTGTCTTTTCTTTTGGTACAAAACTGTATCAGTGTGAATTGGCATTCGTGTCTTTAGCAAACTATGAAGCAGAAGACATTTGAAAGAAATGTATCTCAATGATCAGTGTCCAATTCTGACTTGTTTTATGTTAATAAACTGGCCGGCACACAGCTCTTATTTATACCATGGTGAGTTGCTGCAATTGTATTAACATCAGGAAAGTTACTCCAGATTTGCATCTACAAAACTGAATTTGGCCCCATGTGGAGACATATAGCTGGTACTGTGTAGCCTCTCATCAGAGGTTTTGGAGTCTGTTCACAAAAGCAAGTGAAGAGGTAGGCAAGCAAAGGCTATCCTTTTAAGAGAGTGGCAGGTCTAGCAACTTGACACTAATAGAAAAGCTCAAATACCAGTGCTGTTGGTTGACTCATATGCAGTGGAGAGCCACTAACCTTTTGCTGGCTGTTTCTCCTGTGCTAAATGAAGATACTGCCACCTACTTCCCTGGGATGCTGTGAGGTTTAATTAATGGTGTTCCAAAGCACCACATGAATCTTATTGCTAGCTGGAACTTGTCCATTGCATACATTTGGTATTTTGAATCAACCACAAGTCCCTGGTATCCATATTACCAATATTAAAGGAAAAAAATTATTACAGAGAAGGTACCAGGAAGTAACAGTTTTTGGGAGTCTGCCACAGACTCTCATTGATTTGTAGAGGTATCATGTGTCTTTCCATACATTTGCAATCTCTTCTTCCTTACACTACTTGCATCCATCTAAATGATGATGGGGAGCATATGGCTTTATTTTTAAACACTGGCACAAATTTCAGTCAAGCAGCTCTTAGGTTATAAATCACAGACTATAGCCAGTTCTAGAAGACTGATGGCATCAGCAAGCCAAGGACTTCTTTTGGAGGGGCAGGGGGAGGCATGGCAACCATGGCCCTAGCTGGATCCTACCAGGAGGAACTTTTCCAAAGACAGTGCACAAGAACATGGCTTAGTGAGAAAGCAATATTCAAAATATGAAAAGATTTCAAGGCTATTTTGGGGCCCAGAAAATGTGTAAGACCTTTTTGTCTTGTAAGCCAGAAACATAAAGGCTGTTGTGACTTCTACCCCAAATAGCTCCATTCAGATCAGATTGTAACTTTGCAGAGGCAGAAAGGTAAAGCTAAATTTGGGTCTATGCTTGGCCTACCAGACTGAAGAGAGAGACCCACACTGCAAGACTGTAAAGCTTTACTTATGGTAATCAAAGTACATAAACAATAATGAAATAATACATCAGAAGGAATGTTATAAACCATTCAAGCTCATAAAATATAATATAACCTTCACTTCTAAATGTTAATAAAACCTTAATTTCTTTAACAAGTTTTCCATTGTAAAAGTGAAACCAAAGCTTCCATTAAAAGATTAGCTTTCCAGGCAACAGACAAAATCTGCAATCCAAAAACCTGATATTCACAATGTGTAGTGGCTTTTTGCCTTGTCTAGTCTTCCAGAAACTATTTTTACTTTTTAAAGAAGGCTATTTCTCTTAATGATAGAGACTCTGGTTTGCATTAGATCGTGCAGTATTGATTTTATTTTTTTTCTCATGGCTGTAGGCTAAATTCAGTAATCTTGCCTTTTTGTTAAACACCTGTGGGCATCCCTCTTGAACTAAAATGTCCTGTGGTCATTCAGTTTCTGGGGTTTTGAATAATGTATTTTAGGCACCGAATATGCTGGGCTGGGGAATTCTTTTGTGCCACCATTTTGTTATTGCCTTGTGAAAGCAGCAAAAAGGCTATCAATATTTTATTGAATATAAGGACCCATGCGGTTTTTGTCTGTGAATATGCAAGGCAATGAACCAGAGTCTTGTCTCAGATAGACTGGTGTGAATGCTGTCAAAACCAATGCAGCACCTCCAAATACAGGCAGTGAAATGGAGAGCAGAAAGCTAGCTCAGACACTATTTTTTCTTGAAGAGTGTGCAGTTTTCAAGCTTGCCTTAACCCCATCCTATCTGCCATGAGCACCTGGGTTAAAAAAAATGAAAGGCAATTTCAAAACCAAAACAGGACTTTCTCAGAACATTATGAACCGAGTTCCCACTAGCTGCCAAAGTTGCAGAGCAATGGTGAAGTCACAATAGTGAAAGCTATTGGATGGAAACAGCCCAGTGAAAGATACTGACTAAATGTTTTCTGTGCTGTTGCTTGGGTGGGAAAATTAAAAAAAGAAAAAGAAAAAAAAGTAAAATTTTTAGTTTGTTTAAGGCAAAGATAAAAAAAGTCAGGTGATGTTAAATATTGATTTAGAACCTTCATGCTTGTCATTCAGATCTGAAAATGTGAACCTTCCTTTCTTTAACCAGAGTTTAAGTTAGTAATTCAGGCTATAATTCTAATTCCATGTATGTGTATTATTGCATTATATTCAACAACAAAGAACAGATAGGCTGTTTACTGTGCAAATACAATGCATAACAATTCTCTGCCTTGAAAAGCTGATGATTTACAGCTTCAATCCTTATTCACATGCTTAATTTTATGGACTTGAATAGTCCCACTGGGAAAAGACATACCTGCCTCCGTTTTTGACAGATAAGGGCCCAATTTTATGGGTAATAAAAAGGTGAGTGCTTAAGCAATAAGGGTAGGAGTTAGGAACAGGCCAGGGCTCCAACAGGAAGATGTTGCAGCCACAGTAGGTGCATATCAAGTGTTTTATAAATCCCGAACCCATCAAACACATGGGACCGAGAGTCTTAAAAAATCAACACATGTCTATTGCTGCACAGTCTGTGATTTTACATGTTATACCTGAATACCTGGTTGCACATCTGGATCAGAAAGAAGCAAGTGCAGCTTAAAGAGGAAATCATATACCAGGCAGGATTGAAATTATCTTTGACAGAAGAAAAATATGTAACAGCGATGCAGAACTGTAATTCATGCAACATGACCTAATTATTTTAAGGCAAATGCTAGCAGCATTTTAAAAGCCTGTGGATACACAATTGTTAAAATTTAATGCTGGTGTTTGTATGTATTGGAATTTATGGAAATTTGTGTTAAATTTTCACTCCTGTTTCATCCAGGTCTCCTCTGAAACAAGACTGTGACCTCAGTAGTGTTATTCAACCTAATAAAAATTTTAAATAAAATAAATAAGTAATGCCCAGTCATAGCTTATTTGCAGGACATCAATCATACATTTGCAACTTGTGGAATAAGATTAAAGAAATACAAGGAAGAAAAAAACAACCCAAGGCCCAGCAGAATTCAACATTTTATTTGTTTGTTCTATTCATTTATTATATGAACACAATACATTTTCTCAGCCTGTAACCCAGAAATGACCCAGAAATGCACCTGTGTCCACAGGTGCAACACAGTTCAATAAGATAAACTTTTGAGTGTCCCTTTTAATCTAACAAAAAATGAGTAGAAAATGTCCCGCACATCACTTTTACTCAAGTTGTTCTCTCTCTGAGATGCATTGCTTCGTCAGGCACCTCTCTGCAGATTGGCAAGATTCAACTCATCTGATACCAATGAGAAACTTGTGCGAAGTGGCAGCTCACCGGGCACTCTCTGACTTGTCTCTGCATACTCTGCACAGACCTGCAGGCCCTCCCTGCTCTCTGTAGGTGAGAAATTTCACTGGCTGAGGTGAAAGAGGCAGCATGTTGGAGGTATCATCCTATCTGCTTTTCCTCTACCCCTAAGCTCCTCTTTGTGACTGTAGTCAGAATGAAACTTTTGGTCACTAAAGTTTTCACTAAGTTATTGACAATGGCTAATGAACCAAATCTTGCTCTCATGGGAAAGACCTCTCCAGCTACCTGGATAATTCAGAAGCTGCTCAGGCTGGCATAAGAGTGGGATCTGACACTGCCTTTCCCCTAGAACTTTAACAGCTCCTACCCAGCAAACAGAGCCAGGAAAAGAGGCTATCAGGGAGGGAAGAAGCCCAGGGCACCACATTATGCAGTGCTCACACTGCAGGGATAGTAGGACGGCATGAGAGCTGGAGGGGAACTACTTCTCATGGCAACTATTGCTTTGCATTTTGAGAGCTCTGTATGGAACTGGTGACTGGATTTTATGCTTTGAAGTAGTTTTTTCCTGTCATCCATTACCTTGCAGCCATCTGAAAAGACCGTGGTGCTCCGTGGTGCAAAGAAGGACACTGTGTTCTCCTTTGCCTTCACCGGTGGCACCTGAATGGTCACGTCCTCCTCTTAACCTGAAGACTGAATGCCCTAGCAGGATGGAAATGGATGTAAGTGACTCCTTGCTCCCTGGCACCCACCAAAGTCAGTGATGTACCTTTGCTCTGCAAAGAGAGAGCAGATGACTAGGTGGTAAACAATACTGTGATTTTCACCTGACCCACATTAATCCAAACCCTTCAGCTGGAGCAGATCTCTTGCCAGCATTGCTACACTAATGGCATGAGCCGAATATTGAAACACATATGTACAGCTTGTCACTGTGCATACCCAATTCTCCTTTGGGGCAGGAAGCAGGGAATGCCATCCAAAAAGCACTGCCAGAAGGTTGTATCTCCTCAGAGATGGGCAACCACTTTCAGAAGTTTGAAGACAAGCTTTGTCCTCCCTCTTTAGTGGAAGACCTGAATTTGGCCAACTACTTGTAAACAAAATAGAAGGAAAAAAAGGCACATGAGGACCCTTCAGCTTAGGCCTCACAATGAAATCCTTTGCTGAACTCACCTAGTAGTTGGCATTATTGCTGAAATGTACTGACCTGTCTACTTCCACTCCCTATCTGTGACAATACCTTTTCTATTATTCACCCTTAGGGCTCTGTTTAACTAATGGGAGAGAGTTTCAGTGCTCCTGACAATGAGAGACAGATACCCGTAGCTGTAGTCAGTCTCAACATAGGGATTGTCCCTGAATTCTGGCTCCAGCATACAGGTCAGTTAACATCAACTTAGAGATTTCTGAGCTTTAATTTATTTATTGAAGCCAAATGACTTCAGTGGGAGCTGCAGCTATTCAACACCTCTCAAATGGGGCAATTTTATTCAGAAGCCTAAAAAAAAGGAGTCAGTACCTGGGCTTTAGGCATTGAAGTTTTTACATGTTGAGAGTGAAACTGGTGGCAGTAATTTAGGCAGGCATTTTGCTCCTGGCTGCACAGGCTTCTGCTAATCAAGCTCAGGTCTGACCTGTAGCACTCCACAGTTGTCTCAGTCTTTGGACTTTCTTGAGTTAAAATTGCCAGATTAGAGCTAATTTCCACTGGCTGTCTGATGAATGAGTTTTTCAAAGGGAACCAAATTCAACCCATGGCTCACTGAGACAGTGCCTGCCATTTCCTGCATGCGATGCGCCTTGCTGATGGCGTTAGGGTAAGGAGAGTAATAAGGGTATGGCACCTGCACAGTGTTGAATCAGTGTTATTATTGCTTTGCCAGTGAATCAGCTGACATGAAGAAAGGTGGTGGCCCACATTTCCCAAAGTATAACCCGCCTTTGGTGTTTGCAGCTCTGGCTGAATTGCTGAATTTGGCACTTCACTGCAAGCTGAAGTTGGTTCATTCAAATCTTTGGTGCTCACGGTTGTGCTGATGATTAATCCTACAGGCTAATACATGCAGCTTGCTGAGCTTCACTCTGAAAATCCACGTGAGGGGGATGCAGAATACAAACCACAAGCTCCAAACCGTTGGCCTTCTTCCTGGCTTCACTCCCAATGTTTTCCTGATCTTTACTTTTCTGGTAAAACTGTATTGCAGGTATGCTTCTGTCTTTTTTATTGCTGCTGTTACTATGTGAAAACAACACAGATAAATCATTTTTGCAGGTCTTAACTGACCTTATGATTCATTCAGCCTTTTGAAAATGATTATACACACTCATGCACACACACACACACACATGCCAACTAGTTTAAAAATCTTTCCAAATAAAATCTGGAGAGAAGGTACTTTCCCTCTTTAAATGTTTAGAAATAGGCTCATTTTTCTTCCCAATTATAGCAACTACACAAAGGAGCAATAAGTCTCAGAAGATTTGTCACAAATCCTCCAAGTCCGTGACACCAGTTTCAAAGAAAACCACTGGTTCCCTTCAAAGCAGTAGTCTGCAGCTGCCTGATAAAAGGCCACAACCCAGTACAAGGTAATCATTAGGCAGACGTTATTATTATTTTGCTAATTAGTCAAAAATCATTGGATTTCCTGTGGCTTCTTCCTGCTGAGCAATCATTTGATCTTGCTTATGTTGACAAACATGCAAGTCACCAATTGTGCCTCATTTATCATTTGACAAGGACAATGTTTGCTTCTTCTTGTGTGAAGAAGAGAAGACTAAGAGCAAGAAAACAGGCAAGAAGGTTCTGAATATAACTGTCCTTCCTTTTCGCTTCAACTGATACAGTGACAAACCCCACTAAATGAACAAGATCTGCAGTGAGCTATAAAGCTGCTCTTAGATCCTGTGGGGAGTGTTAATGCAGAATTCCTGCAATGAGCCTCACGTAAAATAGACTGGAAATATTCCCGCTTCAAATGAAACGTGGAAAACTCCATGTTCCCAAAAATGACCCCACAGCATTGCCCCTGCAACACTGTTGAACTGTCAAAATGTAGCTAAATTTAACTGGGACCACTCAGGGGAAAAAAAAATCATTTTATTTTGTAAAATGTAAAGAGCAAGATAAGTTTGTACAATTCAAATCCCCAAATTTAGTTTGAAAAGCATATCAAAACTCAGCTCCCAATGTAGGGAGCATTCTTTCAAAGAATGTATAGGAAATTCCAGCACAAGGATGTGTATATGTGGATGTTTATTTATACTTATTGCTAGTGATGGGTATGAAATTGTTTTGGTCTAGATATTTCTCTTTCAGTAAGCTGGTCTTTGTGCTGCTTAGACATTGTTTAAAAAACCACCACTGCAAATTAAACTGTTATACCAGTGCCTGAGTATAAAAACAAGTATTTTTTCTAAAGGAGTTGCAGCATGTTTTTCAAAATTCCTTCTTGGTTGTTGCATACTGCGGCTCTTTTACTTGGCAGTTTAGCATATCACAGCACTATTTTTCTTAATTCATTTTATGAATTAGTATTACCATCCTCCCAGGACAGAAATAAATAGTGGAATGCTGATACAGAAAGAAAAGAATAACAGTAAACATGTGGGAATAAGAAAAAGTATTTTTAAAGATGTAAAATAACTAATTTTCTGTATTGATACAGTATCTTACTGAACCTCCATATATGACTTTAAATAGGTGAGACAAACTGCTGAATTTATATGACATTGACATCTGTGTCATCAAGAAAGCCTGGATGTCAATCCTTAATGTCTTTATATTGAAGGGGTTTCATCAGCTAGGAAAAATAAGTGAAAACATGAATAGGCAGGGATGTGTGAAAAATAATGCATTCTACCACTTTTATGGAAAAGTACAAATCTCTCATAATTAAGGCTTGTGCAAAAAAAACAGATTTAAGTGCACATTCACTATTTGATTAAACATACATTTTTCTAGGGAGAAAATAGTGATTACTTGACTCTTTTATTTACATGCAGTTTAAATTGGCTTTAAAAAATACAGTTTATATGCTGAATGATCTCAGCTACTTTGTGAAACTACTGATGTGTTCTTTTTATTGAGGCTTAAATATCCTACAGTAACAATCCTACCATCTCTTTGCGGCTTGCTGTACTGATGCTAAGAATTTAGAAACAGATGTGCCAGTTTTAATTTTAAAGAGACTGTATTTTTTCCTCTGCTTTAATAAATCAATCTCGCACGACAATGTTGGCACTCCTTTAAATGGGTCAGGCCAGAGTGTGTCCTTAGTTTACCTCATGTGGCCTGATAGCTGATCACCAATAATTTGATTAGCTGTGCCACAAGAAATGATTTGGTTCAATAGATGTAAACATGATCAGCAGCATCCAAAACACATCAAAGTCAAGAGGACTCTGCCTGCCCTCCGACTTCCCCGGGGGCCAGAGCAGCCTGTCGAGGGACTGTGCCCCCAGCTCAGGACACCCTGTCCCCGTTGCCTTTAGCAGATGATTTACGACAGCTGAAAAGAGCTGGGGCTGAAATTTTAGAAGAGCTGTGACTGTTCTCTGATTTTAAGCACAAATACGCAAGTCATTGCCAAACGGAATATTTAGGGCTCTGACTAGACAAACTCTGGAGAAATTATAGCCCGTTGATCTTGCCCACCAACCAACCTGCACTGCCAGGATTTCTTGTTTGACTGTTTGAGGTGATGAGTGCTCATCGATTTTAAGGAATTTGACATTTGCAAGGGCATTCCTAATAGTGCTCACCCATTCAATTCAGGGGTGTAAGTATTTTTTTTTTCCTTCAAAATGCATTTCATTAAAGAATGCTTTAAACAAAAAAGTGAGGAAGGCTAGCTCAGCAGCTCTGGTGTTTTTCCTTCTCAGGCAAGGCCTGGCTTGCAGAAATGATGACAATTTCCCAGATTCTCCACTGGGCATGTGTGAGAAAGCAGAGCTGAATGAAACATGCAGACATTCTACAGGGATATTTTTTGGCAGGTTGGCTTGGTTTATTCTGTCCATCTTTCACACCTTCCGAACATTTACTCCTTGTACAGTGAGGTTTATTGGCACTGCTTGATAAAGCACTTAAGGTCTTTGCTAGTATAGCTGCTCACAGAAACTTAATTTCAGCACTGCATGGGGGGGTATATATGTTCTCTTAAATTTTAAATTTGCTCAGGCAGTATTTGGGTAGGAATGGTTTCCTACGCTCAGCCAGGGCAAAGAAAGAGTATTGTGAGATGGAGCTGAACACCAACAATTAAGCAATGAATGGCAGACATGAAGTGTTCACCATGACATCAGAGACCAAAAAGTTCAGAATTACTTCAGTCTAATAAATTTATGCAAAAGGTTAGTTTAAGGAAATAGCAGTCTGCTTGTAAAGACTTTGCTATCTAATTCTTGGAATAAATTATTCATTTCAGATTATTAGCTAGGATGAGAGCAGAGATAGGGATTGTTTGTTTCAAGAAAGAAAAAGAAAAAAAGAAAAACAAGAAAAAAAGGTTAAAGAAAAAAGCCCATAAATAAGGACAAAATTTAAATAGCTTTTCTGACCCTAACAAAATGAAAGGCTTATAGGCCGTGCCTTACCATGATATTATTAATTTTTATTTTCCTCCTGGTAATGCCACAATTTCATTGCTACAAAGACACTTAAACTAAAAGTGATGACAAAATGCTTATATGTAAGGACTCAGGTTTGGGGAAATGCACATGAATGTCCTCCTGTTCTTCTTGGATTTTTATATATATTTTGCTTTGCTGTGAAATTCCACATTTCTCACTTTTTTTTGTATTCTAGTACATTAGCAACTTTTTAAAGATTTCTTATATTTTCATACACAGAGACTTTGGCAGAGGTAGCTCAGAATGTGGAGAACAGTGGAACACCAAGTTCCTAAACCAACATAATTATGCATCTTAAATACGGTTGAGTTTAAGAACACCAGGAGGACATGAAAGCTGTGTTTCTATCTTGCCTGACAAAGAATAAAATTAATAGCTTGGATGAATGCAGTATAGCAACAAAGGACAATCAGAGTAAATCTATAATGGGCTAAAATTCAGTGGGAGCAATAAAGGTGTCATAGTGGTTTGAAGGAAATGAGAAATAACTTGAATTCTTTTTTTGGAAAAAAAAAATCTATAATGACCTTTTTTTCTTAAAAAGATGTATGTTTACTCTTGTATTACTCTATCTGATATTACTATAGCTGTTACACTGTCCTTCCTTACGTTACAATAACATAGATTACCAGTATGTCATTGCAAGCAAAAGGAAATTATTTTATGTATTTATCCTCATCTGCAAGAACAGTTTAAATAGAAATACATGACTTAAGGTACTGGCAGGTAGGAATACCAAACGACACAGCATTTACCGTAGGTGGATCTTTAGTCTCCACGTACCATTTGTTTCACACGTGGTATCCAGGCAGGGGTTATCTGGGAGGTCTGAGAACTTTGAGTGCCATATTTGGTTCCTGAAGCGGGACACAGCTGCTGCCGGGCCTCTTGACCACCAGTCAACACTCTGCAACTGAGTTCAGTGCCAAAACTGCACCTACCAACACCCCAGAGAAATCCCATCCCTGTACCCCAAGGGAGTTTTGTGAAGGGCTTTGCTGAACCCGATTTCCCACGTGTATCCCTGACCTGGGGAGCACAGCCACAGGTACCTCAGCTTGTGTGCACCTTCCTCGTCCCCAAGACCCTGTCCACACATCCTGCGCACGTCTGACCCTGTTTACCCTCACTGGGCCTGATCCTGACCCCCACCCGTGGGCTGACATCCCGTCCCAGCCTCGGCCCATCCCCAGGGAGGTGCCCGATGCCTGGGGCTGGGGCTGCCCCGGTGTCCCCCGGCTGCCCTGCTCCTGGCTGGGGTGGGATGGGATGGGCTGACAGGGCCTGCCCTGCCGCCCCGGGGGGGCCCTGCCGCTCCCCAGGGAGACCCCAGTACCCACAGTACCCTAACACACTCGGTTTGTATCAAAAATGAAGCCGGGGAGTGCAAATGTCAGCTGAAGACACAGCCAGGCTGTGCATGACGTGGTAACCCATACACTGCCAATGCTGTTGGGGCAGCCGGATCTGCAAGAGTCTCTAATGTGAAATGTAGCGTTCACCGAGTTGGATATGGGGCTGTGCCTCTGCTCGGGCAGAGGTTAACTATCCTCCCTCTCTGTCTTGGAGGTAGCCGGCGCAGAGAAACCCTTTTGGTGGGCCTCCTCCATTTCCCGGGCTCCCACACTGCTGCACCCTGCCTCCCCACCTCTGCCGTCAAACCGTGCATGGGAGAGGCAGAGCAGGCCCTGAACCCTGGCAGTGACAGCAGGCGGCCGCCGGGCTCCTTCCTCTCCCCAGCAGTACCCGAGCCACCCGAGACGGGACCGAGCACGCACCGGTGTTAGGGGATTTAGGCAGCGGACAGGCGTGAATCCCGATGGATGTGTTATGCTTGTGCAATCACGCATCGGAAGAACACCTGCAGCGAGACAGCATAGCAAAATCCCAATGCTGACTGTTAGCTTTTTGTCTCTGTTTAAATAAGACACCGTGCTCATACTATGAAATGTATTTATACAGGAAAAAAATGGTTGTCAGAGACAAGAATTTACCACCTTGTAGAAGTCCATGAGCTGGATGAAATACAACCTATGTCCCTTTCTCTAGTGGTTTCTCCTCTGATTTTTCACCAGAAGTCCAGGAGTAGAGAGTTTAACAGAAACGTAAGACATTACAGGTTGCACACTGGTTGGAAAGGACCAAATGGTTCAGCAATTGGCATGCAAAAGTATTCAGGCACAGCGTACACAAATGTACATTTCTTTATATCTTGCATAGAAGAGAGATATTGTTAATTAAACAGCAGGTAAGTCACTAAAATTTTTATTCAGGGCTTGTTTGGTTTTAGTGTCTCAAAGGTGAGTTGGTGATAGACGTGCCCTTTAAACTGCGCAGCTGAACTTTATACTCTTCTTAAGGCAGTCATGCTGCAGTGAAGCAGCAGAGTGCCTGAAACATCTCCAGAGCAAGTGAGCTGCCATTACTGGCCCAAGTGATCACTGCAGTCACTTAATGTTGGATAAAGGATTGGTGTTGAGGCATATAGATGAGATGATTATCATTGAGTTTTTTCTGGCATACCCTCTTTAATAATTCAAACCCAAAAATTTGAAAATGATCCTGTTTCTCTGTTAACGGTGGTATCCATCCCATTAAAACATTTACTAGATTTCTAACTGCAGCTGCCTCATTTTGATATGGAGTGACTGCACCAAAACTGGATCAGCTATAAACAACAAGGTCATGTCTTGGCAGTGTGAAGAGAACAGTAATTTCCTCATAAACTTGGATTGACCATATAATGACCTTGGAGAAGATAAGATAATAAAAGACAAATGTGGCTTAGTTCAATGGGATTATATACAGAGACCTGAGCAAAGAATCTATGGCAATTTGACTGGCACTAGAAATAGGATCAGCAGGTCTATGATGCCTGGAAGATCTACAATGTCCTGAAGAAGCAATAGGCCAATTTGCTAGCAAGTAAAACATAGGAATGGAGAAAATCACTGGGAGAAAAAAAATATCAATCTCTTAGTACCATACTTGCATGTGCATTGACTTTTAGCCAAATCTTTCCAGTAGACAAGGGGGAATAAGAACAAATCTGGGTCTATATGGTACAGATCATCAACACAAAACAGTACACAAAATATCTGGATAATATAAAAATGAAAGCAAATGCTATTCGCTCTTGATATTTTTCTAGTCATTCACCAATTTCAGTGAAGAGCCATCTGGGACTCAGGTAAGTCACGCCTTTGGGTTTTTGTTTATATGTTTTCCTGTTTTGCATTTGGCTTTCTATTCTTACAAATGGAAGAATGGTAAAGTCTGTGGAAGGAGATTGTATAGGAACAAAGAACTGGAAGTGACCTCAGGGATCATAAGTCCAATTTACCTTATTAGCACATCAACTATCATGCAAGAGATTTGGAAGGGGTGTTGTGGTTTCAGCCCAGCTAGTAACAAAGGACCACACAGCCACTCGCTCACTCCTCCCCACCCCCCTCTGGTGGGATGGGGACAAGAATCAGAAAGGAGAAAAGAAAAAAACCCAGAACCTCATGGGTTGAGATAAGGACAATTTACTGGGACAACACAAAAAGAGAAGTTACAACAACAACAGTGGTACTAATAAAAGAATATACAAAACGAGTGATGCACTGTGCAACTGCTCACCACCTGGAACCCGACGCTCCGCCACTTCCCCCACCAAAAGCGGAGAGCTCCCTCCAGCCCGCTCCCCAATTATATACTGAGCATGATGTCACATGGTATGGAAAAGGTCCTTGGCTAGTTCAGGTCAGCTGTCCT
Organism: Aquila chrysaetos chrysaetos; assembly: GCF_900496995.4. Taxonomy (NCBI): domain Eukaryota; kingdom Metazoa; phylum Chordata; class Aves; order Accipitriformes; family Accipitridae; genus Aquila; species Aquila chrysaetos. Next base: position 39,626,139 of record NC_044007.1, read on the forward strand.
GGCTGTGCCCCACCTCCCAGGTTCCTGTGAAAATTAACTCTATCCCAGCTGAACCCAGGACAAGGGGTCATGGAGTGGTTGGCATTCTTACCACAGAACAGCCCCAAGCCATTTACTTCTGATCTGTAGAATTAGAGGAGAACTACAACTATAATGCACTACAGGAAGACAGCAAGAGACCCTGAGAATTTTGCCAGTGTCCCAAATCCCCACAATAATAAAGGATATTGTTGGATACAGTTCTCAGAGATTCTAGGGAGTGAATCCTCACTCATTTTATTGTGTGAATAAAACACACCACAGTGGTCTCTATAAATCTAAATAAGGAGAAAACACACCCTCTTAAACCAATCACCAGATTTGGCTCAACAGTGATCAAGATATACCAGTGAGCCTCCTAACAGAATTTAACATCACTAAGAGCACCACTGCAACCTGCTATATCCTGAATCCAACTCTGACCAACATTTAACACACCAGGAAAAAATGGAGAAATCCAGAAGCTTAATTAGGTATTTGCATAGAACAGTCCCTTCCTGGGTCCCACACGCATTCAGTAGGAGTCCTGAAGCTTGGGATTACTACAACCCAAGCATAGTGAAAGGGAGCCTGTCACCTTTCACCTTTGATAGTCCAAAATATTGGAAAGCCAATCATTGATACCACAAACTTTATTTGCTGTTGTAAAGAATTCATCTGCATGACTACATAATTTCTTTCATAAACTTTCTAAAATCTATCTTAAAACAATTTTCATTTCTTGCCTGGGGTATGCTATTTGGAAGACCACTAGAATCTTTTTTTCCCTCCTGATCTAAATTTATTAATGATAAATAAGTGCTCAGTCTGATCTTTGAATCACGCTCTTCAACCAGAAATTGGTCTTTTTGGAAACACTGAGATAAGACTATAAATTAGGCTTGTTAAAGAGAAAATCTACACTGGAAAGCTATGAGTTTCTTGCTAAAAGCAGACAAACAGGCTTTCCAAGTCTACCAAGAGAATTACACAACTGTTTTCTACCAAGAAACTGTGGGATTTGAGCACTTTTTTTATGCTCTGAAAACTCTGAAAATTTTCTATATCCCTCTAAGGATGCACCTTCTCTTCACCACCTCTCTGAGGAATCTCGTATACATAGAGAAGGGGAGAGGTAAGGAAAAATCCACAGAAGTTTCCGCAAGGGAAAATGCTTTGGGAAAGAGATGCAATTACCTGTCACTGTCTTCTGGTCCTGTTTTTGAATTCTGAAAGAACTTGCTATACTCTTTACTCTTTCTATGTCATGTAAATAGGTCACAAGCCTCTTGTGCCTGACTTTGGCATAAGCTGCAGAGGGAGGTCAAGTAGTCTGAGCTTTGAGATTTGGCCCTAACTCATTAACTTGAAGGAGGTCATCTGTGTGTCTGTTGGGCTGCCTCTGTGCTTAAAACTGGTCCTGAGTCCAATTCCTAATGCACCAAGATGTCTCATCCTGATCATTCTGGTTGTCTCCAGTTTCTCACTGGATTAATTGTATATGACCACAAGACTACACACTAACAAAGCTTCTAAGGATATGCCAGAAGCACAGAAGGAGGCAGATATTTCTGCACAAGGTGATTCACATGGAGGTCGTGACCAAACCGGGAAAATTAGAAAGCAGCAGCCACTTACATGATCTCTTACTGCAAGTTGGTTTGTGAGCTATTGGTAGCATCTCACCTGGTCATCCTACTGGGAGTTTCTGAGGAGCTGATTTGCAAATGGGTCTTTCTACAGGGCATTCACCTACACCACACGTCAGCTCAGAGACTGACCCAGCTGAAAGGACCTTTACTGTGACACAGCCCCAAATGTCCTATGACAATTGCTTTAAAATAAGAAACTGGGTCATTCCTGCAGTCATATTCATGTGAGCAATTGTTATACACTGAGGTAGTGTCGTTACAGGAATGGACTATATTCATGAGTAAGTGTTTGAAACTCTCTCCCCAGGAGAGTAGGTGCATCACTTCAGCTTCTCTCTTCTTCTCCCAGGGCCTCTGTTTGGTGTAACACACATATATACTGAACTGTAAAGCCCACCTTTCATGTGGCCTATTCAGTTTTCCAATTGACTTAAAAGAAAGGTCTTATTAAAGACACTGTAAGAGGTTTGAACTCTGTCAGGAATGCCCCCTGTGAGTTCAATTCATATTACTTTGCCCACTAGGCTCATTACAAAAAGCAAGTTGAAACCTACAGCTTTCTGAATTCACCTGAGAAGCTAAGATTGGAGCATAATAAAGAAGCACAGTGCGGTTCTCTTGATAGGCCCAGGTACAGCTCCGTTAATGTCCTCAGGAGCTATTGTATCTATAGATAGAAGGAAGAATTTTCAAATGTAGTACCTAAAATTCAGGTGTCTGTATCTCTGCCAACTTTAAATACTACATTACACATAGCTTTATGTGTCATGTGTCTAAATTTAGACACCCTAGTTTTAAAGATGAACTTATAAAGAGGACAATACATATCTAAGAGAAGACAAAAATGCTCATTTAGAGTACTTTTGACTTCTTAAAAATAATTTTCAAAACATTCTGAAAGGTCATGGAAGTATTGTTCCTACCTGCATATGAATAAGAATATAGTAAGAATAGCATAATCAGAATTTAAGGGGGTCATCTTTATTTTCTTCTTAGGCCAATTTAGCAAAAGTAACTTCTTAATTTACATAATATCACAAATAGCACTTCCTGGGCTGTTCACATTAGAGAACAGGATAACCAGCAAATGGCTACAATTATAGTCATCACAAAATAAAACGGCGTGCAGTCAGTAGTTTAAGACTCATCACAGCTTTTCATGTTACATGTTCACTCTCACCTGTACATGGAAACTGCTACCAAATAAGAACAGTGGTACTTTACACTTTTTTTGTATGGCTGAAAATGCCTCATAAATACTTAGTTAAATAGTGGATAATTAGGGTCCATTGTTTTAGTTCAGCATAACCAGTGCTGTTATATCACTTCAGCATAAATGGTCAACTGGTTTTGAATCAATGTGGAGTCACTGCTTAAAAAATGCAAATAAGAAAGCAGTCCCATCATGTGGAGCCACTTCAGAGTATTTTAATTGTTATAAACACAGTAGATGATAGAAATGTTAAGTGTGAGATTTATCAGGGAACAAAATCAAGTCAAACAAATCAAATACAGGTCCATCCCTCCATCTGTGGGTGTGTGTCTGGAGAGGATGGCTGAAAACTATTTTTGATATTTCTGTCTCATAAAAGGAAAGCATGAGCCAAATACTGATCTCATTGGTATTCTCACATCTTTACTGACTTATCAAACTCTTCTGCAAAGTTTGCCAACAAAAAGCTGACATGCTAGACAAAACTTTAAGAAAATCAATGCCAAATAATTGCCCAAGTCATAAGAAAGAATAAACTTTCCCAGTGCATTATGTTCCACCAACATTGTGGAGAGTTGTAAACCTAAAAGCCAGGGGAACTAAACAGCTCTTATTGTGCATAATATACTTTATATACCAGCAGGCAGCACAAATCATTTCTTCACTGCAGTTCAATAGCTAGTCATTCCTTCTCTTCTATATTCAATTCTGCACCAGAACCATGACTTAAATGCTATGCCGCTGTCAGTTAGTTGGCTATCCTTTCCTGGGCTTCCAAAGGGGATGCTTACAAATGAAGCTATTGTCCCGGTAAGCAAGCTTCTCCTGGTGGGACAGTATACAATAAATTTTTAAGGACATGGCTGCAGCATCAAACATGCTGTATTTTACATCAGACATTGTCACACACGTATGTGTTTCTTTTTCATCACTTTTAAGATGAAAGTATTGTTGGAAGACTAAAAAGTGGACACTATGTCAGAATGATAGGAGATCCAAGGTATACCTTGCAATGTAAAACTGTAGCTTTATGGATAATATCAACCATAAATTGCAAGGGATACAGACAACCTGATTTCATTATATCAAGTCTAAATGTACCCTGAATATTGATGGAGTTTATTTATTTGAGTGTACTTGCCCTAAAAACCTGGATTTCTTTTAATTCTATTTCAGGGAAGTTTTAAAAATTCCTCATCTACAGCTAAAAGTCTTCCCATATTTGAGGACAAGCAAAAAGCTATGGCTTGACATGTGTGCATGGTTTAACTGGTATTTCAGGTACAAGTCTAACACACGTGCTAACTTATTCTCAAAGAAAAATGTCATAAACTTCACGGTAAAGACTCACTTGAAAGTCAATATTTCTTTCAAGGAATGTTGGTTCCGAACATGAAAGCAAGGCCCAGGCACCCTGTCTCTATCTTCTTGAGAGCCACAGAATCACCAAGAGTGGGCTAGGTTCCACGAGTAACAATCCCTCCTTATAGTGTTAAAAGTAATTTTACCGAAAGACACTTTGGCAAAGAATACTCACCAATAAGAAAAATGATTGCCAAGGTCTTTTTAAACTGGGAAATAAGGGATGATCAATCTATTCAAGTAAAGTGGATCATTATATACAAACACAGAGGATAGTCAATGACTTATATTCAGCCTGTGCTGGAAGAAGCATATTATAGCACAGATTATGCTGCAAGAGTCCCATGGTATCAGAAACAGTTCAGCTCCTCTAAGTCAGTGGGTATAGCACTTTTTCCCCCTTTGGGTTAGACATAAGGCAGTCTCTTACACTGATACTATGAGAATATTTACTAAATTTCATTTTCTTGCAGAATGTTTTTCTGAATCACGAAGTACACCTACTGCAACTTTCAAACCACACCTTTAAGCCCAATGCATTTCTTTTAGGCCAGCTACTATTGCAGGCATACAGTACTGATGTTGTGATTCTCGTCTTATCGCTTTATAAAACTAGATTAAAATATTTTTGCTGGTAAAATGCTCCTTTTTTCCTTCAGAATCTAACCTTGGCCCTTGCAGATAGACTGCTGACCTTAGATAGTCTGATGTTTGTTTTCTCATCTAGAAGCACATGACATGCCACGTGGACGTTTCACCCTCTAGGAGTGATGAATAACCATTAGTGAGTTATGATACGCAGCACATAAGGGTTACTGGGATGCCTAAAGCTGAGTTCTGGTGGACCAAACTGGTGCTGAAAGGCACAGTGGGAAAGGGGAAAACTCTGTTCTGTAGGAAAAGAGTCATCAGTACACAATAGATGCCAGGTCAAGCCTCCAGGAGACTTAGTACCAGACTGCAGACAGAGAACAACCTAAAACATACACACGTTAATTTCCTTAAGTTCCCTAGGGCATATAAGCAAGCATAATGTTACATGGAGGAGCAGAAAAGTGAGAGCTTGCAATTTATTACTTGAAACAGAAGCAACATTAGGAATACTGCCATGTGCAGTGACCACAATGATATCTGGAAACTTCTAGAAGTCCATCTTCTAGTTCAATTTCTATTCAACTTTCAGGTTGACTTTATGGCTCAGTCTTTTCTGACTAATGATTTCTTGTGACCCTCTCTGCCAACTATATGGAAAGACTATCTGAGATTTGCTAAGACATTGATCTAATTCTTGACTATTTTCCTATTACTTTATGGTGCTGAAAATTACACTGATAATAATCTCTGTCTTCTCTATTGCCACACCGTCTGCCTGGCAAAAATTTCTTAACAATGTGTTCAGTTAAGATTATGGAAGCAAAGATTTTCTCTGCATCAGCAAGTAGGGAAATTATTTTGTGATTATCCTCTACATATTTGCTACCCTTTGATTAAATCACTAGATGTATCTTTGAATTCTCAGGAGAATATCGAAGAATTTAATAATGTGGCTACATGTGGGTTATAAAAGCCAAAATATTCTTTCATTAGATGTTGAAATAAGTTTCACCAATTCTTCCAGTTGCTTCCCAAACTTCTTATCCATGTTCCCTACAAATAACATTCAGCAAGTATCCACAGACATACCAAAAGCTTATAGAGACTCTGGCATATTCATGCTAATGGTCCAGGACAATTGTGATAGAGACATGGGTCCATTTGGTCAAGCATGAAATAAGACAAGAAAGGAAGAAATTTTTGAATAGAAAACCTGTCTTTAATAATGAGTTTTCAGCATCAAATAGCAGCATATGAACACTTACTGACATTTTAGTTCAACAGCTCAAATACAACAGGCCAAAGACATAATTTATTAACAGTTGGCAGTCTGGCACTGACAGGTCCAACTATTACTGCAGAGTGCTCTGATTTTTTTTCTTTATTCTTTCAGCTTATTTTGACTTCCTAGAAGAGCTTTGTCATTTACTAGTATACTACTCCAATTCCAGACTTATTCTTCATTGCATATTAAATAAACTACATACACAATTCAAAAATATTTTAAAAATATTACTGTAGCAAGAAAAACAATAGGTAGAAATAAGTAATTTTGGGCAAAGCTTAACTCTTGTGTCTTAGCTTCCTTTCTCTTACAAGGATTGGTGGTTTTGACAGACTTCCCATTGTGTCCAGCTAGATTCACTTTTGTACTTGCACTTGAATTATTTGTGGGTAATGTTTCTCCTCAAATTTTTCAAGATGTTTCACCTTGATTTTGTGGCAATCTATAGGTCTTTCAAAAATAACTGATAGCAGGATGTTACTATTCATTTTTTTCCTACTGAAATTAAAGTTTAAACAGTATCTCAAACAGAATAGTAGGATTATAAAGTTAAACGAGAATAGAGATGACAGTCCTGAATTAGATAAGGATTGAGACCATTTATTAACTTACTGTCCTAGGCAAGCAGAAAAGATCAGGCAAACAATCTTTCATGGGGGTTCAGAGCCTGGACAGACTTCACCATGATATCTCTATATCTCCCCATAGGTGTGGAAGACCTAAAGGACTTCAGAGTTTCTAAAGATTCTCCTTCAGACTAAAAAAAACCACCTTTTCTCCATTTTCATCAGGAATCAAAGGGGAAAGAGTAAAGATAAAGCTCAAAACTAAGCAGCAAAAGGAAATATAGGACACCAAAAGGATAACATTTCTTTCCTTCAGAAGCCACATTTTTTGAACATTAGAGGGTGTTGGAAATTAGGATCCTAAGTCCTGAATTTTCCTTGTCACAAATCTACTGGCCAAGCAGTACTCAGAGATCCTAGCAGTGTCATGGGTTCTTATACTTAAGCAGTAAAGAATAATAAAGCCAAGTGCCGATGAGATAAACATGAGTCATAAATTCTGGATTTGCCACTGTGGAAGCATATTGTTTTTATGACTGAGATTCAGGTTACTTTAAGCCAGGTCGCTTCAATTTAGTTTCCAGAAGAAAGACTGTGAAAAAGATTCTTAACCTATTTTTCTATGCTGATAGATGAAATGGCTTTGAATCAACAAGTTTAGGATACTTTGATTTGATTCCTTTTCATTTTACAGGGAGGGAGTAAAGAACATCACCATTGATATGGAGTGAGGTGGATCAATACAAAAGAGTAGGCCAGGTCCATTAAATGCTTGAGGTTCAAATATCTATGCTTGAAATATCAAGGAGTACAACAGGAGTAAATAATACGGTGAATGTATCAATTAAAATGCTTTTTTTTATCAAGTGGTGGCAAGACATCAGTACTCTTTTCATTCTTTCACTATGCGTGCTTGATTTGTGTTATCTTTTTTGTTGGGTGTTACACCTTGTATTTGTTTTTTGATGAGAAATCTTAAGAAACACTCATGAAAACCGAGTAGCGTGAAAGCATCTCTCCATTCTCTAGAGAATGCAGGCTCAGTACACTTTGAAGGCCCCCTCACACGTCTGCTAACCAAGAAAATTTTTTGGCTGGGGGGAGTAAAGTAGTTGAGTAAAACTACCTCAAACTTATGTGTAATGGCCCAACCTGTGCACACTAAGACTATGTTATCTACTGACGTACAGAGAAGCTAGGGGACACCTGGACTAGTCAGTCTTGCTAAAGCCCATTGGTCTTGGTCATCAATGCTTTCTCTCAATGAAAAGCTCCAGGTCATCAAAAATCCTCCTTAGTGACCTGCTGCATAGTACAGTGTATTGTTGCTTCTGAGGGAATTATTGCTCTCTTTCTGTACTTCATTTCCCATCTTGGGAAGCTTCAACAGTTATCTGCTTTAATGCAACATATTTTCCCCATCCTCCATCAAATATATGATGTTCACAAAATACTTGAATAGCAATTCATTGAATGTTACATCACTATGAATATACCAGATTTAGAAAGCCATAGCGGGAGTTCCCAGTGTGGTGATACAGTACAGCATGAGTGATACAAGTAAAAATATTTCTATTTTAGTACTCAACAAAAATCAGACACCAGCTCAATGAAATCACACTCTGCTTAACTCAGGCGATACCGAGAATGTGCATATGTCCAAGGCCCTGTGCTCAGCTGTCCACTCATTTTTCTGTATGTACACAGTGCATTTACATCAATGGTGGTTGTACACCCTCAGGAAGTAAGCCCTCCTGAAGTTTGAACAAATCACAAGACTGCAGTCAAAATTCCTGTCTATGAGCTAAAAAGCAGACCTCTGTTGCTAGTGGAACAAGCACAGACTATGCATTAGAAATCTGCACTGCAGATAAAGGAACTGCAGTATAGATGGAAGAAGAAATGCTGCCTTCATTAGTTCTATATATCATTTATTTAAAAACATAAACACACTATATACTTTCACCTGATAGAGGCTTTGGAACTGAGATTTCAGTCTGATGAGTACAGAGCTGTAAAGATATGTACTAGCAAATATGGTTTTCAGGTAAGGTTTTTACCATCATTGCCTTTTAATGGCACACCACATTAAAAAAAAAGGATTTTAGATTTATCTCAAGTTTCACGTCAATATTGCAAATGAAGCCTAGTTTGAATACACTGGAAACATTTAATTCTAACAGAACAGAGGTATTCAATGATACATATATGTGTGTATACATAGAGAAATATATGCATATGTGTGTATACACACACACAAACATTTTGGAAATTCCACTCATATGCAAAGATTTTTAAAGTGTTTCCCTCTGATACACTGTCTTTTGGCAAGCCAGTGTGTACTTCCATATTTTCACAGTACAAATGCACTGCCATATACAGAGATTGTACACCTATCAGAGATATTAAGAGGTAGAAAAGATCTCAGCCATCCAGTCCATCTGCCAGATGGTACAAGATTATTGCCTGTATCACATTTTCTCTTGTTTCTCTAAGTCTAGCTAAATATCCTTCCACCACATACTACAGGTTATTACACTCCCTAATGTGTGTGTCTCAAGTTTTTCTGTTACAGCCAGAAGTTTTCCTTACTTTAAGTCATCCTCATCTCCCACTTTATTCCTTTGAGCTACTTAATCTCCTCCTGTCTTCACTGACAGAGAGGCTGTGTCCTTTTTTTCTTCACCGCCACTCCCCTGCCCCCCGTCCCATCCCTGCACCAGCTCCCCTTTCTCTATGGCATCTTTCATGACTTTCTTGGATTCCCTTTCAAGTCTTTCATAGCCTGTGCCTTGGCCACCCAGTCATTTCGCATTCAGTAAAAATGGATACACTGCTTTTTCCAATCAGCATATGGGGATGGTCTTCAGCATCAAATCACTAAATTTTTCAAAGGTTTTTGTGCTTTCTCTCTTCCCTGATTCTCACTTGAATGTGCTTCCCACAAATAACAGAAATTCCTCATAATTTCCTTCCTTTAAGCACTCTTTTACTACCACACTGAAAAAACAGTAGCTGGGAGATGGGCTGTGGGTGACTGATATCATTGCCTAGTGTGCCATTACTGTCTTCCTTACCCTCCGTCCCCATGTCCTTCCCGCTCCCCATCCCTTTTTTGGCAACCTATGGTCCCTGTTATCTGTTAGCCATTAAGAATTTCTGGGCAAGGTCAGACTTTTTGTTGTTTCCTTCATTGGTTTCCTGGTCTGTGACCCAGACTCCTAGGCACTATGACAACACAAAATAGAAATACTAATTATTGATATTCATTGCCCTCTTATATTTGGACACTTATTCATGAGTTCAAGTCACGCTTACCATGCACTATATACAAGATAAAACATCTCATCCGATTGATATCAGTAGGATAATTCTAATCATCCTAAATTATAATTTTCATACCTAATCTAATGAAGTAAAACCTCATTAGTTAACTTCTTTTACTTTTGTTGCCCTTCTATCCATTCCTTTAGATGCTTTGAGACAATTTGTCAATTCCTTGTGGTTCCGTATTAACTTATGGCCAGTCTTCTAACCTGAGCATCCCTTTGCTTAGCTAGAGAAAACCCAGGAGATAAAATATTATAAAGAAATTATCAGCAGTTTGTTGCAACAGGAAACTTTCTCTTCTCCCAGCCTGAAAGGAAATCTAATGAGAGGCATTAATAGCAGCACCACTGCTTCCCCCAAAGAAGCTGGAAGTGACCAGTGTAGTGACAGATGTAAAAGGACATTTTTTTATTAGGGCAGGAAAAGCTTCATGACAGAAACTCTAGCTGGATTAGCAGTGTAGGTGCCGCTTGGACTTCCCACAAATACTACAATTTAAGTCCTATCACATCATTTTGCACCCCTCAGCTTTGAAGCTGAGGGATCAAATGACCATCTTTCATTCAGGTTAAATATAGTTAAACTTATTCCATGAACTAAGATATCTGAATCAGAGCAAGTCACTTCCCAAGCTTATTACACGTGCAGGGAATTGCATTCAAGGAGTACTGGGTAACATGGGAGTCAGATTTGAGGAACGTTATATGGGTATGTGAAATAGAGGGAAAGCTAGAGAGACGTACAACCATTAAGAAAGTTCATGTAAAATCAGCAAGGGATGTTACCCATAGCATGGCCTTGATTGGAAAGGCTTGAAAAAAGACCTGGGAGAGAGTGCTTTTGGGCAGAGTGCTGGGAAGAGAAAGTCTTGAATCGTAGGGAAATCATCTCCAATTGTTATTTCCCCCATGTTCAAAAAACCAAAGCTTCATACACAGTACCATGTGGCATAGAGATAACATAAGTAGAATAACTGAGTTGGCATGAAGCTCTCTCTGGGTAATGTAACTCCCCTGAGATTAACAGGATCACATTAAAAAAGAACTAACTTCTTTTCTTTCTTTTTTTTTCTTTTAATGAAAGACACCGTGCACATCACACGCAGCATTGGCCAACCCCTGAGGGTGTTGTGAGTGACAATACTATGTCGTATGACATGCTTTTACAGTGCCTAGCACAGTGTGGCCCTCAACCCTGAAGGAGGCTTCTACATACTACCTAAGGACAAATAAATTATAATAAATACATGTAAATAAACAGTCATTTAACGGTAGTTGAGACACTTTGTTATGCTTTCTCTATCTTAAAAACCTTTACTAAAAAGTATTTTGAACCATTGTCAGGTTTTTATTTCTTCCTTTCCTTATAAACAATATCAAAGGGACATGCCAGGAGATGCTGCTCAGGTTATTATGTCACATTTCCTACGGTGGCAAGGGAATGCCTTCTTTTCCTGCCCTTCCACAGCCTGTGGCAGGGTGGCTTGTAGTGCTTAGCGGGAAGGGCAAAAAGCTCTTTGGATATTACTTTCCTTCTTTTTAATTTTACACTGCATATTGCCTCATGCTCACTTGTCTAAGGATGCAATATGCAGAGCCACTATATCATAGTTTCAATATGACACGTTGTGAACCTTCTGGCTTCTAGTCCAGGAGCCAAATGGCATTGTGTATTCTCTCCATTTGGCCTCATTTTCATGTTCCCCCTTTGCATTTGGGCTGACAAGAGGAGCATATGAAGCTTTTTCTCGCTGCTGCATCTTGACCTTGACTTTACAGCTTTAGAAAAGGCTACTTGCATGCGCAGGGCAGCTATTGTCCACAGCCAAGTCCCGCTTTCTTTTGACATTAAGAGAGTAAAAGGCCACGTGATAGAGTCCCTTCTCAGCCCCAACATTTCTATCCTGCTTTCTCCTTTGCAAATATTTTTGTACTGATTTTTTTTTCCTCAGGTCAGGCTTACAGCATCTTTCTTTTTTTTTTTTTCTCTCTGTTGTTCCTATCCCCCTCTCCTTTCCCTACACACAGGCGCGCGCGTGCACACACAGACACACGCGCGCACACACACACGAAATCTATATGTGTCAGACATTCAGCAAGGGAAAGACAAAGGCACTGAGTTAATTACCCATCATTTACTGCTGCTGAGAAGAACAGATGGTAGCAGGCGATATGTAAATGGCAAGGGGCAGTGAATTATTCGATTTTTTTAGATTAATCGTCGATGACAAAGGAAGTGATTACAAGCTGTGACATTTATACAAATGTATAAAGTACATAATGCTAGAAAAAAAGAGCTTAATATTATTATGAGGATGTCAGGCATGTGAACACCATTGTCATAATACAAAGCAACACATTTTGTGAGATCCAAGGATCTGCTTTTCTTTCATTTGCAAACTTTAGTAAGTCCTAGCCTCTGGAAATATATATTTCCCAAAATGAGTCCATGCCTGACAATCATGAAAAAAAAAAAAAAAGGTTTGGGTGCTTTTGCATATTTCCCACAATGCAGAACAGTGCCTAGGCTGAACAGTAGAGCTTGCGAGGGATAAAGCTGATGTCGAATCAGTGTATAGGACTGTAAAATAGAAAAAGGTGTTAATAAATTACATAGACAGGAAATGGAAAATAAAAGGAAAGGTGATGTTTAAGCTGACAGGTCCTCTGTGAGGACAGGAGGGCAAAAAGTGAGGTGGAAGTGAAGACAGAAGAGAGTATTGTTTGTTTACTGCTTGGCTGCAAAATAATTGTTTTAGAGACTTTGAAGGTCAGAATGACATAATTTCCAGGCCAGGCCTTGCTGTTGTTACACAAACACCCAACCTGCTCATCCTCAAGGTAGTCTACTGTATTTTCTGCTGCCTAAAGTATTAATTGGAACATGAGGAAAACAGATGTTTTCTTTTACATATCATAGAAACTGCTCTATCATCAAAATGTCTTCAATCACTTAAATATCAAATCTATACAGTGCTAATAATACAGATGGGAAAGGAAGCCAGTGAGCCACAAATTTTGTTCCCTGTGAAGCATCCCAATCTACTGTATTTCTTGTTTCACATCTTGCAGTGAACTACTCTCTGCAACATGAGCTAGGGAAATAGAGGGGAGAGTTTGGGGGTGAGCTTATTTATCCTCCTCAGAAATACTTTCCAATCAAGCAGGGCAAAACATCACCAAAATTACTGTGAAACACTCCACTCTTATGCATGCTTTGTTGATTACAGAGGGGTGAAGGAGGGACAGAATAACATTATATTAGTCAGCAGCACTGGGTAGTACATTTAAATCTAGCAATCCATTTTGTACAAATATTGTTTCAGGAATAAAGTGCTGGCTGAACCAATCTGCCCTGAAGAAAGAGAAGGCTAAAGAGAGAAAGGCTAAACCACTGTAGCACACCAGTATTTCCAGTGGGGTATTACTAGAAGCCATATACTCAAGATAAGAACCATCAGCTAAGCTATTGGTTTCTAAGGTGTTTTTCCTTTTTTTTTTCCTTCTAGATAATGTTAGCTTCATGAGATGCAATTAATGCAATAATACAGTTTCCATTCTGTTCAGAGGTGCACATGCAAGGTTGGTTAGTATATTTGTCTTTCTCTAGACAAACAGAGCATGGACCCCAGAATAAAAACATATGTGCAGTTATTGAAAGAATCAGGCTGTATCCATTTCTCCTGACTGCAGAGACTAAACTGAAAGTCTCCCAGATCAGTTCACATTGTATATAAGATCATGTTATCTACTTGTTTCCTTGGGAGGGGGGGATTATGAGTTAAAATTGTAACCTAGGGGTGGGGAAAGGCAGTCATTTCTCTCTTGCGAGGCTAGCAAGCAGAACACGATTCTCCCTTCCTGAAAATTAAAGAGAAGGAAAACATGCTTCCCATAGAGGAACAATGAATGGGACATGACTTTGTAAAAATATCTAGGTAAGTGTCAATGGCTATATTTCTTAGCTCTCCCTAGACAAGATGAAAAGGTTCCAGTGAGAAAACCCTCACTCCCTCCTCCCCCACCTTTTTTTTTTTTTTTTTTTTTTAAACAAAGGATGGATGATTTACAACATGGGCATAAGCATATACAGCTTTCTTGTACCTATAGATTCATATTTATGAGATTTTTTTTGAAACATCGTAGGTAAACCATACATTACTGCAGTCTTTCCATTATTAACGTGTTAATGCATTCCAAAGGACAAAAAGCAACATCAACAGGGAAACATATGTTTTTATTTGGAGAAAATGGCTGAATCTGAGTCCATGCCATATCTAGCCATCTATTTATACACATTCCTGCAACACAACAAATTCATGAGGGAAAAGAAAATAAAATATCCATACATTTATACAGCTTTCCACTACTTTGGAGATATTTATTTATGAAAACCACAGGTAGTCGTTATTTATAGTCCTGATCGTTTTGTTCTTTTATTTTTTTAGTAAAACAAAGATGAAATTGGAATTGATTTTTGGAGGGACATTTATACTGAAAGAAGGATCATTTTGTATTTTGCCAAGTTGAAGTCTGTATTCATTACCAGGAAAAAAATGTAAGAACAGCAAGCTAAAGTATTTTCATTTGTGGCCTATATTTATTTTATAGGAAGCTTGTCACTGCATCATTGCATAAAAATGGAATTTGAACTATGCTTGCACAATAGAATGAACTTCAATGCATTCTATTCATACACATCGAAATTATACAGTGGATATATATTTTTCTTATGTATGTATGTAAACACACATTTATGTAGAGAGGGTTTTTCACTTGGTTAGCTATATAGTTTGTATCTTAATAAGGCAAGCACACCTAAAAATCACAGTCTTCCATTAAGAAGATATACATATAGTATGTATATGCAAATGTGTATGTTAGCCATCATGCATGTATAAGTACATTGTTAGTATGGTTTTAATTTTTTCATTTCAGTGCTGTCCACATTAAAATAAATGTGAATTTCATTTGCTGTGCATTATAGAACATATACACTGCAGTCTAGCTAAACTGTGAAAGCATGAATATGCTATGAGACTAGCATCTTTCCAGTCATTGAGAAATGGATAACAAGAATTAAAAAGTAGAATAGAAAGGCCTATTGCAGCAGTGAAGAGGTGAGTCAGGGCATCGAGACATTGTTTAGTGAGTGAGGTCAGGCACTGGGTAGCAGTTAAACACCCCAGAAAGACTCTAGGTTCTTTTTCAGTTTATTTTATGGCCTCCTACAGCTGAACCAATAATATGTTCCATCCTAAGTGAGATATGATAAAAACCTTAGGTAGTTAGGAAAGCAAATATTTTCCTTTAAGTCACTTTCATGTTTATTAACATGAATTTCCATTTTTTTTCATTAACATGCACATCTATCTTTTTGTGTTATGCTTATACATCATAAGAGCAAACATGACTAAAAAAATATTTGGTAAAGCATCTATAGACATTTTATTTTTGATAGGCTTTAAACATTGCAGGTCATTTAAAGTTATCACACTGCTAATATCTCCCTATTCCTAAAATACCTCACAGTGTTCTGGACTGTGCCTTTCAGAAAGCAGATAAGCAAGTCAGCCAGCACCAGTATTCCAAAGTACCAAAACAAAGCAATAACAAAACAGATAGAGTAACACTTAAACGATGTCCCTTTAAGCATTTCTTTCAACTCATTTCGGCTGCCTCCACTTTTATATAGGTTATAGGATTTACTATAGCAACCTAACCTCCCCCCCACCTCCAAAGTATACGTCCCCCTTCTTTGTGACTTAAATCAAACCAATAGAGCCCTCTATTGGTAAAACTTCAGATAGCTACAGATGTTTCTTTGGAATAAGGAGGCAATACTTGTCATAGCCTATGCCATCATGCTCCAGCTGAAGTCGACAGCAGATGTTTTTGGACTCAGACAGCATTAGCAAAGGCCCCTAAGCGAAGTGGTTTGTCTTATTCCCCAGGTACGAAATTTCTTTTTTGTCTTAATGCAACAGCCCTACACAAGTGGTTATTGTGAAACTTGAGCACATCACCACCACAGAAACCCAAAACACATCTAATAGCGCTTTGTTCCCTTCGAAAACATTTCAATTTCTGGAAAGGATGCAAAAATATTACACCTGGCCCTGATTCAATATTTCTGCTTTGATAAGTACAGGATTTTGACTCGACTATTTGGGACATCATCCCCTGTTCAGTCCTACAAATTAATTAAAGCCTTGGGTACATTATAATTGAGGGGTCTAAGGCCAAGTAACCTCAGCAACCTAAAAATGCTTGACTTTATTCATTAATATAGGGAGAGTGTATCAGGGGTGAAAGTTATTTCTTTAAAGAAATGTAAGGAGCTAAAACCAGAAAGTCTTTACAGAGGGAGGACTCTTAGGGACTTCAGAGAGATTTTTTCTCAGTTCAGACAGCCCAAGTGAAAAACACACATTGATTAGTCTTTATGATTTGGCCCAGAATTTATATCACACTGCCTGGTTCCTGACAAAACAGCTGCTTGCAGCCATGCGGATCCAGGTACCTAAGACGGTACTGACTTCGTGGAGCCCCTCATGGGGCAGGCAGGAGGCAGGAAGAGACTTTGCAGGAAGAGAGACTGTAATAAATGTCTCCTTTTTTGAATATGTAACTGTCCATATTTTAGGTTCAGCATAGTGGGACTTCACGCCCCCCTTAGCGATTTATGTATTTACATAGATTCATTAAGATTAGCACTTAGTGATTATTAAGTGGAAGTATTTGTTGTTTTACTATTAAGGAAAGGCACTGGCCTGTCCAAGGTAGCAAACTATCATTTCTATTTTGCATATGGAGAACCAAAGTGAGAAAGCAGATTTAGGCTGCCACCAAAGTGATCTGTGTGTCCACAGCATGGCAAGACCTGTCCCCCAGTCATTGCACATGGGACCTGATAGGAGTACATGTTTTTCCCTAGAGCACTGAGTGGAAGGAGGTTGGTGCACACCAGGAACTAACCCAGATACAGAGATGAGGCATGACCAGATGCAGCATGCAAGCTGAAAAGCTCAGAGCCCTCCTGGGTCTCACAGCTGAGATGTAGTCTAAGGCCAAGGTCACAAGGGAAGTCTGTAGCTGATGCAGCTCCTGAAAACAGATAACGAAGTCTGGTGCTTCCAACTGTTTGGCTGCCCACATGGCTTCTGGCTCCTTCTGCCAGTCCCACATGCGCTAGTCTTGTTCTCACTGACTCTAGGACCCTTCTAAAAGTCATTAGCAATTTTTCCAGCTATCCTAGAAGTTGATCTGATTCATGGAGGTTAGTTCTGGTTCTGAGGTGGGGCTGCACAGGAAATATTAAACCAGCAGAAAACTCATCGATTTTCATGTCTGCATGGGTCATTTGTTCCTCCTTTCGTGTCACTCATGCATCCGTGAAGACATTTGCTGTACCTTTAAGGCCAAACCTTGGTGTCTCACCTGTTTTCTCCATGTCTGTTGCTTTTACTCTGCCTTATGTAGACAAGGAAAAAAGCTAAAAATATTGTATTATTGTATGCTTCTAAATGTACAAATTATGTCCAACACTTTCATTGTTCAGAAGGTGCAGAAGCTTCTTTTATTTGGTTTTATTAATTTATGAATTCTACTGAACTGTAATAATTAAAATAATCTGTGGGTGCTCAATATACTAAAATGTGCACAAATGCCTCCTTTCAAGTTAAATTAGGGTTGTTGCTTTTCCAGTGACTTCCAGTCACCTTTTTGTGTGACATAAAAAATAAACTAGTTCTGGAAGGTGCGTGGGAGCCTCTGGGGTCTACCAGAAAAGGTAACACTGTCAAAACACAAGAAGTCCTTCACTGGAGATTTTCTGCCCTCGTTCCCTAACAATCTGTGAACATTGTGGTATGTTCTGCATACTGGGCATCTCTGTAAAACTGTGTGACTCAGAGGGAATTTTTAATCCTATTGCAGAAAGACAAGGCCCTGGCATACTTCTGTCTAAGTACTTGGACATCTCTGTAGGCATTACATGAGAAAGTGCTGAGGGGAAAGGTAGAAAAGGAAAAGGTCCTTGTGAACTGTAAGTGAACCTGCTATAACAAATCAGTCTACTAATTTGCTTAACAGGTCTTGCAAGCACTCTTTCAGTCTAAGCAGGTTTCTATGCATTTCCTTGGGCATGGGATCTCCATATTCTACTTGGCATCACAATGGATGGGACCAAAAAGGGAAAGAGAGATCAGGAGCCTGACTGATGTATATCATTGCATTTTTCCTGGTTTTTTTACATGATGTTTTTTATTTTCCTTTCTACATTTGCCAGGCAATATAATGGCCTTTAAACCATCTGAAATCTTAGAAAAGTGTTTTGGTTTTTTTTTTTTTTTTTTCATTTTATTACAAAAACCTCTTATTTAACTAGGTAAAGAAACATAATTTTTTAACTCTCTTGAGCAGAAGTAATGACTTTCTAAAAATGATGTTACTCCATGATTAAACAGAAGAAAATGCCACTGTGTTAAAAACAGCTTGCCTCACACCCTGAAGCTCTTGATGCTATAAATAGCGGAGGCTGGCAGCCTACAGCTCGCCATCTTCCACTGCACTGACACGCCGTAGTGCTAGCGAGGGATGCGATTGCTGCGTTCACCTGAGGAGCGAGTATTTTGGTGTCTCGTCAGTGTCTACTGAGAAAGGGCTTCCAATTGGCTGATTTCGACCCTGTTAGGAAAATTACAGCTGTCCTTGTTAAATCTCTTCCCTTCTTTTTTTGCCCAGAGGGGCACAGGTAACAAGTTGGGATGGATACAGTGTGGGTGTGACGACTAAAGAAATGCAGTAACAACGACATTAAGGGGAATACAGCTTCATATCTCCAGTCTTACAGGGAAAAAAAAAAATTAAAAAATTAACACAAACATTGCATATAATCTAAGATTTGTCATGTGCAAGAAAAATTATTTTAAAAAATACTTGTGGGACTCAAGTAAGAAGAGGAAGATGCTAAAATTATTCTGAAATTGTTAGACTGTGTGTTTAATTGATAGATTTATTTTATCCTGTGGAAAAGGAAGGGAATGCACAAATTGCAAGGTTGTACTCATCCAGGGATAAAGTGAAAAAAAGATGTTGCCAGGTCCCCCAAAAAAGTGATGCATAACAAAGAAAGATTAAAACAAGTCACCTGGATGAGATGTACGCTCAGATCTTGCCTTTCTCCGAGTGAAGGAAGGCTCACGCGCTTCAGCAGCCGTGACCCTTTCACTCAGACATTACCAGCAGGGTGCCAAGAACTGGGACAAGGACAGGGACTGGCTGGGAAGATGCATCACTAACCTCCACCAGCTATGGGCAAAAAAGTCCTCAAAGTGGATCCTGCCCACACCTCCTTCCAAGGAAGCCCTGACCCCTGCCATCATTGCACTTGTTTGCAAGGGGTTACAGTGCTGCCCTGTTGCCCTCCTCTTCCACGCACAACCTGGTGGCATGGGCATGCTGATACCTTTTCTTCTCCCAGGCCAGGAGTATAACCAGCCTCAGAAGGTTTAGTCACATCAGTGTCAACAAAATCCAGCAAGAGTCTAAGCTTCAGTGAAAACAGTTTACTGGAGAGTAAAAGAAAACTCTCTTTACTAAGCGCAGTGACAAAGCACCGGGCAGAGGCAGCAACTGAGCTGCAGATTTCTTATTTGCGACACCACAGCAGCCGCAATTCGTCTCAGCCCCTCTGCACCTCCCTACAGCTTTCCCTGTCAGGGTCATGCTGCAAAATATGGCTGCTTCCATGAGAGGAGAGGGGCAGGCAGGAAACCACAGCTGAATTCCCCACGGATCGCAGACGGTTTATAATTGCCTGTTGGTAGGTAGGTTCTTCAACGGCGTGCATGTTGCTTAAAGGTCAATGCACATTCTCCTTAAAATTTCAGGGCACATTTGTGCCTTACTGCATGCTTTTTATTTCCCTCAGAAACTGGCACAGGGGAAGTAGAGCTGATTTTAGGCTCTAGGAGCAATGCCTGCACTAGGAATGTTTAATATTTTTTTTTTTCTCAGACTGAATAATTTCATTTCCAGTCTCCCCAAACTTTGGGGAGCCTTCCGGTCAGCTAAGGTGAGAAGATAGCAAGCTGGCAATTTTTCCCTGCTGCTTTTACTGGTTTAGATTGAAATCAACGTTGCTTTAACATGCTCATGCAGTTAATATACTGCACTGAGGAGTTGAGGAGGAAAGAGAAGGGCAAGGACCAGTTCACCTGCCAGCTTAATAGCCTATTTGGGTAAGGCTAAAAGCAAACTGTGGTTTTGACTGTAAGCAGTGATGTCCTCAGAGCCAGAGATGTTATTACATACTTGTGATCAATATGTGTTACAAAGCAATGTCATTTTTTTCCTGCTTTAATCTCTGGAAAGTGTACATCTCTAAAACACTAAAATAAGTCACAATATTGATAGTTACAGTTTCTACATTCTTTACCTAACATGGCTACAGTATGAATGTCATGAAGCCTAAAATTCAAATTATCAACAAGCCAAAATATTCAGAAAAAGGACAAATGAAATACAATCACAAAGGATAGTCTTGAATCAGAGCTTACAGAGAATACAAACTGAAGTTACCTTGAAACTTGGAAAGTGCAGTAGCCTGTATTCTCTGTTTAAACAAAACTATTGCGTATGACTTCATGACTCACAAAAGATTTTGGACAAATGACTCTGGACTCTCGCACCTTCTAACTGTCTATAGAAACCATCTGTATTTTACCGTTAACACACCCAGAGCTGAGAATAGTTGCACTGATCCTGAGAAAATGGACATTTATAGCAACATCTTTGTTTTAAATAATCTTTTGTTCACTGAATGTGAGACAAAGCCAACCTAGCAGAGACACCAATGGTTTCGTTGTGTTATCTTTGATGATCTCATTCTCAACCACCTTTTTCTTTCCTTTACTTCCATAAACCTGTCCTTTTTTCCTGCTTCCAACTCTCCCTCAGAAAACACCACATATTCCAGCATTCTGCGATTTTCCTACTTCTTCATGAGGAGCACAAACCATTTATCCCCATTAGCTGTCTGTGCAGTTCCCATCAGCAAGGTTTGGACAGACTGACAGGCTCCAAATCCCATTGCCAATTTCCTAAATTATCCAGTGCCAACTTCTTTCTGTCTCTGACTTTGCTTCTCTCTTTGGTACTAGTTGGTAATTTTATGGCCACATACAGGGCCAGATCTGGAAGAAGTCAGAAACAGTGAAAAAGTAGATCCAATGAATATAAAGAATATTTATAAAGGTATGGTGTTCCAAACTGCTTAGACTAGTTTCTGGTAAATAAATTGTGTTCTTTTTCTTAAGACAGTGTTATGATAAATTAATTCTATTAATAATGTGACTACCTTTATCACATTCCTATAAAATTCAATTGTCACTTGCAAAGTGATATTTATCCTTTTTTATTTTATGCTGTCAAGGAGACTTAAGTGAAGGCTGCAGTGCTTTAAATTCCAGCTTTTAGTTTGGGAAAATACCAGCAAAAAGACAAATAGAGTTCAGTAAGACTGCATATATAAGCGTCTCAAGCGCCCAGGTGAGCTGTGCCGCTCCATCTGCACTCTGCTCTCCGTGCCAGGCTGCTTGGCAGGGGAAAGGAACGGACAGGACCCTGCTGTCCAAGCATTGCAGAAGACATGAATCTTGTCAATTTTGGATTGGATTCCCTGCCAGTTATCAAGCAAGCAGCCAGCAAACTGCAGCACACCACACAGCCATGTGCACACCGGCGTTTCTGTGGCCCACTGCCCTCCCCTGGATGGCACTTGTTAAGGCATTTCTGTGGGCTCCCTGTCCCTAGATACTACAGATACCATCACCAATTAACAAGGTTGACTGTATTTACACCAGCTGAAACACAAGCCTATCTTTACATACAGCATAGTTTGAGCAGCTTTAATGTGTGACTAGAAATTAAATCTCTCTTTCTCCAGCCAAGCTTACAGGAACTATAGACTGGTTTCACAAGGGTTCAGGTTCTTTGTGTTTCTGTTTCTTTAACGTACCGAACTCTAGCATTGTAAACTGTATTCTCAAGGGTTTTAATCACTTCCAAGACATTTTATCACTGTATACTTCACGTTAGCCAGGACTGCAGTCATATTCAAAGCATATTCTGGAGGTCAACAAGAAAAACACTTAAAATAAAGATTTCTCTGTTACTAACTCAATGGAAAATAATAATTTTTTTGCTGGATTAAATTCATATTTTGCAGCTAGTAAAGACATGTTATTTGCTTTTCTCTTAATATTCTTCCTTTAAGCATCCTGATTCCCTAAATCATCTCCCTCTCGTCTCCTCTGATTTTCTTATATTTCTTCTTCAGTTTTGTTCTATTCTTCATCCTACCCACAGTAATTTCTTCCAGTCAAGATATGAATCAATAACTAGAGCCTTTCAAGATGATAGAGAAAGGTATTTAAAGGAAAAAAAATCTTACAGATGTCATTTACAGATTATATTCAGCCAGTTTCATCAAATTGCAATCGATCCACAAGCATAAGAGTTTACACATAAGTTTATCTTAATGTGGAGAAAACCAGAGACCTGAACTGTAACACTTTTACAACCTCTAGAGAAGCCTGATTAGAGCAGCCACAAACAAGTATGGATTCTCTGAGGTCTCCATAAGGGGCTGTGAAAAGCTTAGATTTGCTCATGGAGCTGACCAGACAATTGCGCCTCTTTTTTCAGATTAATTTAGCCAGGCCCTGGTGATCTCCAGAGCTGCTATCGAAATGGTCAGGGGCTAGGTAATTCAGGCCTTAGTAACCCTACAACCAGTGCAGAAAGCTGCTCCCTGGAAGCTCAGCAGCAGCAACTGCTGGCAGCACTTCACCCTTGTGCCTTGTCCTTATCCCTGTCTCCAAATTGGATGCTGTGTATACTTCATACAAGAAGCAGCATCTTCAAGGTCATTTATGAGAGTGACCTAGGGTTCCTGAAGACTCTGATGCATTACCACATTAGAGGAGTTTACCAGCCTATTGTTTGTTGGCTGAGCTACCGTAATCACCGGTAGATGACTGTGGGCGTACTGTTAGCCCATCCCAGGTGTAAAGTGATGTGACTTAATTGAAGCCTTTCGATTTAAAGTTAATTGAAAGAGGTTAATGCTAAACCATATTATCTCACAACTGGAACAGGCCAAGAATGGAAAATTACTATAGCTCAGCAGATGGGCAACAACTTAGTAAACCCTGGTAATTTCATTTTGTTCTCAACTCTATCTGGCCCAATGAATATCATGACTTCACACAGCAGCTACCTTCCACTAGACCAAGGAAACCTCTACAGCAGAAAAATGTTTAATGAGAAAAGCTTGACCACTAATGGTTTACACACCTGCCATTTGTTCCTACAGGACTCCAGAATAGCACAACCTTACAAAACCAAGGTACAGTTCCAACTTCTGAAACCAAAGCCTTCCCGTGTATCTCAAAGCAGACACTTAAAACAGTGTCAGAAACTGTTAAGAAAAGCGGAGCCCAGATACCACTCCCAGTCCTGTTAAAAAAATCTAGTTTAAGGCTTTGAGCACTTTTACTTTCTCTCTAGTAGAACTAGTGACATGATTCAGTGTAGAAGCATAAACATTTCTGGGATAGATTCACTTGCTACCTTCTGGCTGGAGTCTGAAGCTATATTATTATGATGCTGCAATGTGAGCAACATTTAATTCCTGGGCTTTTGTCCTGTACTCACATGGAACATCAAAGCAAGCTTAATGTCATTTTACAGATCATAATCTAAACTAGAAGATTTAAAATGATGCCCAAGTCAACCTCATATGCCAAGAAGATAGGGAGAAAGTGTGATTTAATCAGCTGGCAGATTTTTAAAATATTTGTTCAGCACTTTTCTTTTCTCCTAATCAAATTTACCAGTAGCAGTGGAATTAAAGTAAAAACTGTCTGTACAGATATGTATCTTGCTTATCCATATTTTCATGGAAAAGGACACTGATTGCAGACTTCAGATTTTGTGAAAACTCTAAAGAATATTAAAGACATCAAAATAAAAAAGACCCTACTATCATAACCCTACTGAGGGTACTACCTCAATACCCGGGTACTGACGTACCAGCGTCACTGTGTGAGCCAAATGGTTTTGTTGGCACATAGCCATGTCAGAGCTCCTCCCAGAGGAGAGGGCATCCTGACTCAGGAAGCACTTCAGGGGAAGTCAGGCTTGTTTGTGTTTCTCCTGTCTTCCTCTGAAAGAAACTGGTGTACCATTAAGACCGTCAGCCGGGGATGGGCTGCATGCCTTCTTCCTACCAACAGTAGACAGATGTGGCTCTTTTGTTCAGTCACTTTCCTCAGGCTGTCATTTTTCCTGGGGACCGTGACCATATGCAGCAGCCTGACACAAAGGTCGCACAAGGAAATAGATCTGTGCATTTGAATTTTGTGTTTAATTGGGTCTCATTAGGAACTGCAGAGGGTTTTGTGCCTTTTAAGTTCTGGCCAGTGAAATCATCCCAATTGAAGCTACATACAGAAAACTTGGGTTTGATACTCAAGAACAGGCACTGGGGAAGCCTTCAGCGCTACTGTGCTGTTAGAAAAGTCATGTGCAAGCTGGGGAACACTACTGCTTCTCAACTTCTGGCTGCCCTTTCGGTCCTGGGATAAACACAGGAGGGAATAAACACATAGACTTCTCACCGCATCCTTAAAATCCATACACTCGCTGTATGATAACGCAGTGAGGGGGCAAGACTGACAAGCATGTTTTTAGAGAGGAAGCAAATGCAGGCTTCAAAGAGCCTACAATATTTTTTAATTAATAAGGGATCAGCAGGAGCCAATTAAAACATGGCCATTCCAAATAGAGAAGATTGCTTTGCTCTTTTTCCTGTGCTGTTGCACAGTAGAGTCTTCAATTTGCCAGTTACTCCAAAAAATTGCTCTGCGCCTTTTCAAATTATTTTGCCTTTCACAGTCATAATTAAGTGACAGTTAAGAAGCAAAGAAAATTTTTCATTTTTTAAAGTTTAAGCTTTAGTTATTCAGGAAAGGTTTTCATCAGTGGTTTTAAAAAACTAGAGGACCATATCAAAATAACTAGGAACAGACAGATCTGTCCTGGCTGTCCACGCAAAACTAAAGTACTCTGCTTTACAGAGCAGCTAAATATGTTCAGATCCAGTTCTTTGTGTTATTCAGTGTTGTCACATGGAGGCAAATCATTAGAAGAGAAAACCTTAGTCTTTGTAACTTTGTGGGAAATAAAAATCTTCAAGTAAGAAAATCAAATCTGTGGCTCATGGCTGCTCAGTGAGAGGCAGAAGCTGACATTTAATGCAATGGCCCATCTACTCCACTGAATCAAAAAGCTTACAGCAAATATACGTTAGTTGGAGTCTATAATGCTCAAATGAAAACACTAGCTAAAAGGAACCAAGAGAGAAGAAATCTGCTATAAATCAATCTTCTTTTTTTTTTTCTTTTGTGGAAATTTATACTCCTTAAAATAATAGTCCCCAAAGGTGGCTTGTACCTAAAGTATGGCCCTACCAAGGACCATTTTCAGACCAATGTCTGAGAAAAACTTGCTTGCCTGCTATGACATCTAAATTCACCTATTCAGACTGCCCAATAGCCAGAGCTACTAAACTGTCTTCATATGCTGTGAATGCAAAGAGAAAGTTATTACACCTTACTTAAATATATAGTAAGTGTCAAAACTATCTCTCTCCTTGACCATATAAAAAGCCAGGGATTGGCAGCTCTGGAAAACAGGTAGTCCAAGCTGATCACAGCTCAGTTTAGGAAGAGTCCATTTTACATATCTCTATGGACCTGTGCCTTTATTCCCAGCATTGCTCTGTTCAAGAATTCAAGCTTATTAAGAAACTGGACTCCAAGTTGTAATTACCTTTATTTTTTAAAGAAAGTTCTATGGTTTTGACTCATGTTTAGATTTATTATTTTTTCACTTTTCCCTGCTGTCTTCCTTTGTGACTAGAAGTATGTAACCACAACAGTGTTGTCCAGCTTCTGACACCTACAAAATAAGAGCGTTTCATGATCTCACCACTGGAAAGCTCTTGAGAAGACCCAATGATCCATATATCAAATGTTGCCAAGTAATGTCTCCTGCCCCAAATACAGCATTTAAGCAGTTGACTCAAATATCATTATTCACACCCTATTTTCAACTTTGTCTACCCAGCCACACAGCTGCCCCAAGACCTTCTGTCTCCCCTGCAGCTGCAGGTCTTCACTACCCTCCTGTGGCATTGTTATTTTGTATCTATGTCACAATCTGTGATAAGAGAATTGTTAAATATAGAAAATACTGAAAGAATTGGGCTTGGTAAGGGATCAGGGAGGTAACACTTCAAAACTTTTGCTTACTACCCATAAATACATAGTCTAGCATATTGACACTCAAATAACTTGATGCGTTTCTCACATCATATTCAGAAGACAGGCAGCTTAGGAAAAAAAAATCTGTGTAGCTCCAGGTTATGTACTCTGCTCCAGCATATCAATACTCTTGAAACAGTAAGCTATAATATGTTCTATCAGTCAAATCAATCCGCCCACCTTTCCCAGGCATAGGCAAGCCTTACCTAAATTCCTAAAA
Organism: Aquila chrysaetos chrysaetos; assembly: GCF_900496995.4. Classification (NCBI taxonomy): domain Eukaryota; kingdom Metazoa; phylum Chordata; class Aves; order Accipitriformes; family Accipitridae; genus Aquila; species Aquila chrysaetos. The sequence goes on from NC_044007.1 coordinate 39,652,772, forward strand.
AGGAGATTTTTCACTTGCGCTACCTTCAAATAAACAAACTCAGCCAATTCATTTTAATTGCCTTGGAGTGATCAGCTGTGCACCTCAATACTGAAGTTAGGCTTTTCTTCATCTCTGGAGTTACATTTTGGACCCACTGTCATTCTGTGAGGGAATGCCCATAACAGACACTGCTTCCAACCCTGACTTTCAGCCTGGGAGCTTAGGAGCTACCCTTCTTTCCTCTACACTTTCTTTTTACTATCCTTGCATCACTTCTGCCTTCCTACCATATTCTCCCATACTCTGTGAAAAACAACGTCTTTGCACTTCAGTTCTTACTAGTATTTAATGGTAGGAAAATCAGGCTACTTTCCCAGGCTTTTTTTAATGTACTGCTGGATTCACCACTCCTCCTGGTCAGCCAAAAAATCTGCGTGTTGCCAGGCTTGTGTTCTTACCTGTAATTCATGGGGCTTTCATTTTAAAATATGGGTCACGTGGGAGTGCTGTCTATCTCTCAGCATTTTGTAAAGTCATGAGCTACACTGCATTAGCAAAGTGACTGTAGAGACAAAAAAATTACGAGATTAACCTGCAATGTGCATTAGAAAGGAGTTTATAAAAAAAGGGGGAGTTTTAGATTCCACACTCATATTGCTTTGTGTTGCCTCAGAAAGTGCTGAGAAAACCAGCAGAGATGGCTGTTAACATTATTACGTCTGCTAATTTCAGAGAGACTTGCTGAGAAGTCCCTGGTTTTAATTGCCATCTTGATTTACATAATTTTGTTCCTTACCATCTTTACATATACTAATTAGCAGTCTTGGCCTACACTTTTGTATTTCACTAGTCTTCTTAAGAAAGTGGACATACTACATGCTAACAATTAATTTTTCTGGTGCCCCATGCCCTAGGACAAAGTGCATCGTCACGTGTGTGGGCATGGTAGAAAGCTGACTCAAATACTGCATCCTTTCTATTTCCCATTTGTTTTCCCTCAGGAAGCCTCAGTAACTTCCCATGAGTTCTTGTCTGCTATTCTTAGGCTCTCTTCTGTGAGGAAAAACGCCAATATCAAGGAGCAGGTATCTCCTGAACTAGCTATTTACCACAAATGTCCCATTTTTTTGCTGTTTCAATAAAAGAGAAGTGGTAGAGAGAAAAGGGAACTATGCCAACTTGAGTAATATTCACAGTAAATGTCTTTAAAAAGAACTACTAAAGTCTGCTGACTGCAGATTTTTTTTTTAAAAGCCTGGTGCCTGAAAGGGATGGGAGAGCGAAGAGACTAAATCTCCTGAAAAGACCCATGGGCATTCTTAAGGGTAGCTTTTGTACATTGTTTTCTTTACACTCCTGAAGTGATTAGGATTTTCTGTGTGAGTTTTTCATGTCTTTCCACTGGGAAAGTCTAGACAAAATATTTTTTCTTGACTCTCAATTTTTCTTCTTTACCCAGAACAGACTTGGTTATATGAATTCTGCAACAAGCTGACCTGCTGCTCCAATGTGCACCACTTTGATGGTGGTAACAGGAACTCTGGGGCAGCTTTATTAGAGCCAGCAATGGAGAGTTTTAATAATTGTAATACAAAATGGAATAAAGCAACCAGTACACTTTCCCACTGTTATTTTTGTACTACATTACTTGAATCTACTTCTTAGGAAAATAAAAAAGCTCTTTGTGATAGGGATTATCTCCATTATAAGGCTTAGCAGTGAAGTAGTTAACCATGTTGATTTCTACACTGCTATATTTAAGTTTCAGAGTTAACATCCCGCAGAAACAAAATAGCGCTGATTATTCTTTTTAGAACAAATTTTTCTTGTTCTGCAGACTGAGGTATTGTCTACATTAAGAACATTTGCACCATTATAACTACCCTAATTTTAGTCACATCAATCCCACTCCTTGATGTAGACGAATTGTACCTAACCACATCAGATAAAGCATTATTTTATGGCTGTGCAGGCTGCTCATATTAAGCATTTTCAACAAAGAACCATGGAGTTCCATTAGTGCAAAGTTTCCCAAATGGGGAAAGATGATATTACATCACTTTGCACTAGCTTTGCATTTTAAAGATTGTATTTTGAACAATAAAGTGTTAAAATGTTTTTTAAAGAAAGGAAAATGATAATTACAAAAACCCATAAAACTCTGCACCTGACTGGGGCAGCCCCAGCCCAAGCCTCTGAGGAGCATAAGCTCCTGCTCCAAAGGGCTCTCTGTTTAATAGACGTGGGTGCATGGTCAGAGGCCAAGTATAGCAACTTCCAGAGCCCGCTACCGACAGATAAACCTGACAATGCAAACCACTGCCTTCCACATCACCAACGTAATGCTAAAGGGGCTTATGTTCTCTTGAGAAGGAACAGATATTTTCTGTTTGCATACTACCTAACGCAGGAGGGTCAGCTACCACAATATAAATATTTAATCCTAATAACTAGGGAGGTAATTCAAAGGGATATGTTAACATGATGCTCTCCAAAGCTCGTAGTAAATAAGCAACAGCTTTGTTTTCTTTTTTAAGAGGTAGAAGAACAGAAGTCAGGCTTTCAAAATATAGAATCAAAAGTTGACCAAAGCCTGAATTTCTGTGCCTATTCACATTGTAGCCAAAGAGCCCGGATTTTCAGCATAAGGCACAACACGCAGCAATTTTGCCAGTGTAAGGAGTCAGACAATAAAAAAGGGGCTGGCAGCAGCAGAAATGGGGTTTTGCCTCTCTCTCCCTCCCCCTCCCCTCCCTGGAACACAACATATTTCTACCAGGAACAAAAATAAATAAATCCTCAGTTGTCTTGCTGTGCCCAATTAGTATTCCATCCATGAACTGTCCCATCAGGGAAAAATGCCTCCCTCACACACGTGTTCAGGATAGCACTGATGGATCTGAGGGCCTCTCCAAACACAGTGACCATCTGCTAGGCAAAACATAGGGGTCTGACAAGCAGGAGCCATTCAGCCCTGTTGTTGGGCCACATTATTACATATTTGACAAGGGTAATGAGAGGCTGTCATTAACCTTACATGACAGTCTCCACAATGACACACACTAAAGCAAGAACAAAGAGCAGAACTCAGTAAAAAGGCACCTACTTCTCATTTAACCCCGGAATTGTCAGACACCATTATTGCTAATGGAGGCTGGCGGTCCTGGGGTTAATTTCCATCTCTGTGCTCTGCTTGTTCTCTTTTTGAAATGTACTCCTCATATGGTTAAGGAAGCAGTTTTATCAAGGCTATTGGGAAGGCAATGCATTATTTATCATAACACACTGAGATGTAAGAACAGAGAGGGTCTCCTGGAGGAATGAACAAACAGACGTATTTCATGAACCCTTCTGATGGTCTGAAAAAAAAAATATTTCTGAGCTCAGTCTCTGATATTTAAGGTTATCATTGCCTAAGTGTGACATTTCTCTCATCTGCATTTCCTGCCAGATTTCTGTCAAGCTTAAAATCACAAGACTTTTTCCTGGTGACCTTGTCACAGTCACCTGGCTTTATAATCACAGGGAAATCCCATTGAGAAAGTTAACCGGTCGCCTGACTTTTAGTTGAACAACATATGTAGGGTGAGACAGTATTTACAATTTCAGGAAATAAAAGGTCATCTGAATATAAAATCTCTGTCTGAGATGCGATGATATGGGTTACAGTTCTCCTGCAAGTAACGGAGATCTTGTAACAGAGCCGCTTGACACCACGGCAAGCTGAGGAACACATCTATTTCCATGGTGACCTCTGGGCTGAACCTAGGACAGGGGGCTCTGGGAACAAACGCAAGCACTTGTTCAGATGCTTTGGCATATTAAGGACAAATGATAGAAGTGAAAGTGAAGATTATGTCTCACTGCAGGAGACTCGGAGCCGGTACAGCTGGGCATGAGCTCGCAGGAGTCACGAGGTTTGGGAACAGCTAGAGCCAATGAGAAAATAGGACATCAGGTGGCGGGTAGCCGCAGTACGAGGATGCTCAGAGCCATCGGGGGGAGGGGACAGCATCTCTGTAGAGCAGCTCTCTATAAATAGCATACAAAAAGCAAATCACTTTCTTTCCACACAAAGAAGCAAATGCAGCAGCACGAAGCTAGCCTTCCAGAGACACTGGCTAGGAGGCTGGAAAAGAAACGGGTCGAAAGATTAATACTTCCGTGGAAAAAGTGGAAGGTAAAAACTGCAATTAGGAGACAAACTATCCAAGAAGTGAGTCCAAGCAAGACTGTATTTTTTCTTCTGACAGTGAGTTAACAATCATCAAATATTTACAAGCCTGTTTACTACTAGAAAAGGTAGAATATGTTGTACAAGCACATTGCAGATTATGAATTGCTTTTCCAAATTTATGCCATGGTCCTTTACAGAGTTGGATGCTAACGTCATGTGCTATCTTTTCTGTTCTGTCACTGGAGGGTGTCCTCTTCCTGAGCCATGCACAGAGGAGTCTGGTTTACAGTTAAATAAGTCTTGTTGCCATTGAATCAAACCTCTTTTGTTATCTAGCCATCCAGAATTAATTTTCCTTTAACAGCTGCATGATCAAACCATTGTTTTACAACTATTCTCGAAGAGCAACTGAAAGGGAGGCAAAACACATGTGAAACTGAATTCTGCTTTGAAATGACAAAAATGCTAGTGAAGTGTTTTTCCTCCTTTACCCAGCCTGCTGTACAGCTACAGCTACTGGCATTCAATGAGTAGTGGAAATACACAGCCCACCTGCCCCATCTCTTTATCATGGGATAAGGCTAACCCACTAGTGCTCCTCCCCAAGAGATCTTTCTTCTCAGTTAGCACAGGACTCCATTCATTAATTTCCCCAGTAAATGTGCATGTCAAACTACGAAGGATGACTGAAGCATATGTGCTGCAGTAGCATCAATATATGGATTGTACACTGCTCTCTGTCTTTCCATCTCTCTCCTTCCCTGCCCCCAGCCCTTACCCACCTCCACCTACTCCCTCTTGTTTTTTCAATCCTTAGTCTAAAAAATTCTTGGCTTTAGCTCAAGACAGAGTAATAGGGAAGTGTACCTGCATCATCTGAGTCTTAATAGACTGGTATGATCTCTAATAACTGTTGTAAAATAATACGTTTCAGGACCCACTGATGGCTGCCTTAACAAGTATGACTGCTTCTCTCTAGCACATGCAATGAGAATGAAGCCAAATTACCCCTGGCTAGGATTTGGTAGACGAAGGCTGGCGGAGATGCTCACCTCTGCTTAGTTCAGACTCTGGCCATGTGCCTAGGAACAATAGGAAATGGCAGTGGTTTGAAAGACAGTAATCTCTTGCTAGTTTTTCAGAATATTTTATGTCCTAAGCTTACAGTAGGAGAAAATGATTTATGAATATAGAAAGATCATCACTCCTAAGGAAATCTTCAAATATAGCATATGCATAATATTCCAGTGACTTTTAATTCTGTGGACAATTTGAAGAGTTTGTGTTATCAAGATCCCTCAGGACAATGAAAAAGATTTGATAAGTCTTTCCTTAAAGGGAATTTTAAAAGGGTTCTTTAACTCTAATTAGTGAATCTACTTGGGAATTCTCAGAAATAGTACTCTGTACTCAAAAAGGAAGAATATCTAATAATTTTCAAACAAAACAAAGTTGATTTCCTGTCTTAAGTACAAAATTCAGACTTTATTAAAGGACCAGATCTGATGGTTCCATATTAACATACACTGAGTTGCCTCAGCATGTCAAATCTTTAACCTTTTATGAACAGGACATCACACTTACCTGTAAGACCCATTACCTTACAAATTCATGCTTCAATTATTTATGGTTCCACTGCCCTTGTGAGGTTATATAAATCTATTACATTTTCATTTAATATTATACTTAGCAATTAAATGTTCATACCATTAATTGCCAGAATTGGTCTTCATTTTCTTTTTCTGAAGCTGCGACTAGTTGCTGTTTTGGTCCAATATTTTGTCAGTGACCCTCTTTTGTATGACTTTTCAAGAGATACATATACCAGGTAAGATTCTTCCAATGTTATGGTATTAACTAAAGAAAGATCATCATCATATAAATGGTAAAACTGTACTGCACTGCAGTCACATAACATTTTCCAAAAGATACAATCAACTTGCTATAGAGTCAGGGAAATAATATCTAATACTGAACTCTAACTGGAAAACAAATGAGGAGTACTAATAAAATGTACTTGTGTTGTATTTTGCATAACATTCAAGAACAGAGAATTATTTTTATCACCTGCCCAAGTCACCTTTACATACCAAACCTTGGATGCATGGATCTATTGTGTGAGTCACTGCGTATGAAATAGATATGAATGAAAGGTTTACAGTATAAGCCTCTCTTGTGTTTTCAAAGAAAGAAAAAATGTAAGAAGAAGGGAAAAGAGGAAACAATTATGAATGTAAACAGAAATTTCTGCTATCCCAGAAAAAGGAATCTGTATTCTTTGGAATATGGAACCATATAAAATGGTTCATATATTTTAATCAGAAGGAGAGAGTTCATTCTACATGCTTAGCATATATTGGCAAGTTGTGCAGGTATAATGTTCTGCCTTTAAATTAGCCTCAAACACTATCACATGAGCCAGACTAAACTACATTTAATCAGATGCCTGATGAATTATGAATGGGTCTACCAAGCGATTGGGCCATTAAGCATTAGATGAGACATAACTGCCCCAGATGCTTCACCTAGGGTAAACCCAAGTATTTGTACTCCAACTTTGTAAAAGTTAGAAGACTTAACAACCTAAATTTGTTGGTAGCTCAAAAGACTCCAGGACTGGAAATTTGCTTGCATAAAGTTAAGACAGGAATTGAAGGCTTGTAACATGTAGAAAAGCCATGTTTGAAAAAATACATCTTTTTCATCATCTTTGACAGAAATAACTTAACCATAGTCTGAGTAACTGAGTTCCAGTGAAATAAAAGGAGCAAGTAGCCACCTGAGCTAGAAGTTGCCTCTCTGAGGAAATGGCGGACAGCTTCAACTTAGACCTTACTTCCATATAAAATCATGAAAAATGCCATCCATTCTGAGCCAAGGATTCTAAGACAAGACAGCAAACCAGCACAGGGATCCAACCAGGCACTATTAAAAGATTAGGAAAATAAGTCTGTCACTACAATCATATGATTTTCGCTATCAAAAGAGTTGGCAGCATTGTGGATTTTCAAAGTCGGGGTAAAATGCCTGACTGACATGGAAAATTCTGACCTACCACCATTGCGAACAATTACTACAATGTGGAGAAACTGATCTCACCATCCTGGTGTTAGGGCACAGTTTCATCAAAGGGTGATGTAAGCAGTACAGAATTTAAGCTGTGTTTCTGTCATTCCTCTCATGGCCCACAAAGCACTATTAGCTTTTTATAGCAAGTAGCTGCTGGCAGCATTTGTGCTGCACCCAGTTTCTCAATCTACATTGCTGGAGGGAAGACAGCCCTGCCTAAGACCTAAGTACATAAAGTAAGGCAAGTCAGTATGGCAGAATTGCTTGCTCATTACTGTCCTACACATAAGATTCAGAGATGCAAATACTAAATATCCAGATGTTGCAGGAGTGCCTGAATTTGAGGCTGTGAAGATGGAAAAGCAGGTAGGACCCCCAGCAATTGCCTGGAGAGGAGCTGTGCCTTACACTTCATGAATTCTTTATGCTAGTCATGGACATTTGCCCTGGAGAAGGAACTTACTGGAGGCTTCTTTTATGTATCGTGTCACTGTAACTGTCCTGGTTCCCACATCCTATGCTGAAAGCCCTAGTGGAAAGCATCACATCCCCCCTTCACTCTCCCTGTGTCTCATTATGTGTCCATTTATTAGCTCACAGTGACTTATTTCCTTTCCCACACAGAGGTCTACAACAGTATGCTCCCTTTCCAAACACCTACAGGTGCGGTGTTTGTAACAGCTCTTCAGTTTCTCTCAACACAGTCATGTCTTCTCTGACCCTTCTGATTCTCAGGACAGGTCCCTCCAGCTGCACCTTCTCACCATGCATCAGCTGAAGGAAACTTTTTGTGCCAGTGGCGTCTCAGTCAGCAGGGGCTGCTGCTGATTCTCAGCTCATTGCTGTGCTAAAGTCTAGAGTAACAAATGACTTCGCTTCAGGACTTATGCCTCTAGCCAGGTAGCAACTCACAAGGAGACTGATGCTTCCTGCTCTTTGTATTGGGAGCTCTGTGTGGTGCAGGAACAGCTGCAGCAACATAAGCCTCCATGAAATTCTCCTGCTCTAGGAAGAAAATCAACAATCTGATCTACTGAGCTCTGTGGAGGGTTGACCCTGGCTGGACGCCAGGTGCCCACCAAAGCTGTTCTATCACTCCCCCTCCTCAGCTGGACAGGGGAGACAAAATATAACAAAGAGCTTGTGGGTCGAGATAAGGACAGGAAAGATCACTCACCAATTACTGTTAGAGGCAAAACAAACTCAGCCTGGGGAAATTTAACTCACTTTATTACAAATCAACCAGAGTAGGGTAATGAGAAATAAAACCAAATCTTAAACCACCTTCCCCACACCCCTCCCTTCCTCCCGGGCACAACTTCACTCCCGGATTCTCTACCAACCCCGCCAGCGGCACAGGGGGACAGGGAATGGGGTTTACGGTCAGTTCATCACACGTTATTTTCTGCCGCTTCATCCTCCTCAGGGGGAGGACTCATCACACTCTTCCCCTGCTCCAGCGTGGGATCCCTCCCACGGGAGACAGTCCTCCACGAACTTCTCCAATGTGGGTCCTTCCCACAGGCTGCAGTTCTTCATGAACTGCTCCAGCATGGGTCCTTTCCACGGTGTGCAGTCCTTCAGGAGCACACTGCTCCAGCGTGGGTCCCCCACGGGGTCACAGCCTCCTTCGGGAACCCATCTGCTCCGGCGTGGGGTCCTCCCCGGGCTGCAGGTGGATATCTGCTCCACCGTGGACCTCCCTGGGCTGCAGGGGGACAGCCTGCCTCACCATGGTCTTCACCACGGGCTGCAGGGGAATCTCTGCTCCGGCACCTGGAGCACCTCCTGCCCCTCCTTCTTCACTGACCTGGGGGTCTGCAGGGCTGTTTCTCTTACATGTTCTCACTTCTCTCTCCGGCTGCCATTTCCGTCTGTCACAACTTTTTTTCCTTCTTAAAAATGTTATCACAGAGGCGTTACCACTATCACTGATGGGCTCGGCCTTGGCCGGCGGCGGGTCCATCTTAGAGCCGGCTGGTATTGGCTCTCTCGAACACAGGGGAAGCTTCCAGCAGCTTCTTACAGAAGCCACCCCTGTAAGCCCCCCTGCTATCAGAACCTGGCCACATAAACCCAATACAGCTCTGAGGACATTTCATAGGAAACATGCTCTCTGTTTTTGCTCTGTTGCTCTGTTTTAATTATCAAAACCAGTGGTCTCTATTATAACTGAAGTATTCACCTGGAAACTGTATCACAAAAAGGAAAACACTCATGAATCAGATAAAGGCTCAGGAAAATGTTCTATGAATTTCTACATTGTACATACAAGAAAGAAATGTATTCAAATCGTCAGGGCTCAGAACAGGGCCACAGCCTCCTCCCCCAGGATACCACTAAACTGGATAGCTTATTTGTGCCCTGTCTGAGTTTTTGTCCTTTCTAAGAACACCAAAGTGCTATAGGGAGTCATTCAGCTGCCAATAAATGCTGGGACTTCCAAAGGCAGGCAAGCGTAATTGTCTGCTCATGCTTAGTTTCTGAAGCAGGTCATTGTCCTCTGAGCATGGAGGACTCTGCAGACCTTTGTGGAGTGCCAGGCTGCTCTGGGATCAGTTGCTTCATCATGAAATGAGGAGAAATACAAAACATGCCCTACCCTTTCTAGGAATCGAGATCAAATTATTGCAGTGGTCAGAGAGGAAGACATCTCTCTCCCACTTCTTTCCTTAACTCTCATTCCATTGCTAACATTTCTTATCACTGTCAGACAGAGATCTCATTTCTGCCCTGGACACTCATCCATACTGCTCTTTCATAAGTACCAGTACTTTATTGATGGTACTTACACATTTTCCCACTCTGGACCCTCTCCTGAGACATTCCTAGGGCCCATCTAGTAGTGATGCATCCTGCTAGTTGAGCAAATTTGTGACTTTGCTAGTGAAGTACTGTCCAAAATTATTTCTATCCTGAGGAAGGCATGAATGTCTCTGTTGTATTTCCTGTCCAGTCACAAAGATCAAACTAACCCTGTACATCTTGGATCATAGGTGAGAGCTGCTAAATCTACTCTCCTAAACCTAATGCCTATTAACGCTTGGAAATAGTGAGTTATCAGCAATTCTGTTGCTTTGAACAAGAGAGCCAGTGCACTACCCCTGCTCTGCCACTGGTTCATAAAGGACTGTCACAATCAGGCAAATGAAGCCTGATCTCTTCCCCAGGAGCCATCTGATACTGCAAAATAAATGCTGAGACCACAAAGGACCATCAGAATTTTCAGGAATTGCTTTTGACTCAGGCTTCCTATAACAATCTTCTCAACTCACTGTCCTTCCTTCCCTCTTCACCTTGCCACAGAAGTCACTCAGAGGATGAATGTTCAAGACATTATAAGAACATAGGCACCAAAGCCACAATTTGGGTGAGACTGACTGCTGACACTGAATAATTGCTCTCCAGAAAGGCTCTGCTCAACTTTGCCTTCCCTCATGGGAAGTCTGTACATTTGACTTTGACATTGACTGCTTCGGGTCTGCCACTGTGAATCCTCCACAACCTCCACAGTCCACAGACCTGGAAGGCTTAGCCCTGGAGGAGCCAGAAAGGTGACATACTGCTGCCCAGACTATCCTTCACAGGGGCTCAATCTAGTACCTACTTTCAGAGTTCACCTAATAATTTGCACACAGTATAGCATTCAGTATAGCAAAGAGTTACTCCTGGGTTCTTTTAAGAAGAAGTGGTAGAAGAGGGTAGTGCCGGCTGGTGTGAAAAGCCCAGGGGTTAGAATGATGACGTAGCACAGGCAAAAGCAGAGTTCAACTTCGCCAGTCCAAGGGGACAGGAACTGGCACTCCCACCTCTCAGAAGCTTTCCTAACCTTTGCAGCAATGAAAGTGGGGAGTGTATTTCCTAAACTCATCTTGTTTAAGCTCTGCCACCATTCAGCAAGGAATGCAAAACCGAGTGTGCCATGCTCTCGCAAGACAAATTCCCTGAGCTCTACTCATATACCTGTTTTTACTCCAAACTGGCTTCTTGGATTGCAGGTAGAAACTTTTACTCATGGACAAAGACAACAGGAGTCTTTCATTTCAGCAGCTAAACAAATTCCTACCACACACAAAAAGGTCTGGTACCTTCATTCCTTACTTTTTATTATATGTTTGTATGTTTCTTACTGCCAGTAAAGCACTGGAAAGATAAGACAGTTGTAATCAGATCATTGGCTAAAACAACTGATCAATAGCAACTGCATATGCTGCAAAGAGCCTTTAATGGCTCTTAATCCCCATTAGGCTGAGCTGGAGGAAGTTGAAGGGGAAACTGCATCACATTTCAACCATTTATAGCAGCATCCTGGTACTTGAGCAGCTTTCAGGGAATGGGAGCATTTGTTCTGAGGTGCTTTGGGACAACCATCAATAGGATAGGAAACTATTGCATCATTATTATCCAGGAAATGCTTTGGGGACCCTCCAGGGAATTGACTCCAAGGCTTTTAATTTTTTAACAAGATACTGTGTTGGGTCAACCAGCAAAACAGGAGCATGTGAAGTTTTTCTGCCACTGGTAATTACACATGTTTGGGGATATCTTTGACATGATTTATCAAATCAAGAAGGCCAGTTTTAATAACGTATGCCACCATACTGTCTTTAGGAACATCTCCTTCCAAACAAACATTATTCATCTTCCTGACATGTTTTAATTCAGCCACATAATGACAAAAGTTTTAACATACTCTTGGTTTGCTTCTGCACTAAACCAAATAAAAAAATCCACACCAAGCTTTACATTACACCTACAGGTGGCTTGAGAACTTGTACTTATGTCTCACATGTCACTCCTCTGGGCTGAAACAATTCTACATGCACGTCTTTTCAGCCTACACATTTTGTTTTGCAAAGAGAAAAGACCAAAATTAAGAATAAGGACCTCAAGTCTGTACCACCCAGTCCATAGATACTAGATGTTATCACAGGATTCAACATGAAGTCTTAATGAATCCAGTATTAAGTTTACCTGGTGACGTATCTTGCTCTTGCACAGTGCTGACTTTGAGAAACCAAATTAAGATGCAAGCTATTTAACCTTAAGAGTGTGCTGTGGGCAATAACCCCTGGGAATGATCAGGTTTTGATTCCAGTTGCATTCAGTATGCTTGGCAAGGCTGTGATTGAGATACAAGGTTAAAGAAACTCTGCTCCACAGGCCAAGGGTCTGTGAATCTCTTCCCTGTGCGCATACTTGGTATGTATTGAAGGAAATTCAGCAAAGCCTATTTCACTGATGAGATCTAGAGCTGTACTAACCACTGTTTCTCTTTACCAAGAGAATTTTTATCAGCAAGTGGACTCTGGGAATGTCTGTGGGTCTTCTGATGGATGGGCGGAAGTCTAGTGTTAAATGACATCTTTTGTGAAATGAGGCCTATGCTGCAGTTATGTTGGGTATTGCTTGAAAACGGCAGTATGGAAATAGCAGCCAACTTCCCGGTGCTCAGAGGCCTGAGTTTTGCTCAGAAGAGTGAGGGAAACAAAGAGGCAGCTCTGCATCAACACAACTCAGCTGGCACTACAGGCAGAAAAACACAGCTCGTTGAGCTTACCTTAACTATCATCTAGCCTCAAGAGGCCCCACCACTTTCTTGTGAATTGAGTTTGCAGCTGGAAATATATTTCCCCTTTGCAATACCAACCAACTCAGAGATATAATCAGACAAGTATCAACTTTGAGAGGAACATACCCAGGTTTTTTAAAGAATCTTTACTTATTGTTTCATTAAGAGTTTATAGAAAAGACCCTAAAACCAGAAAGGATAGGCAGTTCTTTGCTTACTTGTAGGCACAGAGATGTTAATTCTGTCTTTAGTATCAAGGGATTAGTATGGTCTGTAATGGTTTAACCCCAGCTAGCGACTAAGCACCACACAGCCACTCTAACCCCCCACCCCCCCCCCCCAGCTAGATAGGGGAGAGAAAATATAACAAAAGGGGTCGAGATAAGGACAGGGAGAGATCACTCAACCAATTACCATCACAGGCAAAACAGACATGACTTGAGGAAAATTAACTTAATTTATTGCCAATCAACCAGAGTAGGGTAATGAGAAATAAAACCAAATCTTAAACCACCTTCCCCACACCCCTCCCTTCCTCCCGGGCACAACTTCACTCCCGGATTCTCTACCAACCCCGCCAGCGGCACAGGGGGACAGGGAATGGGGTTTACGGTCAGTTCATCACACGTTATTTTCTGCCGCTTCATCCTCCTCAGGGGGAGGACTCATCACACTCTTCCCCTGCTCCAGCGTGGGATCCCTCCCACGGGAGACAGTCCTCCATGAACTTCTCCAACGTGAGTCCTTCCCACGGGCTGCAGTTCTTCACAAACTGCTCCAGCATGGGTCCCTTCCATGGCGTGCAGTCCTTCAGGAGCACACTGCTCCAGTGTGGGTCCCCCGCGGGGTCACAAGTCCTGCCAGAAAACCTGCTCCGTGGGCTCCTCTCTCCACAGATCCGCAGGTCCTGCCAGGAGCCTGCTCCAGCGCAGGGTTCCCACGGGGTCACAGCCTCCTTCGGGAACCCACCTGCTCCGGCGTGGGGTCCTCCCTGGGCTGCAGGTGGATATCTGCTCCACTGTGGACCTCCATGGGCTGCAGAGAGACAGCCTGCCTCACCATGGTCTTACCCTGGGCCTGCGGGGAACTTTCTGCTCCGGCACCTGGAGCACCTCCTGCCCCTCCTTCTTCACTGACCTGGGGGTCTGCAGGGCTGTTTCTCTTACATGTTCTCACTCCTCTCCTCTGGCTGCAGTTTCTGTGCCTGCCACAACTTTTCCCCTTCTTAAATCTGTTCTCCCAGAGGTGCTACCACCGTTGCTGATGGGCTCAGCCTTGGCCAGCAGCAGGTCCATCTTGGAGCTGGCTGGCATTGCTCCATGGGACATAGGGGAAGCTTCTAGCAGCTTCTCACAGAAGGCACCCCTGTGGCCCCCTGCTACCAAAACCTTGCCATGCAAACCCAATACAGGTCTCTTGGTGAAACTTGGCCAACATGTCACTTTTTTCAGAGCAATTACACAAAGCAGTTGCTTTAAAAAAAAGGGACTCGAGAGAGCCATCATTCTAGAGCAACTCATGGGAAGCCATCCTGTTGTCCTCCTGCACTTTCCATTGAAGGCTCCTGTAAAAGCCTTCTGAAGTCAAGGAAAATACTTTTCAGTGGACATTGGCTATAACCCAGATGAGAGGCATCTTCACTGAGTAGACTGGGTTTCTATGCCTTCACCCTGCAAAATCAGAGATTCAGAAACTGAGGATCTCAGTGCTCCTAATGCTTTTACTGGTAGTTTTACCAATAAGACTAAATATAGAATTTTGTTCAACTGAGCCTTATTCTTAAGGCTTTTGTGTGTCATTTAAGCTTCCGAGGGTTAAATAACAGTTGCAGTAATATGAAGAGATTACAGAAAAGCACCAGCCACTGGAACCAATGAGGTTATCCCATGGTGTCATTTTAGAGTTTGCTTCATAGCTGCCTCATGAAGTCTTCTGCCTTCCTAAAATAATACGTGATTAGTATTCAAGACACATGCTTTCTACTGGCAAATGGGAATAAAGCATAGCAGCATTCTTGAAGAATGCTGATTTTTAGTGTTTTTCCATTTTGAATCTTCAAAATGACATCTGCTTTGTGAGAGACTTAGAAATCTGGAAAGAGGTTTGCACAGGAGAATGAAATTGTATCTCTGATCCTTCTGTATTCTATCACCTTCAAAATAAATACTTGTGCTTGCCTTCCTGCAAAAATCAGTACAATGCCAACTCACTTTCCAAGTTTCATATAACATCCTGCTTTGTGGAAATATTTTGAAAAGTTTATTTTCATGTTGTATTTTCTATTAGGCTAATCAAAACCATTAAGCATTTTAATAAACATGAGTGAATAAAAACACACATCTGTCAGAAAACACCAGTGATCCACAATATTATCTGCAGTTTTACATACCAGGGGTTGAAGCTAGCTGACAGAGTAATTCTCTAAAGATAAAGCAAATTTGCCTTTTTAGATAAATTGCATATTCCCAATTGCTTGAGCTCCTCTGCTACTTACATGTAAGGGACAAAAAACCACCCATGTTCCCTCCTATCCGTCTGTGGAAGAAAGGGCTTTATTTGTTTAAATGACATCCTCTGGGTCTGTGTGTATAGATTAGATGACCAGGGTCTGTAACAGTGTAAAGATGTATGAAGACATGAACTTCAGTCTTCTCGGCTCAGCTCGAGCTCCTGAGGGTAAAAAACATGGCTCTCCAAGCTGGACTGCAGGGATGCCTGGGACTCTCACGGAGGCTGGGACCGGGGAGATGGGCTACCTGTCCACAGGTGGTGGGCACTGGTGGGGGTCTGTGTGGCATCGAAGATGAGGAAAGAGGTCCCCTGGATCTTATTTTAGTCTCCATGGAGACAAAGTCTCAAACTTACCTCTGTGGTATAGCCAGAGGTGATGGAGCACGACAACACACAGCAGTGCAGGGGGAAGCACCAGGTGCAGCAATGGGGCACAGAGACCCCTTCACTGGCCTGATCTGCTGCCAAGGCACTTTTGCCACTTACCAGGGGCTTGGATCTGGGACACTGGAGATGCTGCCGAGGCTCATCTGGTCATTGTGCTACAAGCCTCACTAGTCTTCTACGTGGGCACCGGTTGCACGGCCAGGGCGGGTCTGGATCATGTCAGGGGTGATTATGTGGCTCTGGGATGAGGAGCAAGGATATGGGGGTCGATTGTTGTCTCCTTGGTCCTGCTGGTGAAGAAGAAGGGCTCAGGGAGGAGTGGATGGATTCTGCAATTCTGTGCATCAACAGCTGTTTGCACAGCAGGAGTTGAAAATAGGGATTTGGCTTTTTAGGACCCTGGGATCCTCTTTGAAGATCACGAACTGCCAGGAAAGGATAGGATCCACCTGACCAAGTAGGGCATCTCTGCCAATAGGCTGGCCAAGCTGGTGAGGGGAGCTTTAAACTGGGAGGGATGGGGGTTGTGATGGCCACCTGCCCCAGAAGAGGCGGACTGGGTTGGTAAGCAAAGGGTGCAGAGTGATGTGGAAAAGAGAGACTTTTAATCATCAAAACAGGGCAGAAGGCAGTCCACCCCAAGTATGTGCAGACAGATAAGGAAGTACCTGCAGGACAGCAATATGGAGGAAGCTCTCATACCTTTTTTGGGAAATCAGCATGACTGAGTGCCTCTCTGAAGTGCCTGTACAATAACACATGCAGCATGGGGAGCAAACAGGAAGAATTAGAGGTCTGTGTGGAGGTGCAGGGCTACACAGGGCTATATAGATCTCACTGGGATCACCCAGATGTGGTGGGACAGCTTACATGACTGGAACAATACAGTGACTGAATACAGGCTCTTTGAGAATGACACACCAGGATGGTGAGGAGTAGAGTTACCCCATACATGAGAGAACAATGGGGATGCATAAAACTCTGCCTTGGGATGGGTGAGGAACCAGCTGAGAGCTTATGGATGTGGATTAGTGGGTAAAACAACACAGCCAACATTCTCATGGCTGTTTGATACAGAACCATGATCAAGAAGAAGTAGTAGATGGGGCAGAGAAGTGGAAGAAACCTCACATTTGTAGGCCCTGGTCCTCATGGAGGGCTAACCAACTCAGTATCTGCTGGAGGGACAACATAGCAGGGCATAAGCAATCCAGGAATTTTCTAGAGTGTGTTGATGATAACTTCTTGACACAGGTGATCAAGAAGCCAATGGTGGGATGTTCTCTGTTGGACCTCACTGTTACAAACAGGGAAGAACTGGTTGAGGCTGTGAAGGTCAGAGACAGCCCTAGCTGCAGTGACCATGGGATGCTGGAGTTCAGGATACTACAAGAACAGCCCCAGGTACCAGAACACACTGGGGGCCAACTGTTTGGAAAGCAGGTCTCCAAAGAAAGACCTTAGGGTCCTGGTGGAAAACAAGCTGACCATGAGCCAGCAAGGCACCCATACAGCAAAGGCAGTTAATGACATCCTAGGCTGCAAGAGGTAGAGCGTTGCCAGCGGGGAGAGGGAGGTGATCCTTCCCTTCTGCTCAGCGCTGGTGAGACACCTCTGGTGTGCTGCATCCAGTTCTGGGCTCCCCAGTACAAAAGAGGCATGGACACACTGAAGACACTCCAGAAAAGGGCCACAAAAATGAATAAGGGATGACAGCATCTGACATACAAGGAGAAGCTGAGAGATCTGGAGCTGTTCAGCCTGAAGGAGGGAAGGCTCGAAGAAGATCCTAATGAAGTATAAATGCCTGGTGGGAGTAGTAAAGACAATGAAGCCAAGCTCTTCTCAGTGGTACCCAGTGAAAAGGTAAGAGGCAACAAACACAAATTTTAAAACAATTTTTTTACTACAAGAGTGGTCAAACAGTCGATAGGTTGCCCAGACAGGTTGTGGAGTCTCCATCCTTGGAGACAGCCAAAACCCAACTGGATAATGTCCTAAGCAACCCAGTCTAGCTGACCCTGCTTTGAGCAGAGTGCTGGGCTAAAAAGTTTCCAGAGGTGCCTTCCAGGCTCACTGATAGTGTGATTCAGTGATTCATTAGTGAGGGCATCAGTAATCACTTTTTGTCTGCTGGGAGGAATTGTCACAGGAACTGGAGCTGTCCTGTAGTCACACCTAAACTGACAGACCCAGGAGCTCTTCCAGGATGCGAGTTCTGGGTGCACACCCTGGCAATAGCTTCAGTCAGGGAATGCTCCTGCACCCTCTGTCTTGATTTCTGCTGGAAGGGAGCCACACTGCACCACGGCCAGGGCTCTGTGAAGAAAATTGTCCCTTTTGCACTAATGATCTCATTCTCCTTCTAAATCAAGAACTTTTTTAGGGTATCTTGGTTTTCTTCCCCAGTACAATATAATTTCCTTGAAAGTCCCAGCTGGAGGGGCAGAAAGAGACAACCCCATGCAGCTCTGGATCATCCCGCAGAGCAATTGACAAGGCTGAGACTCTAAGATGAGTCCAACACAGACAGAAGAGCACCAGACTGAAGTACATACAGCAACCAGAAAGCTGACAAGCTGTTGTATTTTGTAGCAGATGCAGCTCTAACAGGGTATGTGGCTTCATTCCTAGATATAATGAGTTGCAAACGCACACTGGGAATGCTGTTTTTGTTCAAAAAGTATCTCCTCAGTTAATATACAATATGTGCACTGGATGAATGTGTGCTTCTATTCCCATAATGCAGTGAAAGATCACAGAGAGGAACTGTCACACATTACTGGACTGATACTGATTATTTTGGCTGTTCGTATCATTGCTATCTCTTCCTCTTCTAAACAATACAGTTAAAAAGCTAATGCTCAGAGATCAAATTAAAGGATGGCTCTTCTACTTCAAGAAGTACCATTCCAGGCTGTGTTTAAAGGGCTGGATATGTTCTGCCTGAGATTCAAGACAGTGAGATGTACTCACACTGTGCAAAAGTCTGGAGATGAAGTCATATATGCACCAAAATGCAGCCAAGCTGTTGAACAGATCAGATACACTCTTCTGTGTACTCAAGCAAGGAAGCAGAAAGCAGAGGGGACAGGGACCACGAGTATTGGGACCTCCAGTATGGATTACATGTTATCAAAAGGGTGTATAGGCAGAAAGATTCTTCCTTCAAGACAACTCAAAGACAAGAATTGAAGAACAGGTACCAGACAGCTAACTGGATAAGGCAAAATCACTAACTAAACAAGAACATGCTGTCAGGGCAAATAAACACCACACTCAGGCAGATATCCAAGCACGTATGTAATTCTTGTCAACTTCATCTTACAGCATTAGCATATGAATGACAAGTCTCACAAGCATCAAAGATGGTATGTTCAAAGTAAATTAAGTTTCTAATATGGAATACAATGAAACATGAAGGAAGAATTGCTTTCAGAAATGATGTTGATGAGAACAGTGTCTGAGACATTACATATGTACACACTGCAATAAGTATCAAAGAGGTACGAAAATATCAGATCAGCAAATTAAGGAAAGTTACTTCTTTTTTTCCTTCGATTTGGGGGTCCAAGAAGCTCACATGCTGAGCAGCAATGCCCTCTACATTGCAAGCATGTTCTCAGCTGCAGCCTCCATCTTAATGAATAAGAAAATTAATTGAGGCACTGGCAGTAAAAGGAGACAAGAGTGTGATCATAAACTTGTTTTCAATTTTGCCATTAGTGTTCAGATATTGAATTTTTTACTAGCTTTTTTAACTAATAATGATAGAATTAAACTTGCAGTCTTTGACATAAGCTGCCATACTTCTACTGCCATAACAAACTGCAGAATCATGTGCCTGTTAAAGGTGCTGAAAGGTTCAAAGTGGGTGCAACTTTCTTGACAGAAGCGACTTTTAAAATCAGATCCTTGGGGGTGTTCCTCCTACTGTCTCCTTTTTTCAACTATGTTTCACATCTAACTCTTCCAGCTGGCACATTCTGGAGTTTGCTACTGGACTGTGAATCTGATTGAGGTCTACCCAGTACAGACAAGGATGGGGGAAGAGAAAGAAACAAAGTCTACATTTAAATTTGTGGTCTAAATCTACTAAATGACACTGATCATTCAGTGCATGAAGACAATTGTGTTTTGTTGTCTAAAGTTCCTGTTGATTCTGAGAGAAGGAAAGGAATAATGGGCTTGATGTGATTGCAGAGGAGAACACATTTTTTACTTTTTATTTACTTGGAAAAGTGTTATTTAAAAAAAAAAACACACACACACAAAAAAAAAAAAACCAAAAAACCACAAAACCACAAAACCCCACATGCCACTACTGGGATGTTAAGTTTACAAAGTGAAGAACTCAAAATTATGAAATGCCTCAAATCATGTCTATAGATAACCTACAATCTGCACAGCCACATACACATTATCAGAGTAAATGTAATTGTATGACTTTATATGATAAATGTGGCATATCATGTTCATCTGCAGTACTCCTGCCTCATGCAATTTACTGGACAGACCATGTCCTAAGGATGAATCAAAGTGAAGTGGACAGTTATGCGGAGGACTCCCATGTCTGGCTGATTGCTGAGAAAGGGACATACAGGGTGAAACAGGATGAAAATTTCCAGAAGAGAGGCTGTCTTCCTGATTAAGTCCTTTGACTATCGTCTTGAGCGCTGCATTTTTTCTCTGTCTAGATCATAGAGTTTCCGTATGATACTGATCACAGCATTTGCGCAAACTCTCTGTGATCTCTCCTGTCTCATTTTCTGAGTGCTCAATCTGAAACAGCTGGAGTATTGAACTCTCATAATTGCAAAAGTTTGATATGAACTGTGCTCTGAACACATAAAAGGCAGCAGAATGCCCAGAAAAGCTAGGCTCTGGTCTCGAAAATTAGCTTCCAAAAATGAGTTGATATAGGGCAATTTTGGCTTTAGTCTCAGTGCCTCTGTTCCCAATTTGTAAAACTGAGACACCATCCTGTTACCTTGCTGGTGTGTTGCATAAATAAATTCACTAATATCTACAAAGAAGACACAGAGATCAGAATCAGAGAAAAGACCATGAAAAATGAATACATCTGTGCTCAGTGCAGCTTTTGGATGTCAAGCATTAAATGACATATAGGACCGCTCACCAGAAGAGGATGAAGAAAAACTGTTGTGGACCATGTGGATTAAAGACTTATCATAATGCATGTACACAGTTTGCAGATACAAGACTGTAAGGTATTTCAACTCTGGCACTCCCTGGATGTTGAGCTTACCAGTCTTTTCAGGTAAGATTTTCTGTTTTGTTTAGACATATGTATATGCCTCAAAATTTCTGAAGTGTCTACATGGACAGCTAGGAGCCATCTATATCAATCCCCATTACATGGATACGGAATTGAATCTAAGCCATATGAATCTAGATAGAAAAAAAGTTCTAAAGAATTCAGAAAATTCTAAAATTCTTTTGCAGTAAATCCAACTCCCAGATTATCTAGGTTAAGGGGACATTCAGAGGAGAAATTCTTTTAGATTCTCAAATGTCAGCTACAGAAAACATGCCCTGGGCACCCATAGTTTTCTAGGAGATTATGATCTTCTTTCTTCATGGTACCCTTATCTGGTCTTCCGTATCCTATAGGCTGAATAAATCCTAGTCATGGTACAAGGCCTTGAAGATCTAACTACAACCATTGTATAGTTCAGGACAACATGTTCCCAAGAAGACAAGGTGACCAGATAATACAACATCCATTTACTGCGCTCTACTTGCTCCACCCTGAAGTCAGGTCAAGTCTCAGTGCTTACTTTCAAAGCCTTCAATAGACTGCACCAAAATTTATTCTTAAAAAGAAGTCCGTATTTTTGGGAGCCCTTGGCCACTTCTGAACTTTCTTGCAGGGAATGACATGTTCATATGCATAGGAATAGAAACTCGGCAGATGTCTCAGCAGACACAGGTCTGAAGTGCATGCCTTCAGACAGCATGCAAACTTCTCCTTTTTCATACAACTACCTGGACAGTGTGTCTGCAATACTGCTACATCATTACCATTTTTGTTAAAAGCAAGTGTATTTGAAAGTATGTAGCTAAACTGTACCATGAGAAAAATTGTGGACTTTGGAAATGGCATGATAATTACCCAGCAACAAGCTGAATATCAGAGTGATGGGCACTGTCTCAATACACCAGGATTGAAGAGTTCAGACAAGAATGAGAGGGGCTACCACACCCCACCTGAGACCAGTCAGAACGGATCTCCTTATGTTTGGTTCTCAGGTAACACCACAGCACCTGGGAAAGGTTTCAGAGCTGTGATATAAATCAATAAACTGTGAAAAAGATCATTTTTTTCTCCACCTGAAGTGTAACTCACCTCAAAAGGGTGACAAATCTCTGTTTCAGTTTTCTTATGGTCTTTGCCATTAGACCAAACCCTGTATTTCATTAATAGAAAAAAAATAAATAAAACAACGTTCTTTGTTTGGGGAATATTTTTGTCTTTTGTGGACTCATGTATATATTTACACCTGACTATACTCTTTACAGAGGTTTTTACCTGATGTTTTGTTTCCTCTCCTGAAGTTGAGGCATATACAGTACCTCTTTCATTAGTGTCACTTGGCTTTTCATTAGACAAGGAAAATGAGCCTCTACAGCATTCAAGGAACAGACCAATAAAGATATATTACTGTCACTTTACTCAATAAGAGCAGATGGGTCATAATAGTATGGCTGATACCAGTATGCTTGTAGAGTCATTTTTTCTTATCAGGCAGTTAATGAAATGAATTTCTATCATAGCATCTTTAAAATATAATACTCTCACAACTGTCTTTAAAGACCTATTTTGAACCAAATATGTTATCTATCAAAATATCCATTAAAATTAGGTGCAGGCCTACAGGAAGAGACAGATTAAATCATTGAGGCATCTGGGCCTCTTATTCCTCTAATATGACCTCATTATATCGTAATTTGTTATTGCAGAAATTTAATTTTCTGATGCCATGGAATTATTGAGGGTCTTCCCGTTTCCAGCATTTTCACTCTACCTAACGCTAAACTTCAAAATCATTTGGTTTTTTATACTGGTTGGCTCCAGGATTGGATAGGAAACCAATACACTGTATATGAGAAAGCACTTAATGAGGAAAACGTGATCATGTCATATTGACTACATTCTGAGATAAAAGATAAATAAATAACAGTTTCACTTGAGATGTCCTCAACTTCTCACTGACACATTTATTAACTCTATTCAGAGCAAGATGCTTCATCGCCTCAATATCAAGTAAAGAGGGAGATTGAAGAGACTAACCATGTCCACGAGCCTACCGGCACCACCACCAAGCAGTCACTGAGCCCAGGGTTATGGAGGAGAAACTGCCCTACCTGTAAGCTCAATAGCTGGCCTTTAAATGTCACAGGACCAGCATAAGAGAGAGACGAGCAATCCTGTTAAGACATGCTCCCATAAGACTTCTTCATGCACTTCCAGTGTTCTTCACTGGGACACTCTTCCCTCCCATAGAAATATATTGGAAAAACAAATTACTTTCATGGCACTCCATTAATCCTCTCCTGCTGAGGCATGCCATTGAAAGACTGCAAATTTTCCAGGAATGCATAACCAAAGTTTTATCACCTACCAGACTTTTATGGCAGAAAATCTCATCTAAACAATGTGTCGTGGTTTAACCCCAGCCAATAACTAAGCACCACGCAGCCGCTCACTCACTCCCCCCCCAGCCAGTGGGATGGGGGATAAAATTGGGAAAAGAAGTAAAACTCATGGGTTGAGATACGAACGGTTTAATAGAACAGAAAAGAAGAAACTAATAGTGATAACACTAATAAAATGACAACAGTAATAATAAAAATATTGGAATATACAAATGATGTGCAGTGCAATTGCTCACCACTCGCCGATCGACGCCCAGTTCGTCCCCAAGCGGTGATCCCCCTACCCCCCCTCCCCCCAGTTTATATACTGGACATGACGTCACATGGTATGGAATACCCCATTGGCCACTTTGGGTCAGCTGCCCTGGCTGTGTCCCCTCCCAATTTCTTGTCCCTCCAGCTTTCTTGCTGGCTGGGCATGAGAAGCTGAAAAATCCTTGACTTTAGACTAAACACTACTTAGCAACAACTGAAAACATCAGTGTGTTATCAACATTATTCTCATACTGAACCCAAAACACAGCACTGTACCAGCTACTAGGAAGACAATTAACTCCATCCCAGCTGAAACCAGGACACAATGTGATGACATTGCCCTACAGAGAAGGTTCTGTAAGGTTTGGATACTGCATAGCTGTTACATGTAGGACACAAAACCAAAACACCTCTTAATGCACATAGCTCTGGACTCAAAGCTATTGCAAACTGGGGTAGAATAATAAGGGACACATACCCTAAACGAATAGTATTCCAATGTTCTTATTGTTTCCCACACAGTCACAAAATGCACTTCAAGGGCTTAAGAGTCAAAACTGGTGCTTGATCCCTCTGGGACAGCTTCTCCTGCTGCTCTGAAGTTTGGAAAAAAGCTTATGCAAGATAGAGTCTTAAATAAGAATTTCCCCTTCAGATATAGGACTCAAATGGCTTTAATTAAGCAATTTAAAAAAAAAAAAAAAAAATCAGGTATGAGCCACTGAATTGAGTTCTCTACAAATACAGCAATATGAAGAATGCATCCAAATTGCATGCAGCTTTGTCATGTACCAATTTACATATACACTTTTGAAGACTAAAATTAAAAATTTTAAGACAGTTCTAAATCAACACAGAGTGGGTTAACATCAATATTCATAAGCAAAATTTGGCCAAGATATTTAGCTTCATTTTCTATGGATACATCAACTTTTAATACTTCAGTGAGTGGACAAAAATACTTTTGCAATGGTGTTCCAGATTACAAAAGAATTTCCAATACAGAGGTATCCATTTCATGACCTGAATGCACAGCATAATGATCTGGAATGTTCAAATTTTTTTAATTAAAATAAAAAAATCTTTCATTTTCAAGTCTGTAAGTGGATACAGGATTTCTAGAAGATATTAAAAAAAATCAAAGGATATTGCATGCATCTAAACTCCCTGATGTAGCTTCTGATGTGTGTGTTTAAGTAAAAACACTTTTCTTAATTATCTTGTAGCTCAATAACCTAATAATTATTCATTTCAGCAAACTCGTAAATAACACTCAAAACACAAACTCCATTTTTAATCAGTGAAAACTGCCATTTGTTGAAAAGGTTTTTTGAATAATTACCTTGCATTCTTATTAGTAATGTGGATTTATAGGAAAATCAAAACTATATTAATTATACCATATCCTCATTATATATTAATAGACTCAGAAACCAAACATTTTTGCCTTGCAGAGTGAGGTGTAATATTTATATGAGGCTTTGCAGCAGCAGCCAACATGGCACTTAGCTCTAATGCACTTACTTTAGAGTATTGACTTCGTGCTCCTGGGACCCATGAGCTCAAATCCCAGCTGGGAATGCAGATACACTACACTGAGTCTCCAGAACAGTGTCTTGGGGTTTTCTCTTCTCATAAGGGGCCAATTTTTGTCAGTGGCTGCAGTCTGTGTTTTGAGACTTCAGTTTCCAGATGCAACATGTGTGTCTTTTGCCTATTCCAGGCAAGACTGTAGAATCCTCTTGGTTCGATGGGAGAGAGACCTAAGATGCAGCATCTCAAGATCAGCAATATGCAGCTCTATAAACACAGACACGCACAACCCTCTCACAAAGCTACAAGCTGAAGTAATACCTCATCCTCAGAGGCGGGGTAACAGGAATACTGCTTCTTGCGCTGCACACAATGTATTTGCCTGGCTGGAAAGTCTGTTTGCGTTGACAGCTGGTGGGATCCAGGGCCTGGGTTATTTTTTCTGGGTATAATCTGAGAGCAGAGTGACTGATCAATTGCAGCTCCACGACAGTAGCTCTTGTAGAGCACGTGCTTAAGTCAGACATCAGACTTGTGACATTACTTGACCATAGATGGTTTCTGTAACTTAACTGAGTTTACTGCTTTTTGATCTAGTTCTTGTGCAGTCCAAATTATTTATTTTGAGGACTGCTAAAGATGACTGAAGCTGCCAGCCAGATGTTGAAGTCCATTAATGTCAATATGAATCTTAACTATGCTGATCTACTCTGCCAAGGATTGCTGTACTCATCCCAGCCCCAGGACATTTCTTCAAGAGAAACGTTCCTCAAAAGGGCCTTTAAGGGAAGACACTTTCCCTTTAGCACTCATCTGCTGACTGGTATGGAGGAACCTAGAGAGCCCATAGTAGCACCACTGGCGTGTGGTTTGCCACATGACTATCCTGTCATAGAAGGGGATGGGCACCCATCGTATCACTGGTTCTCCCTGTCATATAGTTTCCACATCTCCAGGTGCTGTCACGTGCCTGGGCCAGCATGTCCTTGTGAGATCCCAAAGGAAAGAGAGGTCAGAGGTAAGAACTACTGAAAGGACGGACCCAGTCCCTCTCCTGAGCCCTTAAGGAAGGGCAGTGACAATGCTGGAGTCACTGTGAATTGCTCTGGTGGGCATGAGACCATTGGAAACTTCCTCCCACAGTGACCTTGGGTGGCCCATTAGCCTCATTTACAGGTGATGCCTAGCAGTCCATGCTCAGGTGGAGATTTCAGCCCTCTCCTTTACAAAGTCCCAACCCAACAGTGCGGCAGGGAGCGACGCTCCTATAAAGAGAGTTAATTCCTCCCTCCCACAAAGGAAATGGCAGATCCTCATGCCTGGTGACTGCTCTTGGTCTGTTTTTAGCTTTTCTAAGTTCTTTTTCTTGACTTCACCATCCTCATAAGTGTTTGCAGCTCAAGCTGTGTCATCTGAATATGTCATTAGTCACTGAATAGCCAAGAGGAACAGTCAGCTGGGGAGGATTCAGGACTGTATAATACTGATCTCTGCCCTCTGTGGATTATGAGGATTTTTCTAAGTGCCTCTAATTTTAATCTCCCAAGCTGTGGCTTGTACAAAAATATATTCAATGGCCTCCTCTCTAGTGTAATATCTTTATATTAAGGATTTTCTCTTTCACCTCAGGAAGTCAGCTTTGTGGCAGACCATCTCATTTAAAATCTAGTATAACAACAGTGGCATTTTTCTGTGGAAGATTGGAAGTCCCACAGGTGATAGGTTCAGCTTTTGCCTCTGTCTGGCTACAAGTGTTGGAGATGGAAAAAAATCATTTTGAAACACATTGCTGAAAGTTCAGATCTTTTCAGTTAGTGAAAGTAAGTAATTTACTTCTGCCTGTAAGTAATAATTATCTGTATAGAAACCATAGTGATGGAGAAAGACAGCCCAGCAGGGTAAAAGGAAAATAAGAAATCCTGGGATTTTCTGAAAGCATTCAAAAGGATCAGTAAACAATCTGTCTGTATCTCCTTCATGCCACTGTGCATACAGGATAGAAACACAATAGGGAAATAAAAAAAAAAAATTTAATAAAATAAAGCAGGCACCTAACAAGCAGCACACAGATGACTTTTGTGATCCAGATAAGGCCGGTGGTTAGAGACAGGATCCAGCTGCAAGGAACAGGAGATGGGTAAGGAGACAGAACCAATGTGGGTTTAATCCTGGTCTCAGAAGAGCCAGACTGTTTCAGGGCTTCTCTGGGGTTATGCAGGGATCAGACTTTGTGCACATGTGAAAACAACAGTGGATGTGAATGAGTCAGACCAAAGGTTCAGAGACATGGATCAGGTGCTTCAGCCTAGGTCCTGACCAAACTTCTGTCCTTATTTGTTCATTTATGTACTTCCCACCCAGCACACCACAAAGTGACGGAGACTTTTTGTTGGCTTCCCTGTGGCTGCTGACCTACAGCTCTAGGCTGAGGAAGCCCAAAGGCTCATGGTAACCATGGGGGCTGTTTTCTGTTCCCTACTTTGTTGTGCACTAGGACAGATCACCACTGTGCAATTTCAACCAGCTCCATGGCTGGCTTTCAGGGAGCTTATTTTTAGTATATGGTCATCACATCCTTCTCTTTTCTTCCTTTTTTCACCCTCTGCACTTGTTTGGTTATTCAGCAACATACCCCTCAGACTGGGCAGGGACTTTAGTTTCAGGAGAATGAGAAGCCAGCAGAGACAGCAGCCATTAGCAGGTGCTTATGGAAAGACCTTTAGAAACAGAGCAAGTGTAACAGCGCTTCTCAACTATATACTACCTATCTGATACTCCTCCCAGTGCTTCCTCCCAAGTGTATCGTTTTTTTCTTATTGTGCTGTGATCAGTTTTTCTTTGGTAGATCCTCCTGTTTTTTAATGAATCATTAAATTTGTCTGCATTTACCCATCCTTAGACTTAGCGCTTTCTGTTCAGTGCCTTAACCAAAACATTTTTCACACTGGCAGGCCTTCCTCCCCGAATTGTTTCTGCTCGGCAGTACAGCTTCATCTGCAGTCAGTGCCCTGAGCACTGCGCCTCCCCTATCAGCCATTTCAGGCAGGAGCGAAAACACACCCTATCCGCCTATGATATCCTCTTTATTTCCTTGTTGCAGCCCTTTTCATTTCTCCCTGGCTGTTCTCTGACAGCTGCAGCCCAGGCTCCAATCTGCTGCAGGTGGCTCTTTTTGCCCTTCAGGCTTTCTTCACCATTGTGATGCATTAATGAAGTAGAGCTCCCTGTCAGACTTCATCAGCAGTCTTGTGAAGGCAGAATGAAATCACTTCTATTGACCCACTGGCATATTTATAGGCTCCTTCTTTTTTGCTGAGTATGGCAGTTATCACCTTTCCATCCCCATGTTGTGTTTATTCAGCAGAAAGCTAAATCACATCTGTGCACAAGTGGAACATTAATCAGTAAACGTAAGCCACTCATAAAGACTGCCGAACCTATCTAATTACCAGAGCTGGGACAGCTCACAACACCTACCCCTCAGAGGGGTTCACAACCCCATCAATCCACGGGCCTCTAAACAGTGCTCAGAGACTTTTTCAAGCTCTCCTCTTGCTACACTATCCCCAGAAAGCAGCATTTTAAAGTTTTCCTGGACTTGTTCCTGATACCTCTCTTTTCTTCTACAGAAACAACAAACACACTTGGGAGCAATTTTTTTTTTTTCTTTTTTTTAACTATGTCTCTGTTCTCCCCATTCTTATTCTATTTGTCAGACAGAACTACTTCCAACATAATCTATTCCCGTGCATACCTGTGTCTGCCTGCCCTTCTTAACAATTTTTCCCCTTATTTTCCACTAATTACCAAAATCATGCTATTGGGGTTGGAGTCTATCACACTTGCAATTGTATAAGTTTGCATTATAATACTAGAGAAAGCATAATACTACATCAGTATGGTAATATTTTCAGTAATGATGCATAAACACCAAAAGCATTTGATAAACTTTGTGTGAAAAGTAGTCGATGGACGCATATCTACAATGGAACACATATCTACAATGGGAAAAAAAAGTGCTGTCACACAAAGTTTGTATCATTTCTTGATGAGATTACAAATTTGGTTGCCCACGATAGCTCTATAGATAGATATACCTTAGCTTCTGAAAAGCTTCTGACTCAGAAGACTTCAGTCTTGCTTCATTCTGATGAAATTAGTATTTCTCCTTCTGAGTCTCAGTTAAATACTTTATTTTCTGAAATTTTTATCAGCTCCATCTAGAACACATTAAATGGATTAAAAAGTGGTAAATCTACAAATCTTAAAATAGGGAATCATCATCTTCTGGGGATATTTCCAGGCAGTAATCTTTTCTTAGTCCAGTGCTATATTCAACAGTCAAGAGGAAAATCTTGGAGGTAGATTTTGCCAATGATATAAAAATCTATGGAGTAGTTAAAATGGACAGATCAGCTCCAAAGAGAAAACTGGCTTATTTTAGCAATATGCATTTTAATAAAACTGAATCTGAGAACCAGGATTATAGATGGTATTTATGAGGGAGAAGAGCAGTTAAGAGAAGGACTTTGGGGTCAGGACAATCAACACAGTGCCCCGTGGCAGCAAAGGAAGTAAATACGGCCCTTGACTGAGTGATCAAGGGAAAATCAGATAGAAAGTGGGAGCTGTTTACACCACAGGGAGATAATGAGCAAAATCCTCTAAATGGTAATGGCCTCTAAGTTTATCATATGTGAGAATGTAAAAAGAGAGAGCTCCAAGAATTATTTCAGTAACTAGAAAACCTGATTACTGTGAGAAGCTAAAGATACTGAGTTTAGTGTATACTATTCAGGAGGAAGTATGATCGAGTAATTACTCAAAGGGGATGTAAATTTCAGATGTTAGTAAACTCACTTGGCTAAGGAGATGAAAATATAGCAACAGCCTGAGCTTGGTCGCTTATGCTGAATAAATGCAGTATTGGAATAAGATCTAAGATCATTTTAAAAGTAAAGGAAAACAACCATTGAGACAAGTTACCTAGGTTTGCATTGGTTTCTCTGTCACTTATTTAAACCAAGATAGCAAGTCCTCCAAAAATAGATGCTATATTGCAGCCAAAAGTTATTGTATTTCATATAGAAATCATTTGGTACAATTTTAGATTAGATGATTTTGTATCCAAGTAGGTAATAACTCAGGTCCTTTGGGGGTAGCCTTTTCATACTGAACAGTGATCTATCTTCATGTCCATGGGCCTCACTTGAACTCTGAAAATTTTACTGATGAAAAAATGGATAATTAAAATTTTAGGAGCTTGCCTAAGCTATTAAAGGAAATTACTAGGCCCGGGAGGAGATGGCTTAGAAATTCGTATTCACATCACTAGAATACAGGTCAATAGGTATTGGTTGCAAAGATCATGTAAACCATACACAATCAGGAATTCAAGAAACACAAATGTAGATTATTGAAATAATTGTTCATTGGATAGGCAGCCTCCTTTAATTTACCTGATAGCAGTTTTAAGGAAACCCATGGTTCTAATTACAGTGCTATAAATACAGAGAAATTCTGTTCAGTGACTTTATTATCTATTTATTGAGATGAACTTTTAGCTCTTTTCATCTGAAGGAAGGCATGAGCTCTAGTCTTCATGAACTCTTTCTAATTAATATGTTGATTTAGTCACACAGTCATGGTTTGTTGCCTTCTCTAGGAGATGTCATAGAACTACAGTCGGAAAACAGCAGATGACCACGTTCCATCTAAACCTCCCTCCCAAATAATTATTGCTGGTAATTTAACATTGATAGATTATAAGGTTTTCTCACCATTAATGTTTATTTAACAGGTCTTATTTTGTTTATCCACCAGACAAAAGAGTGGTCTTGCCCTTGAATGACACTATTTCAAGTGATTTTTCAAGCTTCAGCTGTGTTTGTAAAAAGCTTTAGATATTTCCTTATAAAGGTAAGCTAGAAATCCAAGATAAGCCTTTATTTATGACATCTAAAATCTTTCAAATACAATAGCCTAGTAAGAATGAATTAACAAGACTTTATTATCTTATTGTGAAGACTAAGATTATTCCAAGAAAAGCCAAATGGAACTAGAGGATCTTCCTCTGGGATCTGAGTATTTAAAAGCAGCTCATCATGTACGTGGAATTGATTAAACTGTGTTGAAACAAAATTAAAGAATCAAACAATGTGTATTTTTTCTGTTGGGAAAAAGAACAGCAGTTTGTAAGTCGCCTGTGATCTCAGCATCCATGTCCTCTATATATAAGATACTTTGACTGCCTGCTCCCACTGGTGAGGGTCTATTGAGCAGTGGAACTGATACAATCTTAGATTATTTATGTTCCCTCTCCTACCAGATAAGAGAAGGGAGACCATGTCTACATGAATGTGTATAAATACAACTATAGAATCAGA
This sequence comes from Aquila chrysaetos chrysaetos, assembly GCF_900496995.4. Taxonomy (NCBI): domain Eukaryota; kingdom Metazoa; phylum Chordata; class Aves; order Accipitriformes; family Accipitridae; genus Aquila; species Aquila chrysaetos. The sequence goes on from NC_044007.1 coordinate 39,684,324, forward strand.
ATGGGCATCATGTTATTACACAACACAGTTACCACAAAACCACCAAAGACCTCTGTTTCATGGTAACCTTTCCCAAAGGTGATGTCAATTAATTCAGCCTTCAAACGGTGAAGATGTCAGAGAGGCAGAGAAGGCTCCAAGTGAAGACTACTTTTGCTAGGATTCCTCAGTTCTCCATGTATCCAGCTATACTGAAGTTTTGATATTTGAAGTAATATTTCCACTGCATGCTTTCAGAAGAAGACCACTGAACAGTTGCTGAGACCAGGCACTATTTCCTGGTCTCACAGTTCCCAACTACGAAGACAAGGGTGAGTGTACACATGTATGTGCGCATGTGAGCTCAAGTACTTTTTTGCCCTGCTACCTCCCACTCTCTAGCATGCAATGGGAGCAATGAATTCAGCAGCTACCCTCTTCCCCACGTGATTCAAAGAATTGGAGACTTGGAGGGTGTTTTCTTTGTCCTTATTTTATTGTTTTGTCTCTACATTTCATCTTTTAAAAATATGTCAGAAAAAACACCCTTAGTGAGGGCTCATACCTTTCAAGATTAGGTGACCAGTTTTATCTTGTCGACACTCATTTTACCTTCAGCAAGACAAACATGCCTTTAGTAGTACCCTACAGACGGTTTGCTGTGAGTGGGTGGGGTAGTTTCTTGTGGACCAAGTATTGGCTGTTATTTAACTTGAAAACAATCTCAGGCTTGTAATAATCTAGATGTAGATGATTTCTATTTGGCTGCACATGCTCAGTCAGGTTTCCTTGCATCATCATGTCTACTGTGAGTGTTGTCCTAAGGAATTATTTCTGCCACTTGGAGTTGTTCCAACCATGTGCACAGACAACATTGGGTAGTCTTTACAGACTGCATAAATAACGAATGTTAGTGTGAGTTTCATCACAGCAGTAACTAAGGAATTTCAACCAAGAAAGCAAATTAATAGTGTTACCTTGAACTCTTTTATAGTGAAAAATGACTCTATGAGCAGTTTGGGGAGCAGATAAAATAGGTTTAGCCCCTGAATACCCCTTCCAAACTAATCCTGAGGCAAGTAACCTTAAAAAAGATAATCTTTGACTACTGCAGAACATGGGAGGTTGTTAGGGTGTATGATTACAGCCTATGTCTCAGGCGAAGGCAACAAAACCATATACCTATGCCATGAAATGACCCAGGGTCAAATAAATAAGGATGCACTTCAAAAGGAGGTTCTTGAAGACTATTATCCTCTCTGTGAGGTACTGATCTGTTATCAGAAGTACTTTGCACACACAGAAAAGTTTTTCTGTGACATGCTAATTTTGAATTATTTAGAAAATGAGGTATTGCTGAACATTCAAAATGACATGCAGTCAAAATGGGAAGAGAAGAAAAGAACAGAAAAGGAGACATAATGGCACAACTGCCTGAATGAAATGTAGGTATCTTCTTGTATTTCTAAAAAAAGTCAGTAACTGGATCAAGGAAGTGTCATACATCAGAAGACACTCCTGACTACAATGTGGCATCACCTTCTGCTCTTGCTGACTTCACTGGAAACTGATAAAACAGAAACAAAGAGTTTTCATTTGCATGATCTCTCTCACCCTTGCGGCTTATACTCAGTATGGACTCAGCTCAGAAGAACCAGTATTCCTGTTGCCACAGTGACCGCTCTTCCCAATACATCCTGGTTGCTGTTATAAGATACACCAATTTATTATAGCTCAGCATCTTTCATAGACTCTTCCAAAGCCCACAAACCTTAACATTTCTATTATCGACATACATACTTCTCATAACATAGGCACTTCAAGGGGCAGCGTTTCCTCGATGCCTTGTTGACCGTTATACATCTGTCATACAAAGTCAGACTGCTGCTGAGGCAGTGAGGGTTAATGCCATACCATGTATTTTGACTAAATGGGAGAAAGGGTGGGGATAGAAAGAATGGGAAGAAGAAGAAGAGAGGAGAATAGCAAAATCTGACAAGTGCTTTTCTCAGCATTATGTCAAACATGTTTACAGAACTGCACAATTAATAAAAAAACCCTGCACTAGAGTCCCTAATTACTATTCTACACAGGGCGGAACACTTCTTCATTATCCCTTTTTGAATTGATTGTGTACATCAAACAGTCAAGATATAAATAAAATATGCCTGCATGCATAATACCCTCACATTAAAGCAGAAGGCAATTAACCTATGATTTTTCATTAATTAAATTAAAATAGCCCTCTGAAAATGTCTCAAATCAAAACAAGTTCCTTACAGAGTATTTTTTTCTTACCGTGTTGCACAGAGCCTTCTTGTAAAATCATTGGTCCAATGAAATTACAATAAACATACCCAGTTTTATCAAAGGCTACCAATTTTCTTCTGTGACTCCATTGTTCGAAATGCTAATCCCAATTACAATATTGGTTTTATTTTTCCATCTTTAAAATAATATTTACAGATGCTTGTCCACTATTTAGCACATTGTTTACATTTTATTTTTACTAATTATAGTGATGTGCTTTGCAGAATTACAACAGATATTGATCTGATCAGAAATTTGGCAAGTAAGATGTGACTCTAAGAGAGGGTCACTTTTCTCCTCTTAAGTTAATATACACAATTATAAACACAGTTAGCATAAGGGTTCATTAGCACTTTATGGTTATCTCCAGTTAACTGAGTTTGGGTTATGTTGCCAGAGAGAGGTAAGAGTAAGTCTGCTTGCTGGCCCATACACAAACATATTTCTTGTCAATCATTCTATTCAGATAAATGGAGTTGTCCTAAAGACACCTTCAGATGTCTATTTTCTTTGTGGATTGTGAGGATACATGATCATAAAACAAAGAGAAGACATACTACAGCCAAGAATACTCACTGGATGATAACAAAATGTCTAATGTAAAATTGGTGCTTCTAAGATATGCCCGTTTCCGTTCCTCAGACTTAAGGGACAGCTACCCGTACAGGCTATTGAGGTCACTGATCTGGATGGAAAACATGATGGAGTTTGGTTTTGCTGGGGTTTTTTGGTTTGGGTTTTTTTTTTCTGAAACCTGAGGATACAGAATTTTAGATACCTCCAGTTATTTATAAGCCTTTGATAATAAGAAAGCACAAAATAAACTACCTGCTTGCTGCCTCCTCACATTAAATCTTCATGCTGTAGAAGTGTTGAATTTTGTGTCTGTCTTAAAAGAGGGAAAAAAGGTTTTCGAGTACAGAATATATGAACAGTGGTGCTAAAGCAACAGTGTATTTCCTTTAACTCAGAAGTTGCTTACCTTTTTAAGACCTCTGTAAGTTTTGAATTTAGAAGATTTTGGCTACTTAATAATCATAATAATTACTTACTATGTTTGAGACATTAAAAATAAGCTGTTGGAATACCAGCATAATTTCTTCAGTACAGATCACACATGCTGAGGTAGCAGAAGGAGAAGGTGGCCATGTTCCCTTTCCTAAATGCTGCTGAAGGCCCAGAGGCCACAGGCTAACAAGAGCAGAGAGCACTTACTGCAGGGTGGGAACATGCTCTAGCATCCAAGCAAAATCCAGCATGGATTGCCTGTTTGGGCACAGTAAGCCTCACAGAACCAGCAATGATGGAAAGAGAAGCACAGAATACATTCACAAGACATGCCTAGGAAGTTGTATATTGAAACACGAAAACATAAGGACAGATATTTTATTATTTTTACATTTTCAGACATCACAAAGTAGAATGCCTTGCCTCAGGGAAAAAAATCGTCTCAGTCCTTATTTCTTTGTCTGTAAAATGGGGACAATACTGACCTCACACAAGGCAGACAGATTCAATTTATAAAACAATGAGTTAGTAGAGACCAGCAGGTTGCGTCAACAAGTCTTCAGGTCAAACTTGGCCACAGCCTCTCTTCAGTCTTTCACAGACTATGCAAGCCTCGAGATTTTCACTTTCTACTAGGGAGAATCCCAAATTTCTAATAGCCTCAGAGCCTTCAGCACTATTTTCTCTTCTTCTGCCTCTTAGCTGTTGGAAAGTAAAGCCCAGCCATTGCTTTTCTTGATATCACTGGTGTAATTCCATTCATACATTGATAGCTCAACAGCTCATTTACACTAACATATGATTTTGTGTTCAATATTTGTGGTGTGTTTGCCTGGTTTCCAGAAAGAATTAAGATCAGATGGCCAAGGTCCCCTAATCTTGATCAAAGTAGAGAAACAAACAGGTGAAATGTCAGGCATATCTTTCCTAGCAACAATTCAGAAATTCATCACACTTTAAGTTTTTCCTATTTGAGATTTGGTAATTTAATGAGAAATAATGATCAGAAATTTCACATGAAGAACTGCAGTTCCACCTACCCATTTTTTGTAAGATGGTCCAACTGATTAACCATCAAATTGAACTCAGAATCACTGTCCTTCACCTGTATTTAGTTTTGAAGATAACTATTTCTATTTCAGACCTCAAAAAGGGCTTATGGGCCTGAAAGCTTGTCTGTTTTTCCCAACTATATGACTTGCTCTAATAAAAGATCTTACTTCTCCCACAAATCTTGCCTTGCATTTATTATTGCATTTGCATATGAGCACAACTGGCATATGGTTGTCTATTCAAACCCATTTCCTTCCCAGAGCAAAAAATAAATACAAACTCTCACTAGGTCACAGCATAGGCCCAGTCAGAAAATTAATTGTACTACCCACATGTCTAAAAAAGCTATCTTATTTTTAATCTTGAGTTCTTGCACCATTTTTTTAAATTAAATGGAAAAAAAATCAATGTTTTAGGAAGCATAAGGTGTTAGAAGTTGAACAGAAATCTCTATCAAGTACTGCCTTCCCAGTCTAGTTATCAGATATTTTGTCTAATTAATTTAACTGATTCTCCTCCTACAAAAGTACTACAAGATATTCATTCATCTTTCTCATGGAAGACAGGTTTCAGCTCCTGAACTGTCATCCTAATTTCATTCCTAACAAGTAAACTGAGTTATTTTCTTCATCCTAATGTTCTCTGTTTCTGCTCTTCAGCAGTGTGAGCCCACAGTGCCAGAGAAGAGCTATAAACCTGTTGCAGGTACTTAGCTGATGCTTTCATGCATGGTAACTGGCCATTCCTACAGAATATTAAAAATGGTTGCATATCTCCATTCCTCAGTCAAAATGCATGTAGGGGTCAGAGTAGATTACATTAGAGAAACTACCATTTGTAAAAAAAAAATAATAATTGTGAAGACTATTTTTTTTTTTCAGCCAGCTAGAGCCATTTTATAGGCTCAGCTACCCCTCTGTACCTGTGCTATAAAAATCATTAGGTCCAGAAATAGCCACTGTGAACAGAAGGGCTGTGCTTATTGCACTCCTGAGGGATTTGGGAGGAAAAGGCATTCTGTGATTCTAAGCTCTAGGAATTCTTTTTTAACCTAGACAGGAAAGATTCAAGTCGGGGCAGAATGGAAGGGCACATATTTCCGTTACTGATAATCCTTTAAAAAAACCCAACAAAAAGAAACAAAACCCAACAGTAACTTATAAGCAGGACATGGACTAGGTCAGCATTTCTCTTCCAAAGTTACCTGGAATTTGCATTTCACTTCTTGTAACACTTTATGCCTCCCATCAGTTGTTTTTCTTCTCTTCAACTACTCTTTTCCTAAAAGAAACCAATGTCAAAAATTAGCTTTGATTCAAGTTTGTGATATGTAAATATCTTTTATCAGTGAGGTAAAGCATCTGAAGACCAGTGCCTTAGACACCATGGGTGCTAATGAAAGACTGTGTCATTTATGTTCAAACAGAAATTGAGACTTTTGGCTTTACTCCAAGCATATGAGGACTTTTGTTCAAGAAAACCCCTATGGATTACCCAAAAAATAGGTAATTTTCCTACTTTTCTCCCTACTCCTCTGAGAATAAAGAGCTTGTGAAAAGATATAAAAAAATGGTTTGCTAACCAAAGGCACACAGGGAAATTCTTTTTGGCTGCAAAATACTTCCTCACCAGAGTCTCAGGGGACTTGCCTGAATAAGAAAAGTGGAATTGCAAACAGCTGTGGTGTCACAGGCTATCACATGTTTTCCTATGATTATGACCTAAACAGAAAAACGAAAGAGGAAAAAAAGACACTGTTACCAAATTCAGAAGGGTGGACGTGGGGGGGACTTTGCCTGATGTTTTGCCTCAACAGAGAACCATCACAGCCGACTTCACCCAGAAAAGCTGCAGCGCATGGAACAGCCAGGGCAAGCAGACACATTGCATGCCAGGGCACTAGCCTGAGATTTTATTTTTTATGCCACAGCTTAGGATACTTCAAGATGAACTAAACATTTTAGGAAGTTTATGAATCACAGACAGCTGCACGGGCTTTCAAACATCACTTTTTCACAGACTGGAAAGAAACAAGGAACATAGACAGAGGACTCTGGTTACACAGAGTTTCCTCAGGAAGGAGTCTGAAGATTTACCATAAAACTCCTGCTGTTTTTGCAAAGCCAACAGGATCCAGGAGAATACACCTTAAATACTACCACCATAAATCATTTCTATAAACATGGTGTTAGGGGAAAGCAAGAAGATAAACACTAATATCAAAACAATTTTAAAAATTGTAAATGTATATAAAAATGACATGAAACAATGTGCTGGATTCTCACGAAGGCACGCCCAAGAGCTCCCCAGATCAAAAACTGAGCAGAGTGTCCAAAAAAGCTCTGCATAATTTCAGCTCAGTGACAAATTACTGCTTGACTGGACAGTTATTCATGTAAAATTTCCATCTATAAGCACTGGACTGGATTTACTATTAAAAAACAAATAATGGATCACTGGCATTTCTTCATGTTACCCGTTTTGCCATGAGAGGGAGAAGAAAAACATGACAGATACAAAAGTGTTCTAGTATGAATAGTCTGAACACAAGCTCTTGTCATCCTCTTACCTGTCAAGAGAAGAGAAAAGTAGTAAACACTAATTTAAGTTAGTCTAAACTGCCTAAATAAAGAAATAAATAGATATGATTTCAACATACTGTACATTTATTAGATCTGTCATTTGATATCAGTGCATTATATGCCTCTACAATTCAAGAAAAGCAGAAGAAAGTGTAGGATTACAGATTACAAATTCAACTCATGTAATGAAACAGATACATTGTCTTTTCCACAAAGATGGATCGTGATGGAATTCAAAGCTGTTAAATGAACTTAATTCTTGTCTCACACTCTAAGGATGCACCCATAGTCTGAGCTCAGAGCAGGTCTCTCCGAGGATTTGAGTGCTGACTTTCATGACCCGTGTAGTTTCTAGCCTATTCCAGCCCCTGTTAGAACGCAGACAGATCATGTTCAAGGTATTTACACTGATCTGGGAGTGGTCCAAGCTCTGGATATGTATCAACTGGTGTTTTATGCAGTAATGCACTCAGTGTTATCACTCCAGATTGCATAAATGAGAATTAAGACGCACAGTGAGGTGCTGACAGTGCTGGAGTATCCCACTGTGGAGAGCTCTGTAGTTTATCCTAAACATACAACTTGCATGTAAATAATACGGGAGTTAAACTCACCTGGTCTCAGAAGTCAGGCTGGACCTGGTCAGCTTAGCAGTATAGATACATGTTAAAAGGCACAGAGCTGAATGTGTACTCCAAGGAGAAAGGAAATTATTCATCTCTCCAACTGCTGCCACAGCTTTAAAATCCAGAACTACACTGGGCATCTCTAAAATAATTTAGATTACTCTGAGGGTGTAATGTAATTTCTAGCAAGTCGATTCTCAGGAGGCAAGTAATTTTGCAGAGTTCTGCAGGAGGGAACTGCCACTAGAGTTCAAAGGGAGCAGGCAGCTGACGGCGCACAGTCCTCTTTCGGTACCCAACAGGGGACCAGGGGGAGCAAAAAACAGCTGAAGCGGGGAGAGACTGTGAAGCTGGAAACCATACAGACTAGAAACTTTCTCTGTTGTGACAGATCTGCTGTAGGACATTTCTAATTTCTGTCCCCAGCTAGTCATTTCTGCCCCCATTACCACCAGAGGTTTCCAGCCCTTTGCTGTGCTGGTACAGGTCTTTGCATAACTGCAGCCTAACCTAGCACCATGGTGGATTTGGGCGGAGGGGGGGGGGAAATTGTTTTTAACAATCATGCTTGTTTTAATATCAGCTGTACCTACGGGGCAAGATTACGAACCTCGGTACCTGAGGAGCACTCAGGCAGATTCAGGCCCCAAGGTATTACACATGCTCTATGACCTGAGCCTAAAACTATCCATAACTCAGTGGCTATGAGGATTATTTCAGTCTATAAGAAGAATGAGGGTAGCTTTTATGAAAACACTCGTAGCAGACAACAGCTGCTATATATATATATAATATAACATAATAATAGATCATAATCCAAGGCTTTGAAAATGTAAATACTTGAAAGGCATTTAAAATGTACAGTCATTTCTCTTCCCATGGAGGCTGCATAAGAGGGCTGTGCTCCCTATGGAGCCCATCAGCACCTACGTGCTGATTCCCATGGGCCGAAGCAGGGAGTTTCAGGGCTTCATTCCCCCACTCCAGACAGGCACAATCAATAACCTCATCTTCACCTAATACTTGCTCCATTCTGCTTTCTGATAGAGGAGCACAAAGTCTTCCAAGAAAGAGAACTGAAGTGTTGCCTCTGCAATTGAAAGGTCCTTGGGCAGGAAGGCTGCTCCAGGCTCTTTTTTATAGCACATTTCAGCTCGGGGTGGTTATTGGGTGAGAATGAACATGTCATGTGCTGTCTCCACAGGCCCGATGGAAATCAGCTTACCAGCTGACTGTACTTGACATGTTTAACCACAGCAAAGTATTACGTTCCAGAAACAGTGGGGTCTCCATCTTTTGGGGAGAGTCTCCAGGGCTTTTTTTTTCTTTAAGTGAATTTTCAGAAAACTTACCACTTATCTGCAAAGGTATGTGTGTGGGTTCCCCCTATTGCAAAAGGGCCTTGAGGCATTCTTCTTTGCTCTTCTTTGAAGTCTGCACGAGTTACCCAGCGTTTGTGCTAACTTCATGTGTGAAAAGAGAAAATTCATTATCTTCAGCAGGGGAACTCCAAACATAGAGGCACCAAGAGCTGGCCAAGCAGAGGCGAGCAGAAATTCACATACTTTGCCTAAGAATGTCATGTCAAAGGTAACAACCCGTCCTTAACATGCTGCCAGAGTGGAGCAGGTCTTTGGCGCTCAGCATTGTTTGTTTTACAGCAGCATCTAGGACTCCGAATCTCAGAGGAGATCCCCATGGGGCTTGGGGAACACAGGGCAAAATGTTTCTCCTTGAAGGTCTCCCAGCCTATGTGCAACAGAAGAGGCTGTGGGCACGCTGATGACGATGCAGGTGAGTGGAGGCAGCATGGTGTAGTAGGGGGTGGTCTTAGTGGCAATGCCCATTGTGGGCAGTAGCTGGGTTTTATGCCTGATAGCTTGGAGTGTGTTAAGTGGAAGACAAAGTTTTCCAGAAGTCAGGGTTCCTTCCAAGGTAAGGGACAACATGGCAAAAACCAAAATGATGCAGGAACATGAACTGTATAGATGATGGATGCACCCTGGAAAGATCAGAGGTAAATTTTATATTTCAATATCATGAAATCATGCAAAAAGGCTAAAAAGGACCTCAAGACCAAAGCCATAGGTGTCACCCAGGCATCGCTTCGTGGGTGTTTTAGGCTTCACTCTTCCTAAACCATGTTGGTAGTGCATGAGAGAGTTTGAAAGTGAAAGAAAAAGCTAATACTAGTGTGAAAAATAGATCATCCATGGAGGATGGAGAGACAGGGGTGGGAAGGGAAAATTGGAGTGACAGGGAATTACCTTTGCAGCAGGATTCTAAAAGGACATGGGAGGGCCAAGCTGGCAGCTGCCAGTACTGAAGAGAAAAGACTTTGCAGTATTTGCTGTGTAAGGATTTGGACAAGAGTATGATCTGTGCCCATTTCCAATGGACAAGAAAGGATGTGGCTGGAAGACGTTCTGCAGAAGAAATCTTTACAATGCAGCTATAAGGTTGGACTAGATGAATCTGTAGACAGACCCACCTCAAAGACAGGCCTATGAAATGGGAAGGACTTGGATATTTTCCACAGTGACAAGAGTAGGAAGGAAGGTACCTGTGTGAGGGTAAGCAGGAGCAATAACCTTGGGAAGACACTAACAAGATAGGGATAACTCAGACATGGAGAACAGACATAGATCTGTGAGTCATTGACATAGAGCCAGTTGCTGTAATAATGCTTGTAGGAGGTAGATACAGAGTGAAATAAAGGCAATCTGAAACAGCAAATTAAGGAATCCCAACAAAAAAAAATAAAAAAAAGAAAGAGGCAGAGAGAAGAGAGAAAAAGACATGAAAAGACATGCATATTATTTTATAGGGAGAGCACAGTTTATAAAGAATCCTCACAAACCTGAGAACCACTGAATAAAAATTTTATGGGATCAGTCAAATTGTTAAGTTCTGACTATTTTTGTGTGTGAAAAATTCCTATTTTCTCCATGAGATGTTAGCTCTTATTACACAAAAGAAAGCCTGCTAACCAAAATCTTTTTTTTCCTGATGAAACAGAATTTCCCAGAGAACAAAACATTTTCTGACTGGATCTTGATAATGTCTTCAGGATATTTCCCATGCTCCTGCAGATGTTTCTACAGCAACAACAGCAAAATGCAACATATGACTTCTGGTCATTCCTGTGTTACAAATAATAAGTGCTAGTGATATACATCTAATTCCACACTATTGCAAATGTTTAGGGCTTTTGGACAACAAAACCACAACAAAACAACAAAACCCCAGTAACGAATGGCATTAACTATCCCTTCAGATATAAACAACCTTAGTTTGCAAATTCCCTCACCACCCAGTGAAAATGTCACAAGGTCACGCTTCAGATGAAACCAGTCTATGGGTTGTAGATATAAATTGCACTGCAACCCAAGCTTAGGCAGAGAAGTAATGACCAGCATGAAATAGCAACTCGTAATGAAAAATGCATTGTTATCACAGAGGAAAATATCCAGGTATCTGAAGAGAAAAATGTTTTAGATGTAAGCAGTAAATAAACTGACTTTATCCAGTGTTCAAAGTGCCTGGCTGATGAAATTAAAGCATTGCTAGCTAAACTCTCAGACTCCATTCAAAAATTAAGAGTTCGGTAGGGTTAAATCAATCAGACACACACATGCTTCCTTAGCCCTGTTCCATTTAGTTCCTTATGACAAGGTCATACATAAGATGTTTAGATTGCTTGGAGTCAGTCAACAATAATTACTTTACTCTTGGCTACCATCCTTTCAAATTTATCCCTAATCTGGCATGTTCTCTTCATCAAGTCCTTTATGGCCGTCTGTTGAAATGAATCAAAGTATTTTCCAAGGATGGATATAATGGAGAAGCAACAGTTAGGGTGTTAAGGTGCTAAATATCTGTAAAAAAGAGAAAGGCCTGGGAATGTGTGCGGTAACTGGTGTGACATCAGGTCTGATTCAGCCTGGAAAAGGAGATTCGCAGCTGACAGGGGAGTGTGGTGACATGAAATCAGTAAGGTACACAGCCAGGGCTGCGGCTCCTTCATGGCAGAGCTCACGTACAAGGAGCGGGGAACAAAGTGTTGCTGTTTTTTCTTCCAGGGCCCACTTTACTACATGGATAAGCCTCAGTCAAAACAATCTGTCAGTTATTCTTTATTTTTTCTGTCTCTCGTTGCTCAGTCTTCTGGCTGGAGAAGGAAACAACTCTGGGTTCTCATGCTGTATGCTTTTTTGAAAATATTTTGTATTTTATGACATTTAGAGGTATTTTATGACTCATTATGTTGAATATACAAACTGATTTTTCAGCTACAACTCTCCTTTCTACAGGTTTTTGAATAAGCTGACTTACCTATCTTTCAGATGCACCTAGCAAAAACATTATGCTTTCCTGACAGATCCTAAGCAAGACAGGAACTTCAGAATGAAACCAGTGTAAGACAGTCATACAATCTCATACTTGAAATTTATGCTCAACTAAGCAACTAACAGTGTTAAATTTCTTCCAAATAGTTGGACATATCTGGCTGCTTCTTTTGTTTGAAAATAATTCACTGAAAGACTCAAAGCTTTGCAAATCTACTTGTCAATAAACATTAATCTGCAAATGGTTCATGGAAGCATCCTGCAGCCAATGGGCAGCTCACAATCTGTTGCTCCTATTGCCTGGTAGCTGTTACCACTATAACTGCTTTCTCATAGAATGACTCCTAAAGAGCTTCAAAAGGCCACCAAATACTTTAATTCAAATACCCATGCAAAGCCACACACCATGTTCGCTGCCCACTAACACCTTTCTGAACACAGATCTGCTCAGCAACTATTGATGGAGACAGGAGAGTTGTTTTTGAAGCATTTGCCTAAGGCCAAACATTTCAAAAGTGACTAATTATTTTGGGTACCACAATTTCAGTGCTTCTCAGACAGACGTCTGCAAAGGACCTGTGTACAGAGTGAAGGAAATCCACAATAACTACGGATCAGGCCCTTTGAGAACATCTCCAGGTGGACAGCCAAGAATTAAGGTGTTCAACATCCTTGGGCATTTTTGAAAATTCTAGTTCACTGTGGGATTTGTTTTCCTAACAGAACTTGAGTGCTTTTCCCTTAGACCTGTTCTCTTGGCTTATAAGATTTTCGTAACATAAGATTTTGGGGTATCATCTTTCAGCTGTAATTAAATTCAGATAATTTGTATCTGTGGTTTTTTTTTTCCTTGGGGATAGAAAATTTACAGGAAAAAGAAAAAAAAGGAGGAGAAAGGGGACTGTGCATATTAAATGACAGGGGGAACTCTCAAATTGCCATAGATATAACATTTACATTTTTCAAGGTCATGTGTCAAATACAAATGAAATAATGAACCTTTGTTACTCTGTGGTATCCCATGCCAGGCAACTTATGCATCAGCATCAATACAATGGCTTTGATGAACTGCACTCCTGTGCCCTGCTGCTCTAACCTGGAAGTTAAAAAGGCAGCAATTAAGTTTTCTAAAACGGAGCAAGAAAACCAGAAAAAATGGGACTATGAGCTGTCAGTATTAATTACAGAATTGTTATTTAATACAAAAGCAAAAGAACTAAACAAGATGTGCAGAAGAAAGGTAAATGGCACAGAACAGGGATGCTAATGAAAAGGTTGAACAGGCTGCAGCTATGAGATTCACATCTGACCCATGAGACTTCAAGAAAACAGCAAGGTGGGAGTGTGGGGGGAAAAGGTAGAGGTGAAGGAACTGTTATTTACACTCCTACAATGGAGTGCACAGAAAAACATGCATCAATGCTATTCTTTCAGAACACACAGGACTGCATGAAAAAACTCTACCCAACTTGATTTATTTTATCTTAAACTATGTCACTGGAGTGAAATTACACAGTGCCTTCCAGAAAGGCAACTTATAGTTAACTATATACTGCAAAGGAGGCTGTATATTATAATCCAATTTAGGACATGTTTTATTGTATCATTAGAGAACAATTTTCACTTGGTACAGCACAAAATGTCTTAATGGATTTAAAACACATGCCTCTTTTCCTTTTCTCTTCTCCTCTCTCAGCACAGCATAAAACGAAGCTACGGGTAATATTTCTGTTCCGTGTGCCTTCCTGGGAAGTGTATGTTACTGAAAACATAATGGGTGACTCTAGAGTTGTATGTGTTACAGACATATTTTGAAACCAGTCATTTCAGGAAATGATTAAAATCTTCAACCATTTCACAAAATGGCTGTTTCATTCAGTCATTCCGTGAAAGAAGAGAAAGTTTCACGCCTTTAATGAAGTTAGTGAAACTAGTAGGGAGGCACCATATAAAATGCCTCATACCTTGTTACTTGAATTAACATAAAAAGGCAACACATGAGATGACTTTTATAATTCATGTACTTCTTAAGCCATACGGACTTCCACATTTATTTCTGAAATCCTCCAGTCATATACACCACCTGCCAGAGCTGAACTTGTCTTCGTAACTGAGGTAACTGCAACATCAGTATTATACTTGTTTTGCTTTCCCGTGTTTTCATCCATCCGAAGACTGTGCTTTACCGAGAGCCCTGCCTGCAAAGCCCGCCCTGCCCAGGCTTCCTCCTGCTGGCCCGGGTGGCTGTGCCGATGAGGGCAGAGGGCAGCACGCGGTTCAGGATTTTGCAGGGGGTGGTTGGGATGGTGCCCTAGAAGTGAAGGGCCAGTTAGCTCAAGGGTATCGGTGGGTGGAGAATTTGGTGGGTCTGGATGAATCCTTTCTGACAGGGCTTGAGATACAGGAACAGGTCTAACCTTTAGTTAAGCAGTAGTTCCAGTTTGGCTGCCTACCACTGTGTCAGATATGGCGGGCAGTGTGTCTTCTGGATATGTTGATGCAGCAGAATCACTAGAAAGAGCGCTGAACACTGAAAGCAGATTGTGCTGACTGTGGAGCTGGTTGATGATCCCTGGTGGTAGAGATGTTGAGCTAAGGCCATATTTCGGACTGGTACCGAACCGAGCTGCATACAGTGTGCAGTTTAGTCCAGATTGACGGCTGGTGCTTTTGAGAACTGGACAAAGTCAGTCCCCAGAGTCCAGTCCCATGAGTTATTGTCTGCCATCCATGCTAAGAGCGTTTGCTTAATATCCCCTTTGGGAGAGCTTTGGATTTATGGATATCTTGCTTTTCCATGCACCAAACTAAGCGGAGGCCACAGAAGCTTCAGTTCTTGGATGACTTCTGCAGCAAATTCTGTTTCTTCATCACTCTGCAACAAAACAGGGGTACCAAGTAGGAGAAAATATTGAAAAGCTGAAAGGCCACTTCTGGTGCTCCCTCTGAGGTAAAGGCTTAGAGAACACAAAATTTAGTGAGGTGGTCTTAGTACACCATTATCCCCTTGAAATTGCCTTGAGACCAAGCTATCATGCCAACAAGGTCAGCTTGCCCTCGTGATGAGTATTCATTGCTTATGGTCAGTTTTACACTGGCACCATTAGTCAAGGACCTCTTTCTCTTCTTCTGGCACCCAAAACAGAAAGATTTGAAGAGCCCAACAGCCTATCTTGTGATGTTTCCATATTTAGATGTTAAATGCTTTATAACATGAACGTGTAGAAACACATGCTTTTCTGATAACGTCATACCTGCCTTCAATGCTCACATGGTATATGGGAGACACTTCTTTAGTCCAATGTTTCTTGATTAACTTCTCATTGTCACCACACCATAGAATTTCACACCTATGAGCAGTGGAGGAAATACACAAGAACTAACTGGCAATTCCATAACCAAAGAAGAGACAAATGATGATGAGAGCAGAAAGAAAGAAATAGACTATTCTTTAAAACTTACTCTGCAAGCAGGTAGTATTCAAGTCTTGACTTTGATTTGGGATCTTGGCTTGCCTTTTTGACCTTAGTAATAGTTGCACAGTATTCTTCCCTTGGTATCATGCACTTTGGGCACTTATCATACTTTTTGTAAAGTTCTTTTCTGAAGCTACTTTCAAAATCCAGAGCCATCTCCAGCAGTCACTGCAGAACAAGCAAAGGATCCTCATCCAATAACCCCTCTTTTCACAATATGCCTGTTACTGAGTGAAACAAACAGTCAAATAGTCTAGCAGAATATCCAGCACATCAGTCATTTCATAGAACGTGTGAAACTTTTAGTCGTTTTACCAAATGAGTGAGTGAAGGAGTCATTTTGCAAAACGACTGAAAATTTCAGTCATTTCAGCAAATGACTGGTTTCATGATACAACTAACATATCATGCTCTAAAGGAAAGGCTTAGGCTGAAAGTGCGAAGCAGATCATGTTCTTCAAACCCCCTCTTGTGGCTGCGGGGAATAACGCCATAAAATACCGCATTTTACTCTAATCTTTTGTTTAAAGACTGCAGTGATTGTTCAGGAAGGAAGGAGATGTGGGAGCCCTTGTTTTGCAGCAGAGTACATCCTGATGCTTCATATTCTTCCTTGAAAATCTCTGGAAAAGTAGTTAAATATTTTTCTTAAGTTCTTAAGAAATAGTACATAGGGATTGAGCTGGATGCCTCTGCGGAGATCCAGGACAAAGCAGTTGTCAAAAAGATTCTGTAGGGATGGATCCACTGGCTATTTTATGCCAGCTGTGACTATTTAGTATAACTCTATATGTCTTATATCTAAGTAGAACCTTCAGATTGTTTTCTGAAGACCATTTTAAAGCTTCATAGCTTTCAGGTAGAGCTGAAAAAAAATGAATGTGTCCAGAGACTACTTTCTTAGCAGACAGTTAGCAATGAAGAAGCTTTCACAAATGCTGATGAGCAGCTATTCAAATTCAAGCAGCTTTGGACAAAAGCTGCCTATAAGGCAAAACTTCTTGTTTTCCTATGTGGAAACCAAATAATTGATCCTCTGGTAAAGTTTGAATGTGACTGAAACAATGAGCTGACATTGTAACACATGTCCCATTGTAAGGGGAGACCAGGATAAGGAGAGAGGTGATTGTGGTTTACTGTGAAAATTGTTGCTTAATTCCAAAGTGCTTTAAAAATAGTGATGCAAATTATGGCAGAAATTTTGGTCAGTGCCATATATCTCTGGTGCTGCCTTCCTGTGGAAGGAAATCAGCACCTTGGCTTCGGGAAACTGGATGTTGAGGAATGGTACCACACCTCAAGTCCTTGTCAAAAGGATAATGCCAGAAGGAGAGTTAAATCCATCAGAACAGATCATGACTTGGTTTGGAACCTACTCAGAACATGATCAGCACAGGCATCCTCTGTAGGACTTCAGCACAAAAGCCTCTGGACACCATTCAGGTCTGTGATACCTCATTTTGCCAGCATTCTCCTCTTCCCAAATCCCACGTACTTCCTCTTTCTTCCACTATTGTTTCAGGGAATCCTTTCAAATAATTTTTTTGTCTAGTTTAAGTGAAATATTTTCCTTCAGTGTAACTATGGCTACTAGTTTCTGGTTTTTTTTTTTTTTTTTTTTTTTTTTTTTTTTTTTTTTTTTTTTTACAGTGATATTGAAAGTCAGTGGACATATAGCTTCTAAAACAGTAGCCTGAGGGAACCTGGTAGAAGTCCAGTTTATTGTACATTATATTCTGGCACACTGAAAGATGACACAGATCAACTACAAAAGTACTTCATACCAAAACTTACAGGAACTGTGTCTGATCAAATGCCAAAGAAAATGATTGAACTGTGTAATTTAATAAAGGTTGACATTAGTCTGAAACACCATAAGTAGGGAATAATTTAAAAATATAATCTGGAAAAACATTACTTTATCAACAGAAAAGAAAAAAACACAATTGGTTGTGCTTTCCTTGATTTTTTTTTTCCCCGTGTATAAGGTGTCCAAAATACTGACCATTATTAAGTTCAATATATTTCAGTTAATGCATAAAGGAAATAGCTCACTGAGTTTGTGCAGCATAAGTTTGTAAAAACTAAACTGAAATACATTTTCACATGAAAAATTAGAGAGACTTTTGAGGGAAACATTGAAATATTTCATTTTGGAAATGCAACAGTAAAATCAGCTAGATAACCTTATTTTTCCCCAACCAAAACTGTCATACCGACAAAAATCACAGCATGAATATTGTCCATACATTTTTTGACAACAGATATTTCAGCAGTGTGGTTTTGCCTGTATCTCTATATATTTAGGGAGCTCAGGGTTGGGTTCATGGCTCTGCCACGGTTTTCATGAGTGCTTTAGGTCAAGGCGAGGACTTGTAACAGTGACTCTGAATCTGCTTGAGTGTGTCTCAGTTTGAAACTGGTGAAATTCCACTGCGCTCCATTTCAGTACATCCTGATGTGCCTCAGCTCCCTAAAAATATCTTCCTGGAAGGGAAAATTTATTAGTTCTTGTGAAGCACCCTCATGCTGTGACAACAGGGACCACACACGAGGACAACAAGGGCAAATCAGGACTGGCCCAAAGCTCCTCAGCAGGGCAGGACGAATTGAATTTTTCATTCTTCAGTTTACACCATCCCCATAGGTAGTAGCGACACAGCTTCTCCACGTAGCATCCTTCCTAAATGATCTAGGGCACATGTTGGCCCAGGAAAGGACTGGGCAACCTTCCTGGGCAACAGTGGCAGGCGGAGGGGTGGCCTGCCACATCCCCACATACTTGGGGGACAGAAGCCCCTGCCCTGGCCTGATCCCCACAGCCCCCTGCAGTCCCTGCATTCCTCTATGGCTGCAGGAGGTTTTGGCCTCACAGCAGGTTGTGTGGGTCCTTGAAACATTGACATATCCCTTGCCTTGCCTTGAGTGGTGGCATATGTTTCAGGGCTTTACAACAACGGGACACAAACTTTCATGGAACCTGCTATAGGCCTGAATAAAACATCACACAGCATTAAGCTTTTCCATCCCAACAGTTTTAGTTAAGCCAACCAGTTCATACTACACATTTATCAACATTAAAACCAGCATTATTTGCTGAAGTGAATGTAGACATGCAGAGAAGTTAGGTATTAGTAATTACTCTTAAAGTGTACTATACGTATACAGCTACTCTATTGATTTCCAATGTTTAATATTCCACAGTGACCAGCACAGAGCTAGCTACACTAATGAAAATACAAGTATATTATTCTCAGTCCCTTAGCCAACGTTTGAGACATTTATTTTTATTTACCTAATACTGAAGAAAAGCTCTATCTCCAATAAATTTATCTGAGTGAGAAGTTACTTTGAAAGACCACAATACTTAGCAGACATAGAATGCAAAAAGCAATCTCTTTTTAAATATTACTTGTCTACTTTATTCAAGCGTTACTTTTAAAATATGTTTTAAGCATTTTGCAGCAGTGTTATGTATTTAAGTTTGCACTATCAGCCTGCAGCCTGGTCAGTCTCATTTGCAGTTGTGCCGTGCTGAGACAAGACGTTGTGATCACCTTTCCGCAACAGAAGTGTGATAGGTTGGCATTTCTTTCCTTTTTCTTTCGCTCACTCCATGAATATGTTTCTACTAAGTTAAATTCGTTTTCTTTCTCAAAGGTGCATAACCAGTGGAATTCTAAACCACTTGACCTTTCAGCTGTCTATATTTCTGGAAATAGTTTGCTAGGGAAGGGAGCATTGTGTATTGCTTCTAGCTATACATTCCTCAGATCTCCCCTGTTCTCCTGTTTTCAAGGTTTATTATTATAGGATAGGACTTCAAGAAGTCAGATTTTTAAAGAGCACTTAATTTGGGTTGGTCTCACAGATACTGACTTTTCCTGGGAATTCCACTGTTGACTTCCGCATAAGCAGCTTCTAGTGAAGGTTGAGTACATTTGAAACTCCTCCTTCAACTCAGATGTTTTTCAAGTGGTGTCTGTGCCCAGAAGGAGCCAAGCTGTGGGTTCAAGACCTGTAACAACTGTTTGCTTGATCAGACTCCAGCACTGGTAGTAATTAGATAACTGACAACAAAAACTGCGATATGGAATAGACTTTGGGAAGTAGGAAAACACAGTTTTGGTATGTTTAAATACAAATGTGAATGTGAAAAACCATTCTAAGGCAAATTGTCAATTCACTAGAAGATACAGTCAGTACCTGGTTTTCTTAACCTTTCCATAGCAATTGACAACAGCCAGCTGAGAGTTTTTTCATCAGAACAGATTTAGTCAGTTAAGATTTCCCAACTCCAGATCCTCTAAAAAGCATATCAAACTGGCATTATTTGTCTATCACATCCACTTACCAGGTAAGAAGATCTTGGCATTTTTTCTATAGCAGCTTACAAAAGCATTCAGTCTAGTCATCATATCTATTTCTTCTCTTTTAAGTTTCGCTTCTGTCACTTCCATGGCTTTAAGTTGTGACACTTTAAGACCCACACTTCCTCAGAAAATAATGCTTCAAGGTGCAAAGCGCTTCTTGAAGATCAGTTCTGTTGCAAGCTCTGATGTTATTCCCAGTTGTACCACCCTTCTGTCCTGCCTGCTGCACCTTCAGTGGTAGGCAATGCAGATTTGCAAAACATTAGGAAACTAATCATCATGAACTGGATTTATCTGTCCATCTGAAAAATACTGAAGAGGTATTTGCTTAGCAAGAAGTAATCTTTCTCAACAGAGAACAGTTAAAGATGTCTTAAAAGGATCTATTTTAAAACCTTAGTATGTTTAAAATTCCTATTAAAATTAATGAGAATTACTTTGTTCTTACCGTTGACAATTCAGGAATCCAATGCTTTTGAGTGTGAAAACAATTGAGTCTCAAGTAACAAGTGACCTCTGGTGCAAAAGGAAGACTGGAAAATTAACAGTCTTAGTCTTCTTTTCTGGCAAAGAGCAGGTGCTACCAGATGGGGATCAGTTAAAGCAATGTGAAAAAGCTGATAATTTGGCTTCCTGGCTAAATTTGAAATGGAAAAATTAGTTGTTTTGGATGATGCCAAAATGGTCAAGTTTTTCTTGGGAAATGGAAAACTATTGAAAAAGGTGAAAAACTTTTCAATTTTTTTTTTTTTTTTAATTTATCTCTATGTGTTTTGGTCAAATGAATTCAACAAGCTTATCACAAACTTACAAATGGTTTCAGCTGACCTGCACTTACATTTGCAGTGAACAAATCACTCGAGCAAAAGAATTCATCACCTCTGGGAACAATGCACACCTTTTTTTCCACGTGGCTTTCCTGAACACTAGTAAGCCATTAACCATATTTGCTGCTTCCTGCATTCAATTACCAAACACAGTGTGCTTGCCAGACCAGATTTTCCACATGAAAGTATTCAACATACATATATTTTTTGCAATTCTTATCCTGTTCCAACAATTAGTTTTGCTTTTATCTAAACAAGGAGTGGGTCCATGATCAAGCATGAGAAACTTTCTACATGCTAAATGCAAAGAGCTTGAAGGACCCAAGATCTTCATTTATCTTAGATGGGAAGAGGCATTGTCTAGTTTGGGTATCCAAATTATAGCACTCAGAATGATTCTCAAGAGTGCTGAAGTGCAGTTTCTTTCTCTATTTTTAATTTGAAAACATTACCCATATTGTATAATTGTACTCTTTTTTTTTTCCAGAGCTACTATTTCAACAGCAGATGCACTCCAGCAATGACAGATACTTTAAAAAACAATAGGAAAGGTACTTTAATTAATTAATGCACTGTTAGAAGCAGTTTTGGATGCAGAATCTATGGGGGAAGATTATGAATATTTTGTCTGAATGGTTCTTCTGTTTCCCAACAATTCTGTAAATATTTTAATAGTGTAGCAAAAATGATGCATCCCTGATGAAAAGTTAAGAGACAGGCAAAGGAAAAAAAAGTGATTTCAACCTTTGTACTATTTCCCCACCAAAATAGGAGATGTAGCCTGGGGCCAGGCAACTTCAACCTTGTTAACTGAGCCACGAGCATCCTCCTAGGAATGACTAGAATTCATTGCAGGCTCACCAGAGTCCTGTAATGGATTCAGCATTAGGCTTCAAATGCAAGAGTTGAACTCGCATGGGCCTGCAAAAGGCCTGAGTTGCAAAATAGACAAGAACAAAAGCTCTGGGTGCAAACTCCACCGCCCCCCCCGCCCTCGCTTCAGAAACCATTTTCTGCTGGTTGGTTTTTTTTTTCCTTTTTGCAAGAAAACCACCTTTTCCAGGATACATTGGCTTCCTGATTCTATTTAAATGTGAGAGATGATTTGGAGTGAGGGGTAGACATATGACAAGGTTGAAAATATAGCCGGGAAATAGTGATCACACATTACTGCTCTGGTATTTTGGTTTGGGGTTGTTGTTTGTTTTGTGGGTTTGTTGTTGTTGTTAGGTTTTTTTAAAAGCTTTCCATTCCTGTTTCCTTTTTTCCCAAAAAAGGTTTCCATTTTGCTTTGCTGAAATCC
This sequence comes from Aquila chrysaetos chrysaetos, assembly GCF_900496995.4. Taxonomy (NCBI): domain Eukaryota; kingdom Metazoa; phylum Chordata; class Aves; order Accipitriformes; family Accipitridae; genus Aquila; species Aquila chrysaetos. The sequence goes on from NC_044007.1 coordinate 39,706,210, forward strand.
AGGGAGGAGGACCTCTGTGTATCTTTTTAGGATATCTGAGCTTTCTGGATGGCAACAGAATATTCCCTATTAACCTGCAGTGTGTCAATGGCAAAAAGCCTTATTGTAGCTCTCCTGTTTTAATTTTCAATCTGCTCTTGCTGGAAGGGATTATCTGCTTAGTCTCTGCTGGGTAGGATGGGACCTTGGGAGTTCCCATATTACTTCTTGTCCTGCAGGTTCCTGGTGTTCTCCTCCCTGACATTTTGCCAGGTCCTGCTGAGAGGGTCGCAGAACCCTCCCCTAAATCCCATTTTTCTCCTGGTATGACACAGCACTAAATTATCCCATTTACACAGATCTCTTCTCCGGGACCATTCAGGGACTGCCCTCCTCTCAGTCTGGCACTATCTGCAGCATTTGCTTTTCCTTCTTTTCTTAAACAATTGTAAGAAACTACAGACAAACAGGGAGTTTTCTTTGGGAAGCAAGTTACTAAACATGAATGCTGTAAATATGGGACTCCTAAATCCCTCCTCCTTTCTTTACCTCCCGCTTCCCCCATATTTAATAGCACGTCAGAGGCTGCCGGTCAGCTCTGTTTCAAGGTTATTTGGAAGGTCTTCACTTTCCCTGGTGTCAGCAACCAGCCATGAATCACAGCATTCAGTTAAGTAAGGGCTGCCTGCTCGTTAAATCATTACAGAATACTCCTTTCAGACTCACCCAAAACACCACCACAAAGTCTAATACTAAATCCCAGTGATAAGCAATAGTTGAAATTAAACAACGTGGATGTCAAAATCTGTTGGATCTGTACAAAGGCAAAACCACTGCACTTTGAGAGACACTGGAACAGTAATACCAGGGGAAATCAGTGTGTAAGCTGTCTGACCTCTTCCCCCCCCCCCCCCCGCCCCCATTCCTCCCTTACTCTCTCTCTCCTCCATCCCCAAAGGAAGTTAAAGATGTTTTTATAATGTGGACGACAGAGACGGCTGATCTGCATAATGAAGCTGAAAACAGCCTGCTTGTGTTGAAGCTCCTCCTCTGCATGTTACATGCCAGCAGAGATTTGCTGTGAAACAGAAGGAGAGCTGCAATGCAGCATTTTCCTCTGGAACTTTGCAGCTGTATTACAGTTCCAAGCACACCACGAAAAGACTTTTGTTTACAGTATTTAAATTCAATTTGAATGGTAGCTGTTAAAAGTAGGCAGATGAATCACTGCATGTCCACTAATACTTCAATGCTCACCCACCCTAAGGCTATTATGCTTAACTGAATTACTTCATGTTCTCTTACAATTAATTTTCCTATTGTTTTATAATACTGCCTGCCTCTAATAATTAGTGGTCCTTAATACTCAGCTAGAAATAAGATGCCTGGGTGAAAAAGCAGAGTCATAATGGAGCTCAAAATATTGAAGAACAAGATCACTAAGTAGGGATGGTAAGGGCAGTAACCTCACAAGGGAGAGAAACTTCACAGAAAACTTCATATTGAAGTCAACTCTTATTTTCTTCAAGCACAGCACTGTTATTTCCTCATAATGTTCACAATTCTTCTGCTTCCTAAACTGTGCAATGTCATTAGAAGGTCAGTTGGGATGGCAATATCTTTCCTCCAGAAGTCAAAGCTAGCAAACATTTGGTAACTCCCATCCCAGCCAGTGAAGTAACTGCCTTTTCTCCTTCAAGTCCATATTGCTTTAACATTATCCGAGTTCAGCAAGGCAGGATGTTACGAGGTCATTTCCAATATGCTATCCTGCATCCCAAGCCCCAAAGCACTGTTCCAATTTACTCCAAAAGTTAATGTCTTGGTCCAGCTTCTCCCCCTCCTATCCCCTCCACAAAGGTATTAGTTTAATGCCCCAAGATTTCCATTAGAGGTTCAAAACATACTGCAGTTGCAAATGAGAAGAATAACAGTGCCCTTAGATTAGTTCCCCATGGAAATAGTCACCAAACCAGTCAGCATAATTATCAGACTCTGGTGAAGAAAAATCCTACGTGAAAAAATATATCAGTGACAATGATAAAATTCAGCTGATGAAAAACTCTGACAGAGCTCTGGGGGAAAAGTATCCCAATACTCTCTCGCTTTTGACATGACATGAAGATAATTCGTATAGAAGAACCATATTTGCACAAGGTTAGTAATAAGAAATCTCAAATTGGATTGCTGCTCTGTTTTTAAAAAACAACTTCCTACATGCTGGATTTAACCACTGATTTCAATAAAGCCAGGATTTAACTCTCATTGACTGTGATGCAGCCATTTCTCCCTAAGCCTGAAAAATCCTTAACTTCCCACACATGTGCACGCAAACAGAACAAAAGAGCAGCAACTACATATCCACACGTCTCCTATAACATCTTATATCAATTGCACCTTACAGAATGATGGCTGCAAGCGTGCTTTGCACCAAGCTTTCTCTGTACGTTTGAAGCTATAGCGCACGGCATTAAAGCAATTGCAAACAGCTATGACTGTCACAAATGATAGAAACATCTCTCCCCTTCATCTTTCTCCTGCCATTTCACCAGAGAAGGCAGTTTTATGATGGGTCCTTATTTGAATGATCATCCTCTGATTTTCTGCATCTTCTGTTGCGATTGACTGAAGACTGATCAGTTATCATGTACCCACTGTGAATGTTAAACTATGTCATGCCAGAAATGGGGATAGATTTCTCTGTTAGCTGTGTACATACAGCCCAAAATAGCAGCCCCCTTTCCCATGAAGTACCTACACATTGCTGTATTGCAAATATTAAATAGCAGTGAGTTATTTATTGCCCAGTCAAGTCCTCTCACTCCTGAACATGACAAACTCTATTGCTTTGCCTGAACTGACCTCCGATGGAACACAATTAATCACTCCATTTCCACAAAGACTGTACAGATGTCCAGAACATGGGATCTTCCTAGATATTTTATTCTTTTACTGAGTAGAGTGCTGAACTGCGTAATCCCTAAATTGCTGACTGCTGAGCAGGTTTAGCAGGGGAAGGATCACTCTTTATGTTCCTATACACTTCCCTAAGCATCTGCTCTCACCCACTGCTAGAGACAGAATATTAGGCTAGAAAGACCTGTAGCCCAACCTCCGTCTTGTGATTATAATCACGGTTTAAATTCACAGTACAGTTCTCATATCAGAATTTGCAGCTAATTTATGCTGGCCCATCCTGGGAAGAGAAGGTATTGCAAGTCCCCTTCTCCCCCAACAGACCCTTCCACCCTTTGGCCCCGCACTCCCACCACCAGCATCGGGGTAGGGCCTGCTGGTGGGGGCACACATCAGCCCCGCTCCCGGCAGCAGCCCTCTGCCCCAGTAAGCACAGGTCACTCCTTTGCAAAGTGCAAACCCCTGTTTTCTGCAGCAGCAGCACGGACCCTAGAGCTTCTCGCTGTGCCATGGAGATGATGTTCCTCTTTCCCTGTAGCAACAGAGCTCACATGAGCCCTAGAAACTTCCTTCAGACCCTCAGATCACATTGCAGTTAGGGTCAGGGGACACAGCAAGTTTCAGATGTATGGCAAAATACTCTGGACTTGGGGGTAGCCACTTGGACCCACCTGAATTAATAGAGCCACTGCTCAAAATGCTGAGAGATTGATTCTCACAAGACTGCTTGTTAAATGAAACTATTCCACAAATGTTTTCTGCAACTGTAATTCAGCCAATTGATTGTTTATAATCTTTGCCTGTGACTGCTGCTTTCAGTACAGGGAGAATTCTTTTCCTGTACTCATTTGCATCTGAGTGTCAGCCTTGCAAACAAGGGTATATTGGTTATTAGAACATTCACAGGAAAATGTTAGAGGGACAAATCCATACTTCCCAATTACATGAAAAACATATCCTTGAAATCACCTGTGACCACTGATTTTATCCAAACAACTGTTTAAACCCAGCCTTGAACCTTGGCAACTACAGAGATATGCAGGGTGTAGTAGCTGGGAAACTTTACCACCTGGAGATAACCATAATGCCAGTGATGCGTTATCATTAATGGAAAATGAAAATTCACATACAAAAAAATCCTTACGTTTCACTGCTTTGGAACCATTTAATATGTTCTGCTTTGCCAGCAGCATAGCTGCCTGGATACAAGACTCAACGCATGCATCGGTGAACTCTGACCTCACGGCATACTATGGTCATAAGCTACAGTGTCAGGCTTTTGTTACAGAGGCCTTCCATAGTCAGCTCCACCGACAGAGAAGGACCCCAGTGGCAGCAAACCATTGGAGAAACTTTATTCTCCACCTGTCTCACCAACCTCGAACCTGCAAAGTATGCAGGCTAGTGAAGAATGCCAGAAAAGCAAGGACATGTGCAACCAAAGTGCTGGACAGCTTAATTAACATGGTCTCAAGATCAAAAAAACCCACAAACCCAATAATTATTCCATGCTCAAAAGCTACTTCATCTTTATTCTTTTATGTAGTTGCAATTAAGCTGCAGATTACTATTTAACTTCCTTAAATGGGACAGTATTTCCCAGAAAATGGATGTCCTCCTGGATCCCTGAACTCCTGTCTGAGATGTAAGTCAGTGTTAATAAAACAGTATTAAATTATCCTGCAGTAGTAATTACTCAGCCTCAGACCTAAGCTGTAAAAGGCAATAAGGGAAGATTCCCCCCACCACCCAGATATTAGTCTCTACTTCTAATATCTGCACTGCTGATTGGATTTAGGTTTTGGTTGGCTTGTTACTACTCTTAATTTGGTCAACTAGAGTTTGATCAAGAATAAGAAGGATGGAGAATGCAAGGGGAGAACAGCATGTCCTGATCAAGCAAGAAGCAAATTCAGAAGGTCTTTATTCTATTCACAGAAAGTTCTGCCAATGAAAATACATAAAACCAAAATTCAATAAAGTCAATATAATCTAATATACAGGTACTAAGACTAGCTGTATAATTTAAGGAAGTGGCTTTCTCTGATTAAGTGGTCAACTACCTGGAAAAATACTGACATTGTCAGTAAAACTCTTTGACATGGGATAAGAGAAAGATGCCCATCTTTCTGAAATGTAAATAAATAACAATAACTAAACACAGGCAAATATTGCATAATGGAAAGACAGCGTTAATGGAACTGGATGCTTTGACAGGACAATGATACTCTTCTGACAACCCGAGTTTCTTTGTTTCCATGTGAATTTCTAATGCTCAGTTAAACCAAAGAAGACGCCACTGAAAAAGCCTTGTGACTGCCTTAAAATTGTATGTTTCATTAATCTGTGTTAGGGCACAGATGTGCCAGACCTTTAATTCTTCACTTGGAAGGAATAAAGATATACCTTATGCAGTGCTGCTCCATCACTTAGCCAGGAACAGCCAGTTCTACAGTGCAGCACAGGCCAAATAATAATAAAAATTCACGCTTCTAATCCTTCAACAGTCACAAATTTCAGGATGTAAAAATAACACACTTGAGATGCATTAAATGCTCATTAAAATTAATGAGAATGATGTGATTCTTACAAAAAGTACAGCATTGTCTAGTGAAGGAACTGTTTAGTCTCACAAGTGAACTGAGAGTGTTAAGAAGTCTGGTGGTACCAGATAAAATACATGACAAAGCTGTATAGAAAAATTCACGTGGCCACCTGGAAAAAGAAAATCACATTTCTGTCAGCTCTATTTTATCACAGATTTTGTTACTGTTTCCACATATATTGAGAGCAGTTTTCACAAACCCAGGGCTTTATGATTTTTTTTTTCTCCTTTTCTCTTGCATGCAGCACAATCTCTCCTCTGTGTTTCATGGCCTAGTTTTACCTCTCTGCCCTTGGAAGTCGGTATTCATTACCAGGCAAAATAATGACAAAGAGTAACAAAAGTAGCACATTACAGTTCTCATGTTGGATGTAGATACTGATAACTTTCACTCTGTTCAAATTCTGAATAGTATTTAAAGCCCCCAGATCTAAGACCTCATAAAGAATAGCACAAGTAAATGAATATTTCAAGGGAAAAGTTTAAGATCAAACATGGGGTTCCCAGGGCTGTGGGCAGCATCTAAAAGGCATAAAGGAGAGTTGACTTAATATTAAAAATGTTGACTATAACCAGAGATCTTTAGAAATCCTCTGCAGAATTAATTTTAACTCGTGGTTTTGGCAAAAGTGAGCACGTTGTAAGCATGCTGGAGCTCTCCAGAGTCATTCAGACATCCAGTTCTTCGCTTACAGCCCTGCTGCAGTTTGGAAAACTACTGCACTAAAACAGGAGGGAAGAGAGTGGAGCTTGGGGTAAAGAGGAGGAGATGGGGTCTGTCCCTGTTGGTAGCAGCAAGGTGCTGTGGGTACGTCAGGTCCCCCCTCTGCTGCCTGTCCCACCATTTGTCTCGTCTCTCCAGCCTGGGTGTTCACAGGGGCAAGGACCCTCTCTCACAATCAGTTTATAGATTGATTAGTTCAAATGGTGCCACCTCAGACGAAGCCTCAAGGTACTAATTAATACAAAAAGTAATAAATGGACAAAAGCTAATTCCATTCAAGTTAATCAGGGCTTAACAGGACAAAGATTTACCACAAAGAGTTGTCTTCTAATAAATATAAACCATGCCAGTATGAAAGAGAGTCTGGCTGTTTACTGTAATTCCTTAACGGCAATAAAGCAATATTAAAAGACTCAAGCCCTGTTAATTTATGATGCAGTGAGAACATTAACAATGTTTATAAAAGATGTAAAAGAACAGTAATTAATGTGAAAAAAAAAATAGAAATATAAAAGAAATGCATTTTCTGTAGAAAGGATTGAAATGTTTTAAGCATTGCAGTGACATAGCCTGTATGTTTTACCTAAGGCGGGTCTGCAGTAATTGCAAAACCTCAGGCCAAACTGCAGCCAGATTAATCCTTTCTCTCCTTTGAGTCACTAAAGTGTCACTAGAGATTTACGTCCTAAGGTGATGCCTTGGGATGGTCCCACCATATAGTTGGTGTCAAGTTACCTGATAGTCCAGCAAGAAACGACTGTCAATAATCAGATTCCCAAAACAGAGGCATAAGATTGAATTGATTGAGCACAAAAGAGCTTCAGTAACAACCATTCAAAACATCAGAAAGCCTGAGGAAAGAGAAGAGAAGAGAAGAGAAAAGAAAAGAAGAGAAAAGAAGAGAAAAGAAAAGAAAAGAAAAGAAAAGAAAAGAAAAGAAAAGAAAAGAGAAAAGAAAGAAAAGAACCAGCAGCAGCAAGTAAGGTTTGTTCAAAGCCAAATGGAAAATTACTAGATTCAGCAGTTGTCTTACTAGGATATTAGATTTGATATTAAATTTCAAAAGCTGTATTACCATTCACGTCCTGATAACAGTGTAATGAAAAAAATTAGGAAAAAATCCAAATGTAAATAAAATAATACTTTATGATTAAATTCCATATGGGAAAAAAGAATGATATACAGTGCTTATTTTCAATCTTCCTGACATTTCAGTTCCCACTCTCTAGTATTCAGTTATCTTAAGGAAAGTCAAAAAGTTAGCTACTTTAAAACACTAAAGTAAAATATACTAGCCAAATTCTGTGTAGGAAAACAGGTCACAGAATGCAATCCCGGCCCACTAAATCTCCTTAATGCAGACACATTCCTTTTCCACTTTGAATCAATACCAAGATTTTCAGGAGATATGCAATGTTCTGCTCCTAAATAAATGTCCTTGTGTCGGTAATGCTGAGCTCCTATTGTTTCAAGAAAGTCATGAAAGATATAAAAGATATGACTTTGGAGGACCAGGGCCAAACTGCCTATATGGATATAAAACGTGAAATCACATTATATACATAATGAAGACAGATGCATACAACTAAAAAACCTGAAAGAAAAGAAGAAAAATCAATTATTTTCTCTGATCCCTGCAGTTTTAGTATAGAAATTCCTATCTTCCCAGAAGAATGCAAATGACAGTGCTTTTTTACCTTGACAGCTTTCCTTAAAATACTTTGTTTCAGATTCTAAGGATGGAGGAGAGAAAGGATTGTGTTACGCTTTGTTTTGATTGTTTCCTATTTCTTGACAATTCATTTTTAAATGAGGAGTTTGTGACTACAGGAATGAAATCAAAATCATCATTGGGACATTATTTTTCCTTTTTCAGAATTACATAGGGGTTTAAAACTAATGCTTTAAAATACAGGTTATCACCACACAGTAACAAAAAACGTTCATTTTTTTTCAAGGAGTCTATATACTCCTGTGTACAACATTCATAGTCACACACGGATGTAAGCATCACCATGGATAACAGTTGCATTGCCTAGAAGCTGGAGCCACAGCTCTAGGACTGGGATTGACCAAACTCAGCATGCAGAGCAGAGGAACACCTGAACAGGCAATAGAAAATGCTGCGGGGCAGGGAAGGGCTAAATCCTGTCTCCTTCCCACCTGGAATCTCTCCTGCAGCCCGGACATACACCCTTAGGGGACGGGTGGATGCCCAGCCCACAGCTCCTGTCTGCAGGTCTTGCACCTGGTGGAAGAGGCTCTCTGATGTGAACGTGCCCTGAGAAACCATCCCCAGAAAGGTGACCAGCACCTGAGGCCCCAGGCTGACAAGTCAGGCTGCCTCTCGCCTGTTCTTGTGTGGAGAAGCTTTCATCTGTCAGTCCCATAATTTTGGCTTCCTTGACTGTACAGTGGCCTGCTGTCGATAAAAACAGTGGAGAAAAATCCCAGCCTAGACCAGACAATATTTCAGTTTAAGATATTTCCTTGGAAAGAGTCTCCCTTAAGCCATGGAGAAACTCGTACATGTGCCTCCTACTTCAACCAGGAGGCTACTGTATATGCCTTAGCACACAGCTAAGGCAATCCCGACTTTAGTAATCAACGGGCTATTAGGAAAGACTCACAACTACTTTGCATATGCTTTTCCTTGAGTTATCTGAATTGCTGACTTAAGTATATGGCAACAAAGATGCTCTTGAAGAAGTGGGTTCTGATACTTCAGCTGTATTAACACAGCACATGCAGTGGGTGACATTATTCTTAAAAGGCCATAAAGGATTCAACCACTTAAAGAAATTAAGTGACATAGCCTGGCTCTTGTTCAATATGAGGAGCCTATGGCCTTGCATTTTGTATCTGTCCTGCTTAAATAATGGAGAAGGTCAGCAATGTTGGTCTAGGTTCAGTAAAGAAATTAATGTTTGCCTTTTTGGTGCCAATAGAAAAAGAAGTACAGGAAAACCACCTCTGGTTCTAACATCTTATTACGACCTCAAATAAAATGAAAGGAAAGGCAATGAACATACCCTAAGTGTTTATATGGCACGTAGACTTTATTTCTGACTTCATGGAGCCTTTAATATGCAGTGGTTGATCTGTTGATAAAAAATGCCTACGTTGTGAGTTTCACTACACTATGAACAAGTTAGTAATACTATGTAAATTCACTCTTTGCCAATTATTTCTCAGTCACTGACTGAGAATGTGCATCTTTTACCACATGGTCCATGTAGAGTGACTTAGTGAAAGAGGTAGTAACAGCTCACAGACAGGTATTAACCACACAGGAGCTCACCTACGGGGAGACCATGCACTATCTGACCTCTTAGTAACTTGCTTTCTGACCATGATTTAAAAACTGAGTATTGGAGAGAAAGTACCTCTCTGCAGCATTTCCTGGCCATACTATTAAATAGAGGAAAGGCAATAACCATTCAGGATGTATATGCCTCTTCCTATTTTCTCCAAATTGCTTACCATAGAAGTTAAGCACAAGACCTGTGTCACAGCAGCAGATGAATGTGAAGGCAAGAAATGCACAATTTAAATATATATTCATAGTTCCTACTGGTGCTGACAAACAATGATCATTTGATTTGCTGAACACTCTCTATGGCGGAAACTTCTAGTGGCCATCTCAGTACTGCTGCAGCAAGTTTGGCATTTTGCAAAATCAGAAACAAGAAATCATTCTCATCCCACCTTCCCTTCCCAGTCTCTGAGGGGATCAAATGCAGATGAGGACAGGAAAGAGCAAATGCACAAGTCCAATGCTTACTAAATATTTACAAAAGTGAAAGCAGAGCATATTTGACAGCAGCAGCCCAAACTTTTTTGTCTGCTGGAAAAAAAGCTCAGCTACATAGGAATGGATCGAAGGGAGCATACGGACTTTTAGTATGATCAACCCTAAAAATAACAATTGGCACAATCTTTCCCTATTCTTAAAGGACTATATCTATATCTCACCTAGGTGAGATACCTATTCCTACAGGTATCTAAAACCCCAAATTAGGAGCCCTCTGTCACGAAAGCAGGAATGTGGAAGAGAAGGGAGAGCCTGGGCTCCAATATCCAGCCGCATGCCCTACCATAAAAGCCAAACAGGTGAGATAGCATGCAGATTTTCTTTAATTATCTTTCTACAAATTACTACCTTTGTCTCTCAGAACTCCTCAGCATAACCGCTTTCATTAGACTCTAGTGTGTGGCTGCTGTTCTGTATGACATCTCTTCCAGATATGAAAAGGCTCTAGAAAGGAGTCGTATCGGACTGTGGAAAAAAAAAAAAGTCTTTCTTGTACTATTTCCTGGGAGTAGTGGTATTATTAATAAGAATAATAACGGTTATCATCATACAGGATATATGTACCTCTATTTATTTCATCTGAATAGTCTATGGTTTTCTCAAGCCTGCCAATATAACATTCAAAGAGCCCGTTCAATTACTGAACTATTTTCTATTAAATTAGAAGCAATGTACTTCTCAAAGAAATCATCTATTATTTATAACTAAAAGGCAAAGAAACATCTAACCCACAACATCTTTACAAAATCTTACAGCTGAACTGTTAGGCTGTAAACAGAGTCATGTTAATGGGCTCATTCTATAACAAATTACTTAAAGATAGCACAGTAATAACAATGGTAGATGTTAAACTGTTTTAATAAAATCACAAATCCAAAGCGTTCATGAGAAAATGTTAGACATGTAAGTGAAAATTTCCCTACTTGTAAGCATCACCAAAACGTCTGGTATGGATTAAAGTGTAGTTCATTGCTTCCCTCCCCCAAATTCTTACTGTAGCATGACATAGAAGAAGGTCTGGTATTTATTGACTCCTGCTATAACATGCTACATATATAAGAGGCAACAATCAATACCTGCCTCCCAGTGAGGAGAGAGGAACTTCAGTCCTGGTTTATAGGAAGAAAAAAAAAGTAGAAATCTATAAATCTTATCAGCACCAAAGACCCAATGCTAAATGTTTTTGTCACTCATACTAGCCTAAGTTTAGGCCCATTCTAACATATCCTGCTCAGTAAAAACCCAAGGTTAAGCTGGTATAGAAACTGTTAATTTTCATTAACAGGAAGAAACTGAGCCAATTCCTTGGAGTCTGACCAAATAAGATGACTGTAAGGCAGTTCCTGGAAAAAGCCTGGGTGTAGCAGTATGTTGTGGGAGGGAAGACCTGCCCCTAAGACTCTCATTTGTCTCTAAACACTTCATCCTTCAAACAGCAAATGTGAAAACTCAGAAAAGTAAGCCTGGAAGAGGCCTCCAGGCTTCATCTGGTTCATCTTAGCCAACTACTCCTGCACTGCTTCTGACAGATGGCTTCCCAATCTTTTACGGTCTTCTCATGACAAGTTCTTATGGGTTTTCAAGAAAGCTGCTTCCCAGGCTTGGCTATCCTTACTTTTTTCTTTGAGTCCTAATTGAAGTCTCCCTCTCCGTAACTTAAAATCATTACTTCTTGCCTTACCCATACAAGAAAAGCCAATTGGAACTCTAACCCCTCTCAAGAAGCTATTTTTTTCATATTTGAAGACATAAGTGAAACCCAAATTATTCTCTGGAGAGCATATTTCCTTGACACCAGTATAGATATTTTCTGGAGGACATCTTCCCTGCCCTTCTTTAAACTCTGTCTTGTCAGTCATCACCTTTTTCAAACACAGTGACCAAAACTAACTGCATGCTCTTTATCTTGCAAGACCACATCTAGCAGATAAGATTTATACATCCTGGCACATTTGCATTTTTTGGCAACAGCAGGTAGCTTGTTGACTCATGCAATTTGCATCCACTATATCCTGTGGATCCTTTTCTATAGATGAGCTTGTTCTTCGCCTTGTATTTATGCAGCTGATTATACATACCTAAAAGTAGAATTTTCAGAATTGAATTGTATCTTACTTTTTCCACTAGCTCATCTCAAATTCTAATTCTATCCTCCAGGATATTTCCATGTCTTCCCACCTCGATGTCATCCATAGATTTAATGAACGTACTTTTCATTCTATTAGCCACATAACGAATCAAAACATTCAGCAAGTTGAAACTCAGGACAGGAACAAAACAACCTCCAAACCAACGCAAAACACAATGTTCTAACTTGAAAACAAACTACTCTCAGCACAATTTTTCAGTGTTTACACTTGCATTATAGTAGGTTTGTTCAGAATGTGAATCTGTAGCTTACTTTTAAATATCATGCAAGTCAACATCAGAAGCCTGAGTTCTGAAAGTTAAGACCTAGAATATCTTTTTTTTTAATTCTCTCCTGAGAATGTGTGTCACTTTAATAGAAAGATATTAGACTGATTTGATGCACTTTATTCCCAACAACCTTCCATGATGACTGCATTGCGTCTCATTAATTTCTAGGTACTTGCAAATAGCTATTATAATAATTTTCTGTTTGTTTGTTTTACCAGGAATTGAAATTACATTGGTTTCTAATTCACAAGCTCCTTCCTTCCCCTTTTTAAAACGAGAAATCTTATTTGTCTTTTCCAAGACTTGTAAAACCTCAACTACTATTCATGAGATTTCAAAGGTAGCCTTTCACTTTTTGAAAATTGCTTCATCTTGCTTTTTAAGGAGCTTTAGATAAATGTTAGATATTTTCAAATTGGATGGATCTAAGTCTTCTGAATACTCTCTAACCTGTACTTTCTTTATGAGTGAGAAGTGCTTCTGATTTATCATCCTTTTTAGTTAATTGTATTAATAACCTGAGCATGGCCTTTTTTTGGTGAGAACTAAAAAAAGGAACTCCAGAATTTCAGACTCCACATTTGAGAGCTTTCCCTCTGCTTTGAGGAGTGAACAAATTTTTTCTTGCTTGTCATCTTGCTAACAATATAATTTCTTGTTATCCTTTATGACCTATGTAATATGCATCTTGATTTATTGATCTTGTTCTTTTGACTTTGTCCTTACAGGCAAACCTTATTGTTTTATACTTATATCTAGCAACTTGATCTGTTTTCCATTTCTGCACAGGTCCTTCTTTTGCTCAAGGTCAAATGAGTACTCATGAGTTGGCTGCACTTGTTTTTAACTCTACATCTAGTCTCCCCCTACACTGAGCAGTTTTCACATGCGGCCCCAGAGTAATTTCTTTAAAGGTCTGCTGTTCCTCTTAAGTAATATTTTCCTGAGACTTATTTTCTATGAAATCTTATCAGTTAGTTTTCTGAGATGACACTGTTCTCCTTGCCTTACCTCTGTAACTTGCTTCAGGTTGTTTGTACAGGAGTACATCATAAATCACCATGAAATATTGACTTATGATTTTTTAAGACTTTGTTATAATGTTTTGCCAATGATAAATGTGGCTTTTTTTGTTTGGAATGTTACCAATGGACAAAAAAATGAGTGTTTCCTGGTTTAAAAAAAAAAAAAGTCTATTTTTTATGCTATATAAAAACTAAATTCAATGTTTTCAACCATTGTGTTACAGTAATGGTTATGAGCAGGGCAACAGGAGAAGAAGGAATTATTTTAGCGGGCAGAAACAACTATCCTCACTCTCTCTCTTTCTCTGCCCACCTTCGCAGACATCCTGCATTTTTAGAAGATTAAGGAACAGATACTGAGAGGCATAAAAGCAGCTTTAACCATAGCAAGGAAAAGATAATCACATGAACAGCCGCAGCTAAAAATGGACTCAAGCAATCAAATGTTTTCCCTTAGACAACTCAGGAATACCGGGAGCGCTCAGGTAGTCTGCAACAGTCCGTTTCACAGTGTCATCTCTACAGCTACCGGGCAAAGCAAGCAAACACCTCCAACCAACTCAGGCTTTTGGTACAGGCGCACAGAAATCCACCCCAGGAATTCTGCAGCATTTCAAGGTCAGTCTCCGTGGCAAGGGCAAGAGATTTCCGCAGCAAACGTTCGTCAATCCTGCGGCTGTAATAACGCGCTGCCATCTGCAGCCCCGCACCCCCCGAATCCCCTGTCGGCTTTCGAGTTGGAGGAGCCAGGGCTTTTCGTAATTCCGCGGTCACACGCGCGCGCGCGCTGCCCAGTTTATTTAACTCTTTCTCGGCGCTTTGTTAATGCAACAGGGACAAAACCCCCAAATGCACAGAGCTCAAGAGGAAACATAAAGAGAGCTGAGCGGCAGAGATGAGCTCTCGCTAGTCCGTACGCTGTTGACCGCTGGCAGAATGGAGAGGGGACCCCGGAGGAGAGCAGGAGGGCAGCAGTGCCATATGCCCACTGCACCCAGCAAGCAGCTATAAATGTGGGAGAGGCTGCTGGGTCCCAGGGCCTGCTGAAGCCAACAGCTGACACCCGCTTGTGAGTCGCTATCCAGACAATCCCGTGCTGACAGGTTCAGGCTCCAGTGGCATGTCACAGCTGAAGGAGAGAGAAAAAAAACAGCACTACAGCAACATTTGTTGACTTTCTTCCTGATTCTGGCATTTCTCTTAACAAAAAAAGGCATTTTGTTTTGCTCAGATCTCCTCGCTTGCATTTCTAAGCCTCCAGGCAGGCACAGACTACCTCAGGTTTATTTCTAGTGCGATGTGCCATCCTGAAGTCTGGAGCTGGAAAGTTTGCCCGCCTCTCTGCAGACCCTGCAGAGCTTGAGCAGCAGCACGTGGGTTTTGCATAATCTTAACCCAGAGCACTTCCACTCCAGGCTGACAAGGGTGATGATAGCTATCCCGCAGCTTGCCACAAGTTGGTGGTGTGAGAATTAGAGGTAGGGGTGGAGGTAAAAGGCTAGCATTCAAAGCTACAGCCAAGCCCAACTTTCCTTAAAAATTGGGTGGGTGTAGCGAGGGATGTTGACGAGGGGTGTGAAGTTCATCACACGGACATTCATGGGACACAAAGAAATGGTTCACGTCTGGCTTGAGTCAGCAACGGGCCCAAGACCTGCCCATTCTCAGGACATCATCCAAAGCCAGCAAGTCTGTCCACCTTGCTGGGACCAGTTCACTGCATCATTCATTGCGCACTGCAATTTCCAGTGCTTCCACACTTGCATCAATCTGGCAACATTCAAAACAAAACCTTTTGCAGGGCTAGTGAAACCTCCTAGCTGAGATCACCAGCGCAAGCGCAGAAGGATAAGCGGGGGAGAGTAGGAAGCCTTGTGGTTTCACAGTAAGCACTTCTGTCTTGAAAGCATTGCTTTCGGCTTAGCCGGGGTTTTAAATGCGGGTGGGTATTTCAAGTTTCACTGCACAGCCAGTTCATTTCAGCTTGGCCACTAAATATGCAAAGTTTAACAGCATTATTCCACTCTCCAGCCCAAGCAGCTTTGCCTTACTAACCACTTGGTTTGTCACTGCTACAGAGAAAAAAAGCACAAAAAGGTTTATTCTAATAAGAGCTCTTAAATATTACAAATCAAATGCCATTCAGGACAAAACTTTCATCAAATTCAACTCTGATATGCAACAAGACAAGACCTGGGCTAAACGGATGCATTTTCACATACCTCTAGATTTTTTTCAGTTATTCTTTTCAACTTGATGACAGTTCCTGAAATAGCATATACTGGTAGTAAAGTCTCCTGAATTATCATACCAGCTATCGCAACTGATCAATTTAATTTTGACTGATATGTTAAAATGATTATAGAGGGACTAGGCTCCCAAATGTAATTGAATTTCAATAAAATTGTGGCACTTAGTTCCTTTCAATATGTAGAAGATTCCAGACCTTAAGACTAAATATTAAAGCTGCTTGGAAAAAAAAAAAGATTGCTACAACAAATTTCCAAGCTACCCCCATTTCACTTCAGAAAGTTCTCTCAAATTTACATCATTTTTCATCACATAAAAAAGATTAAATTCAAAAAAGAAAATCCTAAGGAACCAGGGAAAGTTTTTATTGGATATGACTCATGAAACATTTGTTTAGCAGAATATATATAGGCCACCAATTTTCACATTTTTTTTATTAAAAATTCTGACCTGCTAATGAAAAATTAACGGATACCTGATCTTAAATGAATTTAAAGGTAAGATTAAATATTTAATGACTATCATAATATACCTTTCTACATTTGTAGATGTTTCAGAGCTTTCCTTTTCTACCATGTGAGCTGATGCAGATTAACATGGGTTTTTTGGCACTTAAGAAAATTGAAAATAATTAATCTGTAATGGCATTGATGGAAAAAGTGTTCAAAATGTCAATAAAAGTGCTGCTTTAACAGTACTTCAAATATTCTACTTATGCAACTTAAGAGACACATTATCTGCCAGACTACACACTTTTCCATTAAGATCTATGAAAATCTGCAGGTGTTTAATTACCTGCTCTCCCATTGTTCCCTGGCTGCAACAGGAGTAGTTTGAACACTACCATGTAAAAATTAATGTGCAATTTAACATAATGGTTATGCAGATGAAATGAAAACTTTCCCTAGTTTCTATTTTGTATGAAAGATCTCACACAAATAAACCGTAAGTTGCTTTTCACCAGAAAGAGTTGTTTAAATATTTTCATTAATTTCAAAACATTTCTGGCTTATAAAAAGAGTTAAGTATCACTATTGCAATAATCAACATAAGAACATAAAAAATCTGGAAAAAATGCTATGAGGAAAATTACATCTCATGACAACAATTTAAATACATGCTCTTTTTCCCCAGAAGAAGAAGACTGCGTGTCCAAAGAAGGGCAACAAAGCTGGTGAAGGGCCTGGAGCACAAGTCTTATAAGGAGCAGCTGAGGGAACTGGGGTTGTTTAGCCTGGAGAAAAGGAGGCTGAGGGGAGACCTTATCGCTCTCTACAACTGCCTGAAAGGACGTTGTAGCCAGGTGGGTACTGGTCTCTTCTATCAAGTAACAAGCTACAGGACAAGAGGAAATGGCCTCAAGTTGCACCAGGGGAGGTTTAGATTGGATATTAGGAAAAATTTCTTCACTGAAAGGGTTGTCAAGCACTGGAACAGGCTGCCCAGGGAAGTGGTTGAGTCACCATCCCCGGAGGTATTTAAAAGACTTGTCAATGTGGTGCTTAGGGACATGGTTTAGTGGTGGACTTGGCAGTGCTAGGTTAACAGTTGGACTTCATGATCTTAAAGGTCTTTTCCAACCTAAATGATTCTATGATTCTAAGGAGACTGACTGTTCAGTAAAGTCTTATTTCAGGAGGTCATTTGAGTTATCACATAATCAATGAGTGGTTGAAGTCAGAAGGGACCACTGGAGGACATCTAGTCCAACCCCGCTGCTCAAGAAGGGCCACCTACAGCCAGTTGCCCAGGACTGTGTCCAGGTGGCTTTTTAATATCTCCAGGGAGGGAGACTCTACAACTTCCGGGGCAACATGTGCCAATGCTCAGTTACCCTTGCAGTAAAGAAGTGTTTCCTGATGCTCAGTGCAAACCTCCTGGGTTTCAGTTTGTGGCCATTGCCTCTGGTCCTGTCACTGGGCAGCACTGAAAAGAGCCTGGCTCTGTCCTCTTTGCACCTTCCCTTCAGTTGAGATCCCCCTGAGCCTTGTCTTCTGCAGGCTGAACAGTCTCAACTCTCTCAGCCTTTCCTCATAGGAGAGATGCTCCAGTCTCTTAATCATCCTTGTGGCCCTTCATTGAACTCTCTCCAGTATGTCCATGTTTCTCTTGTACTGGGGAGCCCAGCACTGGACACAGCACTCCAGGTGTGGTCTCACCAGCACTGAGCAGAGGGGCAGGATCACCTCCCTCGACCTGCTGGCAGTACTTCGTCTAATGCAGCCCAGGATCTCATTCACCACCTTTAGAGCAAGGGCGCATTCCTGACTCGTGTTCAACCTGGTGGCCACCAGGACCCTCAGGTCCTTGTCTGCCAAGTTGCTTTCCAGCTGGGTGGCCCCCAGCATGTACCAGTGCATGAGGTTGTTCTTGTCCATGTGCAGGACTTTGCACTTCCCCTTGTTGAACTCCACGAGGTTTCTGTCAGCCCATTTCTCCAGCCTGTCGAGGTCCCTCTGGATGGCAGCATGACCCTCTGGCATATCAGCCAGTTTGGTGTCATCAGCTGAGGGTGCACTCTGCTCCATCATCCAGATCATTAATGAAGATATTAAACAGGACTGGACCCAGTACTGATTCCTGGGGTACACCACTAGTCACTGGCATCTAACTAGACTTTGCACCACTGATCACCATCCTCTGGGCCCAGCCATTCAGCCAGATTTCAATCAACCTCACTGTCTGCTCATCCAGCCCATACATCAACAGCTTCTTTATGAGGATCTCACAGGACATGGTGACAAAGGTCTTACTGAAGTTCAGGTAGACAATATCCACAGCCGTCCCTTCATGTACCAGGCCAGTCACTTCATCAGAAAAGTTTACTAAGTTGGTCAAGTTGGAATTCAGCCATGCTGACTATTCCTGACCATTTTCTCATCCTCAATATGCCTGGAAGTGGTTTCCAGGATTAGCTGCTCCATAACCTTCCTAGGGATCAAGGTGAGGCTGTCCGGCCTGCAGTTCCCTGGGTCCTCCTTCTTGCCATTCTTGAAGTGTTTCTAAGTCTTTTCTGTTAGAGTTTCATCAATGTCAGAAGGACTCAGACAACACGGTTGGATGGTTTTGGCCAAGGACATTTAGTATCCCAGGCCTGAACAAAATGCAAAGAAAGTCAAGAACTCTGGGATTTCTTCTGGCATTGGTTCAAGATCCAACTAGCTTTTTTGGCAGGCTTCTCATTTTTCTGTTTCAAGCCTTGTCCTTTTAAGGCAGACCCACAAAAGGAAAGCAGTATTTAGTTGTCTTATTCATGAACCCTGAATTAAGTATCTTTACACATATACACAAGGACCCAGAAGGGCATTCCCCTAGGTCTTCATTAACTCCAACCATTGCTTGGTCTTTGGTACTATGCTTCACCCCAGTCCAGGATCTACTTCTAGGAGCAGGCATCTGCTTTCTTTCCTTACATAGGAGACCTCTCCTCTATTTCCAAAGCACTGTAGTGTGAAAAAGCAGGAAAGAAGATATCCTATCTTTTGTGGAATAGCTCAGTGGTTAAATATCCTGTTCACAGCTCACTGATGTTAGTTGTATTCATTCCTCAGGTTTAGGTGTTAAATTCAGAGAGTCACCCTCCTAGCCAACAGGGGATGAGGCAGCCTCCACCCTTGCCACAGAAGCTATCCTACACTACAAAAGAAGAATTGATTAGCAATGGGACTAGGGAAAGAGGGAGTGGGGATAATGACATGGAATAGTCTCCAGGACACACCTGGACCTCTCCAAGGGAAGGAGGTTTAATTTTCACTTGATGGTCCCTTTTAAACATTTTATTCAGTCTTCTGAAGGAAAATCTTGTCTAATCAAAGCACCCTGGGGGTTTTCAGTCTCTCTTCTGGGATTAGCACAAACTATCAGCTTGCATCTCAAGGGAACTGGATGTGATCCCTGTCTAAAGGGACACAGATCATTTCTGTCAGGCCCAGCTCCTTGATGCAATGGTGAAGGACCATGTTATGTTGCACTTGCCATGATGCAAAGCACTGGTCCCATAGCATCTTGCAGCCCCAAACTCAAAGCTCATATTCCTCCTGAACCCTTCAAGAAAGAGATTGTCACACCACTGCATCAGCATTACAGACAGACAGATGCGTCCCTGGGCAATATCTATCTTTTACAATCCTTTGTGAAAGAGCTTGTTGCTATCAAAGATATCATGGGATATATTCTATATTATTGTTGTCTCCTTAGATAAAAGGGCACAATTAGACCTTTCATTTGGCAGACGTCCCTTATGTGGAAATCACCTCTCAGCTCTCAAGATAGCTATGGTCATCAGAGGCAGATCGTTCCCAAACCTGTAGCAAAAATGTGAGATGGATGAGATCAACTGCTTTGTTAGCCTTGTAGGCTTTCTAACTGAGGTACTTCTTTACCTGTGCAGGGAGCACAACGTGTCCCATCAACACCATTACAGTTAGTGTTGCTAACTTAAGTTTTATGGAAGTTATTTATAGATTTCCACATTAGCACTTAGGAACTGTAGAAGCCCTACTTGTCTTGTTTCAAGGCAAATTTAGGCTTGTTCTGTCTATGCTCCAGACTAACCAAATAAAAAAACCTGGAAGCTGTATAGTCCTGTTTGTTAGCAGTGGATTGCACCCAGACTAATAAACCCCATAACAAACACCAAAAGACAACCCAGATATTCCCCAATTTAGGCTACAACCAGATTGTCATTAAGCTCCTTGACCTGTATGAAGCACAATCTTTGCTGTTCAGGGCTGAATGTCACTCTCAGTCCTGAAGAGTGCAAGTCCCAGGCTTCCCCACAATATGTCTGACAACATGTGGATGCTGCTTGAGGCAGTAGTAAAAATCTCTACAGCAAGAATTTCCTCCCTCTTTATATCTGCTGTTGTTCACCACCAACCCTGACCAGCTGAAAAGACATCATTTCATAGGAGGTTGCCAAATTTTGCTGATTTTGCTGAAGCAAATTGGCTTATGTAATTTTTATCTTTTTGCAAAGCTAAAAATACAAAAAAGGGAGTGGAAGGGAGGTGATGAGGGAATCTTGTTGAGAGCTTTAAATATATAGAATAGAACTAGGAGAGCAATACTTGTATTTAGTAGCTGGAAGAACCTTTCGGAGCATGAGAGAGAAAGAGAGAGACAAAGATTTAAATTCAATTCTTTTCTTTTCCTATTATGCAGGACTGCAGCATCAACAACCAGCAATTGAGAGAAGAGATACATCATTAAACTTATTTATAGCATTAACTACTTTGCATTCATCCACACAAGTGAAACTGTAAAAAGAAGAAAAAATTATAAAGGGAGTGTATGGTTCTTTCATTAGCTTGTCTGTAATGTTGGATTGGTCCATAAATTAATGTGTAAAAGAGGACAGGGAAAAAAAGAATTCGAAGCTTTGCCATTGTAATTACAGCTCTTTAAATATCAAAAGACACAAAGAAAGATTCCTTTTGAAAAGAGTACCAATTCTTTTGGCAAGCCACTATTAAATACTTGCATAAATCTACAGTCTGTATCCTGCAAGTTGAGGTGACATTGCTATCATGGCTTACAGGTC
Organism: Aquila chrysaetos chrysaetos; assembly: GCF_900496995.4. Taxonomy (NCBI): domain Eukaryota; kingdom Metazoa; phylum Chordata; class Aves; order Accipitriformes; family Accipitridae; genus Aquila; species Aquila chrysaetos. The sequence continues at coordinate 39,727,483 of NC_044007.1, forward strand.
TTTTCATGTGACTACCGGTGCACTTTGCTGTTATTTATATATTTCATCAGGACACCTTGATGAGATAAGACACCTTCCTTCTGTCAAGGGTGAAGGGCTAGGAAGCATCAGCTGAGAAAGCTAGCGAGAAAAAGGGCCTTGATCAAAGGTCAGCTAACTGACTTCGGTTGTTCCAGATACAGACTCCAAAAGTCTCTTTGCTACAACTCAGCCATCCACATGCAGTTTCATTACAGATTTACCAGTAGCTCCTCTGCAGCATGGCCCATGTGCAAGTACTGTGTCACAGCAGCAGATGTGTGGCTGGATCCTTCTGTCTTCCAGCTCACACAGTATTCGGCCCCAGAAAGCCACCAAAACTACCAGACAAAATATATTAGTAAAACACCCTCTAATATGCAGAGCAGAGCAGATTACTAAGCACTGCAATTTCTAAATGAAATGCCACAGAGCTCAGCTCTCAGCCCTAGTTTGCTCCCTGCCAGGCAACTTTTCCCCACAGTCTCCCAGTGAGTCTCTGCCTTTTGAAGGGCACCACAGATGACAGATCTCATACTTGACACCTGTCAGGATAAACAATGCCCTTCTGTCCTATACATTTCACAGACTGCAAACTTCCTCAGGTCCAGTTCCATATGAGAGTAGTAGCTCCAGATATTTTCTAAAAAGGCCAAATCCCACGCTGTACAGGGTTTCATAGACCAAAATAATCATGCACTGCCCCTGGAATAATTCAGAAGCAGGCTTTTTATGAAGCAAAACAACTGCTTCCACAAGGTTGAGGTCAATACGTGTGCGAGCAGCTACAGCTTCTAAGGGTTTTTCAAGTTGCTGGTTGTTTCCTCAGGCTGCAGTCTCACAGCTCTCAGGCTGCCCAGTAGAAGTTGCCCTGTTGGTGCTCAATAGCCACAGGTAGGTCCTGCACAGAGCACAGCAGCATTAAGCCTTGGTAATCACAATAGAATGTCTGCTGATTTGACGCTTCCAGGCAAAATCCAGGACACAGCTCATCAAATACACAACGGAAGGAGAGAGTGCTTTGGTGAAACACAGCAACTTTTCCCCAGCTGCTAGAAACATAAGCCAATGCCCAGAAATGGGCACTTGCAGGACAATTTTTTATGAAGCTGGGGAACCTGGGTGCCTGGGCGCTCCCCTCATCTTGGTCCTCAAACATGCAGTCAGAGTAGACCAGATGAGGCACCATCCCTTCTCACTTCCAGGTATTAATTTTTTTTTTTTTTTTTAAAGGTAAATCAGCTGCACAGCAGGGAGGGAAGTACAGTGTGACCAGTTGGTCCCCCAATGGGAATGACCTGCACTACAGGAGGGAAACAGGAAAGGACCACCTTAGCCTTCATTGCTGGGACATGGCAGAAATGTAGACCCCAGAAGTAGTATGGGGCACACCACAGAGAGCTTCTTCCCATACGTTATACTCAGGTCTTGCTGGTGAAACAGCTAATTACTAAGTGCAATAAATTTACAAAGCCAGCTACACAGTTTGGGCAGTATCTCTGTCAATGGTTCATATTTGAAGCAAACCAGACTTAAGATTCAGTGGGAAGGGAAGCAGCTGCTCTCACAGATGTCCTAACCATCAAAAATACTGAGTACTTTTTGCACTAACTTGCCTGCTACTGATGGAGGAAAAGTTCAAGAGCAGACCCTTGAGGTACACTGTATTGCCTGCTTCTAAGATTGACTTGACACCATTTAGTACAACCTATGTGCATTTTTCTTCACCAGGTAACAAGCCAATTAATTATGAAAGGCATCAGGTTTTGGCCTAAAGCCAAATTACAGTGGTGTCATTAGTCTCTGCTTTATAACAAAATCAAGAGTCCTGCCTGGATTACATTCTCTGAACTCTTCAGTTCAATGATACTGTGTTGTAGGGCTCCAACTAGGTACTGAAACTTACACACACATCGTAATAACAGGCACAATGATAGCAATAATTATCCCATATTTGTAGAGGATTTTTCACCTTTAAGTGTTCAGAATCTCTTTTTAAAAATGTAACCTCAAACAAACAAGCCTCTCCTGTGCCTCTGCCCACTTGAAGATGAAGACATATCACCTAGGCTAACACCTAAGGTTAAGCCTGGAGGCTGCCCATCCACCAGCAACACTCCTACCCCTAACCACAGCCTATCCCTGCTCTCAGCATTACCCCCATCTCTGAATGCCCTTACCTTAGATTTTGTGTAGATTATCCCTAAAGACTGGTTGCTCATAAATTTAATTTCAAAGAATAGTATTTTTAGAAAACAGGTGAAGGCTGTATACATGACAAATATTTTGTTTCAATGAAGATACTTACTTCATATTTAAATTAGAATATTATTTACACTGAAAAGCAGATGTTGGGTGTACAATATACATTTTAAAGCTATACACATGCAGAAAAAAAAATAAATCAATAAACTCTGAAGCAGAGACACGATTTCAAACGAGATGGTGATCCCCTAAAGATTTTGACCAATTAGGCTGCACCTCTACCACAATACTTTTAGGTCTCCCTCCTGAGATATCTTCGCTTTCCACCCCATTTGATCACCCAGCACTGCTGTGCTACCCCCTGGAGTCACTCACTGAATTGCTGAGCAGGCTGGAGAAGCTGCCATAAGCCTCCCAAACCATCGATGCACCATGCATGGGCCAGTGATATGAGTGAGCTGCCTGCAGCAAGCCAAGGAAATTGCTTTATTCATAAATTGTAAAGGCTCAGTCTGAATTTCATTCAGTATTATTATAAAGCATCATAGTTTAAGCAAGCAGGATCAATGGCTCATCTCATCTGATTTCTGTATAATGTGAAACAATGGGAATTCACCCTGTGACTTCTGTGTTGCTATTGCTGCTTCTGATAAAATATTATACAAGCATATTAAGGAAACCAATAGAAAATACCTGAGATGTCTATCTACGTTAAAGTTTTATTACTTCTGGGATCTCAAAAGGCTTAGGAAACATCACCGAACATTGTTTCATACATACTTGTGAAAGGGTAACATAATAAAACCAGGTCAAACAACACGGAATATTAAATTTAATGTAAAGTATGTAAAAGAAAGAAATATAGGAGGTGTTGAAAGAATTATTATGAGAGAAGGAACAAATAACTGTACCTGTGATTGTGGGGTTTGGGTGAGGTTTTTTGGGGGTAGTTTGTTGTCTTTTTAACTGGCACACAAAATCATTTTACATCCAAGGAAAGACGCAATTAATTTTCCTCATTTTTTCTTACTAAATTTGGAGCAGCTGAGAGGTTGGTTATTTCTAACCGTCTTTAAAAATGGACTTACAATGTTGCCATCTGTTGGCATATGACAGATATAGCATCCCACGATTCCAGACTGAGTCACAAAGATGCCGAAAATTAAAGGGACAGATGTGAGAAATATATGCTCTCATTTGGTTCCAGTGTTCACATCTGTTCTCCTCAAAGATTTTTCAATCATATAAATCTATCCTCAGAAGCTAGTACCTTGAAATGTTATGGCATTTCTGGTAATCATAAAAAGCATATTCTAGTAGAGTTTACTGCATCACTGGATTCATAAAAATCTGGTTTCCATCAACAGGACACAAAGTACATAGCACCATTCCTTGTCTGCTTAACTTCCCTCTCCTTCACAAATCACGAGCAAAAAGGTAGGTGACTGATGCAACTGTAACAGAATTGCAAGCACACAATTTCAACAGGTATCTGCAGATATTGTACGTTTACACAACACCATGAAAGGAAATCAGCATCTCTTTCTAATGGTCACTGTACCCTGCCCTGTCCCTGTCTGGATCACAGAAAGCGTTACCCCTATCCTGCTGGTGTAAGGGCATTTCTTTTCCCTGAAATGATTGCCTTCCATTGCAAGCACATCTGTCTTCATTTGCAACGTCACTCATTTCTTTTTACAGTGCTTTTGACAGCTGGCTGCTAATGCTTCCATCAACTGTAAAGATTTTTCCCTGTCCCAGCCCCTCTACTCACGTAGCAGCAGCCCTCTCCGGCCCCATAGTCCCTTTACCATGTTGGATGGTGTGAGACCTCACCGCTCCTCACGGGCAGGAGCTGAAATGACCATGAAACCAGACAGACAGTTTGCTACTCCTCCCGCTCCTACCTTCATCTTCTACCTGTTACCACTCTCTTCTTTTGGATTTGAACCTTGCATATCATTTTCATCCCACAAGGGTTAGCAAGTACATTTGCCCTCCTCCAACTCCCTCATTATTCTGTTAATTGGAGTGGGGGCTAAGGGTGCCTCCATATTTGTGACACACACATATATGCTTCTATGGGCAAATTTGTACCTCCTTTTTTATTCATGGATAGGTTTCAATGGTGAATAGAAAAATGATGCTCAAATTCTTATTTCAGCTTGGATGCGGTGAACCCATTTTCACCTTAAGTACAACATACGTCCTTCTCTGTAATACACTACATAAGTTCTCTCTTTAAATGGCAGTGCCATCAAAAATTAAAAGGCACAGTACAAAGCAAACAATATTGGAGCTACACAAGCATGCTGATAATTCACGTGAACAGTTTTCAGTATTTACAGAAAGCAATGACTGATACAGTTCGCTGGCCCCATGAGCACTATGTTAAATCATTAAGGTGTGAGCAGTGTTTATTTGTATTGCAATAATATTCTGTATCCCCAGCCCAGAACCCTGGTGTGCTCAGTGCTGTACAAACAACCACCGAATCATGATCTGCATTTGAGCATGATTATTTTTTTTCCTTTAAGAACTGATTTAATCTTTGACAACCCCTCATTTTACTACATATTTTCAATTATTTTGAAGCATAAAATGACCTGCAGGCTACCAAGTGAAAGTCAGAATTCCTCCACACAGCTCCTGCGTGAAACATTGAAATAAGTTGAAGACCCTAACTATTGCATATTTCAGAAAGGTCAGTAACATATATAAATTTCACAATACGTAAGTAATTACATGCTTGGCATTAGCTGATAAGGTAATTGGCAACAGGACTGTTTGGTGCCTCTTGCTCCCCAGGAAAATGAGTGTGAAAATCTAATGGAAAAATCTTTTCCCCAAAAAGATTCTGAATTTAAGACCAAAGCATTTTTTTGTAGCAGCTGGTACTTATCACTGCTTCTCTAAACATAGAAGTTTAAAAACAACAACAGAAGTAACCACAGCTTCTTAAATTTCAGATGCCATTAAGTAGTAAGATCAGTGATTCAATCTATCCCTTCTGTGGGTTGCCTTCAGCTTAAATCTTGTGGCCACACAGCAGGGCAGTAATTTGTATTGCCATGAGAAGCAAATCCAGGGGATAAAGAAAAGACAGTAAAATTAAGTAAAATTAAGGCTGTCCTGTCTAATGTAGAATCTCTCAGAAGTATTTTGTCTCATATTTAATTACACTTAAAAGTAAAATATGTTCATATAATTACTACAATTCAACAGGGTTAGGCTAGGATTCATTACAGAGAAATGTGCACTTGCAATATGTGGCCTGAAATTTTCAAGAACCTTTTCCTTGCAGACAGAGTCAAGGTACATTTTTGGCATATGAAGGAAGAACACATCACCTATGTCATCTTCTACAGAAGGGAAAAAGAATACCAGTCATCTCAGCGACCTCCTACTTGACTTCCTTGATAACATCACTCACTGCTTCCCTCCATATATAGCCAATCATTTTTCCAGTTCCTCAAATCTTCTTCTTGTAAATATTTTGATCACGCTCATTCAGTCCTTACCTCACTGACCTTCTGTTGAACTTCTTGTCCCCTCATTTAAACATCTCCCCTACTTTCCCCTCTCCTGTTGCTTTATTCTTTTCTTTTCTTGTGCATCCTCCTGCACTCCTGGTGATAAATTCAAAAAGTTGATCTACAGTTCTCAGTTTCTCTGTTATTTTCATGTTTTCATCCATACTGATAATTCTGTGCAAGACCTCCCACTTGAGTCAATTACTTATACAACTGCCTGTCGCACAAGTGAGTTCTTTTCCAAATTAACTCTAGGACTATGAAGACTAGCTACACGTGTTTGTTTTCTTCACTCAGACTCCTAGCTGTAGTAGATATTAACATCACCTGTTTAGCCAACTGACCAAAAAACCTACATTGAAAGCCTAGATGCAGTAAACTAGAGACTAGTTGTTTTAAACTTCTTTACACAACAAAAACAAAAGAGCCTCTGGGAGTTGTTGCCATATTCTTAAGGCCTGAGTCATGACTGGAGACAACCTGCCTTTTTCCCTCCAAAAACTAGGAAGCACACTCCTGACACAGGTGTGGTGAAGCTGAGCTGATGACTTCAAGAGCTTTTGAGAAATGCTTGGTGCACTTAAGAAATAAGGTGTTATATAAAAGAGAGTCATCATAATACCAGACTTCAGCTGCACTAAAAAGAAGAGCAGAAGCAACAACTGAATTTATAAGGCACCCTATTCTGTCAGCCTATGTTAGTCAGTCTCATGTCTCTCCTACTGTGTCAAGGACATAAGCAGAGAAACACTCAATTTTCTGAATCCTGAAAAGGCTTAAGCACAAATAAGGTACTGGGATGCCTGGCACTTGCAAAATTAAAACAGTTCTGGCCTTGCATTGAATGCAATTTTATCATTTTTAATTAACATCCAAAACCCAATAAACTTTTAGAGTGCAGGTATATTCAGGTTTAGAGAGCAGTTGAGTAGGGGGTTCAGTGTGAGGCTGAAGTACTTACTTTCTGCCATCTGTATGTTGATGGGCATGAGTCATCAGCAGAGCACATTGTGGAAATGGGCACCCCCCTCCAGCCCTGACCCGCGTGGGGGGAGGCTGCGGAGTCAGGACCAAATCACAGGAGGTAGAAGCAAGACCCGTATCCGCTCACGCAAACAAGGAGTTAACAGCTCATTATATCCCCCTCTAATAAAGCCGCTCCTGATAAATGCAGTGATGCATCCTTAGAAATTAAAAGTTACCAAAACAAGTCGTTTTCGAATCCTGCATCATGATACAAACAGGTTTTTTAAAAGACTAATTTACAAATCAGAAAATGTTCACCTGGCCATTCCTGAAAGGAAAAATGCTTGAAGATGCTCAATGATCCTCTGTCACTAAGGAAAGGCCATGTAAAAAGGACATCTGTTTATTGCATTAGCATCCGTTTTCATTAATACCCAAGACGGTATCATTTCACACACTAGAAAGTAATTGCCAAAAACACTCTTTCAAAAACGTATCAATTAATCAGAAAGTGCTGATGAGATGAATCCACTTATGCAGACCAAGGAGAAATATGTCCATAATCTCCTCGCAGCTGGAAGAGACTGAGTATACAGCAGCCTGCAAATAGTTGTAGCAAAGCCCTTTTTTTGATGGTTATGTTCAAACACTCCTACACCACTGCCATCTGCTGGCAAACAAAAAATAAAAGTTTAACTTAAAAAAAAAAAAAATTAAAAAAAAATTTAAAAATTAATAGTGTTTAACCATGAAGTTATAAGGCTGGAAAAGGAAGCATGGCTGGAAGTAAGGCACCTGCCTTCACCTCACCACTGGAGACATCCCAGACATCCCAAGCTTGGAAAGCACATCGCCTTCTGCCAGTGGCATCAGCAGCACTGAGAAATATTACTGTTCCCTCTTTAGAAGTATTCCCTTCCCACAAGAAAAACCAAGTCTTAAATGTTCCTTCATCAAAGACAACAACAAAGCTCCTATTATTGTTAGGGGAGATACAGGCAACATTTAAAAAGCACTGACCTGTTGGATAATACTTTTATTTTTTTAAACTGTCAAGATATACAATCAAAAGTAGAAACAAAAAGACAAAGTACAATGCAAAGTCAATACACCACAACATTTTCATCCTCTCACTAGTCTGTTTAGGTTTTCCATGAAATGCATGAGTCTCTGGTGAAAGGCACAGCAATACATGACAGAGACCTCTACAGACTTTCATGGTAGCTTTCTGAGTACCAAAGTGCTACATAATTTACACAAAACATTTACAGTGCAAGTGCTTTGTGATTTGCCCTGGCCAAAGGGTGGGTCAGCTGATCACTACAGGTGGAAATACCAACAGTGAGCCTTTCTGTGCATTTCCTTGGGATTAACTGATGAGAAAGAAAAACATTCAGTTCTGAAAACCCAGTTATCAGCCCCCAAACCAGAGCATCCTTCACAGCTCTAGAACTGGTTAAAATGTTTCAACTAAAAAGCATGAGCTTTTAGATAGGATAGAAAAATAATAATTATTATTATTAGCAAACAATTTAAGGCCAACTCTGGGATTCTTTTGGGGGAAAGAATGTAGAATTTGTGATTTAATAAGTTTTCAGGATTTTTCAATAGAATGAGATTGTGCCTTAGAAAACATCATCGACCCCAAAACTTTATTTATAAATTGACACATCTGCATTATTCATATTATGACAGGATCTAGGAGACTTGATCATGGACTAGGACTCCTTCTAGCAGTAGGACAATATAGAAACCCACAGAAAAAAAAGCGCCCCTGCCTTACCATGCAGGGTTTCTAAGGTAACAGAAGAAGAAATACGACAAGGTCAAAAATGGTGGATTTCATCCATCAGCTGGCCAGGGACTTATCCTGGTAGCAATGGCAAAAAGTGTCTCTGAGCTGCCTCGGGTTCACATCACAGAATGCAGCGAGCCATCCTGATGTCTTGCCATGGACAGCAGACAGTACTTATGGATGACTACTTTAAACTGGGCAGCTGTATAAAAGCCAGCTGAACCTCAGCTCATGGCAGGGGAAGTACAAGGAAGCAAGATGCTGCTGGTAAGCATCAGCCTTTCTGGTCACATCACCTAACAATTCTTTACAAAGGCAGAGAGAAGATGATTTTGAAGGAGAGTACAGAGATAAATTGGTAGCATGAAAAAGAATGATGGTATTTATATGGAAAAATTAAAAGATAGAAAGAAATTGGCATCTTAGGCTACTTCAGAGGGAAAAGTTGGCATATTCACAGTGAAAGAAAGAAGGTGGGTAGGCTGGTAAGGAACTGTGAAATGAAGCTTCTGTGTGATATGCTAAAGAAGTGACAAAGTCTAAGGAGTGGCCTGAAAAAAAAACCCACATCTTTTCAGCTGTCCCCTGCACACCTGAATAGAGTAAGGCTGCAATTCTCATGCCCAGATAGATGTTATAATAACTGACCAGAAAATTAGAAAAATTTTACCTGTGTAACTCGATTGAAAAGACCACCTCTTGCAAACACCAAAAAATCTGCAACAATTGGCTGTATCATGTAAGAGAGGCAAAGATGATACTCAAAAATATACCTCCCTTTATAGGTCTGAATGAAGTAAGAAAGCAAAGTTGCCTTCAGAGATAAAAATGGGATGTGGATGTGTGAATATATAACAGAAAGGAAAGTTTGTCTGCTTTTTATATATTATATGTATGCTTTTTATATATGTGTGTGTATGTATAAAGTAAAACATGTTTGTATTTATACAAATATAAAGGCTATAAATATAGACCCTTTGGGGAATTGAGTTAATTGCTGGACATTCATGAAGAGATATCACAAAGATGGACTGAGGGTCTTTTTTTCAGGTGGGGAGGAGAAGGTAGTTTGACAACACTGAGTAAGTTTGCAAGTGTAGAAATAATAGCAATCTCTGACAAATACAATTTAACTAAGATGCCATTCATTTAAAAAAAAATTAAAAAGGAGAGAAGGAAAGAGGAATAAAAACTAAAACCAGACTGGATTTCCAAATTACATGTAGTCAAAGTCAGTCTTATCACTTCTAAGAACTAGAAAGAAATCATCAGGAGCTCGTGAGAGTTGCTTACGGGAGTACAAGGGAAAGAAGCAGAATAGGAAATGGCCTAGCACAGAATTGGAAAAGAAAAGCAAAAATTATAGCAGGTAGGACTTCCAGTGATCTTGGAGGCGCCAAAGTGAGGATGGGAGGGAAAAGCCCAAGAGCTGAAATAAACGCTGACAGATCAACAGTCAGAGAGCGAGCACGGGAGATGTACCGAGTGAGCAGTGCTAGAGAAGATACTGCGATGGCTGGAAAGAGGGAACGGAGCAGTGGAGACAGATTGCACAGTTTGCTGAAGAGTAAGTTAGGTGAATGATCTTTTGAGTGAAGTTTGAAACAAGATCGTAGATCAAACTAAAATGTAAGAGAAAGCAAGCATGCAGCTAATATAGAGTGGGTATTAGATACTGAAATTAAATCTGAAGCATTAATTCCCATTCAAGTCAGAGGAAAGCATATCTACAGCTAATTTTTTTGGCCTATGATCTAGGCAGTCTCAAGAGATCGAGCCTTCTCTTCGCCCATGAGCCCAGCCTCCATGATCAAATATTAAAGCATGTGTGTTACGGAACATAACTAGATAAATGGAGCATCATAGAGAAGTAAACAAGCAATGTGGCATTGAGCAGAGTTCTTGCAAATGAGGCAGAAAAAATATCAGCACTTTCTTTCAGTTTGGGTCTGGAGTCTATCCTGAATTTGAATTAAGTGTCAAGATCAAACGTGAGTGTAGTTAATTATTTAAAGATATGACGCTTTGGGGGAAAGCCTTGGTTTTTTGATAATTTGTGACTAACTTTTAATATTTAAATTTTTTTTATTACACTTTCTTTTTAATAATATTTTAAGCAGTGCATCCTCTGAAGTTCCCATGAGCTCTAATTTGAGTGTGGTAAATAACATGCTTTGGAACTCAGAAATAATCTTCCATATTCCAAATATTATAAACTTGAAAATGTTGGAACACATTTTTCCTCCTTTGTGCAGTTTCTTTTTCTTCGTATAACCTTGGGGAGCTGTTTTAGGTGTAACAGAAAATACTGTATCTCACTTGTTGTCCACTCATGCCCTTAAGCTCTATGCCCAATAGTAAAACAAGTACAAAACTACACCCTGTATTTTGAAAGTGTAATAAATGCTACAAATGTTTATTTAGATTAAGTATATTTTTTTCTCCTAATTCCCTTCTCAGTGTCAGAGCAAGTATAGATTTTTGATTGATTATTTATTTCTAATGCTGTTCATTCAGAGGAATTAGCTCACTCTCCAAACTGTGAGGCATTGCCATTCCCATGCAGAAAGTGGCTAATCTAAGGCCTAAAACAGTTAACTAATAACATGACAGCAAATCTAATGTAGAAACTGCATCTCATGACACTTCAGCTTCTACTCTGTCCATTGGACTATATAACCTGACACCCAATGCGATGCAACTGACTGCAGCTCTTCATCCCACTTTTTGAAAAGTGGTGCTTTACTATTCAAGTAACAGGTCCCTGGATCAAGTGTTGAGAAAGCAGCTACCCTGACTGCATATCATCAGTATCCTTTTTCAAGTAGGTAACATGAGACACCCATCACAACAAGTATGATAGCAATAAGTAACATCAGATGTATGATAAACTCTTCAATAGTAACTGGTTTAAGACCTATTATTTGTAGTTAATCAGAGAAAGAAAACAAATTTCTAAAGGCAAAAAGTCTCATACTGTGCTTGGCCAATGGGAAATCTTCTTAGATGAGAACCTTATTTCCTGCTCATTGTTTTTATATCTACAAATGGTCATAAAATGATCCAGTTTCAAAAAACTCGGAATTCTTTGAAGACAGAATGAATCAAATTAAACGAAACTTGACTACAACCAAACATTTCAATACTGAAACTAGTAGCAGCCTCTGGGAGAAGTAAACAGATCCAAACTTTATGCAACTACCTCCGGAATTGAGGTAGCATTCAGCCTTCTTTAATAATATTGAAATTGAAGAATATTAGAAGATCACATGGCCAAAGCCTCTGAGAAATCTGGTAGCAGGCATCAGCAACCTTTGATGCCACTGGCACAGGTGAGATCTCAGCCTTTCTGAGGAGCAACACAGGTCTCCAGGCATCAGAGCAACATTCTATTTTGGACAGGAAGATCTAGCACAAAGAGGTAACAGCACACACCAGCTCAATATCTACAATAGAGGACCATGGTTTATGGACCACAGACTGGTTCCATGCGGGAGCAGACCCCAGAGTTAACTGACACTTTCAGTGATTAGTGCCAATCAGTATTATTCTGAATATACCCACAAGGTGGTTTGTTCAGTTCTTTGTTTGGTTTTGCCTTTCTTTTTTAAATGTTTGCTAATAAGCAACTGAGTTGTCAAAGTTCATAGAGTGACTTCCAACCTGATGATCTCATGAATGTACATCTACCCACAGGAATAAATGTGCCAACAAGATGAGTTGTTTATCTCTGGGCCCCAATGGCAGAATACAGCTATGAAGGTCAGACATTACATTTGCAAGAAGTGACAGAGTTTCAGCATCAACTTCATAATTTTAGCAGCTGTAACTGAAAACTATCTAGACATGTGAATGGCGATAAGGAAGGACAATTACATATGGAAGATGAAGGTCGTTGTAGTGTATAATACCATGCTGTCATGTATATTACTACATGACAGCTGGAACCTAACAAGGTCAACCTGTCACCAAAAAAAAAAAAAAAATCTTAAGAAAGTAATTACAATGGACAGACAGGCCAGAGTGCCCCAGCTTTTACTGATGCTCTGTCTAGGAATTAAGTATGGCATAATTAGTTTGCAGAAAAAAAAGAATTATATCAACAAAACTACTAAAGTAAAAAGAAAGGTTAATTCTACTGTAGTATACTGGAAACCTGTGCATTAACCCAAATGTTTTTTAAAATAGTCATCAAAATTCCTCAGCCTTCTTTTCTCCTCATTTATGATTTCTTCAATTATTTTTTTTTAAACTAATATGCTTTAAAATAATTGCAAGTTCTCATACTTCAGGTTATTAGATTTTTGCATTTTCAACTCAGGAGCTGTTTCAAATCAACTGTAAAAACCCACAGATAACAAATGATGGCCATAATTCTTCTAAGAGGAAGACGATAACATGGCCAACCACCTACCAGCAAACAGGTAACTTGAATGAATGTGTGGGAGCAAGAGTGAAAAAAACCCATAAAGATGGTAAGAAGGTTGTTTTAGTTGAAAGCACTCTCTCATGCCATAAGCATACATTAAAATAAGAAGATTAAAGGAAAACATTTCTCACCTTTTGCAAACTTAATTTTATTATTTTGAAAATTTTCTAGTGTTAAAAACATCAAGGAGATTAGGAATATCTGTAACTTGACTTGTAAAATGTCTTGGTGACCTTCTGAAAAATAAAATACACTTCTTAAATGATACTTTAACTTCAGGCATCATACATTTAAGTAAAACATCAATAATCTCAATTAAAGAATTAGCTGATAAAACAGGATTTGAAATATAGTTACTATACAGAATGTAAATTTTAATTTTGATTCAAACAGGGTCTTAAACGGCAATTAAAAAATTATGAGTTCTTTAACCTAAAAACTAATGTCCCCAGACCTCTGCACATCCATTTGAATGAACAGCAGTGGAAAATCTGTGAAGGCAGATAAATTGTTGCCATTAGATTTCAGAAGGAGCTGTCTTTAAGGGCAGGAGCTTACTGCTTCTTCTTTGCTGTCCAATGCAAAATTCCATCAAATTACAGCTGTGGCACAGTTATTGAATTAAAAAAAATGAAGAGAACACTCATTCTGTTCAGCTCTAAATTTTTATAAGCCTAAATCTCAAGAGTTTAGATGTTATTTCAATCTTTCAAAAAATTCAAAAGCAGGAACAAGTCCATGTTTTGATGTTCTGATTTCAGAGCAAATATCCAAATCCAGGCAAAACATAAGATTTTTTTTTTTTTTTAATTTTTAAGTCAGTGCGAGTACTTATAGTAACCTAAGACTCTATGAATACCCAGAATCTTGATTATAATTGCCTGTGTTTTCTTTACAGAGCACTAGGTGTACAGATTTCTTCTTGGAAGCATTATTTTGTTGTTTAGAACAAAGACTAATAGATTCATCAAAACAAGAACAATTTCTATCTATGTAAAATTTCTGTTTAAAGAAAGTGATCATCATCTGTGGGTACAGAAATATTGCAGGATCATATCTAACAGCACACATCTCATTAACTGTATTGGAATCCTCTTGGAAAGTGTGTATTTCTTCCCTTCTCCAGTGATTTGTTAATATAGATATCAGAGCTGGACTTCTGGATTGTTCTGAATGCACATGACTTATGTCCGCTTTGGAATCTCTTTATGTGAGAGTTTGTGAAGTTAATTTAGATGCACTCAATACAACAGACACTACAACACGCGGTATCACATTTAGGCTTCCGAGCTGAGACGTCCCAGACATCAGCATTGAACCAAGCACTCAGCCTCCCCTGGTCACAGTTTTCTACATGCTGGTCTTTTACAAGGGGAACTTTCACTCCTACCAGTTCCACAGGACATTGACCTGTTTATTCACTTATTCACTTTTCTTGAGTCTGGGCAGCCACCAGCCCTACCAGATACAGGTGCTGTGCAGTTATGTTGCTTATCATTTAAAACTGAAAACCATTTTGGTGTCTCCCTCCATCACCTTATATTAATGCTTACACTAACCCTTTGGTTCACACTATATCCAGAAATCCCTTGTTCTACTTCTTCCAAATACAATACTACACAGTTGAGCACAAACAACCCCATATTCTCATGACTACCCCATTTAACATTTGGTAAAAACCACTCTCGGGTGATCCAGAAAAGTCTTAGGTCCTCAGTATAACAGTACCTGATGTTTGTCTTCATCCCACTTGATATTTTCCTATTCCTGAAAAAATTTCTGAAGTAAATGTTGAACTAGGCCTATCCTCAAGCCACAAGGACTCAAGGAGCTGTTCTTTGAGCAGCAGTTTACTCCACAAGTTAATGATATCCAAAGCTTACAGAGGATGCAGAGCTCCTTTTTAAAATAAGTCTGGTTACCACCTTCTTGCAGGCCTTTTACCTCAATTAGCAGCAACCAGACAAGTTAACCTTATCCCTACAAGGGAGGAGGTCTGCTGCAGTTCAGGAACTGGCATAAGCAGGACCCTGACTGCCAATACAGGACCTCTCCCAAATGCAAATGCAACACATTGCAACACCACAGAGGCACTGGTTACTGTAAGAGCAACCCAGGTCCAGGGACAGTCTAAGGAAGCTCAGACACCAGAAAGCAGAAGAGGATTAAGATGACACAAATGCTATTTAAAAATTCTCCCCTTTTTGCACTGCCTTTGTGCTACAGCTCTTGAAGGCAAACACACCGTGTCTCGCCTACTGCACAAGGGCTTTCCATGGATCTGGAAGTTGCAGACAACAGATTTGGCTATACGATGCACTCCAAGGAGCCTATCCTTTGACAGCTTAGTTTCCCTTCTAACTTTCTACATTTTAAAACCACTGCCAGAGCTGACATACAGGGGTTGACCACTGCACAGAAGTGATAGAGTCAGCAAATTTGTCCCTCCCTTACAATACATTTAGCTCTATAGGTAGTATAGAAGCAAAAATGCTAGCATGAAAACAGCATCTAGCTGTCTGGCTGCAATTAGGGCTTCTAGCATGTCCATGAACCTCACTTCCAGATGCATTTAAACTCTGGACTCTCATTTTTGTGTCAGTATAAACAAGCCTAGGTTTTCTAAACTCAGAACGTAGGCATTAGTCCTGAATGCATTTTTATCTTCAGGCATCAGTGGAAAAGGATTTAACCAACTGATCTTCTGTTAAATCTTCTATAATTAAAGAAATATTTCATAATTTGCACTGAACTCTGGACTGATTTCAAAGATCTGACAGATCTATACAGATTTCTGTGCACTGGAACAATGACTATGAACCATCCTTTAAGGGACATTGAAGTTTCCATTCTTCATATCCAAACACTGAAAACCTTCAATGCCCTTTGATAACAAGACAGATCTGCATGCTGTCTGCCCACATAAGCAAATGTTAGAAAAAAAAAAAAAGTTTGTCAAAGCCCATTCCAACCCCCATGTTTGTTGACAAACATTCAGTAGCTCTAGAAGGTACACCAGAACAATGTTGAAGATAGGATGGCACAAAAAGCATGAAATGAAAGTCTCCCCTCGCAAAGACATGAGGAATGTTCAAACATCAAATCAGCTTTGTATCTTAAAGGTTTTCACAAAAAAAAAAAAAAAAACAGTGAACTGCAGAAGAATACCTGCTTTTTGAGACTGATGTGCATTCAGGAGGTAACTAAACAGGAATCAACATGAAGAGTATATGTGATACTCTTACTGCTGCTATTCCAAACTAGGTAACAGGTATTGTGTGACAGCGGAGTCCTCATGCAAACATAAAGCAGTAAGTGTGCTAAACACTGCTTCTAAGGCAAACATTACCATCTAGCTCTAGTTTACAGGAACTAAGATGCCTGGAGTAAAATCTCAGCTGGAATCGATCTGCTCTAGGCAGCTAACTCCATCTTCCCACCTCCGCTTTCTCCTCCCACGCCACAGTTTATGCCACACCGTTTGATTCAGGGAGCACATGCCTCAGTATGTTTGTGGAGATGGCGCGTAGCACTTTGAGCTGGCAAATTTTTTTGGTTGTGGTTTCTAGCAGGTAATAAGAGTCAATAATAAGTATTAAATGCCTTTTCCTTCTTACCCATTTGCCGCAGTCTATCTGTTAATAAGTTTTTTTTTTAAACAGGGAAACACATTTTGTGCACACATAGCTTGCTTTTGGAAACTTCTGTCAACATTCTCACAAAACCCACACAGCTCCAGGCACTGTGCAAACACATGGGAATATATAGACTGAAGTAAATACAAAACAGTAGAAAGAAATTTCAGTAGATATAAAAGTGAGGCCAGTAATAAATACAGGTTAAAAATAACACAGGTTTACAGTACAGATTTTAACAAACAATATTGCACATTCTAGTAGACACCGTGTGCACGTGACAAACTAATGTCATTGATTGCTCCACAAAGTTACGTTCTCAGAATTTATTTAGGAAGCTGCCTAGAATGCTAATATAATCAAATATCTGGAGCATCTCAATACCGCAAGTGACACTAGTGTAAAATGTATTGAATTAGCATGGATTCCCCCCGCCCAAATTCTCATCTGTCTGTTCAGTTAAATGTAGAGGGAAAAAACACTCTACAACTTGCAGTCCGAGGTTTTTTTCCTTTAAAAGAGAAGCAAACAAACCAAATCTCAATGGCACCCTCTGCTGTCACGTCTTAGAAGTTTCGTTATATTTGTAATTTTTTTTTTTTTTTTTTCCCTAGTCAGTGAATATCTGGTATTTTCACACATCATACAGTGTTCCAGCTCTGAAGAGTCAAAGAGACCTTTATCTGAAATTAAATTCCTCAAAGTGCAACTAAATACCTGCTTATCAAGGCTGGAACAATAGCATCCCTTCATGTTTGCACAGCAGCTACTCATAGTATCAGGCAAAAATGTTTATGAATAGTTTATCATCTTCATCATCAGCTTCGGGGTCGAGCTGGATTTAATTGCAGACAGAGATAGGGATTTTGTCTCTAATGAAGCCAGCTCACTTTGCATGAACCAACTGTATCAAAGAGAAACAAAAATTTCAAAGCTATGGGAACTGTCCTAGAGACAGAACACATTTCTCCTAAAACAAAAAAATACTCCACAACCAATTAAACAAGCTGGAGAGCTATACTGCCTCTGGCAAGCATTTTGCCTCACTCTTTGCCAGCCCCGAGAGACAGGTGATGGAAGTTACCTGGCACAGGTGAGTAGCAAAGCAACAACATCAGGGTGTCTTGCCGCACAGCTGACAAGGACTTGTTGCTAAGCTTCCTACCACGATGCTGAGAGGCAAACAAGTACTCCATCGGAGACCTAACTCCAAGCCACAGAAGTCAACAGGTCCCTCAAGAGAACCAGACCCAAAAAATCTGTTCTCCCACACTTTAAGGAAAGAATAAAGAACTCTGGAAGATGTCATTTATTCCCAGCAGCGTACAAAAAGGAAGGGTAATAAAACTCGACAGTTTTCTGCTGTGTTTGGAAGTGTAAGTCTGAGAGGAAAGAAAAATACTCAAGTACTTCACTCTTTCAACCACCTCTGAAAACCTTCCCAGGCACATGAAGTGCGGAGGGAGGCAGCCGAGGCAGGACTCGCTCTGCGAGCGTAGCCCTTCCCTGCAAGCAGTGCTCCCGTCACCTTGGCCACTGCCGGGTGACACATTCCCCTAATGCTTCCCTAAAGTATATTTGGTGCCTGAGGTTGAGGGAATGACTGCAGCAAATATTTCCATACTAGTCACAGAATTTGCCCTGATTGCTTCCGTCTTCCTTCCACTCTGAACCCAATACCTCCCAAACCGGGAGCTATATTTACCCCTCGCACACTGCAATGTTTGATGGTCTCATGGTTCTAAATTAAGCAGCTTCTGTCATGTCCAGGACGAGCCGTAACCCTTCTCTGTCGGGTCTCGGCATCAGGCTTCTTGGTGTATTTGTGGCACCCTGTCTAAACCAAACTTAGATGTTCACACTTAAATAGCCAGTGGTCATCTTACTCATCTGGTGGTGAAATTGAGATCTGGATGTTCCACACTGTACTTACCCACTTTTCATTTCATGTGCATTTAAACTGGTGGAAGACAGTCTCTCTCTCTCCCCAAACTGCTTAGGTAGCACTAACAGCTACAGTCTAATTTTGCCTAAAGATTATACCCAGCTGCATCTATCTCAATCACCTTTCTCCAGGAAACTTGTTAAAAACCATCACGTTTCCACTCTTCCCATATCTTTGGCAAAACAAAACCATCCTCTGGATTTCAATTTTTGTTTTCTTTTTACTTTTTCCCAGTACATTTTTACCATTATGGCAGGCTAATTCACCTACAGGAAAGCAAGTCTAGTTTATTCTTTGTAAAGCGATACAAACACTCTAATTTATTACTAACAACCTCTCAGAGTGAAATGGCTTTGTGCTCTTGTTTTACTAGGCTAGGCTCACGCATTAAATTCTTCCCATCTAAATATAGGTAATACTTCTAACATCCCAGATTTAGCTTGGAGGTGGACCATCCTAACCTGACAAGAAAAATCTGAAAGAGCTTTTGAAATATTTCAAGTGAAACAAGCCTACATAATATTGATAGCTCCATATTTAAGATCTCCCAAATGCCGCCAGCTTACAATCACGGTTCTTTGCTATAAAAGCCCATATCCAGTGAATTTAAGTCTGGTCTTATTTACCTAGATTGCAAGCACAAATTACTTAGGCAGCTTATTAGAGGTAGATACTATGTACAGGCATCACTGGAAAAAGTCACCTAGAACATCCAAAAAAGTTAAAGCATGATTCCTCATAAGACACCTTGTACTGCTATCAAACACACAGATGTAACAGAGTGGTCTCACGTTTTCTTACCCTCTGGATTAAATCTTTTGACACTCATGCTTGTAAGAAGTTGTATCTTTATTTCCTCCAGTTCAGTCCAACTGCTGCATGCTTTCGGGCTTACT
Organism: Aquila chrysaetos chrysaetos; assembly: GCF_900496995.4. Lineage (NCBI taxonomy): Eukaryota > Metazoa > Chordata > Aves > Accipitriformes > Accipitridae > Aquila > Aquila chrysaetos. The sequence goes on from NC_044007.1 coordinate 39,746,905, forward strand.
GGTATGACTTTCCTGACTGGCAGGCTTGGAAGGAGCAATTTCCATAAAAGAACTGCTGATATTATAAAGCCAAAAAACTTTTTGGCACACTTACACCTGCCCCTTCAACATATCTGATGCTGGAAAGCAAGGGGGTAGAAGAGGAATACAATTAGTTAATGCAAGCAGTTAGCAAGCCCATCCTCTGTGCTTTTTTAGACAGGAGAGAGAACACAGCCTCCCAAAGCTCCTCTTGTATCTATTCCAAACGCTGCCTACAGAGCTGGAATAATTATCCTGACTTGGGATCAACTGAGTGTCAGAAAGTCTGAAACAGAAGTTCATGAAACTTGTCTTTACAGTATTTGCATGCTCAATTAATTTATTCCCTAACCCCTGCTAGATCAAGAAGCGCCCACGACTGACATGAAACCAAGGCATGAAGATTAAAGGAAGTTTGCTGTTCAACAGAAAGTCCGAGGCACAAAACCAGAAAAAAATCCAGCCCCATCCCCTCCTTTTCTATAATACTGTTAATCAGTGAATTAAGCCAGAAAATTGCGGATACCAAATCTTTTCATTTCACCATGCTGCAGATGCACCTGCTGTCCCACAAAGGTACCAGACGAGGTTGTATTGGCTTTGTGTGGCAAGGTTTTGGGGGGGGTGGGGGGGGGGTTACAGGGGTGGCTTCTGTAAGAAGCTGCTGGAAGCTTCCCCTGTGTCCGACAGAGCCAATACCAGCCGGCTTTAAGATGGACCAGCCACCAGCCAAGGCCAAGCCCATCAGCTATAGTGGTAATGCCTCCGTGATAACATTTTTAAGAAGGAAAAAAAGTTGGGACAGACGGAAATGGCAGCCAGAGAGAGGAGTGGGAACATGTAAGAGAAGCAGCCCTGCAGACACCCAGGCCAGTGAAGAAGGAGGGGGAGGAGATGCTCCAGGCACCGGAGCAGAGATTCCCCTGCAGCCCGTGGTGAAGACCATGGTGAGGCAGGCTGTCTCTCTGCAGCCCATGGAGGTCCACGGTGGAGCAGATATCCACCTGCAGCCCGTGGAGGACCCCACGCCAGAGCAGGTGGGTTCCCAAAGGAGGCTGTGACCCCGTGGGAACCCTGCGCTGGAGCAGGCTCCTGGCAGGACCTGCAGATCCGTGGAGAGAGGAGCCCACGGAGCAGGTTTTCTGGCAGGACTTGTGACCCCGCGGGGGACCCACGCTGGAGCAGTTTGGTCCTGAAGGACTGCACACCGTGGAAAGGACCCATGCTGGAGCAGTTCATGAAGAACTGCAGCCCGTGGGAAGGACCCACATTGGAGAAGTTCGTGGAGGACTGTCTCCCATGGGAGGGACCCCACGCTGGAGCAGGGGAAGAGTGTGATGAGTCCTGCCCCCGAGGACGATGAAGCGGCAGAAAATAACGTGTGATGAACTGACCATAAACCCCATTCCCCATCCCCCTGCGCCGCTGGGGGGGTTGGTAGAGAATCCAGGAGTGAAGTTGTGCCTGGGAAGAAGGGAGGGGTGGAGGGAAGGTGTTCTGAGATTTAGTTTTATTTCTTATTACCCTACTCTGGTTGATTTGTAATAAAGTGAGTTAATTTTCCCCAGGCTGAGTCTGTTTTGCCTGTAACGGTAATTGGTGAGTGATCTCTCCTGTCCTTATCTCGACCCACAAGCTCTTTGTTACATTTTCTCTCCCCTGTCCAGCTGAGGAGGGGGAGTGATAGAATGGCTTTGGTGGGCACCTGGCATCCAGCCAGGGTCAACCCTCCACAGAGGTGATCATTGTGTTTGCTGGCCCGGTGGAAGTAGACTCTTGCACGTTTGAACTAATTCTGGTCCAAACTCACCAGACATGACCCAGCTGTGAGTCAGAAGCCTGCAGCAGGCAAGGGGTGCTGCTGAGCTAGTCAGTCTGGTTGAGAGCAATCAGAGTAGCAAAGCTCATTGCTCTAGCCCAGAGCTGTGCTGATGACACTGCTCTGCAGGAGAAGCGGGCAGGCAGGCAGCAGAGTGCAGAACAAAGGTGACAACTAGATGAGCACTTGCACAGACAACAATCTATGACCACAATGTATAAAAAGGACTTTTTCCATCCTAGCTCTAACTCTCTCATAAGTAATAAATTAACTTGGGTAAAGACATTTTTATACCAGCATTAGAATAATCTGAGCTCTGTGCAAATTATGGTACGCTTGAAATTCAACCTCTTACAAAAGGGCTCTATCTCTGTAAAGAAGGCTGAATACTCAGGTTAAAATCTGTAGAATACAATAGGTAATATCCAACAGCATCTCCTCTGCTCTGGAAACAGAAGTTCCTCGAAGGAAAACCTGGATTCCTAAGCACAGTTTCTTTATTTCAGAAAGTATTTCCTCCAGCAATTACACTTCAGCTAAAAGCAAAGGATCCAACTTTCACCTGGGAACAGGTTTTCCTATGCTAATTCCCACAGGCGCTGACATGAGTGTGAGGGAAGAAATCAACGGGAAAGAGCAAACCCAAGCCAGTAACTAACCCAACATCAAGCACATTTTGTCTTTGTACAGGGACAGAAGCACTTGATTCTGTGGGAGTGCAGCACCTGCCCCCATCTAACTCCTATATTTAGTTCTCCTGTAGGTTGCTTTAGTGTGCTTCCTTTGGAATACCAAACATATTTAAAGATGGAAACTTCGACCAAATGCTCTCCAGAGGTAACTGATTGCGGGTGCTCTGAGGTATTTTTCCAGGGGAAAACAGAGTGTGGAAAGTCTGTGGATAGTCCTTCTAGACACACCTAGCAACTGAAACTTTCCAACCACGCTTCTGTCATGCGCAGTAGATTCAACTTTGCAAAGCAAATGCCATTTTGCCTGTAGAATAACATTCATCGTCTTGATAATTTTTCGTGTTTGGTTAAAGTTTCTTTTTAACAGAGAAAACCCATGTTTAACTTAATCATTTTGAGAAAGTTCTCAATGGACTCTTTTGTTCTTGGCTGTCAAATGAGTCATGTTTCTACTGCAGATTTATTAATAATTTTTAAAAAAATTGATGTTTTGCTATAGAATTTTCCTCCTTTTAAAGTTTTTCTGAGTCTATTCAAGTTGCATTGAGGTATTTATATAACTCACAAATCATAAAGCAACTGAACTAATTCATTGAAGTAAAATTCCAGAAAGGGTCCTGATTTAGAAAGTACCAGCTAGCTGGAGGCTAGGAGAGCATGCCAGAGGCAGCTAATGCTTTCCTTGCTCTTACCTGTCCTTTAAGTGTTCACAATTGGTTTGTGCTCAGAGGCAGGATATCAGGTTAGCCAGATGTTTAGTCTAACTGGCATATCCATTCTTATATGATGTGATCTGTGGGAAGATTTTGATCATAAAATATCTGCAAAAATGGCTGAGTTGAAATTTCAAAATATTTTTGCAACAAACTTCTTGAACTTGTTGAAACTTAGGACTGAAGTATCTTTTCATACTTTCTGGATATCAGTTCAGGCAATAAAATTAAATTCAGCTTTATTTACGTATTTCATGTATTTATTTTTATTATCTTTTTTTGAGCGCTGTGTTATGAATACTAAGACATATGAAAAAGTGTTTAAAGTACTTTGATTTAGAAAGAATCCGGGGAAAAAAAAAAAATTAACTGAGTGCAATTTAATACATCTTTTTTACATCCCACATTTTGGTTTTCTTTAGAGTTAGTGGGGTAGAAGACTCCTACACGGTTTTGGGGGTTTACATTACAGTAAGATTTTAATTTGATCTGTATTGGGTATTTACCTTGGTGACATTACTGACCAAGGACTTTGTGCTAGACTTAAGTCTGTGAGGCTTTGTGCTTAAAAAGAACACGACCCCGGAACTTTCTGCAATATCAGAGCGTCCCATACAGATTGCGAGAACTACAAAATTGAATACAAATCAGCCAACAGTGAGCTTTTTATTAGTAGTGATGCAAGCTACATGACACAGGAAGGTTAAAACTGTCTTAAATCTCTCCTGCAACCTTTTGTACTCAGAGGTGGTCTCCCTAAGACTCAGCACTTCTGTTCTTGTTTTTGAAAAGCTGCACAGAGCTCAACCTTCTTTACATTTTACTATCAGATTAGTCAGTAAATTACTTACCAACCTGTATATTTCCCTCTTGACTTCCCTCCTCAAGCAGAAGTGATTCAAGGTCAAGCTCTTACCTTTGTGCAGAAAGTTGCAACCACCAGAGAACTGCAGCCATCCTGGGAGCAGGCACCCATACTTTCAACACTTTCCTCCTACCCGCGTGATGAAATACCTGTGCTACAGTTCTTTTCTCCCAGTTCAATCAGTCTTAAGACTGAAAAATCCCCAATTACTGCCAACAAATTTATTTCAAGATCCCTTTGCATCCATTTCTACACCTTCTCTATCCACAGTTCATCCCGTACCTCCCCCACTAAAACTGTCTCAGTCCCTAGTACTCCTCTACCTTCAGTGCCCTTTCCCTAGAGTTTCCATGTATCCCACTGCTATTGATTTCTATTTAACCCTTTTCCCACTACACACGCACACACACACAAAAAGGTAATATATTTGCTGCCAACACATTCTTCCCTCAACTATCCCTGTTTCCTGTCTGTCTTAATCACAAGCTTTCAAGTCCAGGGACATCCATTTGTGAAGAGTCCAGTGCAAGTGTCTCACCCTTTGCGTGTCCTTCAACTCTCTCGTAGAAAATGTGATTTATTATAATAGGATTATTACATTATCAGTTAAATATAGATGAGTTGATGCCTGCTGATGGTTGACTAGGTATAAATGTAAGAAATACTGCGTTACATTTGTGCTTTCTAGTTGAAGATCTGTTTCTCTAAAAATACGAAGAGATTTGCACACACCGATCTTTGCAGAAATAAACGTTTTAAATATCACATTCAAGATTACCTTTTGACTGCCAAATTAATAACAATTTCTCTTTCTCCAGCAGTGTTTTGGTACCAGGATTTAAGAAAAATTAGCTAGCTTATGTTAAATAACTCTTACCACACTGAATGACTTAAAAGTACAGCACAATAAGTAGCTATTCTCTTCTGTACCCCTCATCACACTATTATCCCAGTGCCTTATTAAATCATTAATTCCCAATCTGTACCCATGGGGTGCTTTTCTCCCCTGTTGCTCATGTGTTTGAAAGACAAATACTCTATAGCAGAGATGGTCTCATTTGGGGTCTCTGGTAAGTCTCTGCCTCAGTGGTACCTTAACTTCTGAGGAGCACAATTATAAAAAATAGCAACTCATTTGATGCAATCTGATATAGGTGTAAGCTCTGTTTCAAGTCTCTTTTCACACACTCATCTTGAAAAGTCAGCTGCATTATCTTCCGAGGTCACCCAGGTAGCAGCGCCTCAGACTGATGCTTCTCTTTGCACAGACCTTCGTGGGCTGGTAGATTGCCTCTAAGCTCCCAAACTTCAAGACTAATTTGTTCAAATGTCCGCGTTACACAAACTTTTTCCTGCACTGCCTGTAGATCTTTCTGGGGGATTTGAAAATGGAGGAGGAGGGAAGGACTGAGAAGTACCTTCCAACTTTAAAAAAAAAAATAAAATTCCAACTTAAAAAAAAAAATTTCAAACTTTTAATTTCTCCCAACTGAACAGCTTTTTATTCTTTGTAATCACTAGAACTGTAGGTTTAAGATCAGCAAACTCCTTCAATTATAAAAAAAAACCAAACCCCAACACAAACTTAGCTCCATACTGAACCAACATACAAATGCGTAGTGTAACAGAGTACATTTGGACAGCATTTCCTCAATTTCCTTTTACCTTCGGCTTTGTTGGTGTCTTTGCTCCCTGCAGGTGGAAATATAACACAACTCCATCTGTTTCTCATTTTCTTCAAAGATTCCCCATTATCCCTCCCAGTTGTTCCAACCGAATAAACCAACAGCTCATTGTTCTTTTACATGCCATAGGTATGATTAATTGAATTGCAAGGAATGGGAGGAAAACATCAGAAGAAAAAGAAGGTGGAAAGTCAAAGTGTCCTTTCAAGTGAATTTTCTATTGCAGAGAAAGCAAGTAGGCTCACTGAATGAGATTCAAGTTACTCAACAGTCACAATCTTACTCTTAGATTTAAAGAAAGACACTAAGTGAGAAACTCCATTATGGTGTAATGCTGCAGAAAAGCTGTCTTTAAACAGAGACCTTTTCAGTCTACCTAAAGTCTTGAACACCATTAAGACAGATTTGGCACAGAAAAAGCTAGCTAGAACTCGCAAGAGAGTTAAGCAGTGCAAGTGTTCAAAACACAGCTTGTGTGGGAAACCTTCAGTATTTTTTTAAATCTAATGTAGAACTTAATCATATTTCATTATCTTGTCATTTGATCAGTATGAGGATAAAAAATGATGCAACTTACCAGTATAGCCTGCTCCACAGAATAACAATTATTCACAGAAATAAACTAGTAACTGAATAACTTCTTCAGATAAGCAACTTAAAAGAACCAAGACTAGAAAAATCACTGACCATGAAATCAGCTGGGGAAGTGCAGTAAACAGCAATGAAGACTTGGGGCAGGGGAACGGCCTATGCACTGAACACAACTAATCTTCAAAGCCTTGGTAAATACATGGCTTATTTAAAGAAAATGTGAAATAGGGAACCTTATACTGGAGCACAAGTTAACTCTAAGACTGTAAACTGATGTAAGGCCAAGAGCAAAACCACAATGTTAAGAGAAAAGTGGAAGAGATATATATGAGATAAACGAAAACAAACAAACAAAAAAACAAAAAAAAGGCCAAAAAACCAACAACATACCAAACCCAAGACCCCCCACCAAACCCAAAACCAAACACCAAAAAACAAACCCCCAGACCCAAACAACCAAAACAACAACAAAAAACAACTCACAACCAAAACCAAAGCAGACCGAATTAGGAGTTCAACTGGACTATGTGAACATACTTAATTTTAATTCTTTGGTCAAAAGATTCTTCCAGCACCTGAAAAGCTACACTGAAGTGTGAGTGAAGAATCAACCTTACAACACTCTCTTGGCTGTTTAACATCCTTTGTCTTGTACAGCTTTTAGTTCTCTTCGGTGTTCCAGCATTTCGTTTACTTCCCAGGACAAGTATTCCTGTCTCCACCTTCGACTTTCAGTTTTCCAAAAAATCATCAATACTCACTAGCAACCCAAAGAGCACGATAGTTATTTATTAACATTTAAAATAAGCATAAACTTTAGGAACTAAAAACTCCTCTGAATTGTTCTGCATACGGTATTCTTGAAATTAAAGATCAATACAACTGAAAGACCAAGCATTATCATAAAATATGAAGTTGAATGGAATACAGCTCAAGTTAATAGCAATTAAATTACATTAACTTGAAGAAATTAAATACAGTTTTACACACTTTCTGATGAAGCACCACACTCACAAGACCCAGTGAAGCATCTCATGAGAACTAAGCTGCAAACCATTTAAGCAGTTGAGAACAAATTGGCAGCCAATTTAAGTTAAAAAAAAAAAAAAATTATGCTAAGAATTTTGTAGCAATGTTTTCCAGAGAACTAGCAGAAGAGGGATAGATTTAACATCCAATGTATTCCAGTCACAGAGCACAAACATCTGAATTTTACCAATTTAACAATTCTGTATTCCTGGAAAAAGAGATCTCATTCCTTTCATCCTCTATTTTACATAGCTGCTAATCTGAACTGATGCAAATACTTGTAAGAGTCTTGGGTAATACTGAACAGCAGCTGCATATATTAATACTTGCAAAATAAAATTTCAGGTTTGGGGTTTTTTTTAAACATTAGATATACAATTACAGTAGATAATGAAGGATCCACAACCTTTTATCTTACCCTTTTAATGAAATGTAATAGCTTAGCTCAAACTAAAGCTAAAACTCCATTTAGCTTGCTCAAATGCTTAGTTTGGAAATTGTTATTCCCAGACCAAGCTTAAAGCAAGGATTCTTTTTTTTAACATCTGAGGTTCTTTCAGATGTTTGCAGAAGAGGAAAGAAAGGATGCATAAATTCAGAGTTCAAGATTAAAGTGTAATGCTTCACATATGAGGGCACAAATGAAGACAGCTTGTTCATCTGAAAGCCCACAAGCTCAACTTAAAATACAGCCATCACTCTAGAGTATCTTGTTCCATTTTACATGAACATCCACTTCACTCTCAAGATGCACGTAAACTTGTGCAGGCAGATGAAATGTTATAGTATCTCTGAGTGGATTAAATTCAAAACAACAACAAAAAAAGTTAAGTTTCTGAAGGGAAGTTAATTCAGTATTAAGATAGTGCAAATGCACACAGGATATGCAAACAGCTTACCAACTCTCACCATTAACACATCAGTTATCACCGCCACTAAAACTCAAAACACTTAGAGTGGATCCTTGTATTTCAATAACTGTATGCCCTTTAAAATTCCAATGAAATCATGTCCCTTTCCACCTTCTGAATGAAAATGCTGCAGAGTTAACATATTACAAAAAAAAAAAAAAAAAAAAAAAAAAAAAAAGGCATACACCACATGGGAGACTGAATTAATCCAGTTAATAAAGCAGTATTTCTCTATTTACATTGTGGCAAACAGACTGAGACAAGCTAAACTCAGCCAGGAGGTTTCCTCTGTCCAGAGGAGGAAACAAATGAAGTCAGGAACTTTTTTATAGATTGTGAAAACAGCATCCAACACCAGGCTTCCCTCATGGGCATCCAAAGGAAGCAGCAGACAAAAGACATGACAGTGGAGTCTTCCCAGAAAGTGTAGGGAAGTGGGAAGGAATGCTTACTTAGATGGGAGTAAGACATTCACTGCCGCTTGAATGTCTGACTATGAACAGACTTCTGGAGGAAGATACTTGAAGACCCACCCATTTGCACTCTGCTTGCAGTGTGGTAAAACAGTTTCTTATGAAATACGTAGGGAAATTGATTGGAGGAGACGTCCAACTGGTGTTTGACTTCTGTTTGTCGAATTTCCACTTGTGGGGAAGGACAAGGTCAAAAAAGAACAGGTAACACAAGCATTATGCATCCCCTTATATTAACAGACAGCAAGTTTTATTATTAATATTTGGCTTAGACATCCCTGGACACCGAAATCATCAGGATTATTATGCAAAGAGAAATACTGTCAAAAGCCTGGACTGGATACAAGTTTAACTTTGTGAACTGAAAGGTCCATATTCATCATATTAAAATGCACTTTATTAAAATATATAAAGTAGAACAGACAGTATAGAACAGATGTTTTGAGGAAAACATGCCAGCTGTACACTAATATTTTAATTTTATATGAGGTCAAACCCATAGAGAAATTCTTTCCCCTCCCACGCTAAACTATGGTGGATGTGTCAGGCTGAAACCAGAATAAATAACGATGTGAACATGTTACTTTCACAGAAACTTTCAAACATATTAAATAAGATTAAATGGTCAGTTCTCATGCCAAAGAACTCTCATCCAAGTTACCATACTCTAATGCACACAAAAATCCCTCAGAAAATTTAAACCAAGGTTTTGCTGCAACTGAATGGAAAAGAACTGTTCTCTTAATCTCTCTTAATTTATCAGTAAATTATATGGATCTTCACCTGGCAAAAGGATAAGACACTGAAAATCTGTGTGTATTTCTTTAACAAAATGGTAGGAAAAATGAATTCAAATGGCTTTGAAAATAACATAAAATCCATTCCTAAAGGGTGGTTTGCATTTGAATGCCTAGAGTTATTAATTTAAAAAATTAGTGCTGCACAGAATTTGAAGACTGTCCACACTGGATTTTCACTGCACTAGAATCAGCTGCAGTACATAAATATCTTTCAGGTGAAAGAGCCACCAATTTTGAAAAATTAAGGTAACTGCTACTTACAGATTTCAAAATACTGTTGCTTAAACTCACTTTTAGCTAGGAAAGATGCACTGACACCTGCACATCAAAACAGTTTATTTAAAACTACTTTTTTTAAGGAATATATTTGAAGTGTGTAAATTCTGCTATGAAATAGAAAGCAACTTCAAAATAGAACTTTGACTAAACAGTGAAAAATATTTAAGATGCTTCCTCCTAAATATTATGGTTTTTTGCACTTGACTAAGAGCTCAACATTATCTTTTGTTTGGTGCCACAGATTTGTCTGGGATGAGAATCATTTTGGCAAGGGGCTTTTGCATCTAAATTCTGCAGACAGTGCATTATGAAACTGCCAGAGTATCCAAAAAGAAGAACCTAGAATAGCAAAAGACATGAAGCAGTGAAATGTGTCTAGTTGTAAATATCAGGTTTTTCCCAATCCAAGTCCCTCAAAATAAAGTAGTGCCCATGTTTTCCTTAAGCCAGCAACCTGAGCATTCAACTGACAGGAGTTATTTCTTGTCAAATACAAAAACCCTTATGTTAAAGATGCTGATGTTACAAAGTCAAGAGAGACTCAGATTAGCAAAGATCATACAACTTTAATTTGTCCCACTTGTTTTAGTAAGAAAAGCCTTTCAGCAATAACATTACTACATGAGTTCTCAGGTCTCTTCAAAGTGGAAAAAGTAGTCAAAATGCAAAATACTCGGTATTTCTTCCTTCCTCCTGGTATCACTAAATGTGTGTGATAACATCATATCTTACTGTACACTACTGAAATCTTACACTGAATACAGGACTGATTTTTTTTTTTCTTGGGAGCCTTTCTCGGTTTTAAACATTCTGCTGCATCTCTGGTTCACCAACCCACAGGTGTGTAGTTATAGTGCAGCTAAGCTTATTCAACAGTGAGTACCTGCTTCTGAAAGGACAAACCTCCTTCTTTCCCCTCCCACCATCTCCCTTCTAAACATCTAACCTCACAGAGAACTGCCCAGACTGTTAAACCAGCAGAAAACATCTTGAACTGACTCAGTATGGATCACAGGAAAACAAATGCTGACACAAAGGAGGAGGTATCAGGACCAGAAAAGGGGTTCCACTGACTCCTCCATTAGCAAGTTAGCAAGCAGCCATTACAACAACTTCACTGTATTGAAAAATCAGACCAAAAAAATGTATTTCTACATTTATTTGAGATATTAAGCACCATTCCTTTTCTTTCTGGAGGAAAAGAACTCGTGCATAAGGAAGCTGAAGGCTAGAAGTTTCACATGTCCATTAACTAGTACAGCACTCCATAGCTGATTTTACAATGTTATATACTATTTTTACAGAACTTTATATGCACATAAAATTCCTTTTAATTTCAGCTGCACATACTAAACTCTCAGCAGTCGGCAAATCGGTCACAACATGACTAACACCATCAGCAATGACACTCTTCTATTTGTAGATTTGCTAACAATCCTGGAACAGTGTAAGAACTGTCACAGCTCTCTAAACGTGATCACCTCCTTCTCTTGCAATCCTGTCTCATTTTCCAAGTTTTCAAAGTCTGCAACAGAGTGATGAACCCACTTTATACTAAACCTGATTCAATCCAAGAGCAATGCTCATGCTATTAGAATAAAAGAGGCAAGGGGTAAAGCAGGAAATACTAACAAAGCCTGCAAAAATATGAATACTGCAGTGGAAGCAAACTAAAGGTTGCACATGCAATCAGTTCCTGAATACCTGACTCTTAACAGTAGCTTTCTTTTAACTGGAAACTTCTGTGCATTTTCATAAGATATTTTTGTAACAAAGAAGGAGAAACATGCTGATCCTTTGAAGGATCATGAGAAGGACTACATTTTTTGGACTCACAACATTGACCTTTGCCACTTCAACTGATCAATGACAGTTGGAACAATAGGCAGTAATCCATAAGTCAGCCAACAGAGGGAAACAAATAGCTATAAAACCTGTTAGCAAGAAACAGATATGCATGGAAGCAGCAATTTTTGGGCTCAAGCCAAATTTCATAGGGTTTGGGCTTGAAACCTTTATCTCCTGGTCTCCTCTTACAATATGCACTTCGCTTATCCCTCCCTTACCCCACTTGCTATTTGTTACACATCTGCACTTAAGTGAGATTGCTTCTTTTCTCAAAAATATGGGAGTGGCTTCACTTTTGAGCTTCCAGAACACTGGCAGTAAAAATCAAGATTCATATCTGCTACTCCGCAGTCTCAAACAATATTTTAAATAATGAGCAAGAAATAAGTGTGTACTGAACTTTTTGTGTCTGCAAGGTTAGAAGAGTGCAAGGGGCTTAAGAAGAGCAAAAGTAAAATATAGCAAAATAGTCTGTATTCAAAACAAACCTTTGCCACTTAAGTTCCAGAACTTTGATTGCCAGAATCTGTAAATGAAGGACTCGAAACACAATATAAACATCTGTGTTGGACAGTAAGACATGAAACACGTTCAAATAATATGTGGTATTGCTATTTTAAGCTATAACATATCTGACTTCTACATTGCCGTTCTAAAAAGAGAAAGCTATCCCTGGAGTTTGGTACAGGCTGTTCAGTATTTTGTACAGTCAATACACCCGCTTAACATTTTTTTAATATTCTCTTCCAGCAGATAGAATGTGTTGCTATATAAAATGAAACAAAAGATATAATTTTTAGAAGTTAAAAACTAGTATAGAATTACCCAGTTTAATATGTATTCTAAAATTCTTGTTGCATGGTTCTAACAAAAATCATGTTAACATGGCTATGAATGTCATATCCATGGATCAAAGTATTTTTCTCAAAATATTTTCGAATAGGGGAAAAAACACCTGGATGTTGGGACAATGAAACAAAAAAATTTGAGAAACAGAGTATATGCTTGCTAAACAAGAATTATGTTTATTTAGCTAGTGAATCACCTAGAGGAGTAAATTTTCACTTTCATGATAGCAATCTGTCAGGCTTGCAAACACCCAGAAATAGGAATTAAAGATTATTTTAAATGTAGTTATAAAGGTCATAAAAAGTCTGATTTAGACTGAGGTACATTTACTCAAAACTGAGATTCATTGAGTGGTAGCAAACAAACAGTTCCTCAGACAAATGCACTTTTTTCAGTATACATGTTACAGAAAAAAAAATAAAGAAATGTGCATTAACTGGTGGTGTCCACCAAGCTGCATATTAATATTCTCTTACACCAAACAGTTTGAAACAAGGGAAATGTCATTCTAATATAATTTTGTTACGTTTCATTTGGCTAAACTGCAGCTTAAAGTTGCTTTGCCATATTAAAAGATTACTACAATAATTTTCACATGAACATTTAGACTTGAGTTTTACTCCAGGACTAAATATGGCATGATTTGCTTTTAATCTGTTGAATAGCTAAAAACTGACAATTAAAAAAACTACAACAAAGAAAAAATTAAGTTGAAGCAATGTGAATCTCACGTCATTGAACCACTTCTAATGGTTAAATGTTAGTATTTAACAAATTCAAAGAGTTAATGAATCCTTGCATTCGTTCGGTCTCCTGTGCCTTAGCTAGGATGCATAAATACAAAAGACAGCAGATACTGGTAAAAGCTTCAGGACAGAAAGTGCTTGACGAAGGTACAGTTCTCAAGTGTGTTTGGTGAGAGAGTATAAGGGCAGATGCACTGATGAGAACCATTACAAGAAGAGTCAATTTTGTGTTAAAGTGTTCAAAGATGTCACCTTAAGCAGAAAAAAGCTTTAATAACGTCTTCTTAGACATATTAGGCATTTCCAGAGTCTACATCATTAGTGTTGTAATTCTAGCAGGACATCTCCATATAGTTATTGTTTGTTTCTATTTCTCTCCTGAAAAAAAACAAAACACAAAACAAAAAGGAAAATCATGTTAATACACACAGTTCAACATTATCTGCTTTCCTCTCATTAGAGCAGTTGCATTACTTGCAATTTCTCTAAATCAGGCAACAAGCTTTCAAGGAAAAAGCTTCACTTTTTTTCAGGAACATGAAATATCTAGTTCAAGTCAACTTCTTAAAAAGAAACACAGAAGTATATGTCAAACTAAAAGGCAAATATGTTAAAAAAAACAGCTATCAAAAAGAAAAGGTTTTATAACATTACTTTCAAATCACTTCCGATAAAATATATTGGACAAAGTGAACTGAGTAAGGAGACCAAGGGACCTACAAACAAGGCAAGAGGTACCCTAAATCTTCCGCTTAACTTGTTCAAAAATGCTCTGCATGAATATTTAAATATACTACTCTCCATCCATTATATCCCTGAAAAAGTAAAGCTCATATTCCCAGGTATCTCATTCAAGGCCCCCTATAGTAAAATGTTTCAATGTTCTTAAGATCAAAAGGTAAACGAACAAGTTGGCCCACTACCTCCTCCTCCATACAAACACATTGCTCAAATGGCAAGAAAAATAATTTAAAAAAAAAAAAAGCCATCCATACTTTTTTTAGAAATTACTTTTAATAACAAAATGCAAACCCAGTGAGGTAGGAATGGCTGGAAAAAAACCCATTTGAATGCAAGCGTGAGTCGCAGTCAAAACCATATTCATTACAAAGCCCTCGCAGCACTGCGAGATGTGGCATTTGGTGCAAAGGAACAAAGTCCGTAATGTCATCTGTGTAATACAAACAATGATAAACAACTTTCTACGGTTAAAAGCTAAAAATACTAACTGCACTGTATCTCTATCAGGGACTAACAAATTCTTCCTCTGTATTACAAGTCTAACAGAGTAAATAACATTTTCAGTGCTTTATCGTCATCCTCCATTTTCTCTACTTTGTTAAGATAAACATACACATAGACATTATGACTACCTCTAGGAAAAAAATAAAAACATATCAATAAACTATATCTCATTACCTTCATTATGTATCTTCCAGACTCTAAAAAGACACTGTAGTTTGACTCTTAAGAAACTAAGAATTTATCTTCCAATAGCATTTCCTTTCTTAATATGTACAACTGAGCACGTTACAGATATGTTTTAAAACACCTTCATGGAAGAGAGGTAGGTTCTCTCCCCCATTTAACAGAGAACAAAAAACTAATTTCCAGTATTTTTATTACTAATGCATTACACAGCATGTTATAAATGGAACATAAACATAGCAGTGAAAACCAAAATAAACCAGGAGGCATTTGAACAATGACTTCAAAACCACTCTATCTGATACCATGCTGAAACTTTATTATGCTACAAACTATTTAGGAAAAGTGCAAATTAGTGTATGAACCCAAATAAATTCTGCTAAAAAGACACTATAATGAAAGAGGATACATAACATTTATACTGGTTATTAGAGTACAGCTGATGGTCTAGTCCTCTCGAAGACAGACTTCCAAGTTGCTTCAAGATGAACACCAAAAAAGTAAAGCTCACACAGAGTTCTTGCTCCCAATAAGCAGCTCCTAGTCCCAGCAGCTGTATATCTAAGATTGGACATTCTCTAGGGCAAAACTTCAGTATATTTAAACCAAGAGCAATACTTGCGTTGTTCTACCAGAAATCATTTTTTCCTAGTTCAAAGAGACATGACTAATATTTTCATAGTAAGGTACTATTTTTAAAATGCAAGATTGATAGTAACATATCAGTTTGTATTAATGACTGATAAGAGCACACATCTAGGCTGAAAACAGAATATCACTGGCCTCATGCCTCACTATGCATGTAAGGCATGCAAAAATAGCCTGCTCATGCACATCTCAGATTATTCCTCTACTATGAGAAGACTTCAACTGAAAGAACTGCAGAAAGTGCTGAGAAACACTACTGCAGTATTAAGTAGGAGCCTATGAAACTGTGATGTTAAGTAATGAAATCTCAGTATTTTAACAATTTTAAATTCTACCTATATACAGATAAAGTCACCTATTCTGGTCCATTTGCAAGTATTACATATGTAACCACTGAGTCAAGCCGTGTAGAAAGCCTCTCTGCATTACAAACTGCTGCACAGTAAATGGACTGACCATGTGCTTTGTGTAGCCCCTGAACTCAAAAGGCATTTAAGTTCATAAAAAATCAAAATAGAAAGTGAATGATATCCTGACTACCTGCTTCCAGTGGATGAAATAAAGGAGGTGTTACAAATTTCAAGTCCATTTTGAATTCTACAGAGGAAAAAGGCTTCAAAGTAACACCAGCACACCCTTCCTGTAGTCTCAAAGTTACGTATATTTATATACTTAAAGCAGACATATAAACTTGACATTTTTCAATGCAAGTGAACAGTACATTCTTCAGATACTGGGATCAGTAACATTTGGCACTCTACAGCAAAACAGACAGAGAGAAAACCTGATTTATTCAAAATGCAGGTAGTGGTATTAAACTCAAAAGCAAACTAATCTTCCCCACAGCTGTCGGTCAGATCACAGTCACTACCACTGCCTTTTCCCATCTCAAAAAGTATTCCTCTTCTGAGTTTTTGGGTGGCTTTTGTTTGATTGATTGTTTTTGTATAAACAGTGATTATAGACAAACTAGCAGAAGACTTTATCCCCAGCAGGTTTCCACCACCAGAGCAGAGGAAGTTTCCAGCATAACTGACTGGATTCCACTAACATTTCCCTTTCACCCAACATCTCTTATTCATTTATTACATTCAGACAAGCAAAACCTTTGCAACATCTCTTGCAAATGCTCTTGGATAAAAAGCTTCTCCAGTCAATTTAAGTTCCCTGCCAAACTTCACTTCAGAGCTCACCATGGTGAGGTTACCCAACTTTAGAGGGAGTTTATGAGCAGGATGCGGAAATTAAGTACCATTCGAATTAGAACAATGTGGGAATGTATCAGCTGGTTAAAGGTACTTGCCAGGTGCAGACTATGTGGTGAGCAGATTTCACACATGCAAATAAGTTTTGACACAACCTGACAAAACTAAGTGAAAGTGAACCTGAAAATGCTTGGGCCTCAGAAACATGCGTCGATCTAGTACAAAAATATGGAATTAACTTGATCTGAACTGAGAGGCTGACTTACTTCCAAATTTCAGTTCTCTGAATTCAGAGCAATCATCAAATGATCCTGTGCTGAAAACTAGCTGCAATCTATCCTCAGATTTAATGAAATCTCAATGCTAACAAAATTTCAAAATTCAAAGCAACAAAAATGTTTCCTGATCTGATTTGAAAGAAACTACTGAGATGCCCATAACACTGACTTTTGGAATTTTTTTGTCAAAAAAGAAAGTAAATGAAAAAGCCTGATTGTAAGTAGCAAAAATGTAAATGGTAGCCTAAACCCAACAAGCTACTACAGTCCTCAGCTGTATGGCTTTTTTTTCCCCCGAAGATCCCACAAACTGAAGCTCAAGGTGAGGGAAGGTGGATTTGAAAGAAGGACTTTTGCTTTTTTATAGCAATTCATCAAGTGCAAGCATTTCAAGATGTCCATTTTGAAAGCTATCCAGGATTGCAAACTTGCACAGGCAAATTGCTGAGTTCCCACACACACACCTCCAGCACAATCGGCTACACTTGCAAAAAAACCCTAGAATTTTGCCAAACTTTTGCATCTTACTGCAATGTTTAAAACGTTTATGCCTGAAGCTGTCTGCTTTGCCCCTCTCCCAAGAGGTAGCATTCTCCCAGCAGCTTCAGAAGGGAACGTGTAGCACATCTTAGTTGCTTCACTGCAAACTGCGATTTAATCTTCAACTTAAAAGCCCTGCTCATCTGCAATGTAAGCTAACATGTCAGACTGCATTCTGTGAAGTGAGGCACAGGCACACATCTCTGCCAGCTCTGCTGCGTGGGCAGGAACACCTGGCAGAGGCAGAACAGACAGCTGTAGAGGTGGTGAGAAGCAGCCACAGCAAAGTTCATGAAATCTCATTTACTAATGCCATGAGCCATAATCTGCAGTTTATTGCACCACAGTGTGCCATTACAGCTATGACAGCATAAACATTGACCTTAGTGCTTGAGAACCACAATGAGAAACAGATTACTGAGAAAAATGAAAAATGCTAGAAATAGTTTTCTCCATTTATGACAAGGATATCATTGGCTATTAATATAAACTACATTATTTTACAAAACTTCAAAGTTTTAGTAAAGGTCCTTTTTAACTTCTCACTCTTGAATTCCAAACTAGAAAGGGTAAATCTCCTGAAGACAGAGATTACCTCAAAACCAGATAAAAATATTTAAATACATTTTTCCAAGAAGCACTTCTGGGAATTCTGGGAAGATGGGAAGGAAGCATCAGATGGGAAGGATCTCTAGAAACCTCACACGGACCTAGAAATTTTTCCTGTGGAGATGCCATCCCCTCCCTAAACACTCATTTTCTTCTAATCCCAACATGAAAAATACAAGGCATAAATTAAAAAAAAAAAAAAAAAAAAAAAAAAAAAAATCAAAGTCAACACAGGAAGTCAAACAATGTTTTACAACTCCAGAGCAGTTCCTTCTGGTAAGCCTTATGAATTAATACTCATCTTGAGACCTTGCTGCTGCAGATCATTTGAACTCCAGAGAGTAAATAAGGCTTTCAAGCATATAAACATTAAGAAAGTCTGAAAAACTACAAGACCTAGCCTTCTAAATTATTTATTCTTATTATTAGTTTTGATGGCATTTTACTTATTTCAGTCTCTGAAACATACTTAGCAATAGTAAAAATGTGAACAAATTACAGTAAAAAGGTAAATAAATTTAAATTTAAGCAGATACATGCATTGTTAGTGAAACATGGACAGACCATATTATTTTATTATGGTAACGACAAAGGCAATAAGAACTTAATCCACATCTGAAATTCCACAGCACACTAAATAACAAGGTACAAACATTCAGAAGGCAGAGGTGGAGAAAGAAATCCAACTACTTTAAAGATATCATATGATAAAACACAATGAGGAAGTGCTCTGCAGAAACCAAGCTTGAACTCCATGAGCCAGAAAAGCCCTTCCAGTCTTGTCTTCCCAGGTGGACACTTTCAGTGATGAATCGGCCAATTCTAACTACAAGTAGCAAGTGCTTCCTTTCAGTGCTGTACATCATTACACACTGAAATATCAGATTTTAATTAGCTACAAGACAGCCATTTCAGCAAGTTCATTAAAAAGTAAAAAAAAAAAAAAATAAAGCTTGTAGATCCTCATTATTGTTAACAACGCTCACAGCGTAACATCGGCTTTTGAAGACTGAAAACAGATAGCTTCTAACTACATCTATAGAAACTGCATTGTGATGATCACTGTCCCAGCAAAAGGAGCAGAAAGAGGACTCTGACACATTTGTTAATTTTTCTCAGATGCCCATGGGCAACAAGAAGATGATTTTATTTAATTGCTCCGCTAAGAAATCTATAGTAGCATTGGGAAGGGAAATGACATCCACTGCAGGGCCTACAAAATACACTGGGGAAGAATTTCTCTGACAATTTTTCTTTAAGTCTTACCACTCATGCTCTTTGCACACACGTAACTCAAATTCCAGTCTGCCATGAGGAAACATGAACTTATTTTATCTTGGTTTATCATTATATTCTATATGAAAGTGCAACGAACATGCAAGTTTATGTTTACTTTTCCACAACTGACTATAATCCTTAGGTACAGAAGCAAAACAATAATTATAATTACCTGTCAATATTAAGTACACTACCAGACCTCTGAAAAGCTGCTCACAAAGAACTGGGCTCAAACCGCTTATCTGATACAAATTTTGTAATGTATCATTTCAGCTAGATGAATCTGAAGGTTAAAGCCAATCAATTTTGATACAAAACTTAAACAATCCTACTTCAACTGAATCTACAGAAACAGCTTTACTAGATATGCAAGATCTTGCATGGTTTTAAAGTGCCATTTTTTCCAGCAAAGCACCACCAGCAATGTTCACTGGAGTTTCTGCTAACTAGCTCATCTGTGGTACAAATCAATGAAGAAAGGCTGAAGTACTGTATGGAGAGTCACACAGGTTGCAACTCCCTTGCAATATGCAAGCATATTTCTTTCCTGCAAACTGCAAGGAAAAGCATCAGTGTTCCAGTAAATTTGTTCTTAATAGAGCAGTGCAATCTGAGGAGATGTAGCAGGAAGCAGAAGGTTACTGCATGAATTTTAACAGCTCTTCATGCACACTCAAGGTTCTGCTTTTGCTCTAGAAGAAGAGATTTAGAATTACTCCTTTGCTTTAAAAACTACAACTTAAAGACACAGCATTTAGAAAAGGTGGAGCTGTCACAGATCCAGCTCAATTCAAGTTTGAAGTCTTGTCTTAGGAAGTCTTCATATTTAAGAACACTAAAGAATTAGATTCCAAAAATGACCGGTCTCTTGAGCATTAAGGTAGACCATTTGGTTGATATACCTAGCTTTTCCAATAGGGGTCCCTATTTTACAGGAGAAATTGGACTTTCAAGTCCCAGAGTCGAGAATTTAAATCCACTCTGTAAGAAGGGACTCTGTAAGCTTGATTTTGCAAGTAGGAATTTCAAACTAAAAAGAAAAACAATACAAGATCCATGCAAGTGTCGCTATAAACTAAGACCACCTGTGAGTTTAATTACATTCCAACTTTTTAATTCAACAGTCCAGTATTGCACTTTCCCTACTACACCATCTTTTCACTTGCTAGAGTAATGCAGACCACACCACTACTCAAACTCTTACAGAGTCACTCTATGCGAGACCATATTTTAACATCCAGACCTCTCCATAGTATCCCCATCCTGTAATAAATTCTAAACCCTACCTCTGAACAGAAACAACTGACTCTATCAAATGCACAGAAAACAGGCACATTTGAAATCTATGTGTCTATAACAAGAGAACTTGCAGGTCATTTTTAACTGTTTCCAAAAGACTAAAGATGCAAAAGCAAATGAAGACACAGTAAATAAGCACAGCATCATGGGATGAAAATTCTGGATCAGTACGTCTAAAATTATTCTAGCTCCAAGTAATCCTCTTCTCCCAAGACCAGGGGCACATACTCATCTCATGATTATCAAAGGAGCAAAAATTTATCTTCTGTTTCTACTTTCTGAGCATATTGTTTTTTCTTAAAACAGACATGCAGCATGCTATATCACTTTGATTTATGAAAATGAAACTGTAGATAAACATCAAGTTCAAGGAAATTGCAAAATAATGGCCCTTGAAACATCAAAAGCATACAGGAAATGCACAAGTTTCTCAAGATACTACGTAACCTGTTTCATTTACTGTTTTGAACCTCCTTTAGATGTAAAGACACAAGCTTTAAAAAGTCATCCGGTACAACTATCATTTAACTACATTAAAAATGTTCGTCAACTACCTGTTTTCCTTGACCTGTACAAGGACTGTGGATGTATCTATATCTGACTTTGATATTATAACCTAGGAGTTGATGGTTGGGGGGTAAGGGGAGGACAAAGTGTCTACAGTTTGCTCTTAATGGACATTTTCTCACTTCCCTCTTTCCTTTAAGATATTTTCAAGAAATATCAAACTAAGCATAAAGTCAGCAGTGTCCTGGAATGGAAAGGAGTTACACTGCTTAACACTGCAGCTTGATTATGACCCAATTATCAGAGAAGCAAAAGTTACATTAGTATCAGAATGGGGGGGGGGAAGAAATTACTCCTTTTAAGAGTCAGAAAATTTTAGCTATATCAGCATTCCTATTACAAGATATGTAGTACAACAGGAGAAAGCTAACATTTTAAATGTTTATTTACCTGCCATTTAAAGGCTTCCTGAAAATAAAAATTCCAAATGTAAATTAGATAAACACAAACATATATTGCATGTCTTCTCCCACGGATAAAAATTAGTTATTTTTCTGAACTATCTCATGAAGAAAAGAATCTAAAGCATTCTATAGTTGCATGGAACCATGATATTTTTTTCCATTATATGCTACAAAAGTAGAACTCTGCACTAAAGAGCCCCAAAGGAAGCCCTAGGACAACAAGCAGCTGCAGGTTAACAAGCCACCACCTGAGGGTGAGGAAGTTGTAATCTTCCAACAACTGCATTTTTACTCAGAGACACATTTCATTTTGATCCATGTATTTACTGAAGATCAGGTGCACAACTAACACAGATTTTTTTTTTTTGTTTCCTTTTCAATACCTTTTATTTTCCTAATGCCATTATGTGCTCTTAAATGGCATGTTTTAAGACTTCTGTTCCTTTTTTTAGATCTTATTGTCTTTCAACAGAAGGCAGTAGCAATCAAATACGTTTTTAAATAATCTGCACACAAATACGCACATTTACACCATGCAGCAGTAGTTCAAACTAAGGACTAATGCAATTTCAGATTATTTTAATATACTACTGACAGAACTCATGAAAAACGTCACTGATTTCTTTGCTCCTTTGGTGAAAGATCACAGCACTTACATGTTTAAAATAGGACACTGGAACCTGAGCCGTAAGAAAAGTCTGAATGATTACTGCACAAATTTGTTTCCAACCCCACTTGTAGATACCTTACCCACACCAGGGTCACATCAAACAGTGATAGACACTAGAGTTCTAATATTTAAGCTTAAAGAGACTATTCATAGTCATTTGCAAGTAACCTTTATTAAATGGCAAAGTTACTAAAGTTTCTTCTTCTGTTAATCACAGATTATTCATTGCACTTTTATAAGTATACTGCCATATTTTAATAAAACATACTGCTAGGTCATATTGGAAATTAATTATTGATCCCCCTGAGTTGTTAAGATTAAAAACTTTTACAACCAATTATTTTAAAATAAGTTAGCTGGAATGATGAACAGTTATAGAGTAAATTAAATCCATAAATCATATGCTGTTTACTATGTTTACCAGATCACTGGCTGTATGAAAGTTTGTTACCAGCTATGCAACAACAAAACATTAACTGAACTTTAAGGAACATATAAATGACTACTGCTGCTTTATGTATTTAATATTTTATTAACAGCAATAAGCACATTTTTCATGACCAAAACACTGGAAACAAAGTGATTGCCACAGAAAATGGGGATGAACTTAATTTACACAGTTCTACTGGCAGCAGAAAGTGCGTGAATTTAAATACAGCTCCATGAAAGCCTAGCTGGCGCTAGGTAATAAAGGATTACTCAATTAACCATAAACCAGTGTTTACAATACTGATTGTTGCATTTCCAAACTATTCTTGAATCATAAAAGAGTTAACAATTATATGTTTACAATTTAAAGACAGGTTGTTTGTATACTGTGTGATAAAAGGAGAAACCCAGAGGTATAAGATCTACACCCAATCATAAGAGAATGATAAAGATGATCTCTCAGTAGCTGTCATTAGTTTAATTTGGACTTCCTATATTTTAAGTACATACTCATTTGCCTCAGGCATATCTAAAATCCCTCTACAAAGATAAAACCTCACAACTAGATATGCAGCTCTGAAGTATTTTTTTTATAATTTGTCACAAAACCAATTTGTACAATGTTGTAGAAGACTCAGTGCCTACTATGCAAGTATGTTGACAAGTATGTTTTCTCTCAATAATATTGGGAAAGGTAACTTAACAGAGAAATGCAGAGTTCAGTACTTGAGTCATACAGATACTATATGTTTCCCTGAAGATATTAAACGAAACAGCAATGTTACTTTATTACACAAACATGCATAATCACAGTCATCTAGTTAGAGACCTACTAAATGATGAATTTAGTACTTTGAATTTTAAGTTTAGCATACATAGAAACACTACAAACAATCTATGTTACCCCCTCCATTACATTTCGTAGCTTTCATCTACTACTGAGGGAACAAAACCACAAATAAAACACATTATCTTCCTGAGTTGCTAGGGCATGTCTGAATTATGACTCCTTTGATAAGTTTTTTCACAAAAGTAGATACTTTGGAAGCAAACCAGTTATTTGTGGAGCGTCTTAAAACATAAAAAATTAAGAACATACTGAAACACGATGGCTACAGAGAAACAGGATAATCTTAATCCATCTGAAACGTTACTGAAATCACAATGAGGTTGTAATAAAGCCTGAAAAAGTCAAAGTTTTCCCCTTACAGTGAATACTAGTTAAGAATGCAGCCTGTCCTCCCATCATCAAGATAGCATGGAAGTAACGATACTGATTTAGGGCATATTCAGTTTTCTTTTTAGAAAAAAAAGATTCAAAAGGCATTACACACCCAAATAGGATACTCATCTTGCCTCCAAACAATAAAAAACTTTCAACATGACAATTTATTGCAGAGCTGCGCAATTAAACTACAAAACTGATTTGGGGTATGCACGACACTGGTCTATAGGAGATGTACATTCCTAATCCTTCAACACACTTTACAAGAGAGGTAGAACCACTGCAGTTCTAGAAACCTAAGAGAAGTAAGGGGGCTGTGATGCATATGAAATTCTTATGCAGCCAGAATTGTGGCAACTTCAAGAAGTGAACAAATTCAGGACTTTGCATCCCACAAGGCCCCTAATTAGCATAAGCCCTAGAGACTTTGGGGGGAGGGGGTATTCAGTAGATGGTGTGACAAGATGAACAGAGAGCACTACCACCAACTGCACTGATGCAAACTCCCTTTTCTGAATACTTGCACATCATCTAACTGGTACGATAGTTCCTGAAATGTTTCTAACCATGAGACAAATCATTATTTACAGTTACTAGCAAGTCTGGAAAGAAAACAAATATAGCAAAAGTAAATATGATGGTGAACATAAATGTTATTAGTAGGGAGAGTACACACAAGACAAAGTAGACAAGTCCTATAAAACAGCTTAAATTAAATGCCTTTTTCCCTTGTCTGGTTTTCTGAAATACCTCCAAAACTAAAGGTTTCTCTACAGATTTATCATAGGTATATTTTATTTTGGAGAAATGAACTACACATTACTTGTTTTAGGAAATGCACTATCAGAAATGTCAAAAAAACGATTCCAACACTGTACAAGTCATCACTGTATCACTTCCATGTTTCACAACTGTACAAAAGACAAATTGAATCAAGGGAGAAACCTGCTTTTCACAGTAATCATGCTGTTAACATTTTGTTAAAGCAGAATTTGAATTTAAATTGTTATGTCAAATAAAGTAAGCTTCTCCTGTAACTTGAGGTCCTTTTTGTGACATCCAGAAACCATAAAAATCTAAACTAGAAGACTTCAGTTACAGGTAATACACTCAATTCAGTTTTTGTTTACTTTGAAGGGTAAAACATGTCACAAGTCTGCTTATGCAGGCCTATGTTAGTATCGTGGTTAAACACATGCCTGTGTTAAAACAAGTTACAAGAACTTAAATCTTTTCATTAAGAGCCAGTTATACCAAGTACAGACACCTTCGGTAAAAAGCACCACTTTCTGATTCAATACTCACACACAGAAATTCCAGTTGTATGAAAAACGAGGTTTCCAAAACCAGAAAAAACAGGAGAGCTACTATAAGGACATTGATTTCTTACCCTACGCATGGCTTCCTCCTCCTCTTGACGCTTCTCATAATGTGCAAAGTCATCAAAGATTGAGGTGGTATGCTTGAAAGTAGCAATTATTTTAAGCACTTGCTTGGCTTTTTCTAGGGGTACCTCTTGAGTGTCCCTCGAATTGGTAACCGGTTTGTTGTCATTGTTTTCCAAGCGAATATGCCGCAGTTGGTTATTGGGAACGTCTTTGACAAAGATCCATTTGACATCAAACTTCCCCTTCCACTTATCCTGAGACCAGACACCAGCATATGCATTGTAGTCCACAACAGACTTCATCTCAGCCACTCCACAAAAGTGTCCACTGCCATTCACACTGAAGAGTAAATAGAGTGGGCCTTTTCCATTCAGGGAACGGTAAGCAGCATCCAAGCGCTTATTACCATGTTCAGTACTACACCAGATAGAGTACTTAATGGAGCGATGAATATCGTCCTCTGAATAACTTTTGATTATAAACACACGTCCATTCTTCAGATTCCAATCGAAATCTTTGGGATTGTAGTTGTTTATGGCCTTTAGTTTCTCCAGCACTGGATGCACTTCCACACCAGAAGGTGAGGAGCTGACGGATACAACACCTAAACCAAAGTTCTCACTACCAGCTCCATTGTTCTGGCTGAAGCCCACACCCCTATTACGAGGAGCTACCCAGCGGTTTTGCAGCTGTTGTTGCTGCAACTGGTGAGGCTGGGCCTGCTGCTGAGGTCCTTGTTGCTGTTGTGGTTGCTGTGGCTGAGGCTGCTGTTGAGGCAGTTGGCTTTGCACCAGTGGTGGTGGTTGAATTAATGGCTGAGGCTGCTGGATTATAGTCTGAGGAGGCAGTACTGGTTGGGCTGGGGGTGCTTTTACCACTGACCCTTTGTCATCCCAAGTTCCAATATTCATGTTGTGTTTTATAGGTGGTGGTGGTACAGCAGGGCCCCCAATGCCCACATTACCTTTAGGCTTGAGTTTCGGCTGAGGTTTAGCAGGCTTCCTTGCAATGGCAGCCCACGAGGTTGGTTTAGGTGCTGAACTGCTAACTGGGGGCACGCTGTTTGCTGCAATGCTTGTCATACCTGTACTGCTCAGAGCTGAACCTACAGTTTTTGTTACAGCAGCCGTCATATCTCCACCAATTTTCAGTCCAGTCATGCCTTGCTCAATGCTGCTAATCCCAGGCACCTTGCTCAGAGTATCACTGCCAAATCCAGCCTGTCCATCTGCTATGGCTCTCCCAAGAGAACTAGGTGGATAGCCATAGCTGCTGCTGTAAGCAGAGCTTTGCGTTGATTGTCCCTGAGATCCACTTGTCCCCCATGTAGAGAAGTCTGCATTCCCAGGAAAAAAATTAAATCCATGCTGCCCAAGAAATGGAGGGGTATTTCCTAATGCCCCAGGTTGACTAAATACACCATCGGGTATGTAATGGTGTTCGCCATTACTCATCTGTCCATAAGTTGTCAAGTATGGCATTGGAGGGTCGCCTGCAGTTGACCATGCTGCTTCGCCTAAAGAGTAAGGAAATCCAATGGATGGAGCATAATAACTAGGCATATATGGGTCTGACATTGGTGGATAGCTGTTACTCTGCAAGAAAATAAAACAAAAATCAGCAATATAGACAATTATGCTCAGGGCAAAAAAAAACCTGTAATACAGTCCAAAACATTTTTCAGGATTATATGAATGCATTTGTAACTTCCACCATTCCTCCCAACATAAAAGATGAACAAGGTATCTGTTAGATAGGGCCATTTCTTCCTCCAAAGACCTTTTCAAAGCACTGAAGAGCGCCATTTTTTGTAATATTTTATCTTTATTTTCAGTTACTGAGCTAGGCTTAAGATGCCTCCATGTCAACAGTATCAAGAAAATAACAAGCTACTTTAAAAAACAAGCCATGACAACTGCAGTTTCATAAATACAGAAAAATAGGTGCAACTGTGGTTTAAAGTTTTGCTATTCTTAGTTTTGTCAAATTTCTCACTTCTAATTGGAGACATCTGCCAGAATATTATAGTGAAAAGGATGCAAGGATGCCTGTTTGTTTCAGGCGGAACAATCAAACTGTAACATTTCCACACTATTGAGAACGGGCATTAAGTACTATCTGTGGCCTAGTAGAACAAAGTTTGCTAGCTAAATTCAAATTCCACTCCCAAGACTCCTGGGAAATCACAGCATTTACTTCTTGAGAAGATAAAGCTCCAAGACATTTGAAGGACAACCCCCACATGACTTTTGATGTTGTTTTGGGGGAAAAAAACGCACATCATCATCCTCTACCTGATGCCTCCTTAATGTTGTATTATTTGAAAAAAATGGGAAGGCAAGCAAAATTCTCAATGCCTTTTAATAATTTGCGCTTTCTCCCCCTCTCAAGACCACTATAACTTACAAACTTAATTTAATGAGTACTAACTTTTTGACTAGAGACAATTCACAGTTCTGAAAACAAGTCATTAACTTCCTGGCAGAAGAGTTATACCAGTAATATTAAGCTTCAATCTATTATGCCATCAACTGTGAGCTACTTCTACCAGCTTCAAAGGAAATCACATCCACGCAGTTACTATTTTCTCAGAGCCAAAGAAACTGTTGTTTTGAACTGCATCCCATTTATGATGATTTCATTGTAAATGTAAGGTGTGGGGTTTTGTTTTGGGGTTTGTGTTTTGTTTTCTGGGTTTGTTTTTTTCCTCAAGCTTCTTGTAACTGCATCTTTCTGAAGTCAGAGCACAAACACAAGAGCAGGAGACATCAGAGCATGCTTTTTAACTGAATCTTTTCCAGAATTATTAAAGACTTTACCTGTTTAAGTTATCATATGATAAGACAAGACAAGATATAAAATTATATTTCAATGGATATTCAGGCAAGTAAGTAATACTAGCTAAGAAATATCATCCAAAAATTAATGAAGTCTGGAAGTCAGTTGAACTCCAAAATTAACTCAAATATTAAACAATGTTCACTTACCTGATTTGTCTGACTACTTAGATATGGCTCAAAATCATCATCATTTACTGCATCCTTTTGATGAATCGAACCGTTTTGTACTGAAACTAAAAGTAAATCTGTATTAGGTATACCCTCTGGAAGATCTATGTTGTGCTTTTAATCTTGACAATGCTACTTAGTCACCTGCACATTGAAATACTTCTACTTGTGCTATGTTGAGACTGAACATGTTATTGTTAAACACCACTTTGCTAAATTTAAAGAAAATGGCTCATTCTATTGATGATCCCAATCAGTCTCAGGAGAGGTCTGGAAAGATGGCAACCAGAGCAGACTACTCCTGACTATTCTTTCCTGAGCTCCATAGACAGAGGAAAAACTATAGGCACACCTTATTTGCACAGGCAGTAAATCCAGCGTTTCCAGAAGTACCAGACCAAGTGCAAATGTGCAGACCAATCAGATCAGACATATTCAATAGGTTCAGGGAAAATTGCAACATACAACATTATCCTGCCAGGACAAAAGTCAGTTACCCACCAAGACAACCATAAAGGGCACTAGTATTCAGCTATTAAATTCTGTATTTCCTACGTAAATATTATACTGTACTGCATTAGCGGCATCTCTGAACCTCAGAGGGTACACAGCAAAACAGAAACAAGAGCTAAAGTCCCCAAGGGTGATTACAATCCTTTCCCAACATATATGCCACTATACACTGGAATCTCTTCCTACCTGCTCTTCTTGGCCTCCTATTACCTTTAATTTCATCTAAGGCATTACACCTACCTGGGATTTTCCAGCTGCCCAAATTACTTGAAGCGTCTCTCCACCCTCCCCCAAGCTACTATTCAAACAAAGTCAAGTTGCACAAATTTCTACTAAGTTCCATTGTTTCCCATGGTGCAAAGCAGAGCAGGGACTTAAACCAGCAATTTGCAATTATACAACTTGAAGATGAAGACCTCTTCTCAAAAATAAATTACTGCTGTTCCAAATACAAGTTTTTTTGTTATTTATCAAACAGGTTCAGTGAAAAAAAAAAAAAAACAAAAAACAACAAACAAGCCAAACAACAAACAAACAAGTTTCAGAGTGATCAGTAATGTGCACTGAGAAACCATGACAGCAAAAGTTAAAACAAAACAGCAGATTTTCTGACAGCTGGAGACACTGAGTTAAGAGCTGACTCTGCAGTCTCCCTCTTCTAGGAAAAACTTCTGAAAGGTATATACAACCATGTAACTAAACCTTCAACTGTGTTGGAAGTAGTGTTTAAGAGTGGGTTTTTTTCTGTTTCATTGGGGCAGAGGGGGCGGTTCTGCCACCCAAAGTTCACTTTGCAAACCAAGTGGTGCCTGGACCAAGTCACTTCAATTTTTTTCACATTTGACTTGAACACCTCTAAACCAAACTGCCTTCAGGAAATGAAGCTAGCTGAAAAAATGACAAAGGGATAGATATAATCACAAGGAATAACCAAAATTCTGGAAAAAAAATTATTAATTTCAGACAGCAGTAAAAAGAGCTGAAAATTCATAATTTAACACAAAACAACAGAAGATTTTTTTTTTCAAAGCAAGCATCTGGGAAAAAAAATCAAGCAACTTGTGTTTTGAATGTCTTCCTGGAGTTTTAAGAGTCAGAACACTTGACACTTCAGTTATTACAAACTGGCACAGTGCGTTTGTATACTAGCTACAGCCAAGTATGACCAGCAATGGTGAGCACAATGGGTTTTAAAACTTGGTAGAACAGTATTTCTAGATTAAATACCAAATTTAAATTAACATTAGGTGTTGGGTTTGGTTTTTTTCCCTAAATAAGGAGTTTCAGTTAAGGTCATTAATCATCCTGAACTTCCACACAATGGTAACATATTAATGAGCTGGAATGCTATATTCTTCTTTATATTTGGCCCAGTCACACATGGGATGAGCCTCAAAATCTTTTGTCCATGCCATGCCCATTGCTTAGACTTGACTAAATACTATGGAGAGCACAAATGTTAAATAGAATTCTGTTATAATGAAAAACATAGATGGAGGCATACAAGTTTCTTAAAAGCATGCAACCACAAATAAAGGAATAAACAGCTGCATGTCGAGACTAGAATCCTATCAAAATTAATCTCCTCATACTGACAGCTAATCTTCATAAAACATGCATCTGCTGCGTTTATTGTTTCAGAGGTATCTAAAGGTCACTTAAGACAGAATTTTTTTTTGGTCTGCCATTACAACTAACACAGAATATTCTTGTAAATGTATTTTCATTCTTATTTATTCTGTATTGAGATCTTAAGTCAATGACACAAGAGTTCTATACCAACATCTTTCCTAGTAAATATATACATTTTCCAGTGAAATAGCATTACTAGAAGTTTGTTTCTTTGGCTTTTCATTCTACCTTTACATAACAAGTTAATAATGAAGAAGGTAGCCCACACACACATTTAGCAACAGCAAACAGATTAAGATGCATGCCTCATTCCCAAAATCTCACATTAAGTGTTCCAACTGAACAGGGCAGTGATGAAGAATACTAATCGAAACTAATCTACAGTTACTAAAAATATCTGTATCAATCCAATCCTGAAAATACTGTATACTTCTGCAAACACTGTGAAAACATACAGTGTAATTAGATATTGGGAAAAAACAACTCATCAAATAAAGGAACTGAAAGCTTATATTCTTTTAACTGCTACTATCCTTTGAATAACCACTTGCAAAATGCACAAATGATGGCCAAAGGCATAAGAATAAAATTTTCATTAGAAGAAGCCGTTACACCTTAATTAATGTGGAGAATAAACACTAAATGAAACATGAACATTTCATTCTTGTTTTCAACCTAATGCTTATGTTTACGCCTACTACAAAACCAAAATTTTTTATATATATATATATATATGTAAACAAAAGTCAGCACTTTCCTATCACAGGTGTGATACACTGGCACAACAAACAAAAGAAAGGGGCTGGGGGGGGGGGGGGGGGGAGTATTGGGAATGCCAATTTCTCCCTATCACTACGCCACTGTAAGACGTCATTTGATTGATGTCAGTTCTGATGTTTTATGTCAACTGTATAGTAGCTGACAATTAGAATAAGAAAACTTTCAAGACAGGATATTTTACTCATTCATATCTCTGAAATACCAACATTAACATCTGACACAACAGGTGGACAGTACTGTTCTACACACTAGAACTTTAATCCCACAAATTCTGGTCAAGGCAAACAGCACTGTATACCAATTTATAATCGACTAGAATAAAGCATCAAAAACATTTTCCTAGACAATACAAATAAGCTACCTCCCAATGTCATTTGCAGGTCTAGTATTTTTTGTTTCAATATGAAAAGTACTCTATTTCCATGCATACACCCCTTACACTGCTCACTCACATCCTCTCATTTGCTTTACCAGACATGTGGACAGTAATCTTTTTACCATCCTCTAACATTATTACTCTTATGCACAGAACCAACTTCAGAGTAGTCTGTTAACTCAGTATCACATCTTCCATCAAAACTCCTTTAAGATGGGACCTATCATGACACCTGAAAAAAGATTACTGTCTGCTAACATGTGGTCAGTAAGGATTGCTGATACAGACTTAATTTATCCTCTTGAAAAAGTTTCTAACCCAAAGCGAATCACTCGTGCTACACTGTGCTACCATTGTTAATCTCCTAGCCCTTTAATGTAATGCTAAATCATAGCAGTTTCATTAAATAGACGTTATACCAAATAATTTAACAGAATAGAGGAGATTACCATTTTGTTTCACTATAGTTTTCATTTAGGTCATAGTCTTACCAGAAGAATACATAGTAAGTATCCATTATTTAGAAGGATGCACTCCATAAAAATCCAAGTTCAGAAATGCAAAAATCTCATCATTACATAGCAAACCAAGAGATGTGTTTTGATTCAAACATTCCGCAGCATTTACAAATTATAGCACACAAAAATACGCTAACATAAATAAGTTAAAGTAAAGCTGACTTGTGCATTTTCACTACTAAACAAGCTGCAACGTAACACCCAAACAGAAATGCTTAATACTTTCACTGCAATTCATATATACGGAGTATAGTTCAAAAACTACTTGTATGATTCTCTAACAGGTGCATCTCTAACCTCACTAAAACTGAGATATGGTAATTCAAAGAACATGAAGCCACAAACTACTTGCTAAAATGAATCTGACTTTTCCTCTCATTTAAGGGCAAGCAGGAAGGTATAAACACAAACTATTTCAAAGACACAAAGAAATAGTTAAAAGCTTCAGTTTGGGGGAACAAAAAAAAAAAAAACCCAAAAGGTAGAAGTATTAGAATATGAGAGAACAAGTAATCAAAAATGACCAAACTGAGAAGGTCTGAGGAGGTAAACACAAGTTTATTTTTCCCTGAATGAAGAGAAATTAAAAGGAACAGGCCAAATTCAGCAAGATCCAGGAACCATGTGCTACCTTGTAAGCAATATATGTAATAAGAAGCAGATAATCTGCACGTAGACAGAATAATAGAATAAGTATGCTGCGGATAACCTTAAGTGACAGTTCACAGAGAAGAATTAGATTAGTTCAGATAATGAACAGCGGGGGCAAAGAGTATATGAGCTCAAAAAAAAAAAAAAACCCAAAAAACCCAAAACCCAAAACAAAACACACCAGTTTCCTGACTGCATGAAGAAATAATAAGCATATTAACACACGAAGATAGCTGTGTGCATGCTATTCTATAGCTCAGCTTGCTAAGCACCTAAGAATTAAATGGACACAAGTGTACTGATCAGGCAAAAAGAATTCCCAAATAGAACATTAGCCTTTATATCAAAGATAACAAATTCCAGACCAGAAATAAATTGCAAGTTATAATCCGAGATGCTGTTTACGACAGACTTGCCAAGAATTTGAGAGAGAAGAATATTAAGTAGTTAGTTCCTTGTTTCTGTGGGAGAGAAGAAACCCCATTGAGTATGGTATTTAAAAACTAAGATGTTGACAGAAACATGAAAAAAGTAGAAAAGCAGAAGGCCTACAAACACCAAGAGAATATTCTATACTGACGCTAAAATGAAGAGAAAAGCCCACCAAATTTCTGAGAATAAGGAAGGTGATGTGTTCTGCTCACAGATATGAGTAACTAAATAGTCACATGGCTATTGCCTCGCAAGCTAAGGAAGCTGTTCAAAAGATTCTTCCTGATGATTCTAGTACACTGATTCTATTCACTGCACAGAAAGGCCCAAGGTGTACTCTCAAAGCGATTATACAAGCATATCACAAAGTCAGCTAAAAAGAAATAGCTATGTTATCGTCTGACTTCTGACATTAATCTTCATTTGCAAAATAAAACAATTTAAATTGATGTACCACTGTGCCACAGTAAAAAAGCTGGGAAATAACATTTTGGCACACAATTTCCTGTCATCTTGCTCTGAAATAAAAGACATCCTATAGCTACATTCTCATCCCACAATTGTCTGAAGACATATTAATCTCCATAAACAGCAAAATTAGAGTTTTATACAGAAATACAAGAAATCAACTTACCTTTATTTCCCTGTCCTTTAGGTCTCTGTATACAGGAAAGTGGAAAAAAAAGCAAAGCAAGTTCAGTTAGAATCCTCTAATGTTTACTTCAGGGTAATTCCATTTATTTGCCAATTCTGCTCTTCTCAACTTAAATATCAGCTTAAAATATAATTAAAAACATGTTATTATAAAAAAATTATACTATATAAAATAATGTCATATAAATTATTACAAAAACCCCAACAAAATAATTCTAAAATTGAAAAAACTTCACCAAAAAAACATTGAAATAATCTAGTCTTTTACAGCACATTAAGCTTAAATGGTGTTGAAAACCTGAACAACAGATGAGTTTTGATTGCCACCCCTCCCCAAGAAATATAAGCAATAAACAAAGCATAGAGTAAAAGAACAAAGAAAGTTAGCAGCTTAAGATTACTGCCAGTAGTAGAACTTCATTAGAACTTCATTATCATATGTTATCTTTTAAGTTGACTGATGGGTACTTATCAGAGAATAACCAACAATGCCTTGCTTTTTAGGTATACAAAAGAATATACAGTGATATGGTAAGCTGAACTACGAGTTGTGCATTCCTTGTCTAGGCAATTACATTGAGAAAATGATACAGTCTGTATGAAGATTTCACACAAGGAAATAATACCTTAAGGAGGATTTTTTTTTTTTTTTTTTTTTTTTTTAGGATTAGTCATTACAAAACACTGTTAATCTGTCGTGCACTAAGAATCACTGTAACAGTACAAGTTACAGTATCCTTAATTCCTCTATAGCAAAATAAAATAGCTTACAAAAACAAATGCTAGCCCATGAAAATCTAATTCATCTTCTCACATATGTACAACTAAGCACGAGTGAGTCTCCAGGCTCCGTCACTCTCTAACAATTTTTAGTCCTGAAAAACTCAGTATTCAGAGGTTTCAAAGTTTAGAAGGCAACCACCTCCATCTTGCTTTCATGTGCACCTGCCTCAGAGTTATCGTAAGACTGTTTTAACACTGCTCCACCTAAAACTGCACTGGTTAGTCACCTCGCTCTCCTCAAACCAGAGAAAAATCTCTGTAACCTTAAAAACCCCAACTCATCTTTTGGGACGAATCTAATCCAGACACAAAGGCATGCACAGACCAACAAGAGACATGGTACTAAAAAAGTTGGGAAGAAGCAGCCTGCCTTCGTGGAAGACAGAGCAGTGAAAAGCTAGGAGATCAATGAGCTAGAAATAAGTGCATAAAAGGAAACTGGAGAGCATGCACAGAGACAAAAGAAACAAAACATTAAAGGCACAGAGAGAAAATAAAAGGGGGCAGGGGACTGCAGGGCGAAAACTTTTGAGGAGTGGCAGAGGCCCATGGATGAAGCAGAGACCAAGACAAAATAGCTTCCAGCCAAAAATAAAAGGTCAGCAGAGGCCTAACAAAGATTAAAAAAAAAACAAAAAACAACATACTCTAAGCTCCGCGAAGAACCGACTAAAAAAGTGCAGCACAGCGCACGGAGGGAAACAGAGGAGAACAGCTGGAAGAAGCGGAGGCCGCGGGGAAGAAGCAGAAACCAGAGGCCCGAAGAGAGAGGAGGTGGGTGAGGAGAGAGAAAGGCACGAAGCAAAAGGATGCGGTGACGAGGAGCCAGAGAGAATATGGGGTGCGCAGGGGCGAGGAGAGGGAGCCGGGCGCCGCGGGGAGCCCGGCACCGCGGCTCCACAGGAGCGCAGAGAGGAAACGGGCGCCCGGAGGGGCTTGGCCGGGCAGGGCTCGCCGGCGGCCCGGGAGCACAAAGGGGGCCGGCCGGGCGGGTGCCCGAGCCGGCAGGGCGGCGGGCCGGGAGGCGCGGCGCTGAGCGCCGGCGGGCCCTGCGGGCGGGGAGGCGGAGCGGCTCTGCCGCGGATCAGCGGTTATAAATAGGGGCTGCCGGGCTGGGAAAGGGGCCCGCCATCCCGGGCGCCGCCGGCTCCGATTGATCGCCGCTCCCCATGGCGGCGCAGAGGGAAAGAGAGAGGGAGGGAGGAGGCCGCGAACAGCACCGCGCCGCCCCGGCGGCGAGGGAAGGTGCAGGTGGCCGCCCGGCCGCCGCTGCCGCCGCCCCCCCCGCCGGGGCTTACGACGGGCCGGGGAAGAGGAAAGGGCAGGGAGCGGGCGGCCGCCCCCCCGCCACTCCGCGGCCGGTACCTGGTCGACGCTGGTGGCTGACATTCTTCACGGGGAGCCGCGATCCCCTCGCTCCGCTCCGCCTGGGCCTCGAGTGATTCCGCACGCCGGGGCCGCTCGCCCGCCCGCCGCGCCGCTCGCCTCCGCCTCCTCCTCCCCGCCGCCGCCGCCGCCTGATTGTCGCCGCCGCCTGGGCTCGCTGCTGCCGCCGCCGATCGGGTTCCCGCTGGAAGGAGCCGGCCGGCCGGACGCAGCGCCGCTTCCCCCCCTGCTCTGGGCTCCGCTTCCCCACAATGGCGGACGGGCTCCGGCTCCCACTTCCGCTCCGCGGCGCCCTGACCTTCCGCTCCCCCTCCGCCGGCGTCGCCACTGACCTTTCCCTTCCCGTCCCCGCCTCCATGTCACGTGGGGAGGGAAACTGCCCCGCGCCCGCGCCCGCGCGCGCGCCCGGCAGCGACTGCGATGGCGCGGGGGTGGGGCCTGCGGCGCCCGGCGGCGAGCGCGCGTGCGCACGGTGGGGCGCAGACGGAAGGAGTCGGTGCTCTCCCCCCCCCCCCCCGCCCCCGGCAGCCACGGGGTGCGCATGCTCGGAGGGGGAGCGCTGAGGAGGGGGAGCGCTGAGGAATGCGCTGGGAGGGGGCGATGAATAACGTTAATCGCCTGCGCTCCGCTGTACCTGTGCCGGGGGAGCGGAGCGGGGCGGGGGGGGAAGGAGGAAGGGAAGCGTGTACGGTAGTCTAGCCGGCGGCGGGGCTGAGGCCGGCAGTGCTGTGAGGGGTCCCAGCCTGGGTGCGGTTAGCGGCCTTTGGTGGCCGTTGCTGCCCGTTACAGCCGGCGGTGGGTGCGGGCCTGGGCCCGGGCCCGAGCGGTCCTCCCGCCGCCGCCGCCCCTGCCCGCTGTCTTCTCCTTGGGTGCTGGCGCGGGCAGAGGTGGCCCTGCTGCCTCCTCCGCGGCACCTTCGCGGGGGGCTGCGGGCGGCGGCCCTGGGGGGGGGGGGTTGGCGTTGCCGCAGGGCCCGGCCTGGAGCTGGAGGCAGGGCGAGCTCGTGGGTGGTGGGGTTACTTGCTTGTAACGTTTATCGCGCAGGCCTTGTCCGCTTAGCCCTGTCGCTGGCCTGCGCTTGGAAGTCTGTGCTTTGGTACAGGTGTGGTGGGAGAACGAACAATGGTTCGTCAGGTGCATTTTTTTGTATATAGCTGCTTTCACCTCCATCGTTAATGAAGTACGCAGGCCTTAATCAGTGTAAACACAAGTTCAGCAGTTCTATAGGGTCTTCAGGTAGCAGCCATCAATAAAAGCTGTGACCAATGCCACAGGGGAGAATTGAGTATTTATAAGCTTGAATCTCAAAAGTCAGCATCGTAGTTAATATGCTGCTTAGAGTTTTGAGGAGAGAATGCCTTAAGTCCAATGCCACTTGTGTAAACACACCTGTCAGGGCAATGAGAAGGTACATCCCTCAAGACATTTAGTCTAAGTCCCTTTTGAAACTCTGTGCATGTGTTTTTTCTTCAGAAAGTGATGGATGTCCTTTTTTTTCCTTTTTTTTTTTTTAAAATAGCAATTGCACTAAGTGATCCTGGGAAATAACTGGGTAACAGTTCTGGATGAAAAAGTCAGGTTAGAGTGGATAATCATTTCGTACTATAGTCAAAAACTGAACGTTATACTGGAAGTTACCCCAAACTGATGTAGGTAACACTTGCAGAGCGCTCATTTACTCTGTTATAGTGCAGTCTGTAATTTTGACAACCACTCATCAAGAAACATGTTAGAGTCCAGAGAGAAGCAACAAGGTCTAAAAGAAAAGATTGAAAGAAATGGCCTTGGTTGTTCTAGAAGGAGAAGATACAAAGAAAGTAATCAAATATTTTTATGCATAAAAAAGTGATAATTTCTGTCCTTTCAAACAGGACAAAATATCATGGATTTAAGCTGTGGCTGGCAAGGTTAAAGTTGATCTTCTCTTATGACACCTGGATGAACTAGTTGACCTTTAGTAGATCTGCAAACTTAACTTTGGATAGGACGCCTTTAAAACACTATCAGAGCAAGTAAGACTGCACCCCCACCTCTATAGCACCACAGTTACAAAGTAGACCCTTAGATTCAGTCTTTCGAGTCATATTTCTTTCCCTTTTTTCCTGTTCTCCTACTCCATAGGCAGCTATGGCACGAGGGGATTCTCACTTCTTGGTGAAGTGGTTCTAGTTTGCATACAAAAAAATAAAGATTGAGTAGGCAGAGGAAAAGTAAAAGTGAGTCAAACAGAGCACAGGCACTTATGTGGAAAGAGTGCCCACATTAGTCTCCTTACCAATAAGCTAGACATTAATTTCTACCTTTGGTTTGTTGGGGAGTTTGTTTGGTTTTTGTTTTCCTGGCATCTTCTATCCTTAACTTCATTTAACCACAGTGAAATAACTAAAACCCCAGAACACGTTTTGGTGTGATGAGAATACTGCCATGAGAAATGTGGGTTCTAATCTCTTCGCACTAAGGAGAGAATCCAGGTTTCAGCATTTCTTAGTTCACAGGGACTTCTGGCCATGGGTAAGTCATTGAAAATTTCAGTTTTGATCTTAGGTCTTAGACACCTAAATTTGACATCAGAAACACTTGATAAGAATCTGCCACATAAGTCCATTAGGGAATCTAGGCCAATGAAACAATGAGCTTTAAACCATCTGCTTTATAGCACCTTGCCAGTTCTCAGGATTTTATCCCGAGACCTAGGAAGTGTATGTTTTTTAACCCCCTATCTTTGGTATCATAAAATGACTATTAAAGTGCCATTTTTTTAATGGTTTTGGCCCTCCTTTTTGGAGAAAGAAGTCTTGAAAGTAAGCAGCCAAGAACTTTGAAAATGAGTGTCAGGAAAGGAGAACTCAAGTTATTATTTGTTTAAGATCCCATTGTTTTTGACCCAATAGCGTTAATTTTGTGAGGCTGACAGTTGGGTTTGAATGTTTGGGGGTTTAAACATTGCTCATTTTATAGAAGTACTGGATTGCCTTTGAGAAAGTGCTGGCCCCTAGTGACTTTATAGCATCTGTTCAGTTGAATATGCAATGTAGTTGTGGAATAAATAAAAGCAGTAGGAATTTTGAATTAATTTTGTAAAGATTGCTGTGATTTGTGTGACAAAAATCCAATGTGCTGCAAATATTTCCAGTTTTTTATAATGTTGGTGTCTGTGCTGAGGAGTGATTCTACATTGTTCCTTCTTATCTATACCATTAGGAACATGGTAGAGTGAAAATTATCCTTAAAGAAAGTGCAAGTTCAGCAGGATTCCAGTCTGCATTGCAAGCTTTGCAAAGTCTTAGGCTCAAATGAACCTTTTTAGAATCATAGAGTCATAGAATGGTTTGCGTTGGAAGGGACCTTAAAGATCATCTAGTTCCAACCTCCTGCCATGGGCACGGACACCTTCCACTAGACCAGGTTGCTCAAAGCCCCATCCAGCCTGTCCTTGAACACTTCCAAGGAGGGGTTATCCACAGCCTCTCTGGGCAACCTGTTCCAGTGCCTCACCACCCTCACAGTAAAGAATTTTTTCCTAATATCTAATCTAAATCTACCCTCTTTCAGTTTAAAACTCTTACCCCTTGTCCTATCACTACACTTCCTGATAAAGAGTCCCTCCCCATCTTTTCTGTAAGCCCCCTTTAAGTACTGGAAGGCTGCTATAAGGTCTCCCCGGAGCCTTCTCTTCTCCAGGCTGAACAACCCCAACTCTCTCAGCCTGTCTTCACAGGAGAGGTGCTCCAGCCCTCTGATCATCTTCGTGGCCCTCCTCTGAACTCACTCCAACTCTTCTTCTGTTGGGGGCCCCAGAGCTGAATGCAGTACTCCAGATGGGGTCTCACAAGACTGGAGTAGGGGAGAGCGGAGATGGGGAATAATGCAGGCCTCTGAGGACTTGCTGGAATGCTTCTTGGCAATTAGGTCTGTAACATTATAGTTCAGGTTCTGGCCTTATGTGGCTCTAGAGACTTTGGAAATACATGTGGTTCATTTTTAAAAATGCTTTTAGGCCTCTCTTTTTTCCCCTCTAATTTTCCATCATCTAATAGTTATGTTCAGGAATATAATTTGTGATCTGAACTATGGTGGTTTGATTCCACCAACCTTTGCCATCAGATTATCATATTGAATATTTACATCATCCATGTGCATGACTTGCAGAGTTGCTACAGATGGAGCTATGTCTACGCCACTATGCCAGCGGTTTTCCAAATGGACTTAATTGGACAGGGAGCGCCAACCAACAGTAGCATTCTCTTCAGGACTCCAATTCCTTGTGGGTGTTTGAAACGCATACCGAAAAGACCCTGAAAGGGTCTTGGGGCCCTTCTAGAAATGTAGCTCTAGACTACAACAAAGCTCAGGAGGAGGACAATTCTCTTTGTTTAACCATGAAATCAGTAGCTCCTTATCAAAGTCTTCCTTGTTACATTCAACAAAACCTTTTGGATTTTTCCATTACTGCTTTCAGCGTAGTGATTGTGCCAACTTAATGGGAAACTTAAAAGGCAAAAGGATTAATGCATTTACCCTTTTGAGATACATTTTCCCTTCAGCTTCATTGGACAAAACCAGAAGAAGAACATATGTATTTTTAAAAATAGGAAAACTTTATGGTAATAATTTCTTTGAAAATGATTGAGATTTAAGACTCAAGTTCTTACGTGCTCAGAAAATGTAGCGAGGATTCTTTTCTTAGCCAGTAAATGTAAAAAAGACCAAGTCCAGATAACCACTATTTTCTCATACATCTCAGAGGCTGTCACTGGACTGTAAAACAGGTGCTTTGTCAAGTCTTGGTTACAGATAGAAAGTGTCCCCAAGAATCTTGCAAACTAATACTAGACAACAGACAAACTGTAAATAGCATGATGCCTCTGTTTCTCAGTGTAGCCTAACAGCTCAAAAAGATTATGAAAATACTTGTTAAATAAGTAGAAAATACATGCTACTAGTGTTCTTCTGTTTTTCTGCCTATATATATATATATATATTTATAAATACCAGTGGATTATGATCTAGCATTGGTGATAGACCTTCTCCAAGCAGTAAGCTGGACTAGGCGGCCTTCAGATATCCCCAACAACCAACCTTTTTGTGATTATCTGTGATTGAGAGAGTCTGTGAATGGTTCATGAAACAAAGTCAAAGTTCTGGTACAGGTCACTGCTGAGGAACATGCCTTCCAGAGTGTCCCAAGTTATTAGCACACCTCTAGCTGCACCTTGGCATTGCACCTGTGCTCCCTGGCTCTGGGGTCAAGAGACTGGGATGCCCAACTTCATCTGGCATGAAGGATCACTGCATCGGCAAAAGTCCTCATAACATGGCTATAAACGAGTGAAAGAGCTCAACTGGAAATAAATAAACAACTTCCCTCTGTGTGTGTGAGATTTAATAGTTCTGAGCTATTAAATATAGGAATATATAAAGACTTTATCATATATAATTTAGTCAGTGG
Source organism: Aquila chrysaetos chrysaetos (assembly GCF_900496995.4). Lineage (NCBI taxonomy): Eukaryota > Metazoa > Chordata > Aves > Accipitriformes > Accipitridae > Aquila > Aquila chrysaetos. The sequence continues at coordinate 39,788,376 of NC_044007.1, forward strand.
TAATTAACATGCTCTGCACCCTGTGTGAAGTTCAATCCTATGCTGAAGGCCGAAGCGGGTTCCAAATTCCAGCAAGCTTTCTTTTCCAAGGTTTGAATAGTTTTGAATAGTACATTAGCATCTACGGAACAGGAAATTTCAAAATATCCAACAGGCATTCTGGAAAATACACTCACCATAAAAGAGTGATAAAGTTGTGTGATACGTTAATGTTGATGCATTTCTTGGGAATGAGGAAATACAGGCTTGCACTTATGAAAGAGTTTGGAGGAAAACATTGTATGAAAGAACTGCAAAATTGTATGGAAGACTGCAAATAATCACAGAATAAAATTGTAATTGATGGACAATTAAATAGAATGTAATAGTTCGTAGCTAACCCTGTGACAGGGTTAAGCAGCTAAATTAGTGCATGCTGTCTTTAAAACAACAATGATTTCACCTCCTAGATACTTTGATTTTATTTCCTTTGTTATCTAGTGTGTTATTTTTGGTGGGCTTCATTATCTGGGAGCATGAGGTAAGACAGAAGCTTTCCACACTGGCAAGCTCTTCTCCAGATATGTGCTAATGTAAAGTATTAGTATATTGGATAACAGTGTGTGCTAACTATTTGGCTTAAGGGAGCATGTAGTCAAATATCACAGTAGGGTGTGTCCACAACTATGATTAGTTGCTGACAGGTCTTCTCTCATTAGTTCTTGGGAAAGGCAGTCTTAAAAAATATATACATACCCTTGATTTCTTACATTCTCTCCGTTAAACCCTCTTGGTCCATCAGTTTAATTTTAATCTGAATTTCACTGATATTTTGTGTAAAACAAATGTCTCTTGCTGCCTTTGCTCCTAATCACATAGAGCAATCTCCCTTTTGGTGTACAAAGTTGCTCATCGTAACTGCATGTTTGAAGCTCAGTTATGCCATCATGCTGACTACAGCCCAGAGGGTAGGGTAACAACCAAACACTGTGCTAGAGGAGACTACCAGTGGCCATAGTTTATATAGCTGGGGTACTTCTAGTCCACATCATACTACTTTTAAGACCATACTTTTCCCAGGTCATTAGCAAACTATATAACATCTGGGAAACCCAACAATTTTCTAATTTTAAAAAAGCAGAAATTCCTGCATGTGGCTTTAAAACACACACACTCCTGCAAGTAGCAACCTTCTTTTCTTAAAGTGCACTGTAGACAACAGCCCATGGCCTGTTCCCACCCTGTTTCAAGTTATTTCATATGCCAAACCAGAAAAAGCGTGGAACTATTGTACAGACAGTGCTCAGATACCTTATGGTTTGTCCAAATATTTTTAGGTGACCTGTAGTAACAAAAGCTTCTCTAGTTCCTTTTAGCCTGTGATATTTGTACTCCAGCACAGCTGCTTACGTGTTTCATTCTTGTTTCAAGATTTGGCTTTGCTGAGCTGTAGGTAAATACACAGGAAGACAGCATTTTAGGTTCTAAGCCTCAGATGGTAAGCTGCTTGCCTGACAATATGCACTGAATGCTATTCTTTAATTTTAATTTAAGTTTATAATTTTCCTGATGTTTAAGAAAAATTGTCATGAACTGGATTCCATAATTATTTCAAAAACAAACTATGTGATTCCCACCTCTGACATTAGATTCAAGAATATCTTTGTAATTAAAACAAAGTTCATTATATCAAAGAGACATGGTGTGCATTTGCTGAGACAGTGACCTATTCCATAAATCTGGCACTTATTTTGGAAAAAAGGATTAAATAGATTATGGAAAGGATACACTATTCCACCACCTTATTAATATTTTTCTGTTCAGCCTGGTGGAAAATGCCTATAAACCTTTCTGAAGTCGTGTTCGGCATGTGACTACAGCCTTTTGACTCCTGCACTCTGACTAGTTCATTAGATAAATGAAATATGTTTACTGCCTGGCTTTTGTTGTGTCACAGGAGTGTCCTATTTTTCTTTTTCCCCCTAAAACTTTTACTTTTTTTTTTTTTTTTTAATGGAAGAAGCTCATGTCTCTTTCACAGAATTCTGTTTTCCATTCTTGCTCAAGAAGTCCTGAAAGTTTGCTCTTTGGTAGAATGAGGGTTTTGGCTCTGCTCCCAGCATCCATTCCACATCCCACTCCATTAATCTGATTTCTAAACTTGGAAAATTTTTATCAGTTTTATAACCCTACAAAACTTTCTAAAATCCTACTGTCAGTGATGCTTCCGTTTTTTTCCTAGATACTTTTTTGCTATGCAGTTTGTTAGTGGTTACATTCAAAAGTTGCATAGCATAATGTTGCAGGAGTTGTTAGCTGCTAACCAGAAGAAGAGGAACTGGAAGGCTATCTCCAATGCTACCTCCAAGCTAGCTTGCTCTGACAGATCCTGAGAAAGTTAAAGCAATCCCTCTCCCCAAACCCTGTACCTGTGTCTAGACCCTGCTATCTATACACGTATGTCTATGCAAGACGAGTCCCCTGTTAGTGTTCTTAAACCTTTTATATAATTATAGGATGTTGTTAAAATTCGTTATTTATGTGAATGTTTAATGTCTACACCACCTACCTAAATCTCCATTGTGCTCCATAATTGAAAACAGTATGATATGATTCCTATCAGAAGCAGTATTTTTCAGGCCATACTTTTATGTTTTGGGTTATTTCTCCACATTTCTTTTTTGCCAAGAAAGTTGAACAAACCCCCACTAAGTAAGGACGCAATAAGGCAGTAAGTGAAGAACTGTGTTCCTGAAAGACATTTGCCTTAGAGATATCTACAATAATTATCTTTTTTTGCATCTGTATGATGTTCCTCTGCTAAGGTATATGCTAATTTTATATATATCACTTTATATCATAACATTATGCATGATTATGTAGATTATATTACCATCTTTATTTAAGAAATATATTAGTGTTCAGAATCACCTTTTTAGAATCAAAATTTTTTACAATGAACTATGGTAACTTTCTTTGTCCTTGGGTGACATGCTGCACATATCTCCTTAAAAGCATCTACCTCCTGGGCTGCTGGAGTCTTGTTATTAAATCCTGATCTGGATACAAGCCAGAGTTTCTGCGTCCTTGGAAGCACAGTTCTGACTGACTAGAAAGGCTGCCATTTTTCTCTGTGTAATTCAAGTGCCATGGTCTCTCACTGAACAAAAAAACAGGAAAAAAGATGTACATCCATTCTCCCCAAGCAATGCAAGAGGGTACCTGGTATCAGTGTACAGTGTCAGAGGGATTGTGCCCATTGACAACAAGCTGAATTCAACACACAAAAATAAAGAAGCTGCATAATGCAGCTTTATGATTTATGTTATGTATTAGGTCTGCATTGCTAAACCAGCATTACAATTTAGCTTTGCAAGCACAAAATCCAGCCACCCACCCTTGTATCAGTATGATAATAAAAAGAATTAATCACCAAAGGCTGATAGAATTTAGTTAATTTCTCCATTTGACTATTTCCTTGACCACAGTATGTGAGAGAAGACGACCTATGAATCAGAACATTTGACATTTTGTATTTGCGTCACTTTAAAATATTTAATACAAATATGGAGAAGGAGAAAGTTTTGTTTTCTTTGAAGTATGTAAGACCTACACCTACTTTGTCAGCATAGCCACTCAGCATCCCCAGTATAAAATTATTTATATGCTTAGGCACAAAATAAGTATGTTATTTATATTTTTTTAATATTCAAATATTTACAGAAGAATACCATGAATAAGCACCAAAGTATGATTCCCCGATTGTTATTTGTAGGAAGAGTGCGACTTAATTTCTTTTTTAAAGCAGAGATCTCTTGCAATGTACTACATACAGACCAAAATAACTTGGGTAACATAAAAATTTGCGATAATTAGTACATAGTACTTTGGTGATTTCCATTCAGTCAACTAAAAGTAACTACATTTTCTCATTAATGACAAAACGTCTGTTCTTTATCAGTACTTGTAGCTCTCTGTTCCTTGTAAGAATTGATCTATTTTCAGTTGTGCCTTATTGTAAAATAGCAAGTTAAATCTAGACTGTGATTTTAGCATAAAATGGGTGGAAAGTACTTTCAATGTACAATATATAAAAGTTAGAACTAAGAGCTTTTTTTTCTAAGTATAGATTAACTGAATAAATAAATTTCAAGTACATCTGACTGAAATAATTGCATGATGGAACCCAAAACCCATTGGCTATTGTGAATCCATTTTTATTCTACTAACCTCATCAAAGAGAGATACACAATCCTTTCTACAACCTTATAGTTCATTCCAGACACAGAAGCTGTCCAGTTTTTTGAGGTTTTCCATTAACCTATGTAATCAAATTTCTGATCAGCAGCTGGATCAACACCATTAATTCTAGTCCACTCAAAAGTGTCTCCAGAGTGGAGAGTTCAGGATTATTTTTTCTTCATGTTGGTTTCTGCTTTCAGTTCTTTCACTAATTTGTTCGCCACCGTTTTGATCTTTCGGCCATCACTAACTGTGTCTCATAAATAGTTATGCTGATTCTGGCATGACAGTACTTTCTTTTATTGTTTTCTAATGACACTTCACAGTATTCTTTCTATTTTATATTTTAGTTAGCTGATCATGGCCATCTCTATTCCCTGATCTTAATTACAAGGTCTGCACTGGCTAGCCCCCTAATTAGACAAGGCACAAGTACTGAGGTGCTCAAGATTTGGTCCCAGGCCTGAGTCAGGACAAACTCAATTTACTTTAGGCTGACAACCCATCACTTTAAAGATCTCAATATTTTAATATTTTCAATCAAATCTCCATTTTGTGCAACAATAAGTCTGAAGTCTTGCTGAAAAATGTTCTTCATAGGTAATATTTAATGTATGAATTATATACGCTATGATGCAATGCTCAGATCAAACACAGAATTTAAAATAAGTAACCATCCCTCCATGCTTAAATTAAATCAACAAAAACAATAAAAGCATTAATAAACTTATTGTATTAATTCATGTTATATTATTTTTATTTTAGGAAATTGCTCAGACAGTAGGCCTATCAAGTGTCTCTAAGCATAATATACTACATTTTTTCAATTATATACTTAGACAATTATATAGCCACATTTTACTGTCCAGTGAACAAGATTAGAGGTAGCTCCTTTCTTTGGTTAGCTATTTGTCATTATTAAAATCATGACATCTCAGTCTTTCTCTCATTTGTTTTCATTTAAAAGCAGAAGTTAATTTGCCTTTTACTCTGGAAATTCTGATCATTAAAGGACTTATCTCTTAATGTTTTTTGGGCCTAATGAGTTGGGAAGAGAATGTCCTATGCTGAGGCTCAGTAAGAGCCATGTTTTGTACATGGAACAGCTCAACAGACTAGTATTTTTTCCCCTTTATTAATTTAATGTTTTTTTGTAGCTGTTGTGACTTGCTATTAACAAGCAATCAAATAGCAACATTTAAAGAGGGGGGACTGACAGCTGCCATTCCTATCTTTAAAAGCTGAAATATTTTGCTAATTGGTTTTTTTTTTTGGTTGGTTGGGTTTGGTGTCTTTTAAACAGATCCACTAGGTGGTGCTTGAAATAAGCTACCCCGATGTGACCGCTCGCCCAGGGTTGCCAAGCCCATCTCAGAAATCTAGGGGCAACTGGAATTTATTGTGGCTGTGAAATATTAAACTGTAATTCATTAGTCAAAACTCCAACAGGAATATTCTTGGCAACAGGAATAAGATTGCTATCCAAGTGCTTGGGTTCCTCCTTTTCCAAAACCGAGTTTTCTGTTTCAGAAATAAAACTAGGTGTTGACCATTGTGGAGATGTACTGCTCTCCGTTATAAATTTCAGTGTTTCTTCACCTCTGGTACTCTCAAAATAGGTCATTTTCCATTAGTAACTTTGGCACTTGAAGAAAAAGTTTATGTCCAGACTCAAAGTGATTTGGATAAGTAGTTCTTTAAATATATTAGCTAAAGATGAAGCTTGGCATTACCCGAGTGCTTCATCAGTTCTGGAAGAAGTTTAACTTCCAACCAGAAATGAAGGAAGACTGTTGCGATGTTACTGCGTGTGGCCAGGGGAAGGGGTAGGAAGGCACGTATGGCCAGCTATGCAGGTATGAATTACGGACACTGTGCCAAATTCCTTGTGGAGACAAAAGGCTTGTTTTCTGTGGTTATTCTTTAGCCATTTGCTGTGCAATCACTCTTCCTAATGTAAACCAGCTACTTCAGAGCTTTAAAAAAAGCATAGCCACTACAGACTTCTTGGTCAGCTATGCACCAGTCAGTTGCCTGATAATTCCCCTGCCTTTCAATCTGACAGTAAAAGTTTCTGGCATAATTATTTCTCCCTGACATTGCTTCTTTATCAAAGAGGGTGTTAGTCCTGTCCAACACCTGCCCAGCACCCCGGTGGGAGCTCTGGAGCCCTGTGGCTGCCAGGAGAAGCTGTGACACCTTCAGCCCTCAGGCCACTCCAATTTCCTCTCCCTCTGCCTTGAAGGTGAAATTCTGGTGATCCAGGCTTCACTTGGCAGGTGGTTTTGAGGGAAGTGGCTCTCAAAAGGCTTTTCTCGGTTCTTTGCAGACCCCAGGAGAGCAAACTCCTCTAACCCATTTGGCAAGCAGGGGATAGATGGAAGAGAGGGGGGAAACATGATGAACTTGTTCCTATCCTTTTTGCTTGCCTACAGTGGCAGGCAGGTGGCTGAGGGCAGCTGCCCGGGCTGCACCCATGCAGTGCTGACACTCGCACAGCTCGTGCAAGTTTTGCCTGAGAAGTAGGCCAGCAAGGGTGAGACCCATGAGAGGGCTCTCAGTGCCAGGGCAGGTCTAGGAGGGCTTCAGGTTTGGGGTGAGGGAGCTGGAGAACTGAAGTGGGGGAGCCCGGTGGGAAAGTGAAGGTAATACTGAGGGCTGGGCAGGAATCAGAGGTGCTGCACTAGCAGCTATTGAGGATTAGGAAATTGGAAGTAACCACAGTTGGCATAGTTTAAGAGACACAGGACAAATTTAGAGTAAGCCAGGCTTCTGTTATTCATGGAAAAAAATGAGGCAGCGTATGAAGAAAAGCACATGTGAATTGCCAGTGGAAGAGACTCTAGATAGTCTATTATAAAAGTCTCTAAAGGGTGCACATGTAAACCCAGAGAATTCAGACCTAGTTATTGATAAATGCACTGCAATCAAATGTAATATGTCATTTAGGTGTAACAAAGTCTGTTTTGCTCATGGCCAAAACACAAAGGCTCTTTTCACCACAAGGGTGGGAAGCAGAGTAAGATACATAAACTAGGGTGATGTACTTGAGAGGCTAATCTTTCACCCCTAGTATGCCTACATCATGTCAGGTATTTTTCATGTTTAAAATATAGTCTATAAAGAAACAGCCTAAGGATATTGATCTCAGACAAAAAAAGAAGGATTTGGGTCACTGGAAAGATATAGAGAAGAAATTAATCATAAACTCAGCATTATGTGCAAAGATGATTTATAGAACATGAAAAAATAGGCTTGATTTTCTGCAATGCATCTTGGAATAATGCTGATATTAGTAATCTGAAATATGCAGATTAGAAAATGTTAGTGCAGCCCTCAATTAATATGAAGTTGACAGTTCAAAGCCTTCCTCCTTTTCTTTTTCTTTGTTATTGTAGTTCTGAATTAGATGCACAAGTTTTATATATATACTATTTTCTTTCTCCAGTTTGTTGTTGCTGCTAAAGTTTAACACCAGTTTTAGTTCTGTATCTGAGTATCTTCATTTTTCAATATGTATAATGCCAAAAATTAAAGTCTTTCTTTTAAACCAGAAGTCACATTTGGGTTGATTGGATTAGTTGATGTTGTGGTTTAACCCCAGCCAGCAACTAAGCACCATGCAGCTGCTCACTCACTCCCCACCCAGTGGGATGGGGAAGAGAATTGGGAAAAGAAGTAAAACTCGTGGGTTGAGATAAGAACAGTTTAATATAACAGAAAGCAAGAAACTAATAATGATAATAATAATGATAATAAAATTACAATAATAATAATAATAATAATAAAAGGATTGTAATATACAAGTGATGCACAATGCAATTGCTCACCACGTGCCAACCGACACCCAGTTAGTTCCTGAGCGGCGATTCCTCCCAGCCCCACTCCCCCCAGTTTATATACTAGACATGACGTCACATGGTATGGAATACCCCTTTGGCCAGTTTGGGTCAGGTGCCCTGGCTGTGTCCCCTCCCAACTTCTTGTGCCCCTCCAGCCTTCCTGCTGGCTGGGCATGAGAAGCTGAAAAATCCTTGACTTTAGACTAAACACTACTTAGCAACAACTGGAAACATCAGTGTGTTATCAACATTATTCTCATACTGAATCCAAAACACAGCACTGTACCAGCTGCTAGGAAGACAATTAACTCTATCCCAGCCGAAACCAGGACGGTTGATTTTAATGTTTAATTAGCCTACATATTTATTAAGTTTCCGGGGGGGGGGTTAATAACCTAATTTGTATTTTACCACTTCTGTTTCATTTTCATGAGAGGAGACTGATAAAATATTTGTTCATGGTGATGTGAGTCTGCTGCATAGGCAGGGCCAGAACTGTAGGCAGTCATCTCAGTAGAGAGGCAAGAAAGAAGCCATTGGCTCTGTGAGTCCTTAAAGCAGGGAGAGAGCTACTCCCTGTGCCAGGCTCAGGATAGAGCATCCAGATGCAGAAGGAACGTACTCTGATCTCTGTGTTTTCACATTGCACTTATTGTTATCAGCTGTAATGTAACTTGAAGAGAGAGAATTCAGGTTCAAGAGCTGAAAAAGCACTGAATAGATCTTACTTGCCTTGGTAGGACCTCTGCTAGGAACAGGAAAGAGTTAATGTCTACCTCACTGGCATAAGGTTATGTAAATTTTCACTTGTTTAAACAAGTGGTTTAGTTAGTTTGTCACAATTTCTTGTAAAAAGAACTAAAAGCAATAATTCAGGATGAAAAGAAGAAAATACAGCTTTTTTAGTATTTAGTGCTAAGATAGGACAAGCGATGTTTTCTTCAGTTAGTTTGTAAATTTTCCAATGCAAGCTAACCAGAAATTGTTTAGGTTAAGTAAGGAATTCTTTTTCCCTGCCATGTTCTGAAATTGCTATAAGTTTTGAACTAGGCCAAATTCATTCTTGGTATAACTCCACACAACTGAGCGATGTCAGTGTTTTAGAAACATTTTCTGGGTGATCTGTAAGACAGAAAATGGGAAGTTTAGAGAGAAGTCAGTCTGATGACAGAACTGCAGAAGTATACCTTGATTGAAAGCCAGACCAACACAGCCTTTGCAAAGGGGAAGAAAAGCGCTTTGCAGGCTTTTTAAAACCTAGTAAAATAGCAGGTAAAGATGTCCTAAAAGCATAGCTTCTATAGTTTTTCAACAGGGTCTCTCCCAGAATGAAGATGATTAAAGAGGATGAATAATCATGGGGTTTGCTACAAATTAAACAGTGAATGTGTAAGGAAAACAAACAAAGAAGCAAACAAAAAGCTGGAGTGAATGGCTGGTTCTCCAAATAGAAGGAGGTTAGGAACAGGCCATCCCAGGGATCTGCATTAAGACCATATTATTTTTGTTTGGAAGCAAAACCTTTTACCCACTTACCCACTTAGTCTAAAAATAGTCTAATATGAGATGGAAATAACTCTGTTAGAAATCAAAGATGAGATACCTTACCCCTTTGCAACAACACAGAGTTGACTAATAACTGTCCTGAGATAGAGTACGGTATGTGCTCCGTTTTGTGGTTATATTGGCTTCTCAGATACATATCAGATACCATTTCTTTCTATGCAATTGGTCATACGCTTAGGATTGTCACATCCACTTCTCACCTCCAAAACATTTATCATTGGCAACTAAAATACTGGTATGTCTTCCTGACTTCCTCTCATGGGTGACTAGCCAACAGTCTCCCCCTCGCAGCCCAACCCTTCTCTGCCCCCTCTTTGATGCCATGGCAGATGTCATCTCTCTGCCTGTCATTTTGGCTATACCTGAACATGTCAGGCTCCTCTGTATCTTCATCCCTAGTTCATACCTCTTTTTTTGCTAATTCCCTCTGCATAATGTGTCCAGGACAGAATTCTCTTTTGTCTACTCACAAAACTGGAGTTCTCATTCGTGAAATGGTTGTCTCGTTTATTGAGACCTTTTTCTGGTCTTGTCAAATTCAGTCTTGCCCTGCTCACACCTACCCACAAGGCTGCTGTAAAGATCGCTTTTTGTGCAACATCTGAAAGTGTTAGCTCTCTGTGTGCATCATTATCCTCCCATTTCTCTATCACATCAAACCTAAGATGCTTATCCTCAAATCAAAGCACTTTTTACTGTTGCCATATAACCTATGGCACCAGCTTTTCTTTAGCAGTGAGTTAGAATTAGGTGCAGGCCCCCTTTTGCCCTCACTGTTGGGAAAAGCTCTACAAAAGGAGTTTTCTCCTTTCAGTCCCTCCTTGAAACTCTTGTCTGGGACATTTCCAGGCTTCTCAAGACCTAGGTTGCAGACATGCAATAACTTAGGCATATTGTTTCAACCAGTATGGTTTCACTGTTTTCTTATCCTCTAACTCTGTCTTTTTGTGCCTTTTTTATATGTATATGCAGGCTGCCTGAGGGCAAGGACCAACTTGTTCTGTGTCTGCACAGAACCTAAGAGAAAAGGGTAATGCAGTAACATCAACCATAGTAGTAATGTCATCAATGCATACATAATATTATTCATCTTACATGTTTTTTAGGAATCACAGCATCCTTTTTGGTTAACCACATCATGAAGCTACCTTCTCAGTCCTTCTATGCTCATGCTTTTCTTTTAATTTCACTAATATGATACTAAGTGCCCCTGCCTGGACAGCTGAAAGGACATCACAGGGAAGGACTGTTTCATTGTCTAAGGATAGCTCTGTCCTCTAGCTGCCTTCATGCACTAAAAGAAAGGAAAACATTGACAGAAGAGAGAAATGGCACTAGTATGCTTCCTTCAATGGTGCTACTATAAAGACTCTGAATATGATTAGTATAGGCAATATAGACAGCATTATCATTCTTTTTAGTTGAATTCACTGAAGAAATGGTAAAGAAAATCAAGAATAAAAATACCTAATTCATTTATTAACTCAGCTGAGTCAGTGAATACTCAGTGATTGCCAACCTGGATTAAAGTTCACGTGTCATTCAAGAACTCAAATATTGTTTCACTTGGCAGGCAAGGATCTAAGTAAACAGGATTTCCCTGAAGGTAGCAAGGAATGATGATGCAATGTGGTTATTTATTAGCTTTGGTTTTACTGTCAGGGAGATGGGCAAATAATGGCCTAATGCTTAGAATTTAAATGGGTCAAAGTATTTGCACTGCTTAGTCTCTGCCCAACTTCTTTGTAAGTTCCTAGAGATAAGCTTCTCAATAAACATTATAATTTTCAGAATTCCTTTATCCTCGTTTGGTACTTTGTGGCAGTTTAAGCACTTTTGAAAATCAAGCCATTCATTGCAGTAAAACTACCCAGAACCATTTCTTTGCAGAAAATATTCCTCATCTAAACTCAAAGCTTTCACAGAGATCTACCAATCTGCTTGCGCAGAGATCTACCAATTTGGATTAAGTTTTTTCCTGAAATGTCCGATGTTGACTGTCTAGTCACTGCAAGTGCAATATCTAAATATACCTCAGACATTTTAAATCCAAATCCAAATATTTTGACATGGTATGCTCTCATAGGTTTTCGTTTTTACAGTAGAAAATTAAAGCAAATTTTGTAATCTTGGAATGCAGTAAATGGATGGTTGTCCTCTGGACAGTTTTATTTACATCCCTAGCTTAATTTGGTTATTTGAAAAACATATAAAAAAGCCCTCGTTCTCAGTTCAAAAAAAAAAACTATTTAAAACTGATTAGTCTTCTTCTTAAAAAGCAACTTTACTGGGAAAAACTAAATACTGAGGGTGGGATGTTGGACCCACTGATGGAATCTGCTTTCCATTTGACCAGGAGAAATTAAATTTGATAGTGGTGCACACCAGTCTTACATTCACAATGCCCAGCAGACACAGGTGTCACATTTGTACTTGTAGTCACTCTGCCCACTTTCCCCTGCAATCCTTCTTGCAAATATTTATCAGCCAGAATTTGCTCACAGGTTTTGACAGTGTCAGTACACCTTATCTACCATAGCATATAGCTCTTTGCTACACACCTCACATGTAGAAGTAATGCAAACTAAATGAAGGCTTGCCTTGAGTGTGCCTTTGCAACGTTTCACTGGTCGTCTTCTCTGACATGCTATATGTTTTAACTGGGAGATCTCTCATCCAATATTTTTTTTATTTGCCTGGATCAATGTAAAAATTTGTAGGAACGTTGCTTCAGTGTTGACTGTTTGGCACCAATCTAAGGCTTTGTTTTCCCAGTGACATTTTACCATTCAGACAATGATTGTGAATTAAGGCATCTGACGTTGTAACTTTAAATTTTTCAAGGTTTTCAGGCATTATCATTGCTTTTATGTAAGCTTTATAAAGTGATAGACTCTTCTAAATCAGTGCCAAAACTCCTATCATCTACCATTTTAAATACAGCAAGTGGGATTAAGGCTACTCGAGTGATACAGCAAATCCTATTAAAGTCATTTAGGTTAGACTTTTAATGTTACTTAGGTACTTAATTCTCCTTTTATCCGAGTTAAGATGAGGTGCATAAATAAATTTGCCGTTCTGGGTCTTAGGAGCTTTTGAAAATCCCACCCACCAACATACATTCCACAGTTTTGCATAAGACTTACAGATCTAATTTCTCAAGGAAATAAATGTGATCACATTGCCTGCCCATCTGTCTGTCCATCAGTCAGTCTCTGGCCTGTCTCTCCCCCTCATAACTTTTCAACCTGACAGCTAATGGTGACTACGTTTGACAGAAAGGCAGGGGCCCAAAGGTATTAAGTCCTTACAAAGTAAAAGGATTGGAGAAAGGGCAGGGGCAACCTTCTGCCTCCCCTTGAGAGCTGCAGCATGAGCTCAGCTGTCCTCACTTCTCTCTTGTGCCCTCAGGTTCACCAGTCAGCACGTGTGGGGGTCACAGCCAGCTCAGCACCACCGTCTCAGCCCGACGGAGGGTCTAACCTCGGCTCCAGGAACAAACCACACAGGGAAGGCAGCTGGCACTACTCTGCTGAGGATGGTGGAGGAACTTAAAACACAGGTCCACTGGAAACCAGGCCACGTTGGTTTCATCATCTAAAACGGGTCACTTGCTAGCTTCCAATAGCCAACACTGAGCAGTAGTTTCTCAACACAGCTTCTGGAAGAACTCTCTTGAAAACCACACATTTCCTCTGAAATGGCATCAACAAAATTTATTTAAAACTAGTTGTTCTCTGGACCTCCCCAATTTTGCTGTCTTGCAAAGGGCAAAAAATTTTGGCATGTCCCAGTGGCAGCAGCCGTATTGAAGAGCTGACATCGGTGCCTACCCCGTAAAAGATTCTCCAATCTAGATTAGCTCTGTGACGTGCGACAGGACATGCACTGTCATCTAGTCTTGGTTCACACTGGGTAGTATTTCTCATCCCCCGGGTTTACCTCATCTTGTTTCCAGGTGATCAGCCAGCAGGACGGGTACTGTGTCAGGAGGAAGGAATGGAAATCTATCCACAGGCTGTGGCTCTAGCTTGACTTCTCACGCTAGGGCTCTTTTGTAAATAAAATATTGATGCCCAGGCCCATGAAGCTTTATGTCATCAAGGCAGTGGACAACGCTATTACATGCTCAATAAAAGTACATCATGGAACTCAGTAGAGACGATTGATCTGCAGCTTGAAACAGAGAAGCTGGTGTTAAATAAAATTAGGTTGTCAATGGCTCTTCTGAAAGATTTCTTTGTGTTGAGACAGTACCAATTGGAGGCAGCATAGACCAGTTTTTAATGCAGTATGTGGAAGGAAAATTAGGATAGAGGAGTAGCTATTTTTCTCACCTACTCAAAAGAATATTTGTAAAGAGTATTTCTAGAGAGTTGAAGCCAGTGCTGTACAGAACCTACAGTTCCAGTAGAGACACAGCATTTATTGATGCCTGATTTTTGTCCAAGTATCTAAATCATGACAAGGTAAATTATTTTTATACACTTGGAGTAAAAGGCAATAATGCAATACATTCCTCTCCACCTCACAAACCTGTTTAGCAGTAGGGACGAGGCCTCGGAAATACCTGCTGCATTGATGCTTAGTACATAAAGAGGAGTGAGGGCTTAAGTTATTAGTTTAGTCCAGGCTTAATGTAAACAATGCATAGATTCTACACAGCAGTTTGTTATAGTGGCCTGATTCTGGTTATAGTACTTATGTTTTGTCAGTCCAAAGCTTGTCTAGGTGAGAAGATGCCCATTGTTTCAAACAGGATTGTGGTTTGGTCACATCTAATTGGCTTGATGTGTCCTAGGACTGCTTGTTAAAATATCTACTAACAGAATTGATTAACAGCATGATTTAAAAAATAAGTAAATCTGGGTTTCACAGGAGAAAATACTTATAAACATATTTTTCAAAAAGGAAAAAGAAAAAAATAAATTGCAATACTGCATTTTCTGCATTGTAAAAGCAATAGTTGTAATTTTAGATATGGCATAATGTTTGTTTATTGTACGAATTGATCTGTGCAGCCATATTCTTGTATAAAACTCCAATGATGTCAATATATTCTTGTATAAAACTGCAACAACTTAGGAAGAATGACTGTGTTGTGTGTTTCTCGTTCTTTTACAATACAATATACTGGATTCTCTCCTATTTAGAAGCACTCCTATTTAGAAGCAGAATGACAGCTGCATAAATTCATCAGGAGAGATGATCTATTTAAAGCTTAGGCCAAATAAAAAACTAAACCCTAATAAAATGCAAGAGCCAAACAAAAGTTTACATTTAGCTTGCTGAGGTATATAGTATTACAGTAGTCACAAAACTAAAAGAAGGACAGGAAAATGCATCAGATTATCTGGCATGGAAGTGAAAGAAGTAATGCATACTTAGTTTTTATATTTCTGCATGCCCAAATGTGTTCATGGTGCACCTGGATAATTTTTTTTCAGTATTTGCAGGTGCCCTTTTCATTGTTAAGTTTTTATTGACAGTCTTTAGCTTTCAAATGGTTTTACCAGTGTCTCAGAGAATCTATGCTATATATTCTCATGTGAAAAGCATGCAGTAGGTCTGATTCTGCTTTAGTCAGAATCTTTAAACTTCACAGATTTCTGAGGGAGGTGAATGTCTTCGAAGCTTCACAACCTCCATTGAACAAAGTTTACCACATACTAATTAATTCCCTGGAAATTGCTTTTAGTAGTCTTTGCAGTGCCACCTTATTTGCCAAAACTGTTATTTATTTTTGTTGGGGTTTTTCTTTTTTAGTGCAGAATTCCAGTGCAGGACTCCGAGATGGGCACATCTTGAGAGTGTAGAATCAGCACCTAATTCCCTGTCTAGTAAAACTCCATTTAAAGTCATTTGTTAAATCAGGGCACTGAATACTACTTCTGTGTCAGGGCTTGTATTTAGTACCCTGCGTATCCTGCTGCATACCACAAACAGGACTAAAAAGTTGACAGGATGAAGTAGTTGCAGAGTCCAATCAAGTTCAGTACAAGGCAGCCGAGAACTACACCTGGAAACAACATGCTTTGATTGAGTAATTGGCATTAAAGGTAAAGGAAAGGGGAACTTGCTACAGCAAATCATAACCCATAGACTGCTGCTGCTGCAGCTATATTGCAGGCAGTAACCATATGCTGGAATGCATGCAGGAAAGACAAGGCATGTGAATGCACAAATATTCACCCTATCGATTCTGCTTGTTGATTTTGCTCACAGCTTTTCAGTGGCTGTCAGCCCCAGCAACCTGAGTTAGCATCTTTTATCACTTGTGTGCTTATACAGTGGAAATGTTGACAAGCTGCAAAAGCAGCAAAAAATTGTGAGCAGAGGTCCCAGGGAGGGACACTACAGCCAGCCAGACCAAACACATGGTCACAGACAGAAGTTGTGAAACACACAGATGCAGGGAAAAATGAGACATTTGCTGAAGAGCTGTTGTGTTTGCTGGTTTGGTTTTTTTTGGCTTCTCCTCATTACCGGTTTACAGAAGCTCTTCAATGAAAACCCCATGAAATTAGTTAGTTAAATTTCAACTAAAAATGAGTGATAGGTGGAAACCTGTGAAAGGTGAAATTACAGCCTGAAGTCTTTAATTAAATGTACAGCCGATAGGTAAATCCTTCCCCATAGGTATGGGCACAGATTTATTTGAAAGGAGGAAGAGATGAGGGTTAAGGAAGGTACACAAGTCTTTCTTCTCTTTAAACATATATAGTGCAATGCATATTTCCCCAGCCACGTGACAGGGCTGGGTCTAGCTAGCCCTTATTGCTTCCATGACATGCCCAGACTTTGAGGGGATGCCCATAAATCTGGCAGTAAATAAACCATCACTTCTGCAAATGGTTTGGTGCAGATGATTCATACTCTTGCTACAGCAAGGCAGCGGGATCAAAGTCTTTCCCCTTCATCACTCACTCAGTCCTTGAGTTACCCTGCCAGTTCCTGATCATGAATGTTTTTCATCATCTCTTCACACACCAGGGATTGCAGTGTCTTACAAAGCAGAATAAACTAGATTTAATTTAAGTAGAAGCTCAGGCAGTGCTTATACTACACTTTTTTTTTTTTTTTTACTTTATTTTTACACCAAGATGGTTTTGCAAATAATCTATTGTGCTGTAAAATGAAAGACAAGTTCTCTGCCACGTACCTACCATCAACTGTCTGCTGAGATTGCTGAATTATATTATAGAGTAAGACTTTTAAAGGCTATCGCTAAGTTGCTGAGTCACCAACCAACCCTGCTAGACAGTATATTGTAAGCTTTTAGGCCTAGTACAATAGGTAAAGGTTTGCCAAAATTTTGAGCAATGCTATGAGCACCAGTGAGTAGACAGACAACAAGAAGGATGGATCATGGAGAAATTCAGATGAAAATCAGAAAGAATTTACTGCAACAACTAGACCTGTTACACCTTAGGGTTTCAGTTGCATTGAAGGGCTGACATCTCCAGCACTGCTATGCTGAGGCATTCCCACAGTATTGATTCAGAGAAGAATGACAACTATTATACACTTTTTTTGCTGTACAAAATGGTCAGCCTTCAGACACAGTAATGGGTTCTCAATTCAATTTTGCTTAGCTTGAAAGATTTCTTTCTTGCACAGTAATATTCCAAAGTACTTTATGTGAACAGGCTCCCATGACAAACTGGGGGTCCTACTGATTTCACTGTCTGCTCTGGATTTCACTGGAAGCTTGCATTTGTACAAGAGTCTACTTACTTGTACAGGACTATTTTTTTTTACTTGTACATAATAAATACCAGAGTGATAAATAATATTTTTTTCCATGTGACATGCAATTTCATGTCTCTCTAGTTAATAAATGGTAACATAATTCTTCCCAAATGCCTATCCACCCTGCAATATGTGATAGGCTTGAAGAATAAATATTTGGACTTAGATTTTTTTGGTAGAGTAGGGTTATTTTGTTTTAGCTGATGTATGCTTCTTTGAGGAGAAAGGCAAGAGAAAAGAGCAAGCCATCTGGCACCCTGTAAAACAACTCTCCCAATTATTGTCTTGATTTCCTGACTCATACCTCTGCATTTACACTTTTGAAATGTGTGAATTCTTAGTAAAAAATCAAATACCTTAAAATTAAACATTCCATGATGGCTTTCTCTGCACAAGTTTAAGCAAGTTAACTAGAACTTAATGTACAGAGATGCTGACTACCTGCTATCCTCAGTGACTGAAGTTAAGTGTTCAGCATCTATGAAAGTTAAACTCCTAATCTTGATCCTATTAAAATTTGTGTACTAATGCTACTTAAATGCGTGTGCGTGAAAGACAAGGTCCTTCTATTTATCCATATGATTCACGGAAAGAATATACAACTGCTACTGTAGGGTTGAAACTCAAAAACTTTTTATGATTTTTGTAGTGTCCTGTAAAAGAAAGGAGCACAGGTACATGTATATTTTACAGTCAATATAAGATAGTTGCCTACACAACTCTTGAACACTTGCCACAGAAGACCTGTTAAAGTATGATGTGGGTTTTACACAGATGTAAAGCTTCTGCTGAAAGAGTGCAAATTCCAGCTACCTGGGAAAAGTCTGTTTGTCACAGGAATACACCAAAAGGGAACATCTAAGAGATATTGCCACAATTTCAAGTCTTTGTTGTAGCAGTAATCATCGTGGTCCAAGGACACAAAAAAGGCAAAGTTTACAAACAGGCATATTTTATTTAGACAGAGCTTTCAGGTACTTGAGCTCTTTTCCAGATGTAATTAAACAAAACAAAAACTTTATGTACAAGCCTCATCTTGCAACAGGTCTTAATTGCTCTGGTGAAGGGTCAAGTATTCAACATGTTGGCTCCTCTGTACAAAGCCCTGATGATGTCACATCTTCACTGTCAGAGATAGGGGCTCTCATAAGTGTTACAAATACAGTCTCACTCGTGGAATTTTTAATAGAAACCTTAAATTTACAGATATTTTTGTAACTCAGTCTTGTGGGAAATCACTGAAACTGCTAGTAAAACTAACTTTGGTCAAATATGAAGCCAAAGTTGCAATCTGAATTTTGTAGAAAAGCTAGTAAAAAGCTACGAGTTGCTCAGCTGAAAGGTGTAACAAAAAGTACCTGTATTTTCTCACCCTTTTTGTTTTTACAGACAAACCCCTAAGCTATAAGAATACTGAGATAGCAAAACTAAGTGCTCAAAAATTAGGAAGTGGTGTTTAAAAACACTGTATGACCTTGCTGTGATATCCCTTTGTGTTTGTCCTGCCACCCGTGGCTGGGTTACACGTTTACGTGCCATTTTTCCCATGGAGGCTCTGTCCAGCTCTGTACAGAAACAAAAGGTTGAGCACAACCTGCTGTTACTGCCCTCTCCACATTCTGTTCTCTTCGTTTCTTCTATTTCCAGCTTGCTTTTTCTTCTTGATCTAGGGCAGGTCGATACTTCCTCACACCTCCCTGCCATTCTACATGTCCACCTCCATATACTCTTGACCGCTACACCCACCTGTTTCCCAATTTTTATCCTCTGCTTGCCCCTGCAAGCTTATCTTTCCTGTTCAGTCCCTTGAGTTCCTGCTTTAATCTCTTTTTTTGGCAAGATTATTCACAGTTCTCCCACTCTTTACCTATCTGCATTTAGTTAGGCAGATTTTTTTTACATTCGGAAAACTGAGGGGGACACCTGTAGACTTTTCAGCAGCATGTAAGAGTCTAAGACATGGCTAGATACGACCAAAACGCTGATCAAAAAGTAAGTAAGTATTAAGCACACATGTAGGAAGCCAGAGAAGGGGAAGATAGTCTGGAACAAAGTTTTGTAAACCTTTTAATAGGCCTAAGAATGCCTTATAAATTGTATGTTAAATGAAGTATGGCTTTTAGCCTAAGTAGGCCAGAGAGACCTCAAAGGAAACCTAATAAAAGGAAAGGGTTATAATATAATAGAAATCTTCCCATTCGATAATTGAACTCGCTGCTGGGCAGCAAAGTTGGACTAAAGCTGAATTCAGTTTCAGCATCCTTTCTCCAGGCAGAGTGGATGTATTTCTATTACTGCATATTCACCTTAATGATCAGGTGCTCCAAGGCAGTTTTCCACCAACGCCCATCTCTCCTTTGCGCAGCAGTTCCCAGCTGCAACGAGGTTTCAGCTTTTCGCCATTTAATATCTGAAGATGGATTATTTTCGCCTAAAAGGCGACCCACCCTTAGCGGTTTTCAGGGGTCCGGGATGACCAGCCTGCGGCGGGCGGTGCGGGCACCCCCTGCCCCCGCCCGCCCCCGAGCAGGAGCAGCAGCAGCCCCTTTTCGGAGCTGCAAGCGAAAAAGCGAGAGATGGGCGTAAAGCGTAGAATTCTAAAAGCTGGTCAGGTCCGTAAAAGCGAAGAAACCACCCCCAAGGATTAACCGTCGCAGCCGGGTCGGCTGAGGACGCGGCACACCTGCCTGCTCCCCTTTCCCCTCCGTTCCGGGAGGGTGCTCAGGGGTTAAGCCCCGCCAGGGGCGGAGGCAGCCCGGCAGGGCTCCGCCGCGGCTCCGTTTCCAATGGGACCGGCGGGGCCGAGCGCCGCCGTCGCCTCAGAGCCGGCCGGCGGCGGGATGTCGCAGGGCCCGCCGGGCGCGGGGCGCCTCAATGACCTTCCCGACCACTCGCCGCGGGTGCGCAGCGCCGTCGCCGAGCTGCGGCGGCGGGCGGAGGCAGAGCCCGGCCAGCGCTGGACGCAGCCCCTCGCCGACTCCTTCCTGGTGAGGTTCCTGCGCGCCCGAGACTTCCACCTGGAGCTGGCCTGGAGGGTAAGGAGGGCCGGGGGGGGGGGAAGCGGGCGCCGCCGGCGGCCCCCCGCCGTGTGCCGAGGGTGAGGAGGAGGAGGGGGCGGCGGCCGCTCCCTTTGCGTGGGGAGCCCCCGCGGCGGCTGTCGGACAGCCGGACCCGGCCCGGGGGCGTCCCAGCCGCCCGCTGGCGGGGCGGGGTCCCGCAGGCCCACCGGGCCTCGCACCCCGCGGACCCGCCGCCTCCGGGGGGGTCTCGCCGCCTCCGCGGGGGGGGGGGGGTGTCGCCACCGGCCCAGGGGGATGCCGAGGCACGAGGGGGGCGGGTGGGTCGGGGGATCGAGAAGCAGGCGGGGGGTTGCTGCTGGGGCCGAGCGGCGAGTTTCAGGGTGTCACTAACGGCTTGTCACGCGTGTCTTCAGCGCGGCGCCGTGTAAACGTACGGTATTGTGGCTGGCTTTGTGCAGCCTCGGTGAGGTGACAGAAAGGTTGCGGTAAGGGCGGTACAGTCGCGTAAGGTGGAGGTTACGGTAAGCGTGGTAAGGTCACAACTCCCATCAGGAAACGGTGTCCTTTAAAGGACAGCCTTATCATGCTTATCAGGCTCAGATTACTAGCTACTAGTAGTGATACTAGTTTCCCTACAGATTTAGAATTACTCTAACATAAAGCTATGAGTAAAAACTTCTCGGAGTTTAGACATTTACAACACTCCTTTCAGGCTTTGGTGAGTTTTGGTACTTCCCTGGCTGTTTGTATGGCTCTTTGCCTTACAGACAGCGCGTGCGTTTTTTCAATACCGAAAAGTACAAATTGTTATCAGTTGTTTCTTTTGTTTCAGAAAGATTGACAACCACTAACCCTTCTGAACAGAAAGTATTTCCAAATCTTCCCAGGGCAAAAGCGTTCATTCACTTGTCCTAACTGGAAACCGTGTTTTAGTGGAATTTGATGCTGATGACACAGCATTGCCCAACAGACCTCACCTTTTAGTTTCTGACTTCTCTGCACTGTAGATTTTCCAAGTTTACTTACCATAAGAGAAGATTGTTTGCATATGGATACGTTGCAGGATCAGGGTAGCTAAACAAGAATGTGACAAATTAAATTAAGCCCTTAATCACAAATAGCTTTAAAAATGGTATTTTGTGTTCTTTTCATTTGTTCATAAGACTTGCATCATAGGTTTAAACCTTTCCTCCTCAGCGGAAGTAGCAGCAAGTCAAGCCGGATTCCTTTGGATATTTACGGATCTTACTTTTGCTTGAAGTTCATAAGACTGTTTATGTCAGACATGTGCTAACAATTGTAGAACTGTGCCTTTTTTTGCTTTTCCAACAAAAGCCATTTTGTTTTCCTGTGTTCCTTGGTTCCAGAAAGTAGGGCTTAATGAAGACAATATGTGCTCCTAAATATGCATTCCTAATTGCATTGCAATTGGTTGTTACCGATAATCCCATAGACAGGACAGTGGCACTTCAGAATTTGGCCCATATGTTTCTGCGCTTTCTTGTGATTAATTGTGAGATGTCTTGTAGATAGAACTAATCTTCAAGAGTGAGGAATCAAAGCTAGGTTTAGAGATGGAGTCTAAGAAGTAGCAAATTTCTTATATTCTTCTTGAGATTTGGCCCTCTAGGGCTGGGGACCTATTTTGGAAAAGCTAAGTCTTTTTAGAATCTTTTCAGAATTTCTGAGCCTCTACAGGCTTCTAAGTTTCCAAATTTCTTGTTTGGACCCTTCTTTGAACTAAGAGATTCTGATGTTCAAAAACCACCTGTGTTTAATCTTTCCATCTAGAATTTCAGGTCTCCCAATGCTGTAGCTACTTGTACTTAATCTTCTACATACCAGCTGACACTGATTTCTAGGTTACTTCTCTTATAGCATGGGAAGAAGAAAATAAGTACTTTTTTTTTTTTTAAGGAATGTGTTTATCTGCAATTGCTATATTAAAGCCCAAGAGAATTATTGTGCAAAAATCTTTGGTGGTCATAAGATGTATGTTCATCTAACCCAAGTCTGACCTCATGCAGAAGTTATGTTAATAATTCATCCTAGACAGAGCCCTCCTGCCATCAGTCCAGACAGTGGCTGCTCCCTCCTCTCCTGGTTTGATGTTGCCTTTCAGATTGGAGTTCAGGCTGATACGGTCCCTTTTTGTCCACTGGGCTCCTGTGTACTACTGCGTAATACTTGCAGAGCAGCTGAGGGGTAATCAAAGTTTGTGGCTCAGTCAATGTTTATAACTGGAGGTCTTCAAGTTCTTGTCAAGCATCTTTCTTAGTACGGGCTTATACTTAGCCTTAAATATGAATCAAGAGTCTGGCAACTGACCAGACTGTGTATTGATGCATCCCTGGTTAATATTTGACACAGATTTATCTGATTTCAGTTTATCAACATTTGGAAATGCTTCAGAAAAGAATATTCGGGTAGATTGTGGCAAGACATTCTGTTTGTGAATCTTTTATGATGCCTCATTCCAACAGCAATCTTTTACACTTTTCTACTGGCAATTCCAAACTTGCTTTCAAGTACTGATTTATCGATATATGTCATGCTAGAAGGAAATCCACCACTGAAACAGGGAGCTGGAATTGAAGAACTTGAAGAAGAGCTAGAACTGTCTGTATTTTTTAAAGCCAATGATTATTCAATTAAGCTCAGTAATAGACTATTCTCAAGTTAGAAGAGAATTCGTCTTCTGCATTTTGAATCACAGGAAGGATTAGTCTTGGCCCAATGCCTTATCTTAGAAAGTGGTTGGAGATGTATGCATGAACCCGAACCGCTTAAGTACAAGCTCCAGAAGAAGTGATGAAGTTAAGCTGATAGCTTCCACGAAAGGTTTTCAAATGCATGAATGTTGTTAGTAAGAAAGTGTTAAGTCAGGCTACATGAAATACTGGCAGAGATTTGTGTCTAGGAATGAACACAAAGTCCTTTGATACAGGCTAACAATGACTGTCAAACACCACAACAAACCTTCCATAGGTAAATAAGAAATTTTCTTGTCCCGTGAGACTTCTAGGTAATACTCCTCTACTGTTGTGGTTTAACCCCAGCCAGCAACTAAGTACCACACAGCCGCTCACTCATTCCCCCACTCAGGGGGATGGGGAAGAGAATCGGGAAGAAAAAAGTAAACTCATGGGTTGAGATAAGAACAGTTTAATAGAACAGAAAAGAAGAAACTAATAATGATAATGCTAATAAAATGACAATAGTAATAATAAAAGGATTGTAATATACAAGTGATGCACAATGCAATTGCTTACCACCTGCCAACTGACACCCAGTTAGTTCCTGAGCGGCAATCCCCCCAGCCCCACTCTCCCCAGTTTATATACTAGACATGACATCACATGGTATGGAATACCCCTTTGGCCAGTTTGGGTCAGGTGCCCTGGCTGTGTCCCCTCCCAACTTCTTGTGCCCCTCCAGCCTTCTTGCTGGCTGGGCATGAGAAGCTGAAAAATCCTTGACTTTAGACTAAACACTACTTAGCAACAACTGGAAACATCAGTGTGTTATCAACATTATTCTCATACTGAACCCAAAACA
This sequence comes from Aquila chrysaetos chrysaetos, assembly GCF_900496995.4. Classification (NCBI taxonomy): domain Eukaryota; kingdom Metazoa; phylum Chordata; class Aves; order Accipitriformes; family Accipitridae; genus Aquila; species Aquila chrysaetos. The sequence goes on from NC_044007.1 coordinate 39,812,335, forward strand.
CAGCACTGTACCAGCTGCTAGGAAGACAATTAACTCCATCCCAGCTGAAACCAGGACACCTACCTACCAAAATTCACGCTCGGAAGGAACAGTGTTATATCATTACAGCATCTCCTGTGCCTTTGTAATCCCTGTTAGAGATACAGGTATGGATGAAATGATAATGCTGCAAAAGATTTCAGTCTGGATATAAATTCATACCTGAGCTGAGCATGTTGTTTGCTCATTAATTTGTACAGATCCACCTACCTACTATACATGCTGTAAACTGAGAAGCGGGGTTATGGGTCTCCATTAATTCTGCTAAAGCAATGGGTTTATATATCCCTTTTTTAATGTACCAGCTATGTATGTATGTTTGACTTCATTGTGATCAAAACTACTGTCACCCAGATTCAGTAGTGATATGTGAAATCTGGAGAACTAGCATCTCCTTTCCTCCATAAATCTTTTTGCATCCCACAACTCTTGTATAAGGCTAATTCTTATTGACTTGGGGATACTGTCTTTTTGTACTTGAAATAGATTATACTCTGGTGAAAAGAATGAAAATCTTTAAATTCACTAAAAATGCAACATTGAAACTCTATGCCAGGAGATGTTTTCATAACATACCACTTAGAATTTTGTAAGCATTGTTTTTATGGCACTCAAAACTGTCCAAATATCTAGGATACTTTCAGGAGTTCTGGTGATACAAAGGTATATAGCCAGACTTTGTCTTTGCTCTGCATTTGACTTATGGCGGAATTAAGACTTCCTAGTATGTTGTACCGCAAATAAGTTGCTTAGAGTAACTATGATGTAAAAGAAGGATTGTTTTCTATAGTGTCAAACATATTGCTTAGTCTCAGGCATTATCTCTGAGCATCTTCACATCATTCAAATACAAATACCAAGTTTAAATCAGTTACTTGGCAGTAACTTCCATCAATACAGAGGGATTCCTCAAAAAGGATGGAAGAGCCCCTAATAGGCTCTCTGGCCTGACTGTTGAGGAAACACAAATCAGTCAGCCAGTCCTCCCTTTGTGCTAAGCCAAATGTCTCAAATTACGCATGTGCCAGTCTTTTCCCAAGTGGCAAAGAGGGTAATGCATATGGAATTGGGCAAGTTCTATGCCTCTATAAAAATATTTTAAATTCTTTGTGTATACCATATGTTTAAATTCTGTGTGTTGCTATATACACATATATAAAAAATACATATAAAATATATATGCATAAAGGTGTGTGTATATACATACGTGTGTGTGTGCTTATACTGTAAAGTTTGAGCTGTTGGTTTCTCCATCAAAGATTGCCAATAGAAAACTTTTTTCTCCCTAAACATCGCGCGAGTTCGTACAACTGCTGACACAATACAGGCCTAATTCTGTCTAGCATCCTTGTTAATACGAATAAATTGTTATTAATAAAGAAAAACCATAAGTAATTTACATATACAAATACATTGGTTTCTGTAAGAAGCACGGTGTGTTTAGTTCTTTTAATTCTAAGTAAAGTACTAAGTTCACTTTTTTTTGTTTTGTAGCACATGAATCATGGATTAATCAGTAACTTTATAATTTTTGATGTTCAGAAATCTGGAACTATCCCCAACAGACCTCAGGAAAAAACCCTCTTAACTAATGCTTAACTCCAGACACTGGAGGTTTTCATCCAGCTTTTCCTATTTATCAAGTTATCTTGCATCTATTTTCAGATGCTGAGCAGATGCTAAGTAGGTTATTCAGTTTGTAAACACAGATAATCATACATTGAGATGTTTTCTTGTGTTCAAAGTGCATGAGCTATTTTTTATACAAGGTAATGAATGCTCCTGTTTTTCCTGATATTAGGTTACTTCATTGTCTACCTCCAGACTTTATTATATGTAATATTTATGTTTCTCCTTGCTGTCTTTATTGAAAAAAAAATTTCATGTTTTTCAAATATTCTATGTGAATTTCTGTGTTTAAACAATGTTAAACTAGAAATTTTCAAAATAAAGTAAAATGCTAAGTACCCACTGGTAGTTTTTTAATTCTTCTATATGTTTGAGGATTACTCATGTAAGTAGCTCTGTCTGACTTGAGTATGTCCAGCTCCTAGGAAAGGGATTGTTTCCATAAGTAAAAATTTACAGAAAATGTCCCCAAACTAGCTATAGATGCTATGGAAGATTATCTAACGCTAACCTTTACTTCAGCTCTAAATTATTTCAGCTGATTAGATCAGATGGTTTTCAAAATCTGAGAACTCTTCAGCATTCATGGTTTTCTGGCCAAGAGAAGTAGGTTTAGAGCTTAGCCCTGTTATGTGTCTATGTAAAAAGTTGTACCACTTGCCCATGTCATGGAAGGTGTCAGAACTATTCCAACCACGTACTTACTCCTTTATGGACTCACCAGCTAGGTAAATCATGTCTTTCCTAAGGATCTTGAGCATGTCACAAGCTGTGAACACCATTTCCTTTCTCCCAAGGTCCAGAACTTAAACCTTTGCCATTTCCAACTTGGAAAATGGAAATATTCATGAAAAAAAGAAACTAACTATACTGACAGGATAGGATTATTTAGGGGATTGAATGAATGTATCATTTTTATTCTCATTTTGGTTTTGGCAGGCAGCTCTTCAAAGAGCTGTTTAAAATATTTATGTATTTGTTAGTTAGGTTCATTAAGTTGTGGTACAACAGATTTTAGAAGCAAAGCGAGAAATGATAAAGCTAGAGATGGTTGCATAGTTGTTTTGAGGGTGGTTTTGTATTTTGCTGCTGTTTAAGTGTTTGTATTGGAAAGACTGAGGAAAAGAACATAATATGTTGACAGTGCTGTCTGGTTGGCACAAAGCAGTTAGGATTGCTCAAACAGTGCCCTTTGTAGAGAGTCAAGTACTAACAGAGTGAGATAATCAGAGTACCTAATCAGGACTATTTTTGAAATCATAGTGAATTTCTATTCCACAAATTAACTTATTTTCCCTACGTCACCCCACCCCCCTTTTTTTATTTGTTTGGTTTTAAGTTGTCATAGATAAACCGATTTAATGCAGTCAAAAGGCTTCTAGTAAAATTCTCCTAATGGATAAATGTTTGTTTCTATGGTGTATGATTTAGGATGAGGCTTTTACCAACTTCCTCATTACCAAATCAAATGGGATTCCAATGTGGCAGATGAACTTTTTCATTTTTGTACCTAAAAATACGTATTTATAGGTGCTCTTTCCATGAAGGATATAGACAATCTCTGATCAGTATACCATGTATTTGTAAGTAAATTCTGCTGACAAACTGTAGTGCCTTATAAACAGTTTCCTCATGCCAATTTGTTTAAGACACCTTCAAAATAATTCAAGACCTTAATCTGAGAAGAAAAGCCTTAAGCTGAAGAAAAAGTGTATGTTTTATGTAAAATGATACAAGAAACTTGAAAGTAGAGGGAAGGGTAAGAAATAAGACCAATTATCTAACATAAGCATGATATGGGTGAGTCTCAGGTTTCACTCTTAAGAGTTTGTAGGTAAGCATCAGCATAGCTGATGCTGTGATAGTTCCAAAGGATGAATTCAGTATCCACTGAGGTTCCTTCTGACCATTCTTTCTATGAAGATGGTGAAGAAATGATTCTTGCATAAATTACAAATTTCCTGTATCTATTTAAGTTTATGTTTTATTAGTTGGAGTTGTCATGTTTTTTAACTCTAATGCCTCTGTTGCAAAATGTGGAGTAATTGAGAAATTAATAAAAATTAATTTCTGTTAATACAGATTATGAGAAGTAAAAGACTGTTGGTCGATGCTTTCATTGTGGTGACCATGTTTAATTTGTGAAACTGTGCTGAAGATCAGATGGTTATTTCCTGTTTGATGAAATATAGTAACAATTTGAAAGGCTAGCCTGTGTGTTCTACCTTTAATATTTAAACCTACATTTCAGTTTGTTGGAAACAAGATATTGAAAAATTCTGATTCTCTTAGCTCCTTTGAAGGTCTCAGGTTAGAAGTCTAAACTGTAGCTATTTAGGAAATTGTAATACCAAATCTAAATTACTTGCCAGAGCTATCCCTCTACCCTTCAAACTCAGTGCTAGAGAATTAGCATGGGTGATACAGCAGAGGCAGAATTTAGTTGATGAATTGAGAGGAAGCTTTTTAGAAGGTAGTCTTGCACAGCTTCCCGCTTACCTATGCAAAATGTCTTGAATCAATTTTAGTTGCAGAGCATAGTAGTTCATTTTCTCCACCACCACTTAATTAATATTAAAGGAGAAAAAGTAATTAGACTTGGAAATTAGAACTACTGCATCACCAGCTTAATTTTTCGTGATCCATCTCTAAGATGACCTTTCACAGTATCACCTGTAAGTCCTCTACATAGATGTTACCCCAGAAAAGAATGCCTTTAATTAACTCTTCCTTACAGTTAGGCCATAGTCTTTCAACGCACGGCCCTTCCTGTGCCTTAGCCATACTAGTTTATGATGCTGCCTTCCAGCCTTAGGAACCAGGGTGATCATGTCCCTGATAACAGACAGGATCTCTGTTTTAGCAGAACAGGTTCTTGTTATTTCCACGCTGGAGGAGGGAAATTGTCTAATGGGTAATGGACCCACTACATTGTTATATTCTGCCATTTCAGAGGGGTAGGAGGGACTTTGAAAATATTCTTCGGACATGCTGATGATCATGTCTTTCTCAAATAGTAAACGAAAATTATTATTGACTGTGTGCACAAAATGGGCCCATACTTTGTGGAGGGGGAGGGTGGGTGGGTAAATCAGAATGTTCCTCTGTAAAATTTTGCATGTGTAAATTCAACAAAACCTGTATGAATCTGATGCAGTATCAAACTGAATAACCCTAAATGTAACCTGAATAAGAAAACTGGGGTTTAGATGTATTTTACACAGAAACTACAGGCTTTTTCTATACGCTCCAATTTTCTCTTCTGATACAAAATGACAACTGCAGTCCATTAACAATTTGACAGAATTTAATTCATTGTAACTCACTTACTTGATACAGTATAGCAACCTTCTGCTTCTAGGAGTGATTTGCTTAAAGTACACAATGAAATGATAGCTAATTTAATTAATTAAACCTCTGACTGTAACCACATGTTGAAAACTTATTTTTAACTGTGCTCTTCATGTAATACCTGATGCTTACCTGACATCGACATTTATTTTTTCCAGTTATTGAAGAATTACCAGAAGTGGAGAATTGAATGCCCAGAAATAAGTGCAGATTTACAACCATCTTCTATTCTTGGTCTTTTGCATGCTGGCTATCATGGAGTCCTGAGATCAAGGGACCCACATGGAAGCAAAGTTCTAATATACAGAATTGGTGAGTGACAAAATTCCTTGGACCTGTTTCACGCCTGGCTGTGGCATTGATGTTTTTGTTTTGTTTTGGGTTTTTTTTTTGTTGTTTTGTTTTGTGGTTTTTTTTTAATTATCATAATTTCAGCAGCAAAATAGAAGTATTTTATGAATGCAACACCAGGGGTTGATAAAACTAGATAATATCAGAATGTCTTAACTAGAAAGGTAACATATTTATGTTGCCTGTCAGAAATACCTTTACATTAATATAAAAGTGAGTTTATTGAGCTGTAACAGTTACATGATTTGACTTATATACTGGTATGGCTAAAGCTGTGCAATCCTTTATGAAGAACTTATTTCCTTTTTAGTGGAATTCTTGTCTGCATCAAAGGAAGTCTTAAGCTTAAAAGCCTAAAACTTGTAAGAATATGTGGTTATTTGGGTGTGAGTGTCCCAACAATTATTTGTTTCCATGCAAATTTTCAAAGCTGTGCTACAACTCTGGTACTTGTGCAGATGCAGCACAGACCAGGGAGGTGTACACCTAGTCACATACCAATATTTGGTTTAGATATGGATGAGAGGTTCTCTGGGTTTTCACTGTTTACACGTAGCCAAAGAGCCCTATCTAACACCACTCTGAAGATCCTTGGTTTGTTTGATGCACTCCCAAAAGTCTTTTAAAAAAAGATGTAGTTAAATGATCATGTGTTACCATATTTCTTTGTGCTTGTTTTGGACAGAGACATCATTTTTGCCAGCTTTCAAAGAACTGTTTTATTATCAGTTGATCTAGTAGAAAGTTGTGCTCTCTGAAGCTTTCATCTAGGGTTAAGGCTCATCCCGTGCAATTCCTTGCTCAGGCCTCAGAAAAACAAGTGAGATTCACTGAATCTTGGCAGAATTACTATATTGAAGAAAAAATATATGAATTGATTGGATTGGTGATGTGTAGTTTCTGCTAGCATGACTGTTACTGAATTAAGCTGTTCCTGTCAAAACCTTGTACTGGAGGCTATGGACATAGGTCGGACATACTACATTAGGTGGCATCTACAACCATCTACCATTAGGTGGTACCATCTACAAAAAGAGTGTAAAAGATGAGTGACAGAGCAGGCACATAAAATAACTTCTGTACTGGCAAATTGGTTTATTTCAGGATCTTTGATACTGCTGGTCCCTTCTTGTTCCTGAGAAGGACATTAGAAGCAGTAGCAGACAAAAGTACAGGTGTATGTGGTATTCTTGTGGTAATGCACAAATGAATCTATTTACTCCTCAGGACAATGGGATCCCAAGTTATTTACAGCATACGATGTGTTTCGTGTAAGTCTCATCACATCTGAACTCATTGTAAAGGAGATTGAGACTCAGCGAAATGGAGTCAAGGCTATCTTTGATCTTCAAGGGTGGCGATTTGCTCATGCATTTCAAATCAGTCCAGCAGTGGCCAAGAAAATTGCTGGTGTTCTCACAGTAAGTATGACATACTGCTTTATGCTGCTTCATTGTTATAACTCCCAATTTTTCATCTGTTCTAAGCTATAGTAAATTTTCCTTCTGTAGTCCTTCTTAGAGTCTATGCAGCTTTAAAGAACAAAATCTTAAATCCATTAAGTCATAGGTTGTGCTTGGTTTGACTTAAAGTATGTTCTTGTATAGCACTAAATGCCATTTAACCTCTGATATTTTATAAGAACTCCACCAGCCTGTTACGACACAGAAATTTCATGAGTGTAAGAGCAGATGAAGCCCAGTTTTGTAAGGATTTGTGTTCGTTACCCCATTTCATCTCTTCTCTTCCATTCTCTTGTGCATTAACTCAACATTCAAAGTTTTTTTCCCTGAGATTCAGAGAAGATGAGAAATAGCATGTGTTAAGAGTAGTTAAGGGCAAGACAGTACTAACTTGTTACCAGTATGGATGATGCTACGTGATCTTCCATCTGCTACCAACAGAATGTATAATGTTTATGTTCTGCTTGCTTTTTGCCCCCAACATGAGCAACTCACTGCTGCCTCACCTCATATTTTTCACAAAACTTGTAGGAACTTTACTGTATTTAAGACTTGTTCTATTCTGTCAAATTCAGTTGAACTTTGCCAATGGATTTGAGAGGGGAAAAAAAAAGAATGAAAGAAAAAAAGAACGGGACAGAGAATTGACAGTGTAGTCCTATAATCCCATTTTCCTTCAGAAGTTAGGTTGAAAGTCAGTAATAACAAAACTGCTAGGCTGTGATGTGGAAATGAGCCAGGAAGATAATCTCTTGTTCTGATTTGGTAAGGTGCATATCTGAGGTTCAGTCAAAGCTTAGTCATTGAACTAATATCATCAGAATGTCAGCTGCTCTTCCCTTTTGATATCTACTGTAAAACTTCAGTGAAACCAGCAGGTATTCCCAACTTTTCACATCTAGAATAAGAACTCTTCATGTTCGTACGATCCTGGGCCAGATCTCACGAGAACAGGACTAGTGACGGTGTTTCAGTGGATTTCCGAGGTAGTAAACAAATTGCTGGTCATTTTTTACCCTTGAAATAGAGCAGAAAGGAAGTAGAATATGATTTGCAATTATGTCTAAAGGTTTCAGTCCATTATCTCGGACCAGGAAATTCTTTGTATGTGATGTTTCCATCTTGATCTATTTCAGATTTGTTGCATGCTTTTCAAGCTTCTAGATGTTCATTATAGCTATTGAAAAAAAGACAGAAAAAATTATTGTGTTTCCAGTGTTCTTTTCTAAGAAGAGAAAAAAGTTTAACTCATTTTTTTCAGATTCCTTTCATCACTATAACTGGGTTCATATATTTCACCCAGAGATTGTCTTAGTGTTGTTCAATATGCTTGCAAGTAAAAATTAAGGAACCTTAGTTTTAATCCTATGTTTTCCTTAAGAAATGTGTCTTGCAAATTACTAACCTCTATAAAGAAACAGAAGTTAATAGAAAGAAAATATGTATTAAGGAATGGAAAGCATAGTAAGATTAGTAAGTGACATTAGCTTGAAAAATCTGTTACCCCAGGCAAAACCAAATTGCTTTGTGAAAAACATGATAGTAGACTTTAAGTATATGATAACACATAATAACATGAGGTAAACCTATAATCTGGTAGTTTTAAGGTCTCTATCATACATTAAAATCTAAAGGGAATTGCACTTAAGAAATGTGTGTGGTTTGGGTTTTTTTTTATCCATAGAAAAGCGCGTGAAACAATAATGTGAGAAGAGCTACTGTACTAGTGGGGAGAAGTGTTAGTGAGAAGTACCATTTTTGTAAGCAGAAAACCTCTGGTTGCAGAGGTAGTATTAGGTGGGATATGAATGGAAGCTGCACTTTTCCCGTTGTGTAATGCTGTCTTTGAGCACTGCCATATTTTCTTTTAACTTTCAAAGGTCTGGTAGTTCTAAATGAATCTTGAATGCAAGTAGAAGTATGTCATATTATAAAGGCTGTATAGCAGATATAACTTTTATTTTCATTACAACAGTAATCTTGTAAAGCTGTACTTCTGGCTTGGGCAAATTCCCAGTAATTTCAAGGCTTGTCTCTAAATTATAAATACAATTTATTTAACTTAAATTTAGTAGCTTCAATGGTTTATATTTTTATATATTTACATATTATCCTTCAGGCTGTGAATTGCCAATGAAAGCACATGGCTAGATTGCTTTTTGGTAAATCAGCAGCAGAATCTCCGTTGTGAAAAATTATACCTCTGAGGAAGGCTGAGCACAAGCTTTGTGTACATTGCTTATGTGCAAATTGATGAGGGTTTTGTTTGTTTGTTTGTTTGGTGGGTTTTTTAATAGTCAGCCTCCCCTCATACTGGTTTGTTTGGTTTTTTTTTCCTTGTAATGGGAGGAGCAAGATAGGATTTTTCTAAGTGTTGTTGGGGCAGTGTAGATTCAGAACACTCCAAAGTGCAGGAATTGGCAAGGTCAGGAGTAATCCTCTAACCTATGGACTAGACAGTTTTCACAGACTTGTCCTTAACAATAGAATGTTTTCAATAATATTTTCTTTTTCTTACACTGTTTTTCATGTATGTTGACAGGATTCCTTTCCACTAAAAGTTCGAGGTATCCACTTGATTAATGAGCCTTTATTCTTCCACCCAGTCCTCGCTCTAATTAAGCCTTTTCTCACTGAAAAAATAAAAGATCGGGTGAGTGCACACAAATATTTTTTTCTTCCACAAAACTCTTACATGACAATCTGTAGCACTTCCCTTAGGATCTGGTACTCCTGAGCACTGAAGAGCATAAATCATTTTTGTCTGTTATTGCCATTCAGGCCTCCAGAATCTAATTGTAAAGCACTTGCAGTTATCAATAATGTGAGAGTTGTAAATGGTCGCTGTTATCACCGCTCTAAAGATAAAAACCACTGTGACACAGAGAGGTTAAATAATTTGCTTGAGGACACACAGCAGTTCTTCTGCAGAACTAGGAAGAAATAGGTCCTGGATCTCCCAGCACTCTGCCTATAAATGACAGAAACTGTCACTGAACAGTGATGTTATGCTCCAAGTTGCGCAGAATTAGAAGATGACAACTTTTTAGTTCTGAAAGACCTGCAGAGGCATTTATGCATCAAACATAGGTCAGGTTGAAGTTGAAAGTTTCTTTCCAAATAGCACCTTAATTGTTTTAAATTGTTCTGCAGTTTTAAATCCTAAAACCTTGTTTGTATTTGGATGCCAAAGCATGCCAAGAATTCTGGTTTATTGTAGCATAGGAAGAATATTGGAGGTTTCAGCTGGCACAAAAGGAAGTACTGTGAAGTGTTAACAGCAGGACTAAGGTACAAAATAATCAGCCCTGCCTATTGTTATTCCCATTCTGAAGCCTCCTTGTCTCAGCACATGGATCTTCTGCATTTGCAGTAGCCACGGCACTCTAGGACAGTAGATCCAGATTTTTCTGGTCACTGTTAGCTGTTATTTGCCAGTCCCCTTTTTGTAGCATGTGTATTTTGTTACGGGAGAGAGGCAAGATTCTTTTTGCCAGCCTTGTGCAGTCCCTCACTCTCAAAAGATGATTAAAAAGATGCCATGGCACTTCTCTCACATTAATACCTCTGAAAAAAGCCCCTGTCACCTGATGTAGGTCAGAATATTGTGGGCTAGAACTCAAAAAACAGAAAAGAGGGTAGATGGAGAGTAAAGGCGTAAAAGAAAACAAACCAGATATCGCAGTTCATGGAATGGAATAGAAGCAGATTGGCTTGTCTCCTGGCTTAGTTAGCGGTATGATCTGAAAAAAAGCCTCAGCCAGTTCCCCATACCCTCATAGGAATAATTACTATTCATTCATTCTTTTACTTTCTGATGAGGAAGTGTTAGATAAAAGGCAGCCAACTACTACAGGAGTGCATATTCTTGTAGTCTTTGTGTAATAATAATTGCAGGAAATTCTTGTCAAGTGTTCATAAGAGGCCTATAAAAGTGTCTGACTGGAAGTGATGAACAAGGCTTCAAAATAGCTACAATGAAGCAAAAAGAGAAGAACCAAAAGGACAGTATTACAAGGGTTAAAGTGGAGGAGTAGTCCAGGATCTAATTTCAGTTGGAACTGAAACATAGGGACTGAGATATAGATTGTTTTGAATATCCTCCTTGGCACCTGTCTGAACCTACATATGTACTACATAAAGTTGTTTTTAAATAAATGTGGCAGGACCAGATAGTAATGACCAGGAGCCAAACACTGTTCTGTTCTTGGAAATGACTGAAAAGCAAGTACATGATAGCTGTCATGACAAGACGAAACCTCAGTCTTCCCATGGTTTAGCTCACTTTAGCTGTGTGGATGTAGCGTGTACCCTCATCAGTGTTGCTAAGCCAGTGTGGAAGAAGCGTGTAGTTAGTTTTGGCTCCTGTGCTCGCAGCTGCATAAAATGCAGTTCTCGGGTTGTAGCCCGTGCTTCGTCAACTGCAGATATTGAGTTTGAGCACCCATGGGAAACTCAATTATGTTGTACTTTCTTCTTCATTTAAGGAGCTCATTATGAACAAGTACACTTGTTTAGTCAAACCAAGCTGGTAGCTTCAGTTCTTGCACCGAGTTTCTTTGCTGCGTGTTTTCACTCAGTAGTCTAGCATTCATACCCAAGTAAACTCTTTTCATGTTTTGTTTTAGGTGTATATGCATGGAAATAACTACGTGCAGAGTCTGACTGAACATTTCCCGATCAGCATTCTCCCCCAGGAATATGGAGGGGAGGAAGTCTCCATGGAAGAGCTGGCCAAGGAATGGACTGACTTTATAATGGCATCTGCAGATTATCTTCAGAGCATTTCTCTGGTTGCCCAGGAATAAGCTTATTACAGTATTATATCAATTCTTGAACACTGGAAGTGGAAATAAGTTTAATACAAAATATTTCATGTAAACTTGAAATTACTGTAAATGAAACCAGTATGTCTTTGCAGGGCACTGAGTATCATATTGACTACACTTTCATACTAACTGGATTCTATCAGTATGTACATCTGAAGAGATTAAGGAATTCTGCATATTTGCAATACTGTTTGTAATTGATTAACTTGTATGACGAAAAGCTGAATGCTGCGTTGGGTATCAGGGATTGATACTGTTCCTGTTAAGTCTTTGGAGATGACTCATCTGTAATAATGCAGTCCAGAACCTTATGCATAGCTCTTGTATCTTGGCTTGTCAAAATAATACGATACAAAAAAGAACAGAACATGAATGGGGTAGACTAGTTTATTTTGGAAGTATGACTACAGGGCTAATTTACAAGGAGTAAAAAGAGGCTGCTTTTTGGATTGATTCTCAGGAAAAAAGACTGTTTTGTTAGTTTGTGTCAAATTGAAAATTAGTCAGCAATAGTGAGACATCTGTGTTAATCTTTGTGCTGCTTGTGCAGCTTCCCTTTTTGTGCTAATTAACACAGTAATCTCCCAGAGGACAATAGGGGAAACACCATGTACCTATTCTTCAAGGGACAGTATGAATCAGAAGGAGCAACTGTTAAGAGTGTCAAAACAACCTTGAAAATTCTGATTTTCTTTCTTCAAAGAGATACTGTCCATGGACAAGTGATAAGCGACTGAGATTATGATCATCTTTAATTCAATTTCTACTGTAGAGTGCTACAGAGGTCGAGTTCTTAGCTGTTTGCAGTATCTGTTTGTTTTGAAGGGTGAAGTAGATTATCCTTTGTGCATCTGAACTTTAGAAATACCTGTTGTATGGTTTAAGGGTGCTTGTAGGTCACTTTGGACCTCAGCATAGGAGATGCTGGGAATCTTCTTTTTATTTTCAGAAAAGTAATTGGCAACTTGCCAGTCTATGTCTTCTGTTGGGCACTGGAAAGAATGATTTTTAATTTCTGTTGAGCCCTCTTCTTAATTTCTGTAGGGATAATGAAAAAAATCTGTCTATACTTATTGAAAACAGATTTTTTTTTTTTTTAAGGGACATTATTCAGATATGACCACTGCATGTGTAAAAACTATCACTCACATTACATAGCAGTATCACCCTGCAATCCCCAGTATTTAATAATCTAAAACATTATTTTACTTTTCACTCAGCTTTTTGTTAAAATCTGTTAGTCCACCAACTGCTAGAGTTCATTTACCCCATTTTTAACACTGTTTTGTAATAAGCCAGGGGGTCTTTTCATAAGTACTATTTATTTAAGCATTCCAGGAATCCGTAACAAACGCTTTGTTCCTCAGGTAGCTAGAAATGCTAACTTCAGTTATTCTGGAATCTTTAGGACATTGGGATGTTATATTAATATATGCTTAGGGCAGAGAAATGAGACTGTCCTATTAAATCAGAAATTTCTTATTTTAGATTATCATTAATACTGTATTATTGCAAAAGCCATTGGAGGCTATTCTTTATTAACAAGAGGAACATCTATGAAAGGCCCATAGAGTACTTGTTGGTTGTAGTTTCTTCCGCTGTGGTAAGGTCAATGCCAGATAGAAAATTATTTCAAAACTGACAAGGATTTTTTTTATTTTTTTTTTTCTTCCAGTTCCCTCATTTCCTCAAGTGCATTTTTCATTCTTCTCCTTCAGGGTATCTTTGATAGGGAGGGAGCCTAAAGTTAAAGAAACATTTTCCAGATACATTTTCATATATTCACATATTTCATGTACCTTTCTTTTTCTCAGATTGGACTATTTTGCAATGTAAAAGCTCCGTAAATAGAGGAGTTCAATGAAGTGCTAATTCTTCTTTATAAGAAAATAGACTAAGTAGTCAGGCATTTGGCAATTCTTCAAGTGTGTAACTCAAGTTGCAAATAATTTACAAACTGGAGAACTGAAGCGATTGTCTTAATCTGACGCTCCTTCAATTTTAATCCTTGAATGTAAACTGCATAAAGGAATGAACCGTGTTTCAGTGAACAGGAAGATTTAAACTTTTCCTATGAAACCAATCTCTAATCGTTGCTGTTTTATGCAGCAGACACTTTGTTTGATTGCATATGTATATGCACATGGACAAAACGTAGCTGTGGTTTTTTTTAGTCGTCATTTGGACTACACCAGCTGTATGGATATAAAGTCCTAAATGTCCTCAAAAATATCCTGAATGTATTATTAAATGGTAACGTTGTGTGCCACGTTAATTATTTGTTAATGTTTACATGTTATGTAGAAGGTAGCAACTCTGCGTAAGGTACAATTGCAGTTGCTGCTCATAATGGGGACAGGAGATCGTTAGGACATTTGCGTAACGAATGGACGAGGTATTGGTGCGACGGGTGGTGGTGTGGCAGCTCTGAGCTGCAGAATCATCAGAACAAAGAAGTAAAAATCTCTTAAGTGCATTGTTCTTCTCTAAGAATATCAGGAGTGCCTCTAAAAAAAGCAAGTTGCTGTTAAATGGTGATGCAATTTTCTACTGACGATAAGCGCAATGTAATGCGTAATGGTTTTTAATTTTTTTACACGTTAATACCGTTATATTAATAAACCTTTTCTAGTTGAACGAGCCTCGTCTGTCACTGTTTAGTGCTACAAGCGTCACGTTCCCGGAGGACCGAGAAGGGGCCTCGGCAGGACCGAGGCGGCCTCCCGCCGCCGGGCGCAGGCCGCAGGCCGCGGGCGGGGGCTGCCCCGGCGCCGGAACTACCTTTCCCAGCGTGCCCCGCGGCGGCAGGCGGGCCGGGCGCAGTGCGGCGCAGGGCCGGGCGCTGAGCGGCGCCGTCGCTTCTGGCGGGCGGCGTGAGCATGGGGCGCCTCGCTGGGCTTCCTCCCCTGCCGGCCGCCGCCACCCTCCTCCTCCTTCTCCTCCTGCTCCTGCTGCGCTGCGCCGCCGCAGCCTCCCTCGTGCAGCGCGGCCGCCTGGCGAAGGGCAACGAGAGACCCATCATTGGTAAGGGGCGGCGGCGGCGGCGGGGGGACGCAGCCGGGAGCAGGGGGTGGCGGTGCCTCAGCTGCTGGCGGCCGCTCCGCGGGGACTACCGGCCGGCCCAGCGTGACACGGCGGCCGAGGGCTGCCTCGCACCCTGCCTTCGCCGTCCTGGGGGAGGGAACGGCTCCTGCAACCGACGTGGAAACCCTGGCGGTTTCCGTGTGGAGTGAAAGGCCTCCCGGAGCGCAGGTTTGGTTAAAGCTTCTATAAATAGCGTTACTCTGTCCATACTTTGTTTAAAAATCTTAGTAACTTACTTAACTATTTAGTACTACAACTTCTCTTAAGGCAGGGGAGCTAAGTCTTAGTCAGATAATGTGTGTTTATTTGGTACCTTGTGACTAGGCGTCGTCATTGATGCCCCGTTGTCTCGTGTTTATAATTCTTTCAGGCAGTAAATGTAACGCTGTAACCTGGCATTTAGGAAATTGGAGTTTAATTTTTCTTTCGGCGTGTAGCATTTGCTATTTGTATAGTGCTAATTTTCTTTCTTGGACCCCTCAGGGATATTGTCGCAGGAATGTCACTTCAACAAGTTCCACAGATTTGGAAGTTCTTATATTGCGGCTTCATACGTGAAGTTTTTGGAATCTGCTGGTGCCCGAGTTGTGCCAATAAGGTAGGTTTTTATATTCTTACAAGTGGGTAATAATTGTGTAACGTAGGAGTATCATCTTAGAGGCATAGAAAGCAGTTGTGCTGCTTTTCAGGGTGTTTAGAGGTCCTCAAAGACTATTTGAAGATGCCACAGTTTTAGAAATCAGAATAAAACCAGACTGGAACATGTAATTTTTAATATTTCTTCTTATGATAATAACCGTCCTTTGAAAAATATTATTTTTTTACCTGTAAAATTACCCTCCATAGTGTGCATCAGTGTTTTTTTGAGGTTAGCTATATTCAGTCTAATGTGTAGTGACCCACAAACACACATAGCTATCTAGATACACATATACATGCTATCTTTTGTCACATTCTGTAGTCCTAGAATTCAAGTAATGGAGGAAGGCTATCAGTACTCCTTGAAGAAACCAAAATCCAGTTCTGCTCAAACTATGGGTCAGTGACTCCATGTGTTCTTGTATTTTGTTACTGGGTAAAAAGTAGCAGAGTAACTAACAGAACTGACAATGCTTCATAGCCAACAGTTAGCTATAAAATAGTAAATGCACTGAAATCAGATGTTGAAATGGTAATTGTCAGAACTTAAAAACGATACTAATGCAGCTGCAGAAAATCACAATAGGATGTATCTACACAGTCCAATAAGGGCACTAGTTAAGTGCCTGAATTAGAAGCCAGTGTTCCTTACATAGCTGGTGGAGCTTTCAGAATGTTTGCTGACCAGAAGCTTCATCGGTGAATGGAGGCTTCTGACTCTGGCAAGTAAATTAGATGCAGCCAAGCTGGACTTTTTGAATATACCAGTGTATCAGTTCTGCATCAGTATAGCTGTCATACTGGTTTGCTGACGTTCTGCTGATGCTGAGGTCTTTCTCATCTTTCTACCTCTCAACTATATCTTTGCTGAAGAATGGGTGTGACCCACTGTTTGCAGCTCTGCCCTTCTTAGAGTCAGCTGGAAACCGGAGTTGCCGGTCTGCAGGAAATAATCACCATGCCGTTCACGTAAATGTTCAATTTAACGAGTGTCTGCAAAGGGGTTTCAGAGTACTAATCCTGAACGGTACCTGACAGGACCCTATTTTCAATCTTGTGGACTGAGCTGTTTCAAGTGAATTGTTTCATTTGATTTGGGTCTATTTTATTCTGTTTAAAGCATGCTTTATACATATTTCCTGTGTCTCATGTTTCCATTCAATAACAATAATATTTTTGTCATTAAATATGTATATTTCATGTGTGTTCTGTAACTATTTTCTTGATGTTTCAGATTAAATCTTTCAGATGAAGAATATGATAAAATATTCCACTCTATTAATGGGTAAGTTTTGAGCACTGGTTTTCTGTTGAAAGATGTGATAGTTCTGGTTTTGAGCTCTGCTGTATTGCCAAGAACACTGCCTTTCTACTCCCTTGAGAGGTTGTGCTGAGAGCTGCACACATGTAAATATGCCCTAAGACAGAGAGCACACTATTTCATCCGATGTCGGTCTGCTGCCTTTCCTTCCTTGAGGAGCACATGTCAGATAATCTCCAACAGTACCAAGGCTCATCTTGGCATTCTCCTGTGCTTGCCTGTAGGCAGACAGAAGTGACATTATAGTGCTTAACAATTTTACAAGTGAAATAGCCCACTTCCTCTTTGTTAATTTTTTCCTCTTCCTTATTTGAGTAATCACCTTAATTTTGGTATTTAATAGCACTTGCTGGGTGTTTCATCCCTGTTTCTACCCTTTCTTTCCTCTTCCAGTCCTCTCTGTATCTCCTCTGTCATAAAAGTTTCTGATTTCCAGTCACTTCTACCCTTTTTCTCTTTGGGTGCTTTCTCTCTTGCTACTTGAATGGCCTGTCTTGCCTGTTGTGATTCTGTGGCTTAGGTCTTTGTTAGACAAACTTTTCAGCCAACCTATGGCAACTATTTGCCTAGAAGAAATGTGTTCTTCCTACATTTTAAATGTGGGATAATGTGATCTAATTTAACACATTTTAATTGTGGACTAAGCAAAGTCAAAACCTTTTATGTTTGCCTTGTGCTAAAAGTGAGCTTTAGAAGAGTTAAATCAGCTGATGCTATGCTTCACAGGCTTGATTGTGTGGGAGCCCATAGCATGTGATTGGGCTACTTGTAGTCGTGAGATGAGCATCTTAAACCATGAATATTTTTGTTAAGCTTATGCATATACTAGAATGTTAATCAACATGTGTAGAACTTGCAGATTTAGACCTGTGGCTGTCTGGGGAGAGCATTGTCCTCTTATGCTCCACAGCATGCCCTGTACACAAAGGCTTTACAGTCTTGTGGTATAACCAAGTATAAGACAGTGATACTTTCTCCCCTGTGGCTCATGTTGGATACAGACTGAATCATTTCATCACTTTCTCATGGTTGCCAGCCGCTCTCTGGTTGCCAGGACTTTAACCAGTGGGGTCTCCCACTCTTTCTACCTCACCACCTACCTCAATGCAGAAGAGGGTGTTAGGCAAGTAGATCCAGTTCCCTTATCCTTCTGTCTTTGCAGTGACTGGCAGTTGGGTCTGTGCTATATAGGTGGGTAAGGATGGTTTATATTTCCTGTTGTTGCCCTCCGCTGTCAGCTAATGGCTCCCACAGTATAGCTGTGTGTAAAAAACAAGTAAGATCTCTGGAGGGAAGGACTTCCCATTCTGTGGAAACTTAGAATAAGAAGAAGATATATTGATCTTCCATGTTGTGAGGCCTTAGCTCCAGGTGCTTTGCAGTTGGAAATTATTTCTTATTAAATGTCACCTTCTTGAAATAATGAAATTTACGGTAGTAGAGACAGAATTTTATGAATATAGCAATGTACTCCTGAGATAGCCTTTGAAATTCACAGTGAACATCATCAGCTCTAATCAGAGATACTGGAATACAGGTAGTTGCATTTCAATCTGTTTATGACAATGTCAAGCCATTACCATTGCTACTTAATGGGTTACTTCCTTTTTGCATTAGCAGAAATGACAATTGTTTTTCCTAATTAGTATTGGCCAGTTTGGGGGTTGAACAAAAGGAACAGGTGGAGTGAATTTTCTACCACTTCCAGGTAAGGAAGGATCGCCTTATTTGTCTGACTAGATCTCTGTAGAAATCTATAATCTGGCCTGTTTTGAAAATACCTTCAGCTGTATTAATTTTCTATATTGGCACTGGAGAGTAATCGGACTTAAATTTTTGTGAATACTGCTCTTCTTTTCCACCAACTACTTGGTGGCTTTTGCATGATCCTGTGCATCATTCACCTTACAATAGACCTGGTCACAAGGGTTTAAATGCACACTCGCTCTGCAAATGCTTGGGATCATTTGAGATGTTAGATGTTTCTAGCTGCTTGTTAGTATCTCACTGATACAGGTTGATGTTTCCAGAGCACAGAAACTTAGAGGAAATCCTTCAGCCATTTTGGTAAAAAATTGGCAACTGAAGGATGTGGCTTGAGTAAATCTATTTGGGGTTCTGCAGCAGTGGGTTAGGGAGCGCTCACACATTCAGTTCTGCCGGTTCTGCAAGTACTGTTCCAGTTACACGCAGAAGAGAGTTCCTTTATTTCATGTTACTGTCTCTGATGGTACTTGATTACTTTCCATGTTATCACGTGTACATGTGAAATCTCTGCTAGACACTACTGAGTTGTCTTCTTTTGTACCAAGTCTCTTTTTTTTTTTTTTTTTTTTTTTTTTTTATGTGGTGGAAAAAGATTGTGCACTTTCTTTGAAATTGTCTCCGAGATTGCTTTGTTTTCTTTGGCTATATTAGATCCTGTGTGACCAAAGGTTACAGCCAAACATACTTTTTTTTTCCCTTTTAATGGGAGCTTTTTGATCTGTGTTGTCTGCAATAAGAAGGTCACTCCGCTAGGGCCACAATTCTTCCTTACTGAAATTGAACAGGATGAATTAAGATTGAGGCCAGGATTTTAAAGTGGTAGGGAGAGCCAAGTAAGAGTCAGGACGGGATCTGGCGGAGTCATGGCATGCAACCCTTTTGTTTACCAGCTGAAATCTGTGTGCTATTTTGTGTATTTTCCGTTTACTCTGCTCTTCCTTACGTTGCACTAGGCTTGGTCACTACTTTGTGATAGTAACCATTCTTCAGTAGAAGAACACTGAGATTCAGGATATGATTCAGTTAAGGACTAAGACACCTCAACTTAGCTGTCTGTGTGTGTGCTAGCTGTCTAAACTCATAATTAATGCAGTGCTAGGCAGTACAGCCAGTGGAGCCTACAAGGCTGTTCAACCTACCAACCAGTTAGGTGTCTGCTCCGGAAAACCTCTTTGAGTCTCCATTGACTTTTCTGGCTAGATCCCTGCTGTCCATAATGGAAGCTTAGATGCCTATCTACAGATTCCTGAAATGTAGGTGTCTTGACCTAGACCTGAATCCTACCCTTAAAACCACTATCAGACCTTTCTCTGTGTACATTGTCCAGGTTTTAGTTTGATCACCGTTGCTAATCAGATTCTTGGATGTTGCCTTTCAGGGTACTTTTTCCAGGAGGTGGTGTGGATCTTAAGACTTCAGAATATTCCAGGGTTGCTAAGATATTTTACCACAAGGCATTAGAGGTAATTACTAAGGAATGGTCTGTTCTTGTTATTGTCACTGTTCAGAGATCAAAATGACAGGGAAGCTCATATTTTCATAGTTTTTCCATTGGCATCCAGTGTGTTAACTGTAAGCCGATAAGTAGTAGCTCATTGCTGGCTTCTGCATTAAAAAAATCATTTAATAGCTTAAGATTCAGACTTCTGACACCCTCTCCTATTATATGTTGTGTCATGGTCTTAAACTCCCAAGTTCTTCAGGTGAGAACAGTATCATTTATTCATTATACCTAGGGCTTTATGGCTGTGTGGAACTTGCAATAAAGTAACAGGAATGCCTTCTAGAAGTGCAGAGTATCCATTGACGTTAAATGTTGAACAAAGATATACATATGTAATCATTTGTAGAAGTCTTATGACTAAAGTTTAGACTCGGAGGGAATGATAGAGAGACTCTCAAATAAACCCATTTACAATAATAAAACATTAAGGCCTCCCTTCACATGTATGTTACAGCTAGTGAAACACCTTTATTCTCACTTCTCTATGAGTAGATTTAAATACATCTTTGGAGGTGCAGATGAGGGATCTCCATTAGCATGTTATACCATTTTACCTATTTCTTTGCATTGGTAACTGTAAATATAGCAGAATTTTGAAGTAGACACTAGCTTAACTTATAACACAAAAAAAGGTGGGAATAATACTTGAAAAGTTGTATTAATTATTTTTAAATATTTATATGATCATTAGCTTTATTAAGAAAAGATTAAATTTCTGGGAAAGCTGTTTCTTTCAAAGAACATCAGGAAGGCTCTGAATCCTTACTGAAGATTTAATTCTCTTAGAGCATAAGAGGTGGGTTTTTTTCAGATACTAATCAACACATTTTGAAGTAAAATTTGCATTGTGGAAAGGAATGGAGATTCATTGAGCTTTATGTACAATCCTTATGATTTGTTAAGGATCTTCTGTATTCACATTGAATAAAAATGTAAATTTTCTTTCTTTTTCCTCTTTACTGACTTCTTTTATTTTCAGCTAACGTTGATTAAAATTGTCACAGAAGTCATACTTTGGCAAACTTTGCCCAATTCTAGAGCCAGTTATGAGTAGTGCTTAAACCATTGCCATGGTAGAAGCACTTACTGGCAGTGAGGAATTCCTCTTCTACCCTTACTGCCAGCTTTCCAACAGCAGGCAAAGAAAGTGCAAGCAGTGGCATTCATAGGACCAGTCAGCTGTTGCAGTTCAGTAATTGTTTCCTACTCTTCGATCCTCATGGCACCAGTGTTGTTCTTCTTTTGTCTGTCTTTATTTGTGGTGATTGTTAGTCACCTTAAACCTGAATCTTGCAAAGACTATCTCATTTTTTTGTAAGACGATTAATCTCATCTGTCTCTTTGAAGCTGCTCACTGTGTTAAGTGCCACCTGTGTCTTGCTATTCAGTATTGGGGTGACGGTTTCTTGTGGTTTGCACTACTATTATGAAATTCTGTTGACATTTCACAATGATTAACTGAATTGCTTATGTCATAATTTTATGGTTGGAGAGGCAGGTTTATTTGATGGTATGTGTACTTCAGGTGAGTGAAAGACAGAAAACAATTTTTGGTTCATCATAGGTAACCCTTAATAATAAGTTGGGGTTTTTTCTGTGCTATTTGTGATGGTTGTGTGTTTTGATTTTCATCTTTTGAGACTTAAAGCTATAAAATTTTGGCAATTTTATTAATGTAAGGTGAGCTACAATACCCAAGAGTGTATTACCAGGTACAGAATTGACTGAATTTTATGGATTTTTTAAAGTGTATGAGGGCTCCTTTTCCCTTCATTTTCAAATGTTCACAATGAGAAATTACTTCGTCTGGCTCTGCTTTAATATGAATAGAAGATGCAAAATGCTAATCCCCATCCAAGTCAATAGAATTTTACTAGCTAGGCAAAAACCTAAATGGAATACTGTTTTCCAGCTTTTAAAGTAGTTTTTAAAATGTGATGTCTTGGGTGTTGTTTAATATATGCTTAGCCTCCAGGCTAATGTTTATTAAAAAAAAAGGGGTGGGGGCACAAAACATTTACAGTTCAGTTGTAATTGTTCTTAAACTGTAGCACATTTTTTTGCCATTAGTGGTTTTATTCCTCACTTACATGAAGAAAAGACAGTGGAGTTGCAAGTTCTGTGTCTCTAGCCATGCATGATGGTGGTCATGAAAACTCTGCAGAACTATTAGCCTTCTTTCTGTAAATCTTCCATGTTTTGCTCTGAGAAGTAGTAGTTATATGGGCTCTTATTATAATGCCACCAGTAATGCAGGAGGGTAACATTTTTATTTTATTCAGAACAGGAGTTCTGAAACATCCCAGTCTCTAATATGCACTTAGTATCAGGAATAAACCATACAAAAAAGCAAATTTCCACTGTGTGTATATACAGTGGGCTTAGTTAAGTGACAGGAAGGTATCTGTATTCTCTTTTTGATTTCCTTTTCCCCTTTTTGCTTTCTTCTCTTGTTTTTGCACTTATTCCCAATTTTTATTCTTTTGAAAATGATTGTCACTTTTTCATGTTGCTTAAATTCACAGTTTATCTTTCTGGAACACAGGTCCAAACCTGCTAGTTAAACGCACATATAAGTATGTTACTGAAGACCGTAGCCATGCTAGTAATAGGATTTATGTTTTCTTAATACAGAT
This sequence comes from Aquila chrysaetos chrysaetos, assembly GCF_900496995.4. Classification (NCBI taxonomy): domain Eukaryota; kingdom Metazoa; phylum Chordata; class Aves; order Accipitriformes; family Accipitridae; genus Aquila; species Aquila chrysaetos. The sequence goes on from NC_044007.1 coordinate 39,834,948, forward strand.
GGGTGGGCACAGGCATACAAACATTGCAGAGGGCCCTTGCTGTGTGATCATAATGCACTTCATATAAAAGTATGAATTGTAATGAATAGGGTTTCCCTCAAAATGGTGACAAATTGGTTTGTGTCCCTTCTTATGATTGCCTTTTTTATAGAAATGTTGCCATTTTGTGGTTTCTCTATAGGCTCCTCTCAATATTACTTATTGGTAGAACAGAACAGTCAAATTAATATCAACATTAGGCTCAGTTTACAGCTTCAATGGACATGTGTATATCCCCTAGCCTTCATATTTTAGGAGGAAAACTAAGGGAGTGCGTTTATTTCAATTGTAATTGAACTGTTACAATTCTTCTGGTTGCAATTTGTACTACTGTAGTGGTTTTGTTTCTCACCTACACAAGAGTAAGCGAAAAGAGTAGGAAGTTCTCTTCAGTCTTCCTTCAGTAAATCTTCAGTACTTTTTCCTTACGTTGTTGCTTTTTATTTTGAAGGCTAACGATAAAGGAGATTATTTCCCAGTATGGGGAACATGTCTTGGACACGAAGAGCTTACGTATCTCACAAGTGGCGAAGTTTTACTTGTTAATACTAAGACACAGGGTTTTGCACTCCCTCTGAACTTTACCTCAGGTGAATAATCCGTTACATCTCATGTCTGAGTTTTGCTGAGAGGTGTTGTGTTTTGTTCGTGATAAATATGCAGGGGTGAATGTTTGGGAGGTTTCTGATGATTATTTTGTTAAATTCTTTCTTATTAGGTTGCCATGACTGTTTTTATAAAGTCAGTGCAACTCTATCACTTCTAAAGAGATGTGAGCACAAGCCATTTGAAACCAACAGCAGTCAGCAAAAACCACAGTTGTGGCTCTTTGAGTCATTTGATAATTTGGACCTACAAAAATAATGTGGGTTTAGGTCCCTTTTTGTTACTGAGCTGAACAAATTTAATGGGTCCAAAACCTATCAAACTTGGAGAGCAGGTAAATTTTTAAATTTTTTTAAAATTTTTCAAATTGCATCTTTCCTAATGATGAATATTAGCATTGCTGTCCCACTTGTACAGTACTGAAATCGGAGAGATCCCTTAAGGTAGAGCTGTGCCACTTGGCAGCAGTGGTAAAATGTGGCCTCTGTTGATACTTTATCCTTTAATTTGCAAGTAATCTATCTGCAGACCATGTAGCATTCACAAATACTGTCATTTGTGCTCATCGTGAATGGAAAAGTGACTGAAATGAGTGGCAAAGAACGATGCTTATTTTAGTGAGAACTTAAGTAGCAAAGTTGGGTCCTCTCTGGGTCAAGACTGAAGGACAGTGGTAACAGCATATTGGAAATCTGTTGTAGTTATTTCACTGATTTTCCTGGCAGCGTATTCTAAAATCATAAAGTTATACCACAGAAAAAAAGTTTAATGCAGTATTTTATTAAATTTGTCTCATGTTCAGTATTAGTCCATCTGTTAGCAGCTTGGGTAATGGACAACATCCTTTCTTTATTTTTCTTTGTAATAGCTGCAAAAGACAGTAGATTATTCAAGAATTTCCCTGATGATGTATTACATGCATTTGCTACTGAGCCATTGACATCAAACTTTCATATGTGGAGCCTCTCCATGAAGGTATTTGATCATTTTATTTCCTAAACACAAATGCATTTGCTCTGTTAAAACTAGAAATAAATGAGCAAATAACACCTCTTTTTTCCCCCCTCCTTATCACAGAATTTCACAAAGAATGAAAAGCTTCGTAATTTCTATAATGTTCTGACCACTAACACCATTGAAGAAGTGGAGTTTATATCTACCATGGAAGGTAGGGAAATGAATTGCCTTTGTAAACTGTGAGTGTAACAAACTAGTTCTTTAGAGGTGGTGTGACACTGATGTTAATTTGAACTGCAAGCTTGCTGTTAGAATAGCAGGGTGAGCATCAGCTCTGTCAGTGCCCTGGCTGTAAAGAACATACTCCGTTTGTGGGGATATTTTATCTTTTGAGTACATGCCTGTGAGCCTAATTACTTAGTTCTCTCACCTGCTGTTCCCCTTCCAGATATGATGTTACACTTTAGCGCTGGAATATTTGAGTGCTGTGATGTGAAGTCTACAGCACTTGTCCTGTAGTAGTTTAATCCCTTCACAGTGCAATGTGCCTCTGCTGCACCTTGCTTTCTGTCTGCTTATACTTGCATTCCTGTGATGCTCTGTATCTGTTTCCTGTATGGGAAGAACAATTCAGGGTACTGAGGTAACAGCAACATCCCTCGTTACTTTAGCAGCAATACTGGTAATTGCCCTCCTCCAAAACCCTTTTGTGTTACTCGTCTTGTGTCGCGTATGTTTTGCACTAGGCTTGCTCAGCTTAAGAAACAAGTTAGCTCTTCAGGGAGTGGTTTATCTTGATCAGTGCACTACTAGCAGCTCTACTGTAAGGCCCAGCTGTCGGCCCATGGGATTCTTCTGTAGGGCATACTGGCTGTCCTCCAGAAGCGAAGAATAGCAGTTTGATCAGAAAACCTAATTAGGCTCATGACAGACATCTCCCGTGCCTGCAAGCGGTTTATCACAGAGCAGTCATCAGCTGCTGTGCTGTTATTCTCTGTAAGAGAGTTAAGGACTGGCTTCTCCCTGTGTGTATTGGGCCTGGCACAGAGCAGATGGGAGCTGCCTCTGGACTGACTGGGCCTTCAAGGAGATCCTAAGACTTGGATCTGTCCCACGGAACTGCAAGGGATACCCTGTGTGGCTGTGAATATTGTATGTTGAGTGATGCTGGCAGTAGATAGGAAGTTTTGAGACTGGTATACTTGTAACATTATTTTTCAGTGTGTGTGTGTATATATAAAAATTCTGAAATGAATAATCAAAAAAGCGATGTACAAAAATCTTGCATGGAACGAGACCTTTCTTTTATAATATCCATTTTTTTCCTTCAGTTCTACTGTGACTTTAACAGAGTTTCAACTTATTGTTTAAGCTTTTGTGAAACTGTTAAGTGAGGTATTTTTGTAGCTTATCCTTTGAGTTTCTTTTGCAGTAAGACTAAGCACATAATTATTAAGGCATAGACCTTGCTTACGTGCTTTGTGTTTGTTGCAGCATACAAATACCCAATTTATGGTGTCCAGTGGCATCCAGAGAAAAATCCTTTTGAGTGGAAGAATTCACCAGGCATTCCACATTCCCCATCAGCTATAAGAGCAGCGTATTATATAGCTGACTTCTTTATTAATGAAGGTAAAAAGTTTATTATCTATAAATGTCGGTTTTTAGAGTGAAGCATTAGTGAAAATCTTTGAAGATGACAGACCTCTTTTTCAGCTGTCAAAGTTCAGTACCTCTTACTGCTTTCTGAGAAGATTACTCTGCAAGCTTTATAGGCTTATAAAAAACCAAGGACTACTAGAAATAGAATGGCTTAGTAAAAGTGACATCAAAAGGCCAGGAATTCCACAAACTCTTTTCAGTAGATTGGCTCAAAAGCATTGTTTGTACTGTGACTTTCTACCATTTCGAATGATCACTGTAGCATTTTAGCCTCCCTTGCACAAAGACAGCGAAATGAAAAAAATACTCCATTCATAATTCCAGAGGTTTCTTCAGTTCCAAACTGAGTTACAGTCATTTAAAGTATTCTCAGTTTTGCTTGCAGAATATATGCACCAAGATTATAAATACTGCTTGGGCAGCATACAGATGTATCAAAGGGGTACAATATGGTGCCCAACAGTTACATACTATAGACAGCACAAGAAGTTTTTGGATCTTACAGAGCTTCTAATATGTTTGGTTATACCCTAAGAAGCTGGAAGTAACTAGTGTGTAAAATTTTGATAATTTATGACACTTCTGGTCTATTTGCTATAAATAAGCAGGATATAAATACAAGAGTATTTGAAAGGATCAAACTCACTTTATTCCTTTATTTATACTTACTAAACCATTCTGCTGAAATAATCATTTTCATATTTTAAATTGACTATTTGTGAAATTGTCTTACCTGATCTATTGGGACTGTGAGGAACATAATCAACAACCTAATTGAGTTTGGTCTCTAGATTTGCTCTCTAACCAAAAGAGTCACCTAATTGGAGAGAACACACAGTGGCTTAAAGAAATGCAACTTGTGCTGACCTGGTCAGTGAGAGTGTAGAAATAAGAGTTGTGCTTTGTGCAAGTTCAGGGCTCTTTTTTGCATAATGTAGTCCTACTCCCCTTTGCGAAAAGGTAGCAAAATCATGTAAAATTCCTTGTCAGTATCCATAAGCTTTTATTTTAAGAATTTTGATAGGGTACTTATGGGAGACTAAGACAAAAATAAAGAGAAAAATAGGAGAAAGTATAGTATGAGTCTGTTTTTTCTTTTGTAGTCATAATACTAGAATGCAGCATGTTTTCTAGTTTTGTTTGCTACATTCTCTAGTATCTGTCTGCACAGTGTCTTATCAGCAGAGGTAAGCTTGGTCAGGCCATTATCCAAGTGAATATGGCAAAATAAGTGCCAGCTCTGTTTATAAGTCCTGTTCAGACACAGTGCATGTGAGTTCTTTTATATATGTATACACATATAATGAGCTTGTGCATAGTACCACACAGATATCTCGCTAGTTTTGGATCTGTTGACCTTCAATTCTAGTAGAGCAAACTTGTGTCAGCCAGTGGTATGTGTCTACCCCATCTCATATACCAAATCACAAGTTATTCTTCATTACCTCCCCAGTCTGTGTACAGCTGCTCCTACCAAGTACTTCGTATCATGATGTGGCAATAAGTAATTGATGTTTTCAGCTAATGTAAGGCAGAATGTCTTCCTTAACTTTGAAAATAAACCACGGGGTGAAAAAAGTAAACTATTTTCAGCTGGCAAAAATAAACCCATCTATGATCACTTAATAACTAAACCATTCTACTGAAATATCATTTTTATATCCATCTGTCATTAATGTTAACTTGTGTAGAATTGCCAACATGCTAAACCAGACAATGATTCAGTTTTCATTGTCCTCACCAGCACAGTCCATGCAAACACTGCAGCCTTCGGTAGGCTGATACACTGATGCATTTCTTTCAGTATTACAAGTAGTGGTATCTCTGGTAGATACTGCCAGTACATCATGGATAAATATTTTTGTACAGTCTTGGCTTTAAATTAATAATTAAATTTCTCCCTCCCCAGTAATAAAATGTGCTGTAACCAACTTTCTGAATATGTATCTTCACAGTTTTTCCTATATAAGTAACTGTAATTCCATTTGCTGTTATGTTACACAGAATAACTTACTTTGCCAAGAAAGACACTGGCAAGGAGGGTAACAGTAAAGTGATCGGTACTTTTACAATGTTTTACAGCCCGGAAGAGCCTGCACCGTTTCCCCAGTGAAGATGAGGAAACAAAAGAATTGATTTATAATTATGCTCCAATTTATACAGGAACGTTTTCTTCATTTCAGCAAATCTATTTTTTTGATTGAGTATAGTGTCAAAGGTGCAGTGTTACTATTTATAAATGGAATTATTTGCCAGCATTGCGTAATTAAGCTGATAAAGTGCACTGCATGTGACAGAAAGCCAGAACAGTTCTCTTCCTTTACAATGATATATCCTGTGTTTCTTCTGCACTGTTGGACCATTAATATAAAAATTTACATTCAATAACATAATAATTGTCTTGGATCAGACTTTAAGGCAAGCTACAGAAAAATGCATTTTTCTTCCAGGGAAGAGGTCTTGATTATGCTTATAAACTTGGAAGTAATCACGTTTAGTACAAGGAAGAACACTGTATTCATGTATTTTAAAATATGAGAGTTATCTTTGTAAAATGTTGTGGACTATGGTAACACTAGAGGCTTAGATACATTGCTTAGTAAAATCCTATCCTTTTCAAATGATCTAACAAATGAGACTCTTGGGTTTGTTCTAAATATGTGTATGTAACCAAGTTCTTGACAGGGACTATTTTGTCATTTGAAAAATTGACCAAAATAGTAAGGAGGTATGATAGTAAGGAGACATTTTTGCCTGAAAAGCACATGTTATATCCCATTTGTGAAACTGTTTCTCTTGTACATTCAGCATTGTTTGGAGTGCTTATACCTTGCGAAGTCTACATAAATACGAGGATGCAGTGTAAACTAGGCATTGCAAATATCAGGTAAAATAAGTAGGTTTGGAGGGCATAGTTAAGTTTTGATTCCACTTGCTGTTCTTTTCAAATTCAGTTTTATATATCCTCCAAGAATTTGAGAGTAACTGGAGTCAGCAGACAGATACAAGATGCAGACATCTGTTTCTTTGTATTTAAAAGAATGTAAACCTTATTTTTTCTTACATAATCTGACTTTTCCTGTAGCTACTGGATAGAATTCTCACTCTGAGTCAAGAGGTAGTTTGCCATTAACTTAAAGACAGTGGTTTCTTTCTGTCTTTTGCATAGTTTAATGCAGCTAGAATTCAAACAGCAGATGAGTGTATATGAGAAACCTATTAATGTTGACATAATGTGATAATAGCAGTTGGATTCAATACACTGTGATACCTTTTTTCTTTTTTTTTCTTTGCTTTGCTGCACACTTAGTGAAAATTTTGTTCAGTGGTTTTGTGTGGTGTCCAAAAAGGAACTAAGATGAGACAATCAACTATAACTCTCCTCTATTGCACAGCTTCCAAACTCTGTTAACATCAACAGGGATCTGGAGTTTATGAAGAATTCAGGTTTATACCTCAGCTCTGTTTTGTAGTACCCTATACTCTCAAGCACTGTATCTGAAGAAAGCTGGTATGTTTCTCAGGTTTTTCAAGTAAAAGACTCTCTAACTTGTTCTTTATCATGAAACAACTGCGTAAGAGAATGTGAAATTGCATTAGTTAAAAAACTGTAAGGAAACATTAACTGTGACTACCAGGAAGACACTGCCAGGTAATTACAAGCTTAAATATGTGATATTGCAGATTATTTCTACCTTTGTCACATCAGCCAAATCCAGGAATGGAACTTGTTTTAAATATAGGTGACTTTATTATATTAACTGTATTAGCTGACTCCTGAGTAGAACCAAGTGTAAAAAGAGGATTATGCTCTACAGTTGCATGTAAGTGTATCAGCTAAGGTACTCACAAACCAAGTCTGGTCATATACTTCTTGTTCAGACTGAGTTCTTTGGAATAGCTCTAAGAATTTGCCTAAGTAAGGAGGGCAGGATTTAGCCTTAAAACCAGGGATCAATCTTGCAAGTGAAAAGTCTGCTAATTGCAATGGTAGTAATTAGTTCCTAAGTGTGTAACTGTAAGCAATATTGTGTGTAATATGATGAGAGCAGTGGATTTATTGTGAATTTGTATGTGTCTTTCCTTGATACCGTTTATCTGGTAAAGCCTTATTTGTTTGTATCCATGATTTTCCTATGATACATGAAATAAACATTTATTCAAGCAGATGTGTGGTTTTGTTCTCTTTAAGATACCATGGATAAAGCATTAACAGTCATTGTCTTTTTATTTCCATCTGTGACAGTCATAAATCAGGAGGCTACTGTAACCTGTGTCTACTTGGTATGGTCATGTCAGCAAGTCAGGGTCAGGACCAGTGAGATCCATGGTCCAGCACAGACATCCCTACAGCACAGCTCAGGCAGGGACCTATGCCCAGGGCCTGAGCTTAAATGTGCTTAAATGCAGCTGCTGAGTCAAGGGGGCAGAAGCTTTCAACAAGGCTGCCCACAGCTCTTTCTGGTGCAGCCTTTCACAGCAGGCTCATTCCAGGTGCACAGTGTCAGAGCTTGCTTGCGCACTGGCAGCCAAACCCCTGGAAAGGTGGGAGGGGGTTGCAGAGCTGGTGGGGGTGCTTTCAGAGCTGTAAGCAAAGCAACTGCTCTCTGCAGTGTTCAGTGAAATGAGAACTTCTGTCTGTTCCTTATAAAACCTGACATCTTCCATCAAGTTCTCCTCCAGTCAGAAGCAAACTGTAGGAACCCAGAATTGGCTAGCACTCACCAAGTAGAGGGTTTAAAAATTTGTTCTAACGGGTTTCAGTAGACCTTCTCTCTGCTCTACATGATTTGCAATATGGTTTTTTGTTGCTCAGGCAGAACTTCTAACATAGCTTTTAGGGTTAATGCTGGAGAGAGAAGAAAAGGAGCCTGTGGCCATACTCTCAGCTTATTCAGAGTATGGCTTATGAGCCTAATCATCTTGCTGCTGTGTGGGAAAAACATCCATTGATCAGGAAGGTAACCCTGTGTGTCTTGCAGATTATATTAAATCATCTTTAAGAAGGAAAAGTTTGAAGTGGTTTTCTCTTTGTACTATTCTGCTTTTACCACCAGATGGCCTACAAGAACCAGTATTTCATCCAATTTTGTAATCGGGTGTGGTGGTGTCTCAAAAGTTTAAAGTGACATGTTGAGTAGGATATTTACTGTACTGTGGTATTTACTTATGTACCAGGGTATTTGGGATGTGGGGGAAGAAGAAGGGAGCAGACAGAATAAAACTGGAACCATATTGGCATAACTGGCCAGATTGGCAGGATTGCAGGAGAGAAACAGAGAGTACATGAGCATAGAATTAATTCAGCTGGGATTAAATCTTGTTTCCAGTGAATATTTAAAACACTTGAGCATCAGCTGGAGGTGACTGGAATGACATCACTATTTTCAGGTGATTGTTCCTCCCCTATAGCTACAGAATCTGTCTTGGTTCCTTTTTCTATAAATACAAAACTAGTTCATCCGAAACAGGACAGCTTAGATGGGAAGAACTGAGAACTGGAGCTTAGAAAACCTTTGCCTGGGAGGTAGGAAAGACCAGTCTGAATTCCTTCAGGTAAGGAAGAAATTACAAGGAAGAAATATCCCGAGTAAGTGCTCTAAGTATTGAGTTAAAGAGTAAGAGGAAGAGCCTAGCCCACAAGCTGCATTGTGGGGAAAAAAACCCCAAACAACCCACCCCAAACCCCAGCACTTCTGGGCTGGCCAGCTATGCAAAATTTCCTAGCAAGGTAGTGAATCCAAAGCAAGAGATTAGTGTCTGAGCAGGCCATGACCCCATTCCCAGTTCAATGCTGACTAGCTTATTTTTAGGCTAATTTTTATCCTTTCTCCCTTCATCATCAGTTCCACCTTATTCATTGCTGTGGGTTTCACTCAGCAAAATGATACTGAAAGCTAGACTGTACTGCACTTCTGGGCAGATTTCCACAGAAATTAGTGGCCTATTAGGGATGTGGTTGTTATTTTCTTGGAACAGCGGAGAAAGTATGGAGACAGTTTGAACAACCAGGAAGAACAATAATGAATAGTTTCCCAGTTGTGTGTTATCTCTGCATTGCCCTTACGAAGCAGGAGTCCCAAGGGGAGAGAAATAGCTGTGTGTGTGATCAGGCAGCTGAAGACTGCATGCCAATGCATACTCTAAGAATGTTTGGATTTGAGATGGGAGGGTGTACACGAGAAGATTTCACAGCCACTTTTATTGCAGTAATTAATTTTTTATTCTGTTTTATCTGGGGTTGTGTTTTTTTTCCTTCTGTGGAGTTCACTTGTATGTAGCTGGTGGTGGTATTATCAGAAAAGCTATAGGAGTTGGCTAGCATTGAAGTCCCATTAAGGTTTCTAAATGCCTGTTGAAATTATTTTGGTTTGAGTACTTACCTGGAAGACAGATTGCCAGATACTGTGAGGTGATTAATTACCTTCCCTTGTTAGCCTTGTGTCTTTCCCCAGGACAGGGCTTTTTCCTAATCCAGTGCTTATTTATAGGGCAAATAGCGAGGAATATCCTGCCCAGAGCCACCTGTTGATAAGGATACTATTCCAGCTTTCATCACTTCCTCATAATGTTTATATTTGTTTCATAATGTAAGCAGTATGTTTTAAGAGCCAACTTTCTCTGTGAGTTCTTATATAACCAAAAATTTCCAAGACCCTTCCATTGAAAAAAACTCCAGACCATCTAAAAATAGCTATCAGTATTTGAAAGAGCACTTGAGCAAGGCATTTGCTCCAAACTTAAGCAAAACCCCTCAAATTCTCTTATTTGTGATTCTCAGAAATGTAGTGAACAAACATTCCTTGCAACCAAGCTTTCTGTAATGAAAAGCAAAAAGCAAGCAAAACAAAAGGCCGAAAGGAGTAAATTCTAGTAATTGTTGCTTCTGATCATCAAAGCAATTGGGTTGAGTACTATTAGCCTTGGGACTATGTACCTCCCAAGCTTCCTTTGATGATCTAGGCTGGAAGGTATTTCACTGTGTTTATGCAGTTGTACAAGTCCAAGAGCTGGTTTTATATGTGTGTAGTTTCTTACTATTTTTCTGAAGAGTAGATCAGCAAAACCAGAAAGCCTGAAATAGCACTTTTCTAGCTAGGAGCACATTAGGAAATTAGTTTCTCCCTGTGACCTTCTTGAGGCACCGATATAAACAGTTTGTAATCACCTGAGTTCAACTTCAGACTGGGAAGTTTAAACTTCACATAGCTGTACTTCACTGGGATTTACTCAGCAGCTCTCACACTAGGCTAACTCCTAGGGGCCTGCCTTTTCAGAAGACAATGAGACATATTATTGTGACTAATTACTCAACAATTAGTAATTAATATAATAATACTATTATTACATTTTATTAATAATAATGTTAGTGTTACAGAGGAGACACAAAGTACAATGAATAATTTACAGACAATTTCTGAGATTTTTCCAAAGAGTCCCTGGCAAAATGGAAGTACTCCAAAGATTTTGGCCAGACCCATTCTCACCCTGGATGGAGTTAGTCCTTGCAATCCTTCTAGGCTTCCAAATTAATCACTAGCATTCATACTGTTGTACCACTGATGGAGTTTGATGGAGGCCATTTGCAGTCTCTCAAAGCAGATCTAACCATGTCTTACACTTCCAGAGGAAAAGAGAGAAACCTGAAGAACCTTATTACTTGCTTTGCTTTAATTAGAGGAATTTGTACTGATTATTTCTCATTAATATTTGCAAGAAGCGTGTCAGTCCACCCTTTCAACCAAAAGTACCCGTAAACATTTTGTCTCTGGAGTTATACCCACAACAGTTTTGTTTGTTCTTTATGCCACTAAACTGAAAACTTTATTTTTCTCTTACTAGAAACAGAAGCTAGTTCACCCTTCATCCCTAGGCCCTTAAGCTTTACTTTGGGTTTCTCATCCCTCCCAAAGATGAGTCTGAACACATCCCTGCAGTTTTCCCACTTTGGTTCTTGCCGCCCATGCTACTTTGCAGCACCTTAGGGAGCTTAGTTACGGTACCATAACTTCCAGCCAGCAGTCGCTACTTCCAGGAACAGCTGCCATAGTCTTCCCAAATTACCGACAGTTGCACTTCAGATGCTTGCAAATGAGGGAATTGGCTTCATGAACGCACTAAATGCTTAAGCAAGCCCAGTAGCTCCCTGGCCAGTGGACATGCTAGCTGGAGCCCAGCCTGCTGCACCATGCTGGGAGGAGATGCTGGAAAGGAAGCAGCGAGCAGCAGAAGCAGCAGCCTGTGCCATCTGAAGCAGCAGCTCAAGCCGTCCTAGCCTGAGCTATGATTAGGCAGACAGAACTTTAACATAAAGGACTTTCATGTCCTTTTATTCTTAACCTATCAATGCTCTTGCCCTCCCTTAGTTGTGTTTGTAAGGCTTCCCGAAGAAAGCCTTTCAGAATCAGTGGTTTCCTCTTTATTTTCCACACCCAGGGGGTCTGAGACACGTGAAATGAATGAACCTGGACTAATTTCCAACTGTTTTAACCCAAAGAGAAGCGAAACTTGCACTGTGGATATACTGTGGCTTTTAGCCGCACCTCAGTGTAGCAGTGGGGGCAAAATTATGGTACAGATGAAAGTGTATAAATAAATTTTATTTGAAGAGAAGATGAATCATATCACATCAGTCTGGGGAATACCAATCCAGACAAAAACACCTGTTTGAACAGCAGGGCTTGCTGGGCATCTTTTGTTTTCCCAGATTTCTAACTTGAGCATTTTGATAGCAGAGTCCAGGCTATTTTATAATAGGCTACCCTTTTGGCAACTGTTTCTGCAACGGCTTAGTGTAGATGGTGACAGTCACACCAGGGCTTTGGTTCTAAACCCAGCAATGCCTCCGTCTGTGGTTTGGCTGTCTGTGGCAGTGAGGCCACAGAACTGTGTGTGGGAAGAATGCAAGTCATGTGACAGATGAGGTTTGACAAGTCAGGGTTTCACAATCACACCCAATCTGTCATGTCTCACTCACACTTAAACAATTTAGGAGAGTTTCACTTTCCTAAAAGCAGAGCAAGTCTGAGGCTCGTACTCTACACTACCCCACCAGTGAGCGCAGACGTGTGCAAAACGTGCCATGTTTTTGTGCTGTTCACAAAGGTCTTAAAGTGATATTCAGAAAGGTCATAAGGTGTCAAATAATGTTCTGTCTTCCTTCATTCTTCATAAGAGATAAAATTGATACTTAAATAGCACGATGAAATTATTTCTATTTAGAAATTATATCCTGTTATCCGAATAAAGGGGATGTTTTTTCTCTTCTGCTGCTTGGGACCTTGATAGGGTAGCAGTGCTTCCTCTCCTGCTCACCTTTTCAGTTTGCTGTCCATATCCCTACGATCTATAAAGAAGCGAAGAGCCAGGCTTGCAGACGTGATGTCAGCCCATCCTCTGCTCCGTGGATGTCCCTCCCAGAAGCGGACATGCTTGCTTGCTGCTGCCCTGCACCTGCGTAATCCAAGAAGGATGGCGGTGACCACGATAAACCTCCCGTGCACTCACTGGAGTTGAATGCTCATCAATGCGGTGGCATTGCTAACAAAGCCGGTGTGTATTTTGAATTTCCAGACAGCCTATTTGGTGTGGTGGTTGACACGAAACAGATCTCTCCTGGGATCACTTGTCCCCAGGTTGAGGAGTGTAAAAAAAAAAAAAAAAAAGCTGTCTTTAGAACAGGTCTTGATTGTCCTGCTCAGTGTTTAGTTACAAGACAGATGACCCCATATGGTAAATGAAGGGGTAAACTGACATTTTTCTTATGGACTTTGCTACAGCCTCTAAATCACTACCACACATCATTTTTATTCCTTTAGCACAGCTTATCTCCTGCTAAGCTTGCCATGAATTCATTGCATGTTTTTTAACTCATGACTATAATATTGAAGAATATAATCCAGACAGATGGATGATTAATTATATGAGAAGTAATTAAAAAGAAACATGATCTAATACTTTCATGAGCAGCAGGATTTTTGGTAGTTGTCTTGTTCTCTGTGTCCTGTTGAACTTATTGATGAATTATAATCTAGATACCAAGACTTCAAACCAGACAAGAAAAATTGAAGAGCTTCATTTATGCAATTTGAAATTAGACCGGAGCACTAAAAAATAGAGGCAATTAAAATTTGGGATGTCTCATCTGCCTGATTAAACATCCAACAAGATGCGTGACTGACACTCCTCTCCAATCTTCATTTATTTGTTTAATATTAAAAAACTCCTCAGATGTATATAAGCCATCTGCTGTTCTCAGATTCACTGAGCCTTGGTATATTATGCATCTGCAAAGCATTTTCATTTGATGCTATTAACTATGGAAATTTGCTCATGAAAATTTCCAGTAGAAAAAGCTAATGCTTTCTAGACATTTCTGATTATGGCCCAATCTTCTTTCCTCTTTTGTCCACAACAGCTTTATTTTGATCATTACAGCTAAGCTGCAGACTGCTTTGGTGTGATAAATAACACTGGTCGAGCGACAGCAGCCAGGCTGGTTCCTTCTCAACACGTTCGGGCCACGTAACCTCGTTATTTCCTCAGCGCACTGCAGAAATCTCCACCTGGAGATGGGGCCCTTGCTCAGCCGGTGGGCTATGGAGCAGCCTGGAGCCTCGATCCCAGTGTGGTGAAGGTCACGGTCTAACAGTGCCAGGGTGAGCGGGAGACCGTGACAGCGTGCAAGGAGCTTCAGGCGGAGGAGGAGGAAGCCGTGTCTGCTGACATGGACGTCAGGCAGCCCAGGGAGGGACTCATCTGGGTGAGCATCCCCGCTGGCCACCTTGGCTCCCTGCTTCACACCCTCCATCACACTGAAGTAAGCTGACCCATGCCTTCGCGCTGCCCCTTCCCCTCCTGCAAAGGCAAGATCCCGCAGCCCTCCCCGGGCAGAAGCAGGGTTGCAAAGAGACGTGGGAGGAAGCCCAGCCTGGGTCAGCTTCATCCAGACCCGCCATGCAGCTGGTGGTGAGCTGCTGTCCTCTCTCTGCCTCCATTTGCCTTCCTACCTACTGTGCCTTCTGTCTGCTGGAAGCTGTTATACGTTCGTACAGTAACAAGCGTGCTGGGATTTGCTGGGACAGCTGCTGTAATACAGCAAACATATGGAAATGAGAAGGAATACATCAGTGCCATAAAAGAAACTAGCCCTTAGGTCCTGGATGCAAGCTGAAGCAAGACATGGCAGTTGCAGTCGGTTAACACTGTGAGTTACTTCAGGCGTTGGACTTCCCGTTTGACTCTTGTTTTTCTTGATTTGAACAAGTACCTGTGGCTTTCAGTCATCTGCCTGCCTGCCAGCTGCAGCGTCTGAAAGATGTAAATCCTTAGAGATGATTTCTGCTCAGCCTTATGGATCGGGACAAGGATGAAATAGCAGTGTTCGGTGGGTAGCTACCATTTGACCTTCAGTGCTTATCATCTGCTTCCACCTGCAAAATGTCGGGAGAAGGCCACGCGCGAGGGGGATAGTCCCTAACCCTCTGCTGCAAGGAGCCCGTCATGTAGCACCAATTCTGTGGGCCTCTTCAAGCCCCCTGAGTGAAAACCTGGTGGTGGGGAGGTACCACTCTGACAAGTGAAGCATGATTTCGCTGTACCAGGTCCCATCACAGCGTAGAAACGTTTTTCTCTGAAGAAAGGTGGTAGCTGATCCTCTCTACCTGTGCACGTGGCACTGCTTGCCTTCCCCCAACTCCATCAGTCAACCCACTTAGCTGCAGGGAGGGGAAGTCGGTGCCACACAGCAAAGATTTCACCTCTCTCAGGTAAAAGGTGAGATTGGAGCGTGCAACTTCGCATTTGTGAAGCATGCAACCAATTTTCAGGTCAAAACCTATATGACTTTGGCTTCTATTTACCTGCAGCTGCACCAGCACTTCCCATTCACATTGCAGGAGTAGCCGGGACTCGAGGCAGATGTGTGGAGCAGAGTGAGCTAGGCACATCTGAAGAGGTGGATGAGCAGTTACAGAAGCTCATGGACACAAAAGAATGGCTGTGGAGACTATCCAAGTGTCTTGCTGGGTCCAGGTATATTTTATGCACTCCTGTTTTCCTCATGCTTTTCCCTTTTGCCATCTGTGTTTGTACAACCCTCCCTCCTCCTTGTTTCTTGCAGAGACACAGCGGAAGAGCGCAGTGAAGTCAGCAAGCTGTGTATGTTATTGGTCACAGCAGCCTCTCCACTTTGAATTCCAGTGTTTGGCTGCACAGTGCAGTATGTGCACTGCACGCAGTATCACAGCCCCACTGCAAACTAAGAGAAGTCAGCATGAGAAAGTAAGCTTTATTTTATTTTATTTTATTTTACTTTATTTTATTTTATTTTATGTCTCTTTGCTCCTAATGACCCTTTAGTCTCCTATGCAGCAAAGCATGAAAAGAAGAAGTAGATAAAATGGCAAATCATGCTGGTCACACCTTATCCACTTAATGTACAGAATGCAGGTATTACACCAAGTGGACTACAAATGCAGAGCGCCTGGCGTATGTGCAAAGAAGCACTCCAGTGTGTGATGGTCTCTTCCCGGACTGGACAGAGATTTAATCCAGTGCAAGCAGTGTCCAGAGCTTGCTGAGTATGCTGAAGGGATAGGCTGCCTGTCACTCCAGCGGGCACTAACTCAGCTCTTGCTGTGACTATGATCATTGGTAATGATCTTTATTACAGTCACTGGGGCCAGTTTCAAAGACAGAGACTTTCCTATGGCTGTCTGCAGGGTCACCCAAATAAGCACATGCTATATAGCATTAAACATGCTGTGTGCAAGGTGCACGTGCCCCTAACAGTCTATATATTCATACTGAACAAATCAAGGGTCGTTTGTTTACAGCCAAGTCAAAGCTAACACTCGCTACAAGCCAACCCCCCCAAAAGACTATGAGATTACTAGAAATCTGGGAAATACCCCAAGTCCTCAGATGATGATCCCAAAGGGTGCCAAGCAGGTGTAATTTCTGGATGGGGAGAAAGCACACACCCAGGAGCAATGGCCATGCAGTAGCCCTACACAAAGGATCCCTATAATTTAAATTCTGTTGCACTATATCAGCCTTTGTACTATATTTTTATAGTACACTGCTTTATTGCAGTGTGGTTTTCGGCAAAGTTTTTTTGTCTCCTTCGGAAAACCATTTAATAAACTCTTCTGGGTTTTGTCTGATTTTGCAAAAATAACAAAAGCAAACCAACATAGCACTGAGTTTTGGTGAGGGCAATAGGACCTGATGTGGTGTTAAGAGCAGCAGGTACAGGGAGTACTATTGCTCAGTTACTTTTTGACTGAGGGCTGAAGTGGAAGCAAAGTCTGGGGACTGTGTCAGATTTCCTGACTGTGCTTTTAAACTGCTTTAAGTGTTCAGGAGCACTTTTGACTACAATGAAGAATAATACATTTCTAGTTGAGTCTTTTAACCTATTTCATGGAGGAGTTTGTGGGCATTTTTTTGTTGTTGGTTGTTTTTTTTTTAACGTCTCTCACTTTTCCCCTGAGGGAAAAAGACATAGATAAAACCCACTCCTGTAAATGACAACATGTTATTTTTAGTTCCTGAACTCAGCTATGCTTAATTAGTTTATCCAGCTGAAAATGAAAAAGAAAACCCCATGCCCTACAGCAATATGCATTCATGTACAGCTCCTAATAACTTCAATTCTTTAATTTGTCTGTAAAGAACACCCATTAAAGTTGTGTGTGAAGAAAGCGGCACAATCCTTTATATATAATCCTCATACTTAGAGAAGTACAAATACTTTCCACTTTTATAAAAAAGTGGGCAACTTCACTGTCAACCTGCACACACCCATAACAAGCCCTGAGAAAAGCCATTAGAAACCTAAATGTAATGGAAGAATCTCACCTTCTCTGTTGGTTTCCTGCATAGCTCTTTCTACTCTGTTGTGTTTGTTCCTCACACAGCCCATGGAATTAATCTTTCTCTGACTGGCATATTTTTCTAAATTACCTCTTCTCTCTGAAGATGGAATATTCCCTTTCTTATGTTTTCTTCTTTGATGTACCTTTCAAAGTTCTCATCTTTTGCACTGTTTTCCGTGATTCATGTTACATGCCATATCATTCCCTCCTTTTTGTCCTTACCTTGGTTTTCCCTTAAAAGAGGTGAAGCCTTTATAGCTCTTCAGTTAAGTGGCATGATTCACAGGATGGTTTTGGTGTTGCCTTCTCTATTCCTTTTCTTTGCAAATGTACCTGCACTCAAAGCTTTCTTAGCGCACCACTGCACACCTCGTTTTACCGCCCCCATACCTGTGTCCATAAAGTGAAGAAAATAAAGTGCTCAAGAGAAGGCAAGGGAAACCTTATGACCTGTGAGCTTTCCACCCACTCTGAGGTCAAGAGCAGCCAAAATGCAACCCCCACTTTGTACAGAGATCTCCCCGTGTTCTGTCCATCCAGGCTGGAGGAAGAGGAGCCCTGGGGGTGTTGTGAGCCTCCTGCCCCTGCCCTGCGATTTGGTGTTGTGGATGGTGTGTGCTCTAGGCAATGAAGCTTTGCAAAGTGGTTGGTGGTACCACAGCCATGCCTGCTCCTGTATGTACATATGTGACATACGGCATATTCAACAAGTTAGGGAGAGCCATCACTGTGGTTACGTCAGTACAGAAAATAAAGTGTGCCAGGGCCTGTGCTCTAACTTTTTGCTCAAGGGGCCCAGTGCAGCTCATTTACATGCTGCTAAAACTCAAAGCAGGGTGTACCCATCCATACTGACTACTGGGGACATTCCCCAGCCTATGCTTTCTCCCAGTCTGGGCTAGCCTTGCTGGGACTTTGAGCTGGCCTTACTCAAAACCATGCTAAGGGGTTAGTGACAATGCCACAGCAATGGTGGTCAAGGCTGGTGCCTGAGACCCCGTCCTACATCAGTGTACTAGGCAATACAGAGCCTGAGCAGCTGCTCTGCCCTAATCTTTACCAACCACAGCTGTGGGTAGACCCCGTCCCCCCCTTGTGAGACTAGACTTGGCGGGGATGGAGGGGAAGAGAGAAGGCGTTTGGTGCCAGCACAGGTTTGCTTTCTGAAGGAGGCACAGCCTTGGTCCTTTCTCTTTGCAACTACATGATAATTCGCATCTGGAGTCAATGGAAATTGAATCTTAGAAGGTGACCTGGGAACTACTAGTACGGCTGCCATCCAAACATCATACTTTGTAGTCAGTGACTCTGCTAAATAAAATGTCAAATCTGAGTAAAATCCTGTTTCTGTGGGCAAGGGCTACATAGTGATTACTGTTCACATTTCACAGAGGAGTGTGATACCGAGAGATTGAACATACAGTCCCAGTCCCACGGTGGGACTCCATTTCACAGCCACAATACAATTCGGGCCATTACATTGAGGTCTCACTAGCAGGCAGTGTTGCTTCTTCAGAGAAATCCCAGGAAAATTCTGTTTCCTTAAAGCTTCTGTGGCAGATACAGCTAGCAGAATGCCTTGCAATTCCCTACCACAAAGGGAAAAGGCCTGCATTTTCTTTTTGGTTTGCCAGTAAGGCTTGGACCTCAGAGTACAGCTGTGTTAAAATAAAGTAAGTAGCCACATCTACTGAGAAAGCCAAGTCTTTATTCTTCTCCAGGAGGACAAAGACATATCTACACACCATTAATTACTAATGCATTGGTCCAAGCAGGTATTCATCAATCATTTTAAATGTCATTATAGAGGACCTGAGTGTTTTCAGAAGATAGCTTTTGGAGTGTATATTCCAGCCAGCTCCAGGGAGTCATCTGTATGTAACTTGGAAGCAGAAACTCTATTTATTAAGGAGCCCCCACTTCCAACATACTGACTGATGTTACGCAAAATTATATGTCACACAGAGCAGACTGAGAGTCATAATAGTTACACTGCATGAACAGAATGAATCTCAAAAGGTAGGAAGCTGGTCTGGTAACGCATTATTCATGGCTGGCCAAATTAACCCCAGAAACTGGAAGTAGGGGAAGAATGCACAATTTATAGCTTGTTTTACTCTCCAAAGATTCTGACTGCAATGTTGCATTTGCACCACACATGACCTCCTTGTTTAAGCAATCTCCAGAAAGAGGTTTCAGGGTGATTAGATATTTCTGCATTCTAAGTTTAAAAACTGGCATAGTTACCAATAAATGTATTTTGTTTTGCTGTAATGAACAATTGCTTCTGAACAGGAAATAACTAGTATTTTTTCTGAGGAGGCTGGCATTTTAATTTATTTGCATGGTAAGTCATCCTTCGGGAATATGAACTTCCTGGCAAGTCAGAGAAATGAGGATGATCCCTAAATGCATCAGTAAATCTGTACTGCAGATTACTGCTCCAACAAGTGCATTCCCTGGATAAGAGGGAGAGAACCCATCCATAGCCTTTCTAGACATACAAAACAAAAGTATTTTATTATCCCTGAATTAGATTGCAATAAAAATAGGGCACAGCCCTTTTTTCAAACAACTACATTAACAAGAGAATCTGAATATTCAAATGCAAATAGTGCCTGACTTTCACAGTCACTTTTACAAAGTTAGCGAACAAGTCTCTTGCTGAGAGATAAACCAAGTAAAGTTTTTCTATCCTCTGTCATGATGAAAAACTGCAGTACCCTTTAAAAGAGGAGTTTTAAACTATGCGTAGTTGTTTCTCATGTGTCCTGGATGGGTTATCTGGTTTGTGAGTTAACCAGGTCATAGAAAAAAAGCCAAAAGACCTAATTTTTGATGCCTCATTTCCACTTCTCAAGATGGCATGTGTGTGCCTAATTGATAAATGTTTTTGCTTTATGTAGATTTCCTCAGATCCTCAGGAGCTGACCATACTCTGAACTGTCTGAAGCTGAGTATACTTCATTGAAAGATTAGGAAAGTAAAAACACAGGATTTGGAAGTACATTTTTTCACATTCCTCTGGCTTGACTCTGGGTTGGACTGAGGTGCCCAAGTTAAGAGCTTGATTACCACAAAACCCATACTGGAGCAAGAGAGACACAGTTTCCTTCCTCCTGCTCCTTTGATAATGTCAGGTGACTGGACTCCCTAATTTAGATATTTCATATAAAAATGCCTAACCTTAAGTGAGATTAATCTATTTCTACTCATACATGAGCCATCTGAGTCCAAACCATTGGTTTTAGCAAACATTTTCTCCAAAGTAACTTTAGCGTAGCTGAGACTCTAGGCATCACCGAGCTGGCTGTACACTCCAGGTCTCATCGATTCACCCATCTTCCATTTCTACTTCATTGTATAATTTATTCTAATGCAAAAATGTAATCCAGTCTTTGCTAGTGTATATTATGAACTCCTGACTCAAATGAAAATCATATTCTCCTGAGGTTCTGGATTTGGTTTTGCCTTAAGAATTTTAGGTCATGCTAAAATCCAAGTCCAATACTTAGGTGTATGTTATACACATCCATGACTGGAATTCCATGTTAGTTATCCAACTGTAAATAAATAATATTTCTTGTTATTGAAGTGAAAGAGGCAAAGAGATGATACTTCCTGGAGTGGATAACACTGTGTGCTTCCAGATAATGGCAACCTACTGAAACAAGTTAAACATGAGAATGTAGCTCCACAGGAGGAGTTGTTTATGGGATAGTACCAGATCAGATTTGGATTACATGTTATGTTAGCTATATATTTGCAGTAAACCAGCAAAATCAACTGTTAAGAGGAGATGTGTTTTGCAGTTCTTTGTCCTTATATATTATATATAATTCACAGGTTTGATCTTAGCACTCTGCAATGATTGATCCCAGTGGGACCTGTGACATTTCAGCAATATGTACCAATAAATGAGATGTGCTACTTTTTTTCCTCTGCTATATTTTTGAAACAGCACTCTTGAGAGTGTGGTGGTATTTCTGCCACTAACCATGAGGTGGCATAACATGCACAGCAGAACAGCAGTCAAACCTCCCTTTGTACATCATATTTCTTGGCATATTAGATTTTAATGGTGAAAAACAGGCTGTAAAACTAGTTGAGCTTTTAGAAACCCTACACTATTACCAAAGCAATGACAAAGATACATATTTGTGTGTGTCTATGTTGTGCTGCTTTTCATTCCAGCAAACAACCATTTTGAACATATTACTACATGATGATGTTAAAAACAAAATCACAATTCTTTTCTTTTTTTTAGTTTGCTTTCCACTATCTAGTTTTGCTTTTAGCGTGCTGCCTTTTGTAAGTCTGATTTTTTTTTTTTCCCAAATCTCTCTTCCTTCACAGACCTAGCCTCTCCAGGTTTGATTTTCCTTTCAGATTATTGTAATGTGAAATAGATTTGATGAGTTAAGAATAGCCACAAGTCTAATTTCTTACTAACTGGGCAGATTAATAGAAGTGTCTTTTAAATTAGATACATATTACACGACTGTTAACTACATACGTGAGTTTAATACTTCTCCAAATACACAGCTTGCCTTAAGAGGGTGGAGTCTTAATTTGGGTAAGAACATCTTTATCACAGTGCATGAATTTAATATTTTGTCATCAAAAGCATATCAGAAACTCATTTCTTGAGCACAGCTTTTTGTATTTGCTTGCTTGAAGAAAAAAGGCCAAAGATTCTGTAATCCTAAATAGAATCCAGCACAAAAGACTTCCTGCAGATTTGGAGAACTCCCTGGCAAGCCATAAATCAGGAAATGGACTATATGCCATGGGTCTTGCTTCCCTAGCAAACACAGTCTCTGTTACAGCTGTCTCATTTTGATCACTGGAGCACCTTACAATAAAAGGATGCAAAAGGGAAGTCATTTTAAGCTGTCAGTGGAGAATACTTTATACAGGAAGAATCCCAATCCTCTGCTTCGCAGCCCACAGAGAGAGGAGTGGAAGAATGGAAGAGACGAGGCCAGGACAAAGGTGTTATGTGAGCCTTTGTTGGGGGCAACGGGAGGGGGATGCTTGGCCAGGGGAGGCAAGCCGGGAGCTGCAGTTGGTGGCCAGACTGGCAGGACCCTGCCAGTACCAACGGGGCCCTGTCACCCCGTGCCCAGCGAAAAGAGCTGCCACCATCCAGAGATCACCAGAAAAGGTGGCGGTGACGAGGCAGAGCCCAGAAGCGGCGTTGGCGAGTTGGGGTCAGGGAGGTCCCTGGCCAGGCGCAGGCATGGCCACAGCACAGCTCAGGTGAGCACCACGGCCCGAGGCCTGGGTTTAAATGCAGTTAATTGCAGGTCCTGAGCAAAGCAGGGGAGGTGCGTGATGAGGTCTCCCAGGGCTGTTTCCCAGCAGGCTGCTGCAGGTCGCAGAGCCTGGGGTTGGGACCTGGCTGTGGCAGACAGGCCCTCCTGCTCCTCTCGGAGCTCTCGGCTCCTCTGGGTTTCCTCCAGAGCTGCCAGCCAGTGCTGGCACCAGGACAGGTCCTGGGGGGGCTCCCATGGTCAGGCAATGGTCTCCATAGGTGTTATTCTGGTCTCCAAACACTCCAAGGGACACTCCCTACAGCAGTCTACATACACAGCCTCCTCTAAACTTCAGGGAAAACAGACTTATTTGAGTTATAAGGCCTTTAGAAACGAAAACATGACTGTGAATATATACGTGTAAGAGTGGCATAGAAGGTTACTGGTTATCACACACCTGAGGATCTGTCTGCAACCTGTAAGCCAGGCAGCTTTATTTGCTAAGAAAAAAACCACATTGCAGTGAGGATTATTAACATCAGACCAAGGTGGTTTAAACCAGTTCTTGGCTTGCATTTGCCCCAGCACTTGGGACTCTCCACCTGCTTGCCACTCCGGTTCTGGCTATGCAGATAAAGCAGGATAAGTACACCCTCGTGACGTTTTATTGAATAGTATGGGCCAACAAGGGGAGCTGATTTGTTTGCTCATGTGTGACACAGTTCTCATTCCAAATATGTCATGTGCTGGGAAATGCTGTAACCCTTCCTTGTATATGATGCTGTACTAATTGGGCAGGTATGCAATGTTGTGGAAAAAGAGAAATTAGATTACTCTTGGAATTGCATTCAGCCAACTTATAATTCAGCTTCAGCGAGTCTGCTTGGCACTGACTTACAGGAGTGTTTTGAAAGCATGGTTGCATATGGCTGGTGTGAAATAAATAGGAAACTGGGACAGAAGGCTTAAAGAAGTGATATTGGGTCCTAGGGGGATAAGAAAAACAGGGAGAATCTTTTTTCTTTCCTGGTATTATTTACGCATGGCTGCTGTTTAGTAAGACTATCTTCAGAGTCTGTTGCTGGTTTTGAGAGGCAACAGACCATGCGAGGGCAGCTGTTCCACAAAGCTGTCACATCCAGGACTGTTGTGTGACTGACCAGCAGGTACTCATGTGGAGGCAGGAATTAAATCCAGATGTTTAATTTGTTTAAAACCAAAGAGAAACTTTCAAACTACAACTTGTGTGAAGGAAATGGAAATTACGGCAAGAAACCATCATTTATCAGCAGTTGCCTATCAGCCTGGGGAAAATGGTGCATCTTATATGTAGCTGTCAAACAGCAAGCAGTACAGGCTAGATCTGTGCCCTTAGCTGCTAAATAATTATTTAGGGTCCTGAACAGGCTAGTGCCCCCTTACAGTGAAGCAGAGTGCTGCTGGTACTCCCGGGTGATCAGGGCTGCTCTGACACTCTATGAGCACACCACCAGCGTGCAATGCAGACAGAGCTCTAAGGGGCAAACCCTTCAGCAGTAATCTTGATAGGAAATATCTTCTTTATGTGCCCATTTTCGCAGATCTGAATTCCCTGATTGTCCATAACGCATATATTAGTTCACTCCTGAACCCCCGGCAAATTAATGAATCTTTCAGGCTGATCCCTGGTTATGGTTGCAGGGATAGTCAGCTCCCTGGACAGAGAGGAGAGAGAGGCCACTTTAAGGCTTTGGCAAGGGCACCCTCCACCTGATGCAGCTCCAACCCATCAAATTCTGACATAACCTCAGGGTGTAACCCAGCCACCCTGCTGTAAAAGCCCTGCTCTGGCAGGCAACGATACGGTCCCAACACTGTGTTGGGCACTAAAGAACAGGTTTCTGTCAAAACGCTCAGCATAGCAGGTAAGAGCTGAATTCGTCTGCGAAAAACATCCTGCCGACGTTGGAGCTTCACGTGGAAGGAACATTTTCCCAACTTGAAAAGAAACTTCTTCAGTGTGTAAAAGAGCTCCCAGGTTGTAATTTGTTATAATTAAACTAGATGAGGCCGATACTGGAAGGAGGCAAGCCAATTAGTTTGGGACGTCAAATTTTGTTTGCCACTGTCAAAGTCTGTTACAGGAACTTGATAGATTGCTGGGTTGGCTTTTTCAACCAGATAATCCTGAAGTGAAAGACAAGCAGGCAGCCGGGTGCAGAGAAGCACACTGCAGTTGCCATTGAAAAAAGGCTGCACCTGCCAGGGTGATGCTCAGAGGTGACAACGGTGTTGCAACGCCTGAGCTGTGGACAGCTGGATGGAGTGGTGAAACTCAAGATTCAAACATGGAGCAGAACTCTGCACAGCAGCTGCAAACAAAGCAAGCCTGCACTCAAAGGTGTTTGAAAGAGACAAGCCACCAGTTGTTTGGGCTAAAATCTGACATTTTGGGGACAGGACTACAGGCTTTCGAGTGGCCCAATTATGTGTGCTCAGATTTTAAAGAAGAAAAGGTAGTCTTGTCGCATGTTAACCAGCAACCATACCACTAGCTTAAACTCCAATACCCTTATTAATATATGGTAAATACCATCTTCTTAATACCATCTTCTGCACTACAGAAAGCAAGCAGTTGTTAAGTAAAACCAGGCATAATTCCCATGGTTTTAACTGGTAGAGCTCTACTGAAAATTATTTATACTAGTTAATGTCATATCCTAGCACTAAAAAACCCTTCAGCAAATCCAGGCTATGAACTGTTTAATTTTAGAGAGTTCTTCCAGATCATAACTGAACTTCAAAAAATTTATTTGTTTCAAATTTTTGCGTAAAAAATCTCTATGGATAGGAAAGAGCTGGGGACATCAGCCCAACCAATAATTCCTCCAGCAACACCAGAAATTGTAATATATAATCACTCTATGTCACTGTACCCGGCAAAAATCTGTTAATTTCTTGATATAGTTCCTGTTTTCACATCCTGAAGACATCAGCTGCTTTTTTATGAAACTGGTGGTACCTGGCTCAGTCCTTAAAGAATATATAGTTCCATATTTCTGCAGTCACATCTCCAGTTTTGCTATCAGTTAAAGTACTGTTGCAGATCTGATTCTCTGTAAAACTTTAATTGAGCAGAAACTTGGAGAAAGGAAAAAAGTCTAAAAGTTTGAAGGACAGATCTTCAGCTGTTCTAAGTTGTTACACTATGACTTATTAATGCCACCAGAACAGTTCATACCAACTGATAATCTGCTCTGAGGTTTTAGGATTGTCAGCAAATTCTGTTTTGCAGTACAAACCTAGTCATTTCCTGAAATTGCATGTTACAGTTGAGCTTAAGAAAACTACCCAAGTTTATTTGGAAAGCCAACACTTATTTCCTGTGTAGCTGGCTGATCTGTGATTCACCTAACACCTTACTGAAAGTATGTGTTGCAAAAATAAAAGAATTATTGCTCAAGGCTTCCTACAAAAATGTGAGCCAATATACTCTACTGTATTGGAGGACACAGCAATTAACATTCAAATCCATTTATTATTCTCAAGATTTTTTACCCCAACATGTACAGATTGATTGGTACTATTTTTTGTGTCTCAATTTAGAAAAGAATGACAGTTTCCCTTGGCATTGCAGTGTGCATTTTGGCTTGTTCTAATGAAGACAAATTCTTCTCAATCAGGATCGTTCTGTTCATTAAGTGAGACAGATGGCAGACTCGCTGTATTGGTAACGATTCTGAGATTTTAAGCGTGTTTGAGATATACTGGTTTGTGTTCCTCAGCTAAAAAGTGATCGATATTTCAGATGGAAGAGAAGTCAGGTTCGTTCTTGGCAGAATTTTTGTGGTGTGTACACAGTTCTTCATTAGCAAGCTGAAAACCTGAAGGACCAACAGAAAGGCAGGGTTTAGACACATTCAGACAAATTTGAAAAACACAGTCCAGCAGACATGTGTGTCTTGGTAGAAAATTAAATACACACTTCCAAAGCTCTGCCAGAACAGAGTGTGAATCTGTGCAACCAGTGGGGATGTAGCGCTCCTTCCCTTTCCTCCTGCCTGGTCCTGAGGGTAGCACTGGGTTCAGTTGGAGGCCTTTAATCTGCCAGCCCATAACAATTAATGCAGGGAAATTAATGCTGAAATGTAAAGCACAAATGGGAACCGTCTTGATCATAGGAATCATTATGCTAGATGCCCACGTCCTGGGTTCTCACTGTACTTGAGAAAGTTGAAGCAAGGCAGCTTCTGGATACTGTCAGACACTGAACGGTGCTCAGATATCCCTATCTCTGAAGTTCTGGAGCCATCACAAACACAGAAGGCTGCAAGCACTGGCTAGGTAGATATCATCGCTGTTTAAGGCATCATGTAATAAAATGGAGTAATCTGTTGTGCTAAGCAGAAGTAAATTACAGAAGTAGATAAAAATATGTTCACCTTATTAAAATATTACAGCTATAAAGCAATTCACACTGTATATTCTTCATGATGCCTCAAAAATGTTATTATTCATATTAGTTTTGTGACAAACTACCAGTTTTTTAGTGCTAAGATGAGATTTTCAAGATGGGACAAACCTAGTACTTTGCAGTATTCTAGAATATAGGGGAAAAGAGTGTATGAGGGAATACACAAATACACAAGGACAGATGGCATTAACTTCATACAAAGCATCCCTCTTTTTGACACAGTCTGGCTTCACACACGAAGACATGCCATTTGAGGTATATTCAGTTCTAGGAATACTAAAAAAGGGTTTTCATAGAATCATAGAATGGTTTGGGTTGGAAGGGACTTTAAGGACCATCTAGTTCCAACCCCCCTGCCATGGGCAGGGACATCTTCCACTAGACCAGGTTGCTCAAAGCCCCATCCAACCTGGCCTTGAACACCGCCAGGTGTTCAAGTCATCATTTCTGTTGGATTTGTATTCAGTTGTCGTTTCTGTTGGCTTTGTCTTAACACTTACTCATACTTAGTTTCAGGGAAGGTTAACCTATGTTCAGGCTGTGTTTTCTCCAGAGATGGTGAGGTCTGATTTAACTAGCTGGGAAACAGGTGGATGCACTGCAAGAGCCTCGTCACCTAAAAATGATGAGACTCTACCTCCTTTGTATTTATTAGCATCCCCATTAGGTTTGTATCGATAAATAACACAAATAGACTTGAGAAGGGAAAGAATCAAGACAAGCCTTCTTCTAGCTCTCATCTGCTCAGACTTGAAAATAGCTGATTCAAGAGAAGACCCCAAATTTAGGATCTAAATGTTGTTGGACCAGGAATTACCAGGTGAAGACTGTTTAGGATATTTATGAAGGAACTTAGTGGACCTCTGTTCAGCTTCTGGTGGAGAGGTAGAGATACACATAGCAAAAGGAATGTCCTTCCTGACAGTCCCACCAAAGAAACCATAAAATAAGAAAGCTCAAAACCAGAAACAGCCCCAAAACTCTGATGAAATTTCCGCTGAATGCTGAGGCATGTAGGCTCTGTGGAGAGATGTAACTCCCTGGGGCATACAACTGTGCACAGCACTATATATAGTAATTAAGAAGAAAGAAACAGTGTTCTGTTAAAAAGACTGCCAGTTCCCCAGAGAAAATAGCTTTGTGTATCACTTTATGCTAGTGGTGACAGAATAGAAAACAAAATACCACAGAGTTACATACATGTTCTTTGTCTAGAAGTATTTACAAATAACTTTACAAATTTTTACACACATTTTCAGGTTTGCTTGTCTACTTTTAAATTAAGAGCAAAATTAGTCCCCAGAGGCTTCTAAGGCTTCAGTTGGTGCCTTGTACGGTACATTCATGCTTGGCTTCTTCCTGGGAGAAGGGAGGAAAAGAGTTTAAAAATGTGCAAATCATAGACATCTAAAGAGCCCTGGATGTAAGGGTTCCACAAGACCAACATCCATAGATCAGTCATCCTACTTCTCTTCAAATCAGAGAGGGCTACTGGTGGTGGGCTCAGGGCAAAAGAGATTAGGAAAGGAGAAGGAGCCATATATGAATTGTGATAATTAGATGAGTACGTTAGCGCTGGAACATCTTTTCAAACAATGCAAGGAGTGGACATTGTGAATTCTAAATACAGCATTGAAATGATCTCTTGTACACTGTTAGGGTTTGACTCCTGCTGCATATTTTGGAGTCAAAATTACTGTTTACTGACACAATCTTGACCAGGCACAGTATGATTCTATCAGTCAAAAAATACTGACTTGTTTGAGAAAGACTCACCCTTCTCCTAGTTTTCACAGGTTGTTTTGTTTTCATGCCTTAAGACTAAATGTTGTAAAAATATTGAAATTAAAAAAGAAAAAATTTACAATTTACAAGTGTCCATATAAGTAAATTATTCAAAAATTCAAGATCATCTACAAGGATCTACGAAATAACAACGCTGATAATGACACTGAGCCTGTGGGAAGAAGAATCCACATGCCGTGAGAAACGGATGGTGGGTTTCTTCCAGAACGATGAGTCACAAGGTTGGTCTTTTCTTCTAAAGTCTGTTTCTTCAGCTACAGCAGCAGAAGTCTTGAGTCCATGTTCATTACTTACTTCGACCTAAAAAGCAGAATATATGAATTACTTACAAATTAAAACCTATTCTGTTTATCTTCTAATTTGTGAGATGTAGGTTCACACCAGCTGACCGATTAGTAAATAATGAACAAGTGGATAAATCACCTCTGGTCACTAATTTCCTCAGCTCTATGACCCACATATAAGGTCAAGAATGAATAGTTGGGTACAAAGCAGTAGCTTTGTATCATGGATACCACAAAGGCAAAACACATTTGGGGAAAAATCCCGCAGGTGGTGAAACATGTTCAAAGCTAACATAATAATAGATTCTTTTTAGCATAATATATTTTAACAATTTAAGATGCATTTTCATCAGGTTATAAAATGCTGACATGACCTCATTACAAACATGTGCATTTGAGCTGGACTTACACTATTTATAGTCCTCACCACAACCACATGCCTGCTGAATCTAGGTATTCTCACATGACTCCCTGTAAACCATGTTCACTTGTGTAATCTTGGACAATCTGTGATGGTCTTTCATAGCAATTTTACAGTGGGTAGAGTCTCAGGAGAAAATACAAACAGGACAGGACCACACAGAGGCATCACACAGTGGTGACCGCTCCACTGGCAGAGTTTCTCAGACACTGAATCAGTCCCACGAGCAGAAGTTAGCAATGTCCCTAGAAATGCTAGGGACATCCCTAATTGGAATTAGGGATTTGGTGCCTGTCCAGACAGGGTTGCCCAAAGCTATAGTAGCACTGGATCAGATGTACTCATCCAAACAGGAATAAGGCACATATAAACTTGAACTTCTGCAAAACATTAATAATAATAATAATAATAATAATAATAATAATAATAATAATAATAAAAAACCCTAATGCAAGCCAAAATGCAACTTCTTATTTTTTTTCTTCTAATCCCCATTCTCCTCTCTTTTCCATGTAGCAGTACATGAAGCAATTCTAAATACTACTGAGTGACCCGGCTGTTGATATTGTGCTTGAAACAGATGAAAACACAACAGTCTTCTTTATAGTCCATATGCTTTAGTCCATTAAGAGAACATGATGATTTTTTTCCACTCCCTCTCTTGTCTCCTGCCTTACACATATCTTAATTGAAACTGCACAGTTCAGGGCAAAGATCCTGCTTCTCCTTGTCCAGTAGCCTAATGGAGTTATAGGCAGAACAAAGAGCAAGCAGACAAGCTATGATCATTCATATTTGCATTAAAAAGTGTTCCCCGTGAGAACAAGTTCAAATTTAGCCTCTTCTCAGGGGTGACAAGGAAAACTAATCTTAGACTTGCTAATCATTAATAATTATGGCAACACTAAGTAGACATTATGCTGAATATGAGTACTTGTTAAAAACAGACTGTCTTCTACATAGTTTGGATGAGGCCACAAAACCTTGTATTTTCAATGGGCTATGTTTAGTTAATTTATGAATGACATAAAGGAAACAAAAGGGATGAGAAAAAGGGAAATATAGCCAAGCTTTCATTTATAAAAAGCATCACGCTAATTTTTCCCATGAGTAAAGTTGTAAGGATGACAAAAGATCTGTAACCTTTATTAAGGCTTTGAATATATTTAACAAGCATTATTCATGTTCAATTCTAAGAGAACAGAAATGGAGTTTTTCACAGCCTGGATACCAGAAGTCACATTTCTTAGGGATACTCTGGATTCTCAGACTATATATAACTGATACAGACAGCAACTAACTTATCAAAAGATGTCAAGAAGGCTGATGTGCTGCAGA
Organism: Aquila chrysaetos chrysaetos; assembly: GCF_900496995.4. Lineage (NCBI taxonomy): Eukaryota > Metazoa > Chordata > Aves > Accipitriformes > Accipitridae > Aquila > Aquila chrysaetos. The sequence goes on from NC_044007.1 coordinate 39,865,652, forward strand.
GGGACAAACATCTGCAAATTTCTGGCACAATCCACTGACCATACAAATTGTTTCCAGCAATTTGGCTTTTAATTCAGACTTTGATCACTGATAGTATTTTTCCTCCCTGCTTAGGTAAAGATCCTCTCTGTATCTTTCAGTGCATAAAGCCAAAACATCAATAAAGAAGAAAACACGATATAATTTGTCTTCCAGTTTTATACTTCAAGCAGCAATAAAAAGGCCAGAGAGGGTCCTCCCAGCTGTACAATACCCATACATGGGCAATGGGAAGATGCCATTTATTTTCCAGTATTGCAAGCTCACCAACAACCCCCAAATTCTTTGAGCTACTTAACCAAAATCTGCTATCAAAGAACAAATTCTCAGATTCTGTGACTTTTCTACTGCAAAACAAATGAACATATTCTGCAGGAACATATTTATAACTCTTCTGTGAAAATGTCTTTTTTTCCCCTCCTTTAATTATAGTAAATTTGCTAAGAAAGTACTAAACATTTATTCACCTAATAGTTTAAAATTAACCTGAATGAAGGTTTAGAGATTAAAATCTTTTATGGAGAGGTGGAGGTGTAAATGTTGTAGCTGTGGCTTTCTTCCTCCTGGATACCAATGTCACTTTTTCAGCCTAGCAGCTTATTCAGAATGGTCAAAACCCCATTTTGCTGTCATCTTTCCCACGGAAAATACAGTAAAATTGGCATTTAATGAAATATTACTGAGAATGCAGATTCCAGTGTAGAAGGTGTACTTAATGCTGTGTCAAACTGTTCATTGTTTCATTTTGTTGTCTTAATGTGATATTTCTTCCTGTTCTAACATACACAGTCATATTGAGAAAGGCCTTTTCTCCTTTTTGGGCCTTCATAATCCTACAATATTTACTCACTAAATTTGAGTAAAATTTTTTCCATGTTTATTTCTACAAACTGAAAGCTGCAGCATGAATAAAATATATTTAAAAAACATGCAAAAATTAATAAAGTCAGAAGAAATGTTCAGGTGTCAAGTGCCGACTCAAAACATTTGGTTAGCAATTGTCCACTTTAAATTAAAACTCCCAGCACATGCACACATGCATACACCAGGAAAAACCTTCAAACCCATTTTAATTCTGTTAACTGGTAAGTAAAATACAGTAAGTCATTAAATCAGTTTCAGTCAATTAGCTGCATGTGGGTCTCATGTTGCATTTAAGATGCATGAGAGGCCTGAAGGTAAATTTAAAAACAGAAAGCATCACAGCAACAACTTACAAGCATCTAAGAATTTCCAAATGAACATCTTCTGTTTTACCAGTAATACTTTGAAATATCATCTATTGGAAGTTATCTGAGCTTCTGCCAAAATATATGTACTAGTAATGTCTCCCCATATCTTAATTTATTACACATAAAAAGAATAGATATGCATCCAAACTTATTCATTAGGTAGCAGAGTAGGAAGACTCTATGAAAATGTGATTTTCATGGTGGGAGCAAATAAGTGATGGCAAAGAGATAATGAACTTCCAGTGAGACTCTACAGATAGATAGATTTTAAGCTGACTAGCAGTTTTTCAGCAAACATTTTTTGTTCAGTAGCTAGACAAATGTAAAAGCTTCTGCTTTTTCATAAATGGGTTAATCTCATTAAGGTTTATAGCAGCCATAAACCAGCTCTTTTCTTGCTAAAAAGTCAGCAAGGAAGCAATTCCATCCTTCACTGAGAGCCTCTCCTTGCGTTAAGCCAAGGCACGACGTGGCAGACGTGGTGGTATCTACTAATCCTTGCTTTAGTGGATATGTCATCAATGACAAAGTGGCCTTACTTGAATGTTTTATGTGGATTAATTTTTAATTAAGTTCTAATTAAAATATAATTAAATTATTAGTAACCTGATGCCAAAATTATTTCAGGAGAAGGTTAGCTTTCAGTCCAGTTAGAAGGATTAATGCAGTCCATAGGACCAGAACCTTACCTACAGGCTTTACAGGCTTTAACTCAACATGTTCCTGGGGGGGCTGTCGGTAGGAGTATGTGTCAAGTCCGCCTATGAAATCAACTGAAAATACAACAGTTCCAGAAATGAACAAATGGAAATGAAAATATGTCAACTGAAAAAGAAATATGGACAAATTATGTTAAAAAAAATAGTAAGCGCATGCACAGGTTTGCGTACAAGAAATAAACCAAGTAGGTAAAGATGCTGTGGAAACGGCTTACAGAGGGCTCTGTGCTCTGTCTTCCTTGGGGTCCATTTAGCCCTGTGCCTGGCAAGACAGGCGAGCAGTTGGCTGACCAGACCTGCACACTCCTGCCAGTGTGCGTGCAAAAGGAGCATTCACGGATCTGCAGAGTATGTAAACAGAAACCACTGCGGGGTAATGTAGCTGCTTCTCTTTAGGGCAATCTCAGCATATATTTCATAATTCACTTTCAAATCCTTTTGAAGGGTTTAGAAATTTAGGCAGTGGAAACAGTTTAGCTCCTCAACCTAATTTCACCTAAACTTTTATGACTCAATGGACTTGCAGGAATGTAACGCACCAACAAAAACCAAAGGTGCTGTCCGCTGAGTTAAGAATAATCAGGTGAGAACTGAATGTGAAAAAGCAGCAGCTGTCTTCTCCAGATGAACTTGTGGGGACAGGAAGCCTTTTCAGAATCCTTCCGCTTTCTCTCAGGATTTCTGTGTCAGAAATAATGTGGGGATATCTGCTCTTGAGAAGTTTTTAGTTCCTTCTGTGGTCATAATGATTTTAAAATAAGACATTTTAGTCTGAGTCTTGTATCTCGTTATTTTTTGTAAGATTTTAAGCAGCTTCAAGAAGCCACACATCCAAGCTATCCTAGAAATCTTAAAAGCAAGTTCATGCAGAAGGTTCTTTTTCTATTGATTTAGAAGAGCTTTTTGCAGACCTGTGCAGAGCTGACAAATTCAGAGCACATTAGGATTCTTTGGTCACATGGAAAGCAACAGCCTTCATTTGTTTATATATAGGCGTATATACAAAAGTCCTAAGCAGACTTTAGATCCTCATTGTGTTAATCACCATATAAGCACCTAATAAGCAACAGCCCCTTCCCAGGCAATGTATGCACTAGGTAAACAAAGAAAGAAAGAGTGCTCACCAGGATGAGGGGATGGGGAAATAAGGCTTAGAGATTGAAGGGCTGATGAAATTACCCATTGAAATCTGTGAAAACGCTCCTGTTGATTTTAGTTGCCTCTCCTCGTGGCTCCAGGAAAGGGGTAGCTTGGCTGAAAACTGAACTTGATGTACTTCAATCATACAGCACCACCTTAGCCACAAGACTGTTTTCTTAAAACTGTCTGAGCAGGACATAATGCTGAAGAGGTGGCCCAGCCCGAGTGCCAACCTTAGCCTATCTGCACCTCCTCTTTATACTGTATTTCCTTCATGTTGCAGCTCTCCTTCAGAATGCTGTCACTAAATAAAATAGCATACATCAAAATTGACTTAAGCACTAATGAGACTGAACTCTTACAGAGAGACATATTTGCAGATATATTTTTGTAAAAGTTGATTTTTAAAATATCTAGATGTCTAATGTAAGACAGTTACTGATTCATTTTTTTAGAATAAATTGTGTCCATAGTGATGTTTTGCTTTGGTTTGGTTTTTTTTCCTGTGGTTATATACTTTAGTTTTCCCTGCTCTCTGAAGGACTTAATTTTTTTACTGAGGACATGTGACAGAAGGAGTTAGAAAGTATGTTTTTGAGATAATTCAGCACTTCAGAACCACACATCATTCCTCTCAGCAATCACAAGCATCATCTGCAACTGTAAGCAGGGAAAGAATTTAAAGTAACTAGTCCTTCTACCAACAAATCTTTTGGAGAAAGAAATGAAGTCAATATGTATTAACGATTGACAACATAGATGTGTCTTTGTCGGACAAAGAAAATATATTTAATAGCACTATCCAACAAGTTTTGAGATGAGCTGCTCAAACCTGTTTAACCGAGGCTTTCTCTTTTGCAATCCAAGATGTGTTATATAGTATTAAAGTTGGAGTTTGACTTAAAATTCATGTGAAGCTAATTCTCAAGGCAAGAAGCTGCTCTATCACAAAAGACAATGGAATGTGTCATTTTTCATTATGCAGTCTATGTTATGGCTGATAGCTCTTTAATATGAAGATTCATCACCAGCTGTTTAAATTATAAGTTACTTTTAGTTTTAAAAATTCAGTCTGATTTTAACTGATATTTTCACCACTTGTATCTAGTAGTTTTCCAGGACTAAGACCACAAATGGCCATTAAATATAGAAATTTGAATTTTTATTTTCATTCCATATAAAGACATTACTATGTACATTTCAGTTCAAACAGGCATCTTAGACATCCAACTTTTTGATCAAATACTTTACAACTTTACATTGACTGAACTTTTCAGAAGCATATATCCCTCTGTTTAAATGACCAAAAGTAAACAGCAGCAACATTTCTATAGGTTTCCCAAGGGGAAAACATTAGTTTAAGGATGATATCAAATAACTGATTTTGTTTATTTCTGGCCTGGTTAATGGATTATGGATAATTTCTGCCAGAGATTCATAGGACTACAATAATTAACTTCAGAAAGTTGCATATGCCTGGAAGAAAGTTCAACACACACAAGAAGATTTTCTATACACTTCTATAATTCTATGCATTAAATGAAAAAAACAAACAACAACCCCACAACTTGTTAGCAGTAGGGATATTCAGTCACTAAACAAGGAAAACCCCACGGAGTCCAGTCATTAACTACAGTCATGCAGAGAGAAACTTAAAATCCTAGGCAGAGGATTTTTTAGCACCCCACAGATAATAGCAGGTTAGAGCAGAAGCTAGTTACTTTATCTGCAGCTGGCTGCAAAACATGATCCATATTCCCAGGGAATTGCTCTCTCCTTGTGTCACCTCAATTTTGTGGTCATGCTGGATACTTAATGGCCAGTGTGAAATGTTCCTTTGGAGTTCACTACCTGCTGGGCTTGGAAGTGCATATCTGTGGTGGCTGTCCACTGTGGGTAGTCCATTAAAATGATGTTCATTCACTCACGGGCCATATCAGAGGAACAGTTGTCATAATCTGCCTGAGTGAGAAAAGAGCAATATGCTGCTGGCTGAAGAAAGTGTATCTACTGTCATCAGTAATTTTGAGGCTTATTCTTTTCTAGACAGATGACATTTACGTTTGTCTTACTACTATTAATTCAGTGCGTTCGCCCATATGCCAGTTCAGATTTGCTTTCCTTTGAAGTTAGCACAGAAGAATCGGAGCTGTGAAAAAATCCTTTCTCCTTTCCCACCCTTTCATCTGGAATTCAGCTTCTCTGGCAATGTCCCACTGACCTGCTGGCAGGCCCTGTGCAAACAGCTGCCAGAGCTTGTCAGCCCATTGGTATATTACTAATTTCTCCTTTCAAAGTTGGCAAATTCTAAGCGTGTCTGGAGGTGCAGGGTATGAACAGAGCAAAGCAATATGCAGATAGCACAATTCTTAGTAAATCCTTCAGCCTCTTGGCCTGGAATACCTTAGATCCTATTGATGCTTGCCTCTCCTTTCTATAAATGAGGGTAAACCCCAAAACTGACCGTTTGAATGGCTGGTACCTCCAGCTGTCCCCTTTCCAAGAGAGGGGCAGGCTAGCAGCTAGCTGCTTGATCGTGTGTTTTTATGTACAGAAGATTTTCTTAACCTGAAGGGCTCTAAATACTGTTTTGCAGTGCATTATTTTCCTTGTGCTGCGATTTTTTGAATGGCAATATATTAATGCAATCGCATTCTTTAAGAAAAGGTGTGTAACTGCGGAGGGTGTAACCAGGTCACGTAAGTGACAGGTAGTAAGAAAAGGAGCCAAAGTCAACAAGGAAGAGGAAGTGAAAATGGGGGATTGATCATAAGAAGTCAGTGGTAGATGCATAAAGTCCAAACTTTGGACTTTCCAGTGTTTGCACTTGTAGCTTATATAAACTTTCCAGATAACCAAGGGGTTTTTCTAGGGTCTCTACTTTTTCAGCTGCCTTCCATTCTCAAGAGACATGCTGTTCTTACACCCTTCACTGAACCAGTCACACTGACCCCGCTATCTGTCTGGAGCCGATACTATTCATTTTCCCCTCTTCATACTAAGTCTGAGCACCAAAGCCTCAAGTTATGCAGCAGAAGAATCACACATCCCAGGAATAGCTTCTCATTTATGTAGAGGACTAAAGGAGGGAAAATGTGTGCAAGACAATTAAGAAAGGGAGAAGAAGAGACATCAGTAATCATCTGTGACACTGTGATTGCTGCTCTGCCTCTATAAAGTACTAGATCGTAATCAGGTTGAAACAGGATAAAGTGGTAGAAAACTATTAAGAGACAACCCTTTACATAAAGTTTTATTACTGGAAGCTAGAAGGGGAATATTTCAGGGTTCCACAGTAATTGTTAAGATTTTGCACTAGATTTTCTTCTTAATCTCCCCCTATTGAGATAGATCATAATTTTAAAAACTGCCCTACATTGTAACACACGAGTACCATGCTTCTCTGCAGGACTGTGCTGAAAGAATCATCCTCTCACAAGATGACTTAAGAAGGGCAGAAATTTTAACTAGATCTTTGCTATTGAACTTTCCCCTCATTGTATCAGTGTTGTGACATCCAAGATTTTATTATTGGATATTCAGAGATTTTTTTATTTTCCAAGGATACGACTGCCCAGTAAGATGAAAAAGTATGAGGAAGTTCAAAGTTGTTAGAAAGCGAAAGTGGCTCAAACCTTCTTATCCCAGATCCCTGAGTCATTCCAAATATGAAAATACCTTTCCAAAATATTCTCTGTGCCATGCCTTTGAAAGCTGTTTACAGCCATACCATCCCATTACTGAGGTTAAATGACAGGCTGCCTGATTATGGTTTTTTTTCATAAAGTAAATATTTCTCAGTCACTTCCAGGTCATCAAGGACCCTTGGCCACTACATGGTGAAAGCCCCTGGAAAAGTACAGTCATCACACATAAGGTCTATAGGAAAAATACTTATCACAAGTTTATTATCACTAATTTAGTATCAGAAAAGGATAAACTTTAAGATGCAAATATGTAGGAATTCTTTCCTTTAGGCTTCAGCAAACATCTGTTTTTCATGATGTTGTGCTATCCGCAAACCTATATGCAAAACAAGCTGATGAGGAACAGTTTTCCATTTTGGTTTAAAATGTTTTATCTTAGTCTCTCTAAATACCTATCAGAGCCTAACCTTTTCGGCAAAGCAAATCAGCCTGGGCAGCAAACATCCCATACATCTCAGCATAATTGGCTATGATGTATGTTATTCATCAGCAATACTGTTCAAACAAAATATTTCTGATGATATGTTTTCTTCCTATACAGGTCACTATTTTTCTGTTCCTTGTTTTAATGCAAATGCTAACATTTTAATGAGAATACTAACATTGTTTTCTTAACTTTTGTATTGATAACTAAAATACTTGTCTAGTGACTAATAACTAAATGACTTGTTATTTATTTATGGAAAAAAGCATATGGAAGTTGTCTTTAAAAACACTTCAGAAAAAGAAAGCTTTTTTCTGAGGCTTGTATTTAAAGGTGCTATTGCTAGTTCTAGAATAAGATTTCAAATTCAGTGAAGGGTAGCCTTCTTTCTGCATATGACCAAAGTAAATTGCAAACAATTCCAATTACAACTTCCTACATAATTTTTATACAGTAAGAAAATTAGAAATGTGAAGAATCTTAGCTCACTTGTTTTCACTAATTACTGATTTTCCCCTCTCTGGCACCTTTTCTGATCTAAGCCCTTTTGGTGCAGCATGCTCTGGGATTCCTGTTTTTTCTTACCATTAAAGTTATTATACTGCCTATGTACAAATTAAGCTAGCAAAGGAAAAATATTCCATGAATAAAAGATATTAAATGCCCAGAAACTACATCTATCAATTACATTTACACTATACCAAGAGAGAAACATTGCCATTGAGTTTTCACAACACATATCCAGTCAATCCACTAAAATGGCAGCTCAAGTAGTCAAGAGGAAAGACTGTTGTACAGAAGGCTGCTACAGCTTCAGTCACACCTCCAAACACATGATCTTCACCATAAATGTGTCCAAGTTGGCTTCAGAAGAGACAGAACTTTGAATCTGCTTTTTGAAGTTATGCTTTGATCTTTTTTGGTATTCTGATTCAGGGATATATGTTATGTATTAGCGTGCTTTTATATTTCTGCTGAGTTTGATGCCATAAACTACAGAGTTCTTTTAAAAATGTTTACTGCAGATGCTAGGACCCATTGGAATTGATCTATTCCACTTACAGTTCATTGCCAAGTCACAAGTTAGGTGTTTTGTTCCTTCAAGTTGGGTATTTTTTTCCTATCAGTTGTGTCCCACTGGGCTCTATTTCTGGCCTGTTGTTCTTTGTATCCATACCAGTTTCTTTTTTTTTCAGTTGTTTGTCAGTCTGATCCAATTATTTATTTTTGAGACAACACTTAAGTGTTTCTATCTGCCTGGTTATTATATATCCGAGAATATCACAACTTATGTTTCTAACCTTAACTACAAGTCACAGATGCTTTAGTATGTGAAATCAATGTTCCCTTTATATAATGCAGACCCTGTTCAACTCTCTTGAATAATTAAAGATAAACTTCCTAGAGCAAAGCATTTACAGGATCAAATACATGACATAAAGCCATGCCCATCAGAACACTTAGGACATTTGAAGGAAAGGATTTCTGTGCATAGAAGAAAGTTCACATCATCTATTCACAACAGAATATTAACTTTATTTTTAGAAGTAGGTTACAGGACTGGAAGGATTCTTTTTATCATTGAGTGATTCTGGATTTTTGTTCCCACCTTCCTAGGGATGGAAGACTGTTCCTGAACTTTGCTGCTACCACCCTCTGTGACATGCTATTTGCTTCATGTGTTTGTATCTTTACTTGTCTTACGAAGAGTGAACAGGAGTGAGCCAAGGGTGTTCAGGAGAGCGTGTCTGTGTTTGTGGCACAGCACAGGACACAAGCCAGAGACGCAAGGAGCTGCCAGCCTGCTCCTCAAGCAGAGGCTGCAGTGGGGAGCAGCAAACCAGGTGGGCCTTAGAGTTGATGGAGAGGAGGCACTGCTGAGGACTCGGGAGGCCAAGCAGAGTCTGCTGCAATTCAAGAAACCAGAGACTTGGCTGAGACTCAGATGGGAAGCATGGTTCTCCAACTGCATGGACACAGACAACAAGGGAGGAAATGTTATAAGCCTCTCATTTCTATTTTGTTTGATCCAGTAACTTTGAGTTTTCCGTTTAAGAAGTATGCTAGTTTATAATCCAATTAATTCTGCCTTTTTTTGTGTTGCGGTTTTCTTTGGGAGTTTTCTATAAAGGGGAGTGTGCACATCCACTTCAAAGATCTGGCTGACTAAAGCTCTGTCATATTCAGCCTACGTTGCCATTTTTCTTGTCTTTCCCTTATAGACCTATTTTCAGATCTTTGCTTTAAAATCTGCTTAACATCTCTGCCTGTTAATGTCTTTTGCTGTCAGTCAGGAGAGTCTCCTTCTTCCCTGACCCTGCCTTCCGTTATTAGTAACTGACTTTTCTGGGATCCAGGTACAGAACTACCATCTTTACCTTGACAGACTCGGAATCTTGAGCTTGACACACATGCTAAAATGTGTACTTCCAGTAGCCTGAGAGGTCAGGTATCAGCTTTTCCAGAAGAATACTGGTCTGGTGATATTTTCCACTTTATGATATCAAGCATATTAACACTGTGTAACATTGTTTTCCATTTCAGGTGAGGCATTTTCTGTTTCCTCATCCTCCTTCTCATCTATCATCCTGCCTTTGCCCCCATGACCGTCAGTGACATCCTATGCAGAAATCCTGCTTCACCGCATGACATTTGCTCCTTAGTGCAGGGCATTGTATGCATTCCCTCCTCTGCAACTACACTGTACTCACAGCTACACCTTGCTTGGTGGTGGTCTGCTTCAATCCTTGGAGAGGCAGACCCCAAGGCTTTCTACCACACATCTGCTAGGGTTTCAGCCTCTTTAAACTCCAAACTGCCTTTTTTCTCTGCTAAGCAGACAACACTGCCTCCAGCACTGCTGGAGCCTTCCTCTCCTCATACCAGCAGAAAATCCCACATTCTCCCTCCCAGCAGGTAAGCTTGTGGTCATACTGTGCCTCGTCTGAATTCAAGTGTACAGATCAGAACAGAAGTGGATTAACTCCTTCTGTGATCTCCAGATTCCCAATCTTCTTCCAGTCTTTTATCTCTGTGGATGAGCACAAACTAGCAAGCTCTAATCTTCTGTTTGTTCTTGCCTTTAGCTTTTCAAGATGGGGAAGCCAGGAAAATAACCCTTCTGTTGATCAGTGTCATGCCAGCCTTCTCTAGCCCCCATAAAAGCACTATCAAGTCCTCTATGGTACCCTCAGTCTGCTCCAGAATACCTGATCATCCACTATTTCAGAGCCATTGTGGATATATCTGCTAAGTCTACTACTTAGTTACATCCAAGTGCATCAACAGGTACTAGTTTGTCTCTGTGAGTGTTTCTCTGCAAATGGGGAAACCTATTGCACCTCATACAGTTATTGCTTTTGTCCTGCTCTATCTTCACCTTCAAGTCTTCTTGCTGATCTCATAATATTTCTCTTGGCATTACCATCTCTGTCAGCAACACAAATTATTTCCTCAAAACTCCAAAATATATTATGACTACATTCTCGGCTTGGAAAATAGAGCTAAAAATGTAGAGCATTATAAAAGTGGAGCTTACAATGGCCAGTGGTTGTCTCATATATGATGGAGGGAAAAAAGGAATATCACGTGTGTCAGCAAATGTGATGGCTAGGAAAATGGTTTTCTTATTGTTAGAAAGTTGGTATCATTTCACATTAGGAGAAAGATGAATGTGCAAAAGAGGAATAGAGTCTGTAGCAGGATTAATACTCAGTTTGAAGCCACCAGTGAATCAATCTGCAAATGATAAAGAAAGATAATGCAATACTGACCTCATCCATAAAAAAATCTTCTCCCTGAAGAAAGATGAAGTAAAAAATACACTTTTATGAGAATCTTGTAACTCTCGAATTTCAGTCCTCCAAAATAACACATTGTCATGATTAAGGAGGAAAAGAAAATGACTAGAAATCAATGCCAAGGAATAAGAGTCACATAGTACTACTTGGTTTTGCTGCACCTAACCTGTAATATTGAGAAAATCACAGATGTACTGAGATTAAATTTCTGCTAACAAAACCAACTGTATATTTACTGATTCAAGCCAAAAGAATGTCAAATGAAGTTTAAAGTGAGTCCAGCTATGACCCAGATCACAGAGCACTGGTAGAAGAAAGCCTTGTTATGATATAGAGCTAATAACGCACAACACAGACTAAATGCTATAAAAATAATGTAGCCTGTTTGAAAAATGTGGTTTTTAGGAACAGGTATTATATTTTATTTGAACAGCTGGCCCAGCTGGAAAACCATATCAGCTATATCACCCAATTTAGTAAGATAACACCTCTTGCTATAAATCTTGCTTCTCTTGTATCCTGAAATAATTAGGGCTGTTGAAATAGTACAACTAGAAAATCTGAAAAGTACAACATATAGACAACGAGTCCAGGTTTACAAATAGCAGGAATTTAGAAAGGTTATTTTATGAAGGGTTGAAGGTGTGATGACATTAGAGACACAGTAAAAAGAATTAAAGAATAAGTAAAATTTCAACAGGCTAAAGAAAAAGGTTTAGCAAAAAAACCTTATATTAGTTTTAATATTTTAATATCTTCTCCTTTCTCTTGGTCCTTCTAAGAAATCCTTGTGATACTTTATTTGCAAGGGTCTTTCTCTTGCTTTGATTTTATCAATAATCAGCATTATTATCCTTTCCTTTTTGAAACGAAATTGACAACTTTTCTTGGTGGAACATGCTGGTTGCCTTTAGATTTAAGAGATCAGAGCTGAGATTTTCAAAGATCAGTAAAACTGTGGATAGTTAATTCTTATTTGAGTTCTTTGATTTTGTCACATTTTGAGAAAGTATACATTACCAAACAAAATGACCTTCCAAAATTACCTATGACCTGAAATTTATGGCTTGGTTCAAGGTACTTCACTGACTTGTGCTGGTTAGCCATCTCTTTTAGAATTTATACAGTAGCTGTTTTGCAAAGTAGTTGTTTGAATAGCCTCTAAGGCTATAATGTATGATTACATACACTGGGATCCATTACATACAATGGGACCCAGATTGTATGATTTTTGTCATGGATACTTCCTTGAAACAAAAAATTATGAGCTTTGGCTTTTTTAGTGCTGTATTTCAAAGCTTAGTATTGCCAGACAGGAATTGTGAGTAAACCTCATCTTCAGGAAAATTCAGTGGCAGTAGCTCAGCTCAGCTGGTCTGCATGGATCTGTTTTCATTTTTGAGGTTTTTGTCTGTTAGGAAAAAGGGAGGACATTTCTTTCTTCTAAAATGAAACCTCACCATCACTCTCTCAAGCCAGACATGGACATAAAGTAAAAGGCATTGAGAACTCTGGCCACCTAAACTGCTAATTCATCCACAAGTTTGTTGAGCGTGCCAAAAATGTTGAGATATGTATAACGGGAAGCCATAGGAGTATTTGTCTCAGTTGTAATGGTTCAGCTCACTGAATCCCCAGATTTCTTATCAGCATATAACCAAGATAATTTATGGCCCAGTGTAGAGCCTGATTAATCCTGTACCCTCCTTGGCTCAGTACACCACCTCATCACACGGGCACACTAACTTGTTCCAGGCTTACGCTTCCCACACCAAAGACAGCAGTTATTACAAGTCAGAGCTCTTAGGTGTGACGTGCTAACTGGGCAATTATCACTTAAGCAACAATAACAATGAAATGAATATTACTTTAGCTGAGGCCCAGAAATCAGGATAACCCATCTGCATGAAAATTAAGACTTGGGAAAAATGGCATTTACACAGAAGAGTGGGAGTCTGAAAAGTTTCTTTTCAAGCTCCACAAATTAAAACAGACACAAAGCTGTTGCCATTTAGAAATGAAGAAGTAAGAAGATTGGTACTGGAAGTGGAAAATAGATTTGTAAAGAGGTTTCATTTTAATGGAGAAGCTGGGTGAAAGGTAGGGACAGGAATGGGCACCACTTAGGCCTGTATGTGATGTCAAGTGGAAAGCTCAGGAGAGGGACGCTGGATGCTGGAGTAAGATTGATTTAACAATAGATGCAATTTAAGTGAAAAGGCTAAGGTGCCGGCAACTGGGGGTTGGGATAGCATCCATTTAAAAGAAGATTTAATTTAAACAGAAAGGCCAAGGAGGTGGAAGGTGGAGACTAAAACAAAATCAATATTAAGTTAGCTAAGTAGAAGCTTGAATCAAATCAGCTAGTTAAAAGAAGGGCATACTGAGTATTTGGGAGTAGGGAAGCAATGAACAGACCTAAGAAATGTCAAGGAACTTTCAGTAAACAATATATACCCTCTAATCAGAATACTAATCCCATTTTAATATGAATATTATTTATTACAGTAGTAAACCAAAAAATCTTAAAGGAAGGTATGATCCCCAGTTAAAGGAAAATTATATGATTATAATTATATTCCTATTTGAAGTTAATTGTCTTTTATGTATATATATATGTGTGTGTATGTGTGTGTATATATATGGGATATGGCATATAATATTCATAGAATCATAGAATCATGGAATAGTTTGGGTTGGAAGGGACCTTTAACGGTCATCTAGTACAACTCCACTGCAATGAGCAGGGACATCTTCAACTAGATCAGGTTGCTCAGAGCCCCGTCCAACCTGACCTTGAATGTTTCCAGGGATGGGGCATCTACCACCTCTCTGGGCAACCTGTTCCAGTGTTTCACCACCCTCATTGTAAAAAAATTCTTTCTTATATCTAGTCTGAATATTCAGAATCAATGGCAGAAACGCTTAACATGACTTATATTTGCAAAACAGAAATTTATGAAGTAGTTGTGAACTAGCCTTTAAAAATTTTCCTTTCTAGTTATCAGACTGGAAACCAATTCAAAGCTAAGGGGAGTCTGTATATACCTATGTTTGAAACAAAATATGTATATATATAAATACATATCCATCCATATGTATATACGGATCCATCTGCACACATATATACATATATATAGTATATATTTATCCAAACAGGTAAAAATTGTCCAATATATGACATAATACTGTTCTGACACATTTTTCTGTTCAGAGAACTGTGTTGTTAGTACTTTCTGCAAATAATACATAAAAAATATTTTGCTTCCCATACAGATATTTCTAAATACTTCACCTGTACTCCTGAAGTTCCATTTAAACATTATATATATGTGCATATTTCTACAGTCAGAATCCAAAATCATGGATGGAAGCTAGTGATTGCAGCTCTGTACCTTTTGGTATCTGAAAGCTCACACAATTCATTGGTATAGAAGAGATCTTCAAAAAATATTAAATTTTACACTCCTAAACTCTCCCTCAACTTTATACAAAAAAGAATGAGTGGATAACTCCGACTTGATCAAGATGACCAAGTATCATTTCGATGTATGAAGTAGAGGGGAGTATGTATCATCTGATGAGCTATCTGTAGCACCAGGCAGATGGCTCTGGGTACTTGGGTTTTTCTCACCCACACAGGAACATTTGAAACCGGTACCATGTGTTCACCACTACTGCTCACACCTACTAATATTCTGGGGAATATCTGATAATAATTCTTTGTGCTAAAGTGATTGAGGTGATTCTTTCCTACTGAATTTCAGGAAAAAAATTGTGTCTTGTGCTTATGGGAAGAATTGTGAGAAGGCACTGGAGGAACTCTTATAATTTGAGTGATTTACCCTTTTCCTTAATGAAAAATAAATGAGCTGCAGGCTTGCATGGAAATGGTATCTTGACTATTATCTTCATACCTATTGCCAGGCAAGTCAGTCCGAGTTTAAAGTCATAATTAAACTCGGTGCAGGAAGTGAAAATTAGAGGCAACCCTAAAGTAAGAAATCAATTCTTTACCGAAGATAGACTAAAATGTTTTACTCAAGTGGTATAGAAACTCAAGGGGGATTTCTTCAAGTTGTTTTGAGTCACACCTTATAGTATGCTGCGCTCTATCAAGGAAAAAATGGAATTAGTTTACGCCTGTCATTTAGATGATGCCATTTTCTCGTGCTTTGTCTGCATCCTATCTGGATAAGTTGCATTCCACGTTAAATGTATGGTACTTTCAGGCAGATAACTTCTGCTACTGCTAGAAATATTCCACAGCCAAGACTTCCCTTGTCGTACACTGTGCAGTATCTATTATTTAAAGACAATCTCTCAGCTAGAACAAGGTGTTCTGCAACAGTCCATGGAGATTACAACTGGAAATGAAGACTATTTTGTACATTTTGCTAGGAGAATGTAAAAGCAGAGGGTGGCATGGGCCTATTTTTTTTTTTTTTTTTGAGTTGTTTTTCTGTGATGGATTATTCATCTATGGTTTTTAAACAGAAAAAAAGAAGGGGGAATCATGCCTCTGCTGCAATTTTTTTTTGCCACTGACTTACCTAAGATCAAGACTTTTTCTAGTTTTTAGTATTTATATTGTTTAACTGCTTTTATTTTACACCACCTCAGAGGTTATACCCTTGGTTGTGTGTGCATTATATCTATGCATATGTTTCCATAGGAACTAGAACAAATGTTAGCTCGGGCACTGTATGATAACTTAATGTAAAAAAAAAATAATATTGAAATAGCATGTAGTGGTAATTTAAATAGTATAATGTCCCTGCTGTATTTCTTCCTTCATTAAATACTTCAGAATTTGTTGTGTTAGTTTAGAGTAAGAGTGAGCATGCATTTTCAGTTAATTCACACATTCAGGCTAATGCTAAACAGGAGGACACCAATGGGACTGTAAGACCATACAATGTTGTTAGAATAACAGGTTTATCCTTTATATTTCCAGTACGGGAGAAAATGGAGTCAGGTATAAGTAGGATAGTAAATAGGTGAGTCTGCATCTAATCAACAAACTCCAGCTGGACAGACCTGTAAAGTCTACAGAAACTGTAACTTGACATTTGTCTCCATTAAATGTTTGGTGGGATTGGCCTCGGCAACAGCTGAACTGATGGAGCCCCCTGGATACTCCCGGTGCTATTTCTGATCGCACTTCAACCTCTCCTTCATTCACGATGGGCATCTGCAAGGCGATGAGAGCAGCTGCTAGCAGGGGACAAGTCACTCCCTGGCACCAGCCACCCCGCCACGTGGGCAGCACCTCAGTGCACGGAGCAGCAGCCAGAGGTTTTACGGCGTTAGCAGGGCTCCCTGGCTTTCCAGATGTCACAGACCACATTTGAGGACAGCTATGTTAGACTCTTCACCTCTGCAGGAGTCCCATTTGTTTATTTTTAGAAAACTGTTCGGCTGAATGAACACTTACAGAATATATTTTGGTTATGGATCCATTACAGTTCTGTGCCTAGCAACATGTATAGTCTATGCCTGATGAAAATAATTGATTCTGTTGTTTTACCAAAACTTGTATATCAAAATTCTGGGGGTTTTGGGTTGCTTGTCCAGATGAACAGAAAGATGCAAACTGCTTTTCAAGCCTTCAGAAATATTGATAGTCACTGCCATTTTACAGAAATGCCAAAGCCAGGAGAATGCTGTCAACCTGGCAACTATAGTGCTGTTTCAGTGCCAGGCTGTAAAACTTACTATCATTTTAAAAGTCTGTGTCAAGCATATTCATCCAATGGTGAGTAACAATACATTTTGTTTCAGTATCTCAAGTCATTATGGCCTAAAGGTGAGCGTAGTGAGTGCTAAAGCCCAGTGATGATCTGCGCTGCTGGCTGCTGTTTGGCAAGTTTCGGTGAGGTAATTTAGGGTAGTCATTGTCTGGGGATGTTTCATTCTTGTATTGCCAAACAGAAGTGTAGGTCCTTCTTGGTCATTCTCGGTATTAACCATTTTATGATAAAAATTCTCTTTTCTAGAAGGTAAATGGACTCAACCATATGGGCAATTGCAATTGATGTAAAGATATTAGTAGTGAGTTCCCAAAAATTCCTTAGTTAAGGAAACTTGTATATTTATATATAAAGGTAATCACACATACAAACATATATAGGTCTGTTGCTAATATTAGCTATCGCTAGTTCTTCATTCATTTGCAAAAAATAACATATTTATAAGAAATTTGTCACTGCTGGACCTACTGTGTAACTACAAATATTAAATTAAACGTGAAGAAAAAGTTCTTTCTCTCTAGTTTGATTACTGCCAACAGATGCTCAATAGTGTGTACAAATGTAATGCCATATGTCAGATAAGGCAATGCAGTAGTTTTTCAGTGATGGTAATAATGTACCTTGCTTTACTTAATATTTGTCTAATGATGGCATATGGAGGTTCCTATTGATACCATAGTATGGGGAAATTCTTCTTTTTTAAAAACAGATCCACCTTCCACTCTGTTCTGAAAGTACAGCTGAGCTCTGAATACAACTAGCATAGGGGAGAGACCAAAAAAAAAGCTTTTGTTCATTAATTTTGTTCTTGTGGTTTCATTTAGGGGATAAAGCTCTCCTTCATAGTGAATGGAAGCCCTTTCCTTTATTTTTTGTTCATGCACAAAAAAGGTTTGAGTTTCCTTGGACTGACTTTTTAGTGTTTCGGTCTTGTTTTTATGATAAATGCTGAAATCACAATCGCAGTTTTGTGGCAGATCTTCTCCTCTGATTTCAATTTTTTTTCCTTATGCAATTTATATGCAACACAGCTTCCACTCCACAAATTCACATACAGTACAGAACTATCAGTTCTGACATGTGTCAATGTCGTATTTATGAACTAGAATTTAGCAGCAATAGTGCTATCAACTGTCTCTCAAAAAAGTCCAGAAACTATTTAGAAATTTAATAATGATTTTAACAATGTATTTTGCCTAGTCTCCAGACTCTGCTTTATTAAAACCATTCAGTAACTCTGACAAGGTGGCAACAAGCTTCTGAGTTCATTTTTAGGAGAAAATGATACACAAACAGGATAGTGACAGGCTTTTATGATTACAGATTTCACATATTCTGTTCCTTCAGAAGGGCTTATATAAATTGATAGATCTACAAAGAAAGAAATGAAAAAATGAAAGGAAGAGATATAAATAGACTTTTTCATTAGGATGAATGATGGAAGGTATTAACCCCACTACAACAGTGTGCCTTTTACATGTCTTCTTTTTCATTCCTTTTGACCTGTTATCATCCTCCTTCTAAGTAAAAGTTAACTACAGTCTGAAACGTAGGTAAGGTGAGCAATAGCTGGAAATAAATGTTTCCTCAAGCATTATTACTGTTCAGAAAAGTGTCCATCAGCCAAAATGTCAGGCTCAAAATCCATTTAAGTACTGCACAGAGGCTAAACAGGCAGCTATTATTAATTTTTAAGTCTGCCTGATGGGTTTCAGACCAAGAACTGGGGTTAACTTGATGCACTGAATATTGCAGAGTATATTTAATTAGGGAGGCTTTGACTCTCAGATGGCTGAGGATTTATTCTGTGCAAACTACTGCAAAAATATGATAGAATAGCTGCATCTACCTAAGAAAACAATCTGCTGCATTATATTAAAATGTGTAAAATTGCTCTTTTGTTGCAGTTTCTTGGACTTTTATCCTAATGTAATTACTGTCTACTTTTAACCTGACTGTTTTGAAGCACCACTGTACTTCTTACTTAAATACACTTTTGTTCATTATGCTGCAAGTTAACAATGTGAATTTTTCTAGAGTAAGTCCTGTTCTTCTCAGCTCATTACCAGACCAAACTCTTTTCCCACTGTGCCTTACACAGACGTTTCTTCATTTAAAACATATCTGTGGGATTGCCATGAATGAGTTACGATTGCCATTTATGTTTAATGTGTTTCTCTGTAAGCATAGAGGACTCTAAAACACAAATGGGCATTAAGTCACAAATTAGCAGAAAGTGAGATATTAAAGGGCTATTTAGTTGCTTTTGATTGGATTCAGGGTCTTAGAAGGGAATAAAAAAGTAACAAATCAGAAATTATTTCCCTCCACTGGTTGTAACATCTCCTAGATGTATCTATTCTTCTTAGCTCCACTTCCAGTGCACCCCTCTCAGCCCTGCCCCAGGTCATCCTCTGCTAACTAAAAAATCTATTCACACCAGAGTCTAGAAGATTATATGTAAAGGTACAAGTGAAAATGTGAAACTTGCCCATTCCTAACAAAGGACATTGCTGAACTAAATTACACCATATTTTCCAAGATGAGTGAGATGGTTTTCACTTGTAACAAAACACCAGATTGCCATCGGCAGTTCTGGAAGGCAAGCAGAAATTAAACACAAATTCCTTTGTGGAGAAAGGGCACTGAGTAGTTTTACATACTGGATCACCCTAGCACTTGATGTGTTTTACTGGTTATTAAATATGTCAGCATACTCAGTGATTTAAATTTCCATTGGTAACATATGGCACGAAACTCTCAAAAGACAGTAAGGTGGGCTCGCAGCCAGAGGAAGGTGGATCGGGCCTTGGATGTCAAAGACAGACCTTGCCCCAACTCTTCTGAAGTAGACACATTTTCTAAGTAAACAAGGCCCTTAACTTGACAATAACCTTCTTGTGAGACCCTGAATATAAACCACATATACTCTTTAGCAGGTGACTGCATTTTCCATGAGCACGTTGTATCTTTGGTGGGAGTTTTGTCTTTCTGTCACATGTGCATAAAACACGGATGTGTGAAGTGCACTATAAAGGACTAAACAAAACCAACAATAATATAACATACTTGTGTAAAAAGTGAAGAGTCTGTCTTCCCAGGTACAGATATATCTGTGTTTGCATGTGGGTGTGCGTATACACACACTATTACTCTTTTAAAAGCAATGTAGTTTGTGTCCTCCTTATCAGTCTGCTGGCCTTCCCAATCATTTAATGAAGCCTCCCTGTTCCAGGAACTTAGTTAGTAATTGTCTCATAAACAAAGTTTCCAGATATCCATATGAAGCCCTAGCTACTGTCATGACTCACCACAGCTATACGGAAAGGAGTTGTCTCTGGATTTCACAGACCAAAGACTCCGTTTATACTTCCCAAATTATACAGCTGTCTTGCTGCCCAGTATCCTCTGCTGTTACCCTGTGTTACCGGTTACTGACTAACTGGCAATTCCCAGCTTTCCAAGGGAACATTGTCTGGGCTTTTCCTCCTCCTCAAGACCTACATGCTCCTTTCATGCTCCTTCTCCAAGTGTTCATATTTCTCCTTCGTAGTATCAGTCTTTGTCCAGGCTCCTTGTACCTTTTCACAGTATGCGATGTGCACAACATGCTTATGACTTCTTCCCACTCAGTTTTATCTGAGAATCTCTTTGATATATTTTCTTCCTATCAGAAATTTAAATGAAAGTGTTAAAATAGATTTGACACTAATGTCTGTTGCATTATGATGGAGAACCGAACGTTGTACAGTTTGTAGCAATGGAAAAGTATTTTGTTTATGGTCCTTCACACTGTTTTCAATCAAAAAGTCTGCTTTTACCTCACAGCCATGAATTACTTAAATTATGTTTTCAATAAGATTTTCCAGATATTATCAAATGCTTTCCTACAAACTGAATCAATGTTTTCTACTATATTCATTTCACCCACTAGTGCTATTCTGTGAAGAAACAAAACAACTATGTTAAGATTTATGAATAAAAGTTTATGAATAAATATTTGGCTGTGTATTATTTATCCTATAGCCATAAAATGGTATTGACATTTGTTCCGCTTTTTTTTCCCTAGAGGTAGATATTTTACTGCTTAACTCCTCATATATGAGAGGAAGTAACTGCCATGATCACACATTGTCCCTTTTTTAAATAGGCTTTTTCTTGTATTTGATCCTTTTTGCTCATCCAATATTATTCCATTCTCACTACTGCTTTTACCAAACGCTATGCTAGTCATGTGGGTATGCTGACCTTGTTAGGCAATTCTCACAATCTCTTTTCACACATCATCCTACCAAAATGTTCAGCATATTCAGATTTTTCCAATGCCTATTTAATGACTTTTGAGAAATAATTTTTTAAAGGTGTGCACATTTTCAAACTTTTTGAACAATATGGGTATGTATATAAGGATTTTATTGATAAAGGCAGGTTAAGAACATAGGGTCAGCATTTTGGATGCATGGTCTAGTAACTTGTAAGTGTTGAACAGGTCTACCTAATTATTGAACAGAGTGATACTGCATACTGCAAATGGCTTGGTCTGTCATCTCCGTTAATTTTACTGCTGATAAAGCTGTCATTTGGAAAAACAGACTAAATGGCTTCAGCACCTTTGATTCAAATCTAAATGTACATGCATAAAGGCTTACATAAATATATATATGCGCAGTGTGGATTACATGATTTTCAGCAGTGTGACTGGTTCATGCAAGTGGTTCACAGATATCTATGAAGAAGTTTAGTAAGTATAGTCCTGACAGCTAGATAAGGTGGTAGTACCTAAACAACTATGTCTTTGAGCACAATTGATTGTGTACATGAATGCCAGATTCTGCCATTTTTCAAACTTTGTTCTTCCCCTTGGTAGTTAATGCAAGACTAAGTCTCACCCCAGGTACTGTGGCTCCAGAGATGGAGAGGTATGTATCAGTACTTACAGCTGTCCTCCTCCTCCATGAAAATACTGATCACGTAACAGGCATACACAAATCCAATAAGCTGTATGAAAGAAGAGGAAAAGCAATCATTAGAACACATTGAACACTTATCAAGCTTTTAGTACAATGGTATATAAATACAGGTATCACAGCTAAATTTAAAAATGATTTGCTTCCATTTCCTGTACCTATATGTAAATTTTGGAGTAAATGGTCACAAACAGCTAAATTAAAGAGACTTTCTCTCTTTTGCTCATGTTGCATTATATTTTAAAATCTTTTCCTATTCCCACTGAGATCAGTATTGATGAATACTACTGTTGAGTAATACTGGTGGAAAACACTCGGACCTTGACGTTCAGCTATTGCTTACATTCCTTTGTTTGTTCAGTACCTCTGTTCTCACATGACTTTGTCCACATGAACGTGGGCCCTCTAAGCACCTAATTTATGTATTAAAAAGATAAAATATTTGTTGACTGCTACAGAATTAAGTCATGGTAAAGCTTGTATGGATACCACAAGAGATGTCTTTTTGTATTGCATAAAGTGTCCCAGTGAAGAACTGTTTGGCAAAAGTTTAATTTGATATGTGAATTGTCATGATGTAGCTGAACAGTAAAGCTGGGTAATGATTCATCAGCATCAGGAAACACCTTATCACAAGGGCCTAACAGTAAATCACATTAACTATGCAAGAAATGAACAGACTTATTTCCCCAAAGGACACCACCAGGAAAATCAAGCCATTATTTTAACAGCAGCTTCCACAAAACCATCCTCCTCAACCCAGATCTGTGTCACTTGTGGCATCATGGGGAAGGGATTAAGATCTTTAGGATCAGAGAACAGAAACTCTGCTTCTTTGCTTTCCATATAGACAAAATGTTTTCTTATGACCACCACCAAGGAAGAAGAAAATCCCACTGGGCAAGGAAACCTATTAAACTGCACTGCCCAGACATGTCCATGCTTGAGAAAATATTGTTTGTGTAGCTGTACACAATTCATGCTATCTGAAAGCCTTGAAAAGACTGTCCACGAGAGATTTCTAAAATAACCCGGAGATTAGTTTTAAGAAAACTCCTTTTTCTCTCGTCCATTCAAAAAATCTAATTAAAATAGTTCTTCTAAGCGTGTTACGGATCAACCATCTGAGAAAGAGGTAATTTAATAGTATCTAGACAGGTATAAGCTCCTTCAGAGGCACAGAAATCATTCCAACCTGCTTTCTGGTTGGGCTGCACGAGTAGCTTTACAAGCAGCTCCAAGAGCCTCTCTGCAGACAAAAACCTTGTCCACACAAGGGAATTCAGGGAAGTTAAGATGAATTAACTAAAGCTGTGAAATCAATGCACATAAGATAAAGTACATTAAATCCCTGTGTGGCCTTTCCCATTCTGAAATAAAGTGGCCTTAGTTCACTGTAGCTTAATCCTCCTCCAAGGGATTAATCTTCCCCACGGAGAATTAAGCTACAGTATGCTAAAGCTGAGTTACTTGTGAATGAGAGCTGTCACAGCGCTGCGGCACAGTCCTGTCAGAGCTTCCTCTCCAGGGCATTCACCTAGTTGGTGCTTCAGGAAAGCGAGTTTAATCCAACTTTCCTCTCGCTCTAAGCAGACCGCAGTATCGGCAGCTTCGCTGGCTTTTTTGAGGGTTCAGTTTACTGGGGCGGTCAGCATTGCCACAGCCTCTATCAGGTGGACACCACTTTGTTGTACTGATGCTCTGAGCCAGCTAAACACAAACCAGCTCTGGAGGAGATGCTCACTGGAGATGGCTAGGGGCAAGCTGTGCCCGAGCTACCGAGCCCTGCTGTGCCTGGTGTCACGGTGCCTGCAGCTGGGTGTACCTAGAGCCACGGCGGGGCTGGCTGGCTCAATGTGAGCCCGCGTTTACCTGCTGAAGACTGTGCGCGTGGGTAAGAGGAGTCCAGCCTCCTGCTATTAATGAAAATGGGATCTTGTGGTTCTGCTGCCCTGCACCTCCAGGACTAGCATGGGCTTACAGACTCCTTGACAGATTAAGCACATTTTTTTCCCTAAACTTCACAGTTTAGAGCACCTTTCAGGCATGACAACTGAAGCAACATGATATAAAGGCTTCCAAGGGATCAAAAAAACGACCGTAGTTGAGGTATATTGCTTGTGCCACCTGAACGTTACATATAGCTTAAATAATTCTTGCATTAGCACCACACGAATACCAGAAAACAGGTGGCTTTTCATGAGGGAATGTCACCTGTTTATTTACCATATTTCCTGTTCACCATTTGTGTTGTGTAATTTGACTGTGTAAGCCGCTTGGGTTTGTTTCTTTTCCCTAAACGTGACTGAAATATTTTGAAGAGGAAAACTGCTGAGTAAATAATGAACATGATAAAAATGAATTGTAGTACAGCTTGTGGGTTGAAAGTTTGAGAAGGAAGATCAAATGTTTAGAATTATTTACTGTTTTCCAATCACGTATTTCTTTCTTTTTTCTTCTTATTAGTATTCTGTATTAAATTAACTTTACTTTTATAAATGCAATTCCTTCTTTATATGTATATGTGTACTCCATATCCATGCATATTATATAAAACATCTATCTGAGAGGGCTTCCAGCAAATTTCTCACACACGTCTAAGGTGCTGGACAGGTGGATAAAGCACAGAGACTTCCACTCTAATGTGTAATAAGAAAGCAAAGAAGAACAGGCAACAATACTCTAAGAGGTCTTCCCTCCAAAAAAGTATGGGACATGGCGAGCCTGATATTGTTTTAACAGTCCTAACAGCTTACATCTTGCTCTTTCAGTAGATCTTCTTCTTAAAGTAAATCTTTTCCCACTCTCTTCAGTGTTTGAGACACACTTTTTCTAATCTATGACCTTCTTGCAAAATCAGCAGTCTCTCTCTGCTTCTCAGTATTTCTTTACATTTTTCAGCATTAGTAGATAAATATTCTTCAGTCAAATAGAAATCACTGCCAACTGTTGTGTTTATGGCATATACTTGTTTAAAATATACCATTTCCCCCCATCTGTTTACTTATTAATACCAGGAGAAATGAAAAAATATATTCACCCTCTCTCAATTTCATGGCCTTTTTTTAGGAAAAAGAAAGATCAGGTCTCTAATCATGCTGGGAGATATCATAACCCACCATATTCCAAGAATATCTTTTTGTAATTAAATGGCAGAATGCACATTTCTGAAAGAATAAAGCAACAAAGAGGAAAAAGAGCCTTTTGGCATCAATTGTCAGGTATTGCTGTTCAGAGGTGGACAGCAGTGTTTGGCTTGTAACTAACATACTAGTAATTATAGTTGGATAACTCATACCTACAGTACAATTAACACGAAGTGATAAAGTGGGAATATATCCTTCTACAGATGAGACCTGTTTCCAGATCCTTAAGCAGTTACAGCCACCACAGTGTGAATATTTTTATAAATGAATTAATTAAAGTATCTTCTTTTGCTTTATTGATGGACACACTAATAAAATATTTATTCCAACAAATTACTTTTGCTATCTTGATTAACCCAGCTGCTGTTTAATTAATAATCTTATGCTCATGTGAACCCATCTAGCCATCATGTTAATTGCCAATTTGCAGTGAGCTGACTGATGTCTACTGCCCGGTTTCTTGATATTAGAAATGTTGGCTATTGGCCTGGCACCAAGTGATAGACTTAAATGTGTATTCCCTGATAACGAAAGAAAATGTGATGCAAATGAGCTGGAAGATACTTAATTTGCTCATCTGGGGCTTCAGTAATCATTCAAAGGGACCGATGAAGTGCTTGGAACAGGATGTCCAAAGCATCAAAGGTCACTAACACCTCAAAGTATAAATGGAAGCCTCTGGCTTGATCCAGAGAGCAATCTAGATGGCAAGGTGGACTTGTCTTGAAAATGTTGAGTTTCAAGGCATGGAAACCTTCTGGGATCCCTGCACTATACCGGGGACTCCCTGTCTTGCCTGCACAGCCCAGTCTAGTAAACTGTCTCAGAAGGCACTTGTTGTCCTGGTTTCAGCTGAGATAGCATTAATTGTCTTCCTAGTAGCTGCTATAGTGCTATGTTTTTGAGTTGGGTATGAGAAGAATGTTGATAACACTGATGTTTTCAGTTGTTGGTAAGTAATGTTTAGTCTGAAGTCAAGGATTTTTCATCTTCTGATGCCCAGCCAACAAGAAGGCTGGGGGGGCACAAGAAGTTGGCACAGGACACAGCCAGGGCACCTGACCCAAACTGGCTAATGGGATATTCCATACCATGTGATGTCACATCTAGTATATAAACTGGGGCGAGTGGGGGTGGGGGGATCGCTGCTTGGGGACTAACTGGGTGTCGATTAGTGGGTGGTGAGCAATTGCACTGTGCATCATTTGTGTATTCCAATCCTTTTATTATTGCTGTTGTCATTTTATTAGTGTTATCGTTATCATTATTAGTTTCTTCTTTTCTGTTCTATTAAACCATTCTTATCTCAACCCACGAGTTTTACTTCTTTTCCTGATTTTCTCCCCCATCCCACTGGGTGGGGGGGGAAGTGAGTGAGTGGCTGTGTGGTGCTTCGTTGCTGGCTGGGGTTAAACCATGACACTTGTCAGTGCTATTCTGCAGAAAATCAAGTGGGAAACTGTGTGAAGAGGCTGTTGCCCCCTGCTTTCATCCAGTTACACAGCAGTTAGAATACACAACTTGCTCTGGAGACAATAAGCAATACATAAAATACTCAGACATTTCATGGAGTCACAGCATGGTTTGGGCTGGAAGGGACCTTTAAAGATCATGTAGTCCAACCCCCCTGCCGTGGGCAGGTACATCTTTCACTACATCAGGTTGCTCAAAGCCCAGTCCAACCTAACTTTGAACACTTCCAGGGATGGGGCATCCACAAGCTCTCTGGGCAACCTATGCCAGTATCTTACCACCCTCATCATAAAAAATTTCTTCCTTATGTCCAATCTAAATCTATCCTCTTTCAATTTAAAACTGTTGCCCCTTGTCCTCTCACTACAGACCACGGTAAAAAGCCTCTCTCTGCCTTTCTTATAAGATCCCTTCATATATTGAAAGGCCACAATAAGGTCTCCCGGGAGCTAAATAACCCCAATACTTTCAATCCTCTGATCATCTTCATGGCCCTCCTCTGGGCCTGCTCAAACAGATCCGTATCTTCCTTGTGCTGGGGACCCCAGAGCTGGATGCAGTACTCTAGGTGGGGTCTCACGAGAGTGGAGTAGAGGGGGAGAATCACCTCGACCTGCTGGCCGTGCTTCTTGTGATGCAGCCCAGGATACAGTTGGCTTTTTGAGCTGCAAGCACACCTTGCTGGCTCATGTCCAGTTTTTCATCCACCAGGATCCCCAGGTCCTTCTCTGCAGGGCTGCTCTCAATCCATTCATGCCCCAGCCTGTATTGCTATTGGGGACTGCCCTGACCCAGGTGCAAGATATTGCACTTGGCCTTGTTGGACTTCATAAGGTTTGCACAGGCCCACTCCTTGAACCTGCCAAGGTCCCTCTGGCTGTTATCTCCTCCCTCTAGTGTATCAACTGCATCACTCAGCTTGGTGTCATCAGCAAACTTTCTGGAGGTGCACTCAATCCCGTTATGTCATTAATGAAGATGTGAAATAGCATTGGTCCCAATACGGACCCTTGGGGGACACCACTTGTTACTGGTTTCCATTTGGACATTGAACCATAACTCTTTGGACATGGCCATCCAGTATTTTCAGAACCACCAGTATTTTCATACCAAACCCCTTATTTCTTCAATGACTAGCTGATAAATGTTGCTCACATTCTCCAAATTATAGTGATGAGCAGGCTCAGGGTGTGGGAAACAATTGTCACCTAGGCTAAGTTGGCAGAGACTTCAGTGTGGAGTGCACAAAGGCATTTCTTATTAGTGGAACATGGGTACCTTTATATGATGCTATTATCAGGGCTTTTGATGCATAATTTATTTTCTGCTGATAGCCTTAGGTAGAAATGAAGTAGTAGTCTCTGTTATTTTTCTCCTGTGCAGGCAGTATATTCTCTAGAGGACCTAAATGCTTCAGTCTAACTAAAATCTCTGGGCTTAAGCTATGGACACCTGCATGAAATATAAATGCCTAGTTTAATAGAATTGAAATTAGATTATATAATTGTCCATCATTAAACTGTAAGAAACTATGAAAACATGTAAGAAATTAAAAACCTAATCATCTGAGCAAATATATGCTGTGACATATAATTGCTTTAATAAATGAATATTGCTAGAATATATCCTATTAAAAATAAGAACCAAACTGAGTGTAAAATATATATTTACTTGCAAATTAATGTATTTTAATAGTTACCAGTTATTGTGGATTAACCTTTCCTTAGGAAAACAAGGACAAATGCAAAATAAAATTAGAAGTGATTATTTAAATCAAGGCTATTGTCTGCAGACTGAAATATTTTTGATTAAAATTGATGATTTAGATAATTTTGATTTAAATCTTTCTGTTCGGTTTTGTCGTCATCTGCTGTGGCCTTTAAATACACTCACACAGTATGTGATTACTTTCCTATCTATCTGCTTCATATACTGCAGTTTCACTGGTTCAAAGGAGATATGTGGGTGTATACCGGCTATCTAAGATTACATGAAGCAGTGCCCTTGGCTATCAGGTTAATCTTCAAGATCAGGTGTACAATAGGACACTTATCACTGCTAAGCTACTATGCAGAGTTTTGTAGAGATATTATTACAACAAAATAGGACCATCCAAATAAACTAAATAAATGTTCAGTAGTCCTGGCTCCCAGAGGATGTATGCAATGTTATAGGTAAACTAGATTTGGAAGATTTCTCCAATCAAAAAGATAAGACAACTGTGCTTCACATCCTTCCTTGTACACACCCAGTCCACCCAGATTGTCATCTCACTGAATATGGCTTTTTCTTGACTTCTTTTTTGCTCATGACAGCTGAAGAACATTATTTCCCATCTATCTCTGTGGTGCTTCAAAACTGTAACTTGGTGAACACAAGTCCTGTTTTCTGCAACTTATTTCACTATTACCCAATTTCCCACAAAGATTGAGGAAGTATGAAAGGAGAAGAAACTTTTAGAATTGGGTTTTTTTGTATAAAAAGGGTGTAGGATACAAAGCTTGACAAGGTGTCTTTAAATTTAACTTATAAATGGAAACTGTGTAGCAAAAGTGAATTTACTGAGTAAAAAGATAAAAATGCATTAAATTACAAAACATCCTGACTATTACTATCTCCTGACTCGCATTTTCAGGAGAGCTAACAAATTCTGAGGAAAGGGTGAAACATGACTAGTTCATCTTCTTAGCAACCTACTTGCCACTAACATTTTTAATACTCTGCAAAGAGGACTGTAAAGCCCTTTTCTTCCATTAAAGACTAGAAAAGCATTAAATCAGAATGGGAGACACATAAGAGAAACAGGATATTATCTCAGGATCTGTGTGTATACACGACTCATCAAGATAGAAATATGACTAAGTTTATCAGGCACAAAGAAATGATAACTGCACATATTTCAAGACAATGACAAAGGAACCAGGATCAAGAGTAACAGTAGTATATAGTTGTAGTATAATAATAACCATTCACTATAACTGCATGATTATATACTATATACTAATGTATATAATTATCCAATTATATGACTGTATATAATTATCTGCTGTAACTGCTTGATTATATATATTTTATTAGAAAGATACTGTAAAACTATATAGTCATAGACAATTTCAAAACCGAATGCAGTTTTTTGAATTAAAGAAGAGACAGGCTGAAAGGTATGTTCTCATTTTCTAGAACTAAATGATGAAATGCACAACATTTTACGGTGGTAGCAGTAGGAGCCCCAGCCTTAAAGTACTTAGAAATCTAAAACCATAAAAGCAGACAAACTGGGAAAATGTCCAGAAAACATAGCAGAATATGGTAGCAGCAACACCTGAAGTACACTGCGCTGTCTAAGCATTATTTTTTTTCTTTCTTTCATCTTCCTAAAATCTATTGGATTTGACTTCAGTAAAATTCAGGCTATAGGGGCATTGTCTACCAATTTCATCAGCATGACCCAGAGCCGGTCTGGGCCAACTGTGTCGTTTACAGTGGTAGTGGAGGGGTCCCAGAGGCTGCAACTCTGATAGGCCTTAAAATATGTTATGGACTCTAAAAGTGGGTGACAGGAGCTTATGAGTACTTTTGCTTTATATTGATCAGGGAGAAACAAGTGAGCAGAGATAATAAAATAAATGCCCATTCTTAAAATACATAGAGGTTGCTGTTGGCTAATATTGCGGGAGATAATTCCTCTTGAAAGCCATCTACCTAGCACAGGCAGGGGAGAGCAGCATGCTAGAAAAGACTATGCCAGTTAGCTAACCTGCTTTTTGAAGTTCCACCCTGTATCCACAGTTCTCAAATCCTGGTTTTCACAGTGTCCCTTTGTCTTTAAATTAAAAATTGTATTTGACAACCTAATTTTCCCAGGCCATGATCAGAACCATTTTTGCGTACACTTGGGCTGGGAATTTATTTCTCCAGCAGCATAAACATATAATTACCCCTTTTGCCCAGCTGCCCAAAAGGACTTTACCACTTAAGAGGGAAGACTGGCGTGTGATGTTGCCAAGGTGTGTCCCAGCTTTGTCAGGGTTGAGAAAAACAAGTGAGAACATCGTATGTTCTCTCACCGTCTCCCTCTTTAGCTTGGTTATGGCTTATTCTCTCTCCTTTGTTTTTGCTGCAAGACCTTTAGAAAAAATATTGTATGTTCTGAGAACAGAAAGATGGTGGATTTGGAACAAACTGTGTAATCCAGACTCCTGTATAATTTTGTAGGTCACAGAATTTCATCTAGATACTCTGGTAGCCTAATGATAACTTTGTCAGAGCATCCCTCACAGACTAGGTTGTGGTACTGGTGCTCCAGACGAGTTATGTCCACAGAAGGGGTCTGGGAACCTTTGTACTTCACTCGCACAACAGAAAGAAATAAATTCCAAGCGTTAATCCTTATTTATTTGGTTGTCTATCATGTGATAGATATATCAGTTTTATATTTTGAATGAAATGAAAGACTCAATATGTAAAAACACTGAACACAGTATTTAAACATGACTGGCTAGAATACAGTGTTTTATCTTGCAATATATTAATTCCTTGTTAATGATTCAACTGAATACAGTGAAAGTCAAGAGTGTAAAGTAAAGCCAACCTCAAAACTTGAAAGTTAAAGAACAAAATGATGGAAAGTGACAGGGATGAGTGTGGTAGGAAGGAAAAGGAGAGAAAGGAGATCTACATCTGGATAGGTCCTTAACAAAATCACCAGAAAATAACTGGATAAACAAGCAAGACTTTCTCTAGATCTAGTTTTTCTCCAGTAGTAAAGAGAATAAAAGTTCTCCTAAGAATGGTGTCAAAGTTCTCATATTTAGGTTAATGACTAATTAGCTAGTCAGCTGAATAACAAGGAGTGAGAAAACTCTTTACATCTAATTTTACAATAAGCAGACAGAAAGATGACCTTACTTCATTTCTGAAAACCTGACTTTGTGTTATTTGTTTTTATATTTTCTAAATAACTACTTTTATTTGCTTTTGCCTTAACTTGTCAGTGTTAAGGATAATTTCAGAGCTACTTGCAGATGACACAATATTTCACATCTTTTGATATAGCAAATAAATTCAGGTTTGATGGTGTCTTGTAACCCAAAGTGTTTCTTCAAGGTATCTGTCAGGTAATGAATTCACCTCCACCAAGTTGCACATACCACTTTGGAAGCTGGTAATGAAATCAGAAGAAAGGATGAAAGAAATGTCTGCCAGTTACCAGAGCCAATGTAAATCTCTTTGGCATGTGACAAGGTACTTGGGAAGGTTTCTGAATCCCAGGGAAGCCAATTATGCACACAGGGAGTACCAAAGTAAACTCCTTTCAGAACAGCAGAATATTGCAAATCTTGGCCATTTTTTATGCTAATACTCCTTTTAAAATTCGTCCACTGGTTATACTGCAATTATGAAAGATGTCCTCTGTTGGTAGAATGCCAAAAGATACTTTTTCCCTCCTTATCAGATGAGAAGGCACATAATGGGAGTATTATTTCCACTTTCTTGTGGCAATAGACACAGAGAATGCATTTTAATTCCAACAATGCATTGCAATCTGTAAGAATTACTTATTTTCTACTGAATCATTTCTTTCCCTTCATGCACAATGTAAATAACACATGTATGAAACTGTTATATCACCATGAGGCAGTAGCCATTTAAAGACAGACAAACTGTGGCACAGAAACAAAAATAACTAGTTCAAGATTTCAGTGGGGTGACAGTGAATGTAAGAATAGAATTACTACAGTCTGATTCCCACTATTCTCTAATCACTTTTATAGATACTTCTTAAATACCTAGGTAATAAGAGCTAAGACTGAACACATTATTATTCAAGCTCCTGTTAATCCATAAACATGGCTTGAAAATTGTATGAAAAAACATGCTAAGCTTTCACTAACAACAATTATGCCAGAGCATACCTCAGGGAAAAATAGAACAACAAAAAGCAACCCATAGACAAAACCTAAGCCATCATACTAACTCATGTTAGGAAATGTTATATGATCTAATGAACTGCAAAGTAAGATCTAATCTCTACCTATACGAGGTTGCTCATATTAGCCCCCCTAGTGGTACCCTCAGAGAGGATTTTCAGGAGTGGTAGGCACAGAAATGCACCTCAGAAGTAAGCTCCGAAGCCTGAAAGACATGTACCAGCTTAGACTTGGCACTAATTAAATCACAGGCAAAAAAAAGGCTTGAATAATAACCAAAACATGGTTAAAGTTCAGAAGAGTGTAGAAATTCATATAAGGCAGCATGGATGAGCACCGATTGTCTGAAAACTTTTCTTATAATCTAGTCTGCAGGGGGAGCTGGAAAAGCAGCATATAGTATTTCTCTCTGTGGATCTCAATTCCAAATTATTTTTGGACCTTTCATAGTTCAATTTTCATTTTCTATTAACATTTTGTTCGATACAGACAAGGAAAATCACAAAAAAAATTAATTTTTTTCTTGGATGTGTAAATATATACTGGAAATTCTTAAAATCTTATCTTCCTTAGAGGACCACAGATGATGTCTGTCTATTCTTGGCAAAGGAAGTTTACCTCTATCTTTAAGAAGGTAAGAAAAGACAGAACAGGCAAACGGATGATGGTTTTTGATTCTTGAAAATGAAAAATGAAACAAATCACTTCTACGTCCACCAGACTTTGGTATTGTTTTGCCTTTTTGTGTGTGTTTGTTGAAATACTACAGTGATGAACAATAGTATATCACAGATAGAAGTGGTGAAGATAAGAAACTCCTTCTTGATCATCACTTTGTTTTTCCTAATCAATTTCCACCTAACAGGATATTTAGCAGCTGATCAACCACATGTGTTCTTTCACTTGTGCATGAATGTGCTGTATTCAAACTACAGAACAAATGACTTGATTTTGAGCCACAGTTGAGCTGGTTTTGCTCTTTGGAAGGAACAATACTATAATCAGAAATGTGGCTGTATTTATGTGTTTGGCAGGTAACATAGCAGACTCTTCACTCAGCTGTAACATCTAAAACTGCAACACAAAGAACTCAAAACCAGTAATGCAGGTTGTTTTGAAAAATCCTTGTTTGATAGTTGGTTTTCTTTTATGGATATCCTTCCCACTGTATTTCTTCTTACTATGGATAATATTGTTTAATTCCTTCAAGCTGCTACCTGAATGTGCAGATGGACGTACATAGACACACAGACACACACGCATACACGTCATTAGAATGCTTTGTGGAGTGGTCTGCTGTGATATGTGAGAAACAAGACTACCATAAAAGCAGCAATGTTATCAGTTTGCTCAGGTATTCCCAGTTAAACTGTGTGCTAAAAGGCTTTTATGCTGGATTCCCACTGGGCAGAAAAGCTATCAAGAATTGCAATGAAGCTTCGCATTCTATCAATGCCTATTGAATTTCAGAAGCTGCTTCTCCAGTCATATCTGACCCACTGTGATCTCTTATACCACATCTCCCCGGCACAGTTTATTTGCTTGCTGTATACGGTTCCTGTATGTATGTTGTGGCTTTGTGTCCTATTCACTCCTGTTTCTTACCAACAGCTTTCACTTGACACTGCATCCCACTGCTCCCTTTACCTTCATCTGGGTCTGATTCTGCAGCCCAAAGCCGAGGGTGCACCCCAAATCAATAATTCTTTCCCAAGGAGCCTGAGTTCACCCTGTAATGAGGCAGCGTGCAAATACAGAAGCTACAGTGGAGCCATTCTAGAAAGGACTTTGTCTCCCACTGTCAGGACAAAACCACCATAAGCATCCCTACATGGCTGGTGAGGATGTCCCCACGTACTGGGTGTATGGGTGGCAACAAATGTATTGTCCCAGAGCCAACTGTCAGGGTGTTTTAGCAAATGGAAGACAGATTTAGCCTGAACGCCTACCTTGAGGTTACTGCTACAAAGAAATGCAAATGCAGCAAGAGAGTCTGCACCTGGTAAATAAGCAATCACAAAAGGAGCCAAAGCAGAATTTGCTGCACTGAGAATATGTCTTGACCAGAGACAGGTATTAACTATGTCTTTGGAGTCCTTGACTCTGGCTCATCTAGACTGAGCTTTTGGCTACAGCATGTAGAGTTTCTTTCCAGAAAACAAGCTCAGATTTAAAGAAATCTAGGACATAGGTGATGGTGCTTATTCAGGTCTTGTTCTGACATGAAGATAGACTCTGAATTATGCAGCCTGAAGGAGAGGAAGTCAAGCAGAGAAAATGCTAGCCCACTTCTCCTCCTCCTTCTTGCATCCAGAGCTGGCACAGATCTTTGCCAAGAAATCTCCCCCCTGTACATGGGCGACACCAGGACCTCAGGAGTATGTCCTTAGTCCTTGAAAGAAACCTTAATATACATTGGGGAGGTTGAAGGCATCACCAAAACAGGCAGCTTTGGGCATTTGGAGTACATTTCTATTATTCCTCTGCTTCCATTGGACTGGCTGTTTGCTTGAACCCTCCTCCTTTGCTTTGTTGCAGGTACAAATAAGTTTAAGCCTACTAAACCATGTGGTGCTGCACAGACTAGCTGAATAAATATCTGGGAGGTTAAACTTTATGGCACTCTTTCCCCTGCTGTTACAATTCCCTTATATTGTGAGCAGAAGTAGAGCTAGCTCATTTAAAGGCAACTCAGGTAGGTCTATTTTATTGACAACTCTCACAGTTCTTTGAAATGTTAACTTTTACAAAAGCCAAATTTCATCAAAAAGAAAATAAAGGAGAGGCAGTCTGGCTCCTGTAATAAGCAAATTGGCACAAACTGTAATTATTCAATATGAGGACACAGGGACATATATGACAGAATGGTGAAGAATGAAAGATGATGGAAGGGGAAAGCCATGTCCCATGTTAAAGCCCTTTGGGGATAAGTGATCCAATTGATATAGAGCACTTGCACATCCAAAAATTTGTTGACCAGATCCCTAACCACAGCTTCTCAAGAATTACATGCTGTCATGGAACAAAAAAGATTCATCTCTTAATCAAATAGAATAGAATAGAATAGAATAGAATATTTCAGTTGGAAGGGACCTAAAACAATCATCTAGTCCAACTGCCTGACCACTTCAGGGCTGACCAGAAGCTAAAACATCTTGTTAAGGGCATTGCCCAAACACCTCTTAAACACTGACAGGCTTGGGGCACTGACCACCTCTCTAGGAAGCCTGTTCCAGTGTTTGACCACCCTCTCGGTAAATAAATGCTCCCTAATGTCCAGTCTAAACCTCCCCGGCACACCTTTGAACCATTCCCACACGTCCTATCCCTGGATAGAAGGGAGAAGAGCTCAGCGCTTCCTTGTCTCCTCCCCCTCCTCAGGAAGCTGTAGAGAGCAATGAGGTCACCCCTCAGCCTCCTTTTCTCCAAACTAGACAAGTCCAAAGTCCTTAGTCTCTCCTCATAGGACATTCCTTCCAGCCCTTCCACCAGCCCTTCCACCAGCTTTGTTGCCCTCCTCTGGATGCATTCAAGGGCCTTAATATCCCTCTTAAATTGTGGGGCCCAAAACTGCACACAGTACTCAAGGTGAGGCTGCACCAATGCTGAATACAGTGGGATAATCACCTCTTTTGACTGGCTGGTTATACTGTGTTTGATGCACCCCAGGATGTGGTTTGCCCTCTTGGCTGTCACCCCGCACCCCCGAAGTATAAGGATATATAAATGGTGTTATGAGTAGATCAGTGTTCACAATGGGGGAAGTTATGTATAGTGCCCTATACAGAATCACGCTCAGCCCTATGCATTTCAAGTATTCATGAATGATTGGGAAATACGCTTAGGAACTCAATCAATTTTGGTGACAATGGAAAATAAAAGTCCACCGAAATGTTGCAGATGGATCTCATGATATTAAGTGACTAGGTGATAAAATTAGAGCTGAAATTCAATGTCAATAAATGCAAAGTAATGCACATAAGGAAAACCAACCGTAACTACACATATACAGTAATAGGCTCTAAATTTGTTATTACCTCTTGGAAAACTTGTGAATAGTTCATTATAAACATCAGCTCAGGCTCAGCAGCAGCCAGAAAGGAGAATCAAATAGTAGAAGAGCAATAGAAAAGAAAGTAGAATACATCATTATGCCACTGTACAAATTCCTTGTGTCCTGCATCCTCAGTACTATGCACAGGTCTTTCTCCTCATCTCAGAAAGGGAGTAGTTGAATCAGAACAAGCACAGAGAAATGTGTCAAAGATAATCGAAGATATGGGTGGCTTTAGAATAAGGAGAGATTAAACAAATTCACCATTGGAAAGGAGACAACTGATGACAGAATTATAGAAAAAAAAAGAATGGCTTGGAAAAGATGAATACAAAATAATTAATCCCACTTTTCACTATATAAGAACAATGGAAAATCAAACAAATTATCAGATCACAGACTAAGGCGTTGCCTTTCATCACAGACTG
The DNA here is from genome assembly GCF_900496995.4 of Aquila chrysaetos chrysaetos. Taxonomy (NCBI): domain Eukaryota; kingdom Metazoa; phylum Chordata; class Aves; order Accipitriformes; family Accipitridae; genus Aquila; species Aquila chrysaetos. The sequence goes on from NC_044007.1 coordinate 39,902,464, forward strand.
AAGGAAGGACATTTTCCACACAAATCAGAATTAAACCGTGGAACTCAATGCCCAGAACATGTTGAAGAGTTGAGACCTGTACATGGGTCGAAAGCTGATTAGGCACATTAAGGGAAAAAATGTTCACTGAAGGCTATGAAAAACAACATTTCAGCTACAACAGGTTTGTCACAGGAAGTCCCAGGCAATATCGCCAGTAGATGTTAAGCACTCATGTTTGCTGCATTAAACATGTCAATTTATTACTATTTACATTTGCTAAATTCAGCTGTAAATCACATAGCTGGAAAATTAGAAGTATGGAAGTCTAACTTACACAATGGGAAAAAGATTAAAATATTAGCTCTAGGCTTAATGTATGTATTATAATTTCAACCCACTATTTGTTGAATTGAAATGCATTAATTGAAGTTTGGTTGCATTCAGGTTTTGGAATTCATATGAAATGATTCAGTTAGGTATGCTACCCATTCCAGACGAAAGGGAAGATGTAATGTTAGATACTTCCACATAAAATATTGAGAATAGACATCATGCTAGATTTTAGAATTGCTCTCAGCAGTTCATAATCCAAGATTTCCTTGCAGCTTTATTCATTGTGAGAAATATGGGCTATGATCGGAGCTGGGCCAGGAAAACTTTTATTGTTTAATTATGAGTAAGTTGGCTATAGCAAAATGTCAAAATACTTTATGGATTTGGTTCTGAAGTCTTTAAAATGTCAAAAAGTCACACTAGTCAGCCAATCTTTGCTGGTAAAAAGTCATTAATACATAAGAACTGAAACAACTGCAGGGAAAAAAAATACCCTCTTAAATGAAAGGATGTGTTACGTTAATCGTTACATTTCTAAAATATTATTTAGCTGACTGTGGGACTCATATTCACAAACTTATCTCAAGAACTGATATCAATCTTCCAAGTATCAACCATACCTATAAGCCCTTTGTATTTTTCAGATTTTTGGACGATTAGTTCGTCCATGGTCAACTTAGCAGATATGTTGAAATGAAAAGCTGTGCACAGAAGCAACTTTCCTCTGTGACCAAAGGCCTAAAAGTCTGTCCAGTGGGAGAGGACTGAACTGTATCCATAATCCAGAATATCAACTAGTTGGTCCTGAAAACTTGCGTGAGAAAACCACCCCCAGGTGAAGAGTACTTAGAAAAAAATTATTCTTTTGTTATACATCTTATTTTCTTATAGTCTGGCCTACAAAATTCAATGCCCCTCTTTCTCCATTTAGGGTCTCCAGAAAAAAAGTGATCTGAGGATTTAATTAAGGGAGTTTGGTAAGTTTACTAAAACCTGAAGATCTTACATTCGTCAGGTAAACTCCTACTGCCTGTTTAGAGATATTCACAACTCTGTGACTCAAGCTTCACTAGAACTCATTCTTCCTTAATTTTTCACTGTATTTTCTTAGGTTATGGCTCAGTCTTTACATGTGTATATGGGAAAATGTGTGTGCTTACAAAATGACACTTCCAAAAATTCCCAGCATTAAACAACAAAGATTTTTAATCTCTAAATTATACGTACATTAAATATTTAAAAATAATTATCAACCAAAAACTTGTATTATGCTGAACTTGACCTTTATTTATTCTAAGTTAGGGGAAAGATTCTATGTTACTACATGAGAAGAGGAACAGAGCAACAAACCAATAATATTTGGTAAGAATGAGATTTAAGCGAGAAGTGGTAAAATAGCTTCACCATGACAGAGCCAAGGGATATCTCTGTTTGTTCTGGGAAATACCCAATAGCCAAAGTGCAATAGTCACCGCACCAATACGTAAGTTATACCTAAACAGTGACCTGTGGCTTCTTAAATCTTTTGCATGTTTAATGCTTAAATTGTATTGATCACTGATAGGGTCTAAGCAGGAAGGACAACGGCCTCTAAAGAAATAACAAATAATTATTGCCAGTGGCATTCAATCTGGTTATCTGGTAGCATATTAACTGGATGATGTGAGAAACTGAACTCACTGGTTCATTGACTCAATCTTAAATGTAGTCTTGATTTGATTATATATTCCATCCTTTCCATTAGCTGAATTGAAGTAAACTATCTTAATAATCTTGCTTAGGCTTCTATTTGTTTGTTAAATGTTTTAACAAAATCCATAAGAAGTTTATAGAATAAGTCGTCCTCTCAGATTGCAACATGGATCATGAACACAAGCACAGTTAAAGAAGATATTCACAAGGCACTTGACTCTGTGTCCAAAGTGACAGGGATATTTCAGAGTGGATAAACAGTGAGCTAAAGAAAACAGTATAATACAATTCCCCAGATCAATCTAAACAAAGAAATAATTTTCAGATAGCTCCTTTAAGACAAAAAAAAAATAGCTTGTGCATCTTTGCTGGTGAAAAAATTAAAATACAGATGTCCAACAACTTTATTTAAAAATCTTTAATGTATTAATTTAAGGTAAGAAGAAACTTCTTAAAATAGCTTTTGATAGATCATAAATTACTGTATAATGAAATGCTAAAATGTCAGTAATCTCTTTTAAAATTGGAAATATTTCTGACTGATTGTCAGGGAGCAGAAAATTAATCTTTTACATGGAAAATGAACAGACAATTTCAGCTTGTGAAATCCTTATATAACTTTTAAAAATTATTAAATTTAGCAATTTGGGGAATCCAATGCAAACCTAATAGCTGTTAATAATTTTGTAAACTTCTAATATTCTTAGATAAATATTGTTATTTGTTTTAAGAACACAGTCATTTTGTCTTCTGTATGGTTTCTCCAAAAATTTACGTCACTGTGAAGAAAAAAAATTAAGTATTTGTTACATTCATTTAGAGGCAAGAACTGATACTAAGAAAACTTTAAAATCTGTATGATCTTACTCACTTTCATGCAGAAAGTCCTGTGAAAGGGATTAGATTTCTTTTTTATCTTATAATGAATAAGATTGATAACATTTATAAGAAATAACATTGAACAGGAAGACAGCTTGCACTACAGAAACCATGAACTACCAGAGATAACGATTCTAGGAGGAGAACAGTGGAATGAGGACAGTAAACACCCAGGAACCAGACTCCAGTGACACGAGATAGAAGGTAGCTTCTAAGAGTAAACAGGTGTATCGGAAAGTGAAGTTCAAGAAGGCAGTCAGACTGACTGGAAGAACACACACTGAACAAGTACAAACTTTTCCAAGCACAAAAAGTGATGGGTTTGGGTCAATAATGGTCTCTTGGGTGACGTGCATACAGATTGCCAGAGACAAACATATAATAAAACCAGAAGGGCATAGGCACAAAGTCAGAAAGGTTAAGATACAAGATAAAACTAAAAAAAGAATACAGCACAATAAAAAATATTCAGTGGCACATTACTAATAAAGAGAAAGCTCAAGCAACGAGCTGTCACAGTCCTCAGTGATGTGACCCCGTGGCTGTAGGTGCATGTGGCAGCAGTAACTATTTTCCGGCATGGGCAGGTCAATCAGCTGGGCAGCCCTCTGCAGCTATGCAAACCTCTCCTCCAGCCAACTGGAGGCATGGGTTTGAGCAGCTGGGTATAAGGTTTGGCTATGTCAAATGGCAGTGCCTTCAAGGGAATGAATACAGAACCATGGCCTTCAGATGGCTAAAATCCAATGTCTTTTCTCTATCCCCTTCTTCAGTAGAAAGATTAACTTTGGTCAGCAAAGTAATGCCACTAACACTAATGAAAGACAGGTGAGAAAAGGGAAGAATATGTTATTGAACATTTGCATAAGTTAGAAATCTGAAGAAATTCAGATTTACTAACGCTGGTAAATTCACCTCGAAGCATGTAGAAGTCTGGCTAAAGCAATCTCAAGCATGTTAGAACATACTTGTGAGAATTTGATTAAAACAGGAGAGGCTGAAAATCAGAAAGTCAAAGATTGTCCCTATCTCTTTACACAAAGACAGGAAAAGAGAAGAGAAAGAAGACACACAGAATTATATCCCTAACTCCATTTGCTATAAACTTACTGAAACAAGTAATCAAATTATTAGTGGGTAAATAAACATACTAGTAAGAAGACAAGGTGATAAGTAATAGTCAATATGAATTTATCAGAAAATGAATCATGTTAAATCACGTCTGTTCCTCTTCAGGAGAGATAATGGGCTTTGTGGTTAGGGAAGGAGCAACAGGTGTGATATATCTTGATTCTAGTAAGCATTTTGACACTGCTTGGCATTCTTCTAAGCAAAATATGAAAATATTGCTTAGATCAAAGTACTGTTACATAGATTGAACAACTGCACTCAGAAATAGCTACACATTGTTCTCCATCAAATTAAGACATGGTAGCTGAATGGGGCTCCATAGAATTCCACCTGGGTCCAGCATTACCCAGTAGTTTCATTAGTCACTTGGTTATCTGAAAAGATATTATGACCTTTACACTTCCACATGGAAGCAAACTGGCAGTGGTTGCAAACCCCATGGAGGACAAGACTAGAATTAAAATAATCTTGACAAACTGGCAAAGGGTCTGGAAAAAAAATAGGATGTGATTCAGTAAGGCCAAGTGCAAATTACTATATTTAAGTAGGAATAATGAAGTACTCGAAGACAGAATAGGATGAACAAAAGGCTACTTAGCAGTTCCACAGAATAATGAATCACACCCAGACTATGACTTGATAATATCACAGTATTGGGAAAAAAACCAGACAGCACACTGGGATGCAAAACTTAATTTCAAGGTGAATAAGGAGTTCTCTAGAAGGCATCGGTTGACAGATTGTGTATATTCTGGAGACTTCCCTTCAGCAAAGATGAGAACCAATTGGAGGAAGTCCAGATGAGAATTATAAGTATGATCAAACATCTAGAAAACATGACCTCTGTGGAAAGATTATGATACTAAACTACACACTCCCTTAAAATTTCTGGATCCAGGAGACTGCATTTACAGTGTATTGTTAGCTCACATTGTTCATAGAAAGATTAAGTGCAAAGGTCTTCTTCACACTGCTGCCATCTAAACCACTTATCAAACAATTTTATTCTAGAAATAATAAGTTACTGTCAGAGGATAAAAATCTTAACAGAGCTTTTCAAATTCAATTACATCATGAAACAACTACTAATATCAAAAGGCTCAAGGGTTTTCTCATTAGTATTTTAAAGCAGCATGACAGACTATTTTGAGTGTGTCAATAATGATTCATACTTCTTCTTGAGTCCCCATTGTAAGGGAAAATCTTGAGACAGTTGAACTGTCTTTTTTCAGGCCAGTATATGAAAAACATCATTAAAGTTGTTATGAATCTAGACAGGGCATAACTTTGTCTGACAGCTATAACTAGAGCGGATCAGATGCAAAACAGAATCTGATCACGTTTTGTGCTGGCTACTATGAGGGCAAGATTCAATTATTGTAGAAGAAACATGACACACAGGAAATCTGTCCAAAGCTGAAAAGAGAAACAAGGTGCAGAGGGGTATTATTCTCTGATGGTGAAAAGATACTATTCAAGATGGGATATTACCTTCCCAATAGGCTAAACAAATCATCACCATGAAATAGTAAACATCTTCAACATTTAAAATAATGTAAATTACTGTTGGACCCTGGGCTGTACATGAGAATAACTCTGTAATTCTTTCTAGGAAGCACCTTTGAGACATTGCCAGCCAGATGTCCAGATGCCTACAGCTATCCAGAAGGTGGATAGATGTCTAAACATACATATCTAACATCATTTTAGGAATCACAAAGTACTTTGCCAGTTGCCACTCCAGGAGGTTGATACCGTGTAGGTCCCACTTCACACCCATTTACCATATGCAGATGTCTTAGGCATTTAAAATAGCCAGCTGAAAACTTGGTTGGATAGCATAAGGTGTCTACAATGACACCAAATACTTTCATTTAGAAGGCACAAGATATCTTCCAAACTGGGAATAATAATGATAATAAAAAAAGGTATTCTAGAAAGTTTTTCTTCACGGTCTAAACTTTACCTCACTTACATCGATCCAAATGTGATTAGGTTGTGTATGGTTGTACTGTACAAAATGCTTGATGTTCCTCCTACCTACATAATACAGCTTGGCACTACCAAGGGAAGTTGAATTAGATGTCAGTTAAGGGTGGTTGTACTTAGATTAAAGTCTTCTTCCCAGAAGAGGCAGAGGAGCTCAGGAACCTAGAACTGGTCCATAGGACACAAGAGAATTTCTTCCAAAAGCTGTGGTTTTGTGCTGTGGTCAAAAAGACACCAGGGAACACAAGTTTCAGATGAAAACTAAGTGGAATGGGTGAAAGATATGTGTTGTACTAAAAATATTGTGCAGGCTGTGGAGATCACCCGCCAGACTCTGGGAAAACAACACATTCAGCCAAAGTCTGAAATGGCAGTCTCCCCTGTCCTGCATGTACCTACAGGGATGTTTAACTAGCTAAGAAGGTGGACAATCTTAATCCAGACTAAGAATCAGGAATGACTTGATTACAAGATAGTATTAATAAGGAATAAGTTAGTTATATTTTTATGTCTTACATTTTGAAATATGACAACAGAGTTCAGGCAGTATCTTTCTCTTTGGTCTGGACCATCAAAGAAGTGACATGAGACCATTTTACATCCTTTCCTGCATCAACTTTCTCAGGATCATCTACAAAAAATAGCAGAAGGGCAGAGTGAGAGTTGTCTGTTTTCCAAAGGAGGTGAAGGAAGCTGAATGGAAAGCAGAAGTACCTGGCTGTGTGTGTATTCAATAACTTTGTTTTCAAGAACAGTTTGATTCTCAGTGCTTATTGGTTGGGGAATCAGAATACATCAAAAGGCCAGTGAAGGATCAGGATTTGACTACCTGTCCTACTCTTGCATCAGTGCATACCTGGCTGTCTTTTTGAAAAGATATGCAAATTTAAAAGGCTGTGCTTTCCAAGCTTGGCTGAAGAGTATAAAAGAGGTGAAATCTTACCTTACAATATATTAAGATACAGTCCAACTGCCTTTTAGAGAGCAGAGAAAGATGCTGAATAATAGTAATGATGGCTGGAGTTAGGTGGGGAGGTGACAAGAGCGGTGGTTCTTACTGTGAAGACCTTTATGAATAAGGTTTGTATAGATTTATTAAGATTTAGTTGACTAAAATCTAGTGTATAAACATGAGTAATTATTACACTGAAAAAGTGGTAGTAGTATACAGAATGAAAATATTTTATAATTGCAACATTTCAACACAAAAATTGCTGAAAGCTGTATCCATTTCAGATTTCAAAGACAGATCAAGAGGTTACGCTGGCAAAATAACACCTGTTTTATCTTTTTGTCAGAAAAGGAAGCTGTAAGTTTTGCAGTAAACAGTAGTAAATTCAATTTCCTCACTGCATTTTGCTAATTTTCTTATTTTCTCTTTTCAATATATGCCGATCGTATCTGGTTTGTACCTATGCCAAGTCCTATCTGCATTACAGAAGGTGAATAATACAGGCTGGAAGAATTTTCTCTGCTTATTTGCCTGTACAGAACCCTGGGAAATGAGATAGTTTGACTGGCATTTCTAGTTTCTTTTCCTGTTTGTTGTAGCATCATATATCTCCCAAATACTTCCTAAAAATGTTTACTTCATGTGAAACTTCCTTAGATGAGCCACACAGAAAAACAATTATTATATCATGGTATATAAAAATTAATCCCTACTGCAGCAGAATTCCTACTTGTGGAAGACAATGAATTCAAAGAGATTTAATGCATGAACGTAATTTTATGTACTGAGTTACAGTCAGAGGAAAAAAAGACATTGACATACAGGCAGTTAGGTAAACAACTCTTCTACCATGCATTTCCCATATTTTTAATAACATCTTATTAGTACAATGTATCCTTTGTTCCAATAAAGTGCTTTACAGACCCAGTTCCATCTATTTAAAATATCCTTCTTTTTTAAAGCGATGGACTAGCAAGAATAAAGAATTCCGGTTGGTGCAGTGCATATGAAAACATTGTCTTCTCTTAGGATTGCAGTTTTGTCTTCTGCCCAGCTTAGCTAGTTTAACATGACTAATAGGCAATAGACATTAACAGTTAGCTTAGCTTATCTTGCTTCTGAAGGTTTTTTTATGTGCATGATGAAAATTGACAGGAAAGATAGGTAAGGGGAAAGAAGAAGAGATACTAAAAGTGAACTAGAGGTAGTGTGAGAAAGAGGACTGGCTAAACCAGAGCAAAATCCTTCCTTGTATTTTCTCATTGCTTGCTTGCAGGAGGCCAGCTGGCTCCCAAAAGCGCTATGGAAATAGCTGTGTAGAATCTGCAGCTTAGCAAGGATTTCAGACTAACTGTTCTTTCTAATGCTATTGCCGTGCGTATTTTCCCCTTCAAAGGAGGATCTACTGGAAAGTTATTTATTTATATTGCATATAGATTGCATGCTTCGATTGTTATGGTTAGTGTCTCCAGCTGCAGAGCTCAAGGACACCCTCTGTCATGGTGGTTAGCTGTTTTCTGTCCTCAGCTCTCGTGAAGCTAACTTGTAGTCAGAGCAGCAAGTCAAGACCATGAAAAGAAGGAACTTAGGTTTTAGGATTTATATATTTAAAGCATCCTGCAGCCAAAGCACACCTAAATTCAAAGAAAAGCACTGATGGAAAGCAATTTCTCTACTTTAAAAGGCATCTCACTCTAGCAGTAGATCAGGTTGGCAACCCTTAGGAAAGGCTCACCTGAGACTGTTGGGATCCTTAGGGAAGAACAACTGATCTCGGCTGAATCCAGCTGGACTGCCCTAGCAATTCATTCCTTAACAGAAGAATGGGTGACCATAGAAACTGTTTTGATGTGGTACAGGAAAAACTTTTCTATTCCTAAAAAAACAAGGAAGAGGGTTTACCAGGCCCTACAATAACTGTTTGAACTGTTATTTTTATAAAGTATTTTAAGCAAGTGCTCAATAAAAATATGGCACACTATTGTATAGAGTGGATATTTAAACCTGCTAAGATAAATTTGCAAAACCGCTAAAAAAAACCTAAGTATTGCAGCTGAGGCAGATGAGTGAGAAGTCATTTTGTCATTGAATAAAAGCTGATAGTGAGATAGCATTTATTGGATTATAAACATGGTAGCATTCAAACATGGGTTTATTGAAACATTATTTTAATACTTTTTAAGATCAAATGATTCCAGATGGTTAATCTGGAATCCCCACAGCTAGGCCTGTCAGATATACTGAAAGTTTAATCAGGCTTTTAACACACCAATGGGCTTTGAACAGCCTAGATCCTCAGGAAAAAAAAATCCTTAGGAACAATCATGAAGAGATTGATGAAGATATCTGAATAGTAGGCAGCAGCAGTTATGAACATCAAGAGAATGCTTGAGTGCACTGAATTCAGGCAGAAGGTAACAGCACATTAGAGCAAAGCAACTGTAGCCAAGAATAATGCACTTCTAACATAGGAAGCTGTGCTTTTGATTTTCCCCACCTTGCTGAAGAAACCTGCCTGAGACTTCAAATCTTGAAAAGAAAGGCACATAGATAAAGGATTAGCAAATATTTATTTTAACACTTGTGCAAGACTTACCTATAGACAAAGATCACAATAATACTTATCTTTAACATTTCACTACTGACAGAATATGACAAATGACTGTCCCTGTTTTGCTATGGACAGAAGCTATTCAACCTAGAATGAGTCCAGAATAGATACTTTCCAATCCCTTCCTTTGACAGAAATGCAAAAATTGTGCTTACTTCTATAAGTACAAACATCGCTAATTAACCCTTATCTTAGGTATGCAGCTACATTCTGATATTTTCATTTAATAGTTATGGAAGCATAACTATTAAACCATTCCCCCCCAACCCCAAGTGTCACACAGAACAAGAATAAGGACCAAGACCTATCAGCTTACAGGTTTCCATCAGCGAACCACTTAGACTTTGCTTCAGTTTTTAAAGGTACACAGTGTATTAAAAGATACCAAGTCAAATAATGATAACTCATGAACATATTTTAGAGTTTTTGTGATAAAGGCCCAAAGAGACAGGAGGTCTTAAAATCATACCAAAAAAAGGTTAGATACTGGAGTTTAACTATAGCCTGGCAGAATAAGAGAAGCCTAAATCCTGAGCCCATGTCACATGCTAGCCAACACCCAAAATTTCATGTTAAAGTAAGTAGGACAGGCAAAACCTGGAGGTGCAAATCACATCTCTAACCCATCCTTATCTCTGTTTCTTGGCTACAAAGTACTTCTGACAGTACTTCACACAGAATTTTTCCAAGCCAAAGCAGAAGACAATCTAATCTAATGACCAATAAACACACTTCATGTGGTGTTTCTGAGAGGTACTGTGATATAGTGAATAAGAAGCTGATCCAACATGAAAGAAATATGGCTGCTTCTTCCCAGATCTGCTAAATCATCCCACTGAGTCCACTGTGCCCTCTATGTTTCACCTATTGTATCAGTAAAACCAAGTGAAAGGGTGCACCTCTCTCTTAGGGATGTGGCATCCCATCACGGGAGGCTTTGAAAACATCTCTCGCAGCTGCTCCCTAGAAGTGCAATTCTGCTGAGGCTCATGCTGTTCTTAAAAGCTAGTCTAAAAACTAGTTGCATCTAAAGGCATTTCTCTGGCTTTCCAGAGACTGATCTGAGGTTGCTCCACACGACCTACCTAACCCTGTGTCCCCAACACAGCGCAGGGGTCTGAACCACTGCAACACTGTACTCCTCCATAGGAAAGTCAGGGCAATAAGGATGCACCACAGAGGTAATATTGTCCAGATTAACTGGGTGATTGTATCAAAGACCCTAATAACAGTGTATGGGTGCTACAGCCCCACAGAACCTCTCGTGTCTGCAGCTAATTGTTTCTGCTGTGGGTCTCCCTGGCTTTACAGGGTGATTAATAACATGTTCTCTCATTACTAGAGTTTACATCTCCCATGTCAGGTCATAGCCTATCTCTCCCATAGGTAAAACTCATTCAGAACAAAATGAGGGATCCTGTGTCACGACAATTATTATCTCAATTAGTGACATTATTAATATGCTCTAGCAAAAGAACAACCGCACTTTACTGCTTTAACAGGTGGAAATGTTCAATTCTTAATTAACTTTATAGGACAGAAAATTATTAGACTACATCTAGAAAGGTCAAATTAAAGGGTAAGAGAAGAGCAGAACTATACTGTAATAAATTCTGTAGCCAGGGAGCCCGTTTCAAGTTGTGGAACCCTTTGCAAGGGACTGAAAAGCAGAAAGCCAAAAATCTCTTTACATAGCCACAATTTCTGAAGGTATATGCTATGTTCTTCTAAGAAATCAATACTGCATTTGTAGAGCAAATTATTGCACAGATGCTAATGTGCCGATGCACTGTTGAATGCCTCTGCCTTTAGAAACTCCAAATCATAATTCAGAGTAACAGAAAAAGCCTCCCCAAGCTGCTTTTTCATTGACTACTTAGCCAGCCATGCAGTAGGAATTCTCCTGCCTTTCATGCCCTATGTCCTTCACCATCCCTGGAGGTATTTAAAAGATGGGTAGATGTGGCACTTAGGGACATGGTTTAGTGGTGGACTTGACAGTGTTAGGTTAGCGGTTGGACTCGATGATCTTGAAGGTCCTTTCCAGCCTAAATAATTCTATGATTCTATTATTTCCCTGGTTTCCACCCTCCTTACTCAATGAACGATGATCTGAGGATGATTCACAATATAGTAGAGAAGAATGTAAAAATAACAGTTTTTACACAGCACTTGCAAATGGATGAATGTTGCTGAAGCTTCAAAACTCAATACTAGGCTCTCCTTCAAAATTCCCAGGCTTCCAATGAACCTTTTCTCTTTTTTTAGCCCAGTCACTCTGTTTTTACGGTCCCTCTCCCTGTTAACTATGTTTTTTTCTAAGGATTATCTCATACAATGTTTACAGAATTAGCGACTGGGTTTTCAGAATACCACTAAATAGTGTGTTTGTGTGGAGGAATTAGTCTCAGTCTTTAAAGACTGAAGCTATTTTCCCTTAATAAAGCCTGTTTTCATATTTTCAGTCCTCACAGCTTCACCACAACAGAGCTAAACAATATGGTATTTCACATGCAGACTTAGCCATGGAAAGCCAGAACAAGCTTCATGTTTGGGTATACAGGAGGTCAAACAGTCTGAGGGGGTCTCAGGGCACTTTCCCAAATTATTTTGCATTGTTGTATTTCAAAATTGATTTAGACTGGAAACTCATCTTTGTCCAGAGTTTTTGGCAGATGCCTTCAAATACTTAGATATGGAGGGCAAAGTGAGTAAATAATTATTTATACATTTAAGAGGACTTATGTGTATTTCACAGAGTCTAAAATCCTTGCAATAGACATTGCCTGCTCTGCTGAGAAGCTTCTATAGTAGATATGGTGCCAAAGCTTGCTTTAAGACTTTGCGTGGCCTCTGTGAAGTTGGACACTATAGGAGGACTGACAGCCAAGGAACATGCACAAAAGGGAAAGAGAGCACTTTGGGGTATGGGAATAACATAAGAAACTCTGTGAGGCAGCAGAATTAGCTTGAAAGTGAGTAGAATACGGTATTCTGTAATGATTGCCATGCTCCCAGCAGCAGACAGATGTACTGAGTGAAGAGCTTCTCTCCCTTTCATTATTATTATGGTTATTATTGCTGTTATAAGGAAATGGTACCTGAATATTTATGGGAGACTGATGTGCTATTTCCTTTTCATTGATTAATCTAAACTACAGTTATCACTTAAAATCTCAGCATTTTTATTTTTAAAAGGCACTGGAGAATGTATTTTGTGCATGTGGTAAAATCTGTACAGAAAGGAAAAAGATTTCCCTTCTTATTTAAAACAGTGGGAGTTTTGTGATTTGTTTCACCAGCACCAGGACTTCATCCACACTCTTACCTTCTCTCCGATTCCTGCTTCTCATTTTGCTAACAACAGTGATGTCTAAAAATAATTTCCCATCTTAGGAACTAGCTTCCTCCCCTTTCCTTGTTAACTGCTTCTTTATCTCTTATCTGACAAGGGAGCAAGAGGAGTGATTTAAAGACACTGGTTGTTTTCATTCATACAGAAAAAAGCAAAATATTTTGCTTTTTAGCACCCAGAGACTTTGGCAACAGAGGCTGAAGTTACCCAGGTGCTTCCATCACCAGGGAGGTGGATTCCAAATCCTGAATCTCGAATCCCCCTTGGTGTCTTCTGTTTGCCTGTGGCATGGTCTGCTGCGCTTCTCTCAGCTGTGCTGCTGGCACACAGGCTGTGAGGCTGATGGTAGAAACATCCAAGCTTTAGAAAATGGTGAAGAAAAAAGTTTTAAAATAATAAACAGCAAAGAAAAAGATTTAAAGCATGCCAGCACAAGTATTTACATGAGTAAAGAGACAGGGATCTGCTGCATGTTGGGTCAGAACATTGTCTTCCGAAATTGGCTTTCCTGCTCTGAAAGCAGGTTGGAGTCACTGCCCGGAGGGGCTTCCCCATCTTGGAAAGTCCTGTCTTGTGAGGGCTGAGGCTCCCACTCTGCATCCCGCAGGTGGTGATTAGCCATGCAGAGCACTCGTCCTGAATTTTCACTTCTTGTATGTTTTCGTTATTCATGACCCTATCATGCTGTTTCTGCAAGGGAAACTTTCATTGAATTGAAGCTTTGGATGGGTTTCAATGCTTGACTCTTTTTCTCTTTTTTTTTTGTCAAATCCATAACAAATTTACTTTTACTTTGAATTGCTAACTTGCAGAAGAGACACAGAACCTCTGGAAGTCCTTATGCAAATGGTACATTACCTCTTTAACTCTCTTTCTTTAACTTATCAGAGCTTTCCTTTCAAATAAATGACCTACAATCTCAAACAGTCTTCAGCCTTCAGGTTTCCCCCCCCCTCTCTCTTTTTATGTATTAAAATATGGATCAAAATCACATTTTCCTCTAACGCTCTTTCATCATGACTTTGAATGAGTGTGGAATTTTCCCTGGAAGTAAATGACTGTGTTCATTTTCCAACAGATACTCAGATAATGAAAATGCTTTCATAAGTCATGTCTTTATAGAATTGACTGAGAGTCTATTTTCAAGTAGAAGGAAACAGTCACATTTATTTCAGAGTTCCCCTGATCAGGCATTATTTGTCCTCCACCTTCTTCAACTCTCTAATAGTATATTTTATAATGTATGATTATAAACTCTGTAACTATATTTTTTATATCATGATACCTGTTGTGACTACTTTTAATCCAGTAGATTTATGTTTAGACCTATACTTTAGTATCTCAGGTGGTGTATGCTTAGAACAGATATTGTACCTCTCTACAAGGTAGCTGACTTTGCTTCTAGGTTTTTCTACTGGATAAAAGCAGTTTGGATTTTTTTTTTTTAAATAAGAAAAAAAAAAAGCAGGAGACAGCTGCTTAGTTTTACTGCTCTTGTCTCTGATAACATCCTCATTTGTTCTTATGAGATGAATCATTTTTTTCCTTCCCATCAGAATCAGTGGTCAAATGGAAAATGTGAATGGCACATAACAAAGTAAATAAGGCACGATGTGAGGGGAAATTTGGTTGGTTAGAGTAGAGGTCTAGGATATAAGGACAATAATAGGGCTCTAAAAGTGCCATATGGTGACTAAAAGGCTCAATTTGTTTCAGAAGCGCTGCATTACACTAGATAAAAGACCTTTTATATCAGCTTCTTTATATCTCGTCTTTGCAAATCGACCCTACTTTATTCCTTCACTCATTTACATATTTTTCTGTTGTTAATAGCAAATGTAAGAAAGCTCAAAATTGCCCAAGTTCCATAAAAAATCGGATTTATTCTTCACAAAGTTGCAAATGTATGGATAGTCTTAGAGCTAGAAAATATATCTATTACACTTTTGCCCAAGACAAATATAAAAAAATACACTGTATGGATGGAGATAGGAGTTATCTATAAAATCACAATTCACTAACAAACATATACCAGATGATTGTGTTAATCAGCCAGACCATGAAAAAAGTCATTTGCATCTTTCAATTTTTGATTGACATAATATCAGTTTAATGTATACATACTGAAACATATGCTATCTAGATTTCAATTTTAGAGAAAATAAGGCAAATACGGTTTTAGGAAAGAAAATTAATATGTGCCTATAAAGAAAACAAATTACATTGGGGTGCTAATTATAAATACCCCTAATTTGGCCAAACCAACAAGCTTTATATCTAAGCAATTCAATTGTATATTTTTTCATTTCTGTACAAATAATAAAAAGATACATAAGGCCAACATTTGATATAGAGGACTTGGTTTTAATCTTGCTTAAACTAGCATAAATCAAAGGCTGCTCAGCTAACAGCAGTAGAAATACGGCAACGTAAGATAAGTGTGAAGTGAGAATTAAGCCCATACTCTCCTTTTGGCATAGCTTTTTTCTTCCGAGATGTAGTATTATGTGCTGTTCTCTCAGCACCAAAGACACTATCTTTGCTAAGGGCATAAAATGTATTGCCTGGCACACAATAAAAGAACTCATATTAATGCAGAATGACACTTTAGAGTAGGGATTGGTTTGCCATATACTCCTGAAAGACATAGTAAAGGATAATTGCTATTTTCATTAACTATCTCACTTACAGAGTTACTTGCAGTGGTTTAGAAAGCCAGCAACCTAGACCGAACCCAAAAAACCACAGATAGCTGTCTCTTTGATACCCTGATATCCAGAGGCAATATTCTGTCACTTCTGATAGACATGCAGTATCTTTTAATTGAAAGCTAGCACTTCTTTATACAGCCAAGCAAAAATCTTGGAAGTATACAGAACAGAAATGAAAACTGGCCAGGAAAATGTTTTGAGATTGAAATACTCCACTGCAATCAGTGGGACAAGATATTTATGGCTGTGAAAATGCCACATGAATCTGCACTTCTCACTTCAAATTCTTTCCTTTAAAAAGAAAAAGAAAAAAAAACCCCAAAACCAACCAAACCCAAACTATTATAGTTCGCATTCCACTAAGGCTTCATTCAGTTTTATTTTTCGTAATCCATGTGAGAAATGCAGGTCAGTGACCATTAGCAGCAATGTATCTTAAGAACATTTAGAAATATGTGTCAGAAGCCCAAGTGCAATAAAAGACAGAGTAGAGTGTAAGAGTACAGATTAGTCTATTCTTGAGTATCCGATGTTCTTGGAGAAGAGGTGAGGAGTCACTAGATAGACATTTAGCAGTGAAAGCCGGCCGAGGAAAAATGGAAATAGGAAATGAAAGAGAAAGCAAGCAGACTGTCTCTTTGCTTCCCTTTAACCTCTCTCCTTGAGGTTCATTGGTTTAAAAAACCCAAACCAAAACAACAACAACAACAGGAAAACCTAACTCTGGTGCTCCAGAAACATGCCCAGTAGAGAATCAGAGAGTGAGCTGTTATGGCCTGGGGAGTACGAGCTTCCCTACACCATAAATAAATGAGTGCATAAGGAGTCATAGAGCTATGTATTTTTCATGAGAGAAAAGATGGACACTAGAATTTACTGAGAGGCTGACATTTTATAACAAGGAGATCATATTCTCCTCATAGTTACCTAAAAAAGGAGATAGTGAGAGTAGTATATGAGAAAAATAGAACAAAGAGCATATATATAAGGATTTTGTTGTAAAAATGCCATTTAAAATACTTAAATACACATTGATTTGGACTGTTCTGTATCCTCACATGCATCTGCCTTCTGGAAACAGCATTTGGCTAATTTGGCCATTAGCCATTGTGCCTGAATATCATATGAAAAGATTCATTTCTGCCATGTAATTTCAAAAAAATGAAAATCTGGCACAATACTTATTCTTCTTTTGATAAATCCAGCCCACTATTTTTAATCATTGATTTACAAGACAAATGTTTGCCTAGGTTTTCATTAAGTCTTGCTGCTTACTTTCAAACGTGGTTGCTGCCAATGTGCACTTGGTTTGTATGAGTGAAATATGCCACACAAAATTGGCATTCCTGACTTTTAATTCTTATTAATAATTAAATTGTAGTTTGCTTTGAAATGAAACCATTAACAGTGGTGCAAGTAGGAACATACTGCAATTCATCCTTTTTGTTCTAGGGGCCTCCAGACAGCGATGGTCTGACCGAGTGTACAGGAGCATTAGAAGAGCTGCATTTTCAGTGTGCATTACTGAAGTGTTACGAGCCATCACCACCTTACCCTGTAATTTCCTGTGATTACTTTGCAGATGTCTAACACATATAACTGAGATTGTAGTACCCTCTTACATTGGAGAGCTGATACAAAGTTTCCTGAAATCAATAAGAAGCATAGCATGTTACATTTATTATTATGGTAAGCAGAAAGTATGGGCTGCTAGAGAGCCTACTGAGGATTTTCAAGTGTTCAGTCAAACTCTGAACTTCAACCATTCTCTTTTTTCTAATCAGACAACTTACAGTGTAATTATCTTGATATATGAAAGGAGGAGGGCTGAACAGAAACAATTAATACTTGCAACGCTTGTTTCGTCTGCTAGCAGTGGACTTCACCATCCTTCACTCCCTCACGGTGTCACTTAATTCTTGTTTAAACAGCTCCTGTCTTCTTATTTCTTCAGCTGTGACTGTTGGACCATTTCTCACAGTCATGGCCCTCAATATGATAACGGCTTTGCAATTTTCAGGCACCTGTTCCAGATTTGTTTTCCTTCAAATTTCCTTTATGAACGTATTTCTTCTAGAGTTACTATCTAGCATGAACAGAATAATTTACCTAGAGTGGACTAAAAATAACACTTATATAGAACTAATTTTAGAGAATTTTTCTGTCACCTCCTAGCCCTCCTACTGTATGCATTTATGTGGTTCTTCATGTCTCTGCTTTTTGCTTTTGTTGTGCTTAAATACATTTATATTGATTGACCACATTTGAATAAGCAAACCCTGCGTTGAAAAGAAAATCAATCCTGTTTTAATTCTGAACACACCACTTAGTATGTAGGAGAAAAATATATCCCCAATTAAACATGTGCATGAAACCACACAGACAGAAATACAGACTGATCTTTCAAAATTGTGTCCTTTAAATATGTATGTAATAAAAATGGGGCAGATTTTTCACAGCCACAATCAACTAATGAGAGAAAGGAAAGGGATTCAAAATGACCTACTGAAAAAGACAAAAATATTTCAATTTTTCTGCATCCTCATTCTATATTTATGATGTTTTAACTCATTTTGCAGTTATCCTATGCCTACCTCTGGAATCCATATCTTACGCTTTTAGCAAGAGTCTAGCTTGTCAATTTTTATCAGGGGCTTTTAGAAGATGCTAATAATTTACATCAGTGGATATAGATTGCCATTACCATTGAGCCTGGCTAAATAAAATATTCCTGAAGTCTAACTGACCATTTCTAATGAGAATATTATAACTCTGTATTTACTATCAGCATGTCTCCTGATAGTCCTAAGGAACTTGTTCTTTGGAGGCTTTCCGTTTAAAAATCCACAAGAAAAATGAAAACATGTTAGAAAGGTTAAAAAATAACAGCACTCACCATTAATCAGTTTCAGGACTACAGGCTGGTCTAATCTCCTTATACATACTGGTAAATTTAGTTGCCCAGATACCATTTTAAGCTTTGTGTTTCTAACCCTCATTTTGGTTTTTCCTCCCGTGTGCATTTCACTTGTAACTAGAGCCACATAATTCAAGCTGGTAAGTCTATGAACATATTTAAGGATTATTTACATAAGCCAAGATTTCTAGGACTGAGTCTCCAGCTCCACAATCCCATCTCATACCTTCCATTGTTTTCAGAGTCAGAGTCATCAGACTTATTTCAATAAAGCCTGAGTTTGTGCATGCCTAACGTATTCCCAGGGATGCCAAAAAAGCATCTTCTTCTTTGTTTCTTTCTCTGCAGTCCTGGATTACTTAACTCTTGAAGGAGCTCTGGGATACACTTTCTGTCTAAACATTTGAAAGGCAGTTGCCACAGTGCTGTATTGCTAAAGAGGAGATAAAACACTATTCTTCAGAGCCAAGAGACCTCCTTTCTCTGAAAATAGCCTTTAAACTCAAATGCATTCCTGAACCAAGATTTCTCAGGGCAAAGAATTAGAAGATAAAAGCAGGTGACTCTTCCCACGTACATTGTGGAGAACCAAAGACATCTAGCTTGTTACTCAACTAAAATTCAAGACAAATAAAGAGAGGCTGTCAAAAGAAACAGCATAGACACTGCTGGCTACAATAAAATGAATATTGCATTTCCCCTCCCTAATGGGAACTCTAAACATCACAGGCTACTGCTTCACACCACTTTTTAGCCCTATTCTTGTCAAACAGACATTGCATACCCTACTGCTGCAATCCTACTACTTTTCTATATAGTTTGGTGATATGATGGATCCTTCTGGTGAGGTTCAAAGACAGAGGTAGGACACATGGTTTTTTTCTTTGTCCCATATTAGTTCCTTTATCTCTCATAAGGCTACCTATTTTATTTCCTCTAAAAAAAATGAGTTCTCTCCATGTTCTCTGCTCCACCCTCCATCACTCCTTGTGTCTCAGACCCTGTGATTGTGATGTTGCCTGCTTCTCTGTGCTGGCTTCAGTGTCTCGGTGTTACCCATTCTGCTACCTCCTTGGTCCTCCACTTGGTGTTCTCACAGTCTCTCCTCGTCCCCATACCTTTTCATTTCATTACTCATCCCTATCAGTTCCTATAGTCTCTTGTATGTTGTCCACAGTCATGGCTCTCAAACTTATCTCTTCATCCATGGTGTGACTCCCTGCTCATGTAATTTTATGTCTCTGTCTGTTTTCAGGAATGTTGACACTTCCAAAAGCCAAACTGCTGCACCACTTCTGCAGAAGCTACTTTCATATTCCTTTTTTTCAACTACCATATTATCTCAGTTACTTTGACATAAAATATTAAAGTTGGTTTTGATTAGTTTCCCTTTCCTTCCTTTTATGTTCGTATCAGTATACTTGCACACAAACTAATCTTCTTACTTCTCCCCTTATAACTGTTCTAAATTCCTCTGTTCTCTTCCACTGTTATCTAAAACGGTGATACGGCTATGGTTTTATTTTTTCTTTGTGTTTTATCAGAACAACAAATCACCCCCTTTTTTAGCCTTCTTGGACTTCTTTGCTTTCAAAAATGAACTTACAACTATTTATAGCAACAAAACTGGAGGGCAGTATGTGGAAGGGCAAAGCATGCTCCGATAAGACTGAAATGAGTAATCTGTCACAGGACCTACATGAGCATGAAGCAAGGCCATGCTCATTAAAAATGCATGTTAATTCCTTAAGTAATATTTCTCATAGCCTTTCTTCCACAGCCTAAGCCTTTTACTGTTAGCTGGGAGTTCTCAGAAAATAGATATTAACGAAGTCTTGCAGCAGTGATGAATAGAGACTAGTAGATCCTTCAGCTCTCTGTGAAGAGAAAATGGCTTTTAGTGGTAGAAAATTAGACCTTTATTCTCTCCAGTCCAGAGGGAGCTTTCAGTTATGCGGTTAAACAAATGGCACGTGCTCCTCTTCTCTTCATTTATTCTGTTGGCAGTATCTGCGCAGGCTTTATTCTTCTGAGACTGTTAGCGTTATGCCATTTAAGATTAATTGAGCAAGGTTAGGAATTAAATTAATATGATTTCATTAATATTTGAACAGCATGTTACAACTGCCTATAAGATTATTTATAGCTCTTTGTGCATCACAATATCATTAATATATATTTTCCATCTGAAAAACTTCTATTCAAAATATGTTTGATATTGTGAATTAAAATACACACTACGAGGTGAATGCATGTAATAAACATATTAATTATTAAAATAAATGTATATGTGCATTAGCTAATTATTTTATTCACATTTCCCAACTAGCAGCAGAATGAATCCATATGTGTGACAAAATTTCATAAATTCGCCGCACCGTAAACAAATTGGCCTTGCTTTACTCTTCTAAACAGCCTTAGAAGGTTAAAAAAAAAGAATATTTTTACATGCTCAGAAATTCAATTACTCAAGCCCCAAACCCTAGACCTATTTATAAAAACAATGTACTAATCTTAAGTGAAGTCATAATTTTATTTCTACTCTATTGGTCCAAATACAGGCAGTAAGCTGGAGTAAGGCTCAGAGAACTCCCCAGAGCAGCAACCACCTGGTCCAGTCAGTGCAGTGGTTAATGTTTTATTCAGAGGAAAGATCAGATTAATTAGTTGGTGGTGTACAAAAACAGATATGTAGGTTCCCAAATATGCATATTATGCTAAACTAGGAAAAGCTACGAACAGAGAAAATAGGATAACAAGGAATAAGGTGGTAATATGGGCAGGAACAGGAGCTTGAGATTCAAGTGGCAAAAAAAGCAGGTCAGCACATTCTGAAAATAATAATCTAAAACATAACTCTTCTGATGGAAATACTTGGAAAACAATAATGCTCGGAGAGACAAAGGGGAGATACAGGTCATAAATTGGACGTGAATCTGTGCTGGGAAACGAAGGCAGCCAGTATGATTTTGAGCTGGATACGCATAAACAGTGTATGCTAGGACACTGATAGCCCTTTCTATACAGCACTGATAAAACCACAACTAGAATCTTCCATCTCAGTATGAGAAGATGCCAACAGAGAGAAATTTTGAGGAAAAGAAATAAATATATGCATGTGAGAAATAGAGTTTTCACACGTGGAAAGGTGAAAATAATGAAAAAACCCACCCAATACTCTAGAAATGGGAATATAACATCGGACTTCCAAATTTACGGCTCTATACCTTTATGTATGATTTACTTAAAATGTATTAGTTTGTGATAATAAAAAGAATTTCTCCTCAACACCTTTAAAGTAAAACTGCTTAATAAGGAAAAACAAATTCATTAACACAGATTTAAATTTGGCAGATTAACCCACTTTGGTTAATTTTCTTTAATTTTCATTTTCAGTTGTTGGCCATTATGCATTGTTTAGGTGAAGTGCTGAAATAATAAAAAAAATATATTTCATGAGGTACAAAATTGAAGAAGGAAAAATAAGAATTTTGTTCAAGGATATTATAACAGTGAGTAGTATTTCTTTAGACTTTCTGTGCTTCAGTGTGCTCTGAGCAAGCACTCATGTTTTGCTCCTCTTACAGCTGTAGCAACATTTCCTGGCTCCAGAGTGTTAATCTGGAGAGGTATATCAGAATATTTTATATACACATATATTATATAAGTAAGCAAATAAACTTTAAAGATTAAACAGATGAAAGAATCATAAAATATTTGTGATACTGAGATAGAATGAGAATCAGATTTTTTTCCCATATGTTAAACAATGGGAAATATTATAACCATCATTTAGAATTGGATTATATGTTTTGAAGCAGACTTCTCTGACCCTGTATGGATGTTGAACAGAGGAACTGTTATTTTCACATCTGTGATTTAAATGGATTGTTAATTTTTACCTTCACTTGTGAGAAAACAGAGCAATGACAGAAAGAGGGCAGGAGGGCAGAGCCAACTCAGGCTCTACGTCACCACTCAGGGCAAGACACAGGGTGACAAATTGCTCAGGTTCACCATTTTCCATCTGAAAATCAGTGAGGTCGCACAGAGAAATTAGGGTTGCCTAGTATTTCCTGATAGTTCCAGCTTCCTCTGATCATTCATTCTCAAGGACAGCGAGCCAGTGAGTTCTCCAGTTTCCCCAAGCATCTTTCTCTGCTAAAGCTGAGAGATTTGTTGCAATTTATTGCTGTGCCCAGAACAAAATGTCAGATGGTTTTAACCAGCTGTTTGACTGAAGAACAGTGCCTTGGGTTCATTAGGGCAACACAGGAGGTATTTGCAGACAGTGCCCTAGTTCTTTATTGTTGTTTCATTTTCATGTTAAAGAAAATGTCAACTAGGCAAAGTTGGCCAGTTACAAATGCTGCAAAAAAAAATGCCTGATTAAGATCTAGCATATTCAAAATTCAGTACTAATGGCAAAAAATGTGTGCGGTCAGAAATGCAGGTACCATATATAAATATCTGTGTCTTGGATTATTATAAGAAAAAAACCATACTGCTCAATATCTTGAAGAACTAAGAAGGGATTAGTGATGAAAAGAGCAGGTATTTCATTTTGTCCTAGACCCCTTCTGCAGCTTTTGTCAGTGATAATGACTTTTGGGGCAAACTAAATAGCTGATCAGAGACCTACCCCTAAAAAAGCCTGAAGCGAGGGTCACTTCAAAGGTTTTGCTAAATCCAATTCTGGTAGATTTTCAAGGCCATCACATTTTGAATTTATATTTTTGATTGCCCTGATTCCAACAAAGATGTTCAACTGGGAAAAGGAAGTCTTGTGAGAAATACATGAACGATCTCACAGAAAAAGCTGTTTTATGGAAATGACAGCAGTGTTTTTGGGAATGTGGAGGTGCTCAACACTTGGAGACATCTTCCTCCCTGATTTCAGTAGTGTTTTAGTGGGTTTCTTCACAAAAAGTTCCAGCAGACAATTCCTTTGGCAGTGTGTTTTAGGCAGTAATGTCTTAAATTTCTCCACAAGGCCTTGCCAGGACTCACCTGCACACCCACTGAGCTGCTTTTAGAGATTTTTTTTGTAATGAGAAACCTTTGGTGCTTGCCTGTTTTCTCCCTTTACAACCTCATGCTTACAGTCCTTTAACTTCTGAAGGGAGCTGAATAGAGCAGGGACTGGAGGCTGCCCTTTAGTAAAGATGGCTAGACTGGAAAGTGAGTATAGCAGTATATGTGACAGCAAGTCAAAGGACGGGGAAGACCGGTGGGAGGAGATGCCAGGCAGGGGAAGCCTTGTGCAAGCAGTGGGATAACGGGGAGGGTACACAGCTGAATCGGGATGCAGTTCAAGCCCAATTTTGAATGTGCTGTTGAACATCTCTGGAGAGTCTGGTCCTTTGTTGTTTTTTTCTTAGGTTACATTAACAGGTCTTTTTATCAAACTGACCAAAACAAAGAACAATTTTACTTTTTAGGCATGTGTATCACAAGTTTCAGAGATTTGCAAATTTAGTAGCAGATGCTGCTTGCTGCTGCTGCTTCTATATGGTGTATCTTGATTTAATCTGAAGAAAATAAGTCTTTTCAAATACATCTGGTGATTATTCAAACAGAATTATGCACACTGAAAATTTCTGCTAATTTATTTTAAATAGGGAAATGCATTTTAAGCATATACCTTTTTTTCCAAAAGCAATTTTCCAAACCGATCTTTGAAAAAGATCTCACTCCAAATTAAGCTAACAAAACCCCAATAAACATTGAACTATTCCTCATTTAAATAACAGATATGAATCAATTAAAATGAGTAAAGACAATTTTGAAAATAAGATTACACAAACGTGGTTATAAATTTAAGTTTTTTCACCATTTTACAGTCAACTCTACTTGCAAACTACAGGTCATAATCGTTTTAAAACTTGGTAGTTTAGCCAAAAAGGGAGCAAGATTTTTCTAACAAAGCCAGATTATGCCCTCTAGCAAAACAAATAATTAAGTGTGATTACTTACTGTTGTAGCAAAGCACAGTTTGAACTGATTTTAGGAAAATTATCTTCCCACTTTTAAATACCTTTCCACAACCCTAAAATTCCTCAGTAATTATATAAATGTATATATTTATAAATAAACACTTACTATATATATAATATTTATAGTTATTATTTATAATTATAATAGTATGTAACATATATTGTCCTTCTAAGGGCTCATATCTGTGTAATTCAACCACAAAACCAAGGTACAGACTGAAGGAAATACTAGAATTATTGTGAATATATGTTCTCATTTATATTAACCATTCAGGCCAATATGAATTTTTTCTTTGAATATTTTGGGAGCAGACTGCATTTGGTCCATGGACGCAACTGGATTAAGCAGTGAAACAAAGGCTGAGAAAGTGTGGCAGTTTATAATAGCTGCAAAAACATTCCTGCAAAAGTTTGCTTTTCCAAGGAGGATGATATTTATGAATGTAAAGTTGCAATGCCATTAGTGTCTTATGAAAATCGTCACTTATTTACATTGCTGTTTCTTTCCTGAAGATATGTATCAACTTGCAATTCACATGCAGATTGTATAGTCCTATGAGTATTTTGAACATAACAAAGCTAATATACAGGTGGGCAAAGTGCAATATCCCCCTCATTTATTTTCTGCTTGTAAAAGCATTTTACAATGAGGTAATAAGGCAGAAAAAACCATAAATGTAAGAAAAGTGCCTGCATGCACGTGAATCACACTTTCAGATAGCACCAATATAATGAGATTAGTTCAAACTGGGATCATTTCCCAGCCTCATTTCAACCTGCAGGTCTTCCTCAGACACTGGTCCCACAGGTTCATTTGAAGCATGTGGGTGCTCAATTAGACTTTTTTATGATGCCTATTAAATTATACAAGGTGGTCTATGCTCAAACCTGTGAAGCACTCATTAGCACAGTGTTATAATGGTGAGCAAGCTTGATTGCAAAAGCAGAGTCTGAGTAGCTCGTTCATGTTTTCTCAATGAAACTGATTTTAATTGCCTGCCACCTTACACTCTGTGCCGTTGCAATGCCTCATCCTAACAAACGGTATCAAAGGCTCTACCAGCTGTGCCCATGCTTTCATCTTCCTTTCAGTAACAGCTTCATCAAGAGGACTTAGGACATAGGACTGTGGTTAACTGAGGAAAGGCAAGCACTCCTTGTCTCAAAGAGCCCCTGTAGGAAGACAACCGGTCGTCCAGACAATAAGATCAGCACAGCTTTGTGCTCGACTGATCAATGGTGCTGCATCCCTGACAGTATGTTTGACTCTCATATCAAATAGCCAGCTTGACTTGATTTCCTTAACCTGCTCACAACCCTCTCTGTTGCTGCTTTGCAAGGCTGCCGGAGCCTGCTGCAAGTTCCCAGCAGCCTGGAAGCTGGTCTGAGCTTTTTATTTCACCTGATGTTTCTTTCAAGCACTTGTGTTCAAAGGGAACATCAATTACTCCAAATCAGACTGATAGCTTGCATGAAACGCAACTGTGAGTCCGATGCCTCTGACTCATATCCCACCTTTGTTCACTATATAACCCTACTATTACTTGACTTTTCTTTTAATTTCTACCTGTCTTCCAAACTCAGCAGTGAGCCAGAGAAGAGACTGATCCTTGACTAACAGTGTAAGCATGGTGACACACCGTGTGACAAGTGTATGTCAACACTGAATAGAGAGAGGTCGTAGGACTAAACCAGTTAATAACAGAGTAATGGCTGCACAACCTCGCGCTGGGGAACCGATGACACCGGCAGTGCCTCGCCAGGGAAGAAAATCCCCCAAGAGATGCCCTTGGGTGAGGCTGCATCACCTCTCCTCACACTGGGTGATGTGTTTGTTGTGTGCTTACTTCACTGATTTTGATGAGCTCCCCTCCAAAGTCAGGCACCGCTCAGCTGGCAAAATGCAGCCTCACAGAGCAATCACATGAGGTAGCAGGCAAACCATGGCCAGCGTGCAGGAGGAATATGCCTGCTTCTATTCCACAGTGCCATTTCAGGCTGCATTAGACTGGTGTGTAATACATTTCACACAAATATTTACTAAGGGATGACTATGGTAGTAGTACTGACATATCTCTTACTGGCTCACAACTGTTTCTATTCCCACGCTGACCTCCGTAAGAGAGAATTTATACCTTCTGCATATTTCATTTACAGCAAAAGTAATTGAAAAATCATTTGCCTCTGGCTGCTATGTAGAATATGGGAAAATGGCATTTTCTAGGATTGCTACACAATGCTTCCTTTGTATTAAGGAGTCTCTGAATGAAGAAAGTGACTTTCAGTGATTCCCTTAGTAGCAAAATAATACACGAGGCAAGATAATATCTGTTATCAGTTCAGCTTTCAGACACAAAGAAGGAATCATGCACCTGGAACCTTGATTGTTCATACCAGCTACAACCATTTGTTGTTTCTGTTTCTGTTTTCTGTTGTTTCTGATTTATGTTGCCTGAGTTTTGTACAACCTTTGCAGCTGCCTGGGGAACAGCCTCACAAATGCCAGCAGAGAGACGTGATCAAAGTTTAGACTGGCACGACAGAAGAGGGCCAGACTTAGGGAGGCTCTGTGGTCACACCATGAGAGCAGAAGCATCCCATGAAGAAAGAAGGTCATTTTATCTAAGATATAAATCAGGCTCACTGCTCAACTCAACTCACCATATAGTGGGTGAAATTTTTAAATTATGCATTTTGTGAATTTAGTGCAAGTATGAGGTAGGATGACATCAGTGGTTGAAGTCTACCTTAGCTACCATGTTCTTTATTGGGCATCACACTTCAGGAAATATTGGAGAGAATCCAGAGCACAATGACAATGATCACAGGCTTGGCGAGAGTGACCTAAAGTCACAACTGGAAGAATTAGTACAGCTAATCTGGAGAAGAAATGACTATGGTAATCAGCAGGATGTATGATAATAGTTTTCAAATATGTGAAAAAATATTCTAGAGAGAAATGTAATTTTTTTCCTTGTTCACTGAATCAAAAATGTGGTGGAAAAAATGCTTTTCATTTTTAGCAAAGAAAATTTAGGTAGGAAAACTTTCTAGTTATGAAAAGTGTTAACTAGGAAGACTGGAAATGCTGGCATGGTCAGACTTTGCAGAACAGATTGTACAAACATCTATAAAAGATGGTAAAGATTACTTGATCTTGCCTCCATGCAGAAAGTGAGACCTGATGATCTCTTGAAATAACGTGGAACTTTTTTCAGATATTCAGTGATGTCTTAATAAACAAATATTACATGTATTAAAGTAAGCATTGCAAGCAGTAGAATTTTTTAGCAAACATATGTAATGCTGAGCCATATTAATAGGCATTGCAGACTAGAAAAAGGATAAACTGAGAGCAGGTTTTTGTTTCCATGGCCATATGCCCAGGTCAGTTGTTTGCTTACCTGTTATCCCCCGCAGCTATGTCTGCAGTAAATTAACCACATAGACTACTTTCTCATAGGAAAAAGATACAAAGACAATAATAAGTCAACATCCAATCATCATTTTTTTCTTAGATATTGCATAATTATATATTCCTAAGGCTTTCCAGAACCCTGGGAGCTTGAGCAATGGTTTCACATATATGTCTTTCTGTGAAATGCATAATGTGTGTTAGCAAGGTAAAAGCAAAGCGTGTGTGTGTAGTGTATGATAACGGGAGGAAAGAATTGAGGAATTCCTTATGGGCTGTAGGTTAGATAAGGCAGGTGCTAGTAATTGCCTATATGTCTCCATGAACTACTGATGGGTGGGTTGATATCTGTTGTGTAAAGGTTTAAAGCAAAGCAAATAATTCCTCAGGCATCCCTCAAAGTTGTTTCTTTGGAGATGTCTTTCAAAAAAGGCACTGAAGAGCTCTTTGGAGAAAAGCAACAAGAAAACTAGGCAATGGTGGTTACTGCTATTTACTCCAGAGCTAATGCAGAGGAGGAAGGAAGAAAGACATGTTGGCAGCAGGATGAGGAGAGTTGTGTAGCAGTGCCTGGCAGTGGGATCCGTGCTGGATGCAGAGACAATACAGGACACCAGCAGTGTTCGTTTTCATACCTGCAAACCAACACGCAGTGGATAACTTGTCTTTTAATACTTGACGTCCACTCAAAGTAGAATCCTTAAATGCAACCACAAGACAACCCTCTCCTTTGCTACTTTTTCTTTTCTGTCTCTTGCCATAAATGCTCTTTTTTCCTTGAATGTTATTCTTGTCAGCCCATGAAGTGCCCTCTCCCTGGGCATGGAGAAAAGGAAGGACCAAAAATTAAATCCTATGTAGGGGTTGAGAAGAAAAGCACTAAGCACTGGCTGCGTTGCATGCGTAGGGAAGGGGGACATCCAGGTATTTGTATATTTTTTAATACGTCTCCCATTTTGAGCAGTAGGTAGGAGCAGGGTGAGAGAAAAGAGACTGAATGCTCAGGACAGAAAGATGATTAGAAAAGTGGTAATGCCATCGTTCTCACAAACCAACACTTTAAGCCTTTCTTACAATCATATTAATATCACACTGTGCTGATTGAATGTAGTCTCCTCTTATCTTTGGGCCTCCAACAGATGTGTGATAGCTCTTCACACAAGTTTTAGGCAGTATGAAGTCTCCCACAGGCCCTATCATTTTGCTAGCACTCCTCCAACCTGCCACAAGCTCCTTTGCTTTTACTATGTTACTGCTTTCTGTCCCAGCTTTTTTATTCTGCTTGCAGACCTGCTAGTCAATCCTGCTAAGTGACTGTTAATCACTCAGAGGGATCTGTACTTACCCTCTCTCCAGAGAGGACTGGTACCAGCAATCATAATATGCGACTACCCAGAAGTATCCATATACCCCACAAGTTAGAGCAGCAAGGGGTGACATCCAGCTGCACACCCACATTTCATCAGGGAGGTGACACTGGGCTGGGATGGTCTCAGAGCACTAGTGGCAGACGCAGGTAAGCTGGCAAGCCAGGTACTGTGGGACACCCGTGAGAAGGCATGGTCATTGCACATCACTTCTTCTGGGGGAGGAAGCATCTAGGCTTGTTAGCACGAAGGGCAAACCAGCAGTTTCCAAAGGAAGTGTGATAATGCTCATGAAGATGACACACAGTACCCAGGCACAGAAATAACTTATGAAAGAAAAAGATGTCAATGAAAATAAATCCTAGTTCACTCACAAGAAATCTGAAGTTCAGATACATCCTCATGCCCACAAGAAATATTCCTTTTTATTCCCTGAGATAATCAAGGCTTCCAGCACTTGATCTTAATAGTCCTCTTCTCTATTACAGTCATGTTCATTTAACTAGAGAACAGGGCTTAAAACACAGGCTGAATAACCAACCCCTTTCCAGCTGATAATTATTTATAATTAGTACAATCAAAAAATTGTGCAGGCAACTCACTGCCTAAAATTTATTTGTGTGGAAGATTTCCTGAATAACTTTCTGTAACAAAATCACAGTCTATTCACTTAAGATTCATGAATGAATGTGGGAAAAATTTATTTGTAATTATTTGCTGCTAGTAGTTGGCCCCACTAAATATTCTTTCCAGTTTAATAGACCCAGGTCATGATAGAACAATCAGATATTAATGATGAGAAAGAACCAGATAATTTTCTTCTCTAGCTGAGTACTGTTGTCCTCTCTCTTCGTGATGTGCTTCTTAACAAAAAGCCGTGAGGAATTTCTAGTCTGTGTACATTCCTTTGATGCTTTGTACTTGTCCGGTCTCAAAATCTTCAGTATTGCTTTGAGCATGTCTGCTCAGTTGAAACTGTGTTAATGACAGTAGGTTTTTTACTGCTTACTGAGATTGATGCTTTCTTTGAAGGCTCCTTGCTCATTTAAATCTTTGCTGGATAGTTAAAAAGCAGTAGTATATGCCTGTTTGACAGGCATCAGTGTTCTGTCTGCTTCGTCCCACATGTCTCGCTTTGGCTTGTTGTAAATCATAATTCACAGACAAGACACCACTAAAACTTGAGTGAACGAATGTTTTGAGAAACTCAAAATGCCAATTAGTAAATGACAGTCAGATGCAATGTGTTCCTGCTTATTCAGGATTGTAACTTCTAAAATAAATTGGTCTTAGTATCTCTACCAGCTTTTTTGCCACTAAATTATCCCAAAGAAGCTCTGGAAAATCTCTGATTACCACTGACCATGTCTTGTGCCTGTATGACAGTAGCCCAATCTCAGGCAAACAAACTGGTGAAAGCGGTGACCCACTCTCTCTTAAACAGACTACTTATTTTCAGATACATATCAGTGGATAAAGCCTGAGCACAGCATTCAAGCAATTGCTCACCACAGAATATGAGAGAGGAAAGAGTGGGAAAAACCACCTTACAGTATCATGTGGTGCATACAAGGAGTCTGACCACAGCTATACAGAGCACCCTTATTCCGGGGCTGCCTTATTTTACTCATTGGCAGATGTTAGTGTTTCTGTTTGCTAAGCACCAGCATTGTGCTTACCTGTGTGGACAAATACAAACAGAATCACTCAGCCAACGTATTTACATCAAAGAGTTTGATCTGGGAGGTGCTCATCATCTTCTGAAGATCTTCAGCATTTTTTTCAGAATCAGACAGATGAGAGAAAAGTTACCAAAGACACTACAAAGGAAAAAAAGAATGATAAAGATACTGTAATTTGTCCTAAATTTTACAGTACATATCACCTGAGCAGCAACTAGCAATTCTTCTGAGCCTGCGCACCCTTTTTTTTTCTTGAAAAAGAGTAAGCAGCAATTAGTCCTAGTATGAGCAGGTATGAAATAGCCCAATGTCAATTACCGTCTACATAAATGCATAGAAGAATAAAGTTAAGAGAGTTGGGATATTTCAAAATTGGTACTTAATTAGTAATGCTCTTTCACTTGAGTCCAGACACACTAACTGTAGCTAACACTTAACCCAGAAATGTCAAGCTAGATTAGGCATGCACGATAGTTCAGGTACTGATATGGAAAGGTGCTTACACTAACTGTGAAGGACGGATCAAAATGTCTACAAGAAATAGAGCATCTGTGTTTTCATATAGGATGTGAATGTACTGCTTAGAGTCAGCTTATATGTCTTCTCTGAAGAGCACACCTAACGTTTGAAGTGGAGAATTTCCCCTCTCCTTTTATCACTTAGCCTCCTCATACATTTTTCACTTGTCTGCCTTCTCTATCGGTCCTTGCTTACGTTGCCTCCTCACATGTCACCAGCAAAAGCGTGAGATCAAAAGGCAATGCCTTTCGGTCACTCCTGGAGGAGCTGCTCTAAGTGAAAGGCTTGCTGGGCCTTTGCAGCTCACCTATGGGGACACTGCAAGGCAGCTCTGAGGGCTGGGCCTGCTCTGCATTAACAGAATCATCAGAGAAGGAATGTGACATGTTTAAGAGAAGTTACTGAAACAGGACTCCACCAGATTTCTGTGTAGTCAGAGAACAAAAATATTGAACGTCAGAGGACTCCTCTTCATCTCTTCCTCCCCGCAGACTTCAAACTCCTGTTCTACAACAAGGATCTCCTCATTTTTTTTCTAATTGGCAGGGTGGAGCATTTTATCTCGGTCTCATTCTCAAAAAAGTTTTGCTAGTTGAGCTAAGTCAGCTTCAGGCATTAGCATACTAGGGATAATTTTAGGCAGAATGTTTCAAATTTGGTAGAATTATATGGTAGTGGAAAATATTTTATAAAGCTAGGCAACCTTAACGACAATGATGACCAGGGCTGTGTCTACACTAGCAAGCAGTGCAGACCAACAGGCACAGAACTGTACAGTCTAACAGTTGGACTTGAGAATCTCACACTTACACTACACACATATCAGGTTCTTCTGTCTTTGTTTGGCTTTAACTTTTGGATTGGCTCTGGTCTGATCCCAACAGCTGAATGCCCATTTGGGGTTCTCATGCCTGATGTGTCCTCCAGGAGTTCATCTTCCAGTTCAGTTTCATGCAAAGGGAATCCAGCTCATGTACTTGGAGATGTCTCCCTGATGTGAACCACAGCACAGCAAGTTGGCATGGCTGAGAGATGTGCTGTAAAAGCCGACTTTCATCGGAAATGAAACACTAATATAAATTCATGCTAGCAGTACTAAGGATGATATTGCAAGAACGGTGACAGGGTTATTCATCAAATGTTATCCTGTTCCCATGGGTTCTGGACACCTTAATCTTCCATTTGCTTGCACAAGGGATCACCTGGCATCTCTCATGCTCAGAATAAGACGTTCTGATTTCAGCAGAACCTTATTTGGGGTTCAGTAGAAACCAGAGTTAATGACATTTGCCTATGTCCACTTTGCAGACTGGAACATATGTGACATGACTGATAGCAGCAGAGAGAAATTTCAAAACAGGAACATAAATAACTTAGCCCTCAGTTTAGAACAACTGACAAATGAAAAAAAAGTCCTAAAGTTGATAGGTAAGAGAAAAGTGGGAAGGGAGCAAATTTCTTGCTCTACAAAGAGAGATTGCAGTCTATTTTATGACTAAAGGTGAGTCATGGAAAAGGTAGGTGAGGGAAGCATGGAAACTACTCTCAGCTGAAAGATATTAACACCGAATTTGAACTGAGGGTAGACTTGTTCATGTTATAGTATCAGAAATCAAATGAATTGGCCAGCTTTGCAGACCATAAGGCTCACCAAGTTGGGAGTTGGCATTCTTAAAGCCATTGTACCTGTAAAAATCCAACCAATAAACTCTAATTTGATTCTCCTCATTTTTTTTTATTTGTCTCCATTCCTTTCCACTAGGATTATTGCTGAGTCTGAACTACTCATTTAAAAACTGCTAATCCACAGAGCCCAGCTGATGCTGCCTCAGGTCAAAGTGCAAAGCAGCTCCTACCTTACATCCTCTCCAACCCCAACATATGCCGCGTATATTGGCTTTGAGAATTAGGTGGTCATAGACTAGTTCCTCCTGACTTATGCCCCAAAATATTGTCTGTGAGTAACTGTCTAAAGAGTATCCATATGTGATGCATAGCCATGCTGTTAGATGTATTAAGTAGTAACCAAAACATTAGGTTTTACTTTGAATTAACACAGTGCACATTATAAAATCTCCACATGCTGGAAGAAAGAGTAAATCCTCTGTGGTTTACTCATAAATATTTATAGGATTATTCAACCCATTGTGTAGTGAATAAGCAAATGCATTCTGATGCAAACCAGCCCAGCTCCTGTGTTTATATAGTCTATCTGACAGAACACAATTACAAAACACGTTTTTCTTTTTTAAATTTCTACTTGAGCTCCTTGAAGCACCTAGAATTTGAGCTTGGCAATATAGAATTGTAATTGTCCAGGGACCTGGCATCTTACAGATTAGAAGTGCATGTATTCTTCAAGGACAATACTGCATGGTTTATATTCACATAAATGTATTCTGTAAGGACAAATCAATATATTATATACATACATCCTATATTTTTGTTCCTGGTAGGTAATTGTATCACCAAGTAGAGCAAACCCACAAAAACAACTCTACAGATTCAAGAAAGGAACACTGCCTTTGCTTTATGTTACTGTATGTTCAAAATGAACACGGCTCAGGTGTAGGATGTAAATTTCAATTTAAGATATTCATGACTGGGGCAATTGGCAAGGGTCTGCTATTTCTGACAGGTGTAGACAGTCAGGCTCAGCCTTAAATGCATCTTATCTCTTTGTATTTATTCTGGTTGTTCCCCACTATTCAGTTTATTTGCTGTTGAAAGATTTCTTTTATCAGAAAATCATAATCTGAGCCAGAGACCGAAATGCTGATTTCAGCGACAAATTAGAAACTGAAAAATGAGAGATGAAAGGAGTGGGAAAGTGAGTCCGTACTGTGCAGATGCACTTTCATTCTCAAGAGCCTCTGTTTCCTCAAATGAAAGGAATTCCAACAAAAAAAGGGTTTAATTCACCATGGAAATGTGGAAAACATTTCAAGGCAAAGTCTTTGCATATGCTAAAGGCACAGATGATGTTCCATGTAAAGCATTACTTTTATCTTTATTGTTTTGAATATGTTGGATCATAAGAATGGATGCACTCCAACTGCCACTTCAAAGCTGTACAGATAATCCCACATCCCACTTGCTTTGTTTGCATTTTTAATTTTGCTCAAGTAAAAGCAGAATCAAAGCTCATACTTTATTCTCTGTACAACCTTCCTCAAAAATCCAGCTCATCTGCACCAGGGTAAGTTACAAAGTTCCTAACTCATTTGAGGATATTTCTACTTACTGTGTGTGTTTGCCTTATTTTACATGATAAAGTGCTTCAATTTCTCACTGGATGGAAGTCATCAATCTCCACCACGCTCAAAAATTCTTCCTTTGTAGATCAGGGGGCCCCTAATCTGTGGAGCAGGTGTTGGTGTTGAAGCAGGGGCAGCAAGAGAAATGTAATTGTTTCTGATGCACGTGACAGTCATTGTCACTCAGCTTGCAATGCAGGTGTCAACAAAAGCAAGGTCAAACTCCTAGTTGCAGGACATTTTTGCCTGTTTTGGTCCCTGAGCCTGAAAAATGGGCCTGAGAGTAGGCAGTCTGTCCCCAGCTTCCTCATCACCTGGCTGCAGGATCCATGGGCCAATGTGGTGCCTGGGGTGGCTTGCTCAAAGGAGGAGAGAAATGGCTGCAATTGTAAAATTACTTCATTCACTGGTAAAACTTTCCCAGGTGACAGGGAGCAGAGAAGTCTGGTGCGTCTTCATCTGCCAGCTCTCTCCATTCCCTCTTTGAAGTCTTTGAATCTCTGTTCAGGCTCTAAAGGAGTTCCTAAAAGATACAGTTCCCACGTTGACATCTACTGCTGAAAGACTTCCCCCGCCCCAAAAGAGGTCGAGAATATTACTATGAAACTGAAACAGTTGGTATGGAAGGGTTTATAGATCAAGTGCTTTTCAGTGTCACTTCTGTTCAGAGCATTTCAAACACAAAAATAAATACAAGTTAGGAAAGCTTTAAGTGGATAAAGCCTTTTTTAGATGACATTATTCCCTCAGATGGCTTGATATGCAGTGGTTGCTAGTTAGAAATAAATATATCATGGTGACACTCCTTTGGTCTTTCGTGAAATCAGACACCCTATATAGCAAATGTGTGGATGCATTCCTTCTCACCAGAGGGAATACACCTTCTATTCCCTCTGTAAAACCCCACAAAGAAATGAGTGTCTGGAAACACACTATTTATTGTAATGAGTGCCTTAGGTTCAATAATGCTGCTAGGAAATATGTGAAAGTCCTGGAAACTGCAAGGTCTAGGCAATCTTCTCCTTATTCATTGTTTCCTATATAAATTCTTTATCAATGAGCACCTAGGGGCTTATTTTTCACTTGCATCAGCTTTACAACTGTATATTTCCATTTATTTCACTGGAATTATTTCTGGTGAAAATGGTGGTGTGTTTTAGTGGTGTTAGTTTACAATATTTTAATAAAAATGAATGACTCCCCTATGAAAAAGAAAAATCCCTATTCAGCTATTTTCAAGCAGCACCTCTAGACTGAAACTAACAGGCCAAAGGAGAAAACACTGGTGGCTATAAAATATTTTTAGCCTGGAGGTATGAGAATCTGCCAATATAACATCATGAAAAAACAAGCGCCTGGGAGATTTCAATGTTATTTATGCTTTTTGTCTACAGACCTCCCATGGAGTCCCATCACCATCGTCTGGGGACAAAATCCACAAATCAGTAAAGTAAGAAGAATTTGCAAGAGGCTTAAAACCAAAAGCAAACACCCAACTCTTTCAGGCACTCTATTACAAGAGTAAATTGGACACCCCCCCGCCCCGCGTTTGGTGTGGGAGCTGAAGAGTGTGTTTGTATGAAATAACTGACATGGTACCAAGCAGTCACATTCCTGTGAAGTTGAGTATAATTCCTCATTAATGTGGGGCTGTTTGTAATCTCAGAACTGGCCAATGCAGCCTCCCTGTACCAATGAAAACTGGACAGGCGGCATGGAAAACAGGGGAACAGGAAAAAAAAAAGACCAAAATAGTCCCAAACCCTGAACGATTTTTGTAACTGCGTCAGGCACAAACACCATGAAAGTGCCCCATTTGTGATGGTGAATGATGGAAAGCCCAAGCAAAGAAACTCCACAGCACTCTTGCTTCCAGGGGCTACACGGCAGGAGTAAATAAAATGGGTCAAGGCACAATCCTGGCCGTCCCAGGGTAAGTGGTGTGGCTGGCATGGCTCACACCTTGGCACCTATTTCCTCCCCATCCCTCCCCCTGCACAGCCCAAACAGGGTGGGTTTGTCCGCCCTGGCTCCTGGGCATAGTCCCTGGCCTGCGCCGTGCCCAGCATTGGTGGTCAACATGGCCAAAACAGTGATGCTAACGTTCACACGGGACGGGTAATGGAGGATGATGCTCAAACTCATTTTCTGGCCCTCTTGGGTGCATTGGTCTAGACAGGGATATTGAAATTCTGCAATGCACACCAAGTGTTTTGGAAACGTGAGGATGTCCTGCCTATTAGTACGAGCGATACAGAAAGCAGAGCATCAGAGGGGAATGGTGAACTGCTCTTTTTATGACTTTCATACCCCACTTTAGCTGACTGTGGAAAAATGAGCAGATTAAAATATCCTGAAGTCTTTTGTGCTTTTTCCTTGGAGTCTAATTACTTGGATCATATTGTAGTTAGGTAAGATTGCTAGAGAGGGTTATATTATTACTATTATTAATTATATATCATATGATAATATTAAGATAATTACACATTGTACTGTATCAATATAATTTTATATTAGTATTCTAGCTCACATTAGAAAAAATTCTATGCTTAGAAAAAGCAGACAAACTCTCCGGGTACAAGCCCTGATGAAGGTCCCATCTTTACATCATTTATGTAGGATTTGCACAAGAAAATAAAAAAGTGAAGGCCAAAAAGACTCTTGTAATAGGAAAATTCCTCAAGACAGTTACTATATTTGAAAATTATATCTATTAAGCTTTCCAGTTGGAAGGGCCCGTCCCAGATTGTATATTGATAAATTATCGTACTGTATCACTTGTTAAAGCTTGGTAGCATGAGGCAGATATGGTACATGTTACCAGTGAACAACATGATGGCACAGATAACGAGATTTTCATTACTGAAGACTAAAATGTGTTTAAATGAGGCTGTGGTTTGGGTCCGCAAATGAATTAAACATAGCTTCCAGCACTTTCTAAAAATAACAAATGGAGAACAGAGATTTTTCTTTTTCTTTTATAGTTTGGTTTTGGTGAAGAATCACTTTGATGGTTTGTTTTCTGCTCACATGGACACTAAACTCACTGCCTTCCAGAACATAGGGGAAGCTTCAAACGTCTGCAGAATTTCGCTGATACCCATGCTTATGTAGTTTATGCAGAAAAATCTTTTGTTTTCAATTGTAGTAGATTTGTTTGGCTTAGTTTTGGAGAAAAGTAATAGAACAATTTAATCTATCATAGACTGTTGTTCTTACAAGCTTTTAAGTAAACAAAGTACTAAAGAAAAAGTTCTGTGCTAGTTTTAGCAAAAGAAAAAATACTGATTAAAACCACAAAGAGTGGAGAAAGCCAAAAACTTCAAACCTTCAAATATTATTTAAAATGTTTCCTTTCCACAAAACAAAAGTGCAAATACTGCCAACAAACATTCAAAAAGTTGTCCCTGGACAATTAATATTGATCCTGGGTTGCTCACAAGAACTGTTGCTCTGTCTTGGGCTGATAGAGACAAGGTTAGGGGGCTGGTTTCAAAATCATTCTTAGGTCTTGTGGATGTAAGGAACTGAGCATTAAGCAGTGCCTGTAAGTGCTGCCATGTGGATAGAAAAGGTATTTTGAACCTAAGAAGGGGTAAGATGTTAATAAACTCTTTGGTCATTATTGTAATATTTAAATGTGAACTGGCGGTTTGCATCATATTAAGATTGGCTTATTTTTCACTGTACCTCTTTGTATATCTTTTTTAGTACTGAGTTAGCAATACAAACTGTTAAAACATTTGATATGTAAGATATTAAGGAAGAATTTGAATTAAAAAAAGAAAAATCCTGTATTTCTTTCTCTCAGGTTTGACTGGGAGAGAATGAAGAGGTGAGCCTTAATGCAACGGTTCAAGCTGCCCTCACTGAACACACGAAACATGTGGCACGCGATGTGCCCCTGGCAAGTCTCGCCACAGTGCCACCTCCCTGCCCCACCGCCCGTCTAGGCTACAGAGGCCGTGTGGAGAGACAGATGAATGACTATGGGACATGACACATCCACAGTCCCAGATGTTGTTTTGCATTTTGCGTGGGAAAGGGATCTTTAAAGGATGTTTAGGGGGTAGCTGAAATAAATTACTTTAGTAAGCACGTTAGGTGAAATGGTCTGGGGTAGCTGTTATTGCTAATAAAGTCTAAGCCAGACTCTTTTCAGACAAAACAAGATAAACAAGTGCAAAAGAAGGTAGAAATGAACAGCAGAGCCAGAAGATATAGCTCCTCTTTCTAGCACAGCCTCTTAAATGTGAGGTCAGTGGCGGGAAACCCCAGTATGGCATGGCTTCCCATAACTCTCTCCCACTCCTGGTTATTTGTACCCGTAACAAAATATTTAGAAAATTGATTTCAGCTGCCTACAGCAATGACAAACTCACGGCAGTGAAGGAACAGATGCCTTTATAGTGAAGCCAGAACTTACTGCACAAGTGGTAGAGAAAATAAGGAAATGAAGTGGAGAAGTAAAAGAAATGCAAAGCTTGCAGGCCAGTTGTGTTCTAGACTGCTCCTCTGTGGGCTGGTTTAGGGAGAGCACCTTCATGTGGTGTTACTGGTGAAATCATGGTCCCAGGAAGAGGAAAGGAAGAAGAAGGAATACTGAAACGCTTGGGTCTTTCCAGTTCACTCCTGCTTGCCTGAGTAAAAAATCAGTGTCCAGGAAGGGGGAGCTTGGCAATCCCTGGCCTTTAGTGATGAGAGCTACCAGGAAGATCAAATTTCTAAGAAAAGCCTACAGGTGATGCAGAGGGTATTTGAAATACTCACCATGCAGGATTTCACTCTTGAAAACTATTTCTGGAAATCAGTGTATTACGTGAAGAAACACTCAAGCTATCTGGTATAAGTGACCAGAACGCAGCTTTAGTTTTTTATGTTGATCTGTATATTTTAGCTATTTATTTGAATCTGTATACATGTACATGTGTGAATATATCAGGTGCATTATAAGTTAATAAACAAGATAAAAATAAATTAATCACAAATAAAAATGGAAATGATCATGTTGCTTTAAGAGGCTGTTTAATTATCTACCACTTTTTACTGTCTTTCACAATGATTATCAATTAATCTACATAGCAGGAATTTACATAGGAGGTAATGGAAAGTTAAGCTAGAAAAGTTCCACATCATTAGGCATGATTTCTTGAAAAATCTTTACCTATGTCATAGATTCAGACAGAGATCTAGTAGATGCAACACCCGATTTATTTGATTATCATTTCGATTCAGACTAACATCAGAAATTTGAAGCAACATGATTATTCATCAATTTTGTCCTTCCACGTGGGCAATTGTTTCAACTGAGGCCTTCTACATATTATACAAAGGTAAGAAGAAATGAAATTTGCTTTTTAGGCTTCTACTTTAAGGTGATTTTGTTCTCTCAGAATAGTTACTGACAGCAGACAGAAACTTACAAGCTGAATGTAATTCACATCAGTCTCCCTTTCAAGACCACTAGCAATCTTACCTGTTCAAATCATAATCAAACCACAGGAAAGAAATGCCTGAAGCATCCATTTCACTCAATCTCTGTCTATTCTGAACCTTCAGAGAACACAAAAATCCTTATATATACTTATTGCCTGGCCACAACCTCGACCCCATCCTTCTCACCTGTGTTTGTCGGTTTTCTTTCCATGATATGAGACACATTTCTTTTTTTCTATAAAAGTAACAGAAGTGCTTACTCCCTTAGGCAAGCCTGCCAACCACTGAAAAAAAGAATTCAAACTGAAAAAAAGGCAAATTCATCAGGCAACTCTACATAAATTGCTACTGTGATATTGTAAAGCATCACTTCCTAGGTACTTATCAACATGAGTCTTGGCTATACTCGTACAAAATTTGTATTAGTCTTCCTTGTTGCATTGCAGTGTCACCTAAATGCTGCTGTCTGCTACTTGTGTGAGTGAATCTTGTGGGTTATATTACATATATAGGCTCAGTGCCTTTCCCTACATGCTGTATCAGAGGATTTTGCATGAACTGGGCTGTTTCCATGTCCAGCACCTTCCCCAGGAAAGCTGAAAGGAGCTGAGTGGATATTTGTAGCAGGGGATGAAAAAGCCCCATAACGAGTCCACCACGTCCTGTTTCCAAACCTGTCACCTACACGGGTGCTGGGGAAACACAGCCCGTGCTGGACCTCACACCTGCAGGTGGGATTCCCTGCTCTGCTTTGCAGAAATATAAAGGAAACAGTTAAAAGAAGTTTTACAACAGTTTCTGCAATACTAGATGGTGAACTAAGAACAGGGAAAGATATGCAGCTATATTACAGCATTTGGGCCAGAAGCATTAACTATAAAAGCTTATGAAGGCAGCATTTACAGAACACAGGCCTTTTAAAACTTACTCTGGATTCCAGTCTTTCTAAATCAAAATATATTTTCCCAGAAAACCTTGTATGTCTTTCTGTGAGTTGTTCTAAGAGGAGCACATATGCACATTGACTTTCTTGCTCAGTGAAAACCAAATCATTCCCTCAAAGCTTGAGGAGTATGAGCTGTTTCACTGCTTGTTTAGTGAAATCCCTGCTCTGTCTTCTCATATTTCCCTAGGACAAAACAGAGAGCATTCCAAATCATTGGAGACCGTAGTCAAGAGAAAAGAGGAATTCTTTCTGCAGTCAGGTCACACTCAGGCGACAAATTTTAATGGAAGAGCTAGGCTGTGAATTCAGTACATGATTAAAAGAAAAACGTCCTGTTGGTGGAAGCTCACACAGAGACAGGTTTTAATGAGTGAATATTTTTCCCCCATATAAGAAAGTCTGGTCACATAGTTATCAACTACAATATGCAGAAGGAATCATTCTGATGAATATCAGTGAGCACAGATCTATTGCTGTTAGGATCAGTGAGACTGTAGGGTGAGGCTTGTCTCTGATTTGCCTGTGTCCCTTATACTACATGTGCAGATGTAGACTAAGGAATCAGACCATCTTAGTAAAATACTTTTTCATTACTTAAAACCACATCTGCATCTAAAAATCAATCCAGTGTTTTCTGGAAATAAAACAAACCCAACAAAGTCAAGCCTAT
This sequence comes from Aquila chrysaetos chrysaetos, assembly GCF_900496995.4. Taxonomy (NCBI): domain Eukaryota; kingdom Metazoa; phylum Chordata; class Aves; order Accipitriformes; family Accipitridae; genus Aquila; species Aquila chrysaetos. The sequence goes on from NC_044007.1 coordinate 39,944,304, forward strand.
TCAGCCAGAGCTGTCAATCACCATGCAAACACTTAGCCTAGAGGAGTTAATTTCCTTGGTTGGTTTATCAGCTTTGCAAACAGACCAGACCTGATGCAGCACACTGCTGGAGATGGAGCAGAGCTGTTTGCACTGAATTGCAGCTAGGCAGAAAGGTATGAATCTGATTCCACTTTCTGAGGAAACTATCACAGACTGATTGCCACAGAGGTTGCTGAAAGCTCAGGAGTGTCCCAAGAGGCATGAAGACAAACGTCCTTGGGAATACCGTGCTCTGGCTTTCTGAATTTCCAGGATCTTTGGTGTCTCAGTAGTCCATCAAACAGTTAACAGCTTCAGACAATAGAGTCAATAAAAATATCCCTAATGTACAAAGGAAATACTGCTTCAATTTTTCTAAATGAAAAATGCTGGATTTCCTTGCTCTCTAAAAAAATGGTTAAATTGCTAATCCTTGTTACACTTTCCACATTCTCTTATAATTTCCAAATTCCTAGTGCAACATTCAGCATTCTGCTCAGCTCTAAACTTGTAGGCTTTAACGTGTCTTTACCTTTCCACCACCTCTCCTGCTTATTTGCAGGAATGCTGCCTTGTATTAGAATCAGTGACCACCAAGTTTACTGTGCACCAGATCGCTGCAGTTCCCTGTTCAGTGTCAGTTCAGGTTAACTTGAAAATACTGGAAATGGGTCTGAATGAAAGTATCTAACTGAGAATTACAGTAACTAAGTTGCAGACATATAGTCTATTACACTGCTCCTGCCATAGGGGACGTAATTTTGGGCAAAAGTTGAAAGGGAAAAAAAGGATATTTTTCAAATCTTCCATTTATCTCCACTGTTTCTGCATAATTTGTATTGAAATATTAATGAACTAAATAAAAAAAATAAGCAATCAACTTTTATTTTTAGTCTAAATATTTTTATGTAAATGAAAGTATTTCATAATACCTGCATACAATTTCATCAAAATTTTTGTAGAATATTGAAAAAATGCCATAGTAATTTTCATGTAAAATGGAAAACAAATCTATATCAAGTACTGCAAAATGTCTAGAACAATTTAGTTCTCATATTGATTAGTTGACAAGGTGAAGGCACTACTATATTGTTAGTGCTTAAGTTGCTGTCCCCTATCCCCTCACCTTTAGCCAGCTCCACTGCAGAAGTTGCCTAACTCCTTTTCACAAATCCATATCATAACAGTTAATGAATAAATGAGCATGCAAATAACTATAATATCAGTGGTTTCAGTTCCTTTTAAATGAGCTGCTTGAAAAAGAAGATGCCCCCAGAAAAGACAACTGACATGGAAAAAACAGATTTTTCTTGATTCTGTCTCATGTAGTGGCTTTATTGACCCAGACTGGTAATTAGAGAAATATACCTGTGTATTTTACTACCTACACACTACCATGCATAATGGGGTCTAACTAAATCTAACGAGAAAGGACAAGGTCAGTTCTAGAACGTAGGTGCAGATAGAGTCTCTCACTAATTTTGTTTCTCTTAGTTACATTTTTTTAACACTGAAGGCTTGTTATTGGCAAGGGGCTGTATGTATCCCTGATTTAATACTATAAACACTAGAGGAACTGCACAAGGCATAGATTGCCATAAAAACACAATAACACAACTACTACAAAGAATTAGGGGAAACATCAAAAGCCATTTGCACAAGCTGTCTTCTCTGCAGTGTGTTCCAGAGACTGACAGCTCCTCTGTAACATTGCTCAGGCTGAAAACATTTTTCTGAATTTTAATAATCTGGTGATGACTTTAAACTTACTAATGAATCTTTGAGAAGCCAACAGCCCACCTTAACTCACTATTCACATGGCTAAGAGACACGTGTTCCTGACTACGATGATGATGAAGAATAGGTATATCTTTCATACCCTCTTTGGAGTAATGTTGAACTTCAGCTTTGCAGACAACGCAAAGTTAATTTTCCATGCCATTTGTGTAATGGTTTATTATGGAAAAGGAGCTACGTTAACTATTTCCTAAAAAAAAAAAGGTGAAAAATTTGCAAGCAAAAATTCAAGAAAAGATGTAATACCTCCAGGACAACTGTATTTTATTCATGTACCATTCCTCTAGCCCTTAACACTAAATTACCTCATGTTTTTTTATCACATGCTTATACCAACCAGCTTTCTTCGTCAATCACACGTCACTCGAGGAAATCGAAAGAGAGCAAGGAACCTGGCTGAGCACTGGTATCAGCCCCTACAGGGATATTCTTTGGAGAACAACATACATGATATGCTTCCTAGCATCCTTATCTGTCCAATTATAAAAATAAGAGGGCCATAGCTAATGGGAAAAAAGGGGCTGCGGCAGTGCCCTTGAGAAACCACATTATACATTGATATCATTAAGCCTTTTGTCCCTTTTAAATGAATATGAACCAAACTGCATCTCTGGCTGCCTGAAGGAAGGGGCAAAAGCTGCTCTGCAAGCTCTTATGGAGCAACTCCTAGAGCTTTTCAAATGGCATAGGGAAGGCAATCTTAACATCCGGGATAGAGGAAGAGCCATCCAAATTAACCCAAAAAGTATTCAAACTTATGGCTCAGTAGTAAAAGCTTGGTCAATGATCTGAACTTCATTAAGTCACTCTGGCACTGCCCCTGATCTTAGTCTCTCTATAGCTCAATAGTCACAGTGTTTCCCTTGATTAATTATTTACACGGGACTCATAACCTCATTTTAATATCTGTTGTGCTAAATACAGTTGTTAATTAAATTCTATTTTTCTCTGATAAAAAAAAGCATTTAAGTCTAGCAAATGTCATAATTCATTTTCATATTAAATAATCAACATTTGGCAGATTCTTTGAAGACAGCAAGGCAGAAATAGTTCACAAAGTGAGTGTGCTGGTTTTGGCTGCGATAAAGTTAATTTTCTTCATAGTAGCTAGTACGGGGCTCTGTTTTGGATTTGTGCTGAAAACAGTGTTGATAATTCAGGGATGTTTTTGTTCCTGCTGAGCAGTGCTTACACAGCATCAAGGCCTTTTCTGCTTCTCACCTCACCCCACCAGCGAGGAGGCTGGGGGGGCACAAGGAGTTGGGAGGGGACACAGCTGGGACAGCTGACCCCAACTGACCCAAGGCATATTCCAGACCATATGACGTCATGCTCAGTGTATAAAGCTGGGGGAAGAAGGAGGAAGGGGGGGACATTCGGAGTGATGGTGTTTGTCTTCCCAAGTCACCATTAGGCGTGATGGAGCCCTGCTTTCCTGGAGATGGCTGAACACCTGCCTGCCCATGGGAAGTGGTGAACGAATTCCTTGTTTTGCTTTGCTTGTGTACGTGGCTTTTGCTTTCCCTATTAAACTGTCTTTACCTCAACCCATGAGTTTTCTCACTTTCACCCTTCTGATTCTCTCCCCCATCCCACTGCGAGGGAGTAAGCGAGCGGCTGCGTGGGGCTTAGCTGCCGGCTGGGGCTAAACCACGACAGTGAGGCAATTGCATAGGGTCAGTATGAGGCACTGACTGGTGACAGATATCCAGAAATAATGTAACCAAATCACATTGTTTTTCATTTCCTTATGGAAGTGATGCTCTGTGTTCTGGGGAGAAGAACACACATCGAGAGACTTGTGAGGAAAAAGTAAGAGGAATTAATTCCTCAAAAATAAGAGGAACTAATGATCTTTGTAACAGGCATGATTGCATTATTATGAGACGTCATAATACCAACAAAAATTCAAAATATTTGAAATCATCCTACCTGGTTAATTAATACAGGAGAACCTGCAAATGTAAGGATGACAAGTCTAAGAATATTAATGATTAGATTTTTAAAAGTGTTCAGCATCAATTTACATCAATAATTATGAAACATTTGGTAAGATACCAAGACAGGTAAGTACTATTTTTACAGAAAATGAGGTAAGAGCTAGAAATGTTAATTTTTTTTTTTTTTTTTAGCACAACATGCATCATGAAGTTCAACAAGGGGAAATGCAAAGTCCTGCACTTGGGGAAGAACAACTCCATGCACCGATAAATGCTGGGGCCACCCAGCTGGAAAGCAGCTTCACAGAGAATACTGAGGGTCCTGGTAGACACCAGGTTGAACATGAGCCAGCAATGTGCCCTTGCCACAAAGAAGGCAAATGATACCTTGGGCTGCATTAGACAAAGTATTGCCGGCAGGTCGAGGGAGGTGATCCTGCCCCTCTGCTCAGTGCTGGTGAGACCACACCTGGAGTGTTGTGTCCCTTGCTGGGCTCCCCAGTACAAGAAAGACATGGACATACTGGAGAGAGCCCAGGGCAGGGCCACAAGGATGATTAAGGGACTGGAGCATCTCTCACATGAGGAAAGGCTGAGAGAGCTGGGACTGTTCAGCCTGGAAAAGAGAAAGCTCAAGGGTGATCTTACCAATACCTGAAGGGAGGCTACAAAAAGGACGGAGCCAGGCTCTTTTCAGTGCTGCCCAGTGACAGGACTAGAGGCAATGGTCACAAACTGAAGTACAGGAGTTTCCCTCTGAATATCAGGAAACACTTTTTTACTGTGACAGTGACTGAGCACTGGCATAGGTTGCCCGGAGAGATTGTGGAGTCTCCCCCCTTGGAGATATTCAGTAACCATCTGCACATGGTATACATGGAAAGTATACACTATTTATAGATTCAGGAACTGAAAGGTGCACTGAGAGGACATCTTCACAGGACATGTATTTTAGAGGTTATGTTTTATATGCTTTTGTTGTCTAACTCAAATCCTGGAAAACAGTGACCATTTACATGTGGTTTTGTCATCTCCTGCATGCAGACTCATAGTTAGATATACCCAGATATGAAGTTGTCCACGTCCAACTACTATACAACGGTGCAAGCTGCCTCCGCACTGTCACACTGCTGTACCTATACCAGATGCATTCCGGTAGCAGAGTGAACTCATGCTCCAGACCAAGGCAACCGATACTGAAGGAAGACCAACTTCTTTATCTTCAAACTCTCTTAATGGTTTTGGCCCCAATGGTCTCTAGAGCACCATAGAAAGTTTCAGACTAAAACTATGGTCAGCAGCCCCACTACTTCTGATAATATCTTCACTCCACCATTTACACAAAGACAGACCTTTCTTGGGGGCCAGAATGAAGCCAAATATAAATTAAATGAATTGCCACAATAAATAAAGAACATCTCAAGCCTTGCAGATCTGTACCCCAAGTTTGAGCTGTTTTCAGCTTCTTTTCTGTCTGCACATCAAGAGGGCACATGTTCAAGAGTGAAACAACATTCAGAAACCGCACGGAAACTCAATCCTTATCCAGACAAAGCCTCAGCTCCATGCCCCGTTCTGCATCTGGGGAGAAGGTGGCAAAACAACAGACATGAGACAAATGTATGTTGTTTAATGCAAGGCTGGAGGTGCTGACACATTCCTGCATGAGGATGGTAGAAGAGCTTAAAGGGATGGAATGCCCCTGAATGGAAATCCACCACTATCTCTGGTTTCATCACTGGTGGAATTAGCTAACCTCAAAAGGGGATATTAATAAGAATAACAATTCATGAGATTAGTCCAATATTGCTTGCTTGACATTGTGTATTATCATAAATGTCACTGTAACCACTAGATATCGTATGAAAACATATCTTTCTCTACCACGTCAAAAAGGTAGGGGATAAGTTTCTCTGGTAAAGATTTAAAAAATAAAATGTTGGTATAAATCACTGACTTCTACACCCCTCCAGCTAAATAGGCCATTCCTGCCAGCTCCTGCCTCGGTCCACTCTGAAGAATGAATTGTGGCTGGACATTTGCCCGCTACAGCTGCATCAATAGGAGGGAATTCCTGCATGCCTGGGAGTGTTCCCGGCACTGGAAGCTGTCACTCATGGTGCTACATGGACATGAGTTTGGCCTGCTCCAGCCAGCACTCTCCCCACACAGTTCCCAGGCACAGTTTTGGTCAGGAGAACAATCCCAGGGATTATTCCCAGTGGGTGGCTTGAATGCACCAGCCTGTTTTGAAGACTGAGACTGTTAGTGGAGACGTGAGCTGTTCTGAGCCAGTTGGCCTCAGTACCCAGTTTCCTTGGCATGCTTTATTTATGTGTATAGATATAGTCTGTCCATCCTGTGGGAAAATTGTTCAGACTCACAGTGACCACAGTATCCAACTCCCAGTTTGGCTGCCAGGAGTGTTTTTTCTTATACTTGTAATATTACAACTTCATTATATTCTGTAGAAAGTAATATATTTTTCTGGCTATGTTTTGTGCTTGGTAGTGTTACTGTTAAGTTATTCCCCATTGATTAGTGCCTGACTTTATCTTAGGCAGGTATGTTCACTGCTTTTAAGTCCACTATGGAAAAGATTCAGTACTCTTAATGTCTCTATATCACATCTTTGCCTGGCTTTACACTGTAGTGAAAACCACGTGACTCTCCAGGGGTGTTTTTTCTGTGAGTGTTCCTCATCTGTAGGCCCAGCAGTCACCCACAGGTTATATCAATTGACACTTATGAGAGGCAACAGATGGACCTCCGCTAAGTAAACCAGTCCTTTTCTTCAGTACGTCCTCCATCTGTCAGCATCAACATGTCAAACAGCTTGAATGTTTTGCATGTTTTCAGGTTTAGGGTTCCTTCTTTCTTTCTTTCTTTCCTTCTTTCTTTCTTTCTTTCCTGCTTTCTTTCCTTCTTTCCTTCCCTCTTTCCTTCTTTCTTTCCTCCTTTCTTTCTTTCTTTCTTTTATTTTTTTTTTTTCCCCTCCTTGAGAGTTCTAGATTTTGGGTATGGCTCTTCTATACAGTGAAGATTAAGGTGATGAGACCCAGACAGAAAGTTAACCTCACCTTGTGCAACGCAGTGTTGTGGGAAGGTAGTAGCTCCTGTCCCCAGAAGCAGTCGAGTTGTGTTAGCTTGTTGCTCTGGAAAATTAATTTGTTTTGCTTTTTCAGTGCTGATGAATTTATATGGCTGCTAATTCCAGAGCTACCTCAGTGAACCCTAGCTTGGGATGTCTCTGCTTGACAGTGTAGCTGTGGACAAGCTTACTATGGTATTAGGCTCATGGTCTAATACAAAATTCTCTGCAATCACTTGGAGAACTTTTTAAATCTCAGGCTTTAAAACCCAGTGTCTACCTGGCACTTAACAGTCTCAGCGTGCATTATCTATTTTCAAATAACAAAAAAGACTGTATGAAAGGCCTTTCTCAAAGTTGCTAAACTGTCACCATTTTGACTGTAATATCCATTTGTCCTCCAAAAATTCAGGTTTCAGTAAAGGTGATCTGCCTTGCATTTTAAAATTAAAGGTGTTGTGTGGAGGGATTTATTAATTCAAAATAATATGTACTGTTCCCTACATATAAAAAAATGTAGAGTTTAAACACATAATTTAGATATATTTCTTCTTTACTATTAATTGCATCCCACTCTCTCATATTTCTCTTGATTTTCCCCCAATGTAAAGAAATGCCTTCAATAGGCACCCAGAATCAGGATGAGATACAAAGTTACTGTTTCACCAATAAAAGCTACTTTTTTTTTAGAAACAACTATAAAGCAAATACAAAAAGAGCCTTACTATGTTAGAATTAAATAAATGAATGTCGAGCCTATTCCCTGAAGCAGGTTCTAATGTAGTCACAGCTGCAGCATTCTGTGCATATAAAAAATTTTATACCAGTTAAAAAAAAAGATTTCAATAAAAAGTCACCTTTCAAAAATGGAGAACTGCTGCTAGTGAGTTATATATCTCGACAGGTATCCAATATTTACCCCTGGAGGGATTTCTTCTTACAGAGGCTCTAACTGCCTACCAAATGGAAGCGCTCACCTTCCCAGTCGTTTGGACAAAGGTTAGTATGATGAAATGATTTGTTATGCCAATAAAGTTTTTGTTACGCTGTAAAATGGTTTGTTACGCTACTACTGCTACATAAAAATGTTATGAAAATTAAGTAGGTTGTAAGGTCCAAAAAGGAATAGGCTACTTTTAGGACTAGCTACTAGGAAAAGAAAAAAAGAAGGCTCTTCTGATCTACAATTCTTCAGTACTGTAAAAAGACAACCTAAATGACCTTTTAACTAACAATTGAAATTGGTACCCCAATTAGGAAAACAGTTATGCATCTGAAACAAATGGGAACTTCCTCAGGTCAACAGTATTCAGAAAATGGGAGGAACCTGCAACAAGTCTGATAATCTAGGTGGTGGCTTCTGTCCTGTGTGACAGTAAATTAAACAAGCCTAAATTACAATTCAGAATGGAAACTGAAGTACAGACTCATGGTACACTAATCATAATGCGTCACAGATGGGATAGCAAGATAATAAGACTGGAGGAAAACCTTACTTTGCATACAGGATTTTAATTTTAACATTGTATATATCAGTCAAAAGCAGTATCTGAAACTGGCAACTATTTAATTCACAGTCAAGCCTTGTAAGTTCCTGGCATATTTTGAACTTGCAATGAATTGCATCCAGAATTTATTTATGATTGTTCCAGGCAATCAATCACTCCACAGGAAAGGGAGGGCCTGTGACATCTTATGCTTTACAATTATTACATCATTTTTATACTTTTCCATTTTCATATTTCTTTTAGTTTGTAAATATTAATTTTTTATTCTATTATCCTAATATTAATATTTGTGTTCCTGTCATTTGGTAAATTTTGACCAGAACTGTACTGCGCTGATAAGCTGAGAAGAAAACAGTTCCTGATTTCAACAACCAGCTGTACTTCCACTGAACACTAAATTTGTTTCTAATCACAAAAATTCTAGAAAAATTTCTAACATGATACATTTTGTCTTATAGAAGTGAGGAAGTGTTGGAAATATTTATGGTTTTCTTCTGTTAAACCAACCACACCCCAGTTTCCCTTGTACAGGCTCACTGAAGCAGAGTGAACGACACTGCATTGCAAGGGGAATTTGTTGCAAATGAAGAACTCATAGGAGAAGCAACCTGCTTTGAAGTATCAGGCCCCCACAGGAGTAAGGAAGGTGCATTCAGTTAAGCTTTGTAGACATATTGTGCAAAATCCTTCTGCAAGGCCTGCTTTCACAGAAAAATTTTAAGGTATGTTGACATACACAGGACTGGGCCTCAAGAGAAGTAATTTTGTCTTCACTGGAAAAGATCCTGACTCAAAAAGACTTTGGTCTTTGCTGCCTGACTGAATGACAGTCAGGAGACAGCTTGTGTAGGTGCTTGTGATGTCACTGGTACCTGAGAAGCTGATAGGCCAGGAGCAGACACATGGCTTGTGTAGGTGCATGTGATGTCACTGGTGCGCTAACCAAGTGCACTATTTCAGACCTGGATTGTCAAGTAGAAGTCCATTAATCACTGCTGTAAGATACAAGTTTATCAAATTTTGATTAAAAGCAGTGGCAAGGAAAAAGCACTTGACATCTTACAAAAGGCATTTAGTAATGCAGAGAAATTATCTTGAACTTTTAGACTACTTCATTCTAGACAGTTGGACAGGATGATAGATGTAACCATATACACTGATTTTTTTCTTTCAAAAGAGAACTGTCCTTACCTTGAAAAATGTAAAAATTAAAATTTTTACCAGCCTTTCTGGTTGCTCAGACCAGGTAGCTCACCCGACTAGTAGGTGTGGACTGTAGACTACATCTCTTCTCCCACTGTCTGACAAGTACTGGTGGCCATGGTTAGGACCACGAGCCATGAGCATAGAATAGGTCCAGACATCTGGGGTGTATCAGGCCTATGTGCACCCACTTGGGGTGGGCCAGTTGCTATGTACTACACATAGCTATGTAGAGAACAAGCTACCACTTCTAGGACATCACACGCAGCTCATGCCATACAATATTTTAAGCAGAAGCAGAAGCAGCCATCAGATTGAGGAAAGGCTGTGGCCAAGACTGGGCTGTTGCTCCCAAAGCAACTCATCCAGCCCCAGCACTTCCCTGCACTGCAGACTTTTTATAACGACTTCTTGTATTTGCAGGTTTTGATTGGTATTGCAACTACAAAATGTGGATCACGGAGTTAGAATATTCCGATAACACAGAGTTCCAGAAAAGAACAAATAACATGGTTAAATATAAATGAGTACTTTAATTCCTAATATTTCTCTCACCTTTTTCAAGTGTTACATCCATATCTCACTTTGGGAAGAAACCTGGCCACGTATCATGTAAAATGTATTTACATTCAGGGCTGAATAAATACCGCCATTGATTGTGAAATTTGGAAAGGTTTAGGCAAATTGATTTTGGACAAGTCTGCTCTCCTTTGCTGTAGAAGTCTCAGTGAATGCCAGCCAAGAACTCAAGTTAATTTTCACCTGTCCCAGCAAAGGCCAGAATGGGACTATGCCTGTACAGTGCTTTACGAGATATAAGGAAAGAAAAGAGCAGTGCACATTTTAATAACATGAATCTCATTCTCTAATTGAAAATACAATTAAAAACCTGCACTGCTATCCATCAACTACTACATCCCCCTTTCAGGACAGAGACACCCAAGAGCAGCAGGCTGCATGCGAAAGGACTGCTGGAATCCGAATACAAAAAGAAACAGGAACTTACGGAGAGGAGTATTTGGATAGCGCTGTGAATGACCTCTAGGTACTGGAAATCAATTATGCAGCCTGTCACGGAGACGTAGGAGTAATCCTCTAGGACACCAGGGGCAGAAGGACGCACCACCCTTCGTATGCAGCCAGGCCCGTGTTCCCGCCACCAAGAGCGGTGCATTGAGATGTTAAAGGTCATGAGATCGGTTTCCTAGGAGACAGGGAGGGAAAAAGTGTGAAAACCTCTAACTTTGTATTATTTAAGGTAAAGCAAGGGAAAGAAAAGATGTTTTCAATTATCATAAGGAAAATGAGATAAATAACTTGCCTTCTCCCTCACCCCAGTAATTTTAACATGAATATAGGCCGTTAAAGGCGAGAGAGGAAATTGCAAATGTATCATTTATTTTGTAATTGTGCATAGGGGCTTCTGTCTGGCAGAAGAACCGTCGTACCAGGTACTGTACAAAACACAGTGCATATCCTATGTCTCCATGGACTTATAGCCTGAAAAGCAATTTCATTGTTACTTGATTAGAATGTCACTTAAGAATTAATCTTTTTAACAGGCAACAGAGGCAGTTTTACCCCATGGTACTGGAGACAATCTAAAACAAACTTCCACCATATTTATTTAAAATATTAACTATAAATTATAGCTATTTTTTTAAGTAGAACCACAGACTGTTCCAGCTGCCAAAGGTTCAAATGAAAGATTGTCTCCAGCCAAGCACCCTGCTCTCTTTTCTCCCTTCTGTCCCCCATCCAGATTACCATCTCCTCAGTTTAGTGAAGAAACCTGCTTCTCTGAACAGATCTGGGTTTAAAATACAAGCAGTAACTTCTCTTCACTGAAATCATCTGCAGCCTCAACCACGGCTTGTCTGATCGGGCCTTAAATCTACCCTAATGGGTACTGGCTGCATTGTAACCTGCACAGTATGTATGTCTGTGCATTTTAGTAAATATCATCGCACTTCCACTTGGAGCAGTGAAAGTGGCAAACATATTAATGTACTAAAGATTTTCTAACAGCTTATCTATGAAGTACAAACAGGAAAATTCATCTGAATTAACAACAGATTTAGGTCTTTAGGTCATGCCCATGTAAAATACACTGAAGTTGAATGGATACCATTTAAATGCAAAAAAAACCCCTCCTCCCTGGAGATAAATGAGAGTTGAGCTATAGTGATACTTCAAATAATTAATTCAGATTTATGTTTCCGTGTTTCCCATTCTCAACTCCAAGGCAATTGTAAATAATGTATGCAAAATTGTCAGCCGTATGCCCACAAAATATCCCCATTTCCATACATGCCAGTTTGTGAGCACTGCCGTGACACTGATTTGACCTTTGAATCCCACTCCAAAAATCTGTCCTGTCAGTCCTGACCCTGTCCTGACCAAAGGGGCATTCAGTGCAGATTCCAGTTGCAGGAGTCCTCTTGTTTTCCTCTGTTAACTGCCTTTATTCTGGCCATACCTGAAAATTAATGGGTGAATTACATCCTGCCAGTCTCTGTTAATGCTAGTTAGCAGTAAGAAACCTGCCTTTGTGATCTGCTGTTTTGCTCTCCATAACTTCTTTACCCTTAAAATGCAGACTTGCTGGAGCATTATTGACAGTTGATGAGGCACCTGTATTTTGACTTTGCGTGTCATTCCTTGATACTGGTCTAGAAAATTTTTAGCTGCAATATGAAAATGACTTGTGAAATCAGAAGTTGACAGACAATTCAGTTTAATGAAAATGTAATTATAAATATATAGTCAGAGGAAACAGCCGACGCTTTCTGTGTACAACAATGCCAGAGATTGCACAGTGTTATCAAGTGCTTTTAACAATTGTCAACTGAAAGAAATGCCATTTGTCAAGCAGCACACACATATTCACTGTCATCTATTTCCGCAACTCTTTGTTGTGTAGGAATATGGGTTTGCCATGTGGGTTAGTGTGTATCAAATATTGCGAGTTAACACTTTGTTATCACAACTATGGGAATACATTGTGATGTCCGTGGCATTGGTGTCACAGCGTTCTCTGCTCTCAAGGGATTTTTTTCTCCTTTTTTTTTTTCTTTAAGTTTTTATTATTATGCCCCATTTCAGTATTTGTGCTTGGCTAGTTCACAGCCAATGGCACAGAAAAATGGTAAACTTGCATTGGGAAACAGCTTGCTAAATGTTGCCAACACATTTAAAATGTAAGAATTTGGCATGCGGTCAGTACAAACACCTCTTATAAATAAAATCTTTCATTTCTGGAATACTGTTATGTTTGTTTCTTGGGGTGATTAAAAAAAAATTGCTTGACTTGATGGTCCTGTTTAGAGATGCTTAACTAGATGGTCATGTTCATATTTCAAGGCTGCTGCTGATGCAGTGAGAGAAGGAAACAGCAATATTATAGATAAAATTGTTTGACTAAAAACAAAAGAGATGTCATCAGGGCACTTGCTGCTTTTTAAAAAAAGATTATTATTAAGAAATTATGGATAAAGGCTGGGAGAAGAGCTTTGCATAATTACTTTTCACTATGTATGTGTTCTGAGTCCTTAAAGCAGGTAAAAGCGGATTATGATGGCCCAGCAAAGATCAGTTTTAGAAATGCAAACAAAACCACCTGGTGTATTAGCTTGACCTCTAAAATATCACTTCACAAAATGGCAGCTGTAAGCTGTTTGAGCTGATAAATGTTAAGCTGCCAATCAATAAAAGAAAGCCTGACAAAAATCAATTATTTTTTTAGCAGCTGAAGCACACTCTTCTCTAACTTCTTGAAGATTCTTAATCCATAAAGCGAGTTGAATGTGCCAGGCGTTAAAAAATTCACCTGTACCTTTATCATCATTTACAGAAGTTTTGAAAATTCAGAAACTCTTTGCCTGGGTGTACAGGTTTTAAATATCAGTGAACTTCTGATGGTGTTTCAGTATTTGTGATCTCAGTGCTTGGAAACACTGTGCATGGTGAAAAATCTGCTGCCCAAGTGGCTTATTCTCAGTTTTATGTTTAATGAAAGTTTAGAATTCTTTCAGAAAGAACAAGCAGATACTTGAAGATTTTCCGCAGATCATGTACTGTTTTCCAATGTCACAAGCCATCATTAAGCAAATGCATATAAAATGCTTAATCTTCAGCAGGTCATGTAATGTAAACTGCTTATCTCTTATAGAAGAATGCTGCTACTTCATAGCAAGAGACTCAATTTCAGGCTCTGTACAAGAAACATCAAGTAGTCTCTTTGACAAATCCAGTTGGGATTCATTTAACAATTCAAATTTCAATAATGGATGGAAAATTGCTGTTTTCTGAGCTTCACACTCATGACATATATTCTGACTTTAATTCCATACATCAGCTGGTAAACTACACTTCCTCAGCTGGTAACCTCTCAGATGCCATAAACAAAGAGTGGGCAGAACACAGATAAAAGGACTTCCAGGAAAATCACATGGGACTTATGGAAGTGATACAAGGAAGGGAAATCCTGTGCCCTACTCCTCCCTTTTTCAGGCAGCACTAAAGCAATACTCAAATTTGTGGTAAGAATTTTGCTCCTGAGTGTAGGAACAGCCCGTAATCACACTTCTACTGATGTAGAGTCCCTACTGATGTAAAGTCCCACTTAACTGTCCATGGATTTTTAAGCTTTTAAACTATGTGTAGGATTCGTGTTGGCTGTCAGCCCAAGGATTAATTTTGATCATTATTGGAAATCATTGCTATGGCAGGTACTTTCTTTTAGGTGAGATGTAATCCCTTTAAGTCCCAGTAATACTGTTTCTAAGTGCTTGTAGATAATGTTTAATTTCATTATATCTGCTTAAATTCTACATTTGGTTTCAAGTGGACATTTTCTATTGGGCAGGGCTTTGAGCAACCTGATCCAGTGAAGGATGTCCCTGCCCATGGCAAGGAGGTTGGTCTAGATGACCTTTGAGGGTCCCTTCTGACCCAAACCATTCTGTGATTTTATGATTCTATTTTTAGGTGGTGAATCTAGATACATTTTAACAGATAATAGCATAACACAGTTTATTTTAAAACTAAAGAGCAATAATAAGGATGATGTTCCTTTCATTTATTTGTGTATACTTTATGTACAGTGCCTATACTAACAACACAAAAAATTAATGAGAAATTAAGACTAACTAAAGTCACCAGACGTAAAGAAAATAAGACACTAAAACTCCAGGAAAAAAACCAACACACCAAGATTGCCTTGTATAACAAACAAATATTCTGCTGTGACACGATGATAACGCATTGCAGAAATATTTTTTTCCACTGTATGTTTCTGCTTTATGACATGCTATTTTATATTTCTTTCATTCCTTGTTAGTATCTGAAAAATACACTCTTAGGAAAACTATAAAAAAGACATTAGTATGTTGAGTGGGATGGAGGAGAAGCACTTTTTCCTCCACAAGACAGCATTCAACACTTGAAATTTCACAGAAAGGTGCAAGAGCACAAAGGCCTGGCAAAGCATAATGCTAGAGACCTCGACTTTATTGTTGCTTGTGTGGTACCTAGCCCCCCTAACACTTTTTATTTTATTGATACAAATTATAATACTTATTATAAATGAACATTAATTAGGCTGAGGCAATAAATATTCCCTAAGAGTAACAAGGATGCTCTAGTTCTGACTTGCTACCCAGTTTCTGTTTTTAACAGTGAGGAGAAAAGATTTTCAAACAAACACCTGGTCAATAGGTAATAAAAGATAATATGCATGATGCCAGGAAAAAAACCACCACATTTCCCTGTAATTCCCTACACCCAATTAAGCTTGTAGTTAAGATGCAGTGGTGTTGGCATGGACAAGGGACACGTACATTCCTTAGTATCCAATTTCAAGGAGACGTTAATCCTCATTAGATACAAATGATGTGTTCCAGCGTTAACGAAACCTGCTCTAATTGTAGAAGTATTTTGAAGCATGAGCATCAGCTATTAGCCAAAGACCCCCATTGGCAGCATAACCTTAGTTTTCCACCCTGTTATTTCCCAAAACCACAGGTTCTGATCCTGGCTTGCTCTGCATGTGACCAGTTACGCTCCTTCTCCTCTCACTGCCGCTGAACAAATTGGTTTTGAAGGCCTGGGCAGATAATACTGAAGAAGTCCATTGACAAATAGGGAAACTTGTGTCACTAGCTCCCACACTTTCTTGACTGGGATGATAATTTTTGAACGTTGACTATTGACTCAATTTTTTTTCTGTTTGTTTTTAATTTAAACTCTTGCTTCAGTGTTACACAGATGGCTTTTACCTGCCCCATGAGCTAGAGATCGAAGGCTGCCCACTCAATAATTGTGACATTCCTGCTAATGGGATGGAACAATGAACTATGCTGCTTCCAGGCAAGCTCTCTAGGTTGAGGTGGCTGCTGAAAATACAATACAGTCAATATCTCGTCCTCATCCTGAGCACTCTGATGAAGACATCACATGAAGAACATTCATAAATTGAAGCTTATGGGTTGACTCCATTGGGACTATTCAGCTGTCTGAACTGGCTGTTAGACTAAGAAAATTCATCTCTTTTTGGTAGCACACCCAATGCACACTAAACCAGAAGAACCATGTGAGACACCTGAATTAATTACCACTAAAAGAGAAAATTCACAGCATCAAGATCTTCAGATGTAGACCATGAGGTAACCCCAGCATCACGGGCTGAGGGTGGTTAAGAGAGGTAAAGAGGCAAAGTCACTTTTGGGTGGTGTGGTTAGAGGTTCATGGTTCCCACTCACTGAGATTAGAGGCTCACATATTGAACAAATCCTGTAACCATGACATTGGACCATGACTACAGGAAAGGATTTCCATAACAAACATAATTACTGTTAGAAAGTTACACTGATTTAATCTGTATTTTTCCCAATCAATCCACACAACAACACTTGTTAACCATTTGGCTACAGGCCACCCCCCACCCCTACAAAAAAAGACGTACGAGTTAGGCAGTACTGTCTTCTCCTTTTTTTACTACTTTTACTCCTTGGGCTATAGAGAGTCTTGTCAGATTTTACTTTATTTTTTTTTAAGTGAAAAAAAGAACTTTTGGAAATTCATTTAAAAACCAGGCAGATGATCTACCTAAATGATAAAAGTAGTTCCTCTGCATTGCTTAATTTGCCACATGCTGAGGGATCTGTTTCCTGCTTTGCAAAACAGGCAATTTTAAAATTAGATTTACCAAACTTACTAGCAAAGTGAAATGTCTTTAGAAAGCCAGAAGGCAAGAAGTCAACAAGAGAAGCATACTGCTGTCTCCTTCATGCTGTGTTATTATTAATCACAAGAAGAAGTCATAAGAACCAGCAAGGGGCTGTTTTCTGAAACTTGTTGCCCCTAAAGATGAGCTCTGATCTTTGGCAATATTCAGATCCATGTGAAAATCCCAGCTCCATGGCTTATGCCTTTTCCGTGGTCTACCTCCCTTTTGTGGCAGTCTCTCTGTCTGAGAAACAGCCCAGAGAGGTAACACGGGACAGCAGAAATAAGCTCCAAGCCCAAAGGAAAGAACGGCATAAGACAGGGTGATCGGATCAATAGGAGCCTTACTCATCACTTGTCATAGGAAGTTCAACATGACCACAGAAGCTCAACATGAGCACAAAGAACTCATGACTGCCCAGAAAAGCTGTTGTGCTCTGATGGAATCCTTGACGTGATTAAGCCGAGCACTTCGCTTGAAAACTGCTCTCACCTATTCCCTCTGATGATCCAGAGGTGTGAGACAACATGGGTTTGGAGTGATGGCAAACTGCAAGCACTGCTTCAAGTTTTTGAAAACTGGGAATAGGATAAGGGTTTGTGCAGGTTGGTGAGTCCCTCACTCAAGCCATATCTGATTTTGACTGAAACGAAGAATCAAGACAAGACTGAAATGTAACTGTAACAGCGAACAACTAGAAACATCGTTGGCAGGCCATATATAGCCACCAGCACAAATGCTATAGGAAAACTTTTCAGGGCAGAGAGCCAGGAAAGGTGAAAGTAGGCTTGAAAAAGTCTTAATATACAAAAAAATGTGAAAAAGTTCTGATTATAGGCCATAAAAAAATTCTGTCCAAAAGGTTCATAAAACTATGAACGTTTGAAAAAGGAGTTTACAATGTAAAGCAATTTTGAGCCTCAGCAAGAACGTTTTAATCTTTTTCTTTTTTTTTTTCCTGTTGTCTTTAAACAAAATTGCTGAGATCCCTATGGAGTTATGCATACATTTGAAATATCACAAAATCAAAATTTGTCACCAACATACCTTCCCTCAAAGACAAACTGCCTCAATAGCTATAGAAAGCTCTTCCCACACTATTTTGTAATATTTTATTTATTGATTACCAAAGCAGAAAGGATCAGCCTCATGTGCCTCAGTATCTCACCACTGTGTACAGCCTCTAAGCTTTTGACAAAGACACTCGTTAAGGAAGTACATACCTATTGAGAAGACTCTTGCAATGTTGATGGGGACTGGATTTCTACACTTAAAATGGATAGGACTGGCCTGGCTTGATCAGGCTAAAACTATTTGTTCTTCTGTAGTTCTCTTGTGTTTGGTACCATGGACACCCTAATGTGACAAATCCTACAAAACTGACCCTTTCTTGGGGTTTTAGTTCTGTACTAGGAAATGTATGCAAATAGGAGACGCAGTTTGTGCCAAAAGCCCACATAATCTAGTATGAGGAACAGATGCAATGTAGCCTCTAGCCAAAACAGGATTCAACTTCGTTATTATCCAAATAACCGTATTTTGTGCACAGTGGTTGTGAACAAAGACAAAACATGGGGATAAAGGCATGATTAAGAATACAATGTCACAATAATAGTACAGTTAATTTTAATAATTTCCTTCATTTCTGGTGGGTTCTGTGCTCTGTCTCTCTGTCCCAACTATATGAATACTTTAACATCCCTTGCTATGTAAGCAGATAAATGCTATGCTGGAGATGCAGGAGAGAGTGGGTCCTAAATTTAAGGGTCTGTACCAGACTCCAATGACATTAAAAAGCACCATAAAAAGACTTCTGAAAACTCACTTGAATTTTAAAATTTCTGACAAGAAAAATAACTCCCTCTTTTGAGACTAACCAGAATGTTCCTACCTGCATCCAGGAACACTTTTAAAGATTAATAGGCCAGTTTAAGCAACTGCTGTTGTGTTCTCTGCTTTGCTTGCTCGAAGCAATGCAATTGCTCATGATATTGCCAACTCTTGTTGTTTTATGGCAAGTCTGGTTATGTTCAGCATTTTTGTTAAAGCCTCCATTCCCAGGGACATGCGATTACAATAAGAAGTTTGGCTTGTAACAAGAAAGCGAGCTGAAGAGTAAAAGCTTCAAAAATCATGAGGCCTACTGCTAGGCACTTCCAGTCTGTGCTGTAACTTGCATTATTTGCTGCTTTTCTTAAAGCTGGGCTCCTAGAATCTGGATGCATCTCTAGTTCAGATCATGGCTATCCAGGGCACCATGTGCCATAGTTGCCCATCTCAAACGATCATGGATCCGTCAGGGTATAGGAAAGGACCAACTGTTTTTTAACTGTTTGATCAAAGAGAATGACCCAAGTGCACCCCAAAAGCTTAAAAGACAGAGGTCATAAGAGATACTCAACTTTATTGATATTTAAATTAAACTGCATGTTTTAATTGAACTTCTGTCAGGATATCCTAATTTTATTTTAGAGTGTGTGCAAAGGGCAACCAAACTGATGTGCTAATTCACTGCATCTTTTGAGTGAACTCCTATACAGCTCATAGAAGAAACTGCCACTAACAGATTGCCAGGAAGTGAGTGTCTGCACTGCTGAAGCCCTTCTGAAGACTCAGAATACAAAATGAGACAAGGTGAAATGAGCAGCAGAAGTGTATTGAACTGCTAGGAGTCTATTTTCTTACTAATTTCATTTCAGTGAAGCACAAGATGCTCCTAGAAACATATACTTCCTATGACACTTTTGGTTTATATTTGTCTGTGATATCAGGTCATCATATTTTTGCCAGTACCTCAAGTTTTGTGGTGCTGTTTGCCAATGACCTTGGCTTTAGCAGAGCAATCCTTTAATCACAGGTCTCGCTCACATTCAGCTGGAGCAATGGCAGTCTCCAAAATGAATTTGATAAACATTTTTAAAAAAGCAAAGACAGCCCCTGTGGAAACTTTAAGGTCAGAAGATGAAATTTGAAATCCTCCCTTTCCTAGCAGAAGAAGTGAAGGACCGATGACTATGGAAAAGAGAATCTGCTGTAGCAGAACTCAGTTAATATGAGTTATTATTTAATAATATTTGAAATTATTCATTTCAGATTGACTGTAGGTATTAGTCCATGTGTTAGGCTTCTTAAAACATTTTATGTATTTATGTAAACATATAAATACATGCATACTGTACCTTTTATTTATGGATACACAGTATGCATATATTTATATATTTACATAAATATTTAAAATAAGTATATGCATATTTACTTGTACAATTTAATGACTCAACAGTGCTTTCCTGAGAACAACTGTCAACCATGGTCAAAGAAGGCAGAATTAACAATCTCTTTCAGCAATGCATTGTACCCCAGCCTTAGTCAGATTAATTTAATTTGCAGCCAAATCCACCTCCAAAGCTCAATAACTCTCACAGACATTCATACAAAAGAGAGTTTTCATTTGTCCTCTCTAGTCATTTTCAGATTTTCAGAAGACTATTTCAGGAACAAGGACCCCTTTTTTTCTCTGACATACTCTCTCTAGAGCAGGTCTACACTCATCATAATCAAAATTCTCAAGTTCTTTTGATGAGGTTAATCAGAAAGATCTGATGGTGTCCAGTAACTTTTGGATAATTTCATGTTTGTCATGCCAAAGGAAATCAGTGAGGTGCTAAGTCTACTTACATTTTTTTCATTCTGAAGAAATTTCTCACACAAGTTCCTTTAATCAACATGGTTGAATACGTTCCCCAGAAACGTATTTTCAATTCAAGAGGGAACTATAAAAGGCTCTGTAAAGAACTTTAAGTCTAGGTGGATTACTTAATGGTCCTGTTAACAGATGTTATATAAATCCGGTCACTTTAAGAGATGAATAAAGCCACAGAGAAGCCTAATGATCCATTCACTCTTTAACATCACAAACTTGTCTGTAATCCTTCATCATGCAATTTTTAATATATCCTGCTCTAATAAATAAGAACAAAATGAGACCACTGCAAAGATGTAAGAGCATATTGATATTTGAAATGATAGTTTCATTTTACTGTCAAAATTGAAATAATATTAACAGACAAAAGGAAGAACAATAATCAATTTTTAGATAGGCTGATTGAGTTGTGAATGACAGCAGGACACAACTGTAAAAGGACAAGTAATATTAACATCAGTTTACATACTTACTGAATACAAAATCAAGACTACTATGTAAAGAGTTTCCTCATATATAATAGAAAAAGAATTTTCAGTTTGCTTGAGGAAAAAAAATAATGAAAACATTGCCAACATAAGGCCTTTTACTGCAAGCTGCTGAATATCTACAAAATCCAATACACTCTGGAGATCATTAATCTTTACAATAAATAATAGTAATTATTAATACAACCAGCATTTTCACTTTGTAAGTGTCTCTATTTTTAAAACTGGTTTTAAAAGCAGTGGTATGAGGATGTCAGGGTGACTCCAGAAAGCAGCTGAAAGTCTGAGAAGTCTACAAAGCTACAGAGTTGATTCGACAGGCATGCATGCACGTTACTTAATTTCAATAAGCATCACATTGACATTAGAGATCTACATATATTTGCTGGATTAGGGCCAGCAAGAAAGGCGATAAGAAAGGTATGAGAGGGAAAGGATAAGAAGGGTAAGAACATGTGAGTATATTCTTACTAGCCTAATTGTATACATCTTGGAGATAATACAGAATTTCTTTTCAGTGTAGTATGTCCTATATAGAGTTGTGTAGCGTACTGATGCACAGAGGAAAATTTTCTTGAACACGTGGCATATTTTGCTGTAAAACTCTAGTTAAGTCTGTGAAAACAGTCCACAGGTAACTGTAGTGGATGTTAATGTTACTCTCAGGTGCAACTGCTGCTGTTTTAAGAATATGTTTTTAAAGGTGAATTTCCCTTTCAGCCTCTGGGAGAGGAAGAGGAGCATGAAGAGAGTAGACATTGTTTACTTTTAGCTTATTTGTCGCTTGTAACCAGCTAATGTCTGTGTGCTAAATAGCAACGATATAGACAAATTCAGGACTAAGCGTGTCAGGGGGGACATGGTAGATAGGATAAAGCAGGGAAATTTTGAGATGTGGAGATATTAAGTAGGATGGGAGAAAGTTTCCCACCTCTTGCTGCTCCCTGGCCCTCACAGACTTCCCCACTGCTGCTCTTTCAGTAATTGCCTCTTCTCAGAGCCCAAGACTGAACAATTTTGCTTCTTAAAACACTGCTGAGGGCTGGCTGGATGAGAGGGGACGGGTCAGCTTTAATTGCTTGCTGGCTGAGTGCAGGCTGCATGTCTGTGGGCATCAAAGCAGTGCCAGCTTAGGTGACAGCGGCTGTGGGGAAAAATAGAAATCAGCCCTGCCCAGGAGAGCCGCCTCAGCGCGCTGTATTTGGACGTTGTCTAACAGGGCTAAGGATCAGGAAACATAATGGGGAAAAATCTCACCAAATGCTTCCCCCTCTCAGTACTTCTAGATAACTCTCATGTCTTCACATCTACAGCACTGCAAGTCTTAACATCTACACATTCATGGATTTGGTTTTAAATCTAAGCTGCATAGTAGCGATATGGCCAAACAGCCAGTGGTTGTACAGATCCTCAGGAACTTCAGACAGCTTTGAATTAGATCCCTTTCAACCTAACTCTGGGACAGGGAAGCACACACTACTTTGCTCTAAAACAGAAGGATTTGGGATGACAGGATAGCTACTGGTGGGTAGCTATAAAGGCACATTGACATGGACACCTAGAAAATAGGTATGCCTCCACTGAACTTTGCTTTCCTGTTCAGAATCAAAATAGATTTTGCCAACTTGAAATTTTTGTTTCAAAAAAATACAATTATTCATACAAACACAAGGAGGGCATTAAGTCACCCACATACTGTAATCAGGTATGCCTTTCACAGCATGCAGAACATTGTGGGGAGGGCAGAGCACTTAGTTTTGCAGGTTAGAAAACAAGGTAAACATCTGCAGACATCTGAACTTGACAATCCTTTTAAAAAATGAAATTGTTATTTCTGAATTTTTCTCTTGCCAACAGGAAAAGTGAATATTACACAGTAAAGACTTATGACCTGAACATGGAAAATTAAAATATCCTAATGGAAAAATAAACAAACCAAACAAAACCCCCTGAATGTTCATATTCTGTTTCATTTTAAATGCATTGGGAAGCAAGCAATTTTTCAGCTGAAAATGCACTTCCAAAGTGAGAGCACTAAAAACCAGTAATAAAAAGACCATGTGTCTCAAGGTTTATCTCTGAACAAAGAATACGGCCTAGTTAGAAACTCATGAAAAGGAAAATTTCTAAGGAGAGATCTGATCTAATTTCACAGTTTTAAACATAATCTGTATACTGTATAATTCTGCTACTGCCCTGTTTCTTACAGAAATATTACACTTATTTCACATGATTTTATGAAGTCATTACTCAAATTGGTCCAAATTTGAAACAAAAAATTAAATGTTTGAGATGCCACCTTTAAAATGCTCCCTCACATGATTTTACTGAACTCTAACCTGAAGTTAGTGATATAGTTAGAGTTTCTTTGTAAAAAAATTATCGATAAAAGCTATTTGGTTTTCAAAAGATTCCAAAAACTTTACAATTCACTTGTTATATTTTATTAAATTCAGCTTCTACTAGGGAGGAAAAAAAAAAAAAGAAGTTTTAATTATTTTTCCTGGCATGGTTCAGAAAGCACGAGTCTTGTAAAATCGTGCTAACTTTACTGCACTGTATTTTACAGAGGTGAAATCTGTGGGCTGCAGTTCAAATCTGTAAATCCACAGCTGCCATTCAGTTTCCAGCAAATTGTCCCTGTTGGAGGTATTGTGGCCTGCTGAGTGCTGGAAGCCACGAATCAAGATATTTGTGGAAAAGATATCCTAATCCTATAATCAACCAAACTGCTCAGCTTTCTTTTCAGAAACAGCACGGTGGATTGCATGCTCTGCTGGTGTAGCTTAAAATTTGACACTGGAACAGGTTTCCCAGAGAGGTTGTGGATGCCCCATGCCTGGAAGGGTTCCAGGCTAGGTTGGATGGGGCTTTGATCAACCTGGTCTAGTGGAAGGTGTCCCTGCCCATGGCAGGGGAGTTGGAACTAGGTGATCTTTAAGGTCCCTTCCAACCCAAACCATCCTGTGATTCTATGCTTCTATGAAATAACTCCACTGATTTAGGTTCCAATAAACACAGTTTATGTAAGTGTATATGGCAGGGCAACCTCTCCTATGTGATAGCAGAATGAGCAACTGTTGAAGTCACTGTGAGTCAGTAATATCTTCTAAGGCCACCATTAAATTCCTAAGTCAAAAGTAAGGCTTCATAGTCATTCAAATTAACTACTTTAAAAATGTAGATGACTACTCTTAATTCAACTTTAAAAAATATGTGATGAGAGATTAACAAAAGTAGGAAACAATGTCTAAATGTCATAAACAGATTATGGTGTTAACATGTTTACACATGTTACGTAATTTAAAATATTGGTTAGCAGAAAGGAAACAAACTGCAAGGCTTTGTCATAGAATGATACCCTCTTACATCCCCAAAAGAGCTGTACTGGAATGTACTTCCAGAATGGAGTACATTCAGGTAATACTATATAAGGAGAGGAATGGAACATTGGTACAAATGAGGACAACCCCTAATGCTCGCATTATGATTCATGGAGGCATAACTCTCTTTTTCTTCCTGTATTAGTAAATTGCTACTTTAAAATTCACTTTCCTGTGATTTGAGGAAAATATCTATGTTCTTCAAAAGTTGTGTTAGCCTGATTTGTCAGTCTAAGTCAATAATGCTGTGATAGAATAATAAAGTTATTGTGATTACCTTAACAAGTTTATACAGATGGACTCGTCAGCAAAAGGATGTTTCAATAGCTATGATTAGCTTAGCTGATTACTTCTGTGGAAGGTGCACTTTCTTAGAAGTGGGGAGACCACCTCCACTATATGATTTAGACTCAATTCAAGTACAATCCCTCCCACAACTTTTTAAATTTTAAGGTATGTATCTCAGAAAGGCCAAGAAGGAGAGAGGAAAAAAAAAAAAAAGATAGCTTTCTACAAAACACCTAAGAAAGAAGCAAACAATTTGTTTTCCCTGAAATAAAAAGCATAATACCTGGCAAACTTTATACATGGATTATGTCTGTAGAATAAATTCTTTTGAGTCTTCTTACTAAAGGAAAAAAGAGAAAACAGCTCTTAACAAAGGAGGTTTGCTCCTGCTCACTTTAAATGCTGGCATAGACAATTCTTTGGACAACCTTTAATCGCTAAGAACTTTAGTCATGTAGATTGTGCTAACTCATGAATGAAAAGCAAAAAAATAACCCAAATCCAGACAAACCAAAAATTTCCTATTAACAGAGCATGAGTAAATCACACAGAAGTAAATCACACAGATTGCCACAGCCAAAGCCTGGTCACAGAGTGGTACAATCTCAGCTAAATTGATATAATTAAATTGGCATGATTTCCACTGCCATAGAAAAAATTATAATGCTATAAAGGCATTTTAATAGTCTTTCTTATTGTGCTACAGTATGGAGAACAAACCATAATGGTATAAGGAAGGTTTGTAATATAAAGCATAATAATGACTATGGTGGTGACTATACCATTTCAATAATCTGATTAAAACTAAAATTTCACCCCTAACTCTTGTAGTAGTATTGCTGTTTAGCCCAAGCCTTTACTCCCTGTAAACTGTAAAATGGTCTATCAAGGAGTAAATTACTCTGCAGATGTCATATAAAGAGCCCTAACAAAATTACAATCGTCGATTCACTGCAGGTATGACTCAAAGTCCACTAAAGAATTTTTTTGCCTATCGACCTTACAGACACTTTTAAGGAAATGAGAAAGCCTGTTTGATCTGTACCTAACAGCTTCACCAATATGCATGGACAAAGTACTGCTTTGGGTGGTAATCTACTAAATTCTGACATAGTGATGTATCAAGTTTCTGGAAATCCTAAACAAGTGACCGCAGCTCATGTGCAGAGCAACTGAACATCAAATGTACATTATGCAGACTGTCCAACTTGCTGCATGTCTCAGGTCAACTGAACATTTGCAGCACATTCCTAGTGAGAAATGCTGGACCTATCAGTCCTGAATGGCCAATACTCACAGGTGTATAATAAATCAGGCATGCTTTTTAGTCTGATCCTATCTGGTTTTCATTTGGTTTCCTAAAGAAAGAAATCTCATAGCATCTCAGTATGTCCACGTGTCTGTCTCTCAATCACCTCGGGGCATTTTAACGCATTTGCAAATGAGGAAAGGTCACAAGTATATTAACTTCCCTAAAGATTTCATTAAAATAAGAAACCAGGAAGAGGAGAAGGACCCTAGGGAAAGTTTGCCTTTTTCTGATATCAGAGAAACCATAAGGGAGATTGATGTCAAAGCACAAATATAAAATAAGGCATCATTACTTCCACTGCTCATACAACTACCTATATTGCATATTAACTAGGGTTTCAACAATGTTATGACTGAATGTTGTCAAGCAATGAAATTACTACATTTACGGGAGAATGGCCATCAGAAATTGTGAATTGTTTTCAAAGTATCAAAATATATTATGTAGCTGTTAAAAGGAAAAAGAAAGGAAAAAAAAGCTTGCCCCATCGGAACCAAGGGCCATAGACTGACCTTTTCCTGCCTGATGCATTCAGGCAGGATGTCCGGGGTGCTGGACTTTGAAGAAGATCCTGTAAGAGCAAGCTAAGTTGGAACAAAACAGACAGCTTGTATGAGGCAAGAGGTTTAAAATCCTAGAAACTGCTGCTGGTTGATCAAAGACCATGAGAGGAAGTCCACCCTACTGGCCAGTCTTGGCTGTTGCAATAAGAACAAGCAGCAAAAATGCATGTTGTCATTGAGTTTTATGGGTAGAAAAGGATGTTTGAAGACTGGGCTGTGGAAGGCTCCCCAAAAGAGTGAGAGAAGGTGTCTTGAAAGAGAAAAGGCAGATTCTCAAGAAAACTAATCTCAGGTCTTTTGTACGTATTCCCAGCCAAGGGGGATTGGTAGTTCCTACTTCCCTTTTTGATACCTAAAGACATGTGGGAAAAGCAACAAAAGTCTAACCTAGGGTTTGGGAATAAACATGGTCAAAAAAAAAGAGAAAAGGCTGTAAATAAACAACCAGCTACAAACTGGTGACCTAAGGAAGAGAGAATGGGAAACTCACTCCAAAACCTGTAAACAATAGTTGCTATCCTACAAAGAATATGACTTAAATTTAAGATCAGAAAGTAAAAAAAATTCATAGTGGGAGAAAAAAAAAAGAAGTTGCAGGCTGGGGGGGTATAAGACAAAGTCTAAAAAAGTCTGAAAAATACTCTACCAGATTCCTGGTCTGCCATGACCAGGAGGAACTGATGAATGACAAAACAGAGAAAGCATACAAGAAAATGAAAGTGCTTAGGACTGATCTTGTTGAGCTCTACATAACAGCAAACACTCTCCCCTCCCCAGTATGAAGCAGGGAAGTCATCAGAAGACAGGTCCCAGTTTAACTCTTAGAAGTATTTTGTAATATTCAGTTCCAGTGTAATTTCTTTCAATTCCTCACCATTACTTCTACTTAAAGCCACATGTATTATCCTAAAGAACCCATCAGGGTTCTTGTGTGTCATTATATTTTTTTAGATTTATGTCTTGTTCTAGCAGTTACTTCAGCAGATATGAATCATTTACTCTTTATTGCTCTATTTTCATAATGTAGTCCATTTTGCGTAGTGTGATCTGTACAGAAAACAGCTGCAGAAATTACATGAATCACATCTGGTGAAATGCTGGTCTATGGAAACAACATATGTTTCTCTCTTGATTCTATTGGAGCTAAAGTTTCACTCCAGCTGCATTACTTTTGCTTCTGTCTCTGCTTAAATTTTCATATCCTATGTTGAAACTTATACTTGTCTTCCAGACCCTACTCATCCCCAACTCAGCCACCATGCTGGATTGCTATTCCTATCACAATCTTTGGTGCTTTAAATTGTGCCAAAGACTCGGTGCTTTTTCTGTGCATTTTTAATGCCTAAAGAAGTAAACAAGAATGAATGAAAACAACTATTATCTACTACAACTCACAGTATTTTAAGAATGTTCTTCTGTAAATAAATCAGAGAATTTATTTTCTACCATGGTACAATATGCAAACAAAATATATAGTCATGGGAATTACTCCTCCAGAACACGACATGAGGCTGTGGCAGTATGGAACAGTACCTCCTGTTATAATATATGCACACTCATCTGGAACACTTGGCTCTTTTTAAAAGTTATG
This sequence comes from Aquila chrysaetos chrysaetos, assembly GCF_900496995.4. Lineage (NCBI taxonomy): Eukaryota > Metazoa > Chordata > Aves > Accipitriformes > Accipitridae > Aquila > Aquila chrysaetos. Next base: position 39,972,417 of record NC_044007.1, read on the forward strand.
CATAATTACGAGCCCTTCTGTATTACATAAACAGCAAAGGAAGAGAAAACATAATTCAAAACTAATGCTATGCTACAGGGGGCAAAAAAGTTTGTCTCCCTAGAATATTTCCTTTCCTTCACCTCCTAGCTTAGATTCTCTGCTAAAGAAAATGGGGAATGAAATGCATTGATGCACCTGCACTAAAGCAAATGCAGAGAAGAACGTTTAGCTTGCTAAAGAATTTGGCCTTGGGAATGTGGTAGTCAGGGAAGAACAGAAATTAGGCATTGGATTTTAGCCTGGAAAAGCCAATAGTAAGAGAATAAGAAACACCAACAGTTACGAATAATGACAGCATCACTTACTTAGGTAATTAGAGTTTCTGCAGTAGCAACATTCTAGGCATTAATGCCATTGTCATTTATAGCCATAGAGTAATTATTAAAAGTTTAAAAATCTCCTGTGACTGAGGTTTACTGTTGCACATTAGACTTACAGTGAAATAACTACCACCATCATATTTTACAGCATTGTCTATTGCCATGAATAATTTCAGGTGTCTGACTGGAAAGATACAGAGTGATGCTAATATTATCTTGTTAATAATTAATCCCTGTCATGTTCAGAGAGGTCTGTTTTCTGATTTTTTTGCTTTCAGGATATTAGCATGGATTTAAAGAAGTATTTTCACTAATTTTTACAGATAGAATTAGTTGCAATTATAAAATTGCAAATATCACAAATATTTCTCCTATTTCAGTATTTGATTTTGTAAACTGTATAAAATACCAAAGCTGCAATCATGCTTCGTTCAGAATGTTGATTAGTTAGTCCAAGGTCATTGCAGCCCTGCTTATTATGAATTGCTTAGGTTCAGTTTTTACGTGCATGCTGGCTGTCTAAGAAAGGGGAAAAGTAGCTCCAGATAGACCTTACGCTTTTGCCAAATCTTGGTGTCAGGCTAATTCAGAGCAATCTTTTTGTAACTCCCTATTCCACCAGCTAAAATAATCCTTCTTAATGGAATCTCCTGTATGGAATGCACTTGTCAAGTATTTTTTTTAAAACTCTTTGTGTTGCAAAGAGGTGAGGTTGTTTTACGACATAGTCTCTAAACTTGAAGAAAATCCTAAACCACTTATTTAAAGCAGGATTATTTGGACTTTCTACAAAGATCTTTCCAAAGAAGTACAATGAATAGTGGCATCTGTCCCACCCTCTGTCTGTTTGTCCCTCCAGTTCTTCAGAAATATCTAAAAGTGGCACCTGACAGACACCATCTGTATCAGGATCATCAGTAGGACGTTGTCACAAACAAAATGCTGGAGGCAATGCCATCATTAACATCTTTCTCCTCAGTTTAGGCATGTTTTTTTTCCTGAAGCAGAAGGTAATGTAAAATAGATTAGCAGTACCAGCCAGGCAGGGAGATATCATCAGTACCAGCAGCAATCATGTAATTACTCCCACTGCATCATTTCTCAGATGTCACAGGAAAAGCCTAAAGTTTCAGTTTTCCAGAATGTGGCTAGTTTTCCCAGAGTCAAATGGTGCAATAACAGTGAAAGAGCTCTTTTATTCTCTGCAAATGGCTACAGATTGCTAAGGAAGGGTTTAAGTGTACTGGAAAACACAGTGTTTGCCTCAGTGCTCCTCTGCGAGTGGTTTATGCTCTCAGTCCATCACCAAGTGTAGTCTTCAGTGTTGCTAGTGACAGTCTGAGAAAGAAAAATAGGTAAACAGAGCAGCTAATGTTGAGAACCTCATTTTTTAATGATTTCTCTGGAAAATTTCCCAGATTCCACATCTGCCCTGGCACAACAGCCTGCACTTCAGAAAGCAAGTTTCACTGGACGTGCAGTGAGAACATCTACACTTACTCACAGTGGGTAGGTTGCTTTCCCTCCCTTCATTTCAAATACTGTGCCTGCTACTTATCCTTTCAAAAAATCCAGCTAGTTTTTAAGAACAAGAACAATATACTTTATAAAAGCCACAGCTAGGTGACCTTCCAGTTTCCAATATGCAGGTTGCAACACCAAGAACAGAAAAGGTGGAGAAACAGATCCATATGACAGACAGATCTTCAACACAGTTAAGATGCTTTCTTTTGTTGTCTCATTGAAATATTTTTAGCTTGTCTCCTGTGCTTCTGTCCTTAGTTGCAATATGGAGGTGCTAGTGATGGTCACAACACAAAAAGTACAGTCCCAGGCATTAATGCTTCGGACAATTTTTCTATAGTACAAATATCAGATTCAATTTCCCATATGTAATATTTTATCTCCCATAGAATTTAATTTTTAGAATATCTCCATTCCTATTGCTCAGGATTTATAGCCATGTAATATTAAAAAATAAATGCTAAAATAAATCATCACATGACCTCATGAAAGTCATTGTGTTTATCCAGTGTTGCCAGTAAGTGAAGAGGACGTCACGGCATATATGAAGGAGTCCCCTTATTTCTGACAATACAAAAAAATTGGCAAATATTCTGGTGTTGTTTTCCAAGATGTCCAATAGTAAAATGATGCATGCTATACAGACTGACTGGCTATTATTTTGCCATATTCTTAAATTAAACTACATAAGTTTGAAAACAGCAGAAAACTCAGCCAGAGTTTCCAACACTCTTGCAGTCCATTTTTGCCTCTAAAAACAGCTCTGTCTTCTTCCTGTGAGGAGAAGGAGATAAAGAAAAATCCTAATAAGAAAGAAAAAATGGCAGAATTGCTTGAGAAACTTGCATTTTCTTTTAAAACCTGGAGTAGATTTAAGAAAGAAAGTGCCTGTTTATTTCATAAGGAACTTTTTGTGTTTTGCAGAGGACACTTTATTTTTGTGTAAGGAATGGTAATTGAGCAACTATAACACACAATGTGAGAGTGTCCTCTCTTTTCTTTGTATGGCTAAAGGGGGCACTATCCCCACAGGACAGCCCTACAGTCCTTTCTCCTCCCTTGACCATCCCCAAAATAATTCTTTGCATAGAGTCCCCAGTTCAAAACCTTAAAAGAGTTTCTAAAAAAAACCCCTGTAATGGGCCCTGTAGGGCCCTATTTTCATTTCATGGCTATTCATCCTATGGAGGAAATACGTTCTATATCGGCAATGAAATTTCATTTGTTCTGCAGTCCCGTCAAGGCACCTGTGCGCATATTCCCCAAGGACCAGGGTACATCTTGAGACAATCATGGGCTCAGGTGTGCTGAAAAGGTTATTCAAGAGACCCCAAGGTCAATCACAGTCTCTTCATTCATGTGCATTTTGTCCCCAGTAAGGCTCCAGCATATGCATATACAGTATTGGACATATTATCTTACAAGTTTGAGATCTTTCTCATATGCTGGTTCTGTAGTCTCCCCGGCCCATAAGTCAGCTGTTACATCATATTTTTTATAGGTTTCACTGTAATTTCCCCAAAATCTTACACAAGACGCTTGAATATCTATATGGCTGTAAATGCAAATAAACCCCATTCTTGACAGGCAAAAGAAAAATAGAAAAAACAAAGACAAAAAACAAGGAAAAGAAAAGCTACCATTAGTTCAAGTCTAAGAAAGGAAAAAAAATCAACATCTCTTAACTCAACTGAAGGAAAACTAACTGCTGATGAGAGAGACTGGGGGACTGAAAGATTAGTTGTTAACTGCTGAAGATTGGATTATGATAGTGGACCTGAGGAAAAGAGTAAGTGTTTGTTAAAGCTGTTTCGCTTAGTTCAGAGGACTGCATAGATAATGAAACTGAGAAGAAAAGAAAGAGATATTCAAGTCAGTGACCTGGGATTAAGGTGTGCACTGTAGCTAATATGACTTGTCACAAAAATAATCAGCTGGTATAATAACTTAGCCTTCTCCAATTAGAAGGTCTCCCCAGGGTACCAAATTTAGTGACAGCAGGCAAGTAATATCTGGCGTTACTCTTTAACAGTCCCACTCTGACTGAAACTTTGACTTTCCAATTACTATATATCAAACAAATAGCCATTTTTAAAGATCCAAATTAATATTTAAATGGAAGGATGAACTGATACAGGCTTCCACTGTTTTCCCTTGATAATAATCTTTGTCTTTAAATAAAGAAAATAGAGAAAGATTTTTATGGAGGATAACAATTTCTGAGTTAATTAATAGCAAGGAGAGTGACAAAGAGAGCATCTTAGGCATCTTAGGGGCGAGAGAGATAAAAAGAGAATTTTGTCTCTCTTTATCAGTTAATTAGTTAAAGCTTACATTTAATTTTACCAATTCTTACTACTCATTAGATGGATCTAATTTGTAGAGCCATGCAGTCCATTCGCCATTTATCTAAAGTATTTCAATGGCACATACTAGGAGTTCTTTTACAGGGCATCAAAAGGAAACTAATGATTAGACTCTTCTCTTGAGAGCTCAATCTCACCTATCTTCAGCAGGTCTAAAGTGTCTAAAAGTTAAGTACCTCATTTCACCCAATTGTCTATCCCTCCTGGAAAGAGAGATGTCCCTCTAAAGGGCAGCTGTTCCTACAAATGGATATTTAAAAGTAGTGTGAGATGCCTCTGGAGGATGCCTCTCCCTCTTTCCACTGAGGATGGAAGGAACCCACATAATCAGCCTAGACTAGTTTGAGTTGATTAATCCTCCAAAGTGTTTTGAAATGTAAATCAAGACTTTAAATCCAGCAGACAGGATCTGTACTAGATGCATTTATTTAATAAATGGTGCTTTTTTTTTTCATCATTTAGAGGTACTGATGAGGCTAAATCCATTTATATGTATAAGTTGCTTTCAAATCCTGGAAGGTGGTGTATAATAAGGTGACTACTTCATATTTCTAAATAGCACACTGAAAAGTTGAAATATAATAATTTAAGAGGCAGGCAACAGCTTGGTTTTCTTTAAATGTAGTAATCATACTCATAAATTTTATTAGTAATAATTAATAATAATATTTTCCTTTAATAAAACAGTTTTTTCCAGATGGACATTTCTTTTTATTTTAGTAGTGAAAACCTAATCCAATTTCCAGCTATAAATAACACTGTTCTGAGCTCTTCAGATTTTGAAAGATGTTGACAAATAGAGGCTAAAGTAGAAGAGAAATAAAATGATTAAGGAACTGAAAAGGCTGTTCTAAGGGCCCAGCAGAGTAGCTGGACAGGCTTAAGTGTTTTGGGTACCAGGTACTCCAAACCAGGACAATCTGTTCAAGTACCTAAACTGGATTTGGACACTTGACAAGAGTGTAACAGGGTGTTAAGAAGGAAGCCAAAGGATGTTTGGGAGCACTGCAAAGGGTAGTTTGCTGGGCAGCCCCACAAGGCTGCAAGCCTCCAGCCACATTGCTCTGAACAGTAACCAAGGAATATTGGGTTAATTTGTTCCCAGGAGAGTAAAATCCTGAAAAAAACCATGGAAACATCATGTTCTTCAAGCCTCCTCTTTAAGAGAAGCTTTATAATTCACGTTCACACAGAAATGGCGAATAAGGCTTATAGCCCTAAAATATGTGGTACTGTGGCACTGTCATCCTTCTGTGTGGATGGCCAAAAGATCTCCAGTTTGCGGTTTAGAGCTGGTCCAACACCAAAGCTCCTGTTGCTTTCAGGCTGCTCCATCGGGCTGCCATTCCTCTTTTGTCTAACGTGATCTCTGTTGCTTTCCATATATACTTTACTTCTTGTGGTGTATCAGACATTTTATAACCCACAATCTCCACTATCCCCAGAAAGACTTTCTGGAAGGGCTGAATACTTTCTTCATAACTGACATACATTTATATTTGCACCACATGAAGGGAAAAAAAAGTCATTTTTTTGTGTACTCACAACTTATCAGTATCGATGAAATAACCATTTCATAATTATTTGGTTCCTTCCAAACTACAAAAGGGGTAAGTAATCTGCGTTCCTAAAGTAGACAGGAGCACAAAAATCTGTGTACTTCTAGAATGACTTGGCATTTTATAGTGAATAACTTATGCTGCATTTATCAAACTGAAAAGAACCTTTCCTCGGGGGTGCATAATCCTTTCTGCTCCTTGTATTATAATGAACTAGATCTATCCCTAACATTCTCTTCTGTATAAAATTTTGCAGACCTACTACATGTAGGTTTTAAACAAAATCTGCAAAGATATTGCTTTCCAATTTTCGTAAGAAAAGCAGTCTTAATGCTTTAAGGAGGTCACTTCCTACATTTCCTTCCTGTTCTGCTTCCAGGCACAGAAATCATACCATTAATCTCCATAACAGTGAAAAAAAAGGGAAATCTCCATCAGCCAATATTTTGTGAGTGTGTCTATTTTAATAGCTGCAGTTACTCTTGCAAGTAGACTATTTGAATTCTGCACTTAGTACCAGTTACAGAATTGTGTTAAATATGAAAGCCCAAACCCAAATAATACTCTATGTCTAAGAGTCAGCAATTTTCTCAGTGAACAGAGGGCAGTGGATAATGCTAAGAAATATCAATGACAGTTCGCTTCAAGTCCAAAGAGAAATTTGACTTCAAAGTATTTGCCACAGAAGATGAATACATGATAGTAAAAAATCTCAAACGTTCCTTTAAAAATAGCATGAAAATAAATTACTCAATAATTCACTACTATTCTTCGCTAACTTTTCATCACTTCTAGCTTAAATTTTCCAGAGTCAAATCTGAAGAATGAGTAAGGAAAATAATATTAATTTTTCTAATGAGATGTAATCCTTTTCACCCAATGTAATTTGAAAACAAATTAGATTAGCAAAGTCAGGTAGTCAAACATCATCTCTAGTGTATTCAGAAATAGTCAGAAATATCTGTGAAACCAAATCAAACAAAATTCACAGTTTCTCTGAACAGCATCCAGCTTTATCTGCATAGGGAAAGATGTAGACATGAATTTGGCAGAATGGCTGCTCTCTTGTGGTATGAAGTCATGTTTTCCTAAGACAAAAAGACTACCACCAATATTTGTCCTCATGGAAATGGTTGCCAAGGGGGCATAAATGTTAAGAGAAATTAATTACACTAGGATAACTGAACTATTCTTTCAAAGATAGAAGTTTCGAGAACAGTTCAGAAAAAAAAGCTCTTACGCATACCTGAAGAGAAAGATATGAAGTAGGGTTATGTTTAGTCTATTGAATCCAGCTCATGGGTATGAAATTGAAATGCAACAGCTATGAAATTGCTGAGATTAAGTGACATATGGACAAATCAGTAGTGTATTTGATTTCTCTACCACACTGGAGTCCAGAAATATATGTGGTGGCTGCCTCCTAGGATTTACTAAAAAAGATCAACATCCTAACGATTTTCCAAATTAATTTTTCAAAATAAAACAAACAAACAAAAGAATTCCTGATTCACAATAGCAGACATATCATATACTCCCATCTGATGTGTACCACACCCTCTAATTTGCTGGCTTTTCCTGGCAGTGTTCACCATGTTGTGCTTGGTAAAGAGGCATGAATCGACCTAGCACTGCTATGAAAACTAAATCCTTCAATAAGTTCATGGACAAAATAGGAAAATAATACACTGTGATCTTATATATTACCTCTTTCTTGACTCACTGTAGTAAAACAAAACCAAAACAGGAATTCCTCCCTGAGGAACATGGACTGGAGATTTTCTATGATTATACTCAGGGTGAGAATTTGACCTTCTAGCTACATTTTTAAAAAACTCTGAAAACTTGCCCTCTGTTGCCTGGTATTACATTTAACTTTGTACAAAATCCATAAACAACACTGCCTCTTGCCCTATGGATGCAAACAGAAGGATGATTGTTGGCTAACTGAAAAATAAAATAACTGTTTTTAACAAATAACTTTTGTTGTACCAGCAGGAATTTTCAGATAAAGGAAAAGCAACTCTGACATCAAACACTAACTGATGTGGACCTTATCTCCATATAAATAACGGTATATCTCCTTTTGGATGACAAAGGACTGCCTGCATACACTACCTGTAAAGATCTACCAACAGACTTGTGTTCTCAGATCCATAAATACAAAATGATGGAGAATGTCATCTTCAAGTAATCAGGTATAATTTGATGTTACCAGCAGCATCTTTATATAATCAACATTGGCAAAGATTACATTTATTAAAATTAAATTTAAATTAACTTTCTAAATGGCTATTGCAATAAGTAACTGCTGAACTAAATTTCAGAGAAATTATGGCTTTAATTTAAAGCACTTAGGGGAATTTTTCTTACCCATTTTATTTTTCAATGCCTGTATAAACATGAAAAAAATCTTTAATAATTCCATGAGAAATGCTTTATACATCCTGAGCAATTAACTATTTCTGCAGAACATTTGTGAGCCGTGTTTGAAATAATCCAGTTGTTTAGTGACTAATTATCATGCAACCTGCAGTTTTTAGAGCTCAGGAAAATGGTGACTTCTAGAATACAGAAAAAAATCCAGGTAATTATGTACTACTAAGGATACCATGTCATCAGTTTTTACAGTATAATTAGGAAGATGTTACATTATCGTATAGAAAAATAAGAGCTGACAGGCAGTGAGGCTGCGTAATTAGGACCCTATCTCAGTGGTGATGTCAAATGTAAGGCCAAAGAAAGATAATTTCCTCTCCCAGAAAGAGCAAGTAGGGAGTGCACTCCCTCAGTGCTGTTACTGATATGAAATAGGATTTATGCACAATGAGGGAAGTCAGATTCAGGTGTTAATGCCAGGGCTACGACTTTTAGTACCATTGCGAGCACCTAAGCTCATTGTCAGGGACAAATGCACCAAGCGCTTCACAGACAGAGCTATACATGGGCAGGGAATGCAAAGTTCTTTTTGAGCATCTCAAACTAGTTCTTAGTTTCTAGCAATCCAATTCTTAATCATGATTATTTTCATGACTAAATAACTTCTGTTTTTAGGAGTTATTCTGAAACACTGAAAAGTTTGGCCAACAGCTGAAGAAGGCATGGATTTAAGTCATTCAGATCCCCTCTCTGCATCTCTGATGCTCTATCCAAACTAACAAAGGAGCCATAAGCTATGCACTAAAAAAGAATAATCTTCCAAAATAACTTCCTGAATTACAAAGAGATGCTACAAGTTCCCCACAAAAAAATTCAGTGATAATGCCTCTTAGTGAATTTACTTTAGCAATTTTAGTTACAGAATCTTGTACCACAGCTGTGATGATAATGTGTACCTTCCAGATGAGAAAGCTCAGAAGGAAAAACTTCCCAAGCTGTTTTATCCTGTACCCACTTTCAACAGAAACCAGAAAGGACTTTTGAAGGGGTCACAAGAGCTATCAAAATGGTTTTCTACAACCACAGGCACCTATGCAATAGTTTTAGTTCAGAAAGGTCCACATGATTATCTTTCCACCTATTCCCATATCTATCCATAAAACCCTTCCCAGAGCTTTGTAGAAAATGGAAGAGCTGCAGTACAAAAGACCAAAACCTGCAAAAATATAACTTAGTTACTCTGGGTTCATCATGGCACTGACGTGATTGAATGTATACATCTACGTCAAGAAATTGCCTTGTATCCAGATCCCTTCATCTTGTGCCTTTGTGGAGGATTTCTCAAATCAAAATTAGGAGTTCTACAATACCATGTAATGCTCTGTTCCTCTAGAACGGGGCGAGAGGGTGTGTTGTTTGGTGTCTTTTTTTTTTTAACTGTGTTATCAGAGCATCTTTCGTGGTGTAATAGCTGACACAGCCAACATTTTTTCCAATGCAGTTCATTTTTCTTTTCTTACACTTCTTTGGGGAAAACTGTTTGACTCTGGGTTTGTACCAGCAAAGAAAGGATCAAAGCTATGTCCCTGCCATGCCTCCCATCTTGGACACAGAGCTGAGGTCTCAGTCCCAGTGTGTAGGACTCCATTTGGAGACAAAGAATTATAAGGCCAAGAACAATCTATTTAATTTTATTGTATATAGCACAATCTTCCAGCTGGGATCCTGGCAGGCTGACAGAGTAAACCTCAGCTGGAAAAGATTTGGGGCATCTGAGCCTTATGTCACTTATGTATATTTATACCTGCCAAATGTCATGGCCGCATACTTGTCCCGATGGCTCTGACCCCTCCTGAAACACCACCCTTTGTTTGCTGCAACGGAGGAGATTATTTTCACTTCCCTCTTGTAGCCACTCAGGTTTGCTGATGAAGTAGCCCAGATCTGAAATCGTTTCTCTACCTCATTCAGACAACTGTGGATTTCATCACTGTTTTCCTTCAGGAACAGCATGAAGCCATTCTAGCTCCCTTTCCTAGGAACTGAGGCAACTAATATGGGAATATTACAAAGGCTTATCTCCCTGGCCTTCCTGTAAATCCTACGGTCTCTGTGTGCACCATAAAAGATGGAATAACAGACAGACATCACTAACATTTGATGCTGAGTGTGCAAAAACTTATTTTTAATGGCTCCAATTGAGAAACCTAAAGCTGTTTTAAAAGTACAGCTAAGTGGGAAAGGGAGGAGGAAGGGTAAAAATTAATGGTGAGGAGGAAGAACAGCAACGTCTACTTCTATTCTCCTCACCTGTGTTCTGCATGTGCATAGTAACAGAATCAAACTAGAAGTGGAGACAAATAAAAGAATAATACTGTGGCAGAGGAAGATGGATCAAGCTAGTAGAAGGCTTATGGGATAGGATAGAAAGAGGGCTAGAGCTGAAGGAAAGGGCACTAGCAAATATGAGAAGGTAGCAGTAGCAGAGAAGAACACAAAAAAGGCAAAGGAAAAACAAGATAAAAGGGATACAAAGACAGAGAGAGGTGAGCAGAGGAGAGAGAACACTACAGATAAAAATAGATCTAGGAAAGCAGGCCCAATTATACAAAAAGCTCTCTTACTTCCCATGCTCACGCTGATGAAAAACATCCCCCTTGAAGCTACACAGACCTTCAAAACCATGTGTCCTGCCAAACACGGAATCACTTTTCTGTGTTCTCTGATACCTGCTCATCTCTTCACAAAATTACATTACTGAGATGAGCCATTAGCAAAAAGGTACTTAAAATTCTTTTGTGAGCACATTAATTTCTTTCTCCTTTGTTCTGTCTCTTCATTACCTCACTGTGCTGCAGACTCTTCTGTGGTCTTTTGTGGGGGAAAAAAAAAAAAAAAAATTAAATACTGGCCACTACTTAGTAGTTTTGGAAACAAGATGGAAGTGGAATTGTTAGCCAGATTGATCTAAATTTAGGCTTTTAATGCTCTCTTCTTTGACTTAACTGCTGTGACATTGCAAAATTATATTTAATTTTCTTTTTTCCAGATCTTCAGCAGCTGAGAAGCATGTAATAAAATGTAAAACCCTCACAAAGTACCTTTCTTGTCAAGCGTATGTAAAGTAATCTGTCTCTGTAATATTTCATGTGCTCACTGATGATCTGGAAGGGAGAGTTTGTTATCAGCAATAAAGTTCAGGTAAGATGCCAGACTAGAAGATGTTTCAAATAGCAGCATAGGAAATGGATTTATGTGCAGCTGGAGAGCTGGGAGTCACTTAGAAGGATACTATATAAGGGAGACAGGATGAGAAGGGAACAAAAGGTCCTAAGAGGGAGATTGAGACTGTTAGTCTTGATAGAAATGCAACACCGAAGGAAGCAGGAAAAGACAGAGATGTCAGGGGAATACAAATCAGGTAGACGATAAGGCTCCTGCATGGTGGAGTGGGACTGATGAGGAGGAGAGGACAAAAAGAAGGAGGGAGAAGAGATAGGTTGGGGAGGACAGAGCAGAAAGTGGCAAACACTTCACCTCGCCAGAGCTCTGTGCTTCTTGAAGCACAGTCACCTCTTTGCCTGTGAGTGGAGTCCAAAAACTCCTATTCGCCTGCAAAACCCATGGGCAAAATCTCCTCTCCCACTCCAGTTCTGGTCCACTGAGATTTCCAAACACTTTTTCTGGCTGCTATTCTGCTAGTTACAGTGGCAGAGGTCTATGCCAGGAATCAGAAAGCTCAAATCTAAATGATGATCCATGTGTTAATATTACTAGACACACATAACTGTGCTAAAGAAGTATAAAAAAGCTCATCAATCAAAAATAAAATTTCTATTTTGTTTTGGTGAAAAATTGATACCCCAGAATTTCCTCTTGTCCAAGCAGAAAAAACAATAATGAATTTTCAAAAAATAGAATGGCATTCTAAATATTCTGTCAAATATTAGAAACGTCAAAACAACCTGGATTAGCTTTAATAATTTCTTTCCCTTTCTTAATTTATGTAAACCAGTGTCATATAAGAGTAACACAAAACCTGAAGCAGTAAAATGAAAGTGAGACTTCCTGACCTAACCAAAATGAAAAGTTTTGGGAAGAATCTTACTACGATGACAATTGAAGACCATACGCTCCTGAAACTTCATCCTGTGGGTGGAATGTTTTCTGCTAGAGAACCTTTTTGTCAGAAATTTCTGACCAGTTGCTAGTCAGCTGGAGAGTTGAGATGCAATGCCAGGCTGCTGCTTGTGTGTCCAGATCAAGGAGGAACTGGGGCAAGAGTGGCAGTTCCCACAGAGAAGCCCTTTGTGGTTTCCAGAGCAGGCTGCATGCAGCAGAGAATGGTTTGCTTTCTTGGTGTCCTAGTTTCCGCTGGGATAGAGTTAACTGTCTTCCTAGTAGCTGGTACGGTGCTATGTTTTGAGTTCAGTATGCGAAGAATGTTGATAACATTGATGGTTTCAGTTGTTGTTAAGTAGTGTTTAGACTAAAGTCAAGGATTTTTCAGCTTCTCATGCCCAGCCAGCAGGAAAGCTGGAGGGGCACAAGAAGTTGGGAGGGGACACAGCCAGGGCAGCTGACCCAAACCGGCCAATGGTGTATTCCATACCATGGGACGTCACATCTAGTATAGGAACTGGGGGGGGGGGGTGGGGAATCGCTGCTCGGGGACTAGCTGGGTGTCGATCGGCGGGTGGTGAGCAATTGCACTGCGCATCGTTTGTACATTCCAATCCTTTTATTATTGCTGTTGTCATTTTATTAGTGTTATCATTATCATTAGTAGTTTCTTCTTTTCTGTTCTATTAAACCGTTCTTATCTCAACCCCTGAGTTTTACTTCTTTTCCCGATTTTCTCCCCCATCCCCCTGGGTGGGGGGGGAGTGAGTGAGCGGCTGCGTGGTGCTTAGTTGCTGGCTGGGGTTAAACCACGACAGTTGGGTTATTTTTTGCTGTACATGACTAGCGCAGAGATTGCTGGCAAAGCCAGAGGAGGATTTGCTCTTTGGGAATAACCAAAGAGGCTGCCGACTCTTTCCAGTCCTGATGTTGTGGCAATGAAATGACCGCTCAGGTCCCCCAGTCTCTCTTGTAGCTGCAGGTAGTTCTCACTGGACACCTTTGACAGTATGACCCACCATGTAATAAAATAAGCCTAAATACCTTCACTATTAAATTATCACCCTGCATCCCACACCACACTACCCACAGTTGTAAAAAAACCCACAAACCCACCCAAACAAACAAACCCCCAACTAATTTGGTTTCCTTCCCTTCTACTTGCTTGTGCCTGAGAGCTGGTCCCCAATTACCAGCATACCTAGTTCAGGCTGACAGAGCACATCTCTCGTGTGTGGAGGTGGAGGGTAGCCCTTCTCCCCTACACACAGGGCAGATGATACTCTCCAAAATGTTGTGAGGAACCACATCAAAAGAAAGGAAAGCAAGGAGACACCATTCCATTGTCACCTTCTGGAGTGTGGTGACAATTTCTATCAGTTTCCTTTACATCCTCTGTCTGCTGGCATAGTAGTAAAAAACAGGAAGAAAGGGAGGGGAAGAAAAAAAGTGCAAAGACTTAACAGTAGAAGGAGAAGTACCACAAAGAGATAGGAAAGAAATCAAGGGATAAGTATCTCAGCCAAAAACAAACAGAAAATCTCCAGGGGAGGATGAAAAGCTGGGGGGGTGGGGCAGGGGGAAGGATGTTGAGTAAAAATCCTGACAATAAGAAATTCCTCCTTGAAGAGGAAGGAGACTAGAGTAAAGTATCAGCCTAGTCTTTAAAAAATAGACAATAATATACTATAGACAGAAAAATGTGGAAAATAATTATTTAAAGGGAGCTGTGTTATGCAGTATAGAAAGTGAGGAGGTGATACAAAAGAGTAGAAAACAAAGGCTAGGTATGTATAATAAAATTTATTATTTAATGTAAATTCTAAGTAAAATGTCAGTCCTACAAAAAGCATGAGTTTCCCTCCCTCCGTGTATTTAGCCAGTTTGTGCAGGCTGGAAGATGGTAGCGGTTTACAGACCTTAGAATCATAGAATGGTTTGGGTTGGAAAGGACATTAAAGATCATCTAGTTCCAACCCCCCTGCCATGGACAGGGACACCTTCCACTAGACCAGGTTGATCAAAGCTCCATTCAGCCTGACCTTGAACACTTCCAGGGATGGGGTTTCCACAACTTCTCTGGGCAACCTGTTCCAGTGACTTACCACCCTCACAGACAAGAATTTTTTCCTAATATCTAAAGCTACCCTCTTTCAGTTTAAAACCATTACCCCTTGTCCTGTCACTACATGCTCTTGTAAAAAGTCCCTCTCCAACTTTCTTGTAGGCCCCTTTAGGTACTGGAAGGCTGCTATAAGGTCTCCCTGGAGCCTTCTCTTCTCCAGGCTGAAAACCCTCAATTCTCTCAGCCGTCCTCATAGGGGAGGTGTTCCAGCCCCCTGATCATCTTCATGGCCCTCCTCTGGACCCACTCGAGCAGGTCCATGTCCTTCTTATGTTGGGAGCCCCAGAGCAGAACGCAGTACCCAAGGTGGGGTCTCACAAGAGCAGAGTAGAGGGGGAGAATCACCTCCCTCGACCTGCTGGTCACGCTTCTTTTGATGCAGCCCAGGATGCAATTGGCCTTCTAGCTGCCACCGCACATTGCTGGCTCATACTCAGTTTTTCATCCACTAATACCCCCAAGTCCTTCTCTGCAGGGCTGCTCTCAATCCACTCATCACCCAGTCTGTATTTGTGCCTTGTGTAAACCTTGAAAATGTTTACACATTAATTGAGTGAGAAAGAGGAATGAAACAGAAATAAAGCAGTGAAATGTTTTTTGTAGCATTGCAGATTCTTAAGGAAAAGTAAGAAACCTCTGCTTCTTAACATAGCTAATTAAAAAAAACCCAAAGCACTGTGTAGAGAATACATTGTTAAAGACAGATGGACAGGGGACTTAACTAGCTTTTGTTAATGGACTTCTTCACTCCCTGTGTAATTTTCATGAATCCATACTCCTTCAATTTTGGGTGCATAGCCTATGTTAAAAAAAGGAAAAAATGCATGTGAAAATACCACTTGCATGTTAAAATTGGGTAGTAAGGAACATGTTTCATCTGCATGCACATATATGCAGAGGGCGGCTTTTGTGGTGTAAATACTGGTTCACAAAGACCTAAGGGCTTAAATGTGAAGGCCAAGTTGATGATAGTTGACAAATTAAACTACTTGGACTTTTTCATTGTAATCTCTGAATTTTTTTTTGTTTTTTTTCCATAACTCTGTGGCCAAGAACCACATTGCTTCCAGAGAACCAAAGATAGCAGAAGGGCACATCAGAGAATAGTTTAAAGTATATGGAAACCAAAGGCACTCAGAAAAAAGGCAGAGAGAACACTGGGATATGCTTGGCCACAGACTGCTGCTTTAAACCTCACAGAAAAATAATTGAAGAAAACAGATCATTAGCCATAGATGAAACCCACAATTATTTCAGTTTCTTCTGGCAATATTGCATCTTCAGAGGTCACGTAATAATAATAATAATAATGACAACAACAACAACAACAACAATAATAATAATAATAATACTGCTAGAAATTACATTGGAAATTCTGTAGCTCTATTGTAGAGCTCAGTGCAGACTAACAGAAAGAATCAATAAAAAAAAGGAGGCTGTAAATGCATTGTGCTCCGCAAGGAATTAGCAGCATCCCAGTGTAATTTGTGGCGGACACAACAGCAATTGTTTCAGAGACCCAATTCTTGTTTCTTATTCAGAGAACAGAGATGAATTGGATCCAAGGGAAATAAGATTCTCTCTTAAAGTAAGAGTTTCAAAACTAATAAACCACAATTTCAGACAAAATAATATCTTTATTGTATATTTTGAGGTCTAGTGCTTATACTACTTCTTCCAGTCTAGGTTGTTTGTTGCATGTTATTTAATGCAGAGGTGGTTTAAAGCTCTGCTTTTAGGCTGTCATCAGCTACAGGTGCACATGCATTCAGCTCTAGGCAATTTTACACATGCAGAACACATTTGTATGATCATATGCATATCTCAGCAAATGGGTCCTCACGTATAGGTAACTTCAGGTTTTGGTTTTGGTTTTTTTTAGCTGAAATTCACATAAATTTGAAATTTTAGATAGAAAGGTCTTCGCTTTGAATAATATCCCATAAAAGCCTGCCTCCCAAGATCTGTTTTCAGAGAGAGGAAGGGACTTCATAAAAAACATCCTCACCACCAAAAGCTGGTTCCTGGGAAGATATTTGACTTAGCAAAATCCTATCAGTTGTGTATAAAAGAGTTATTGATTAAGAACATTTCATGGGCACAGTCAGAAGAGGGGTTTGGTATTGCTGGAGTGAGTAGTCCTACAGCATACTACACTGAAACTGGATGCCAAGAAATTCCATCACCTCCCTCCTTAGCAGGTATGGGTCAGACCCCAGGAGGTTGCAATAATTCACTTCTCTTTCAGTCCTCGTGAAGTACAAAGACACTCTTTCTATCAGCCTTTTTCTATGCACAATTTTATCCTGTTGCTACAAAATAACATAGTACAGAACCTTAGCAGGGATACCAAAGATTATGATAATTAGTGTCACACTATTAATAGATGTCTATATAGGTTCTGGCACAAAAGTAGGTATGGCCTAGTAAAAATTTACTCTCTGGGACACACCAGAAGTAGAAGGTATCAGTAAAAAAGAGAATCACAATAATAAATGGTGTGAATCAACTGGATTTTTAGTAAGAGATGAAATCCAATCGTCCCAAAGTCTTTCATTTAGGGAATGACAAAATACGCATGCTGTCAAATGATCATTTGGAAATGCCCGAGTTTAAGCAGCACTGGACGTGCTAGTATATTTTGGAACAACTCAGAAATGTCAGTGCAAAAAGGAAAAGGCAGCTGTGATACATCAGAGGTAATTCCCAACGAAATAGGGAGGGCTCTGACACAAAGCACTGGTCAGGTTACCTAAGTTCAGTTCAGACCACCCATGCTCAGAAGCTGGAGCAGATGCAAAGAAGATTTAAGGGACTGCTCAGGGGAATCTGGAAGTACGGCGTGAGAGGAGACCAGGAGACTGGCATGTTTAGGCCGAGCAAAATGAAGGCTAAAAGTTTTATGCACTGACCAGGGGAAAAAGGGGAGGAGAGGTAAATGCAGGAATCCATCCCTATCACTGACACTAGCCAGTTTTGTACAGCCCTTTGATTAGCATTAGTTACGATCAGAATTATGATCAGAAGCCAAAATCTAGGATGTAGGGGAGATGCACAGGAAGCTCCATGGAATACATTCAAGATGTGGGTGCTCTGTGCCCTTGAAAATCAGATCACTTCCTTGGTGCCTTCCTCAAACAGCCCAACTATATGAAATTAACTTTAAGTCTCACTATGAATAAAATGAAGCTATTGCTACCTAACACAGCTTTGAAGATCTGTAAATTATATACATCCCAGGTTGCAAAGATTATCAAATCAATGAAAGGAAGCAGGTTAATATTTTTTATTTCTAATTAATTTTAAATTAAAATATAATTATTTTAATGATTTACATATTTTTAATACAAAAAATTTAGTCATTCTGGATATACGAATCTACTGAAGGCAATGGGCTTCAGAAACAAATATACAGAAATCTCCATGCTCATCATCATGGAAGAAAGACTCGTGACATTTCAAATAAAGTTAAAATATATCACTCAGAAGACTTACAGAATATGCAACTGCAGCTTTCCCTGAATGCAGAAACATGGAGAGACTGAGACAAGTTATCTAAAGGTAAAGCACCTAGTATTTTAATTTGAAATGTCAACGTGATATGATTTAGAAGGAAGAACTAGGAGAGGATCCATAAAACAGAAAGTATTATTGTTTTGTCCTTTCATGACACTACTTTTCTCATTCCATTAAAGTACTCAGAATCTTAAGACTTGGTCTCTAAGTTCCATCCAATAATATGTGATACTGTCATGGATTCATCTTCGATCTGTGTTTAGGTTAGAAGGGCACTATTCATTTCTGAGTGAAAATCTCTGAGGACAGAACCTTTGTGAAATCATCTGTCTGATATGCTTAACCTGTACAGGAGCAAAAAGTACCTCTTAAATTACTTCCAAATCTATATAGGTTTCCCCCCTATACTCTGCTTTATCAGCTTGAAAAGGGGAGGGGAAAGCAGCTCTGACTTACCACAGTACAGCTGTTAGTAAATGTAATGTGCTGGCCCAATAGTTAAATACCCCAGCTCAGCAGGATTTAAGACAGCTCCATCCATCATAGCACAGCTCCTTCCATACAACCGTACCAACCAAATGGATGCAAAATAATGATTGTTCTAAGCAGTCAAATGAAAGAAGACAGTGAAAGCATAACATAAACTCTCTGGACACTCCAGCACTTCTTGGAAATCCTTCTCTTTCTCACTGTGCTTCAAGTTAATTTATTTGCTATTCCTGCAATATGTATTTCTATAGCAGAGACATTAGGGTGAACATTGCATTGCAGGGCATACTAAGACTTTCTCATCCGAACTGAAATTACAATAAAGAAAGCAGGGTTAAGCAGGACTGACAGGAAAGTCAATGAATACAAGCAGGCAGATCTTGGTCTCTGGTCCAACAGTTGGATGCAGAGGGTTGCATGCATAATGCCTAATATTTTTTTTTATTCAGAAGATAAACCAGGAAAAAAACCCAACAAACAAGTCAAGCCAACCCCAAATAATTTTTCTACAGTTTTCTCACTTAGAGGAAAGTTAAAAATGTTACTTAAATTAATGTAAGAAAGAACTAGAGAATATAATCTTCTATTAAGTCTCAGAAATAGCAGGGTGGAACATTTTCACTTTGTCCTGTGAAGGATCCATTTTACAGAAAATGTTCAACAGTTTTATACAAATGGGTTACACAGCCCCTGTGAAGGACCTGGAGATTTATTTAGAAGCATAGGAAAGCAACTTCTAAAGCTATGATCTGAAGTCACCTATGGCCTTTGAGTTCATGCGCTATACTAAAAGGTAATTGAATAAACTATCTCTGCATGCTTTTAAGGGATTTTATTTAAAAGCCTAAGCAAGCAAATATACATGTTAACATGTGTATGATAAGTGCATTTACTGTAATATAACTGTTCATTAAAATGGAGCAACATAATGATCAGTCTGAAGGTGGGGCTCTGACTATGTCAATGTATCTTCCAGTGTCATTAATAGATTAACACAGCTCACAAACAAGTAAAACGAGTGGATAAAGTGGAAGGCTAGCATCTGCAGGATCTATCTTGTGCTAAGATTAGAGGTAGCAACTACAGCACTGTGAACCATGGTACACAGTACTCAGGGAAGGATGATCACAGCAGGATTCACTCACTTTCAGCATTATGCTGCTGTTATAGCACTATTTTCTGTTCCCAAGTTAGCTATTTTAAAGCTGACTAGCTAACTGCTGCTGGGAGTGACAAAGAGCTCAAGATCTATGAAGATGCCCAGAGAGTCAACACTGTATCTTGGTTCAGTTTAGGGATGTAAAGATACCCAGCACAATCTCCTTATATTTCACTGCTATCAGAAATCACTGTCTGTTTTTCTATCAAAAGCTTACAATGACCAGTTCAATGATGGACTGACTTAGTGTGCAAGCATATGCATACACAAACAAATAATAAAATAAATGATATTAAAGTATCATTTCACTAAAATATAGGTAAAAATAAATACTTGGAACTTTTTTTTTCCTTTTGTTTCTCGAACAATCTCTTTCACGAGTACTATTTTCTCCAAACTGGTGGCACAGCCTTGAAGCCTTTCTTAAGGTTGCAGACTGATACACATGCAGAATGAGAACTACCTGCTTACCTATTTGCTCCATTCAGTGAATATTTTTTACAGTTTAAAGCTCAGTTAGATGAACTTGAGAGTTTTGGAAAGACAATGCTGAATTGTTCCTTTTATAGCAGACAATCCTTAGGCTTGTTCATGTACAATACCTAAAGACCACAAGTCCGTTCCAGGACTATTTTCTCTGAAAAGTTAAGGATATGAGGAAACACTTTGCCATACTGGGCTGGAATAATCATGGAGAGAAGTAACATGACAAAATGGTCTTGTTTTCTCAAGGTCAGCTCAGATACTCTTTCAGAGATATGGATAGCAGGCTTTATGAGGAAAGGTTTGCTTTCAAAGCAGTAGTCATAGCAAAAGCAGAACTGATACAGGGATGAGAAGGACCAGAGACATTAGAGGCCCATTGGTTGCACCTTGTGCAGGAGAGATCGTGCAGTTGTGTCTTCTTCTCCCTCTTCCCCCTCTCATTCCCCACCCCATGCCCCATCGCCAGTATGTTTCAGTCAACCCTTGATATTGGAAATGCACTCAAGAAAAATAATTTCTGTATAAAATAATCAACAAAACCTGAACACAATTCTCTTCCTGGCAAGTACTTAAGTGTTCTCCATACTGCTTAAAATGTCATGATCTTTTTTTTCAAAAAAAACCCCCTGGAAGATTAACAGAACAGCCAGAACTTTCCCTAATGGCTTTGTACCTAAGAGGACTTAACATTTTATTGGAATAAATTATTTTACAACTTATTTACTTATTAGTAATTGTGTCTGAATCATTTAACTGGAACTTTCTGGAAATAATTCAAATTAAGATAATTCAAACATCAGGTCTGGAAATGATCATCATAAATAGCTTAAAAAAACCCCAACCCACTTTTATTTACAATAACTGTGAACAACAGACAAAGGGCTCATATGTAACAAATTCAGTTTTAGTGGGACTAATCATTTGCTTTCCCAGGCCGGACGAGAATGATCAACACCTTGGAACCAATTATCATTAACACATTTCCACGCTGTCACATAACTGGTATTTTCAGTCATCTAAAAAGCCTTAGCCAAATGTTAACTTATGCATTAGGCCCCTGCTGCCTTGAACTGACATTTCCTAATCACACCCTATGGACAGAAGAGAGTTTTTGCACACAGTGTAATCACTGAGTAAAAGCACATAGGCTTTTGCCCAAATGCATCTAAGCATGAAAACTTTCACATATTCAACCAGAAATATTCTACTTCTACGTGATCAAATGTACTGTTAAATCTTGATCAGAAAGCACTAAACATCGAGTAAATTGTGTGTGATGGCTTTGGGAGGGCACTGTTCCTCATTTTGTCCAGCAGACCATACCACAATATCCCTTTCATAGAGGGAAGCTGTTCATGACTGCAAGGAAAGAAATCTGTGCTGTAATGCATCATTAAGTCAAATTAACCCAATCATCCACCTGTTAAGTGAACAAAATGAAGGAAGACTCATTCTCAGCAAGTTCCTTTGCACACAATCGACAGGGAATGGTTGCATCATGCCAACAATTCCTTAATCTCATTAGTTAACTTTCAGTTCTTTTATAGACAAGTAATGTACTTTGCTTCTAACTTTTTAGCACATTCACTACGGCCAAATACAAGTTCTTTCTCAAAATTAACTGTAACAAAAATTGTACTTCCTTTGAATGCTTTTGTCTGTTTTCATGGGAAGTGGGATGTGTTTCTTTGTAAAATAAATAAATAATCCCCAAAGGGAAATATTTAATATCGAAGATGTCACTATGGCACTTGCTACTTTTAGTTTGCTTGTGTTATGCCCTCACCCCATCTGGGCTTGGGCTTCTACCTAAAACTCCATTTTTCTTTATTTACCTCCTCTTCACAACCAGTGACATGATACACTGGGAACTCCCAACCTTTGCTGGTTCAGAGTGGGGACTAATTTGCTTTTCTTCCTTACCAACACAGCATCACGAAAACAAAAGAACTATCCTAGAGCATTTTTTTCCCTGTAAGAGTAGTTAGTGGCTGACTTCAAGGGAAGGTGTGTGAAATTGCAACAGGCCCCTTATTAGAAAATAAACTACCACCTATGAAAATTGAATCCTAGTCTTACTTCAGTTTTACAAATTGAAACATCACACTTATAAGCCCTGCAACAGCATTTTTGTTAATGTGCTTTGACACCGGATAGTTTTATTATTCATATAAACATGATACTTTTCTTGCTTTGATAATTTATTTTATCAATAGTATACAGTTTTCCTATCTGGTGGAAAAGTATTGTATTTTTTAAAAAGTGAGGTCTTGCTTAAGAGGGGGGTAGGTGGGGGAATCCTGATGTATTGGCTGATATAGGAAAAGTTACAAGCCATTTTCCTATAATTAATTATACTAAATGAAATCAAATGATATTTGGATTTACACAAATAAATGAACCTTCTTGTCTATTAAGGTAAAGTAGACAATCCTTTCAAAATACAAACTGGAAAAGTAAAGAAATCAGGAATGACTATAGCTGATATGACTTCCATTGCATCTGGCAGGTAAAGAATTGTGGATAAAAAAATTTGAAAAGCTGTGGAAGATAAGGATTTATTGCATTTATTACAGTAAAGATTGAAGAGAAAGGCTTTAGGTTGGACAGTAATTTAGAAGCGTTGAAGATCACACCAGAATATCAAATTGTTTCTTATAAGATGAAATGTTTCTTGTGATCCTATTATTAAGCCTTGGTTTTGGTTATGTGGGCATATGTACATATATCAATGACAAGATTAAAAAAACCAAACAGCAAGAAAAATGGTTATTTAAAATTATGTGCTAAGGTTTCTGTTCAAGATTACCTTTTTCTACATCCTAGTCAGTCTATTTTGTAACTGTTATTCATGCAGTAGATTTTGAATTTAAAATGTTTGATAACACAAATATGCAGAAAATCCTGTCATTCTACAATTTATAACTAAGGACATAATGGAAAAACTATCCAGCAAAAATCCAGCAAACAGAAAGCGAAGAAATGTGTGAGCAATAAGCATTTTATTGCTGAATTTCCTAAACAAACAAGAAACCTTCAGTCTAGTTTTCAGATAGGATAAAAACATTGATCAAATAGGAAGAGAGACTTAAGTGAGAAAAATAATTATTGCAACAACCTACTTCTTTCAGGGGTACACCAGGCTCTTTAAAAAATTTATACATTTTCAGCATTTAAAATTTTTGCACATACCTAGTATATCCATAGGATGTGTGTGAAATTTACAGTGGAAAAGGCTTTTGTGATCAGTGTTGTGGAAATACAAACTATTGACAAAGCAGCAAGGTTCTTTGACCAAGGTGAACTGCTGTTACACAGTATAGTAGCACAAAAGGAGGGACTGAAGAACAACACAAAATCATCATCCTTAATGGCCTGACAGTCATCAGCAAAAAAAAAAAAACAAACCCCACCTGAACAACCCCCCCCCCCCCCAAAAAAAGGCCATAGAATAAAAACCATCTGCTCTCAAAGTAGCTCTGACCCTGACCTTCTTGAGGAGAAGCAACACATGGGGCCAGTGTTACCAGCAATGCTTGCTTTGAGTAATGTAATTCTTGCATGGTATGAATTCTCTCTTTTAGTCTCGAGCTAACCTGGGAACCAGGAGTGTAAGTTAGCCTTTCACTCTCTGAGTCGCATTTAGGGCTTGATCCAAAGGCATGACCTGGTGTTACAGACCAGTAAGGTATATATCCTTGCCAGTGTCCAAGAGGTCTCCAATGTTAGATACTGACAAACACCAAGTATATTTGTCCTCTTGTAAAGAGGCTGTAAGAGTGTTTGGGAACAACCTTTAAATGTCTCATATAACTCAGACTGAATCCCTACAGGCAATATTTTGTCTACATCAAACCTTTTTCTGCAAGAACCAAAAGGCTCATCTGCTATTGCACACAGTTATCAAAGATAACACAGGTTGATTTCTAAAATTAAAACCACTTAATTCCCCTATATAAAAACAAACGACCTTTCTCTTAGTTTTCTTAATGACCAAAGAAAGCTCCTGAAGTGTTACTACTTTTTTAGCAAAACACTGAAGCAAGGGATTTCCTGAAACAAAAATGATCTTTGAAGAACGTGATTCCTTTACAGCATCCCCCGCTAGGGATGGAATCTCCATCTACGTGGTTGAAACACCAGGATACTTGGGAGCTGCTTTTGAATTGCAAGCAGTGCTTTTGAATGTCCAGAAACAGAACTTGGGGAGAGGATTTCATGCAATACAATTAAATAGAGAACAGAAACAAAAATCCTTGCACATGTGACATTTGGGCTTGACTGGTACTGGCAAAAAAAATTAATATGAATTACAGAACTACCATCAGACAGTATACACATTAGTTTCTCTACTGGGTATCTCAGGTTACTTTGAACCTACCTCCCCTATACTCTTTGCCCCTGACCAAGATGTCTCATGATATTTGAAGCTCTGCATAGCTAGACATGAAGTACACTTCAAAATTGTTAAACTGAGGAACAGCTTAAACTTTTAAAATTTAAACTTTTGAACTTTTAGTTTAAACTCAGGAGAAAAAATGAAAATTCTCTAAAGTGAAAGATCAAAACTTGAACATGAGCTCAACCAAGCAGGAAATCAGATGGCTCCACAAAAAGAGCATTTGCAAGACTTTAACTTTCACATTTTTCCCTAAATATATTTTCCTCTCCCTGTTTCTCTCTCACACACTCACCTCTCTTCCTACCTCTACTCACTAAAAGCTACAAGCAAGCAAAATGTCTCTATTACCCAAGTTATTCCTCTTTCAGCCACACTGGGAAAAGAAAGAGCAAAGGGTCTCTCCGCTCATTACTCGTGAAATACCATGAGCTGTTCAGGTACTATGTGGTTTTTATACCACATAAGAATCTAAACAGATAGAATTCAGACTACTTGCATCATCATAACATGTAACACAGAGAATTGTGCTGTATAAAATTCGTATTACTGTAGGTGAGAATGCTAATCAGTATATGACATAGGTTTATTGGATTATAACATTTTAGTTGATAATTAGGATAGAAGCTGGCAGCTAGGACCCAGTATGGGGCTGAGTAATGCTGAATAATGCTGGATAATACTTAATGCTGGCAGGCAAAGGACACATGGGGCCAGCAGTTCAGATGAAGCTGGGCTTGCAAATAGCCATATATATGCCATCTCCTTCAAAAGGTCACCTGCAAGCTGGAGCTACTCCAAACATGGCAAGGGTGTGCAGGCAATATTCGGTGGCAGAAGACGTTTATGTACGTATATATCTGTGCACCTGGAGTCTATAACTATGTTTTGAAGTTAGGATGTAATGCCTTGGAATATACAAAGTAGAGAGAAGCTTTGATTAGTAAATTTTGGATTTCTAGCTCTGGACAGCTAGAAAGTTCTTTGTGCTCCTGCTTCCTGAGGTATAATATAAACTGGGCTTTTGCTCTGCAGTTTGCTATATTGCCTGACAATCCTCCTGCTGCACTTGATGAGGCTGAGGAACCCAGCAGGAGGGGCAGCCATCACATGAAAAGACAAAAAACATGTTAAAACAGAGGTCTCCAGACTAAGCTCCACATATCTCTACATGACAGGTATACCACAGGAAAGCAAAACACAGATCCTGTGTGACAAGCAAACATCTAATCTCATATATGAATAATGTATAGATGTATATATGTTACTAGGTAGTGCTGCTTCTGCTTTCTCAGTGGTCAAGAGCAAATTAGGAAATCCCTGTGTAAAACGTGCCTGAGCAGGAAATAAACCATAGGCCTCCAGCTCTAACAAATACAGATCAGAGAAATTTTCTACTCTGCTCCAAAGATTTTCTATGTCCTTTCACTCCCAGCTGCAGGATGGATGGCATGAAAGAAGCTTTTAGAAGGGATGCTGAGCATCCCAAACATCTGTTTGGGTTGGAGAAAAATTGCTTGAAAATATCTTCAACATTGAAGATTAAAAATTCCATCTCTGGGATGATTCATTCCATTAAAAATGCAGACTCAACTTACAGAATCACCATGAAAATAGCAATGCAATAGTATTTCATACAACCTTCTGAAAAACATAGCTGTCTGCTCACATCAGTAAAAGCATTGGAAATCACAGTGGATTGTATATACAAATTAATGAAAAGGGAGACAATTTTAAAATTTTCATTTCATTACTGGTTTTCTCCTACAAATGATTTTGACTTTCTGGAACAATCTTTAAAAGAAAAGTGGAACCTCTTTTATCATGCAAATGTGAATGTAAAAATGTGAACAAAAATTAAACTACAGGTTACACAAAGAAGAAAGAAACATATCAAAGTTGCTCTGAAAAGCTTGCTTCTCCCTAGGGAAATTAAACTTGCAAATGTATTCCCTTTCTTTTCAAACATTTTTCCTTCCCCCCCCGCCGCCTTTTTTTTTTTCTTTTGCAGGTGCTGGTGGGAAATCAGAGAAGGTATTCAAATGTAGATTAATTTAAAAATATACATCTGATTGGATACTGTATTTGCTGTGAGCTTTTATTGACTGCCGTTCAAAGGCTCAATTAAGACAATAAGAAGAGACTAAGATGAGGCTGTACTAATAGAGGCCTTTTCTTTCCATGGAGAGCAAAGATTGTTAATTTAAAAGAAAGGTCTTGTACAGCTAATTCCATCTGTGTAGCTGAGCTACAGAAATCTTTATTTTCAAACACTCCTCCATAAGTGATGAATAAGCAACTACACACATACATAGCGATAATCACCAACATGCTGTGGACACACATCCAACATCCAATATTCAAATCTATATATTCTGCAAACCTGCCACTCATTAAAATTCTGGCACCAAGTGATTACAAACATTGGTGACTACCCAAAAGGATTACTTGTTTTCTTCATCAAGAATATCTGGTTCTCGGAGAATGGGAGAGAGGAGGAGGCAGGATACCAATCACTCCTTTTAAAAAAACAAACGGAAGCAAGTGAGAACACATGGAACAATACAGAGAAGGCACATTTTTCCCTTTCTTTCTTTTGCTTTTTCCCCTTCCACTTTTGCTGTGGTCACTGCCTGTATCTCCCCCATCTTGCTGGGGTCTACATTGGGACTGTCAGGTGTGTGTGCAAGTTCTTTAGTGTTTCCATAGTATCTGGATGCAGCAGCACTTTGCTGGAGCACTGGCAGAGCCTCAGCTGGAAGAGCAATCCCTAGACAAATTGGGTGTACTGGGCCCATGTGGTGACCACATCTGGAAGTCCTCTCTCCCAAAGCATCCTAAGTCTTCCAGTACCTACTCTGGTGAGTCACCCAGTACAGCACCTACACCGGTGCCCTCAGCATACTACCAGAGTTTGGGTTAACGCATTTACTAGGCAGTGGATTTACTTGAAGTACTGCCATCGCCATAAGAGAGCAGAGGAGGGCAGGCACCAGTCAGGATATCGAAAGCCGCAGCATTTCCAACGTAAAAATCCCCAAAGATAAAGACATTTTCTGTTAAAACAAGGAATGAGAGCAACTCTGCCCATTCATCAACTGCTTGCCCTTTCTCCAGTGCCTTTCAGCAACCATCTCCATCTAAGAAATCCATCCAGACCAGAATTCCCTGGAACCTACCACATCAGCCGGTAATTGGGCCTCTGACTTTCCAGAAGTCTCAAATTTGAGCACGAGGAAAACACCCTGGCAGGAGACATTTGAACTCTCTTCATCTGCTGTAGGGAGGCAGAGCTGGATGGTGCAGGAACCCTGAGGGGTGGTGGTCACCAGCATACTGCCCTGCACCCTATAGCAGAGGGTACGCTGCCTTCACAGGAAAGCTATTCCAGCTGGAGACAGCGCTTAGTGATCCCCGGCTCTGTGCTGGAGCCTACGCAGCCCTGAGTACCCTTTCACTCTCTCGCTACAGCAACACAACTTTATTAAAATATCCAGTCACTTCCTAAGTCTCCCCCATGCTGATGAAAAACATAAGACAAGCTAATATAATTGAAAGTCAGGTCTTCTGAGACTGTATGCTTTATCTCCAGTATTAAATATATTGAATTTATTTATTTTAATTATATTTATGTTATTAGCTCTTACATTACAACCTGCTTAAACTGATTTATTCTGAGAAAGGAATTATGAGAATGATGTATTTATAATTTTAATTCTGTTTTCATCAACATTTATTACTCTGATGTGTTTTGTTTGTTATTGTTCTTAAAACATTTGTTTTTATGATGTTTTTTCCTGCAGCAAGTTGTTTTTCTATTAGTGTCACTGTTTGTTTATGCAGTTATGAGATTTGCTTGATGCGCTATTTGCCTGGGCACTAGGACAGATTAACTGCGGAGAAATGTCATTGCTCTCCATTCAGGCACAGTTGTTACGCTGCAGTTTTATTTTCTATTGAATAATATCTTACTACACTATTTTTCAACTGATTTAGATTCTTTGATCTTCAGTTCTGCAGCAAATTTAAATTAGGAATAACTGGAGAAACATTGAAAAAAAAAAGTTTACTTGGATAAACAATTTTAAACATTTTTCATATCATTGCTGTTACCACTAGCAAGACTGCCACTCTTTCTTCCACAAAGTCCATTGATTATCACCTCTAAGTGTAGCAAAAACTTAGAGGTTATATGTATAAAGCCATACTTTATGCAACCTAGAAAAACTTGAACAGAAATATGAGTGCCCCATGTCTTAAACGCTGGGTTTTGAGTGGCCATCTGTAAGTCCTGCCTGATCTGTTCTTCTGTAGCTGTCATCACTGCAGCTTTTGTATCTGAGCGTCTGTCAACAGGACCTGCAAAATAGCTTCTCTGTACAATCTGAGGTACCTGAGTTAGGGTAGACAATTTCCTTTTTTTCTTGTTCTGTTCACAGATTTTATGACATAGTCTTCTACACCTCTATACAGGTAAATGGATATATGTTTTTATATATATATAGATAGATGCACATAGATATCTATCAATATATACACACATACACAAACATATACAGGAGCCAAAATACAGTGCTATTATGCATATAACTCAGACGCATAATGGTGTAAATGGTAATGGTGTAAAAAAATGCTGAAACATTGTAGAAAACAGGAGTATTTGTTGAAAAAGTAAATACTTCAGTGACTGTTACATGCAAAATGTTTTGCATAGAGGTCTATAGTGTGTATCTGAAAGACAAAGCTAGGGTTGAAAATGCAAACATAGAACTAAACTCACTGTCTCCTTTCTGTCTTTACAGGTTTTATCAGTTATCGTCATTTTGTTGTTTGTTACATCATTTATGGACTTCTGGCATTCCTGTAGAATACTCTAATTTACTCCTGAATTCCTATAACTTACCACTACTTTTACTGTAACCATTACATTTTAATGCCACAATTACTTATTCCAGATAAAAAAGGTTCACAGAATCCTAGATGCTTCTTAGACAACATCATAAATTAGCAACAAACAAAACCCATAGGTTTTATACTTTGCTTTTGGGCTTTAAAATAAATTAAAAAAAAAGCATTACTGATCTTGTTAGGGAATGTAGCTAGTGCACCCCTCTCTATGGTGATGAATAGCTTGTGTTTTAATAGGTAGTTTACATAAAAATTACTTGGTGTCTGTGAACAGTAAAACTATTCTAGAATGAGGACACTTAGAGTTACTTTAATACATTGGTTTAATACACTTCAACAGCACTCCTACAGTGTGTTTTCAACTAGGGAGGGAAGATTGGGTAATTTTTAATTGCTCAAACCTAGTTTTAATGTAAACTGGCTGTGCTCAGCTGTATATCATGACTCTGAGGTCTCTTGCTATGGTGGAACAATAGCATGTGATAATTACCACTTCTGCTGGAGCAGAAGGAGTGAAACAATATAGTTGATAAAATTCAATGACCTCAAGGCTACACTGTCTGTGCTTTCATATATAAAACTGTAAATGCCAGGAGGAATAAGAACTCATCTTGAAAAAGAAAATGACTGCTGCCAACAACATGCCTCAGCAAGAGGTACAGCTCAACTGGCAAAGCTCAGAAGGCACTTGCAAAGGTACACAGTGAAAAGCAGTGTTAGGCATCCTCCCAGAAATTATTATAAGTGAATGCCATTTGTTGTGATCTGGAGTGGAAATATTTACTCATGGCATCAGTGGCAAGTAAAATCTTTGTAGTACACATAAGCCATTTGGTGGTAGGTCCTAAGCTTAAGGACTGCACAAGCATGTTTCCCAGAAAACTCCCTGGTGTACTTCACGAGCGAGGAGATTAAAACAAAGAAAATGAAGTCCCACAAGGAGAGCAACATAT
Organism: Aquila chrysaetos chrysaetos; assembly: GCF_900496995.4. Taxonomy (NCBI): domain Eukaryota; kingdom Metazoa; phylum Chordata; class Aves; order Accipitriformes; family Accipitridae; genus Aquila; species Aquila chrysaetos. The sequence continues at coordinate 40,002,764 of NC_044007.1, forward strand.
GATGCTTGCTGCAGTCCATTACTGGTCTTACTGGTTATTGGCCAGCAAAAGTTAGGGACCACTACTTTAGCATATATTCTTCTCAAGTGAAATACTTCGTCATCTTATTTGCTTGCTGTGTATTTGGCACATTTCATTGCTGAGGTCATCATTCATCAAGGCATTCAAGAATGTGCTGGATTTAACAGTAACTCAGAAGTCAGGCATATAAGTGTTTGGCTGAAAGATGGTCTATATTGTGAGAAATAATAAAACATCTGCACTTATACTTATTTTCCAGCTTACACATATCAAACTTCATGTTTATGTTGCCATAAGCATGGCAGTCAGATTCAACCAGGTAGTAGGCAATGAGTTTCAGCTGAGATGACCCAAGAGTAAATATCTGGAATGGTTTTTTTCCTCTCCAGAGATGCATTTGTGCACCAGTTCTGGCATAAATATTTGCCATACAAGAGCTGACAAAGTAACCATTCACACCTACTTTCCCAAGCTTTGTCCTTCATTTACCACAATGAAATTCATAGGGTAGATGATGGCACTAAAGCTGCAGAAAAAAAAAAAAAAATTGTCTGTCAAGATTTCTTCTTAATTTTTCATCAGAGTCTCAAAATGGCTGTATACAGTTGAAATTTACACAGACAAATGCTAGTGATCCGTATAAAACTCACTATAAAACCTGTTTAAGGCAGGGTAAAAACACCATAGGAATTTAGGTTTTGCACTGGACCTCTTTTTCTGTTTCTTTAAAAGGACACTAACGTTCACTGAATGAACTCTTTAGCAAACAGAAGAACTAAAACCAGATTTCCTTGAAAAAAATCATATTATGAATAAAAATAGAAAACTGGACATGTTGATACTTTATTTCAGGCAGAAGGAATAAATTAAGGAACAAGTGTAATCCAACTGTGAGCATCTGCTGAAGGTGTGTGGTACACTCTTTGGTATCATTCACCAATATAGGAACCAACAACAGTGACAACCACAAGCAAGTTTGGCAACTTTACTTCAAGGTTTTGACTCTTGTGCATTATAAGCAGCCCAGTTGCTTTTCATTTTAATTTTTCCACTGAAACTAGGAATGAAGTTGACTTAAACTGAGAAAATTTACCCAATCTGTGAGATAAGAAAAGTTATGCTGTTTGTTACTACATCTTAGAGGATGTAGAGTAACTTAAACTCTGGCAGATGGATCACCTGTCTGAGCCATTGCCACCTTCAACACTGTTAGGTACAAAAGATCTGATTTACAAGGTCTAGTTACTTACTGGTCAGTCACGGTATCCTGTCTTCAGAAGTGGTCCGCATTTGATATTTTAGAAAATAAAAGATTCACAAATACACTTGCTTCATTGTTTGACAGGGCACAAGAGATGAAATTCCCTCTTAATCCTGGAGCTTATACATAGTTGCTTGTGCACTGTTATCTCAGTTCACAAAGACTGCTGTTCGTCCTCATAGCAAATATACAGATAGATGATCTTCAAACCATTTTTACAACAGCCTTTCCAGCTTGAGTTGCAATTTGTGTTAAACAAAAAAAACAAAACAAAAAAACCTCCAAAAAAAGAAAAGAAAAAAGGAAAAGATAAATGTTTCCTGAAACAAGAGATCCCCAAAGCAGTAGCAATGTCTCAGTTCAGAGGCCCCTTATTTGGTTCCAGAGAATGAAGGTGCAAATACCATAACAAATTGAGAAAAGAAAAGCGTAACTGTGGAATCCATATCCCCAAGTGTATTATGAGGGAGGGGGTGACTGAACACAGCCATGGAAATATGCACAAGCTGCAGATTTCATTTATGCAACCGGCTGCCCCCCAAGAGAGCAGCCAACCTACATAAGATGAATTGATGCATTTTACAACTACCAGTCCCACTAAAAAACCCAAGTAGTCAGACAATATGTAAGGAATAAGGTGCTATTAATGTAAGCACAAGACCTGCAGATGGCGTGAAATCTGTTTCAGAAGCATAACAAGGCAGAATTGCTGCCAGGCTACCTATTTTATTTCAAATGTTGGAAGACACAAAGCAGACAATGAGTCTTTTCTTGGATGATTGCTTTAAGAAGCAAATGGTCATTTGGGGATTCTTGCTTTGTTTCTTTTTTAGTTTTAAGTCAAAACATAGCAAGAAGAATCCTCATGTTTTCCACAAGTTGTTCATGGAACAGCAATCAAGCATCCATTTCTTGGACTAAAAAGCCCCCACATTATTAAGACATCCACTGTTTCTCATAACTGCAGCTATGGGATCTGCTGTCCTGTGTTGGTCAAAAAGACTTACAGTTATAGAAGTAGCCTATTTTCAGCAGACAGCCAGTTATTCTCATTCCTATCTGGATTTACCAGAGAGTACTCCTGCAAGGCTAAAGGTATGTAAAGTAACATCAAGAAAATAAGCATCTGAACAACTACATATTAGTACAAAGTACTACATATTACGCAAACATTGCTTTATCTACCCTTATGGCCTATAAAAACAGTAATTTTTTTCCCTTTAAGATCATAATGGTAATGAACACATCTTTCACTCATTTCCTCGCTTTTAAGGAGTTCTCAGAAGAAATGCCTGAAAGGGTGACATTACTTTCTTTTCTAATGCCTTCAGCTATCGAGTTCCACATGGTTCAAATTATTTTCCATACACTGGGAACCCCCAAGGAGGCAACAACAGGTGAAGCATCATCATTTTACATAAAATGCCCAAATCTGCATCTTTTTAAAATAAAATTAATAACATTACTTTTCAGCTTTCAAAATCAGAATGCATAAAAAGAGGTGCTAATTGTAGGAAAGATTAATATAACTGGGAAAGAGGAGGAGTACTTCAGAAAAATAAAAAGACAATCTCATTATTTTGGAGTGACCTGGCTCAGCTTGATTTGTTTGGGTGACGGGTACTAATGAAGCTGTCAACCTACAGAGGGAAAATTTTCAGATGAAAACTCTTAGAGAAGCTAATAAGAGATTAAGATCATGTTCATTCAAGATCCTAAACCAGTCATAGGTTTCACTACTTTGCAAAATTAACTCAAAAACTCAATTCTCTAGCTTTCATAATTCTGAACGCACAAAAACACAATGTACCAATTCATCCACAAATAAAGAAGACGACAAAATACTAATCAAGAAATTGGAGACTGGGAAAGAAGCAATCAGAATTAAGGATTAATAAACCATGAATCATTGACATGGGTCTGGGACTGAAAATCAGGCATTTCTAGTGTGAAAAAAGCAGATTTTTTTCTAATCTTTTTACTGAAAAGTTACTAGGAGGCAATCCTTATACATCTCAGAGGATGAAGGACAAAAGGTGTGCTACATTATTAGCTGCCCTTGGAGATTTTGCTACTTTTGCTTTGATTTTCATCTGAGTTAAAAACTGGCCGTTTCTTTGAGGTAATACTCAAACCAAGGCATTGACAAGCAATTCTAAAATTTAAGGATTAAGAAGTGAAGCTTGCCAATGGCCTCCTAATGTCTCTCACTAGAAGCATGCACACCTAAGTTAATGATCCCTTCATTTCATTACTAGGAACCAGAAACTTCCCTTATTGCAGCTTCAACAGACCTGTTGGCGTTGCTCATCTGGGAACACTTTCTGTACTGGAACAGCTCGGCAGGCAGCTCTCCTAATAGACTCTGGCACTTACCGTGAAGGCTTCTGGACCTGGATAGCTTCATCCAGATGTCAGGGACAACAAGAATGTTTGTATACCTTTAATTTCACTACTGTGTTACAGATCATTGGAGCCTTTGAGCTATCTGTGGGGTAGAAGTGTGAGATGACCGATCTATGTCATTTCCCCAATATCTGTCTCTGCCAGTGCTTTATGTGGACAGAACTCTACTGCCAAGGCAAAATGAGACAACATCTGACTTGCTTCCCACGCACCTTGTGATACAGCTGTCAGTCATAATGTGCCCTCTTCTTGAATTTCCTCTATTTTCTTTTCAATAGGTCTGCTTATTTTAACCCCCTCTGTAAGTCATTTACCATGACTTTATCAGTAGTTGCAACATTTCTTTTATTATTTACATATATATGATGTATATATTAATATATTTTTATATTAATATGCTAGGCTACCATTGCAGCAGAAAAATATCTAAGAAATGTACCTTGTTCAAAATGCAAGAGTTTAGCCTTTTTTATCATAGAGAACATTATGAAAATACCTAAGACATCTGAGGCATCTGAAGGCAAATTAATAGTACTAATTTTTTATTTTGAAATCTCATTGTTTTTCTGGTCTTGATTCGTTATTTTTGATTGTCTGGATTAACAGTACTCGGCCTTACCAATAATTCTGACATAGTGCTGGACTCAATTCTTTTGAAAGATATAAAAAAAAAAAAAATCTAAATAAATAATTGATCTTTAAAAATCCTCAGGTCTTCCGCAATACAAAATGACAGCAGCATTGCTAGACTCCACTTCAAGGATGAATGTACAGTGGTTTCACATTGCACAGCCACACGGTGGAACTACTCAGGAATTATCTGACAAAATGATTCAGACTAAAGCTATTATGTACAGAAATGTACTGGTTTGGGTAAGAGACAGAGGCTTCTGCTAATAACTTTTTGTGTTTTCTGACCTTCTGTATCGCAAGTCACTGTGTTATGCGAGCCCTCAAAATTTCTGCCTGCTGGGCAGCACCACTACACAATGCTGAAAGACCCCTGGACTAAGGAACCCAAGTATTTTAGAGTGGCTTCAAAATGCCTTAGAGATAGGTAAACCTGACCTTTCAGACTTTCAGGAGCCTGGAAGGACTGGAGTCCTGAGGTTCCCATCAGGAGCCAGGATTATCAGGACCTCTGTGTTGCCTGTTATCAGGAGATTGCTATGACTCTTCTATATTTCCCAGGAGGTGCTCAGCTTCCTGGGAATAGCATCATTTTGGGCCAGGACATCTGGGGAATCTGCAAGACTTGTCCTACGAGTTGTTCTGGATTAGGATATGGGGTTTTTTTAAAAAAAAAAACATAACAAAACATAAACCTGGTCACTCAAATATATTTTTCTTTCAGAATGTCTTTTTGCTGAGAAGTTTTGGAGTTTCTTGTTTCTGTTCTGATCTCTGAGTTTTAATAGGTCATTTTCAACAACACTTGTCAGGTTTGGACCAACCCTGAGGAGCACCCAACAGCCATCACAAAAACCTGTAGGAAATATATATAGCTAAGATAGGATGTGGTGCCAGCTTTGGACTTAGTTCGTTAGTAGAAATGCAGAGGGTTTGTAGCATTTTCATCTAGTTATTATCTCCATTTGTGCCACTGTAATTTAAAAAAAAAATTGCTTTAAAAACCTAGAAGCAAGATTGAAGTATGGATGTAGATAGGTTCTGATCTTCTACAGCTCTGGTGGCTGCATCCAGCCTTTAAGATTACACAGTGACAAAATGGTTGACAAGACTGACCTAGCTGGATGCCATGCCTCTCCCTGGTTCCTCTGGCTGTCTGCAACAGGAGCTGCCAGCAAGGAAAAGCACCTGACCACGCTTAGCCACTGTGCACAAAGTCACACAGCCCCTCTGCTTTCACTCTTTCCGAGTCACTTTAACAAGGTCAGAGTGCTGCTACCAAGGAGAAAAGAAACATTTGGCATATAATAAACAGCGCTGTTAATCAAGAGAGAGACTTTCCCTGGCTCTTGCCCAGATGCGCAGGGCTATAAACAAGCATATGTGGAGTTTTGCTCTTTTTTGCACCCTCTGGGCAAAGGCAGGCTTTGGGGAAAGCAATGACTGCTTCTTCTATCAACCCCCAAAGTGCAAATTCCCCCAGAGGTGCCCCAGAAATGAGAACCATGGTTTCAGCCACAGCCCAGACTCATGCTGGGGTGTTGGCCAGCTGAAAAGGAGCATGCACGCTGTTATCTCTTTTGGGCAGAACGACTCAGAATTAATGCGTACCAACACACATTGCCTTATGCATGGTTTAGTTTCGAAATGCCTTGAAGATGTGCAACTAGTCACCAGAACAGTCAGGACCTCCTCTCTTCCCCATTCCCTTAAAAAAAAAAAAATCAATAGAATAGAATTGTGCTCTGAGACTAATGCAGTGTCATTAAACACCAGTGTAAATACCCATGCTTTTCCCATTTAAAATGCAATACCAAATTAATTCAAGCATCAACAATAACACTTGGATACACAGTGCTCCAAGCAAGTACAACTCATAGTATATCTGTTAATTATGCTGTAACTTCCATACTAACAGTTCATCTAATCCCCAGTTGAGCAGAGAGGTGAACCTGTGAGAAATTATGAAATTAAACACTGAAAAAAAAATTTGCATATAATAAACCACTATATCTGTTGGTCGTTAATGTTACAACTTTGTTCGTTTTATTCAAGGGCTCATCTAAGAAAAGTTAGAGACAATTCTGATTGATAGGACAATTCTAACTGAAATTTTACAGACTGACTGCATAATACATGGAAATGGAAAGTGCCCAAAACAAATGGTTGATGTTTGAATTTTCCAAACCCTACCTGAAAATTTGTGCCTCTATAGCTTCTGCAAAAAACCCTCCTCATTAATTGAGGAATTCTATAAGAAGATCAGGAGCTCACAGAAAACAACTATTTTTTTGACAGAGTTACTAAGTGTGGTTTCAATTTTGTAATGCAGGAGTGACCAAGGTTATGGGGTTTGGGTGGGTATTTTTTGGGTAGTTGGGGTTTTTTTTGTCTCCAGCACCACAAATGTGCCTGTGGCTGGGAAGACCAGGTTCCCAGTTCAGATAATGAATTCTACTACCAGCAGTCATTTCCCACTCTTTGACAAAGAAGTCTGTAATACATGATTCTTTATCAGCCCCACCTGATAAATTCATCCAAGAAAGAACAACACAAAGTTCCCATTTTTAAGTGAACTACAGAAATAGGCCAGCTGTCAAAGAAATATTTAAATGCACAAACATGCACATACATGTATACACAAACAAAGCCTTTCGGAAAGATTCTTGTAGCACACTACAACTTAATCCTCTCTGTCATCAACACCTACGATTATTTATTCACAGCTTTTCAAGATGGAGATGAAAGGATTGCTCTTCCAGCATCCATCCTTAGATGACTAAATTTACAGTAGCAAAATAGTGATAAAAATAAATCTTTGAGAAATGCTTCAGTTTTAATTCATGATGTTGTATTATACTGAGAAATCAGGTCTCTGTCTGAATGCTAACTCTGACTACGTAGGAGTCAAACATCCATTTCGGTGAGTGTAAGTTATACCTTCATGACAGAATTCCTGTGGATTTTTTTTTTTTTTTTGTTATTATTAACTGCTGGAACTGTCTGATCTTTTTATCATAACTCCATAGCTACTGTATCAAACTTCAAAATTTGATTGCCAAGAGCTACTGCCCTGTTTACAGATTTTCCAGTGTGGTAATTTTCCAGATAAAGGAAGATGTTGTCAGTCAGTGTAAACTACATGGGACCTCATTACTGAGTACAGACATTCCAATTAATCTTAAATACATGTGGTGCCAAGAGAGTAATTACCAACAATAAATTGCTGTGATTTTTTAAAATAACAATCACTCCTACAAATCTCATTAATGCTTCATAAGCCCCCAAATAGCAAAGTGTATTATTTACTACTGCTATTTTTAAAGACAGTAGTTCTTTCTGATTTTCACCAGTGAGCAACCTAATTTACAAAGTTAGTCATTTTAGCAAACCCCTCCATGGAAGGCCAAAGCATGTGAATTTTGCAAAATCAAGCATAAAAAGTTATTAAGTGCAAGAATTAAAATTGCTTATGTGGTCTTTACTTGGCCCCTTTGTGCATTTGCAGTTTGATACAATCTTTAGTTCCATGAACACATGCGGGTTTTTTTCCCTTAAGAATTTATGTTCTATATAATAAATATTTGCTTAATTATTCACTCCTTCCTTTCATATCTGTTATTTAGTGCATAATCCTAAATCTTTACTGCAAACAATCTACTTATTGTACTGCATGCTGCTTGGGGTGGCACGCTTTAAATTTGCTTCCACAACTTACTTGGGATATGAAGCAGTATTACCGTTCCCATTTGACAGAAGCAAGAGCAGCTCCAAAAGATTAAGATCAACACTGTTTGGGGTAACTGGCATATTTCCTGCTTTTGAAAACATGAGCAAAAATATACACTTGGTTTGTGCAGAACAGATCTTGAACTAACCTCCTCTGCGAGCGCTCAGTGTTTTTGCCCCTCTGCTTCTAATCAGTAAATCCGAAAATGAGGAACACATGACTAATGACTATTATGATGTTTGTATTAGGAACTGCTGCGTGTTGTGCCAGCAACTAAAGGGTTAAGAGAGGCTATTCATCTACCTGGATGTTGCTAATGGATTATCCAGCAACAGGAAAGGGGTTGCAGGTGAGGTGGGAAGGTGGGGTTGCCATGGAGTCAGAGGTTTCCCAGCAGGAGCCTGTCCATTAAGGACTGGCCGAGATCTGAAAGAGCAGTCACACCTCCTGCAAGGAGTAAAACCAAGGGTAGGTACATTCCCCCACACCCAGAACCATCCCTAGAGCTGCGGTGCGGACCACAAACCTTATAAGATCAGGTGAAACCCACAGCAAAGTGGTAATTCTTTGACTGATGGCACAAGCACAGGCATAAAAACTTCCCTTGTGCTGGCCAGTGGCAAAGGAGGTGCAGGTAGGTCACCGCGTGGTGACACCAGAAGGAAGCAGAACAGCAGTACCAGCAGCTTGAAGGAGCTGGGCAGCACTGCCTCAGTCAGCACTGGGTCCCTTAACGGCCGTAGCCAAACCCAGTAATAAGATGTGGTTGGGGGGTGAATGTCCTTACTGAGGCTTTTTGGTTTTTAATGACAAATTGTAGTTAGGATCGAGGGTTATGACCAGTTGTTTCATGCTATTTTGAGGGGAAGACACAAGCAGCCTGCCATGGTCTGACTCATAAGCAGCTCTTGGCATCAAGCTGTGAAGGTGGCCTTACTATATTGGCATGCTGAGTTGTGAGAAGTAAGGTCTGATGCCACGCTCATACCAATCTTTTTCTTAGTAGAAACACTGTAGTAGCTGGGCCCAGGAAGAGCTTTTGCATAATAGCTGGTAGCTTCAGGCAGTAGACTCCGTTGCACATCATCCTGTATCATTTCCGCCTGTTCAGTCACAGCTGATACTGTAGCAGCTGGGCTCTTACAATTTTGTGAGAACTGGCCTAATGAGAGACCGAAGAACACATTTCACTCAATTGCTGAGAGACAAACCAACCCACAAACCAAGAAATTGATTTGAAGCTTTAATCAAAAGAAATGAAAAAAGGCTTCACATAGATGTGTCTATACCACTGGGAGATGACTCTCCTATAATTTCAGATTGCTGTAAGAGAAATCTTACAGGCCTCAGCTAGCTTTTTTTTCTTTTTCTTTCTCCTAGGAGCATTTGGACCCTAGCAAGAGAAAGCTAAAATCACAGATGGACCCGTTCCTCCATGATAAAGAAAAATTTGCACAACAGAGTCTCCAGAAGTCCAGCTGGTACCAAATGCATTTACAGAAGGCATCCTCCTAAACATGGTAATTAATACTGTTCTCTTACTCTAAATTACTGAAGAGACAAGGGCAACATGAAGACCCACAGAAGTACAACTTACAAAGTTTATTAGCCAGACTGCAAGGAAGACAGACTATCATACCAGATTAGTTACAGGATCATAGGATACTTCAGGTCGGAAGGGACATTAGGGGTTCCCTATTCCAACCTCCTGCTCCTTGCAGGGTCAGCTATGAGATCACATCAGGTGGCTAAGGCTTCATATTGTTGGGTCTTGAAAAAGTCTGTCAAAACTTTAGAAGATTCTCATAGTCTTCTACCTTGAAAAGTTCAAACTGGGACTCAGTATAGATCACTTGACAGAAAATCTTAACCTCCAACATTGGAGTGAGTATTACATTTGACAGATGCATTCCGTGTCTAAGATCTAAAAAAGATGGAGGGATGGGAGGGAGAATAGGAAGAACAACATTCAGAGTACTTTCAACTATGACAGTTCCTCATCTTCAACCCTCATTTCCCCAGGATAAAGGCAAAAAGTCTTTACACAGACTTAGGCTGCCACAGTGTTTGATTTCTTGACTTGCAGTAGAAAACGTTCCAGAAACCAAGAAGGCATTTGTAAAAATCATTCTGTAGGAACTGAATTTTTAATGTTCATAATGGCTCCAATTTCTATAACATAAAGCTAAATTCCATCCCCGGGAAGCAGATTTCTTTAACAAGAGCTGCTGAGTAAGCTTGGTGTTGTAGAATAAAGGCTGCACTCATCGCCATTAATACATCTCTGCAGCTATGAGATTAAGTGGAAAATGCCTAATCACAATAACAAAAATTCATCAGTAATCCACTAATGCCTTATAGCACATTTACTTCTGTTTTGCTTTGCACTAAGTAGCTCGATGACAAACTGACGTTCAGGAAAACTGAGCTGAGACTTTGTGCTACTTAGTAACTCAATCACAAGATGAAATTGTTAAAACACACAGAGCTAACGCACCTATTTAGCAGAAGCTGAAGGACTTCTTGGAATACATGCCTTTTTCTGAGAATTTGCTCCAAAATAAGCTAGCCTATTGCACACTGCCTACTTTTGTTTAACTCTTGGTGTGGATGTCGGCATATATTAAGTGAACTGAATTAATTTACATATTTTATATGCCCAGGATTTCCACAGTGGGTGTTAAGATACAGTAGCTAGTATAAATTAAAATTGTAGTGTTCTTCACAGATTTACCAGGGAAGGTAAGCCCATAAGACAAACCGAGACTTAAAACCTTTTTTTTTTCTTTTTTGTCAAAAATCCTGAGATACTCAGCTAGAAAGAAAAGGTTCCTTTGCCGAAATACCTTCCTTCTTTTGTTCTGGAAGCTGGTACAAAATACTAGCTACTGACACTAAAATATGAATGCTATGGTGGACTCAGCCTTGCAGGTAATTTCCCCAGTCACTCTGCCTCGCTTGTAGCAGAAAAAAAAAAAAAAAAAAAAAAAAAAAAAAAAAAAAAGAGTATATTAGAAAAATGTTCTCCTGTGAGATTAAGACATTTTCTAGATTAAGTTTAAAATTCATCAGTTCTCTCTCCCTTAGTTCCCTCTCCCTCTGATAGTATTTATTATTAATTTTGACTCATTTACAGCACAGGGTTTATTCCCTAGTATGAAGGTTGTTTGAAAGATATTATAGCCATGTGGTACATTTATTTCACTACCAAGTGTGGCAGGAGACTTGGACATCTGACCCTTCTATCCAGTCTCAGGATAACCAGGTTTTGTGCTCCAAGCACAAAGGAGTCCATGAAATGAGACCGACAGCGACCATAAGAATTACGGCTCCTGCTGTTCTCCAAACTGCCTGTTGTCCCCATCCATCCCTTTCCTACACCTTAGCCATACCTCTTTGTCATTCATTTCTTGAACGCTTTTTGGGCTTGGTATGGCATGACAAAAGCAGGCCCACTATTCAAGAAGGCAGGCAGTACGCAATGCCATTAAAGATGCATTGGCATCCCAGTTTTGATGCAAAAACCATGACATAGCCCTCGTGAGGAGAGAAGACGGGCTCTTAGCAAGCGCGAATGGCTGGCATTCAGCCGGAGGGTCTCAGCGCCGGGGTAGCTGGGAAGGGCTAAGGTATGCTCAGCCGCACTGCCGTGGGAACCACTCCCATGGGGTCAGAAACACTCTGTATATGCTCACTTGTGTAGATATAGATTGTACACCAGCCATACCCACTATGTTTAGCTTGACCATAGAGAGAGGGCAGTTTGAGAGGGGGTTATTAGTTCACAATTAATGAGGAAATGCTAACTGGCTTCCCTCCTTCCACACTTCTGGTAGACGAACACCTGGCATTAGGTTTCCCTTGCCAACGTGCTTGTTTAGGAGTGGTGAGCACCCCACCACGCATACTCCTTGCTCTCTTTCAAATTGAGGTACCATAAACATTTCCTCCAAGCTGGTTAGATCTCTAATTAATTACTATTGACATCTCCATCCTGCCCTAGGTTTGCTATAGATTTTACCCTACAAGTATAGGTATTTCTGAGTTCTCCTGACTTAGAGCTTAAGGAAAAACACAGCTTCTGACTCCTAGCTCCTTAAGACATATGACCCACACAGTTAGGACAGTGTTAATTGCAGCATCCCTCTTTTAAAAACATAATAACATAGTCATCTGAATATTCGATACAATTGATTAACTGGGAGGGAAAGAGACTTTTCCCAGGAGCTGTCAAAGTATGAAAGATTATTTTGTCTTCATAAAGAGGTAGAAGAGGTCTAGTCATATCTGTTCATTCAAAAGGCAAAACTATGTTGCACCAACTTCAACAGTTTTCTTTCTGTCTTCTCATACAGTGTCTACTTTCTGTGGTTTTAATTCATTACCCATAGTATCCATCCAGGAGTCACATGGAGAATCTTTCTGCCTTCCTTTTTGGATTGCTTCTTTTTTACAAACGAGGTACTAAATGCAATTAGCATTCTTATCTATTTATTTAGTGCTGAAACAATATATAAGAGACAACAAAGAAGGAAGCAGTTGCTGAACCAAGCTTGAGAAAGCAGCCTGCAAGGCATTTGACTGGTGGCACTTAATCTATAATATGAATGAAAGATGTGATCTCCTACAATCTTCTCTCTCTCCCATTCATGAGAGCTGAAAGATAGTGCCCTCATCCTCAGCTCCCTTGGAGACAGATCTTACTGACTGAGTAATACACAAGAGCATCTTCGTCTGACATATAGTGCAGGTATGCCACAGCATAATCCACTGTTGCCAGCCCACTAAATGGCTGCACAATGTCTAGGGTGCTTGACATCCAATATATCTTTTTCAAAGCACACTAAAGCAAGCAGTCCACTGCAGCAGCTACTCTTTTCTTCAGAAATCTGGGTATGTATGCCCCAGGAGGAGGCCAGCTCCCTCTGAAGTTTTTTATATAGCATTTGTGTGGTGTAAAAACATGGAATATTTTGTATGAGTGGATATAGATTCTCAGAAGTAAGAAAGCAACAACACTTTGAATTTATATGTTGTCTTTTTAAATAGTGGTTTTGGCTTCTTTATTGATATTAATCAATGCTAAAATATAGCCCAGCAAGTAACCAGAACATCTACAGAAGGATTATTTCAGCAATCTCTTGGGTGGGAACACAGCATTTCTTTTTAATACCGATAAGAAATACCACATCATGTCAAAACACTATGGGGGCTGCAGATACAGGAATCAGAGTGCTCAACTTCAACACCAGCTAACTGTGCCAGAGCATCTTCAATGATTACAAAGGGGCAAAAATAGGTTTTTAAAAGATGGCAACCTTAGCAGTGCTGCGCCTCTGGGCGCCATGCCAACCGCTGACTAGTTTGGGTCTGATTTACAGGAAAAAGAACAATTTAACTTTTTTGCCAGATAATCTGCTTTCTATTTATGTGTGTCTGTTGTGCAGACCACAACAAGAGACTGGTTTGATTACTGCTGCAAACAGCATCTAATTTAGAAACAAGCAAATACAAATACCTTCCCATCCTAAACAGTGCTCTTGTGTCCTAATGCTATATATAGCACCACCCTAACCAGACAAATGATGTACAAATTTAAGGCTATGCTTGTGTCCAAATGTATCAGGAAGCTGTTCAGAACAATTTAAGGCAGAGTTAAAGATACCTGTTGTTTTTATATACATTAATAACAGCTGATTAATTACAACATACATTAAAAGCCTACATATACAACTAAAACATGGAAACTCTGATAAGTTTTATTAACAGCTCCTAAAAATGAAGAGTCAGCCATTTAAAGGAGCTCTACATTGGCAATTTTCACTTAAAGCAAATAAATTTTAACAACTCTTGAAAACAATTCTCATTTTTTTAATTTTGAGCAGCAAAACTCATTTTAGAATAGGTATAGACAAATCTTAAAATGGGAATGATTGGAGAAAATAATTTTTGGAATGAATACTGATATAATTAATAGGATAAAATTAGATTGTAATCACTTTGGAGAAAGAAACTCCACCTTTATTTTGCCTAGCACAAGGAGAGGGAGTCTGAGCTCCACAGGAGAGATTCTGAAGTGCTACTTTAATACAAACTATTAATAAAATGTTAACTTTCTGGGAAAGGTAGTGATGAAAGCTACAGACCAGGGTGGTGTTGCAACCACCATATGCAGGACCACAGGCCTGAGCAGTGGTCCCTCACAGTGTATGATAGAGACGAAAATGCTGTTCACTGTTAGAAAACCCTAAGGTTTTAAGTACCCTTAAAAAAAGGACCATTATTAGTATTTGGGTTTACTTTGAAGCATTTTCTTAAATTTCAAAGTGAAAAAAGAAACAGTAGTTCTGGATCAAATACATATTTCACTTTAATACAGAATATTTTAGTTCAGGCAGATCTTTACGAAAAACCAAAATGTCAGAAACAAAAGTGACTACAAATAAGAATCTTTTCCCATTTAGAGCAAACATTTTGTTAGGGCATTCAGCCAGGCTACATAAAATCCAGGTTGTTACCCTTTTTTGGATAAAAAGGAGGGATTTAAATGATGAACATCTGCCTTCTAAAGAAAGTTCCTTTGACAACAAGGTACACACTCTTCTGGGGGATGTTTTCATTTTGAAATCATGCCACTGCACAGGAGATATTTTAGTTTGTGTCAAAAGAAGAAGAGTCCTCATGGGACTGTGGGTCCACTCTGAGAGAGAAAAATATTAGAACTTAATGAAATACATCCTGTCCAGAGCAGACCTAAATGGTAAAAGAGAGCACAGAGAGTCTGCTCAGCTGTAAAATTAAGAAAGAAAAGTCCCTGTACCATCAGTTCCCTGACTACTTTGCGCAGAGCCACCTCTCTTTCATGTTGAGCCCTACAAACTTTTTGCTCAGAGCCCCTTCACTACCATCTGTAACTAATAAAATCTACTCATTTTCAAATATCCCTTCTAAAGTTCTGCCCTGCTGCAGACAGCCCTTGTGACTTAGGCAGTGCCATCTGTGCACTAGCAGTTTAGACGACCAACCCCTCTCTCCCACATGGTAGCTATATGCTCTGACCATTGATGACCAGAAAAAAAAACAAAGCAAGCAGGCAGTAGCATCACCATTTTCACTCAGTTTGTGAATCTAGAATGGGGAAAAAAAACCTCTAAAAAAACCAAACTACTGAACCTTTGGGGGAATTGGGGACACTCTTGCTGTTTGATGCTTTCCAGCAGATGAATCTTGTGTTGGAAAAAAAAACATGAAAACTTAGAATTTGCTACAGTACCCATCGATGTCCATCCAGAGCACAAAATATTCTTTTCTTGACAAGCTTATCCAGCTGACATAAGAGTGTGTACAATGCACACCTCTCACCTACTTAATGCACCTTGGACCTCAGCTGATGGGAGCAGTGCACAAGGGCAGCATCTGCTTCTGGTAAAGCAGCACTACATAGCAGAAAATGCTCCTAAAATCATCACCATATCTTATTCTTGCATCAACCCCCTCACCCCACTTAACAAAGAGTTTTAACACATTAATGCTATATTAGCGTAGTGAAAGTATGTGTGTCTATATGGATGATATGTTGTGCATACATTTTTAACAATTTTTTTTTTTCTAATGTCAGCATTGGGAACGGTGCCAATTACTGCATTTGAAAAAGGACATTTTAAAATGCAGTTCATTAGTTCTCAGCCAGTGTTAAAAATTACTTCCTAATGGCTGGGCTCTGTTCCAGCAAATAATGATTCTCTGTACCCAGTCCCATAAGCTGTCCCATATGGATAGGGATGCTGTCAACAGAACTGAAATAAATAGATTGTTTGCTACTTCAACTTTATCCAGTAGTTTGGAAAAAAAAAAAAAAGTTGAAGGTGAGAAACCTTAAAATTGGATCAAACTACAGAATTGTTCAAACACATTGTTCAAACTTCTCTATTAAAAGCATTTTTATGGGCCTGCTCTGTTCACTCTTGGAGAGTGAAAAATACCTATTGTTTAGTGATATCTTAGGCTTAGTATACAGAAATAGTGACACACACACCCCTAACCATCAGCTTTGTGGTAAAAATTTAGAGTGGAAAAGAACAGATTCTGAAATATCAACTTGGTGTTAATGGCAGCTTTAGTTTGTTTCTTCCTCAGCAAGAATGGAGAACATGGTTCAACATGGGATGTGGTCACCTCAGATCTCTAGATCAGAAAAGAGAGTTAGAGACACGAGGCTGGACTACTACTCCTGTGAGATGCTGCAGCAGCACTTCTGGGTCAAAACTATTAGATTTCAAGTAAAGGTGCTGTTTCATTGGGAAATCTTTAGTTTTCCATTTACTTATCTTGAAAATTTTAAATGTTCTCTGAAAAGTATTCTTGGTATCAGCAGAGCTTCTTCTCACGGGCATACAAAGCTCTGCCCATCATAACAAATACTGCATTTTTTTACAATATTATAAACCCTTACTGGAGCACTGAATTGCTCTAAATATTACCTCAATTCAATGTGAAACAGTCATTTTGTAGCATAAGTACTGAAAAAAATGATGATACAATAAGAAAAACTATTCCTATATTCCACATTTACCCTATCCACAATGAAGTCAGAGATAGAGCTGTAACTTAGAATGTACTGGATGAAACAATATAACCTTGAGCTATCTCTCAAAACAGTGGTCCCAATCATAGTTGACCACAGGCAACTGTACTGACACAGAAAGAGCAGTAGGCAACATCATCCTTCGCTTCCTCTGAAAGTCTAGCTTTTATTTTTATAATTTCCTATGCCCACAAGCAAAGCTGGAAACTTTTGTAGGCAGCATGTTGTCTGTGACTCTAGGATAGAGAACAGTATATTTAATGTTTCCCCAACACACGTCGAAAGATCACCTATGCTATATCTTAACTTGCCAATTCCTCTTGTTTTTCATTTCTCATCCCAAAAGTGATGAGCTATAACTTTCCATGTTTCTATTGTAAGAGAAGGCTAAGAATCAGGGGAAAGAAGAAAAGTTATGTACTTGGTGCACTTCATGCAAAGATACGGCTTGTAATTAACAGTTATAACTCAATATTGAAAGTACTGAAGAAAGTCCATTTTTCTTGGTTTTTTTTACAGTTATCTCTGAATACAGAAAAAGAGTGTTTTCCTTTAGAACAATGTAACACTGTAACAGTCCTATAAACAATATAATCACCCTGGCTCAGCTGTAACCTTATCAGATCTATCTACAGACCCTCTGTGCAGTTAAATCTAAGAACAAAGTCACTTGCAACTATTACAGGCACTTTTCACATGGTTGTGACCAATTGCTCATCTGAAAAAGGATTCAGCTCCTCTTTAAGATGTTCTGTTTGCTGTTCTCTGCAAATAAAAATCTCAGTCTGAGAGAAGTAGTTCAAAACCACCCTTGCTCTTCTCCTGTGCTAGGTGAGATGGTGTCCTGAATTTGAAAAGCAGAGGTCTTGGGTAAAAGTCTCTGTACAAGAAAGGCAGTTACAATGCTGACGTGTAGAGAAAGAGGAAAAAAAGACAAGATGGGTAAAAGGGGTTTTCTTAAGATCATAAAAAATTCTTAGTGTCATGAGAAGTCCATCACGTTATCCAACAAATCCAAAATTTGCAACTGCAAATGATTGTGGTAGGCGAATCATAAAACCCATGTATTTTGTGATACAGCAAAATAAAACAACACTGGATCATATAATCACATGATATGTAATAAATTGATTAGTTTGTGAAAGAGATTATATGACAGGACTGTTGGTTATTCAAAAGACTGCACATGGTGACTGAGTAAGTGCATTTTATGTCCCCGTTTCTTAATCCAGTTCCCTTTTACCTGTTAGCTTGGGAAGTGGAACTACCCTTAACAGGATGCACCATTGGACACTATTTGTTCCTGGATATTTTTTTTTTTCCTGCTTTGAAGTATTTGCTTCACTTGGCTGGCCTAGAAAATACGAACTGGATGTGTCTCTCATTATGTGGGCCACGACTAATTGATTTGCTAGATTTATCCAAGAGCCCTGTTATATTATATTAATGTGTTTGAAAAGGGGAAAAATCTTCAGAAAACCCTAAGGAAAAAATAATGAAGCAAAGACAGAAACTGTGAAATCTGTCAAGATTTCAAAATGGCAAGAGCAATGTCACTGAGATGAAATTTTCAATTAGCAAAGTTACTTTGGCAGCCAAGTATGAGATGTTATTAAAGTTTTCTCAGTTCTACTGTGTGGTTTAAATGTACAGAAAAAGTAATGTAAAATGTACAACAGAGAGGTAGAAATCATTATAGTTAAAACTAGTGTGCAATTTCTGCTATAGCAGTTGTAAAACAATTTAAATCTCAGGTGTGAGGGACCCGATATATTCAATCTTTCTTCCTAATCACAATTGGTTTTGGAAAATGTGACCAAAGTATGGCAACCTATTCTTTAGTTGTTCAAGGAAAGACTAAATAGCTTATTTCATTGCTTGAGTTGATATATGAAATATTTATCTTTGAGTATACATAAGGTCATAGGCTGTGAAAGATTATTCACAGATTTCACAAAAGCATTTTCTAACAGATTCCTTTTTTCTGAGTAGTTTATTTAGAAGATGTTGAGGTTCCAACAATATTTTCTACCCCTTCCAGTTACCTTGAAATAATATAGTATCCTGGACATTTCCTAAAGGAAGAACACAATAGCACACAAAGGAAAAAAAAAAAAGGGACAATGTAAGCATTCATTTTAAAGATGCTTTTTTTGTCTGTGTATGTGAACAATTATGCCTACTGCACCTGCCTACATCCATCTCTCCTAGGGGAGATCCAAAATGTGCAATAATATTTCATGATGTGAAAACATTTTCTGACCTTAACACCACAGAGGGATCACTTACCCTTCTAACAAATCCACTCCTGTTTTCTGACTTACACTTCTCATCTGTTTGACGTAAATATAATTCACTCCAATAAAGATGTGGTAAAATAAAGCAATACACTTTTTAGTGACCTATATGATGTAAATATGAGGACGTAATGAAAGGTTATGTGACTGAGTCTGTGACCCGCAAAGACTGCATACAGGACACAGAATGAAATATCAACACAGATGGGATTTTGTCATTGATTTCTAGTGATAGCTTCCTCAGAATTCAACACTGACCAAAAGGATATTATTTACTTTTTAACATGAAGTCACAGCCTATTAGAAATATTAAAAAAAAAAAGAAAGAAAAAATGTGTCGTCTTCTAATTGAAGGTGAATGTCAAACCAGAAAATTAATTTACATCAAACAGAACATCTTCCTCACAAAACACTCACTAAGAAGTCTAAATATGTATTTCATTGGTGTCTTTGTCCCTCTTCTCATTTTTCAGCTATGCCTTTTTTTTTTCCCCCCCACTCTTAAAAAGAAATAAAACATCTCTTCCATTGTTCTGGAAAAAACCTGCATAATCATCAGAGAAAACTGACTGTGCCAAGAGAAGTTGCATTAAAACATCATGATACAATATTTTACATCACGCAAAATATTGCCAGATGTACAAAATAAAGAAAAAAAATCCCCCAGATTTTTTCCATGTAAGGTATTAATGTAATTGTATAAAGTAGCAGGTTAAAGACATCCAGAGAAAAATCAAGATTTTAAAAACAGTGGTTTTCTCTGAAATCTAACACTAAAATGGTTACCAAGTAGAGAATGTGTTTATTCCTCACATCATTATAACTATTTCAATTATAGGCAACTTTGCAAAAGGAAAACAAGCATAAATTTTAACAAGACTGTTGTTAACTGCGCTGGAAAATACCTAAAATATCAAAACCTTACAGCTAAAGACTAGCCTAATTGACAGGCCAATTTCATTACCATAAGTCTTCAAATCTGTGATATTAATTAAGAAACAAAAGGAGACAAATGGCCTGCAAAGAGCTGTATCTGCCTTCTGGCCTACAAATGAGTACTCACAATCTCTGTAATCGATACAAAGAAACTTGCTAGAATTAATGCCCAACCTCACAGCTTTCTGCGTCAGCTCCTCCATTTACCTGACCTTTCAGGTAAATGTATCTTGTGGTTCTCAAATGACTAACTGGCACCTTTGATTACTTTAATCATTGACCTAAAAAAAGTATGTAAATGTCAGCCTTTTTAAGACCACAGTTTGATATATCCATAATTTCAGTATGGAACGGTGTGTCAGCAGCTTGATGGCTGGGAAATGGTCAAGCTTTAGGAGTTCTGAGGGGAACAGGGAAAATTAAAATTATATTTTTCACTCTATTCCAGCTGTAGCAGTAGTAGGGCTGCCACTTAGTATGCCCCAGAAAAGACTTCACATGTTGTATATACCACTTCCCTATATAAAAGACACACACAGCTGGCTTGAATGGCAATTAATGTGATAGCCATAATTCAAATGGAGATGTGTGGATCAAGAAAGTAAAAGTTTTTTAAGCTTTTATTAAACAAAATAACAACATATTAGATGCCAGCACCTGGAATACTGAAACTGCAGGTATTTCCCTCCATAAAGATCAGGGAGTTTAAGTACTTTTAGACAAAGACATAAAAAAAAAAAAAAAAGAAAAAAAAAAGAAAGAAACAGACATTTTCTTTACTCCTCTTTGAATGGCACAAACTTTCCAAAGCAGACATCTCTCTAGGGCCTGCTTGTATACTCAACTGCCCATGGAGATGGAGATCTGCCACACCAAGCTTATCATAAGAAGTCTAAAACGAGCAGTCTAAACCAAGAAAATAATGCATGGGTTCTTCCAATAACATCAACCTAGAAGGCAGTATGGATGAGCAAATGAATATTTGAATATTTTGAATATTTGAATGAATATTTTTATTTTAATAAAATAAGAAAAACTCAAGCCTTCTTCTAAAACTAAATGAATTTTCTTGACCTTTGAAGTACCTGAAAAATGAAAATTTCCAGAAAAAACAACAGAAACATTTGCTTTAATAAGACTTGCAAAAAAATTTCTAGAACCAATAGACTTTTTGGAATGAAGATTATGACTAGACTAGCAGCTTCTTACTGTCAGTTAGTCATATCCAAAAAGGCTTGTTTTGACACGACAAACATAAGAAAGTTCAAATTTCAGATAAACTTTCCCTCTATGTTTCATATATGTAGACGTGCCTGTGAAGTGAGGGCACATCATCCTGTTGATACAAGTGAATCTGATTATGGAAAAAATCTATCAGGGCTCTTTTTTGTTTGGTGGTTGTTTGGGGGTGGGTGGGTGTTGTTTATTTATTTATTTTTTCTTTTTACTAAAGGGAATGGTTCAAAGTTGAGCCAGGCGAGGTTCAGACTGGACATTAGGAAGCCTTTCTTTACCAAGAGGGTGGTCAAACACTGGAACAGGCTTCCTAGAGAGGTGGTCAGTGCCCCAAGCCTGTCAGTGTTTAAGAGGTGTTTGGGCAATGCCCTTAAAAATATGTTTTAGCTTGTGGTCAGCCCTGAAGTGGTCAGGCAGTTGGACTAGATGATCGTTGTAGGTCTCTTCCAACTGAAATATTCCATTCCATTCTATTCTAAATGTAGGCATTAAAATCTTTTTTATACAAAAATAAACACTAACCCCTCCAAACTCTAATTTATCATTACTGTACAATACACAATTAGTGAATTAGCCCTCAAAAAACCACTGGCTTTGGAGAAAAACTGTGAAGACATGATTTGGGATAGCTAATGGTTAGGAATCACGTTATGACTTAAGATGGTCTCTAGAGAACAGTATTTTGCAAGCTTGAGGTCAAGCAGTATCTTGCAAGCTTGCAGGTTTGTGAAGGGTCCCTTAACCCTTCACGAGCCTGTCCCAGCTGAAACATACTTTAATCAGGAATTCTGCTTATGTGTCTTATACATTTTCTTTACCTTTCTCTTCTCTCCAGAACATAATATGAGGCTTGATATTTATGTAGAAAATGCCAATATTATTTGTTTAAATTTGCTATTGAATTAGATTCACACAGAAGTACTATATAACACTTGCAAAAAAAAATATTAATTATCTAGTGAATTTATAGTGTTCTCCCTCTCTATGGACACTTTCCTATATTGTGTAAAAAGACCGCTGATCGGATAGAGTGAGCAATGGAAGTTTTGATCAAGAGAATAACATACTAAATTTATACCACAACATCCTTTGTTCACCCTCAAGTGGAGTCTACAACCACCACCACATCCTGCTTTTCACTCATAATATTCTGCCCCATTTTCATAGCAGAACCGATGACTTCACATATTTCAAAGGCAACACATGAAAAAAATTATTTAAATAGTTCATTACAACATATTCCATAAATTCATTGCAAACTGCCCTGGTTATTTTCATAAAGAACTTGTAATCCCAAACTACTAAGATTAATATGCTTTTTCATCTTTTTCAGCAATTTTTTACCTTTTTTGTTCATCAAAAAGCATTTTCCCTAGTGAATTGACCCCAGATGACTCATGCCTCTCAAAAATTTTTGATAAGTAGATGTCAAAGCAGCTTACGTTTTCCAATATAAAAATTGGTGATAAAATGACAGGGCTGAGAGCACTCAGATTTTAAGGGAAGATGTTGCCTGACATACTCAAACAGAAATCCACAGATAGAAGAAAGTGATTTTTACAAAGCTGAGTTTTCCACAAAGTCACTTGTTCCATTACTGCTCTTTTCGTGGAAGCAGATAAA
This sequence comes from Aquila chrysaetos chrysaetos, assembly GCF_900496995.4. Classification (NCBI taxonomy): domain Eukaryota; kingdom Metazoa; phylum Chordata; class Aves; order Accipitriformes; family Accipitridae; genus Aquila; species Aquila chrysaetos. Next base: position 40,025,488 of record NC_044007.1, read on the forward strand.
ATAAGATCCTTCTTGCATTTCCTAAAAAAACGAAGATAAAACAAGCCAAAGACTCAGAAACTGACAGTAAAAACAAGTTATAAATTATGTGTCCCAGAACATTTTAAAACGTGACTTCCATATTCCATTGATAGAGAATACCATGAGATGTTACTCAGTTTCTTAATTACATCCAATAATCCAGGGCTTTTCAAACAAGTCACTAATTATTAAACTTTCAGTCTCATAATTTATTATTGTTTTGATTGCACTGTTTTGACTTGTTTTCATTTAAAATGGTAATGAAACTAACAGAAAACAAGGTTTCTTTGCAGGATTACTTTTTATTACAGAACATTTTGGAGCTGGGAGTTCCAAGTTATTTTAAAAACATACTAAATGCATGCTAAAAGTTGACTGCACCTTCCTCAGATTGAAAACAGATGCAGTGCTTGTATAAATTGAGAAACATAAAAGAATCATCAACTGTATTGTTAGGCTATGTTTAGCCACAATGCTACAATCAGCTTTTTTAAACCAAGTCTTTTAAATAAACAGTTTTTAATCAGACTGTTTTTTAAATCAAGTATTTATACTTGAGACAGGGCAATACGTATAGTAGCAATTTAAGATTGTTCCTTGCTTATTTTTCTTTTGTGGTGCTATTTGGTACTTACAAGTATCTATTTAAAGACAACATAAGGCATTGCACAAGATCAGAGGGAGACCAACAGCAAACAGCCCAGGTGTAGTTATTTGGAGGGACTAGCATTTGCAGAACATCAGAGACAACGTAAACGAGCTCACACATGAGAACAAAGTATTTAATACTAATTCTGAAATGTGTTTACAAAAATTAATTTGGCAGCCTACTTTGTTTAGATTCAACACTGGAGAGAGAGCTTGTTTATAACAGTTCAAAAGAGCTAGAAATTTGCATTCAGTCATTTCTAATATGAGATGGTTGTTGCTTGCTTGCTTTTTTTTTTTTTTTTTTTTTTTTTTTTTTTTTTAAAGAGAATATGAGCAAAGGAACTGTGTTTCTTCCACATACTTCAAAGTAATGCTTCTGTTAATAGGTCACGTCTCACGACCTTGTGAAGAACATGCTACCCAGATCTTCCGTGCTTGAGGTCTTGCTGGTAAAATAATTACTATCGCAGATGCAATTTAAAGCTGCCTTTCACACTTCTGAAAAATCAAAAGCTGAGGGAAGTTTTCACAGGCCACTTGGAACTAGCTTGTGTAACATTGATCTGACTTATGAAATAACTCAGGTAATACCAGACTAATGGGCTAATATTAATCTGTAGTCATTGACCACTTCACTTTTTTAATTCCTGTGATGAAGTTCTGACATTTTCTGTTCTTGTCCATGGAAGTTAAAAGGTGAAAGAAAACCAGTAATTTATTAAAGAACTGTCATAGCTTTCAGTTTTGAGAAAAACTGTGTGAGGGTTGGCATTCAGAAAAAACAAAGATGAAAGCAGATACTAATTTGGAGTAGGCTGATTCAAAACACAAGGAATAAAAAAAATATTCTAGGACAGCTTTAGGCAGAGTTTACTCTTGCCTTGCTTATTTACAAAGCAGCATCACTGAATTCCCTGGGAGACTGAATAACTCGTATTAGCACTCAGTGAGGTGAATTCATGTACGTACATGTGAGGTAGGAGATCTCACAACAGCAGCACTGTGCATTACCATTACCATTGTGGCCTCTACCACTTCGCATTGCCACAAGGTCTTGTGCAGGCAGACTTGACTAATGTTCCACCAAAGGAAAAAGAACTATGTGGACAGTACACCCACGTCACAGAAACTAAAAAGAGGGCTTTTAATAAAGCAAGTTGGAAGAGGAGCCTTTCTGTGCATATGCATGTATACATTTTGGGCAGAGGGACTGAACTATAAATCAAAGATGCATAAGTAAAATGTCACAGCAAGACATTTTGCTATAAGGTTTTGTCTTTTCAATAAATCAGGGACTAGGGACTTTTTGCTAGTGGAAAAGTGACTAAAATATCAGCTGGGGACAATTAGATCCCCAGATGTTAACATTTTTTCAGCACCCTGTCTAGTCCAATACAATGAATAATCCAGGTCCTTTCTGAAGCCAGACTTTTATTTACTGAAGAATAATTCAGTTCATTGTATTTTTTCCTTTCTGTTTTTTAATGATATTCTTAAGAACCTATTTGTAACAAAATATCTACTACTCTCTGTGTTACAACTTTATCGGTTTAGTGTGTTCTTCCTACAAAGCTGTTCAAGTGTAAGAGGAAGGAGAACTGATTTCTTCCTTGATGCTTGCTTTATTTGCTTGTCTCTTCACTTGTTTTTTTCCACCTCTCCAAGTACTTCCTGTAAGCAGAATTTTCTAAAGGCAAGTCTACCTGGCACGACTGAAGAAAGTACAGGAATCCCAGGCTAGCACCTAACCCATCTGTGAATACTAATATACATGGATACCAACAGAGTGCAGATGAAACATTGAATTAATTGCTTAATACAGCAACACTATCCATTCATTGCATATAAACAAGCTTGAATCCACTGTCATCAGTGAAGATGTGTTACCTGTGATGCATACTGGCTGAAACCTTTCACCAGTTTGGCTGGAGTAATAGAAGAGGCAATGCCTGAGGCATTACCTAGTTCCTAGAAGACCAAACTGCCACCTGCCTGCGACAACTGTAGTTTGTCTGGTTTACAAGGAGGTCCATTCTTTTTTTACTCTAATCTCTTAGGTTTGCCACACATTTCTGTTGCCTCTTGTTACCACCTGCCTGTAAGTGTTCATCAGCTCTCAGGTATCTGTGGCTTATACAGAACTGTCTCTGAATCTTCTCCTCCAATGCATTCCTGCATGTAATTCAGATCCCAGTGGTCTGCATCTTTTCCTTTGTCTCTCTTTATATATGATACTATCTCAGACTCTTTACCCAAGAGATTCTTCTGAAAATGTTGAAATTTGAAGTTACAGTGCACCTCCTCACGGTCACCTTTTAAGATGTTCTCCAGTGTTTATGATCACTTTCTACTTTAATGGTTTCCTGTCTTTGAATCATAGTGGTCAAACAATTTTCCAGATGAGCAGCACTATAAGACATCCTTTTTCATGCCCATCTGCTAGGGAAGAAGAGTCTGCTGTATTGACAGGGTAATGGTGAAGGAAAGTCTCCTGTCAATACTGTTAATTTCTGGTTTTACTCACTTGGACACCATGTTCACAATATTCCAGGCATAATTTAGGCTGACTGGCTTTCTTCCTCCTCAGAGAGATATTGAAAGTAGAGTTGTCTGAATTTTTTATGCAAAAAAGTTTTTATGCAAAATCTTTTATGCAAAATATAAGGATGTCATATGCCTGATAAGAAGAATTTGATTGCCTCGTGACAAATAAGGAAGTTTCAGATTGAAACTTTCAGTGAAAATTTTGGGAAAGATTTATCATACCTGTAGAGCATACCTTACAAGATGGGCTTTTAGCAAAAGAAATTAAAGTTCACTTTTTCTGTTTTGGCAGTTCCTGGATGATTCACTAACTGCAATGACTTCTTTATACCAAGGACCTATCCAGACCAATAGCCTGCAAAACTGGCCAGGTTTTGAATGAGTGACTACCAGAAAGTACTTTGCAACTATTTAAAAGACAGAGAACCTGAGCAGGAGTTATTTCATGTCAAAAATAAGTTCTGGAGAACATCAAGGTACCTAAATTAGTGCATGTCTGAGTGCATGCTCATTTCTGAAGGTCGCTAGAGAAAGACAAAGATTGTATCACTTATAATGAAACTGCTCCCATGAAGTCAAAGAGAAGGTAGTCAAGACGATGATGAAATATATTCCTTAGGTCAAGTACTACATGTCTACATGCCATGGAAATATAATGGGAACTGAGTTGGTAGGAAGACTTCCAGTTTAGTTGATAATTAAAAAAAAAAAAAAAAAAAAAAAAAAAAAAAAAAAAAAAAAAGAGTAAGTCAAGATGAATATTCCCCCCTCTGGCCCAATGTGATATTCTGGAATCCAACAGATCATCTTCAGAAAATACTTTGATAAACATCACTTACAGAGAGCAGACAAAATGATGAAGCTGATGTGTATTGCTATACTGCCAGCCATCTGTAGCACTTACAGTCAGAATTTCTGACATACCTCAGAAGGAAGAAGATATTTCAGAAATATATTGCTGTGTTTATGAGATGTAAAATGTCAGCACAGCACCATACACCACTGCAGCACATGAATGTCTAAAAAGATCATGTATAATTTCCCTTGAAAGCACTAATTTGCATGCATACATACTTCAGTTACAGTAGGAGGTCTACGTGCTGTTCTCTACCCAAGCAGAAATATAGCTCAACCTCAGTGGTAAGGAGTCCTTCAGTAAACTTTATAATCTCATTCCAAACTCCGGTTGCCAGTTAACAGCTTTTCAGAATGACAGTTTAAATCAAGAAAATGTCACATGTGTATAGTAACAGGTCTAATCTTGTCTGTAAATTGCTGCCTGTGGTTTTCAGAAACACAGTAAATTGCTGGCGATTTACAATGAGTCTCACTGCAAGGATAACTTGACTTTTGCACATTTAACAAAACAGTCTTAAATTATTCATGCATATCACTCAATGTTTGGGCAATTTGGAGAGTCATTGATTTCACGAACCTGTAGTCTGCCTTTTTACTAGATAAATATAAATCTTATGCTTGCCTTCTCAAATATAAGACTGAGAGTCTATCCTGGTACCAAAGATCTATAATACATTTTAGGAATCACTCATCAAGCGTAAGTGGCCAACTTTTTTCAAACACCCAAAAAATACAAACAATGTTTTAGACTGTCTTTGTATAGTACTTCAGGTACCTCAGGGCTATGGGCATCTACAACAGAGAAGATCTTGTTCTGGTGATCCAGAATACTACAGCACCCATGCACCTTTCAAAAACACAGTGAAGCCAAGGTTGTCTTCCATGAGTCAAATATCTAAGCAATGGTTGTCAGGAAAGTGAGGGATAAAAGAAATGCATAGAGGAAAGCTACACAGCTTAGGCTGAAAAGCAATGGCATGAGTTGGTGGACAGTGCTTTATGGAAAAAGGACATCACAGCAAAATTTCTTCTACCCTAGCAGATGGATGAGGTGGGACTGCAGCATCCTTCCTTCACGGATGGGAAGAGGTATGGTCTATTTATGGAAAGGCATAGTAGGAAAAGTTCCGAGTACACAGATGATGTCATCTCCTCCCTCTGGAGAGGCAGCAAGACTCGCAGAGAGAGAGTTTCCTTCCCAGCATTGCCACTGAGGCAGAGTGTCCAAAGGAGAAGCTCCATTCTAGCCCATGAGAGGCCTATGTGAAACCTGTGACTGCATCCCTAAAAACGCATTGTCAGTGTCAAGTTAGCTTTACATCACTGCCTTCCAGGGGTTCTTCCTCCTCAGAAAAGGAAACAAAACCCCACCTCTCCTTTAAGGTTACTTTGCACACAAATGTATTCCTTTTCTTTAAAGAAATAACTGAGTCAACAAGGTCAAATTTTTATCTAATCTGTACAATCAGGGTTTCAATGCTTTTTCTTGTAGCTATGTCAGTTTATACCATCTCAGCAGAAAGCCAAGAACTTTAAAACATTAACATTTCACAAAATGAAATCCTCTTTTTTCTCCTAAAAGTGGTATTTACCAACAGCCCATACATGAGCAGCAGAAAAATCTGCAGATATTGAAATACTATATTTTGTTTTCAGTACAATGTATAGTTATTATGTATTACTTTCTATTTATTATAGTGTAACTCATAAGCTCCTGTGTTTCTTTTCATCTACAGTAAAACCTGAATTAAACAGCCGCTCAATGGACTGACAAAATAATCTATTAAGGCAAGTGGAATTACAAGTAAAAGGGAGTGATAATTCTGTTAGAAAGGCAGAACACAACCCTGCAAACTATTAAATCATACTTATTTGATGCACTAACTTATTTCACTGTTGGCAAAACACTTAAATACAGGAACACATTTATACTTCCATGCTAATAAAGGGACTTGAAATGCAAGTACTAAATTAAAAGACAAACTATGTCAGAAAGATTATTTATTACACTATTCACAGTCTTGGTGATACGATGGAGCAGGACAAATTGTAATGAATTATTCTTTGCTAGGTGGGTTGCAGATCATAAAAAATAACATATTGTGCAGTCTTTTTCACACAAACCTAATGTTTTCTTTGACTCTCAATCTTTTTGGGGTTCTGAGAATGACTTTAATTCTCAGTGATTTTTTTATTCTTCTTTATAAGGACTATAACATTTTTAAAACACTGAATATTTCAGAGATGCACTGAAATAGTAAGCTAAGGCAGATGATTGCTTAAAAAAAGAAACATTAACACAATTTTCATATATCTGCATATCCTTCCCTGACTTGTTCTGACTCTGGTTCATTGAATTCCTCTCATCTCATGTTATGTATTGGAAGAATTTACAAAACACAAGCACAACAGAAGAGGTGCTACAGCAATATATACAAGATCAATACAAGTAAATGCAACCTGGATGACTTGAAAATGCTGTTAAGAGATACTTTTAGGCAATATTGTTATGTGCATAATATACAAGCATAGAATAATATGGACAGACCCATACATCAGCATTTGTTTAATACGTTATATATCAAATATATCAAACCTTTGCATTTCAACTTTATTGCATAAGACAAGATTTTTGTACCTAATGAATACTTAGGGTTTCTTTTCAGTTTTTATATTAAAGCCTCCTCCTTTTCCCAAACTTTAATATATGAGAAGTGGAGAGGTCTATGGATTGCCTCTTATTTTAATGCTGATTCTGCAAACTACTTAAACGCATAGTAAGCACGTGAGTAATTTTATTGAGTTTAATGAGACTACTCATGCATTTTAAGTTAATCATGTGTCTTGCTGTACTGAAGCTGCAGAAAAAAACCCCATACAGAAATCTATGTAGTGGGAATACACAATGTTATAGGACAATAATCACTGTAATTTGCACACACTACTCCCGTGCTTTAGGTTATAGCAGCCTTTTGGGTGTATGCTGCTCCCATTGGCTTTCTGAAGCGGATGTAGAGATTCTGCATATTAAGAACACAGGAAAGACTTCTCAGTGAGGGGAAATACATTTTTACCATACTGTCCTGAGGGAGTCAGAGAAAGCAAAAGTCCATGGTACTGAGCAAGTAGAGGAGAAAGGCTGTGAAGGTTTTAGGTGAGTGGCACACGGAGTTTCAGGGGTTAGTAAGATAAGGAGTATTCCAGGTCCAGAGCTAGGGTGCTTTGGGTGAAGGAGAGAAACTGGGAAGGGATAAAAGAAGGATGTCTTTCCCTTCTCCTCCATTGTGGTTTTTTTTCTGTTTTAATTTAAACTAAAAGACAGCAATTATAAAGTTTCTAATGAAAGGGCAGCAACTTTTCTCTCTGAGGAGGCACTAGACAGTTTCTTCTGTCCCCTCTTCTGGCTACTTTCTTTCATTTGTAAAGGCACACGTATACAAGAATTTCATTATGAAAGATTCATCTTTTGTGAAAATTTCTGCAGACAATATGTACAAAAGTTTTCGGTGCCAGGCAAACAAACACAGCCTGTTTGTCAGCCTGCTCCTCAAGACACCAGAATAAAAATGGAGAAGAGATTTCAGTCAATATAATTTGGAGGATATATAGTAGAGAATATTTAATGGAGAAGAAAAGTATGTCAGGTAGCATCTATGCTAGCAAGGTTAAAGGCAGTAAGAAATTGTTCATTAAGCTTATTAGGAGCAAAAGAAATTATGGAGATGATCTAGACCTATTAATAGATGAAGACTGTGAAATTTTAAAGAGGCACAAAAAGCAGACATCTTTAATAAATGTTTCTGTTCTTTATTTAGTAAAGAACAGCATGAAAAGAGGAGGAAGCAGCACCTTCTGAACCATTAGTAAATGATCTACCAATTTATAAATCATATTCAGTTTTTAGGCCTGGACAACTTGCAGCCACACAAAAGCATTGGATGTTAAGATCCATAAGTGTAAAGAAATTATTTTTTAATAAATCTTGGGAACTTCATGAGACTGAAGTATTAAAGCTTATGTAGGGTTCAAAATATGCACATGCAATGGTTCAAGGACAGTTAGTCTAGCATCAGTCCCAAAGTAACTGAGGGAAAGATGACTTAAAAACAGATGATTGAGAACCAGCAAAAGCAGTATAATTGATGCCACTCAATAAGATTTCATAAGACATTAGGACCTCTTAAACAAACTCGATTTCATTACTTCAAGAGGTTAAAAGTTGAGTTGATAGAAGCAGCTGCAAGAAGATAATATACTTAGACCTCTATACAGCATTCACAAAACATTCTTATTGAAAAAATTAGAATGGCAGTACATTTTTAACAGACTGAAAATTAAATAGATTAAAAACTAGCTAATGAACATAGTTATCAATGGAAAATCATAGCTGAATAAGAGTGTTTCTAGCAGGACTCCCTTGGGGTTAATGTAAGGTCTGATGTTATTCAACATTTTCATCAGTGATCTAGAAGTAAATATAAAATCACTGCTTGTAGTGGCTATATTTGCAGATGACAAAAAGAGGGAGGAGGGTAAATAATGAAAAGGCAGGCAGCTGAACAGGGCCATCTGGACTACTTGGTGAACTGGGATCAGTGAAACATAATCTGTTAAATTATAGGCACAAGTAAAGTGATATAGCCTGGAAACAGGAAAATACAGGTGTTCTGGTTTTGGCTGGGATACAGTTAATTTTCTTCACAGTAGCTAGTATGGGGCTCTGTGTATTGGGTCTGGCTGAGATGGAGTTAATAGTCCCCATAGCAGCCCTCATAGAACTGTGCTCTGCATTAGTAGCTAGAGAGGTGTTGATAACACACCAGTGTTTTGGCTACTGCTGAGCAGCACTGGCACAGCATCAAGGCTGTCTCCCCAACATTTTTGCCCCCTCCCTCAATGGCAGGCTGGGGCAGGGCAAGATCTTGGGAGGGGACATAACCAGGACAGCTGACCTAAACTAACCAAACAGATATTCCATACCATATGACGTCAGCCCAGATATAAAAGCTAAGTAAAGGGAGGCGGAAGGGAAGGCATTTTTTGTCTTCCCGAGCAACCACCACGCGTACTGAAGCCCTGCTTCCCAGGAAGTGGCCAGACATCGCCTGCTGATGGGAAGTAGAGAATAATATCATTTGTTTTCTTTGCTTTTCGCGCGCGACCTTTGCTTTCATTTTATTAAACTGTCCTTATCTTGACCCACGAGCCTTTTGTTATATTTTCTCCCCCCTGTCCAGCTAAGAAGGGGGAGTGATAGAGCGGCTTTGGTGGGCACCTGGCACCCAGCCAGGGTCAACCCACCACACTCTGTTTTGGATTTGTGTTGAAAACAGTGTTGATAACACAGGGATGTTTTCGGTACTGCTGAGCAGTGCTTACACAGCGTCAACGCCTCTTCTGCTTCTCACCCCACCCCACCAGCGAGGAGGCTGGGGGGGCACAAGGAGTTGGGAGGGGACACAGCTGGGACAGCTGACCCCAACTGACCAAAGGCGTATTCCAGACCATAGGACGTCATGCTCAGCATATATAGCTGGGGGATGAAGAAGAAGGAAGCGGGGGACGTTCCGAGTGTTTTGTCTTCCCAAGTCACCGTTACCCATGATGGAGCCCTGCTTTCCTGGAGATGGGTGAACACCTGCCTGCCCATGGGAAGTGGTGAATGAATTCCTTGTTTTGCTTTGCTTGCGTGTGCGGCTTTTGCTTTCCCTATTAAGCTGTCTTTATCTCAACCCATGAGTTTTCTCACTTTTTTCCTCACTTCTGATTCTCTCCCCCATCCCACTGAGGGGGAGTGAGCAAGCGGCTGTGTGGGGCTTAGTTGCTGGCTGGGGTTAAACCATGACAACAGGTCATGCAACAGAATTAGAAGCTGCATCTTAGAGAATAAAATTTTTGGATAAAAGTTAATATTATCCTGGAATGTTTAAGCAAGCTGTCTAGTTACAGATGTAAAAAGTGATCTTACCTAGACATTTAGGAATGAAGAAATCCTAGGATACTGATGGTACTGCTAACATATAGGAACATTTTAAAACTCTCTACCAATCTTTTAAAATTATTTGGTTATTTTATGTATTAAAATCAGGTGAATTTGTGTCCCAAGCACATTTTAAGATGTAGACATTTTCACAAGTATTAGCATATTGTAACAGAGTGACGCAATAAGTTTTCAAAGAAAATGATACCACAACGTGATATAATCTTTTTTAATGGAAATTGAAGTTTTAAAACCAGAATATAAAGTATATTTTTAACTAATCATCAGGTAGTCAATTGATTCATAAGAGTAAAAATATACAAACTAAACCTAAAATAGATAAAAATATCAAGAAGTAAAAATTAAAAAGCCATTATTAAGAAATTTATATCATTGGCTTTTCCAAAATGACTATTTACACTGACTGTGCTAATGTTTGCAGGGTATACACAATGTCTACATGCCTACAAGATTTAACAATAAAAATAGCTAGCTCATGTGAAAAACAAGACATAAGGATGGAAAATAGCCTGAAGCAAACCATAGTTGCAACTCAGGGTAGACATGAAGCATATGAAAATAGTCCCAAAACAGCATGAACAACTCTGAAGTTAAACAACGTACAAGTATATTTCAGATGAAGATATAGTGGAAATCAGTTTCTTCACAGCTGGACATGTACATAGTTTTTTCCTCACTGAATGTAGTCTTTTATCCAACAACCCACCTTTGAAGTGGAAAAAATAAGAATCTTGTGAATGCCTCGGTAACAGGTAAAGAGAAAGAAAAATTAATTTAGTCAAGATGGCTCAAAAGGAAAACATCTGTCCTGGCAATAGTGGCCATATGAAAGTTGCCCAGTAGTTTAGTCACTTCTGATCAAACCGAGGAAAACTACTGAACCAACTGAAAATAATGCTGAAGAGTAAAAATATCACCCATAATTCACAGAAAACAAAGGTAAAATTAATCAACTGTGTTATATCTATTGCAAAGAAGTAATCTGGGTTTTAGGAATAACACCTATGCCCCTCGCGGCAGAACTAGACAAAGGGTCCAGCAGGCAGCTCAGATAGTTTAAACTGTCTCAGCATATCTTTGAGATAAACAAGGATAATCTTCAGCCATAACACCTAAATCAAACCTGAATCTCTCAATCTACCAAAAAGGGGGGGGTGGGGGGGTGGGAGGGAGGGGAAGAAAGAAGCTGCTTCTAAGCACGCAGACGATCCATAGGAGTAACACAGAGCAGCAGTTCTCAGCAGACGGGTATAACATATTCTTCCTCTGCAATGAAAAAGCTCTTCCAAAACAACATCTTAAAGAACTTCTACATGCTCTCCAAAGATATATGAGGAGAGGGAATTTAAGTGTACAGAATGCAATGCTGCTATAAGTCAGACACTATCAAATAATTCATAAACAGCATTTGCCCTTGGAAGACAGTCATAGGCAAGCACTGTTGCCATCACTGTGACTTCTCTTCCAACATTTCTGCCTTCCCCACTTGACTGAATAGGTCAAAAAGACCCAGCATTATTCCTGGTATAGTAAAGCCACTCTGACAATAAACCTCCTAGCAAAGCAAAGGGCAGGAGGGCAGCCAAATCCCCAATAGGATTCTCTCACTCTTTCCCCATTAATCTGAACTGAAGAAGTCTGCTCAGAGGAGCGCTGATACTCATGAATAATAAACTCAGTCACATCATCAACACGAACGAGGAATTTCCCTGAAGGACAGCTGAAAAAGGAAGAGAAAGAGAGTATAATAATCTAGACAAGACACAATCCCTCCAATTCCCTTGTGCATTGAAAAGGAATTCTCAAAACCCATTCACCTTATGGAAGTTAAATAAATTATTACAGGGAAACCAAGTTTAGGAGATAAAACTTGCTCCAAGATTCAAACCACAAAGATTAAGAGACTACTGCCTATGACCTACAGAATCAAAAGCCACCTTCTAATTAAGACAGATTAACACAACATAAACATTAAGCATTCTACAAAAGAAAAGATTGTCAAAACAGACATGTTAGAAATATATTTAAGTCTTACCCAAGGTATGCTATTGAACTAACTAGAGTTTTTTTGGTTTGCTGAAGCCTTCAAAAGAAATTAATAGTGTGGGAGTAAGGCAGGGACACTGCCCTGTAGTCCCCCTTATTTTGCACCAGGAAAGAACCACTCAATAGCAGCTGAATGGTAAAAATTTCTTCCAGATTCTCTTTTGAAAAATCTGGTGAAAGTCAGGTTCAGGTAGGCCCACCAAACTTACAACATTTGTAAAACTCAAAGGCAAAATGCCAACGCCAGACCCTTGGAGCAAAGTAATTTAAGGCAGATGTTAACTCAGAAAGTTCAAGACTGTGCACATCTAATGTTGAGATATTAGAAAATCCTTAAAGAACCAGGAAATCTCTGAGAGGCTACACAGGCTCTATGTGGTTAGTAAAATTGCCTTGGTTGTCAAATGCAGATCTATGAACAGTAAAACAAACTTGTATCCTCCCTTGCCTTTCCTCTAAATTAGGTAGAGTTAATGAATCCCAAAGGATGCAAGTGCAGTCACCTGGGTGACATCTAGAGACGATGAGCAATAGCCTGCTGCTTGTATTTCTTTTCCAGGTCAACGATAGGCCCATGTTAACACGTCTATCTACATAATATATACAGAGGGATCTGGACAGGCTGGATCGATGGGCCGAGGCTGATTGTATGAGGTTCAACAAGGCCAAGTGCCGGGTCCTGCACTTGGGCCACAACCACCCCATGCAACGCTACAGCCTTGGGGAAGAGCGGCTGGAAAGCTGCCCAGCGGAAAAGGACCTGGGGGTGTTGGTCAACAGCCAGCCGAATATGAGCCAGCAGTGTGCCCAGGTGGCCAATAGCATCCTGGCTTGTATCAGAAATAGGGTGGCCAGCAGGACTAGGGAAGTGATCGTCCCCCTGTACTCGGCACTGGTGAGGCCGCACTCTGAACTGTATTCAGTTTTGGGCCCCTCACTACAAGAAAGACACTGAGGTGCTGGAGCGTGTCCAGAGAAGAGCAACAAAGCTGGTGAAGGGTCTAGAGAACAAGTCTTATGAGGAGTGGCTGAGGGAACTGTGGTTGTTTAGCCTGGAGAAAAGGAGACTCAGGGGAGACCTTATCGCTCTCTACAACTACCTGAAAGGAGGTTGTAGCCAGGTGGGTGTTGGTCTCTTCTCCCAAGTAACAAGCAACAGGACAAGAGGAAATGGCCTCAAGTTGCACCAGGAGAGGTTTAGATTGGATATTAGGAAAAATTTCTTCACCAAAAAGGTTGTCAAGCACTAGAACAGGCTTCCCAGGGAAGTGGTAGAGTGATCATCCCTGGAGGTATTTAAAAGACACGTCGATGTGGTGCTTAGGGACATGGTTTAGTGGTGGACTTGGCAGTGCTAGGTTAACAGTTGGACTCAATGATCTTAAGGGTCTTTTCCAACCTAAATGATTCTATAATAGTCTGAAGTCACAGTATTATCAAGTCCCATAAGAAACATTTGGCATCCTTAAAACTCCCACGCAGTTCGGTATCATCATTTCTGGGAAGAACTTTTTCATATTCTAATATCACCAACAATAAATCCTCTGTACTTTCATCAAGGTCTAGGACTGTCTTACCTGTAAATTATTACAAAAAACTTATTTAAAATTACATTTTCTTCTAAGCAAGCATTGTCTTCAAATGGAAGAAAAAACCAAAAACATGAATCAGTGTGAAATTCCCTTCAAAACAGTAAAACTTTCTTAAAACTGGATATCAACTGAATGCAAATATTTATTAGAAGACTGATGAAATGACAGGCTTCCCCATAAATAGGAAGTACTCCTTACTTGGCCAAGGTATGAACTAAAATTCCAAAGGATACACTATAATAGAAAAACAGCATGTAGAAATTATTAGCAAAAACCATCAATTTGACCTTACCAGGCAATAAATAGAGACTGCACTAACACTGAAATAAGTATACTGCCTTACGTAAGGGTCAAAATCTGTACACAGCAGTCACTCTTGTCAGTAGTTAGAAGTTGCTGGACAGACAGCAGATGTGGTTGATCCAATGTCTAAACAAGAGTACAATTAAAGAAATAAAATGTTTCATTGCAGTTTTGCCAGAAGGACATCACATTTACAAAGAAGAAAATCAAAACCTCCCAGCAGTCTTCCCTTTTTCTATAATAAGAGCATAACAATCACTACAAAATAGATCAAATTGTCAATAAGTAGACAAAATAATACCCTGAGCAATGAAACCTAGGTCCACCCTTGTCTGCAGATGTATTTGCCATACTTTCTTACAACCAAACCACAACTTGGAGAAATTTCCATTCCTCACTCTATGAATAAGCTAATGAATTCAACTTCTTCCAGACACATGAGGTTAGACTGGATGGTCCTTCCTGCCCTTATATGCTCCAATTCCTTATTCTATACAATCCTTTTTCAAATTTTGGTACAGGCTTCAGGCACAGATATACTATAGGTACTCAGGTATTTACCCTCTCTGCATCACTTGCCATTGCAGCATGCACTCCTGCATCACAGGACCCAGTTCAGATTGGGACTCCATCCTAATTTCTTTTGCATATCCAAAGGTGTCTTTAGAGAAATTTTGCAAGCTACTTGAGCTACTTACCTCCTCCCTGTGAGGCTGTATTTTAGCTTTTTTTTTTAATTAAGTGTTCGAGATCCTAGAAATTAAGCTAATGAACTCAAACAAACATGAATGTGATGTTTGTATTAATAAGTTTGCCTGTGTAGCACTTAGCTAACCATATATATCACACCCATCATTCCCAAAGCCAATCAACTGTAGATATTAAATGGATTATTAAAAAAAAGCCATAGAAGTATCATCTCAGTTTTTAAATCAAAGATGATGATGGTGGCCTCCACTCCAAATATCAACCTCCGTATTTAGCATCAAGGTGTTATAAAAGAACACCAATTCTGTTTGAAAAGCATATTTTAATGGTGCTGATTGTAGATAATATTATGAACCACTGTAAATGTCACTTGAAAGGATATGAAATTCAATTTTTACACCATCTGGAATGTACTCCTGATTAAGTTGTTCAGCAATGTGATAGTATCACCTAAACAAACTAATTAACATCAGAATGACACATTCTGCAGTTTCGGTGGCATTTATCTGTGTCCCATTTGTTCCACATAATTTTTTTTACAGAATGACCTTATGCTCAAATTGTGCCACCAACCTAGCTGCATGTTAATTTTCCTTCCAAGAGTAGGCATATATTTCATTAAAACTTACGTGATGCTACAGCTTTACACAGTAGAGTGAAACAGCCTGAATAACAAATTACTTTGGTTACGTGAAATCTGGAACATCAAAAAACAACCACAAAGCCTCTTCAGCTAAAATAGAAGTCTTTGAGGCTAGTTCATTGTTGAAAATTTTGAATCGGAGGAATGTGCACTGATTTAAATATTAGAATACTAACAGATTAATACTTTTCTGCTCTTTAATTTGCCCCCCTTTTTTTTTCTTTTCTTAAGAAAGCATGTATTAAGTCACCTTCTTAAGCACTCTGCAGGCAGCATTCCTTTAGTTTTATTTTCAAATGGCAAGCATGAATGTGTAGTTATTCCTTTCTTTGGTTGAGAAATGTAAAGTGCAAATAAAAAGACAATGCATTTTTCCATAGCTTCACCATTTTGAATTCACAGTTCATGGCTAATCATTTTCTAACTTTTCATGGAAACAGTCATTGTATTCTAAACAGAAGCTACCACAAGCAGCTTCTGCTCCTGCACGTATTGATGTCAGCCTAACACATCAAAAAATACTGTTTGCAAGTATCATTGAATGGCATACCACCAGCACACTGAATCTATGATTAACAATACCTAATACCAGCCAAGGCCAGAGCTATTATTCTGAAGCACTGAATTGTTGTTTCTTTTCAATATTACACTGCATAACTTCACAGTAAATTGGTTTCCAGGTTTATTACCAAAGTAATTAAAAATGCAAAAGGTTGCTGTTTGAACAGAACATTATGGAAAAGTATTAAATACAATTGAACCTGGAGATTATTTCTCTTTATGGTGAGAGAGCAGCAGGATGGGAGGAGCAACTTGCATAAGGAAGGTTATATTAGAAGTTCATATTTTAGCAAAACACATTTCAGTGGAAACTCTATTGTAGGAAAGGGCACAAGAATAACAAAAAGGAGGCAACTGGTTCTAAAAACTTGTTTGTTTAGTTTTGGGGGTTTTAAAAAAAAAAACAACAAAACCCAAACCTTTTACTTCTGAGAGCTGGTTCAAAGAAAGAGTAAATGCCAAGCATTAAAACTTATATTGGGGTCATTTTTGTTTGCCTTTATATTAGTTTAGTTTGATTTACTTAAATGGTGTTTAATTAGCACTCCTCCTTTTCCATGTCAGAGAAGATACTGGAACTTTACTTTTAAAACAAAAGTTGTTTAAACCCTTTTGGAATAATAAAGTTGGGGAAGGAGGAGGCAGCAGAGGGTCCAAACCTCAAAGAAATTAAAACAATCTTTTCATCAGGTTTAATTTCTGCAAGTTGAATTTTATTAGCGCACACTATGAAGAGATTATGTTTAAATACTGCTATAAAACTAGTCATTTGTAATGTCTAGAAATTGCAGAATGTCTAGAATTACAGTACATCTACTGCTTTAGCGTGATCCATTATTGTGCATATCACAGCTAGTAGCAGCTGATGGCACCAGCTGAAGCAAATGGACATACAGTAGTGGGGGGAATAAGAAGGTAATGGGTATGTAGTCTCCCAAGGCCCAAGAGAGATGCTGACCAAAAGCAACTGATATGAATCAGATGTGTGTGGGAAGAAATTCTCAGCTGAGTTGGACATGAATGTATGCACCATGTCCAACAGTGAAGAAACATACTATTATCACTCTCACGTTGTCCTCAGTGAAGGATGTGTTGCTGTGAAAGGCAATGATTTGTGTTCAATTAAAAATCCATCAACAGAACAGAAAGCACATGAGTCTTATCTGTAACAGATGTCTAATCTCTATCAGGAGTGAACCGCAATGACAGCATTGCCTCCCACTTGGTGTCACAGAGCTGAACACCAAAAGCCCACCTGCGCAGGCTCAAGAACTGACATTATCCACCTCAGAGCCTCCACTGGGGTTCCCCATTTTCTGTGTCACTACACACCTGCTGGGGAAAAAAAGCCAGAGACACCCCACGCTCCCCAGCTGGAATGCCACTCCTTCTGAAGTTAACGACACTCTGATAATGACATCTTTGATTAAAGATGAGTCTTCAACTTGTACTCACTTTTTCATTTTTAACACCCCTACCCTAAACCATCCACAGACACTATCTTGGGTTTTTATCTTAACAGAGGCTTATTTCTACAGATTAAAAATAGCAGGGCAGAAGAGTTACCTAGATCACCCCACACTGACACTCCTTTACTTCATTCTTCAAATTATCCAGTGACAAGGCTTTGTAACAGCTTTAGATCCTATTCAGTGCCTTTACTATTAAAAAGCTTCTCCTGACCTCCAACCAAATCTTCTTTGACACATGCTCAGCAAATTATTTCTTGCCCTTCTTCCCAGTGGATATGAAAAAAACTGATCACTTTCCTCCACATAAAAATCACTTACATGTGAGTAGATGTACTATGATCTACCTTCAGTCTTCTGCTTAGATTAAGGAAGTCCTTTACCCTCCACCTGCTTATTTTCCATGCAGGTTTTATGGATGCTGCCAACTTTGTCCACAAGCTTTTGGAGTGGGCTATTCCATAGAGCTAATCATGATGTTAATTACACCAAAATAATTGACTGTTTTCTCACTTACAGCAGCACAAGTTAGAATGAGGATCACTTTTTCTTTCATACTGTTAGCCTGAATTCAAGCAACGCTTAGTTAGAATGAGGATCACTTTTTCTTTCATATTGTTAGCCTGAATTCAAGCAACGCTTAGTTAGAATGAGGATCACTTTTTCTTTCATATTGTTAGCCTGAATTCAAGCAACGCTTATGCTCTCATTTCACATTAAAAAAAAACCAACACAAAACCCCCCAGAAAAACCACAAGCCCCAGCATATACCTTTACATCTCTATTAATTACAAATTAGCATTGGTTTTGAGTTTAACTTACTCTATTTGAGGTGATTAGATATAATTGCACAACAATTAAGGATTGACTGACATGCACCAGATGGAGTAAATTGGATTCCAGAAGTAGCCAGGATAAAGTCCACATAATTAGCCCCCATTCTGATGTACAATATTTTGTTTAGAAAAAGAGTACTAGGTTTCCATTCCCACAGCGTTTTACTAAGTAATTTATTAGTCCATTTTGTCCCCACATGGAATAAATCATTAATTTTAACAGAGTTATAATTCTATCCTCCAACTACAGATCCATGTAAGAATTCAGCCTATAGTTCTGTCTCCAGCTTAATAAAGTTGGCTGGGAGCTCTACAGACTTTGAACTTCTATTGATAAAAGTAAATATTACTAGAAAAAAAATATGTGAAAAGAGATTGTTTTATTAATTAACATATACAAAATTTCCTTTGACTTCAGGGGAAAGGTTAATGAAGCTAGTGTCACAGGCACATTAGAGAGTTCATATTCACCTACATTCAATACCTAAAACTAAGGACCAGATAATAAACATAAGCTGTTTTAGCAGTAGTTTTCTACCAAATGTATGAGTGTTTGTCATGCAAATCCTTGGCCAAAAGCAATAAAAGAGTCAGTTGACAGAGAGCTCAACCTTGAGAGCTAAACTTAAAGTAATCCTGAATGAGGCAAAGTTCATGCTCAAGAAGCATGGCACAGAAAAACTGCAGAACAAGCAAAAACATCACAGAAAAAGAAGAGAGCTCATCAACGTTGCCCAGATGCTTAGGTAAGGCATATCAAAAAACAGGAAAGGAGTATACAGTACTGGAATGCTGCTATACATTTACTGAATAAAGGCATTAACACATGCAAACAAATGTCACTAACTCAAAATAAAACAAGTGGTAGAAAAGTGGTCTATCAAAAAGTATCAGTTAGATTAGCAAATGATAAATACAAATAAACACAGCTATTTTCATACTAGATCTGAAATACCGGAGGGATATAAATGATAGAAATATTAACTGTACATACTAAACAAATGAAGTCTCCTTTGTACAGAAGTACATAAAAGAACGTATTGCTGGGGGTGGAGGGCTGGCTTATACAAGTTAGAAGTTCTCTTGTCCATATTTAAGAAGAACATACAAAACTTCAAAGTAACAGCTTCTGGTATTGTATGAGGTAAGATACAATCAATGTTTATTTTCAAATGCTCTTTAGAGAATTTTTTTTTGCCTCTTATTCTTGAGATTTGTGTTTACGTCTATATGTTTTGAATTGTCCATACTCTCAAATGTGGCAATTAGAACACATTTTCATTTCAAGAAAGAGAATAAGATCCAAACAACTAGTGAGCTCATGTATGGATGTAGCAACCTGTCATCCTTCAGCAGAGGATTAAAAGGTCATGTTACAATAGCGGCTTTGTTTCTCTCATACAGAGTGGTTAACAGTAAAACTTACGCTTTCAATTTCATAAAAGTAGTAAATGAAAAATACAGGCAAATTTCATTCTTCATACAGGCAGGTTTTTTCACTGCTAAAATCAGAAATGAAAAAAAGAATGCAAAAACCTAAGTTAACAGAAACAAAAAAGATTTATATATTTATTTTCTTTCTAATCAAATAGTTTCTTTAGCCCTGCAAAAAGCATTAAAATTTTATTTGCACATCTGTAATATAAGTGAAAAAGGAGCTTGACTTATTTGCTGTTTATAAGGTAGTTAAAGAGGAAACCTTTACTCATTAGCTTTCTACTTACAACACACAGCTGTGGGAGAGCCAGGTTTATTTCCTTTTCACACCCGAGAAGACTTGAATCCATATCATCCTATTCCCAGGAGATTGCCCTAATTACCATACTGTAGTTATTGGGGAGTGCTTCCACAGAAAGCTCATCTGTGAAGGTTTCCCTCTTTGTATAAAATAATATGATATTTATTGGAGCAGGGACTAAGACCCAAGTGAAATCCTTGATGACAAGCCTACACCATACATACAGTCTTTCAGTTCCCAGCTTACCACTCCCCACCAGCTTCCTCCACTCAGGTCTACCAGTTTGGCCCTCCAGATTATTAAAAACAAACTTTGGTGGGAATTTGGCTATGTTTGAAATCGCCTTTTTTTTTTTCAAATTACTTTAAAACATGAAAAAAGTTTTCAACTAAAAATATACTTTCCATGTCACTCTTGTGAAGAAACGTCATACTTTTCTGAAAGAATGGAAAGGATGAAGTCACATACATCATGTTTGACACTGGGAGGATAGGTGGCAGAAGTTTCCATCACCCTTTATCAAGAAAAGTTTAAAGATCTTGGTGTACTAGATCCATAAACTTTAAACTAAATATCAGGCTGATCTTTTAAAAAAAAAAAAAAAAAAAATCAGTTTACCAGGAAAATCTGAACATTATGCATTATAATTGAAGGAAAAATGTTTCCTTCAAACTCTTACAGCAAAGAACAGGTCTAAGTTACCTACATTCTTCTTATTCAAATTTTCTGTTAACATTAGTGGAACTTCTTGGCAGCATTAAACAGAGAATATTCAAAGCAGATCTTCCCTTCCACCGCAAGACTAAGAGCTGAGCAAAATTTCAGTGGTGGGGGGTTTCTATTAGGACATTTGAAAAGTCTGGTCTGTCCACATTGTATGCGTACTCCATGTGAAGGTAGTGAATCAAAATTGCCATTTAATATTGCACCAAGTTATATTTTCTGATAGTATTCATAACTGAAGACCTAATAAATTCACAGGACTCCAAGCAACAGCTAACTCTGGTTCTGGTCAGAGCAAATATAAACATGATAGTGCTTAAAAACAAACAGACCAACAGAAATCAGTCAGCTGCCAGACAGCATCATAATTTTCCCTGATAGTATATCAATAGAATTTAAAAGTTAGAATCAATCTGCATTCATTTCAGAAACAAAACCTTTTTTTAAATGGAAGACTAGAACAATAGCAAGAAAAAAGTTGAATATTCCCTGCCAAGAATTCAATGCTGAGAAAATAGCCATCCTTGAAAAGCTTCTGATGGTGTTTGATTTGCCAACGACACTAATGTACCTTGGTGACAGCACATTTCTATCATGCCTGACAACACAGGAGCATATTCATGGAAAGCAATGATGACATTTTTAAGCTAGCACCTTGAGTAAAATGTGGGTCCCAGTTAAGTCAGTGTCAAATACCCATCAATGTATAAATACCCAGGATTTTACACATATGGTGCAAAAAGACCTCAGTTTCTGGATGACTGCATCATCTCTAGCATGGTTTTCAGAAACAGCATTAAACAAACCCCAAATTCCATGGTTTACTGAACAAAATTCTTGATTCTATCATTACTAGCTTGGTCCCAATACCGTTGCCTTTGATGAAATCTATACAAGAGCAGTTAACTTCCATGGAAATAATTTTGTGTCTACCACTTTGTTGAGAAACTACTTTTCAAATGTTGTAATTATAAAGCACAAGATAAAAATGCCACCAGAATTCTGAGATCAACTGAAGTGCATACTAATAAAAGGCATTTTCCTCAACTGTTGAGTAATATTTGTGCTGCTATTTCTCTGCATTGTGATTTGTCATATATGTTAAGTATGAAGACCTAAAAATGAAACACGGTGGTGAAACTGGAAGATACAAGATTTCAATTCATACCTGCTGGTTTATAATCCCCTTACACTAAGGGTATGACGAGAATCCTTTGCAATCAACAGAAAGACAACTCAAATTTTCACAAACTCAGGGGCCAGACTAAAAGTTTTGCTTCACTTCCTAGGCACTTAGATAAAACCACTAGTTATCCATAAAAATATAATAGTCGCTATAAAAACAGTCATCACCCAACTGATTGAAAAAATACAAACTCTGTGTATAATGAAAATGAACAATTACTTTGGGCATTCATCACTTCCATGTGTTGCTCTTCTGTTCATCTAATAGATTTTTAAGTCAGAACATACCAATATGATCATTTATTTTGATCATCTATGAAGTGCACTAATTTCCTCATCAAGCCTATGACTTCTGGTGAACTACATCATATCTGGAGAAAAAATAAACTGTTGTAGCTTTTCACTATGGAATTTTATCACCAAAGGAATCAATCACTGAAAGCTTTAATTTTAATGGAATTTTTACTGAGTAAATTAAATTTTATTTCTTATTAAATCAGTTTCACCACTTTTCTGTTTGTTGTCAGCCAAAAGCAAGGAGTTTTAATGCTGAACCCAAAAAAGTATGTAGTTCGCAAATGTTCCCATCTGAACTGAGTGGAGTTCACAACTCTAAAAACATTGCATGAATTAACAGTGATGTAGTTCATATCACTAAGTCTACAATCAGTAATGGGGACCTTTATTCTATTAGTAATACCAGGATCAGCATACACTATGGGCATACTGTGCCTGGAATCATTTAAGCATGAATGTGTTAAACAAAGATCAATATCACCTACGTCCAACAGGAGGATGAAAAGCAGCAGATGTTGTATGGAACTCACTGTAGATACAATGCTAAATATAACCTATGCTAACGTAAGTGCTACCTTGTACAAAAGCAACCTGTATCTCGATACTTCCAGCAAACATTTCTCTTCTAATCAGAGGTTTGAATAAGCAATCAGTGACCTAGAGGACTGAGTGTCATGTAAAGGAGAGTTTTATTCAGATCTGAAAAAAAAGTCATCCTTTGCCATTTGTTCTTTTCTAAAGAATTAACATTCTCACCATGAGACCAATTTGCTCAACAAGTTGTTACATTAACCTTCTTAGTAACTTTCTTTAGCTGCTTTCAAAGCAGTCTCGGAAATTCAGATACACTTTTCATACATGCTTGAAAATTCAACCAAAATGACATTGTTTTTCAACAATCAAAAAGAACCTCAAATTTTCCACTGAATAACCTTACCTCCCCCCTTCCACCCTCCCTCCAGGATGGTACTTCAGAAGGCACCTGTAATTCAGATTCATTGCATTTATGTACTTTAAACCCATGACTATTTACTATCATCAGAGAAGTTCAAACACTGGAGTTCTCGTCGGAGGGGAAATCTGAAGATCAAATTGTATGTTCAAACAACCACATTTTTCTTCTATGGTTCCAGCCTTCTAAAAATCTGACAGTCCTGCTGTTAAAACACCCTCCCATAAACCTGAAGAAGGATAAGTGACCTACCTTCGAAAGTCCGCCTACTTCCAAATAGAAGCAGATAATGAAAACATTCCAGGTGACCCACAGGGCAGTCCACACCGTGTACTAAACACAAAGCCGGATGAAAGCAAAAAGACAGAAAAATAAAATGTGAAGATGAAAAGACTTTATACTGAGCAGATCAATAATAAAAAACCTGATATCAATAAGCATTGTTCTTCTGGGAACAGCCAAGTGCAGAGAGTTCAGAAAAGGAGGTCTCCCTGCAGAAGTCCCCTAAGAACCATAGGAAATTACAAATCCAATATTCATTGCTGCTCTGAATAAACACCAATAAAAGAGATTTCTTCTTTACAGTTTTATACTATCCTACTGATACCAATTAAGTCCAAAATGCTGACTTAAACACTGTTTTTGGGGCAACTGTGAGTAATTTGTAAATCATGATTTAGCTCTGTTAAAGGAGATTCCAGAATAGTAAAATAATTTAAATAAGCAAATATTATTAAAATAATATTTAAATATTATGAAGAAAGACACAAGAAAAAAACACTACCAAATAAAACAAAAGATCTATTGATCTGATGATTTGGATTTTTTTTAAAAAAACCAAACAGATAAAGGGTAAAGCTGGTCTCTTAAGATCTCTTCCTGAAAGAGATATTTTAATTACATGAAAAATAGCTCACTATTTCTCCAGTCCTCGTGGCCATGAACCCAATCCTACAATGCACCCTTAACAGGTGAACATACCCATATCTCTTCTGGGTTCTCCATCATCCTACCCTAGTGCAAAACTGAACTCATACTTCACCCACAGCATGAATGGGAGATTAATTTGTCTACCTTAAATTATTTTTTGTATTTTAATTGTCAGCATAATTGACTGGCACTATTTCCTCACAGATGCACTGTTTACCTATATACAACTGCAAACTACGTCCAATTAACTCTCCAAGCAGTATCCCTCAGAAGCATTTCTGTGTGAGGGGCTAGGTGCACGCTCAGCCACGCTGGAGCTACACCGACCTGAAAAATGCAATGAGGAGCAGCCCTGCCACTTTACATTTATGCGCTTATAAACTTCACAGTGGAGAACTGCTGCTAAGTGCCTTTGCAAGTCTAATTAGCTGTGACCAGGTGAGGCTAATATGCTATTGTTTTGCTTCAATATACTCAGTAAAGCTCAACACCCTAATCTACAATATGCTACATTGGACGGGTGCCATCAGCTTGGCTTTCTTGGGCAGTTTTGGGCTATGTTCCTCTCTTCCTTCCCCTCCCTGTGATGTATAATGAAAGGTTCAGGTGAAGAGGGTTGAATTTTTCCCCACTTTGATTACCCCCACTTGCATACAGTCGTTTCTGTACAGCAAACAGGATAACTGCTTTAATTTAATTTCTTATGATGTACTTGGCAGTTTGGAGGTGGCTACGGCATAAGAAGTAGGTCATTAATAAACAAAATGAGAGTAACACTCCTGGGTCGTTTCTTCTTGCTTACAGAGAAGGGCAGTGTGGCAACTGAAGGCTGGGTTATTATAAAATATACAAAGCTGCTGTGGTCTGTGAGCAGTATAAGGTCTGTACTACTAATAAGATTAACTTAAAAGAGGGTATCACATTTTACCACACTTGCTGACTCTGTAGTAACTCATCATAAGCTCCTGATTTTCCAACATAGGTCCTCAGAACATTAGGTGCAGAGTGTTCAAAATTAATGAACACTTAATACAAGCACAGCTGCTCATAGAAAGCAGATTTCAGAATATTCAGGAGAATTCCCCTATTTAAGAAAGAATTTTTTTATCCATCCATGAATTAAATCTGTCATCACAACAACAGGAAACCTACTCGATCTGCCAGGCCAAGTCAAATCTGTTACTCGCCTCATTCTGTCCCATGGGCACCCGTGACAACTCTGAACCACACAGGCAAAAACTGTCTGAACATGCTTTCCCAGGCCAAGCTACTCTGTTTTACACACTCAGGACCTGTTTCATTCCTTATCCACTGTGAGGATTACTGAAAGAGAAGTGCAGGTCCAAAGAAGGTGTGCACCTTGAAACCCAGCTGCTGTGTATGGAGAGGCTCTTCCTGCACTATCACTGAACTGCAGGAATATAAATTTAAGATCCATTTGCTTTAAGAACATAATAATTAGATATTCAGTAATTACTACTATATAATTTTTAAAAGTAAGAAAGTTACTGTCCACATTTGAAAACACATCTTTTTGGATATGCAAGTAGCAGAATTTTTTCCTTGTATAGTGTCATAGGTACTTAAGGAAGACTGCATCAAAAGAAAAGTTTTGAGACAGCAAAAGCAAGAAAGCAAAATCAGGAAATGTCAGGATTCTGGTTATATTTGCCATCTTAATTTTTCTCTTTTGTGAATGTGCAATACAATGCAAACATTAATTAATTCATCATAGGTTTGTTTTTATTTTAAAAGACCCTACCTTACTCAATACATTTTGTGGACAGCTAACTCAATTCTTCATTTCTCTTTGTCACTCAGACCCTGCTCTGAGGACAGAATTTTAATTTCCTCATGAGGTTTTCTAAGATGCTCATCACTGTAATGTGTGAGCGCTGCACAAACATTAACTAATTTATTTTATGTTATAAGGGAATGATACAGCTGTCAGAATGCGAATGATGTTCTGATACATGCAGAGATTACATTCAGAAGTATTTATACATTATAGGCATCCAACTTGAGATTCTTAAGCCTTCATTTTTCAGAACACTTGGGGTTATACAGCGCTTTATAAGCTCAGTGTTCAGCTCCTTGTGGCTGAGCATTCAGCACTTGTGCAAATCAGACCAGAAGGTCTCAAGACAAGAACCCAGAACGCAAAGGGAAAACAAAGCATGTGAGAAGTTTGTTTTAAGTGATTAGCTTTGTGTCAAAAAAGCTTTCGGTAGTTGAGAGCAGAGATAAAACTCAGCTACCTGGAGTGGGTTTTACAACAAAAGCAATCCTTTTATTCTTGCTGTCACATGCCTCATTCTTCCCATGTCTTCTGTTTTCTGCAAATCAAGTTTCTATTCTATAGCTACTATCACCAGAAAACCACCAAATGTCTGTCCTTTCTATTCCAAATGAGGTACCCCTCAGAAAAAAATTATTATGCATCCACACAGTTCAAAACTGCAAATATATAAAAGGATCACATTAGGATTGCAGAGGAGTGATTTAATAACAGCTTTTCTTAATTTTTGAGTGTTTCTTCCTGAAAAATTTGTAATATTTTCTGAATGTTATGTGTGTAAATTTACATGTATATGCCTTCAAGGTTTAAAAAAACCCAAACCGTAACAACATTCCATTATGTGGCATCACACTAACACCTGCTTGGGTTGCTACGTGAGGCTTAACTTTCAGATCCATTACAAAGACCTCTCCTTTGAGCTGGCAGAGAAACTGCCTGCAGCCCCGGGTTGTCACCCGTTCTGTGAAGGGACAACAGGCAGGGGAAGGTGTCACAGATGCTGGCAGACATTTGCTGTCAGAGGAGGAGTGGTTAGGGTCTGAAGCATCAGGTTCACACTGAAGCTCAGAGTTCACTTCCCTCCCAAGGCACCTCACCTAACCCATTTCATGACCTGACCTGCCATTCAACCTCTCCCGCCCTGTGTCCTGAGCATTACCCTGATGGTCCTGCTGTGCCTGCTCCTTCTTACTCTCCCACACCCAGAGATTGCTGCCCCAGTTCTTTGGCCTGCCACATTCAGTCCCCCCAGGCTCAGCTGGTCTCATCACAACCCTCACCATATCTGGCATGAAGAAGGAATTTTCCACACAGGTTGAAGCAATAAGAAGAATTGGGTTTTTTTATTTTATACCCCTATGATGCTCTACTTAAAAATCACCTGGACATTTTCACCTAACAGATTCCTTCTGCTAGAAGGACCTAGGACACTGGTGATAATCTTTGCTGATTTCTCTCCATGATGCACTGTATACTTTCTTGCTTTTGGTGTTTTGCCCTAAGGATTGTATACTATGTGGTGTGAGGAAGCATTTGGAGTCTTATATGAGTTATGTGGAGAGAGTACTCCCTAAACCTTGCTGGTTAAATGTCTATTAAATTATTGTTCAACCCAGCAGGTTCCTTTCAGATCCCCTTTCTTAATGCCAGCCTCTCTACAACAGTGATATTTCTATACCTCTTTTGACTCCACAGGTCATATTGAAACTGATGCAGAGATACCTTTCATATACCAGTGAAATACGACCATTTCTAGAGTTAAATCATTGGTATTAGATGGACACAATGTCACAAAAAGAAAGGGTTAAGGAAAAATGCAAAGGATGCCTTCTTAAACTGAAAGGTAAGAGAGAAAAGGGAAATTTCTAAGTTTGAATATTAGAAGGATTGTGGGATACATTTAGCTTTAATGAATAAACTATCTCAAGTGTATAGTTAATTTGAAGTGCAGCACCTCCTCTGACAGTGTCTTGGCATTAGGGGAAATAAATGTTGGCTCAGGGATACTTCAAAGGAGAGGCAGCAACTACTGAGTCATCAGATTGTCCCCCTGTAATACCTGGCTGTGCCTCAGAGGCATCAGTACTTACAGAGCAGGCATCAGTACTTACAGAGCCCTATTAAGTCATATTTGTGAAAGACGACAAGGAAAGTGGCATAAATCAACGTGATGGAACAGTAACAACTCAGGACTTACCAGGAAGGATATTCAAGGAGTAATTTTGGATGCCTAATATTTCACATGTGTTTTGAGTGTCTGTATAACATTTGCTTGAATACTGTGTAAAGTATCCTGTATAGCCTTTCTTCTGCTTTGGTTTTTTTTTTTTTTTTAAGAAACTGCATCCCAGCTTTTCAGGTGTACACATTGCCTATATATCATATTATTTAATGCAATAAATTAAGGCAAGTAAAGCAGAGATTTCCACCTTATATTCCTCTTATTTAAGTGTATTATTTTCATCTCTCACTGTTCATTAATACATTTGTATTCAGCTTTGGGCCAGGTTTCTGCCATTTTAGCTACATGACTCATCATTCAGAAGGCTTTTGAAGTCCCATATCAGAAGTAGGAGAGGGGAAAAAAACCCAGCTTTAACAAGTATCTTGTCATCATCTTTAATCAATTTTAACAGCCTGAAAATCTTGCTGGTGATGGCAAGTTCTGTTAAGAAAGGAAAAGCATGCACAGGGAAATGAATCACAGCAGAGCTCTGGAGCTGCGTGACAGGTGTGTTACAGCGTAGTTAGAACTGAAATTTAGCTGTTTTTTCTTCTTTGCAAATGTTTGGGTAAGTTTCAAATGAGCTAATATGGGAAAATTAGGAATCAGCTCTGCACTTTTATGTCTCCTGGGAACTTTGTACTGATTTAATTCAGCCACAAAATATTCCAGTAGTGAAAATAGCATATCCGCGTAGTGACAGGACAAATTGTTCACAAGAATTGATCTAGATTGCTAATTAATACAAAAACTATTAGAAATAATTATTGAATTTAAACTAATTAGGACACTTAGAGTTAATGCTGTTGCTCCCTCTCTCTCTCTGTGTTTTCTAAGCTCTGAGGCCTCAGAATTTTACCTATGAGCAAGTGACATTCCAGATTTATTTCAGAATCACCATCCTTATAGTCCTGTGTCTGAAGGACCGTAGCCAGAGAACATGAGCCACTACCTTTATCTACTTGGAATGACAATTGTCTTCGACAGAGATGCTTCATGACTCAGTCATTGCGTGGCAGCTCTTAGAGGGTGGGGCATATTTTTGGTAGAAAGCTCTCAGACCAAATTTTATATCACTCAAACTATGAAACAAACCTCAATTATTTATTCAGACTTTTAATCTACAATGGCTATGCTTATGCTGCTGTCAAAGAAATGACTGCAGCTTATGTAGTCATTAAATGTTAGTGACAAATTAGCTAGCCTGGGTTCAATGACAGTGGAAGAGTTAGAAGCATCCAACTGCTTTTGTGTTTATCCAGCTTCTATCACAGCCCTCACTGAGCTCCTTGGCTTCTAGGTACCTGGACCAAAAGCCTGCTCAATTGTGCCTGCAGAACTAGTCTCATATTTGACTGCAGTATAGATGTGCTTCAAGTTATGGCCCTACATGTAATACATTTATTCACTTACTTTCCCATTCCTGCTGTATGTTAAATTTGAGGGGAGAGAACATGACATATGCTGCAAAGGATGGCAAAGTGAAAGCTTTTGTGTAACTTCTCTTGTCAGGGAAACCTTCAGGCACAGCCTTCATTGCACAGAAGATAGATTAAAGAAGTTCTCTTAAGGTGAGACCAAGGACCCTAGAGCTGGTCAGCTTAAGTCAAGATCCCTACCAGAGTATGATAGAATATTATGGGGACAATTTGCACCCACGTGTGCCAGATCAATGTTGTGTAGACAGTTTACAGAAGCAAACTGTTGTATGTGACATGATTCTTTCTTTACTTCAATTTTTTATATTCCAATGGGATCATCTGCACTAGCAAAGCTGATTTCCAGGGAAGTCTTAAGGAAAAGACAATGGATGCTAAGCATACTTTTCTTCAAGTATTTGATTACTTTTCCGGTTAAACTGGATTTAGCTTAATCTAAACCAGGGGCTTCAGCAATCAGAGGACATAAAAGCATGAGTTGACATATTTCTTCTGTCAAAGCCACAGTACCAAATTGCTGCTCTAATGTGGGACACCAACCACTAACATATCCAGGGACTTAGATGTGGCTGAAGGTGCAGATATGGACTCAGAAGCCCATGAAGCTTCTCAATGAATTTGGAGCCCAATTCACCACTCAGAGCCTGGGTAGGAATCTCTCTGCATTGTGTTTAAGTAATACTGAAATTCATGACCCTACTGAAGATTTGCATTAAACAGACTTTATATTTGAAGGCAGCTGTAAAAGTTTACCACTGTAACAGGTGTACTGTGTTTTTAAAGGGTTTCAGAAGCCGGGAGGCAGTCTATGTCTTTCCTTGGGAGAGGTGCCTTCGGATTCCCTTTTGCCTTAGCGAAGACAGCCTGGAGCTGGCACTGGTAGGGGTCTTTGCTGTCTGTACCACTGACTCCTCTAGGGCTTCTGAGGACAGCTGGCAAAGCCCAGCTGCAGATGGGACAGCTCTAGGAAGCACAGCTTCTGGAGAGCATGTATTAGGTAAAGCCTGGAAGATCCTCAGGCTATAGCTCAACGAGCACTTTAAGCTGGTGTAACCCTGCAATGCTGCAGAAAGACTCCATGCGATTTTCCCCTTCCTCTGGCTACTTGCTCCCATTTGCCCTCTCGCACCTCCTCCCTTCTGCTGGAACAAGTGAAACAGGGCAGAGAGCTGATCCACACTTAAAAACACTGGAAAAGAAAATGGTTGCTTTTCAGCTGGATCTGTTCTGGTTTGATAGTTTATCAAGTTGCTGAACTGACATTTGTGCTGGTGCAAATGAAGGAACAGCACAGGGACTAAAGGTAGCAGCTGAGCAAAGGGAGGATTATTGTTATGCTGGCTTGAGGTATTCACTGAATTCAGCCTGAGGGTGAAGCTAGACAAGAGGCTGAACTGACAAGTTTGCAGCTAGCAACAAGGGAAGTCTTGCATCTCCTCCTTTCCCCTCTGCCTCCACACTGCTGTTCATAACCACACAGTCCCAATGCCTGCCTTGTGCTGGCCCTGGCAGCCATTGGGAACCTCACAGACTGGATTCAGCTCACCAACCTGGCAAAAAACTCTCCACTTTTTGCTAGGTTGGTTTTCTGACAGCTTAGAAGTGGAATGGGATTACTGAAGTGTCCGGTTAACTGCTGCTGGAATTGGTGGAGAGGGTTTAGAGAAGTATTCAGCCCAGGAGAAGAGCAGTGAGAATAGGGAGGTATGCAAGCCACCCCCTTCTGCTGGTGTTGAGCTGTAAGGCTGGTTCCAGACAACTTGTGTACTTTCACTCTTCAGACTTCAGGATTGGCTCAAACTATTCCTGCTTCACTGGGAACCTTACATTAGTAAGGATAGAAGCTGCTCTGAAGTCTTGATCTTCCCAAGTAGTGAGTATTTGCACCTACTATAGCATGAGCTTGTAAATATATGCTTAAAGTTAAATCAGAATGTGAGTTCAGTTAAATCTGAGGATAAAGTATCTTCTTGAGGTGCTTCTTTCTTTAATTATGAGTTTTTCTACCTCTAATTTAATACAACTTTAAGATAGTCTAAAATGTTCATTTACACTGGAAAAGATATAGAAACAGTTAACATCTGTTGTGTTTCATTTGAAAACTAAAGCACAGCTTCCACCACTGAACAACAGTGCTGAACCTGAGGGGCAAGAGATTCTGTGGTGTTGCACTTCAGACATGAATTTCCTACATAATTTTACAGATGCTTACCCTCACTTGCTTCCAATGTCTTATGTATGAAATGGAGAACATGAAGCAGAAAGATGAGTCATCAATATATGGATGTATATACACTGCTGCCGAGTTCTCCAACCACAGGTAATGGATAAAAGTGCTATTATTTACATCAATCCATTTTCAATTACTTATAGTCTGCTTGTGAAGCTTAGCTAATGTGAGTATAAAGAATCTTGGGTGCACTTTTTGTTAATTTTTTCTTTTAAGACATGACAAAGAATTACAGGATTCCAGGCTTGACTAGAAAAGATGAAGCTTTTTAAGTATTTGTTTAATGAGTTTTCCCCAGTAGACATTTATTTCACTCTTTTGTGACAAAAAAACCAAACCAACCAACTTTAGACTCTTAAAATCCATTACTGAAAACACAACTGAAATATTCCATATACAGACACTGCCAGGTAAAGACATAATATTCATCCATTCAGGAGACACTATGGAGGAGGAAAAGGGATATTTTTTGTTGGCAGTTTCCTTCACAGCTTTGAAAGTTTTTTTATTCCTAGCTATGTTGAGAACATGGGGAAAAAATCTGTGAAGCTTCATTACAAACATCAGAGATAATTTACAACAATGTAGGGTCAAGACCATAAACACAGGTCTTGGCAAAGTTAGATGCGAGAAGGAAATTTCTTTGGAACCCATGGGTCACAGGACCAAAGGAATTTCTACAATCCTTGCTTCTCCCTGTTAAAAAGGACTTGACCATTACAATTTTTTTTTTTTAAATAGCCGTTGCTGTCTGTTGTCTGCTTGTCTGTTGCAAAGAGAACAACAATTTGTATTTCTTTTCTTCACTTGTGCATAGTCTAATTGTAGATGTTCCCATGACCCATCTAGGTATTTCATTCTTTAAAGAATCTTACTAAGAACTTGTATCACGGTCATAATTTCGGCAGTACTTTTTCTAGGTTACCCATTCTTGATAGCTTCCAAAATCTCAGAAATGCCACTCAGTAGTCCTAAATTTGCAAAAAGACATGGAGACCTCTAAAGTTTCTACAGAAATACCATCTGGTGTTTTGAAACCACGAAAATTCTGCTTTGTAATATGACAGATTTTAAAACCAATTGCAAAAAAATAATAGATAATAAATGAGACTTACCACGACTATATATCGAGGCCTAAACTGGATGGTTCCAAACAAACCCAAAATGACAACTATTATTTGTAGGAAATTGCCAAGGATAGGAGCCCATTGGAAACCAAGGAAGTCAAAGATCTGTCTCTCTAATGCTGCCAGCTGTAAGAAAACACATAAACAGAACATCCACTGTTTAATTATGGGTGAGACAGAACACCTGATATTTTGTTATTTGCACCAGGCTTCACCAGAGAAAAATACGGCAAAATTCTGAAACTACGGTTCCTGGGTGTAGCCTTTGTCAGCATTATCAGTACACTGGTATCTGAAGATAGCTACTAGTCAACATGCGGATCTTCTAATGAAAAAGCACTTGGAAAAACTTTAAGAAAATATTTGTAAAACCCTCATATAATACAAAAATACCTCTACAAACCAAATGAAGACAAGATTTATTTTATTCTTGTATGCTGTAAACTCTAAGGCTTGCCAATATTTACTTAAATACAAAATTTGTCTTAAACAGAAGCTCACCTAGATTGAGCAAAGCCATGCGAACCTTGCTATTGTTACTGAAGTTATCACCATGCTCCCTCCCTCCCTTATGTCCTTGTTTTCTTAGATTTAGTCAACTACACCTGAGTGCAAGTTCCTCAATCTGTTCCTAAAGGAGAGAGATTTTGGCTGAAAGGGGTAGAGCAGGCTCTGAAGCATCCCAGATGTGGCTGTTGGGTATGTTCCTGGGAGTTCTCTAATGCTGGAATTACGGAAGACTGCTGGGACCTCCTCACTCCCTGAGGCATGGAGGTAGGCTCAGGGAGTGAAAGGCTGTAGAAAATGTTGGAAGACCTTGGAGTAAGCTGCTTCAAAAACAACAGCCAAATGAGCTATCTGCATTCTGCCAAAAGCTGCTAGGTTACTTTGGGCAAGTGCAAATCAGAAAGACATGGTGGCAGCCTAATGGCTCTCTTCCCACTGTCCTCATGGCATTTCAAGGGTGGATTTAGTTGGGTGTGGAAATGGAGGAAGCTAAGAAGTATCAACCTTTATCCTTGCATCAGCATGTGGTTCTTAGGTAATTCTGCATTTCTGAACGTTAAGTGAAAAAGAAGAAAAAAAAAGCCAGATTAAAATTCTTCTGCAAACACATTTGCTACTCATAGACAATCCAGTCTATTGTTCTACAGATACTAAAATCAACTTTCTCAGCAGCACACTTGTTGAAGCTTAAACTTGGTTCAATATTTTTCCAGCCGTAGCAAGACATTTTCGAGTAGCTAAACAGAATCCTACTGAGAAATAACTGAGTTTCTGTGCTTGCTAGAATTTATTACGCATCTACTTGATTTTACTACATTGTTACAAACCCTAAAATTTGCTGAATTATGCACTTAAAATATTTATAACTGAAACAGATGGAGTAAGCATGGCCCTATGAATACCAACCAAAGTATTATCTTAGGTGGGTATTTCACATAAAATATTTCATTTTACACATAATGGCCAGATTCAATCCTCACCTACAGGATGCAGCTAGGTGTCACTAAGAGTAGAATCCATCTTTTCTGTACAAAAATAATCCCTTACACCAGTCATGAAAACCACATTCTCTGCTGGGGTTAATAAATATGATAAATCTAAACAATTAAATGAACAAAGGTTGAATCATCAACTTGGTGCAGCTCCTCTGCAATCAGTGAAGTTACATTGACTTTTGTCAGCTAAACATCTGGCCCAGTATATATAAATGAAAAATTATCACACAGCAGACAGTGTTAAAATGATATTATCCTCTTGGACATGTAAGATGTTCCTGTCTTAGCAGAAATTATCCTTTTTGTGCTGTAGGTAAGGGATAATCTCAGAGGGAACACCACTCCCACGTGGGTGAAGCTGTTGGCTCATGTGGCATTAGCTATCATCTACCTTGCTTTTGTCACACTCTGTCCTCTCTTCTTTTAATTCGTTGTCCATCTGGATCAATAATTTGGGTTTTTTTTCCCTAGATATGGAAAAGAACTAGAAAAGTTAATGACCAAATCTAGAAAATGACATATTTACATGGACCTCAGATGGAATTTCAGTGCTTAACACCTATGGCTGTCACCTTCCTGTAAGTATGTAGATGTTCCAGCTGGCACACAACAACAGTGACCCCAATGTCGCTCTCATAATGTCTTCACCTTGTAGTAGACTCACAAGAATCACAATAGTGGCCTAGTTGGGACTTCACTAGGGACACCTCAGAGTCACTTGCTTTTTCTACCACTCCCTAATGTGCTCCCTCAGGCAATTCAGGTGACCTCACATTTGGGAATAACCCTGCCTGTAGCTTCTCTAAACCACAGGATACCTCACACAGTACAGTACAAGGGTGCCCCAAATCCCATGGTAGAGATGGTAGAGAGTTTCAAAAACCCTTTGGCACAGGCAGAACTCCCAGTTTATGGTATTAGCAACAACGTACCAAGAATCCTGTCCTGTGTCACACAGGAAGACATTTCTGACATCCATGACCAGAGCCAGAGTCTGTTTCATTCACACCACACAAGTGCAGATCTTCCAGGGTCAGCAAGGCACCTAAATAATTCACAGACTACCATTCTTCAGAGACAATGTGTCTTCTTCCCAGAGCCCCAACATTACCAAGTGAGCAGAGTATGGAGCTGCCAAATCAGACTAGAATCCACTTATCAGCCACCTCTCCCCGACATTCATTGAAACTCTCTTGTAGCCTAGGTCTTCACCTGCACCAGTAAATGGAGTGTGTCCTATAATGTTCCCAGCACTGAAGGCAGCTGGCTTAGGATTGCTTCCAGTAAAGTGTCCTTGGCTCTGAAACAGGGCAGCTGTGCGCAAACTACATACCTACCTACTCAAAACAGTCCCTGGGCGTGGGTGAACTGTCTGGGAAGACCGCTGGTCACGATGAGCCTGGTTAATATAACAGTGGACTCTTAACAGCTCACTATCACCCACAGTGGCATGCTACTACCTGGCTTCTTCCCCAGGCACATGTGAATTTGCTGGTGTAGTGAGCATAGGGCTTGGCCAGAGTGGGTATTGAGGAAATTCATTTCACACAGATGGATCGCTGCAAGAGATGGCTGCCCTTAGACATTTTATGCAGTGTTGTAACACCTAGAGCTGTCTGAAAGACAAAAGCCTACAGCACAGGCTGAATGAAGCTTTTAGTATGTGTCCCTTGTTAAACTGGTCCTTAGGAGCAATTTTCAGAGCCACATCAATCAGCACCTTAAATGCCTGAAAGAATAGTATTGCAATGTCAACAAACACAGCCACTGCACTTTGCCAACAGACCCGTGTTAACAGGCTTGGTACTCAGCTTATGCCTAAACTGGATCAGATACAAAGTTTGCCTTCATGTGTACCTCCTTGATATCTGCCACGCAAGCTCTGAGAACGTCTAGCAGGACTGTGCTGCCACAAAATAGCAGAGTGGCCACAAATATCTTCCCAAAGATGATTGTACAAATGTGTACATGCACCGTAGATAGACATACACATATAAAAAATAATTAGTCTTTTTATGAATTACTGTGGTAAAGGCACCCACTGTAAACACAGAGAAATAAGGTTCAATTTCCCCTCCTGCTGCCTACCGAGGTATCCATTCCTCTCCTTGCATCTCCTATCCATTAGGATACCAAGGGGGAGAGCTTCTCCTTGAAGCTGTGTCACCGACAAAAAAATAAAAATTTGTATTTAGTGAGTCAAAAAGAGAGCACAAGCAGAAGCATGAGTCTACAGCTTACTGCTTATGGCAGTTATCTGGGATTGGGAGAGTTGCTTGTATTTCTTGCCCGCAGGGCTTGTTCTTTATTTTTATACACAGTGACAGCATGTAAACCACTGAAGGAGTCCTGGGAGCAGGACACCAAACATACAGCACCATTCCTTCCCCACTAACAAGTGCTTTCACCATCGGGCTATGCAGTCGGACTTTCCTGTGCAGCTAAGTCTCATTTATTTTGCTCTTGTCGCCAACACAGAGTAATTTGTCTCATCCCTAAAGCCCACAGAATACATTAGCAGGGGAAAAAAATCTAAAGAAAAGAAAGAGGTAGGAGGCATGTCTATCCTGCTCAAATTGCTACTCTCTTCTAAATTATAAAACGTTCTTGCAGACAGCACAGATAGAATTTAAAAACCTAATAATTCATGATAATAGTAGAGGAAACATATTAAGTTCTGTTTTCTTTATACCATGAGCAATATGCACTGAACAGAGAAAGCATGTAAGTGTTGCTGTTCTTATGTCTAGTATTTCACCCAACAGAGTCCCCAGGCAGAGGTGAACGCCACAGACTTTTAGCTCTGTGCAAATGAATAAATGCAGTCCCTAACCCAGTCTGTGAGTTAGGTATTCACCGCACAGAGGTCATCAGAATAAAGGGAGGGCAACGGGTAGCTGTGCACAATTACAGGCTGTTTTTACACAGATATGAAAAGCCAGTATTATCTGTGTTTGCACAGATCCAAAATCTCAGTAGCCACAAGTGGCCACCAGACTAATCTATGCCATGTGATGCAGTTGGAAAGGAGCAGACACTGTGGCAGATAGTTTCATTTGGAGTTATGTGCATGTGAGTGCTTTGAAATGTTTCACCAAAAACATTTTGATGATAGAGGCTGTTTTTCTCAACAAGAAATTTTCCCAAGAGAATTTCTGCTTTCATCACCATTTTCAGATTCTTCTGAAAACATTCAAAAAACCTGAACCCTGAAGGCAAGGCAGAGGTTCCCAAAATTAGCTGGCTCAACTTCGCCCATTGCTAGAAGACAGATAGCAACTTAGTAGGGCAGAGGTGCTCAAGGCTGGAGAGGTCCTCTGGGGGTTTACTGTCATATCACTTTCCTAACAAGCACATGTTGGGAGAGGCTGGCACCTCCACTACTCGGGATAACTAAGACAACAATGTTTGGGAGTGTCCATCGTAAACTGTTGTTTAATACTGGGTTTTAATGATTAACATAAAAGCAGAATGAAAACCCAAACCTTTCTTGCAAGTAAAAGAGGAGGGTTTCAGTTTTGGCAAATTAAATACTGGGGGTCTGTTTTTAGTGAAACCTATGTGCAGTTGTGTGACAAATTTCATGAGAACTTATAAAAATCTATCAAAGTTGATAGGAAATAACATTTTCTTATCATAACAACACTTGGAAAAGGAAACATAATATTTCTTATTACTGCTGCCAAGGGAGCGCTTCGTTATTTAGTCATCATCAGCACTGACAATTTGTAATGTAAAGTGCACAACTCGGGAGACTAGGACTAGCAGTAAAAATGCTCTAGTGGGACTGTATCAGATCAATTAATGAAGATGTGCCACATTTGTCTTGTTCTTTTACCTCTTTGTTTCACTAAGTCTATCAAACATTCCCCATGTCCCTCTTTCTGCAAAGTGCAAGGAGAAGGTACTAAGCTGCAAGACTGGGCTGCATTAAAGTCACACAGACTGAACTTTCTCTTCTGGCCATGCCCAAGCCCTTCTGTGTTAAGAGCAGCAAAAAGTTCAGGTGAGCTAATCTGTTTGAATTTTGAGCTTCTCCACCTAGATGGATCAACCTGATGTACAGCACATTTGGAACATCTTGAACAGAAGAAATAGGGCAGCTGTAGCCCTAATGCCCCATATGCTGTTTATGGTGAAGGAGTAACAAAATAAAGGGTGAGGCAGCAATCAGCAATGCTGCATAGGATCTACAGAAAGAAATCACCAAGATGGTCCTAGTCAATAGAGAGATCAAAAAAAATCTTTGAGAGCAGACTTCAACAAATGCCCCTTATGGAGTAAACCCCTCCTCTAAATGCTCAGGTCCTATTATACTTGAAAATACATATCAGAAGCTGTCTGAGTGATGAGACACCACAGCAGAGTTAGAGTCAACTTTTCAAAATGAGTGTAAAAACTCAATTTTCTCTTCTGTCAGAAACCTCATGGATAACAGCCACTTTTCTAT
Organism: Aquila chrysaetos chrysaetos; assembly: GCF_900496995.4. Taxonomy (NCBI): domain Eukaryota; kingdom Metazoa; phylum Chordata; class Aves; order Accipitriformes; family Accipitridae; genus Aquila; species Aquila chrysaetos. The sequence goes on from NC_044007.1 coordinate 40,064,316, forward strand.
TTTAATGGAAAAGCTTTTATAAATGACACGTTAGTTTGAGATGAACAAATACATCTACATCCATAACAGAAGGAGTTACTGGATCAAGAAGAGGCTTCATAATGTAACAGATCATTTTAGACAAGACCTAAAAGTGGCTTGATATAAATATAAAAATAAAAGGTTAATGATATATAGAAATATCTGCAAATTTGATACCTTATAAATTACTGTGTTTACAAAATTGGGAATGTATAATCTACTCTGCATTTAATATTAAAAAGTTGCTTCAATTTGTCATGTAAGACAATGCCTAGAAATTATAATAACCAGAAAAGTATCCGTTTTATATCTAACAAACATGTATTCAAGAAATATAACAGCAATCATAAAATTAAATAACTGCAGAGCTGTAAAAGTATACAGTTTTGAAATTTTTTTAGAAATAAAAACAATTTAAAAACTAGGAAAAAAAGACACAAATTATTATGACTTCCCAAATGGACACTGTTTCCCCAGCTTTCAAAAATGAAAATAGTATACAAAAAATCGTGAATCCAAAAATTACAGTCCAGAGCATTCACATTCTAAGTTCAAGTCAGGAATTATCTGAAACATTTGAATTATGCATGTAAGACTTAGAGTTGGCTGATGCTGCTAATAATTATCACAGGAGAAGTGCCAGGGCACAGCTCATCATCCATACTAACTACTGCTCCTAAGGATAAAGATGTTTTCTCCAAAACTCTCTGCTTCATCGTATGGCCATAAATTTAACTGTGGCTTCAGAAAGAGTTTCCTGGACATGAGGAAATGCTGAGGACTGTTGCTCCTTTTACCATTACCACTAGTTTCCAACATGCCATGCTGAATTACAGACAGTTCAGTCCAGTTTGGTAGATGCAACTGTTAAAAACTGAACCTGTTCCTAAGCCTCCTCCAGGAAACTCCACCTGGAGCTTTAAGTGCCCTCTGTTCTAAAGCCCCAGGACACCTTTGCCGAGCTCAGCAGTGCATTCACCTTTCCCTCCCAACCAATCCTTCCAATCCTTCCATCCCATCCCATCCCATCCCATCCCACCCCACCCCACCCCATCCATTCGTCTCTCCCTCCTTCCTTCTCTCCTTCCCTCCTTCCTTCCTTCTTTTTTTGCCCAGATCGCTGTGCACCCCCAGAAAGCTACACACCAGCACAAGGAAGAGGGCAATGTCGAGACAGGAGAGGAGCAGTGGGAGCCGCTTACACCACCTTATAGCTTGGGTACTCCGCTGGAATATAGAAGACCTTGGATCAAGGTCACCACTAGACACATTGACTTAAACCCTGTCTTCACATTCCAGTGCTCTTAGGCATGTATTTCCTTTTTCTTGACAGATGTTCCACTGAGAAAACATTTTTGCAAAACCTTGGAGCAAATGCACGATGTTCACATCATACTTTTACATTATTTTGGAGAATATGTACTTTCTAATTTAAGGGAAAAAGACATCAAAAATCTACCAAACTAGTCTAGCTAAAACCCCAGCATTGGAGAGTAAAAGACTGACTTACCAAATGCTAAGATCCAGAATTTCTAACAGAAAGCTAACAGGTGAAGCAAGAAGAAGGTTAAAAAAAAAAAAAAAAAATTAGTTGTGTCAAAGACTGATTGGTGAAGCATAAAACACTTTTTATACAAATTTTATACTCTTGCTGTAATTTCAGAATTTTAGAGACAGGCTTGACTTCAGTAAGAAGGAACATAAGATTTAACATGAGAGAAATGCCAAGTCTGTAATGGAGGGGAGGACATTTAAATCTGAAGTGGAAGGGTGGTGTCAGATGATCGCTCTTGGCGGAAGAACGCTATTTAGGAAGTTACTGTTCCTCAGCTAAAGGTTACAGCCTCTTTACCTGTGACTTACCACCTTTCAACAGAGGCTTCATAACCAAAGACGAGTGTAGTCTGTGTCACAATGAAATGTTAAAATTTGACTTAAATCACTTCTTTATACCTTCAGTAACAGTTAAAGCAATCATCTGACCACAGAGGAGATTCCTATTAGATTTTTAATGATCTGAATTCACTTGTCTAGGTGAAATACTAGCTTTTTGGTGATTTTCAGATGGTAAACCCTTATAACAGTTCACTAAATACATTTATAAGATTATGTGGCATGAAGGTTATTGAATTTCAAGGGAGGTTCTGAGTAAATCACTAATTTTTATAGAAGTTCAGTTTCATGGAGCAAAAGAGAAACTGCTGGCTTTCTGACAAGTAATTGTCAAAGAAGAAAAAAAACCTGATGATCTAATATCAAAAGTGCCTTTGCAGTGTTGGTCAGATGGATAGGTAATTGGCTGTCACTTGGGTAGCTGTAAGACTGGATAAAATATAATGCAAAAGAAATATATATGCTGAAAGAGCTCAATAAAAGAGTAGCAGCCAAGGTTAGTGAAAGCCAAAGCACAGAAACAAAGAAAGGCAGGTATCAAAAAAAAAGTCCTTTTTAAGAGAGTCTGTTTTGCCTTTCAACAGTGTATGTTACTCTTACTCAACTATTCAGCTCACATGGGAAATATTCAGATTTAGGTAATGGTCTTTCCACCATTCTTGTAGGCACTTCAGTGAATGAATTTATTTGAGGATGATGGTAGTGTTAGCACATAATATTGCAAAAGACATCATATTTTAGCAAAATAATTCAAAGTATTTTTTTGAGGAAAAAAAAGTGTCACTCATCAATACTTTACCAGCAGTTCTTCAATAACTTCTTAAGGAAAAAGACAGGTAAGTAGTGAGCAGTATATGTTCAATTATTTTTGAAAGCAAATACACTGTACTAATGTCTCAGAACCAGCCACCACTAAATGACTGGCAAAGAAGTTGATCTCACCGGAGAATTTGGTGCGTAGTATAATAAGGAGAGCTAGTAAATGCCAGATCTTAGAAATCTATAAATGTAATTATAAGATGCTGAAAAGGTTCTCTTCCTTAGCTCATTTTCTCCATATCTTAACAAATATGTATATATGTATTTTTAATATGACTATTTAACATTATCAGACAGGAACAAAACAAAGGTAATTCTTAAAGGAAAAATGTTTTCCTAATTATGTGTACTACAAAAGCCTTGCAGCTACACCAGTGATGTGCAGGAAGCTTTTGAGTGATGGATTTGATATGAAGGTGTTGCATACTTTCACCAAACTGAGCCTGAGCCTCCAGTTTTGGCTCAGACAAAACTCCCGCAGAAGTCAAAAGGAGCTGTGACTGCATCAAGGCTGCAGGACCTGGCTCAGAAAGGCAACAGTAAATTATTTAAGAATCTCATCAGCATGGAAGGAAGAGCCTGTTAATATTTATTCTGCAGGGTCGCCTGCCTGCAGTGATAGAAAAGGTGGCATAAAATAGTCCCACTTCCCAGAACACTGCAGGTGCCAGTGTGATATACCCGAGGCTGACTGCTACATCTGTACCAAACAGACACTGTAAAAATGCAGTTACAGTCTACGAGTAGCCATCATAGGGAAGAAGCCAACTATTGTAGTAAAACCCCGTAGCGCCAACTCGTTACAGCACAGTGATTTAAGATTGAATTTCAACCCTCCAATGAAGCTGTAACTGATCCCAAAACACTAAAGTCAAGCCCCTTGGCTGGTTGACCTATACAATCCTGCAAACAGCTGGAATGAACATGCTTATAATGGCATTTAAGACTCCCTTCGTTGTTTCATTTAAATGCCAGCACACATACAGCAAAAGACAGTGTAAGAATTGGTTATAGGTTGAAGATCTTTAAAGATTTCTGTCTTATTACGGATGATAAAGTCCATGTCACAAGATGCTAGGGAAAAGGGAAAAGCAAATTAAAATTTGTCATCTTTGTAATTATATCAAGCTATGTATGCAGTGGGTTTAATCCAAAAGAAAGCTTTTATTTGCCATACCATTATATCCCTTCATATCTTAAAATCCTAAAATCTCATAATTGTAAGGTTTTTTCATTTATTTGCACATTTGAACACACCCAGTAAATCTATGTACCTTTACAGGCGTCCTTAATCACTGCTTAAGAAATGGTGGAGTAAAGCACTGCCTGACTAATTAACAATAGTGAGAAACGAACGTGTTTACTACTGCTTTGAATTCCAATTCCCAGGGCATAGTAGGTAAGGCAAGGAGGTAACTGGTGATGCCAGCACTTGATAACAGTGATGCTGACAGCCCTAGATCCTTCCTAGATTCTGATGAGTATGGTATCCAGCCAAAAAAAAAAAAAAAAAGAGAGAAAAAAGAGAGAAAAAGAAAAAGCTGGGAACACTTGCTGCAGGATCTGTACCCAGCCCATCCCCAGCATGAACAGGCAGACTGTGAGCGTGTGAAAAGAGAGAGGCTGAGATGCACACCCAAACTGCAAGGCATGAGTTGAATTGAAATTCCTGTAAGGTAAACAGATAAAACAGTATTTAGAGCCTCTAGTAGATGAATGGTGTGCTCCTTCTGGCCAAAGAACAACCCTCCACTCTTATGAAATACCTCAACGACTCTTTAATGCCATATAAACCCCTGGATCTTAATGTAGGCTCCAAAAGAAGACAGAAATTAAACCAGATGAATCTCTCCTTTCATGACTAAGGAAGACACATGTTCAGAGTTCCCAAAGAGCTGGACAAGTCGGACAGTTTGTTCAAGGTCTGAGTTTAACTGAGTCAAATGGTTTGATATGAGCTTTGGCATAAAACATCAAATGGCACAAACTGACTCATGCCAGATCTTGTGAAACGTAAGGTTTCCCACAGGATGGTGCATCTTCTGTTAAGGTTTAGTTTGTGGTTTCAAAGAGGCAATATATCTTAAATCACCAACTCTCTTTAGGCAAAACAAAGTATTAAGCCAAGGCAGCAAGGTTATAAAAATCATGTGCTGCCTGCTACCCCTAATTTGAACCACAGCATAGAGCCTATTTCCACAGCGGGAGGAGTTCAGATGTCTGCCTGAATAACTTTTCCTTTTTTTCCCGAGAAATCTTCCCTCTAGTGCCTCTCCCGAGTCCCAACTATGCAAAAATAGAAGAATGAGAGACTGCATCTGCCTAGATTCACCAGATACACAAGGAGAAAACAAGCAGTTTAGCACCAGCTCAGAAGTCTGACAATGCATCTAAATCAATCCCTGCATTGCAGTTCATCCATTAGCTATCAAATGCCAAGTTCAAGCATACTAGAAACAATCATGGATCCTTTGACTTCTTCATTGCATATGGGTTTGATGAAAAAACTCTTTGATACTGGATCATTTCATATTGCCACACAAAATAGAGAAAAGTCCTTCCCTGTTTACAGCATAGCAACAATATCCCTCCACCTCATGAGTTATTTCACCAAGAAGAAGGGTTGTGGTGAGGATAGAGGATGCAGTCGCTACTTCCACATGCTGAAAAGGCTGTTGTCTATTTTCTTTGAGGAGAGGAAAAGATATTTACTGAGTATCAAATTGACCTGAGTCTCTTCCATAGTATTTTTTACTGTTGTCTTTGTTTTCTCCCTTCACAGCTCTGTCTCATCCCCACAAGCAGCTCAGCTCACCCCTTTGAGGCAAGTCAAGTGAGACTGTTCATGACGTTATAATTGAGTAAGTCAATTTACACTGTTGTTAGGAAGGTAAACTGAAGTAACTGAACCAACTGAACCTAAGGCAGCAACATTTAGTGAAGATGTCCAAGCCCATTATTAAAAAATAATAAATACAAAGCTGCTCTTTCTTCATTCTTCTGTATAATCACAAATGTCTAATGCTTCCAGCAGTTCTGCCTGCTGTGTGCTGAAAACCTGCAAACTCTCAAAACATAATGCAGGATCTGGACTGGCATATACCAGCTTGCATCTCCTAATTCCTACGGATCCAAGTAACTGGCTGGATGTGAGCCACCAATGGTTCTATATGGAATGCCCTTTGCACTGAATCTTTTTTTTTCTCTTTCAAGTACCATACTTTAATAGCAAGTATCTGAACATGCAGCCTGGACACATGTACAGCATCCCATGAGCATCCTCTTGCCAGCTGCTGTCAATAGAAAGTAGGGCAACTGTTTTCTTTTCTTTTTCTAACCTCTCCCACTAAGAGAAAGAAAAGGATAGGACTGAATAGCAGCATGACAAATTATTTTGACGTCATGTTATCTAAAGTAATTCATTAACAAAGTTTATTGTATGAATAAATTCCAATAGGGGGCTATATTTTACAAAGCTTTCTGCATTGTCTCTGTCATAGTTTAACCCCAGCTGGCAACTAAGCCCCACACAGCCGCTCGCTCACTCCCCTCACAGTGTGATGGGGAGAGAATTGGAAGGGTAAAAGTGAGAAAATTTGTGGGTTGAGATAAAGATGGTTTAATAGGTAGAGCAAAAGCTGCACATACAAGCAAAGCAAAACAAGGAATTCATTCACCACTTCCCATCGGCAGGCAGGTGTTCAGCCATCTCCAGGAAAGCAGGGCTCCATCACGCCTAACGGTGACTTGGGAAGACAAATGCCATCACTCCAAATGTTGCCCCCTTCCTTCTTCTTCCCCCACCTTTACATGCTGAGCATGAAGTCATGCGGTCTGGAATACCCCTTTGGTCAGTTGGGGTCAGCTGTCCCAGCTGTGTCCCCTCCCAACTCCTTGTGCCCCCCCAGCCTCCTCGCTGGTGAGGTGGGGTGAGAAGCAGAAAAGGCCTTGACATTGTGTAAGCGCTGCTCAGCAGGAACTAGAACATCTCGGCGTCATCAACACTGTTTTCAGCACAAATCCAAAACATAGCCCTATAGTAGCTACTATGAAGAAAATTAACTCTACCCCAGCCAAAACCAGCACATTCTCCACCCCATACCATTATGTCATGCTCAGGTCCCACACTATCCAATACATCTTATGTGCTCCTGTGAAGAAAAGAACAAGAGGAGAGTGAGGACTAAATTCACTGAAATATGAATTATAGGTTTATGGGAGAACTGGGAAGAGAAAGGTACTGTGTTAATCCCCAAATTAGTGTTAGTGGCTGACATGTGAATCCTGTTACTTTGCTACTTTAGAAATAAGAATGCTAAAGAGCACTTAAAGTGAATGTAAAAAGCGGGGTTCAATGTAATCTGGCTGCAAAAGTGTACTCAGTGTGCCATTTCAACACATTCATAGGGCAGGGAAGTAAGCTTAATGACATATGAACAGACCCCGTTTCCCCTAAATAGGGAGTGGCATGTAAATAGCATACAGACAGGTAGGCTAAAAGGGCATTTACGGCTCATTTAGACGTATAAGAACATTCTGATTAAAAACAATGGGAAGTCTGAGGTTATTCTCAAACGTGGAAGAAAATAACTATAATTAGAGGTGGGTGACAAAATAGCAATATCCGGCTTTAAATCCTGCTCTTTTAAATTTATTGTAAGATCTGGCCATTCTCTTGTAGAAATAAACCCCCAAATTCCCATTAATTTCTGTGATTTTGTAGCATCCTCACATTGAATGGAGAATTAAATTCTCAAAGCATATATAAAACTACATATGCGGTTTACTAGAAAGTTGTCAAGCATGGAACACTGTGTACATTATGCAGAATGAGGTCCTAAATATGAAAGTGCCCTGCTATAAGGATGGTATCTTGTGCTGAGTGCAGGACTCTTCGCAAAGCCACTGATTGGTGACTCCTTCTGGAAAATGCTGCAAGATTAATTGTGATAGAGCTACAGGGGACTAAAAGGTGTCTTTTGGGTCATCAGTTCCCTGATACCAAAAGCAACTCCACTCTATTACTCCTTTTAAGAATTGTTTAGGTTGTATCTAAACTGGCTTGATCCCACTACCCTTTCTGGAGTGCCATTCCAAAAAGTCATCTTTCAAACAGCAATATAGCTCACCCACTTCACCTTGAATTCATCTTTCCTGAACATGCATGGCCAGAGTTCTCCTAAGTGTGCAGATGAACTCTCATTTGTTCCTTTTCCAGTGGAAATATTTATTTTCATTTGGTATCAAATAAAAAACATCTCAACTTTTCCTTGGCACTAACTGGTAATTCATAGTTCATAAGAGAGAGAGGGATGAATTATGATCTGAATGAAAAACAAGTATTTAGAAGTAGGGATGATACCTTTCAGGGCCATTTTGAAACTCAAAGGTATACATAAAGAAGTGCAAAACTTCTTCATATGTGATATATTTGGAACTCTTTCATAAAATAAGTGTTCAAATTGTTTAATCTTAATATTTCTAGTCTGATTTTAACAAACCTTAATTCATCTCTCAGTGACTTACTTCCATATCTTGTTATCTCCATTTAATCCTTCACTTCTGCTTTTTCTCCCTTGAATGACCTCTCATTGACAAACAACACTGATTTAGCAGTTGGCCTGCAGTGTTTCAAAAAAGTTTATCTAGCCTTGGCCCTTCAAACCACAGATGCAGCAATTATCTCCCTTTACGTTCACAATTCCTGCTGCTCTCCACTAGCCTCACTGCTGGAATTTCAGTATACACTACAAAATGAAGATAGCTAGTGATATTCAGTGGAGCTCTTCATTTATCTCAGCTGTGTTCCCTCTATTTATCTCATCAGTCAAACCTTCTCCAGCAGCTCTTTTGTCCATTCCTAAGCCCAGCCAGCAAACAGACATACGCAAACTTGTCAATTGTCTCTCAAAAGGCTTGGAACAGAACAAACAAGTTGAGGAAAGCAGGGGGGCTACCAGAATGTCATGAAATACACCAGCACTGTTCAAAGGCTGGAGGTAATTAATTATCTCTAATTATCTAGAGATGTTCAGCAAGACTACACAGGCAAAATGGAAGAGAGAGACTGGTCTGAAGTCATGCAATAAACATGGTACAAGATTTCTCCTTTGGATTTCAGGGTACTGATCCCAAAGGTTTGCAAAATTGCCTAAACACTTGTCAGTGCATCATCAGTAGGTGTTTGTGTTAACACTATATAAGTAATGTTGCTATACAACTGAGGTAAGAATGCAACAGCCTTAATTAGTCATAAAATATCACACTTTTGTGCTGCACTTTTCCGAGCTGGAGCACAGTAATGTATCCTACAGACTATTTGCATTGCATAGGCTCTTTATGGATAACAAAAATACTAGAGCTAGCGTGCTGTGTAAGAGAGACCTCACAATCCATTTCAGACATAATCCTTACTGTAACAGATGCTGTGCGAATACCTCCCGGCTATCATCTGAAACTGTATAAACTGCCCCACAGGAAACACAAAGAGACTGGATGGTTTTACAGAAGACCAATGTTAAAGTTAATGCATAAGTCCTAGCTGAGTGCTAGTAGAGCAAAAATGTTTCATGGAATGGTTAAGGCTGGAAGGGACATCTGGAGGTCACCTGTTCCAACCCCCCTGCTCAAGCAGGGCCACCCAGAGCAGTTTCCCCAGGACCACATCTAAATGACTTCTGAAGATCTCCAAGGACGGAGACTCCACAACCTCTCTGGGTAACCTGTGCCAGTGCTCAGTCACCCTCACAGTAAAAGTGTTTCCTTTTTCAGTGCCTTTCAGTATATGATTTCTAGCGAATTCAGCAGATGTGCTATGACAGTACCTGTGGAAAAGGGGTAACTTTGCGCAAATACAAGAAACTCCAAGGCATGTTTCTGTCTTCAAAACATGCTATTTTTATTGCAGTGGCAGACCTGATAGGACTAAATCAGGATCAAATTTATAAACTTAAGCAGGTTAGCATTTCATAAGGAGGACAAAAGGAGACAGTAACAAATAAGAAGCTAAGACAAGTTTAGAGCAAAGGCCCTGGCAAAACTGAGGGCAGTCATACCAGCATCAGACCCTGAAACCCTCGTCCTCAGCAGTAATGCCAATGAAGTTGATGGGGTTATTCCAGAACGTATGAGCTACAGGATGACATAAATGAATGGTAACTGTGCTAAAAGGGTAGAACTGCCAAAATTCACCCTCAGCTCTATTGAGATAAAGGAAGATCTTTATAATGTGACTGCAGCATCACAGCACTATGCAATTTCCTCCACAAAATCATGATGTTAACTTAAGTGAAATGAATGTCAGACGAATCAGAATCTGATTAGAGATACTTGCAGTGAAGAAAAATGTAAGACCAACCAATCAATTGATCAGTGAATTAAACATAAGGATTGAGAAGTAAATGTACCTCAGGCATCTGTAGAGGAAGACAGTATTGCTGGCTCTATGGTTGAAAAAAATTGCACTTGGGAAAAGCAGTTGCTACCAGAAATCTCTAGCATTTGTTATACCAGAACTATTGGGACTACAGACCACAGTGAGACTTTTGGATTATATCATCTAGAGATACTTATTATGCAACTATTGAAGTTCATATTAATGACAGCACATGCAGTTGAAACACTGCAATGCCGCTTGTCTCCTCTATGAACAGGGCATTAAGCATGCATTAGAACATTTACTTTGCCTAGTTTTCTGCAAAAGACACAAATGGCCTGCACATAGTTTGCAGTGCTAGAAAATATTCTCACCTGCACAACAAGTGTAAGGCTGGAGAGAATATCTCTACCAAATTGGACTTTACTAAATTCTACATCCTTCAAGACTTTCAAGAAGTTGTACTATTTAAATGATGGCAGATATCTGTCACCGTGGCACAATAATCTGTTTCCCAGTAGAAGTAGGGTTGTAGTCTTGAAATTCCAGTATTATGACTTGATTTCATCATTCAGCAAAAAAAGGAAATTAATCAGAAGATTCCAAACTCTTATTTGAGCACAAATCAACAGTGAGAAAATGCAATGAGCAAAATTATGACTATCAGATAGGTATGTTTCATCTTTATTATAGTATTTGTCTGAAGATCTTACTGCTGTGAAAATCATTCTTAGAAGTTAGTGAAAAGAATCTTTGAAAAGACCTAGTGGAAAAGTATGTTACTTGGCTTCCTTTCTTACTCACATTTTATCTACCAAAAATAGCTGGATTAGTACAAAATGTGAAGGGAAGCCTTTAAACCCAGGAAAAAATACTGCTGCAGACCTTCTGCCTCATTTAATTTTATTGTGCAAGTTCAGAAAGAGAAGACCGTGGAGAGAAAATATAATGCTAGGTATCCTTGTGAAAACCAGTAACCACATTAGGCAGTGACATGCTTATATATCCAGTGGGTTTCAGTCACTGTAGGCTTATTTATTCCAGCTTCATCTCCCTGGCGAGAGACACCAGTTTTCAGCAGGGCTGAGCAATCAGTCTTTGACAGGGAGTTTTCAGACCCCAGGGAAGGCGTGCTGTAATCTCTGTTCTTATCACCGCTGGAATAGGCATAAAGACAAGGCAAGCCTGCCTTATCTGATGCCATGGCAAGAAATGATAAACATTCATTATCTTGCAGGAGCTCCTGAAAATCCACTGTCAGAAGAGAAGCCTCTTTAATCCAGTGATTCAGCAGATGGGAGTAATATGGAGGAAGCTGATACAATGAAAACCTACCGTATTACTCCATGTGAGGCATGCCCCCCATATCTCTGTTGTCTCATCTCCTTTGTAACTTCAAAGTTGGAGAGGCTGCAAACATGTTTATTCCTGCTCCCACCGAAGCTGCCACGTCTCTTGTTTATCTTGCCGTAATGCCTTCTTTGCACACTCACATGTCTCCTCTGGGACACGCTGCCCACTAAATCCGCAGGTCTTCCTTTTACTTTTTCAGGACCAACATATCTCCTGTGTGCCTCCAACACACTCTTCTGTAAACTCTTAATGACAATGATTGTTGCATTTTTGAGTCACCTGGGGTATATCCCACCATCCTGTGTACTCGGTATTTCTGATGGATTCCTAGAGTTTGAGGTAAACCATATACACCTTAAACTGTTGGTGATTTTATGTTTGTTGACAAGTTTGGATTCCAAAAATGCACAGCAAATATATCATGTAAGTTATGTTTTGCTATTTAATGCTCAACAAGGTGACAAACAGATTATTATTCAGAAATATGCCACAACATGGACACTTCCACCATTAATTTATACCTTACAGACCTTTTATTCCTGGCCTTAATTAAGGGTTGATGTCTATCTATTCTGCTCTAGGGCTACTTTGGAGACAAATAGCAATGATGAATTTTAATGACTTGCCTCTACTTTCATTGAAGAATGAAAGTAAGCCATAGGACCTAGGAAAAATGCAGTTTATATTGGTTTTTGTGCCCTTTGCACACTGCTACTGCTCCATCCCTTATTCCTTACAAGAGAAATGTGGGGAACAAGAAGCAGTTTCATGCTCAAGAGTCAGCTGCACAGTGTGCTAAGAAGGGTTAAAATATTTCTTACTGCAATTCTTTGGTAAAATTAGTTAAACAATAATCCTTTTTGACTGTAAATTGACAATGTATTAACACTGTCTTTTCATAAAGTCTCTGACTGTCAAAATCCCCCAGAAGTCCCTGTAAGTTTCTCGCACTCTTTCCCTAAAAAACTGAGCACTGTTACAGATAGGAAAGTGGATTACCTAAGTATTTGCTCTGATCTAGTAAGGCCATTCTTATGTTCTTGAATGTTCTTGAATTCCTGGGATAATTTATTGCAATCTATTACTACTTCCAAGGCTATTGCAACTCAGTGAGATGAATAAAATATCAACCTTTATCTCTGTCTTATGACTACTTACAAAATACAGTGAGAGGCTGTCATCACTACCTTCATTCTCTACCCTAAACTCGTCATATTTCCTTCATTACAATGTATTCCACAAAAGTCAGAAAACTGCTGCTCCAGTTGAAATACCTTTTATATCCAGCTGAAGACCTGGAAGCACACAAAATATTTATCCAGAAAATATGTTACTTCCCCTATACTAAAAGGGTAAGGACAAAATCCAAATTCACTTTCTCAAAAGTAATTCAACTTTCTCATGGATTACTTGCTCATGGTAGCTACTTCCAGACCCGCTCTTAAAAATACCACTCACACAAGTGGCCCCAGGAGGCTTTTCATTTTCAAGCACTTCTGCATACTCTAGTACCCAACCTCCATCTTTTCCCTACCACTGGTAGACAATAAATACATATAATCTCTTTTTCATGCTGTAAAAACACAACTCTGAGGAGCTGCAATACAGCTTTCACCTTTTATTTCAAGCTTACCTCAGACTCTTGGAAAAGAAGACGACCGCACACAACAAGAGCAGTTATGCCTTTGCACCACGGGCACACCACAGAGAGCCCAGAGGAGGCTGCTGGTCTTCCTTCCCCTCTCTATTTGGTAGTATGGATGTACCCTGCATTTTAGTTCAATTGGCACTTGCAGGGCCTTTTACTAGGCTTCCTGTTTTTAAATTCTACGTTTCTAACATAATATACATATGGGGTGGTTTGACCCTGGCTGGACACCAGGTGCCCACCACAGCCACTCTATCACTCCCCTCCTCAACTGGACAGTGGAGATAAAATATAACAAAAAGCTTGTGGGTTGAGATAAGGACAGGGAGAGATCACTCAACCGATTACCATCACGGGCAAACCAGACTCGACCTGGGGAAATTAGTTTAATTTGTTACCAATCAAATCAGAGTAGGATAATGAGAAATAAAACCAAATCTTAAAAACAACTTCCCCCCACCCCTCCCTTCTTCCCAGACAAAACTTCACTCCCAATTTTCTCTACCTCCTCCCCCCGCAGCAGCACAGGGGGAAGGGGAATGGGGGTTGCGGTCAGTTCATGACCATCACGTGTTGCCTCTGCTGCTCCTTCCTCCTCAGGGACAGGACTCCTCACACTCTTCCCCTGCTCCAGCATGAGGTCCCTCCCACGGGACACAGTCCTCCATGAACTTCTCCAATGTGGGTCCTTCCCACGGGCTGCAGTTCTTCATGAACTGCTCCAGCCTGGGTCCCTTCCACGGCGTGCAGTCCTTCAGGCACAGACTGCTCCAGCGTGGGTCCCCCATGGGGTCACAAGTCCTGCCAGAAAACCTGCTCCAGCGTGGGCTCCTCTCCACAGGTCCGTGGGTCCTGCCAGGAGCCTGCTCCAGCGCGGGCTTCCCACGGGGTCACAGCCTCCTTCGGGCATCCCCCTGCTCTGGTGTGGGGTCCTCCCCGGGCTGCAGGTGGATATCTGCTCCACTGTGGACCTCCCTGGGCTGCAGGGGGACAGCCTGCCTCACCATGGTCTTCCCCACGGGCTGCAGGGGAATCTCTGCTCCGGCACCTGCAGCATCTCCTCCCCCTCCTTCTTCACTGACCCGGGTGTCTGCAGGGCTGTTTCTCTTACATGTTCTCACTCCTCCCTCCAGCTGCTGTTGTGCAGGTTTTTCCCCCTTGTTAAACATGTTATCACAGAGGTGCTACCACTGTCATGGATGGGGTCACCCTTGGCCAGCGGCGGGTCTCAGAGAAGCCACTCCTGTAGCCCCCCCACTACTAAAACCTTGCCACAGAAACCCAATACAACATCATACAGATTAAGACAACTATTAGCTGTATTGCCTATTCTGCAACAAACACTTGTTTAACCAGTTAAGATACACATCTTCCTATTTCTCTCCATAGCCAAGGCAAATTAATTTCTTAAAGTGAAGAATGGGCAGGAATAATAGGACAGGGATAATGTACAAGATATGTATGTCCTCAGGTATACTTTTAATCTTACCTCCATTTTGACTCTCTAATGATCCAACTTATGGTATATTTTCTCTAAATGTAAATTCAAGATCCTACTTCTGAATTCACAGTATATACACTAAAGTGCCTTGTGGTTTAAAAAAAGTGCCTGTTCTGATAAGCTCTTTGTATTTACCACATAAAAGAACTCAATTCAGAGCTATAAAAATTTCTCCAAACTCGACTGGAAATTAAAGCTGTCACTTTGTATTGAAAGCCTGGAGATGCTACATGGCTTCGGGAACACACAAGGAACCATCACCTTTCTATCTTCTTTTTCTCTTCACATTCCATGTTTCTGTCTTATTTTAAGCATTTCTCTGGGAATAAAGATCTTTCAGTTTGTTTTTAGTGAGGACTTATTCCCATTACACAAACACAGGATTACACCACAGGGCCAAGATTTCAATCAAAAGTCAATGAAAAATGCTGAGTCTGTCTACTGGGAACACTAAATCATGAGTGCTATTTTTTACTGTTTGCAAAGTTTATGTAACTAGATTATGTTGTTGCACTACACTTTTAGTCACCTTCAGTATTCACTTCCTTTTTTTCCATGGTATTAGAAGTTATCATTTTGCACTCCCCATCGAAAGTCTGTAAGAGGTCTTACAGAGAATAGAAGCCAGTGAAATAGGAATATATCATTTATCAGAAAATGTTTCACTTGAAGTCATTCAATCAAGTCATTGAAAGAGCTGGAAGCAGAATACAGTTCTTTGATTTCTATTTCTACATGTTCCCTTATGATATATCCCAAAGTATCCAAACCTTTCTTTTATGATTAAGGAATAGTCTTGTGGTTAAAACAAAGGAGATGCTTACAACAGGCTCCTGCGCTTCTCCCCATAAAGCTGTGAATGGTCTGAGAAGGCTGGCGTCAGACACAAAGGCAAGTCATGTATGTCCATGCAAAAATCCTAATAAGCAGGGAGCTAGTTCGTAACATATATCTATAAAAAATGTGCATATATATATATATATATATATATATATGTAATTTATTCAGTGTCCCTAACTGTTTGGATACATAAGCAATTGTATAGAATTCTTTCTGAAAGTCTGGCCTGATCATACATACAGTCTATCTAGATTCAAAATTGTTCCCTTTTCTGAACAATGGAAACCCTGCAAATGGTATGAGTAAGAAAATAACAATATTGTAATAATAGGGAAGTAATTTAACCCAAAAGCTCTTCCCCCAGGAGAACTGCTAGGTTCAGCGAAGCACGTGCACGTGTGAGGAGAGCTGGGTTATGTCTGATGTCCTCCCAGTAGCACTAGCACCCACAGGATCACCCAGACTAATACACACTGTCCCCACACCAGCACTGAATCGAGTCACCGGCTGTGAGGTCCTTATTCCAGGGGGAAGAGCTGGCTTGTGGCTTCTCGTCACCACCAAGCCCTAGGACAAACCAACCTACGGCAGCTGGTGTCCCACAGAATCCAAATCCTGGAGAGAGCCGCAGCACCAGGATAAGGAAAAGGTGCGGGCAGGAGGTGGAGACCAGCTGTTCAGGGACCCCTTTCTGACCACGGCTACTTGCAACTCCAAGCAATTTCCTATGCCTGAAGACAGCTCTGCCGGCAGGGATTTTTGGCCCTGTATGACATGGTTATTACAAAGACTGAATTCTTACATCAAATACAGCTCTCTAGGTATCTGCTAATTTTATTTCTTCAGTGTATTTTCTTTTTGTGTTTGTTTACTTTGCACACCTACCTGCTCTCAGAAACATTGTAAAATTGGTTATTGACTCATATTTGGTAAAGTCTAACAATGCCTGACTAACAATTAAACTCTTGCATTTGAAAAGAATATTTTGAAATCAACAAGGTTTTTATACTGTCTTCTAAAGGAAAAGATTATTGTTCAGTGATTAAACTAGGGTGCAGCGCTAACATCGTAGTAGTAGTTCTTTTCAAAGAACTTAACGTAGTAGTTCTTTTCCAAGAAATTAACTGTCCACTTTGATGTGAGGAAATAATTACTTAAATGGGAAGGTCTGATTCTTCAGACACAATTATAACTTGACATAAGACAATTACTCAAAACTACCACATAAACTTTTCCTCAAAGATATTTTCTTTGACTGACCAAAAGCACTGCAATTAGCCTCATGTTACAAGATAAAGTCCATCTTGGCCAAAAGCATGCCAGACATAATAAGTTAGAGTTCTTTTCCCAAGATATGTGATTAACCCATTTTAAAAGCTACTGCAATAAAGCATTAGGAATATAGGCTTTAAACATAATATTCTTAAACAGAAATCCCTGAGGAAATAGTTACATTTTGAGAACTAGAGTTAAGGTATTTTTAGTGTATTTAAGATATGCCACGTAATTTTCATAACACTTTAATTTCTTGATTGAAGTTTCATAAGGTGCCCAATTAAGCACATTACGAAGCACTGAATATAGTAGTAAATAATTTACTTCTTATAACTCCTTCTAAATTGTTACATAACATTAGCTCTCTTCTGGAACTTCTTTGGTGTTCCAAAATATGGTGAAAACCAAGATGAAATCCTAAGAGAATTCCTCGCCTAATTCTTTTGAAACGTCTGAATGCAAGATACAGCGACACGCTTTTTTCAAAATCTCTATCATTTTAATATTTAGCGCTAGACATCCTCTTGAATTACCACAGGTTCAAAACATGTTTTACCATTATTATCTTTTCAAACGCCTCTATCATTTACTTCTTTGGATTTTTTTTACCAAATATGGGGAAGAAATGCTGAGTTATCACTTCTGTCATTTCTACATTTTTAAGTGACTTTTCTATCACTGCTCGAGACCCACATCATTGTTAACACCCTTTTTACTCCAAACACGTTAATATTTATTTCCATGCCTTACTTCCATTGCCACAGTTTTCTTCCTTGTACTCTTTTGATAATTTTAGCAATTTTCTGACACCTCTAGCTTCAGATATATATTGCTACATACTTGAATATATATCAATCTTTTCCTGATGTAATTTCATTTTCCTTTCTAGTATGCACATTCAAATGCTAACATTGGTTACATTAGATTTAGTATTTTCTGTGTTAACCTAAAGCTAAGCAAACTGGGTTGTGTCTTGTAATGGATCTTCATTTCTTGAGTTTTAAGGGAAAATAAATGGAAGACAAATTCTTTCCCAAAGCCCAAGATGTACATTCTGTGGTTTAGCCAAAATCCCTGTAAGTTGTATAATGTGACCACTATATAGCTATTCTTTTTTTATAAGTTGTACACTTATTAAAAAAAGGATGTGAAAATGAAAATTTTCAGTCATTTCTAGGTACAGGGTCTTGTTCATTGTAGCATATCATAAATTTAGTTCTCTAGTCCTTTTTACAGAAATGACAAATACTTGTAGAATTGTTAAAAACTATTCTGCTCTACGATTTTATAAAATAGCACCAAGAGCAATCTAGTAGAACATTACAAAGCTACTGTGCTTTGATCTTTCCTCAGTATCAGCTTGCTGCATCTCTTGAGCTAAGCAAAATAAAGAGAAGATGTACTGGCGAAAAAGCACACCTTATACACAGCTATTGCTTCCTCTTTCAGGAAATTTCCTTTATTTCCATATTAATGGAAAGGCTACATCAGGATACCAATCAATAATCAATTGTGAACCAGGCTTTCGATTGCTATAAACTGCTTTATGTTAGCAAGTATATGGTCCTATATTTTATTGCCATCCTCATGATATAGCCCTAGGGGAACTACAACTACTACAAAAGCTCTGCTGAGTTTGAGTATGTGTGTACAGAAAAGGGCAGATGGGGTGAATAATAAATAGCTGCTGTTAAAAAATCATATTTAACACTATAAGATGTACAACTATAGGTTCCAGAGCCATATTTTTAATTTTACTGCTCCACTTTTTTGCTGCTATTTCCATGGAAATGCAGTAAAATGCCAGACAATATTTACTAAGCAAGTATCTGAATCACAGTTTGGAAAGACAACAACAAATGAGTTGAAGGAAACACATTACAGTCAAAGGTCTGCGTTTCAGACGTATTATTCTTCACCTGAAATGAATTATGAAAAAGTTATAGGACCTTGTATTTGGTCTAGTATCTGTAAAAATACCATATGTAAATAAATCGGTCCTGTCACTACATTATGAGAAAAATCAAAGCTAGTGATGAAACAAAGGTAAAACATCTAATCCAGAGACTAAGCCTATTGAAAGGTCTGCATCCAGTCTCAGCTCATTTTCCATCAGGCTACAGCAAAACCCCATTTATTTAAAGTTTAAGACAGAATGTATTTAAGTAAGTGGAATACTTGCTTTTGTTTAAAGACATAAACTCCATCAGCACTAAGGAATTATATTCCAGCAGGCACCACTAGTAACTAGTTGTACAGCCACTAAATTCACATCTGGATTCTGGATTTCAAACTGGATAACTATGGTTAAAGATAAACAGACGAAACCTCTCTTTCATAATGTCCTATAGTACAAATAAGAAAGTTTTGTCAGCTTGGAAGAATTGCCGAGACGTGATGAGACCTCAGAACAAAACCATGCTGAGATGACAGTATCAAGCAGAATGAGCCAAGTCCACTCCCCACCCCATGGGAGTAAGCCAATACTATTACTCTTGGCAGCATTTCTCATGTGTTGAAATAAGTACATGGAGTGATGATGAGATGATGAAGAAGATGAAGAAAAGGGAAACTAGGCACTGCCCAGGATCCCTTTGGAGACTGACATACACATTTTGTAGCAGTCGTCACTACCAAAGTGTTGCGGGTTGTTGAAAACCCTTTTGTCCCGTCCATAGTTGTTCATGTTAACTTTGGCACGTCGGTAATTCCCACATAAGAACACTTTTATCAATAACTTTTAATATTATTAACATTCATTATGAGGATTTGTGGCATAGTGCTCCGCATACCACTCTCCATTACAGCTAACTCTGGGTTTTAAACTTGTAGAATTACAACGCTGGTGCTGGTTGAAGAAATTAATATGGGCATATTCATCAGTGTCCTATAATGGTACCAGTGAAGGCGGAGGTGACAGGGAAAAGGACTGGTATCTTGTGGGCTCTGATTTCATAGAACTTTAAGTCTATGTTAATCCTGATATGCAATTAATATGTTTTAATTTGACTGTATATACTGCTAACTAGAACATCTGTTCAATCTGAGCACATTGTATGTCCTCCGGGGACCTGCGTTCATTTTCAAAATGTCAAGATGTGCTTGGGAGCAAGCGTGGAGCAGTCTCAGCTTCCTATAGAATGGGGTAAATGCTCTTTAGAATAAAAGAGTATAAATATCACAGTTGTTATGTTGAAAGCCTTTAAAAGGAAAGCAAAAAAACTTGAAAATCCTCATGGCCTATTTTGACAAGCCATGGAAATGCCATATGTTACAAGGGGATTTTACACTGGTGCAATTACCTCAGGCTGCAGGTGTTAACCCGAAGTTTTGGAGTTAAAACCAAAAGAACCACTCAAGTTGAAGGCTAATTGTGTTTTTTCTTTTGACCTAGTTCTTAAATGATTCCTATTGGGTCATGTACTTCCAAGAAATTAGTTATCCCTATTTTGCCAGTATTGTCACTGAATTACTCTTTCAGTCAACCAATAATTAACTCAAAACTGGGGCAAATGGGGGTATATATGTCCAAAAAGCAAATGCCTCTTAACTGGCACTGGAAATTTCAAAACAAGTTACTAATTCAGTTAGTATATTTCCATGTGAAATCACAATGGGGTTTAGATCTGCCTGTAATGTTTCAGGGATAATATATCCAATTTTATGGCACAGAGTGACACAAGCTATTAACTACACCAAGTTCTTAGCATCTTATCTTTCCATAGCCTACTACAGAGTTCTACCCCTTCCACATGGAAAAATCATTGAGTGTTATTCATATTGAGATTGATTCTTACATATGGGAGAGGATGCTTTACACCATTACGGCATTATAACATAAACACAGTGTAAATACATTTTATATACTACATATAATTTAGAATCAGTGCTTCTTAAGTATTTCAGAAGTGTGAATAAGCTTTACTATCTCCATTCCACAAATCGGGGGGGGGATATCAGACGATTATGTGCTGCAGTTTTGCTCGAACTTCATATGTGTGCAAGGAGATAAAAATTAAATCTTTGTATGGTTATTGGAGATAAAGAGTCCAAAAATGTAGAAAGCAAGTAAGGACTTGCATGCCATGTATCAAATAAGGAGTGAGTGATATGAAAGCTTTAACAGCTAAATGAAGCAGATGAGCAAGTGTACATTTATTTTAGGGTTTCTGTGCTGATGTTTAGTAGTTTTACTACAGACAGAGGTAAGCAGCTGGTTATTATCCCCCAAGAGCAAGAGGAAGCTAGTAAGCAATTATTCTGAATTGTGGTACGAGGCACAATGCCTCCCAGAGCTATTTGTAGGTTGATGCAATTTACATACCATTGTTTGCTCAAGCTTGTGCTTAAAAAACACAGTTTATCCAAGGTAATACCAATGTGCAAGAGCGGTCAGGTCTGAAACCAAACAAGCTTTCCTGTCTCATTGTCTCCTTAGCTACTTTCAGAGACATTCTGCAGCCTTTGTTGGTGAAAACAGAGGGTCCTCTCCTTCGAACTAAAAAAAACATTAGCTGAAGGAGCAGTGTTGTTTCTGGAGTGTCAGTGAGAGATAAAAGGAGATACATGTGTCTAACTGTTATGGGAAATTAAGAAGGGAAGGAATGGATCAAGTCTTTGTTTTCCATACACGGGGATGGAGATGGAGCAAAACAGAAAGTCAAATTACATTTCTGAAGAACAACTTCTAGGGGTTTTTTTTGTTTGGGTTTGTTTGGGTTTTTTTTTTTTTCAATTTTGAAACACCATAATGTTCCCCTGTTCCTGCCAGGATGGAAGCTCTCCTGGGTCCCAGATTCCTCACCAACTAACACACAGAAAGGGTCTGGGTGAGAAGGCAGGCACAGCTATAAGTAGGCAGCAGTTATCTCATTTTTCCAATGGAAACCTCCTAGAGTTCAGTGGGAATCTCTCCAAATGAACACACTCTATGATTCTTTTTCACTTTTGTTTTAGCAACATCAGAAAATTTCCACCAGCCTTCAATAATTCAAACATTAATGGCATCTGCTTAATACAGGCAGCTCAAACAAAATTTGTAGTTGGAAAGTGTTAATATTGTTCTTTGAAATGGGTGTGATATGTGAAAAACTGAGGGTAGGAGGGTTTGTATATACAGAGACATCTGTCTGTATATAAATAGATCAATAGCTGAAGATTGTAGCAAAGACGGCATATGCAGCTAACATGAAGACTTCTTTTATATACCTAATGTAGATTTTGCTTTGGTAATTATTTAGATGAGAAGATATATTTTAGCTATTCTGTGGCATTGTCCTTTAAATTCTCACTTTCTTATTTTCAAATTTTAATAAAAGAGCAGCAAAATATAACCATAACCAGACTATTTTCTCTGTTCAAAAAGTAGGTCTGTTTCTGTAGCCCAGTGATACAGAACGTGAAATGTCCAGACTTTGCATAATATAACGTCATGTAAATTAACTTAGACCTAGAACAGACAAGAATGCATTTCATGTAAATTATTGAAGAATTCATACTGTGAGATAAGCGTACACTTTAGCAAACTGCATAATTTTAGACAAAAAGGGTTGTAAGCAAAATTGGAATCAAGGAAACAAGCTAAAATAAATGAGAACAGGTGGTCTGGTATGTATATATGGCCAGTCTTACAGGACACTCAAAGTGAACCCAGAGGTATCAGGCTCATTTGTCTCTCGCCAAAATGACACATGCTGCTTATGTTTTACTTCAAAGACAACCCATATATTTAACCTTGGAGAAGCTGAAGAGTAAGTCTTCCCTGTCCTATGGTTATTCAGAAGTGGTATTGGGAAACACATACCTTTCTACTGTAGCAAGAAAAAGGTCACCCTGATTTTAGTCTAGCACTGTGTCAAAATGGTAGTAACCCCTTGAAATGTTAAGTAGTTAGGCATGCTTAAAATAATGTAAATGAGAGAAGAATTAAATCCCAGGAGATGGATCCTTGCCTGGTGTAAATATCACAGCTCTGTTAAATCAATTGCATTATGGTAATACCCTATAAAAGAGGATTTGCTCATATGTTGTTTTTTTCCACAAAAAATATAAATAAATTGTATCTTATATATTTTGGGGTTTGAGAGCAATCAACACTAAAAAAATTTCTAAAATAGTCTGCTCTTTTAATTAAGTTTGATTTAGGACATTAGAAGCTCTAAAAGAAAATATGTGGAGTGCAAAAAGGTTAGAGGGGGAAGGAAAGACTCAGAAATCATGTCTCTTCAGCATTCCTTCTCTTGTTCCTCATAGCTCAAACTATATTTCTCATCTGTTCAGAGATCAAGTGTATTTTTGTAATTATTTCCTCCTGTCAGGAGGCAATCTGAGAAAAGACCTTATTGTCTCATTCTTTGAATCATATAAAACTTCATTACTATGGCTGCTTCCCTGAGTTTAACTTATTGAGTGAAATTAGACTGCCTACACAGGTTTCTAGTCTGCCAGAAAATCATCTTTTCCCTCTTCTGAGGCTCACAATGAATCTTGCATGAACCACGCCTGAGTTAAAACCACATATTTTTGTTCATTTTCTGTTTATTTTATTATCAACACGTCTGATTTGCTTTAAATTCTATGGGCATTTCTTTGAAATTGTTTTGACAGTGCAGCTCCTCAGGACAGGCTTTGCCAAGAGACTCTCGGTTGTAGCTCATCAGGATTCAAACCAAATTCAGTCTCCTTCCAGTTTCTCATGGTTGTTATCTTGTAGGCTGTCTTGAATGTTAAGCCCCAAGTCAAGGAAATTCTATCTGAATAATGTCCTAAAACATCTACATTGTAAATAATAAATAACTGTTTCAAGCCAGGGGGACGTTCAAAATGTTTGTTTCAATCTAAGGTCAACAAAATCTCCGCAAAGCAAATCATTCATATGTGAGAGCACTGTCTATTATACAAGTACAGGATTGATTGGATTGTCTCCCATAAAAGCCATTGGGCAATAGTTATTTACTGAAGGAATCTGCAGAGCAGCACTACTTTATGATCTTAAAACATCTTACGTTTGCTGTGTGCTAGATCAAGAACCTTGGTTAGATAACAAAGTCAAAATTTTCTTGTAAACTCAGTTCTTCATACTCTTGAATAGAAGCAAGGTCTGAGCAGATACACACTTACACGAAAGTTCAAAATGCTTGTCATGACCCTGCTGCCCACAGCTGGATAGCAGAAGAGCCTGAAGGTGATCATAAAAATATAGGATTGGTGTTTCAGAGGTGTTCCTTAATGATTTAATGCCTGGGGACGCATTCAAGCATCCCTCAAGTGCCTTAGCACACTAACTATAAATTTCTACGGGCAACTCTGAAACTTGAGTTCTTGCTCTCTAGACAACATACAATAGAGAGAAAGTGAAGAGATTCCTTTGATTTAGATGAGATTTCTCATTTATAATGATAAGATTAGGACCTGAGGCTGTTCCTCTCACTAATGACACTGTGAAGGCTCAATGACGTCAATGAGTGAAGTCAAGGAACTAGTCCCATATTTAACAACTTAAATCTTTTATTCTGCCTTGGACTAGAGCTTAGAAAATCATCAGAAGTTTCTATCTTTGTGTTTTAAACCATGCTTAATCAATACATAATGTTTGGTTTCAGCTATTTTCAAATTGTACAGTTTTTGTAGATTGACTTGTTGGAGTCTCATTCAATATACCACTTATATATCATATTTATGGACTATTTGATCATGCTTCATTTGTGGCCTGTGCCCTTCCTCAGATGAAATAATCACCTGTGGTGGTTCTGAGATATTCTTAAGGGAGTTGAAATCCATTCCTCTGCAAAGAGCCAGAGGGAGCAGTTTCTGCATCATTAAATTCCAATTTAACCCTTCAAAATGAGGCTTGAGTAAGTACTGAAGAGACATATAAGCTTTGTGTTAACCTTCATCAGAGGAATGAACTTCATTCTACTATGATTATCTTTTACTGTGTATCTGTATAACTATAACTCATTGACCAATGGAAATATCATTCTTAGCACAGTTTTAGAGACAATGCTGTTAAACATTTTTTTCTTCTTTTTAATAATAATTTAATACAAGAGGTCATTGCCTCTATGCTTTTTAAAAAAAAAAAAAAAAAGACTCTTACTACTGTAATGAACTATCTTTTCCTGTTACATTAACAGTTTAATTCAAAGTGCACCTTCCATATATATGGAACAAAGCATTACTATAAAAGCACTTAACAACTAACATTTTAGCTTAAGTCTGCTGCAACATCATAATTTGACTAATTCTACTGACAAGCTACAGGAAAACATGTGTTAAAAGATTTGTATTTTGAATGGAATCAAATAGACCTCTTTTTTTTTTTTCAGGCTGAAGGAGACAGATTCTCTATCTGGATCAATCTTTACTTATATTCAACTTTTTAATAGCAATTGAAAAAGAGAATGAATCATTAACATCACAAGAAAAAAATATCAAAGAATATTGTAAAATCCATAATTCTGGCTGACTGTAAAAGTGTGCTAGCACACTTTTCTTCCTTTGCTCCTTTCATTTTTCTGGCATTGACATATATTCTTTTGGCATGATAATCATATGGCATGATTAGAAAGAAATGCTAACCTGATGAAAGCGTCATCACCATATATTGTATGTGTCCTGTGAAACAAGAATTTTTCACAGCCATGATAGCACAGTCTTAAAAAAAAGGGTTTGCTTTTCAAAGATACATGCTGAAAACTTGCAGATGTCAAAATGTCAGTGCAATCAGATGGGACCAGATACAAAGTAGGCAGCTACTTGCTTAAGAAGCTGCATTACTATTTCAATTGTAGCTGAAATGCATTTCATAGAATCATTTAGGTTGGAAAAGACCTTCAAGATCATCGAGTCCAACCATCATCCATGCCCACTAAACCATGTTATGGAGTACCCCGTTTACGCGCTTTTTGAATACCTCCAGGGATGGTGACTCAACCACTTCCCTGGGAAGCCTGTTCCAGTGCTTGACAACCCTTTCGGTGAAGAAATTCTTCCTAATATCCAACCTAAACTTCTCCTGGTGCAACTTGAGGCCATTTCCTCTCGTCCTATCTCCAGCCACCTGACAGAAGAGACCAGCACCCACCTCACAACAACCCCCCTTCAGGTAGTTGTAGAGAGCGATAAGGTCTCCCCTCAGCCTCTTCTCCAGACTAAACAGCCCCAGCTCCCTCAGCCGCTCCTCATTAGACTTGTGCTCCAGGCCCCTCACCAACTTACTTGCCCTTCTCTGGACACACTCCAGCATCTTACTGTCTTTCCTGTAGTGAGGGGCCCAAAACTGAACACAGTACTTGAGGTGCAGCCTCACCAGTGCCCAGCACAGGGGAACAATCACTTCCCTGCTCCTGCTGGCCTCACTATTTCTGACACAGGCCAGGATGCCGTTGGCCTTCTTGGCCACCTGGGCACACTGCTGGCTCATATTTGGCAGGCTGTTGACCAGCACCCCCAGGTCTTTCTCTGCTGGGCAGCTTTCCAGCCACTCTTCCCCAAGCCTGTAGTGCTGCATGGGGTCACTGTGACCAAAGTGCAGGACCCAGCACTTGGCCTTGTTGAACCTCATACAATTGGCCTCAGCCCATCGATCCAGCCTATCCAGATCCCTCTGTAGAGCCTCCCTAACCTCAAGCAGATCGACCCTGACTCCCAATTTGGTGTCATCTGCAAACTTGCTGACGGTGCACTCAATCCCTTCATCCAAATCATTGATAAAGATATTAAACAGAACAGGGCCCAACACTGAGCCCCAGGGAACACCACTTGTGACCCACCGCCACCTGGATTTCACCCCATTCACCACAACCCTCTGGGTTCGTCCATCCAGCCAGTTTTTCACCCAGCGAAGAGTACACTTGTCCAAGCCATGAGACGCCAGCTTCTCAAGGAGTATGCCATGAGAGACAGTGTCAAAGGCCTTGCTGAAGTCAAGGTAGATAACATCCACAGCCTTTCCCTCATCCACTCGGTGGGTCACCTGGTCATAGAAGGAGATCAGGTTGGTCAAGCAGGACCTGCTTTTCATGAACCCATGCTGACTGGGCCCAATCCCCTGCTTGTCCTGGACTTGCCATGTGAGTGCTCTCAAGACAAACCGTTCCATAATCTTCCCTGGTACCGAGGTCAGGCTGACAGGCCCGTAGTTCCCCAGATCCTCCCTCTGACCCTTATTGTAAATGGGAGTCACGTTGGCAAGCCTCCAGTTGTCTGGGACCTCTCCCGTTGACCAGGATTGCTGATAAATGATGGAGAGTGGCTTGGCAAGGACCTCCGCCAGTTCCCACAGTACTCTTGGATGGATCCCATCTGGTCCCATAGATTTGTGAGGGTCCAGATGGCATAGCAGGTCACTAACTATTTCCTCCTGGATTAAGGGGAGTATAATCCGCTCTCCGTCCTCACCTTCCAGCTCAGGGGGCAGAGTACCCTGAGGATAACTGGTCTCACTATTAAAGACTGAGGCAAAGGCGGCATTAAGTACCTCGGCCTTTTCCTCATCTCTGGTGGCAATGTTCCTTCTGTATCCATTAAAGGATAGGTATTCTCCTTGGGATTCTTTTTACTGTTAACATATTTGTAAAAACATTTTCTGTTGTCCCTTACAATAGTGGCCAGATTTAGTTCTAGCTGAGCTTTTGCCTTTCTAATTTTCTCTCTATATGATCTAACGAGATCCCTGTACTCTTCCTGAGTTGCCTGCCCTTTCTTCCAGAGATGATGAACTCTCCTTTTTTTCTTGACTCCTAGAAAAAGCTCCCCATTCAGCCAGGTCGGTCGTTTTCCTCAGTGGTTTGACTTGCAGCACATGGGAATAGCCTAGTCCTGAGCCATTAAGATTTCCTTCTTAAAGAATGTCCATCCCTCCATGACCTCTTTGCCCTTCAGGACCGTCTCCCAAGGGACTCTCTCAACCAGTGTCTCGAAGAGGCCAAAGTTTGCCCTCTGGAAGTCCATAGCGGTGGTTTTGCTGACCACCTTCCTTGCCTCACCAGGAATTGAGAATTCTATCATTTCATGGTCGCTAAGCCCAAGACGGCCTCTGACCATCACACCTCCCACCAGTCCTTCCCTGTTCATAAACAATAGATCTAGCAAGGCTCCTCCCCTGTTTGGCTCACCTACCAACTCTGTCAGGAAGTTATCTTTCACACACTCCAGGAACCTCCTAGATTGTTTACTCACTGCTGTGTTGTATTTCCAGCAGACGTCTGGGAAGTTAAAGTCCCCCACAAGGACAAGGGCACACGATTCTGAGACTACTGCCAGCTGCTTGTAGAATGATTCGTCCGTCTCTTCAACCTGGTCGGGTGGTCTATAAGACTCCCAGCACAATATCTGCCTTATCGGCCTTCCCTCTCATCCTCACCCATAAGCACTCCACCTTGTCATCAGAATCGTGTAGCTCTGTACAGTCAAAACATTCCCTAACATAGAGAGCCACCACGCCACCTCTTCTACCTTGCCTATCCCTTCTGAAGAGCTTATAGCCATCCACTGCAGCACTCCAGTCATGGGAGTCATCCCACCATGTTTCCATGATGGCGACTAAGTCATATCTATCCTGCTGCATGATGGCTTCCAGCTCCTCCTGGTTAATGCCCATGCTGCGTGCATTGGCATAGATGCATTTGAGCTGGGCTATCGAATCCACCCCTAACATCGGCATGCTGCCCCCAGGCTCATCTCTGGTGCACCTAGTTTTATCCCTTCAAACCTAGTTTAAAGCCCTCTCTATGAGCCCCACCATCTCACGAGTGAAGATTCTTTTACCCCTTTGAGATAGCTGGATACCATCTGTCACTAGCAAGTCCGGTGCTGTGTAAACCTCCCCATGATCAAAAAACCCCAAATTCCACCGATGGCACCAGCCTCTGAGCCACGTATTAACCAGGTGTGTTTTCCTGTTCCTTTCAGTGTATTTCCCTGCCACTGAAGGGATTGAGGAAAACACTACCTGTGCTCCCGATCCTTCCACTAATTGTCCCGGTGCCCTGAAGTCCCTTTTGATTGCCTTTGGATTTCTCTCTGCAATCTCATCACTGCCAACCTGCACAACCAGCAATGGGTAATAATCAGAGGTCCGAACCAGACCAGGGAGTT
The DNA here is from genome assembly GCF_900496995.4 of Aquila chrysaetos chrysaetos. Taxonomy (NCBI): domain Eukaryota; kingdom Metazoa; phylum Chordata; class Aves; order Accipitriformes; family Accipitridae; genus Aquila; species Aquila chrysaetos. Next base: position 40,093,140 of record NC_044007.1, read on the forward strand.
TCCTGGTAATGTCTTTTACCCAGGCCCCAGGGAGGCAGCAGACTTCCCTGTGGGATGGGTCAGGTCTGCATATTGGGCCCTCTGTCCCCCTCAGAAGGGAGTCGCCTACGACAATTACCCTCCTTTTTCTTTTTTCAGAGAATGTGAGAATGTGTGGGGCTGCCCAACTGAGCCTAGGCACCTCCCTAGATAGGGCTTCATCTACACCCTGATCTTCATTGACCTGGTCCTCAAGTTCCAGAGCCCCATACCTGTTGTGAAGGGGCAACTGGGAAGGTGAGGGAGACCGGGAGCAGATCTGCCTGCTTCCCAAGCAGGGGCCTGTATCCATTCCCCTCCATCTCTTAGGTCCCCTCCTGCCTGGTGGCAAGAGGGCAGGGGATCCTCCGCTTCTTGCGGAGCCTCCATCTGCTGCCTCTGCCTCAGGGATGGTAGGTGTGGGCCCACCAATCTATCTCCCTCTCACACTCCCTGATACTCCTCAACCTTTCCACTTCCTCCTTCAGCTCTGCCACCAGGCTGAGCAGATCATTCACCCGGACACGCCTCACACAAGAGGTGTCCCCGCTGCCCTCCGTCACCAGTGATAGACTCAGGCACTCCCCGCAGCCAGACAGCTGCACGTTTACATGGGACCTCTGTCTGCGTCGCCACATTTTTCCTAACAATGGCTTTCCCCCGAGTGGCAACCATACCTGGGTCTCCCTCCGGGCCGACGCCCACCGCTTGAGTAGCCTTCTCCAGCTGGGAAGAGGAAGAGGGGGGCTGCGCCCGGCCTGCGCAAACTGCCGCGCCGCGCCGCGCCACGCCCCGCTCGCCGCGCTCCTGGTGGCCGCCGCTCCTCGGGGCCGCTCAAATCTCCCGCGGTTGCCCCCGGCAACGCCCACGCCGCGTCAGCCGCTCTCGCGAGAGCCGGCGGCTCCGGCCGGGTCCCCCCGCTCTCCCCCGGCGCTCCCCGGCCGCGGGAACCTCCCGGTCCGCCTCCATCCAGCGCTTAGCCGCCCACTTACCGCTGCCTCTGCGGGCCTCGCCGCTGACTGAATTTCCATGCAGACGAATTGTGGGAGCACCTGCGTGGCACTTAAGTTCCGCTTTAGCATCTTAAGCGAGGCTTATTGCTAAGGCCTCTCCATTTGGGTTATTTTCACCATGAATGGGACACACTTTATAGAAATCAATATATGGCCGTACAGACATATCAGAGAGGTTTACAGTGATGAGTCTGACAAGAAAATTATTTCTGAAACCAGCTTAAACACTTGAGTAAGGTACTCTGAGTTAAGAATTGCTATTACTATTCTAGTAAGATAAACATTCAATGCACACACATAGGCAGAAAATTGTTAGGAATCATTCTGATGGCGCAGACCAGCAGCCATTCTTGCTATTCACACGACCTGCTTTGTCTTGCCAAGCATGTCTCTCTCGCATGCAAACAAAGCTATATGCTATGTTCAACTCTATTTCAAGAACACAGATAAAAACTATATATATATATGCACATTGGTGAATCAGAGCTAAAAAAGCTGTTCCAAATAAAATTAAAAGTATTTTTAAATCTGAAAAAATTAACTAGGTGTCTACACTAGAAGATATCACAAACAGACAGTGTCATAAGAATAGCATATCTGTAACACTTTGCTTAGATAAACCCTACACTTTATACTTCAGCATCTAATTTTTAACGTGATTTACTAAGGAAATGTGTGTAACCATCTTATGCGCAAGCATGTTTCTGTGTCTGTCCCCCATCTCTGCTCCCCCTTTCCTTGCATGGCCTATTTCAACTGCATGTTGAAATGTGAGACAGGACCAGAGGTCTCAAAGGTAGTATTTCAAGAAAATAAGGTAAAAGAGACATCTTCTTAAGCAGGAAAAGGCTACAACAAGGAGTCCCATTTCATAAAACACCAGCCAGAGGTTCCATCAAAGCCTACACTAGAGTCAAGTAGCTGGAAGACAAACCTGCAAAAAACCCGTCTCCTCCTTCCAGAGCTCATAAACCTCCTTGCAAAGCCTGGAGAAAGGGAAAGATCCAACTCATGTGTCTCAGCAGCTGTGTGGAGAAGGGCAAGGCAGCTCAGCTGGCTGACCTTGCAGGAGGTTGTGGTTACAAAATTCAGTTCCTTTCTTGACCATACCCAAAACACTGCTGTCTCTGAACTGAGACAACCAGCACCAAACATGGGTGTGGAGGGAAGGATGGCAGTAACACGGGTCACAGCTAGGTCTGTGAGCTAAAGCACCAACAGGCTCAGGCCCTTTGAGAGATGGGTTCCACTCTCTGGACCTCTTTGAGGTGGGTGTTTTTTCAGATATGATGTATTAGGGAATGCCTCAGTTGATCTAATATATAGATGACATTATGGTATCCCTATGGAAGTGGAACATTTTCCCTCCCATAGGCCCTCCCATAGGCTAAAAAGTGTTGAGAAAAAACATTTAACTAACAGTTAACCTTTTAAATTAGTATCCATTAAGCAGTGATTTGGTATAATAAGGTGAAAGTTCATCATGGTGTACTAATACGGGGATTTCACCATCTGTGTTTAACTCTGATAATAGGGAAAAGTGACTCTTACGATGTGCAAAGCATAGAGAAGATTCGGATATTTTATTTGTTCACTTCAATATCTCTGTTGGCTTCTATTTCACTAGAAGAAAGTCAACAGCACAGGTCAATGAATGAACTAAAATTCTACTTTCAAAATGCTTAGAGTTTTACTGAAAGAAAGTTGGAAAATCTGAAAAGAGACTAAGGTGCCTGTATTATATTCAGCTCTAAAACCATTAAGTGATTCATGCTGTATATTATAATCTAAATAGGTACTGAATAATTATCTCTGAAAGATGATTAGAGGATAATGTGTTTATGTGAATACTAGCATACCAAAATATGCATATTTAAATGAAACAGAATGTGGCAACAGCAACAAATTGGAATAGAAGGCACAATATTTGACTTACTAATAGCCTTTGTTTAAAGTGACTTAGCGTATTCTAAATACTGTTTGCAATTATTTGGTTTTTGTTTATTAAATGCATATTTACTAGTAAGTGTAAGGTGCTTTCTTTACAGCTGACAGAACTGTTATTAAGAGCCACATTCAGGACGTTACCACAAAATTGTAATGTTTAGTCTGTTTGATGTTTTCCATAAAATCCTCAAAAGACAAAATTCTGCCATATGCTTATTCCACAAAGTGTTACACAACAGCACAGAAAATAGTCTAAGGCAATTCTATATAAATCATCAGAATACATTACACACACATATCAGACTTGCTGATAAGCATAAGTTTTCTTATGTCAGACAGTATCCTTGTATTACAGATCAAAATTAGCTGATCAAAAGACATATACATACAAATTCTTTTGGGGGTTGCCTAATCTAAGCTGTTGTGACTACCTCCCTCCATTGACCACAGCTGGGAGCCAAGGTCTGGCATCCTTAAACACCAGTATAAATGTCCAAGCCTCATGAGGGCAGATGTCACAGTAGACTGCAACAGGTGTGAAGATGGCCCTAAGTGCGAAGCTGCCAAATGTGTTTGACTGGGAGAATATGTTTTTCCACAAAAATCACTGTCCTCCTTTCTGAAAATGCAACCCTTAAAATGATTCCCTTTCCTTCAGTAGGTCTTCCTTGTCTTCTCCTTCCTTTCTTTCACTTATTACTCCCCCTTCTCTTCAGCCCTTTACCCTTACCTTTCCCACATGCTGTTGAGCCTGATTTTTAAAGCAAAAATCAGGTGGGACTGGTCATACTTAGTGCAGTTCAAGTTAGCAGAGAGAAGGAACCGGTCTTTCTTCCATGCTTTCTCTTCTCTTTAGACAACTAGTGTTGAAAAGGTTGTTTGGGAGCAGGTGGCTGACCTAAGAGATTCATAAGGGTTGTGTCAAAATGTTGCACGGAAGTTGGTATTACATATATTCTCAGTGAAACCAGCAAAGGGGCAGGATCTTTCTTACTGGCCAGAATGGAGATGTGTAAGGGCAGGTTTAAAGGAGGACAGGTCTTTATTTCAAGAGCAATGGAAGACTCCAAACAGAGTTTGTTTTCAGAACTGGCAGTTTCACTTGGAGAAAGAAGGAAAAATCACCGTTCATCACAGGAACACCCTTTGTGAAGTTCTTAATGATGTCAAGGGCAGAAAAGTAAGAGCAGAGCAGGCTTTTTATAAGAACCTGAATGAAAAAAAAAGTAAAGGTGCTTTATAAAACTAGAGAGAGAGAATAGGGGTCAAAGCATCTCTGATCCTGCTGTGAGTTTTCTTAAATTTTAATACAAGCAGTCCAACTTTGTTCATAATCTGTATCTTGAGCAACCTGGTCTAGTGGAACTTGTCCTTGCCCATGGCAGGGGGGTTGGAACCAGATGATCCTTAAGGTCCCTTCCAACCCAAAGCATTCTATGATTCTATAATCTACAAAAAATCATCCACAGAAGATGAAAAAGCAGATACTTCTCTGTAATGCCAATTTATACTCATACTCTTAATATTACCAATCCCCCAAAGTCATGAATATCAGACCTGGCATCTATGAAAAATTGGTTTAGATATTAAAAGAATCTTTCTTGCAATGTTTACACCATTTAACATAACCCTGGCAGTAACAGTCACCAACAGTCACCAGTCAGTATCTCTCCAAATGTCACTTAATGTGCTCTCTCTCTCTCTCACACATTTCCTTTTTGTGTGCATGTCTTTTCTACAGGCTTGTTGCTCCCTTGCTGGCATTTGCAATGGGCTGCCTCAAGTCAGATGTCTGCTGTCTCACAGATCTCACCAAGAAAAGGCTTTTTATCTGCTGACACATTTGAACTATCTGTGGGAAAAGCAGCAGCACTTTAGCACCAGGAAGGACAAAGAAGTCACAGTCCTGTCCCCGTGTCTTCCAGAAGTGCTCGCTCATAAAAATCAGAATAAAAGCAATTTCAGCTTTGTTGTTCCTACTGAAGGAGAATGTAACTTCAGTGGAACCAGTGACTTCATGTAACTTCACGGAAACAGTGAACATCATAGAAAAATGTCTATAGAAAACTGAGCTAATGCTGAATATATTAATACACATAAAAAGAGACAAAGGATTCAGTGCATCTCCCCCCAAAGAATAAAGCCTTTATCAGCATGAGCAAAGAGGAAAAGGAAATGGATTGCTACATACCTGTCTAGTAGAAGGGAAAGCACTTTGACTAACTCCACCAGGGACCAACTAGGCTTAGTGAGACCAAATAAATATTTATCAACATAGCCAAAGGGCACGTCCTTGTCCACAGGTTAATTGTGTAGGCTTGTATACTGCGAACATAAAACTTGGACACCAGGGAGCTTCAATTGACTCTGGTTGGTCCAGGGTTTACTTGTCAGTGTAGCAATGTGATGTGCCATCTTTGCATAAGTGAGTGCAAACTCCTCAGTGAAAGTTATATCCAAGCTCTTGAGATTCATTTGGGATTTGAGATCTCCTGCATACTTCTATAAATTAGAGATAGGCGTTGACCAGAGATCTCACACCATCTGGCTCTCCTTCCCCAGGAATTTCAAGGACATTTCAGGGAAGGCAATAAAGTGCAATGCATTTCTTTTGTTCATTTTCTTTGAGCAACATAGCAAGGCCACCTCCAATTTTGGAGTAGAGTGGAGATGGAGCTTTCATCTCTCTACATACATCTCTCTACAAAAAGTTAATATCAAATACTAGCAGAGCACACCAGGGTTTTCGGCACTAAGCATTCCTCAGTATGCCCGAGTTTACTTACACAGGCTCATCCTACAGGCCTTAGATAGACGGCAAGATATATATTCTAAAACACAGATACTACATGGATTTTCCACACATTCAGAGTTGCCCAAGAGTTCAGAAGAACAGGCAAAATAAATAAATAGTTCAAGTCAAGTAGGGGGCAGAATGGCTACACACACATGTTTTTGTGAGGAGCCTGCCTCCGTGTTTCTGTCTAGTTAACTGAATACAGAAAGAGAAAAAAGCACTGAAAAGACAGTGGAAGAAGTAGTAACACAATCTCAGTGACTCCCCCAGGAAAGCCTATAGGAACCCAAGAAAGGAGTGAAGAGAAGAAGCAAAACATGGGAAGAGTAAGGCAGTGGGAGGGCAGACACAGTGTTTCCCATTGCCCATCAAACCCATGTACTGAGAGGTAAAGTGGCCCTAGGCTCACTCAATGGGAGAATAAGCAGTGAAAGAGGAATGAATTATTGGGTTTCACAGCATATTTCTCATGTATGGGAATTCAACAAAGGCTGATCCCAAAGATGAGGTTTCATGGCGACTTACCCCAATGGTCTTCACTACATTACAGAAAATGATGAACTTTATTTATAACAAGCGCAAAAAAGTTACCATATAAAATAGCTTCCCACACACATAGCAAATGAACTACATGTACACCACGTTATCAGTTGGAAGACACACAAATTAAACAAATTTTCAAGACCACACCTCTGACATTAATGTTTATTATAAAAACCAAGACACTCCAATCAAAGGTCTACACCTTGCAGGAGGCACTTAGAAACACATCACAAAACAATGATTTCTGATACAGGAAGATTTTCCTTTTTCAGTCCCAGAACAGCACAATGGGATTTGCTGTATTAACCTTCGAAACAGAGGTTGGATTCACTCCAAAAAGAGTGAATCCAAGAATATCACTGCAAATCCAGTACTTTGCTGTGACAACCAGAAAGGAGAGACTCAAGGAAATCAAAATATTCCTTCTTTTCTGTATGGTCAGCAGGCAACCAGATCACAAAGTATCAGCATACTGCACTCTGAGAACAAAAGCCTAGCTAGGTAAAGAGAGGGGAATACATTAATGTCAAAGTTTATGGAACACAATATTTATTTACAGCATCCAGAGAATCAATGTCTTTTCATACACAGGCAGAGGAAGGTTTGAACATGAGGTGTAAAGAGGATGAAACCACTTAGCTAGAAGGTCTGAGCTATTTTACAGGACCCTTGAATAACCTGAGGCAAATTCATTCAACTCACATTTTAGTGGGACATAAGAGATCTCACTATCACACCATAAGTGCTCAAATCATAAAACCACTGTGCTTTGACGGTTCTCTAACAGGGGTTGAGCACTTCTTGGGACTTCCTAGGAGTATGTTCATTTACATACTTACAATCTATAAAAATTAAGTTTACCAATGATATATTGACAGGGTATCTGCTTCCTCCTTTAAGCAGGTTTGTCATTGAACTTAATAGGCATTGTAGAGGAGGATTTTGAACACTTCTACTCTTATATTACATTTTGATAGGAAGCGACTTTCTGTGGGAGAACCCCAGATAATAAATCATTGGAGCACTAAACTATGTTGATAGCACATCTGTTTTAACAGTATGTAGTGCCACATGGTGTACTACAGAATAAACTGTTCATCTGGAAGAGGCTTTCACATCTGTTAAAGGACCTTTGCACATGTTCACATGAACAAATATTTCATATTCCATTTTTTTTTCTGAAATTATACCTGTGCAAAAAGATCCAAAATCTTAGGAACAAGCATGGCTGGGATAGGGTATAACAAGTTGAAAAAGTCAAGATATACTTTTCTTTTTTTCTCTCCCTCTCAGTAGAAGAAATCAGTAGGAAATCAGGGGAAAAACGAATGATGGGAGTTTAAAAGAAGGGCATTATAGACCAGAAATTACATAACAGGAGCTAGAGAGGGAACAAGAAGGAATCCAGAAATCAGAGATATCAGCCAAGAGGGAAAAAGTATTGGTCCTACTGATGACATTTTAAACTTGAACTCAAAAAACCCTCTGGTTTTTTCTGAGCTCTTGGTACTATGTCCTTCTGTAGTGTTGAGCATATCATTTCACCACACTGTATCTCAACATTAGACACTTTACATGGGGATCACAACACTTTCCTAATTACCCAACAGTAATACTGCCAGGATAATGGCAATAATGTCTAGATGTGTCTAGACACTCAGAAGGACCCCACTCCCAAAGACAAAGCCATGGGCAGAATACTAAAACCTGAGAGTGGCACTAACCAAAAAAAAGTAGGACAGATCTAAGCAGAAGCCACAACAAATTCTGATATAGGAAAATAAAACTTGCTTTATTAAATCAATCAATTGATTCTTTGCAGATATATTCCTTTGAGAAATGCCCATTTTTTCCTAAACTATATTAATTAGCCACCTAAAACCAATGCTTTTCTATTTAGAGAATATATTTTTTACTGCTTTCACAAGACCATTCTTCAGAACTTAAAAATCTTCTGAGAGACACCCATACTCAGATGAAGCAGTTACTCTTGTTAGCTTTTGGCAAGAAAGCTCCAGCTTTCATGTGTAATGAGTCATTAATTTAACTCTCTAGAAGTCTTAGTAAATAACGAATTTAATCCCTACTAACCATGAAAAAGAAAAACAGGAATGTCTTCTTACCTTCTCATTTTACACAATCACAGAACAAATGAAGTGCAGATATACACAATATATTCTAGCCCACTGCATATCATCAACCTAAAACATATGGAAAGGGAATGGGGAAAACCACCAGCACTGGCCTTGTCTTGCTAATGGGTTTAAAGGAGGTTGGCCAAGAGTATTCCAGATGGCTGGGTTTTATTTTAACCGTTCACAGAGTGAAATGGTCTGTTGCTGTGAGTGATGTTCCACATTAATAAATGTTGGTCTTTCTCGTCACATAAATCATAAGTTATCTATCTTCCTGATGCTATCAGTCCTTTCAAGATGCCTCAACCATGACAAGAAATGATGAGAGATTAATTAAACTGTTAACCTGTTCTGTAGTACTAGCCGTAGTAAGAGAGAGGGAAAGATGGTCCTTCATGGAGAATGCTATCACTACACCATACCTTGGAGAACAAGTGCTCTGAATTAGCCCATGACTGTACAGAATGTATAAAATTTGCAGGAATTATATTTTGTATCATTTTATAAAAGAGGATTTAGCCTGCTGTGATTATAGCTCATGCATACAATGAATGACCACATTAAAGGGTATGAATGATGACAATTTTAGGTAAGTCAAAGGCAGCCCTTAGGTACCTGATAAGTTTCCAGCCCATGCAATATTGTCCAAGAATAAACATATGCTGCAGCTGGCAGGGACACAAGTAAAACAACAAAGCAATGCTACTTGGATATATCAAATAGTCTAACAATCCCATGCAGCAGTATTGGCTGAGATTGGAAATAAGTGATTTCTGTTCCTTGTAATGAGGAATACTTAAAAAAAAAAATTATCATCTTGTCCATTCAAACTCATTACTAGCACAAATAAGGTTGTGTGTGCAATAGAAGCAATACAGCAAACAATGCTGTGTAGTAGAAGCAGGTCTATTGAGAAAAACATCCAGTCTATTACCACATGGAGGGGCTTACTTTGAACTAGTCTGGTCTCATGGAGCAAATGCTCCTGGTTTATTTTCATTTGAAGGAAACCTAGTTCATGTACTCTGAGAGTGCTCCATGACAGAAAGCAAAGTGCAGTCAATAGGAGATAATCAGGATATTCCCTTCAGAAGCACTAATGCTAATCCTAATGTAGACACAAAGTTTGCTTTCAATGAAAAAGAAAGAAGCATAATACATAGTTAACCAGTAGTTCTGCGTTCCAGTAAGAATGAATTAGATCCTAAAAAAGGAACCTGAAACTTTAGACTCCAATACCACGCTGTCGTAGTTTAACCCCAGCCAGCAACTAAGTACCACGCAGCCGCTCACTCACTGCCCCCCCACCCAGTGGGATGGGGGAGAAAATCGGGAAAAGAAGTAAAACTCGTGGGTTGAGATAAGAACGGTTTAATAGAACAGAAAAGAAGAAACTACTAATGATAATGATGTCACTAATAAAATGACTACAGCAATAATAAAAGGATTGGAATATACAAATGATGCACAGTGCAATTGCTCACCATCCGCCGATCAACACCCAGCTAGTCCCCGAGCGGCGATCCCCCGCCCCCCCCCCCCAGTTCCTATACTAGATGTGACGTCCCATGGTATGGAATACACCATTGGCCGGTTTGGGTCAGCTGCCCTGGCTGTGTCCTGTGCCAACTTCTTGTGCCCCTCCAGCTTTCTCGCTGGCTGGGCATGAGAAGCTGAAAAATCCTTGGCTTTAGACTAAACACTACTTAGCAACAACTGAACACATCAGCGTTATCAACATTCTTCACATACTGAACTCAAAACATAGCACCGTACCAGCTACTAGGAAGACAATTAACTCTATCCCAGCTGAAACCAGGACACACACATACGAAAATCCTTATTTGCATTGCACACAAGTCCATGCAGATTGGCTTCAGTGGGACTATTACATGTTGTCACTTCAGCAAAGCAATTCGAATGTGTCTTCACAGTTACATGCGGACACCTCCATTCATGCTTTGAGTTGAGTTACCTGAGCATGAAGTCCTGAAAGACCTGAAAGGAAGGTCTTCCAAAGCAATGCAAAATCACATGCTGATGTGTCTACATGAATTTAACACTACATCTAGTTCATGTTTCACCAGTTCACTATGCCATGACTGTCTGCACTTGACTGGATAAACATGCCCTTCGCTGTCAAAGGGGCAATGCTTGGTTGAATGGATGTTTTCAGATTCATACCTTAAGCAGAGCTGAGCACTGGAAGCAAACACTTATTAGAATAAAATGGAGGAGCAACTATGGAACAAAGAGTACATCACAAGTTTGTGACACAGAATAATTACTGCTTCAAAAACTTGATAGTACTAGATTTAAGTTTCACATATCTGAAACCACAATCATTTGCATTTACATTTTTTCTCTATTTCTGAGAGTTGGAATTCAAAATTTGGAATAAAATCCTGATACAAATAGCCCTTTGCTATTTGCAGAAGAGTATCTCAGCCAGGTTCTGGGATCAGGCAAAGCTGATTCAACCAAATGAATCATGTGAAAAAATCAAAGAAACTTTCTTACTAGCATACCCACTCGTCACGGGACAGTAAATGTCGGTAGGGAAATGACTTGGGTTTTTCCTATTTGAAAAAGACCTTGAATCAATGCCTTCTTAATTGTGAAATGTATTAAGAGTTTTCAGAAATGACATTATTCTCTAATGCCCCTGTCCATTAATGGAGCACATTCATTGTACTTATTAAGATGGTAAAGAATCATTAGACTGGTGGGAATGAGGGAAAGAAAATTGAAACATTCCCTGCTAAGAAACTAATTTCACAAAAATGACAGGAAGTCAGTGGAACTGAAAAGCAGGAGATGTTAGAATTAGGTCTACTCATTTGAGTCACGTTTGATGGCATCAACAAAGGCTGCTTTGAAGAAAATCATCCTGGTCCTCCTGCTCTCTGTATTTTTCCACAGAGTAGTCCCTATTCTTTTTACTCTCTTCTGCCAGAATGCCTGTGTCCCCACTTCATCCTCTGTAATGGCTTCTGAATGAGGGACTGACCCCTTCAACAGTGCTGGAGTTCCTACTGCACTGCCTCATATGCCTTTAAAAGGTTATAAAGTTAAAGTCTGTTATATTCTGGATATATAAATGACTTTTAATCATTTCAGTTCACCAATGCATATAAAATGTTATTGACCATTCAAGGCTTGGAATGCATACCCTAAAAGCACAGGCAGGAGAAACATATGCAGTAGTGTTAGGAGGGAAATATTTTTCCAAACTTTTTTTTTTTTTTAGATTTCAAAAATGTTCCTTATCTCTACTGGAAGGACCTGTGCTCATCCCAGCATTTTGGAAAAACCCAGGGATAGCAAATGCTGTGATAGTGGTCATCTAGCAACCAGGGAGTTAGCCTGGGATATGGGAGCTGAAGACATATTTAGATTTGACCTGATTCAGATTCAAGAATTAGATCTTGCTGTCCTGCATCCAAGGGAACTGTCCTAACACAGATGAAATCAATCACATTCGTGCTCTGGCACAGTAATTCTTTTCTTTAATACTTCAAAGTGCAAAAGATAAGATACAAAGGGTAGGCCTAAGTTTTTAGTCTGGAGTGATGGACTTCATGTAGAATATGAGATACTGATGTTTGATTCCCTAGCCCGACTCAGAACTTAGCACTGAACATGGGCATCCCCATATCCTGGCTGAATTTTCCAGGCTCCAGGTATTTCTGGGGTCTTGGGTTTCTCTGGTTTTGAGAAAAAAAGCTCAGTTATGGAATAAAATATGCTTCCTCCCAAAACGGAAAACAGAAAGGAAAGCAGTTCCTACCAAACAGGAGAGCAATTATCATAACATTCCTGACTAGCCATGCTCTGTGGTAAAACAGTAAATGGAGATGCATTTCCAAAACAAAGTCTGCATCAGATTTAAGTCTCAGAAAGTGGTAAGGTGGTTGATTCAGTGTTTCATAGTTTTACTGCCCAAAGTCGTCGTTACACAAATGAACCATAAGAAGACTGTCTGCACCTATGGGACAGCCCCCACCGCAACACAGGGGCACAACTACTAGAATGATCTTTTTCACAGGATAAGAGAGATAGTGGTTGCCCAATAGTCAGCTCAAGACCCCAATTTCCAAGCTTTATTTTGTAACTCAGAACCTCAGCATTGCTTTGTACTATTTCTGGTATTAACCTGCAGACATATCATCTGAATCAGAACATGGCAAAACAGGGAGCAAGAGAACTAATCTTCCATTCATTGGTTTGCAATTTTAAATCCAAGGATGATAATAGCAGGAACCGGTGAGCTGGAGGTGTAGGGAATCATCCCAGGGAGAACAGCGTTAGCACGGCTTTAGTGTGCAGGCTGTTGGGAGCAGAGGATTCAGAGTGTGGGTTTGAGCAGCCAGGGTGTTTGGGGAAGGGAAACCAAGCAGGTGGTGAATAGGAAAGCTGGATCAGTAAGTGGAAAAGAGCTGTCAGGGGAATCATTAGGAGCAGTTGCCTGGCCAGCTCCCATTTAGAAGCAGCAGCTGTGCCAGCCGGATGAGGGGAGGGGATGCTGCTCCACGCCAGATGTGCACAGCGTGAGCGCACTGTGTTGGCTGCCAGACATGGGGAGGAATAAAGCGGGAAGCCGTAGGGAGGGTGGTGTGGAGAACTAGGGGAGCAACTGCCAGGTTACTACAGGAGACAGACGCTGTCAACAGAATAGCACATACCCCTGCTGCAGCCCTGGGATCTCCGAGTCATTTCTGCCTAGGAGTAAGGGGTTAAATAAATGTCCAGGGAAAAAAATATTTCAGGGCTGTAGGTGCTGATTAGGCTGATCCATGCCTTTGTCACCGCTTCCTGCAATCAAGATGAGCTGGTATTTTCTGCTTGAACTACTGCTTAATTTTATCACTGCACAGTAGCTAAGAATTATTTCTTGGACTAGGCACTGGTTTAAAACTGCAGTGAAGGATATTAGATTTTGTTCTGCCGATTGCCCTATAAAGTCTGATTTTTCTCCCTCTTTCTCAGCTCAAATGTAATTCATGAATTCAATCAGAATAGACACGTTTGGCTCCTTCTGAAGCTGAGCTGTGATGAGCACCACAGAACACAATCGATCAAAAGTTTCAAGACAGTGTTCATGCCTTGGGACTATGAACATCTATTTTGATTTCCTCTCTTGGTGCTATGTGATGCCTCTACTATGCATTCGCACTTCTGCGACCGTTTTTTGCTGAAACTCTTCTGACGTACGGTAGCGATTATACTTCTGACCATAAGGGGAGGTCTGAGCTTTGGCTGGAATATTATAACCCAGCAGGCATGTTCTGCCTCCCCTCTTTTATAGCAAAATTTCACTATCTCATCCTTCATTTTCTGCAGTTTTTTCAAGTTCCTGTCTTGCCCCATTTTCAATTGTTGTATCTGTAGAATATTCCTTGTCTCTTTGGGGAGGTCTCAAGTTTTTTAAATCATAATTTTTTTATACATAAACCTTGCAAGCACGATTCTGACACACCATTCCCCTGTCGTTGCCACTGGAGTACAACAGTACGAGCCCTGAATTGAGCTAAGCTAAACCAGCGTTTTCTGTACTTCTACTTACATTTCAATTCATCAAAGACAGCATATCTGGTTTAGGCAGCTTCTTTCTGCCTGTTTAGAAGTCAGAATATAAACAAATATCAATTTTTATTTCTCCCAAGAGATCTAAGCTAACTGCCATAATATATAAAGAAAGAGGGAGGATGTTTTATGCAACAGAAAATTCCATCAGAAACATTGTACAATGAGCCGGATGGAGCAAATAATTCATAGTGATTACATTATTAGAGAAGCTTAACCTGTCTTTTGTCTAAGGCACCTATGCCAGGAGATTTCCATTCTTTTAAATGTGTACAGTATTCAGTGTTTATGTCATTTTTTAATGTCTAAATGGATCGAAACAGGTATGTGCTAATACTTCCTAGCTGTTATTCACTGATTGAGTTATACTGTAATTGATCAGAGAGGTCACACAGCATACCTTTTGAAGTCTGGATAGAAGTTGCATAGAATAACCTTCTAAAGCAAAAAGATGCATGTGCCAATGCAAAATATGTTCTGCTAAACTGGGTACTTTGATAGATTTTCTTTTTAGTCTAGTAAAAAATATAAAACCCATAAAAATACTATAAATAAGTTGTTATATAAAATGTTATAAAAAAACATGCAGAAAAAAATCAAGCATTGGGATAAATTTTGTTAAGGTATATTTTCACAGCTTTAAAGAAATGTTATATTGTTAAAATAGTATGGACTATTTGTGTTTAGGTAGTTTTTGACACGCTAATGATGCATACATTTAGATAAAACCATGAATAGATATGATTCCCTGCTATATTATTATTACTATAAAAGTAAAAACCTCAGTAAAGTTCTACAATCATCTTGTGCTCCAAACTTAGGTCTTCAGTGCACTTTCAATTTTATTTTCAATTTAAATAAAACCAGTTCTTCAGCTTGTAGCCTGAATTACTAACATGAAATAGAAAAGACCAGACCGTGGTCCCAGCTCATGATACCAGACTAAATACTTCTTCGTGAGTTTGCAGTCTGTATTAACACCACCATTTACGAACTTCTCAATTTCACATGACTATGACCAAGCTGGTGAGAAATTATGAAGGCAGACCATGGGCCTTTAGTCAAAAAAAATGGAGTCTGCTTTTCTAGCCAGTAAGTCATTCTTTAACTACTTACTCCACCCTGTTAAAGCCCCCACAGTAAAGTTCTCTTCTGTAGGACTCCAATCATCTCTGACTGATTTATTGTCTTCATTCCTTTCTCCTACTCTCTATATAATTTGAAGTAGGTAATTAAACACTACAAAATGCTTAGTTGAAGCTGCTGGGTGTAACACACAGCATGGCATCAAAACCAGAGGACAGGTTTCCAAGGTGCAATATCAAGACAGCTTAACAGCAGCTTCATTATTAATTTCATAATTATAAGGCACTTTTGGAATTCCTAGTATTGGACAATATTTAAGAAGTGCATCTTGTTTATCACTGAAATGGGTATTTATATTTGTGATAATGATTATCATATGCTTTTACAGAACTTAGCCTCTACTTAAAAAAAATGATTGTATCTAGTAAATATATCTATTTAAGCTACAACCATATATTAGATAGGAGGATGTCCAACATATTTGGATGTTATAACCCTGATTTAGGCAAGCATTTAATCAGATGCTTAACAGCACATAAAGAGTTAAAATGAACTCAAATTTTCTTCTTCTTTGCCTTTATTTAGATATAAAACTTGATCACACAGGCTACATCTCACAAGAAACATTGTTCACCAAGATACACACTGAAATCAGTGCAATGCACTTACACATATTTTTATTCTAAAACATTGCTTCAACTCTCACATGCACCACAGAAAGGGAAAGTGCTGCTTGAACTGGGGAACTGAGAGAAGCCACTAGACCAGAAACTGTAAAATGAAAAAGGTGGAAATAGTGCAAACCTCTCTCTCTCAAAAAAAAAAAAAGTAATGAAGATTATTTTCCCTGCCTTCAATTATCAAGATGAGATGGAAGTAGCCTTGTTTCAGAGAATTTTGCATCCAGTATCTTTACCATCTCATTCCAAACCTAACTTGAGGCTTAGTATAAAAGCTAACACAAATTTTAGGAATGCCTCCCACTAAAGAGAGATAAAGACAATCACAATATTGTAATCGTCCTAGGTCATTCTGCCAATTTTCATTTTAAAATAATGTTCTGTTTTGACTTGAGAATTTCATACTGCCTTAGTCAAATTGTGGTTGATAATATTATTCTGATGGGTTTCTCCCCCAAAATGGCAGATTTTTATCTGTTTGACCTCTGTCACACATATAGAAACCGCTAACTGAAGAGTCTGGATGAAAGATGGAAGGCAGAGACCTAAAGCCTGTACTCCAGCTTAATTCATCCAGGGCTAGCATAAACAGACATCCCCGCAAGTATCTCAGTTTCCCATTTTACACATTGCTTTTATCTTGTTCTCTGCGAATAAGTGGATATTTCTGTGGAATTAACCCGATGACACACTTGAGTCTGACTTGCCAGAACTCAGCTTTTCTTCTGCTTTCCACCACTAGCCATGACAAAGGGAGTTGATCAGGGAAGTACCTGAAACATGAAACCCAAAAATATTGGCATCACACAAAATTCCCTCAACTTCTATTATCCATCAGACTAAAGTATGCATTTCAAACTAATTTCCTGAAAGTATTTACTTACTATCCACGCTTGTACAAGAAATAAGACTTTCCTAGGACACGGCATCCTCTGCCTTAAAAGACAGCCATGTAACCCTACCATCTGCACTGAAGTGATGTTATGTCTCACCTCAGTTAAATATGGTGAGATGGTAAATATACGCTCTATCTATACATCTCTGTAAACTCAAAATCCTTTGCATTGGCCCAAAAGGAACTGCAGGGAAAGAGATCATGAGAGCCATTTTTTTAAGCTATCCAAGCCATTGACAAATATTTTCTTGTTTTCAAAAGTTTTCTAAATAGCCAAGAAAGCGTGCTTTGGAAAATTCTGCAGGAAATAGAAAGATTCAGTTAGTTTCCACTTTTGTTCTCATTCTCACCCTTTGCCTAAGAGCTGTCTTGCTAGTTCTCCTCGTTTGAACAGTAATTTATTACATATGTTTATTCCCTCTTGTGTACTTAAAGCATTTTATAGTTCCTAATTTCCTAGTTATAAGATTATACCCTCTGATTTCTGTGGCGCTCTGCCAAATATAACAGTTCATTCTGGATTATTGAAAACATATGCAGAAGTTTCAGCAAGCCTGATTTCCTATCCATCTTTATTTCTTTCACAAACATTCTTTCTGAACGCACTGATGCCTCAGACCTTTTAACATTTATTTCTTTTCTTTTCTTCATGGACTTGCTGCAGTCACTAACTACTGTCCCTTGCAATATTAACCGCTTCAGAAATTGCTCACCAGATATTTTGTAGTAAATGGGGCAGACTCTGAGCAGAAGTAAATTGTACAGATGGAGTTACATGAGTGTCCAGCTGCTCCAGAGGAGTTGTGGGCTCACCTAAAGGAGGACGCTTTGGACTCCAGGTTCCCCCAGCCTGCCAAAGGCACTGCAAATATGTAACGATTTGCATATGGGGCAGACTAATGAAGCAGCTGTATCTAGCAAAAGCAGCTGCCATGGTTATACCCTGACACTGCTCCACTTGTACCCAGCAGAAAATCCATTTTTGTTGGTTTTTGCCTGGCTTATCACCCTTGCTAACAAATTTCTTTCTCTATTAATGGAGCAATAACACATCATCTAACTCATCTGTACCAGTAGCATCTTAAAGCTTTCATGCAGTCCATGAAAATCCTTTCTGGAATTGTTCCCACTAAAATCCTACAGGGAACACTACAATTTTGACTCAAAAGAGTGCTGAACATATCCCCTGTGCTTAGTGTCCTAGCCTTTCCACAAAGCCGCTGCCTCCATCTGCATAAACATTTCCTAGTCTGCCTTTTCATTCTGCCCTGAGAGATCTGTAATAGTTCCCTGTGATTGCTCTTATGCCTTTCCTGTGCTTCACTTCAATCAAAGCTGTCTCTGCACTGGTAGCCAAACCACATGTCATTTCATCCTTCCATCAGAGTGTTCTCCCTTGTCTCTCATATTCCTCTGTACTGGTGTGGCAATCCATTTTAAACTGTCTGCGACCCCGTTAGACTGCAGCAGGGAAAAAAGTACATGACGTGCAATCTTGGAGAAAGATAGGAAAAAGAAAAATGAGGAGACAAAGCAAGGAGAGGACTAAGTTGGAGAGAGACTTTCTGCTTTATGTAGCGAGGCAATGTCCCCGCCGCCTGCAGAGAAAGCCTGCCCATGGAAGGAGGCTCACGCTCCCTCGTGGGCAGTCGCCCACCTTCCCACGCTGGTCTGCAGGTCACCACAAAGGTACAGGCATGCTTTCAAAACCTGCTTCATGCCAGAAATAATACTAGGAAGAAAAACAGAGCTAAAGCTGTCCTGGGAGATGTAATTCAAATAAACGCATCTGCTGGTTATTTCTCTTTAAGCCAGACCTACTAAGGGGACATTTTACTGTGCTGCCCCAACTCCTCCCAGCAGCTCCAAGAGGGGCCCTCTGCATTTTCACTGCCCACGTGGTGATGTGCCCATATTTCTTTCTATAGTTCCTTGCCACACTCCATTTGTACCTTAAACCTACGTGGTCGAAAAGTTCCACAGAATATATTTTGTTTATCTAAATACCCAGTTAAAACTCTAGGCAACTGATAACCATTTTATGCAGAGCTGACCACCTGAACTGGTTGGAGCTCCCCAGCTCACTGTCACACAACCACTTGCTAAGGCACCGTACCTACAGCTCACCTGCACCCACACCTACCCTGCACCTCCAGCCGAGCAACGGTGTCTCAACACAAGCAATACAAATGTGACTGTACGAAAGCAACTCACTCTTTGCCTATTGCAAAACATTCTTCCTGTGCCATGTAGATAAAGTCAAACTGCTAATGAGATAACAGGGAATAAACATCACTTGTGGTCATTTATCCTCTCTCTACTCCGTTACAGGCTGAATACTTGGTTTATGGTTTGTTGGGTTTTTTTATTATAACTGACTTTCATCTGCGATGTGACCAGGATGAGCTTGGTCCTGAGATGCACCCCATAAGGGAAGGCAGCAGACACCAGCCCACCTCTCCGGAGGCCACAGCTTCATGGCTACCATCTCGACTGCGGCACTCAAGTCCAGCTACAGCACCATGGATCCTCAACAACTACAACAAACATTTTAATTAGATTGCCTTACGCTTTGAAGCATAGACGGAGTGTGAATCAAAAGTATGTTTGCTATATTTTATACAGTAATTTTGTTCAGAAAAGAGTCGTAAATTGAGTAGGAGTGACTAAAATTAGTGTCAGAAGAGATGTTTTGTTACTTGAAAAATTTCAACTGTAAATAATGCAAAGTTATTTGAAATGGCTACTGTTTGTGAAAATTCATTTTCCACACTGCACTGCCTTTCCTGATCAAATTATGAGCATTAATGTACCACTAGCAGCTTATTTTTCTCAAAGAAATCTGAATTACAGTGAGCAGGGAAGCAGTGAGGGGAAGTGAGCCAGGGATAATTCTTAGACAAGGCGACCAAAATTACAAGCATGCCTACAGACTCAGAGTCTTTATTTTCAGATTCATTTTAATTTCATCAAAAGGCTACAATGCCTGATCTAAATAATAATAATAATAATAATAATAATAATAATAATAATAATAATAATAATAATAATAATATTTTAAAAGGTCTATACAATCAGTTCTATTGGAAAATCTATTGGTCTGTCAAGCTAATTATCTGACACCACTGTTGCAGTACATTAAATTCTGCATTAACAAGGCACTTGGCACCCTTATTTGTACATATGTGACTCCTTGGGAGACTGAACATTTGCTAAACAAGCTACCAGGCAACAGGACTTCAGAAGTTCCTAATTCCCAGGCTCCATTTCTCTCTTGGCGTATACACACTACACTTCCCCGCATGCACACCGTGCATCCTGCGCATGGAAGGAAAAATGAGGTGTCTAACAAGCAGCTGGACTAAACCACCTTTCCAAACCGAGGTGCTTTGGGATTTCCTGTAAAGGAGAATGATCACGCTGAACTGACCTATGTCTGGATCAGTGTAATCCTCTTCTTTGACTAAATTAAATTTGGTTGTGTGCTGGTTTACAATAAGACTTGGCCATTGCAAACATGACACTGTTTAAAGTAGTAACGAAAGCCTTGTCATCCCATGTGCGACAGGTAAGACAAAATCACTCAGGGGAATTCACTGAGAGCTTGTTGGATCTCCCCTTCACACTCACAAGTGTGAGGAACAAGACTGAGGAAAGAAAAAGCATTGTCTGCTACCTTTGTATTTCTCAAGTCCCACAGCTGCCAGAAGGAAGGCTATGGGGAAATTCTCTTCTGGATACCTGGGTTGGTTTTAGTGCTGCTTTGTGCCAATGAAGACTCCCAAAATTACCTTAAGAGGTCCTAAGACCCACAGCTGGGAGCTCAGGGTTTCACAGATCTTGAGGTACCAGCTGCTATAATATTCAAATATCTCCAGTTTATCACACTTAAAATATAAACTAGCAAGAATTAATTCAAAGTCAGAGTTTGGACAGGAGGAACTCCTTAAAATTTTATTTGGCAGTTTGCTTCTATAAAATCCCATTTTTTCTTTTTCACCATTTTCGTTATGTTTTATAACCTTGCTAAGCTCAGGTACAGGCAGAGGTGGTGAACACACAACTTGCATATAAAATAAATGAGCTTTTCTAATTTTTGCTGATAAAATAAAAACTTTCACCTAAATTAGGTTGAAATACACATCTATTCTTCTGCAGTTATGTGGCTTTATTTATTTTAAGTGCCAATTTGTACTTCAGTGAACAATTACAAATCATTTTCCCAATTTCTTCAGACACTCAGGCATGCCAAGAGCTAATTAACTAGTATGACAATTGCAAGAAGCAGCAACATAATTCAGTTTTTGAATGGCTGGAAGGTATTTAATTTGAATAAAAGAGGAATTAAATAGCAGTAGTAATAAATGGTATTGACAGGTAGGGTACACACATCAGAAAGGTCGCTAACAAAGTATTTGCAGGTACTTTCAAAACTCCGCTTTGGAGTTGTGAAATTAGGATTAATTGGCTGGAGCTGTTTTATAGACTATTTTACACATTTAATACCTTGCAATCTATTGAGGTAATCAGCCATGTGTAAAGAACAAGTTTTGAATCGATTCCCTGATTAAGTAAAATGTAAGGGTCTTTGTATGCAAAATGTGGAATGCTTAATGCAAGATTCATCTTGCAGAGTGGAATACGGGTAAGAAAGACCTTTTCAGTGTTGTGAATCCCAGTGTTTGAGATATAGTGCTCATGGCAATGAACTTATCAGAATTCGAGCAACTGTTGGCACCGCTCAGAAGCAAATCCTGCTGTTGCTGTTGGAAGTAAATTTGATAAAAGCAATAACTGAATTATGTAGACATCTGTTTGGTAACCATCAGTGTTATCCTAAATCCACATTTTTTTCTTGTTTAGTTTAAGTAAGCTTTCACTGTGTCTTTTACAATACCAAAAAGAAGACATCCGATTGGCTAATGGGAAACTATTCTCCCTTTCTCTTCTTAGACCACTAAAAAATATAAGAATGAGTAAGTTTCCCAAGAAGTTTGCAAAGCAGAATACAATTATGAGCTAAAAACCACATTGCCCAGAAATACTGGCCCTACAGGAACTGGATTTTGCTTGACATTCTACCTCACCCTCCACTCTCACATTATGGACTCAAATTACTCCTTATCCAGGGCACTCCACTGTTCTTGCTCCTAGTTTGTGTGCTCTCAGTATTGCCCTTCCCTTGAGTCAAATATCTTACAGCAGCAAAAACAGTTGGATCAAATACCTGATGGACTTGAAAGAAAGAATAGTTCTCCACCACTGATCCAGAGAAGGAACATATAACCATGGGTAGACTTGATTAAAGAAGGCTTACATGGTTATATCTTAATGAAAATCCTAAGTACAATCGCATTCCCATGGTGAAAAGGTGCATCATCTATGGGTACATCTATATTAACGTTCTTTATTTCAGAGCAGTAGCAAAATTAAGTGAATCCTGTGATCATTCCCACCTATTATGTATTTGTTCAGCTCTTGGAAGGGTTCTGGTGTGTGTAGACTGGATTCTTTTAGGATGAAACTGATTGGCTGGTGCACTGTAGAGAATCACAAGAATCCAAACCAAGAAGCAGGCTCCACTGTGACGAAGTCTTCCAGTGAATAGTGACACCAATGTACTGGCAAAAGACTCTGAAACTGTCAATCTGCAACTCCCTGATGTGCTCTGTGCTTTCCTATGTGTGGCCCTGTGTGCAGAAAGGCCCACAAAGATCAAAAGCACTGCGGTTTCCCCAGGACTGGGGGCTGCATGCCCAATGGAAATGTAGGATGTGTACAGGCTGGGAGACAGATCTATCTATTTGGCATAGAAGGTGGTTGGCAGCTGAAGTAGAACTTGGGACCATACCCCTCCTTCATATTTTGGCAAACATGAAAGCCACCTAGCTTCAGTCTGGTGTGCAGAAGAGATGTACTTCTACTCCAGAAACTTTCAGGCCCCCAGGAAGGGAGAGAAACAGAAAAGGAAGGAAGCTCTGTCCTGTTTGCTAACATGTCGCTGTGAAGTCCCTGGCATGCCACACTATAACCCAAGGCACAATGAAGATGCAGGCAAGACTGTGAATCAGGCAGAGTTTCAAGTAGCTGACTACCAAAAGCCGTAGTGTTTAATTTTAGAGTCCTGGCAACACATCAGTCCATTCTCCAAGCTGGATGGGGAGTATCTTGGTGTGGAACAAGTTCATATTAAACAGTGGTAGAATGCCCTCACTGAGCTTAAAAGCCTCATCCACCATCTTTGGGGACATTTGAAGCAGTAACATGTTCTCAAAAAACAAAGCATGACATAATAATGGAAACTCTTTCTTACTTTTCTTCACTTTCACTACCTCAGGCCTTCCTTCCCTTTGAGCACCTGAGAGCACCGCTATCTGTCCTGCCTTTTCCAGCTGCCAAGGCTAGCAGATAACAAAGACTCCCATGGCATAAACTTATCAGGTTTGAGGTAGGCCATCCTGCTCAGAGCTCACCTTCACCAGTCCCTCTCAAAAATTAGAGAAGGAATGGGTAAATTTCAGCACTACACAGAAAATTGTGCCCTAGAGAACCAGGGGGCTGAAGGATGGATATCTGTAGGCAGTAGACTTTCATTGTAACCTTGCAGACAGTCCTGGAGTCACAGACTTGCTTTTCTTTCCTCCACAGAGGTGAGGCACAAAAGCCTTGCTCTCTTCCAGTTTCTACTCCCAGCCTCTGGTACCTCAGACCTACATTGCCTCAGGCAAGAGGCATTGTTTGTCTAGGATGCCATCCTAGAAAACATGCTGTAGTATCAGCCTGAGGCAGTGTTTAGAAGAGAGGAGGGAGAGAAGGTCAACTCAGGAGGCGTTCACGGACAGGATCAGTCCTTAACAGGCCTGACAACAGCTCCTAATGAAGAGGCTTCAGATTGCAGAGCAAGGGAACAGGAAGCTCTGGAGATATGGCAGGAGCACCCCATGCTCTTGAGTGGCAACTAGTAGGCAGGCAGATGTAGGAGGAACCAATGGAAGAAGGAAAAGAGGACCAGCCAGATCTGGGGACCGCCATGTCCACCAACACTTGCCGTGCAACTCCAGACCCTCTCTAGATGTCAAGTAGTCTTGGGAAGATAGTAGTAGTAGGCTCTGCATAACCTCGTGACTGTTGGGCCTCTCCTCTTCTCACATCTGTGGTCAAAACAGTGTGAGTGACAAATATGAACAGTTACAGCGCAAAAATTCCTAAGAAAGTCTTTGTCCATGTTACTTCCTCACTCAGCGCTTGGTAGAATGGCCCACTGAGGAGCTCACAGACCAGAAAGCAAAGATCAGTTTTCATCTGAAGAGCCTCAGGCAACAGGTATTGGGGATGTTAGATCTAGGGGATCAGCCTAACTCTAGCCTAAAGTAGACACTGATGTCTTCTATGGTTCAGGAAAATGGGACTTATATATTTTTATACACGTAAAAATTTGCATCAGATAAGTATCTGGGACCACTGCAATTCCTTCTAAATGAAAGAGTATGGCAATTTTTTTTTTCCTAGCTGCCCACTTTGTCCTGGTTTCAGCTGGGATAGAGTTAATTGTCTTCCTAGTAGCTGGTACAGTGCTCTGTTTTGAGTTCACTCTGAGAACATACTGATGTTTTCAGTTGTTGCTAAGTAATGTTTAGTCTAAAGTCAAGGATTTTTCAGCTTCTCATGCCCAGCCAGCAAGGCGGCTGGGGGGGCACAAGAAGTTGGCACAGGACACAGCCAGGGCAGCTGACCCAAAGTGGCCAAAGGGGTATTCCATACCATGTGACGTCATGCCCAGTATATAAATGGGGGGAGTGGGGGTGGGGGGATCACCGCTCAGGGACTAACTGGGCGTCAATCGGCGGGTGGTGAGCAGTCGCACTGTGCATCACTTGTATATTCCAATCCTTTTATTATTACTATTGTCATTTTATTAGTGTTATCATTATTAGTTTCTTCTTTTCTGTTCTATTAAACCATTCTTATCTCAACCTATGAGGTTTACTTCTTTTCCCGATTTTCTCCCCCATCCCACTGGGTGGGGGGGAAGTGAGTGCGCGGCTGCGTGGTGCTTAGCTGCTGGCTGGGGTTAAACCACGACACACTTAAAAATGGTTACACGTTATGAAAGGCAAGTGCAAATCCATCTGTATATTAAATTAGATGAGAAGCATTCTTATGTACTAGCTCTTGCCAGGAACAGATGGGCTTGATAACAGTATGCTCTAGCTGGGCATATACTTTGCACTCCAGTTCCTATGTAATGTATCAAACATTTAAATTCTATGTTGAGTGTTTAAACACAACATGTTATAGCAGTGCTAGACCAACAATCTTTACTTTTCATTGTGATACAAATTCCATATAAATTATTAGAGTCAGATGAATTTCAGCTCAACTGTCCTTGATCAGGACTCCTTGCAACACGATCAATATACAAAGTAGTTCCTTATCTTTTGGGGAGATTCTTATTTACCATAAATCTCCTGCTTACCAGTCTGGCTGATATATGTCTCTAGGAAATAAGAGCATCAAATTTGTACCAGTTAGATTTAGTTTCTCAAGCGAGGAAGTGATTCAGCAAGAATAAACTTGGAAATATTCTGCAGGTTGGACTAGGAATCATGTTACTGATAGGAATATATTTATGTATCTATGTGGGGTTTTTGAAAAATATTTTTCTGATTTGTTTGGACTATTACAAAACAGTATCTACAACTTATTAATAAATCATCACATCCTGTTACATAATAACTAGTTTTGTTACTAAACACTTCTCTTTTCCTTTCACACTGATAACATGTTCCTTATAGCTCTTTACTTGTTAGCCATCCTTTGATCTCTAGGCTACAGCTTTTTATGTTACAATTAAAAAACCTGCTGTTTACTTCCTGCATGACCAAAACACACAACTTGAGATCTTTGTGCATCACAGTTAGCCCCATTTCAACTTAAGTCCTTCCCAAGTATAGTTCATCCTGCCTATTAAAAATCATGCTATGCTTGTTTCTTCAGAACAAAATTCAGACTATGCTGGGAAGTCAAGACATTAAAAGTAAAGGAGATCTTTTATGTTTTTTAAAGAAAATAAGAGCTGATTTGGTAGGTTTTTTGGACAGCTGCCTTTCTCATCATCTGGGTCGCACTTGAGACAGATCTTCTTGCTTTAGTTTCAAACCTTGAGTTCAATTTACTGCTTTGCATTCCCCAGTCAGAAACAAGAGGCCTGAAATGACAATTGAATAATGGCACATAGAATTCAATTAAGTCATTATCCTTCCTTTTGTTTCTTAGATGCCTGTTCATTTTTTTCTGTACAAATGTGATAAATAGTATGACCCATTCTAATATATCCCTTTTTTCTTGCCATTTATTTCCTGATTCTTCCTATTTGAGTTTATCATTACTTCCTTCTTGACTTTTCAAGAGTAAGTCTACAAAAGCATAAAAGAAAGACTTGCGTATTCTGAGGAAGTGCCCTCAGAATGGAAATATGTGGATATATGCAGCCCTGGTGGTAGTCTACTGATACATACTGAGTTTTGTCATGAGTGAACTTATCCAATTTTTGAGGGAACAGACTGAAAGAAGAAAAATCTTCTAGGCCCAGTAGAAGTCTCTCCTATTTAGTCTTTTCATACAGTCTGGAGTAGGATAAGATTACTAATCTATGAGGGACTGAAATGTACAGTTAGGAGATTGAAAAGCATTATCTTGTAAAATTCTTCTTTCACTAAGACAGCTGTATATTTTGCTTCAGTGGCAACCAACCTTGCAACAAGAAGAGATTCTCTCAAACACTTTGAAAAGAGAACTAGCAAGAAAAAAAACCCCAACATTTAAATTTACAGTGCTAAAATTCATGATGAAAGTACAGCTGTAGAGATAAGGAAGGCATCACAAGCTTTCCAGGTTTTCATATTCCGTGACCTTGCTTAATCTCACAAAGCACTGTGCAGCGGCATTGAAAACCACCTATAATTTCTCTAACAATGTGATGTGCGCTTCATGGAATAGACAGTTGTTGACCTATTGTAGTAATTGTTTGGTTTCCAATTACACAGCTTGAAAAACATCAAGTCCTTGTAAGAGTACGTAAATTTTATCAGCTAAATGCACCCCTTATATTACTTCACTATGGTCAACCTATTCTAATGGAATTACATCAGAGATAAATTTTGTCCAATGTATTATTTATCCAGTGTATTGTTTAGCAGAAGAAAATCAAAATATCAATTAGCTGCTTTGAAGAGAAACCACAAAGAATATAGCAAAGGGCAATCACAACTTTTTTTTTTTTTTTAACCTTTGGATGCTAGCCAAATTCCAGAGCTCTGTAAAATGTTTGCATTTTAAGGAGACTTTAATGGCGGGGTCTGGTGTGTTTAATCTGATCCAGCTTACCCACAAAGATTATACAAAGACCTGTTTCTCTGAATTCAGTAGGCAATACTTTGCTGATGGCTTCAGCATTGTTTCATTAAGCGTTCAGCTTACGAGCTATCCTAAGTTTTCTCTCTACATCCACAAACTTTCCCCGTATCCTTTGAGACGCAAATCACCTCCATGCTACATGCTTATCCAATATCCAACACAGCAGCCACATTGGAGGAGCTGTCACCATATTTAACAGTAAAAAGTAATGATTCTTGAGCTACCTCTATATCTGCTGAAGGGACAACACAGAGGGGCACAAGCAATCTAGGAGGTTTCTGGAGTGCATTGATGGCAACTTCTTAACACAGATGATCAAGAAGCAGAAGAGGAGAGATACTCTGCTGGACCTTACACTTGCAAACAAGGAAGAACAGGCCAGACACGTGAAAGCTGGGGGCAGTCTTTGCTGCAGTGACCATGGGATGGTGAAGTTCAGGATTCTGAGGGCTAAGAACAAAGCAAATAGTAGGATCACAACCCTCAGCTTCAGGAGAACAGATTTTGGCCTGTTCAGGGATGGGCTTGGAAGAATCCCATGGGTGATGATCCTGGAGGTAAGAGGGGTCTAGGAGAGCTGGTTGATTTTCAAGGATTGCCAGATCAAGATTGGTCCATCCCCATGTGCAAGGAGCCAAGCAAAGACAGTAGGAGGCCTGCACAGATGAACAACTAGGTCCTGACTAAACTCAGACATAAAAAGGAAGCATACAAGAAGTGGAAGAGGGGTCAAGTGACCCAAGAGGAATATAGAGACACTGTCAGAGCATGCAGATATGGGGTTAGGGAAGACAAAGCCCATCTGCAGTTGAATGTGGTAAGGGACATGAAGGGGAAGAAGGAGGGCTTTTACAGGTCCATCAGCAGCAAAAGGAACACTAGGGCAAATCCAGGCCTGCTGCTGAATGGGGCAGGGGACCTGGTGACAAAGGACACAGAAAAGGCTAAAATACTCAACACCACCTCAACTTAGTTGGGGAGGAATAACCCCATGCACCAGTGTAGGCTGGAAGACAACTGCTCAGAGCTGGAAAGCAGTTTAGTGAAAAAGGCCTGGAGTTCCTTGTGGACATCTAGCTGAACATGATCCAGTTATGTGCCCTTGCAGCAAAGAAGGCCAACAGCCTCCTGGGCTGCATTAGGCAGGGCGTTGCCAGCAAGTAAATAGGGGAGTAAAGAAGATGGAGCCAAACTCTTCTCAGTGGTGCCCAGTGGGAGGACAATATGCAATGGAAACAAATTTAAAAATAAGACATTCTATCTGAACTCACAACACTTTCTTACTGTGAGGGTGGTCAAACACTGGAACAGGCTGCCCAGAGAAGTTGTGGAGTCTCCATCTTTGGAGATATTAAAAAAACTGACTGGACAGTGTCCTGAGCAATCTGCTCTAGTTGATCCTGCTTTGAGCATGGGGTGGAGGGGGGTGGACAAGATGATCTGCAGAGGTCCCTTCCAACATCTGTTATTGTATGATTCCATGATTTATAGGTAATCTAGTTTTTTTCTGAATTACTTGTTTATATTCATAACCAACAAGCCATTCCACTTTCTGAATATCCTTTAGCTTCTTCTCTCATCTACACCATGCTTAAAGTTCTCATCTGTGGCTTTAAGTAACATCTCTCTTCATTACATCGGTTTTCCTTATGACTCTTCTCTGCTGCTTACCCTTCTCTTCATTAACTCCCCATAATATTCCACCCCCATTTTCATGCCTTCTCCCTACATACTGATAACTACATTCCAGCTCCAGAGAACATCTTGTGTCTTTAAGATTGTATGATTTATATTAAATTATTGGGAAAAATACTTGAAAGCAAAGTTTTCATCTGCATTTCTCTCTCTGCTATTATATCCTTACCTACCACCTTTGCTCACAATGAGTAACAAGTTCTTTCACAAAAAAATCCCACAAAAATGGAGTAAGTATCCTTCAGCAGCAAAGCACTGCACAACAATAAATTTTAATATGCAGAAAGCATCACAGAGTTTTCTATTTTGGAATTTTAAAAAACATTAATTTCTTTGAAAAAGTAGAAATAGTCAACAAAGCAGTTTGATCACTTTATACCATCACTGACAAGATGCAGCAATAGATATCAAGGACTATGGCTATATTGCCTCTTCTTGTTCAGTCATTCTGGTGTGCTTTCAAGCAGTCGTGTAGTTCTTGTTTTTTCAGTGAAGAGCAACACAAACAGACTTCTTACTACAGAGGGACTGTTAACTCATTTCTTGTTCTGACCACTCTTCACACAACTAGTCAACTACTAGGAATAGTTTTTCTGACACTTCCAAGATGTAGATTCAGCCTACAACCTTCAGAGACACCCTCATCCCACTTTAAAACCTGTGGAAACTTCTTTTGTGTTTTTGTAGCACCACCTTCTCTCATCACCCTTCACAGTAAGTATACTTTCTTACTATGGGAGCAGTAAAAATTACTACTTACAGAGTAAAGAACGCTTTAACATGATTGGGCTAACAGACTTGGTGAGCATTGGGTGAAATTGAAAAATTATTAATAAGGAAAGAAGAAAAAAAATCAAAAAAACCTGAAAATAAGATATTTAGAGGAGCTTTTCTTATTTTGCAATTAAGTAATGTGAAGAAGGGAAGTTTTGACCTCTCACATCAGAGCATTCCTTTTCAGCAAGCAATTATGAAAGTGGGAAATCGCAAAGATACTTGTTCACACATGCGCACACAAAGATATTCCCTAATACACATTTTTGGAGTGTTTTCAAGCTTTTTTCAAGAAACTCTTTTAATTACTAAAAATGTAACTTGTCACTATTAATATGTTCAGATTCCCTTTAAAGAAGTTGAAATAAGTCATAATAGCATGATATAAAATGTGATAAAGCTCTTTCATCAACACTTGCCTTCCTTTTATCAATAGAGATGCTGACCCTCATGTTGTCAACCCAATATTGGTGACTGATGTAATTCTCCAAGAAACCCATTGTTCACTAAGGATTGGACAGAGGAAAAGTGATTCACAGAGTAAGTTTGAATCTGCATCAAACTTTTAAAGAACATTTAGACAAGACAAAAATACAGAAAAGGAAAACCAAATCAGTAATATATCTATGATGTCAGCAGTTTTCTCAGATCAAGGTGCTGTGTGAAATGTGCTTTTGTCCACTGCTACAAGGTGATCATGGCTGATGAAAAATCATATGAGGAGATATTAACAGACACTTGAGGACAGAGACATCCAAGTTTACAGCAGGATATCTACATCTCTGCACACTGGCACACCTTATAAACACTATATCCACCAACTCCTTGACATTAGTACCCTCATTTTTTTGTTTTTCCTTTTTCCTGCCTGAAATCTAAATTTAGTGAATGACATATAAAAATGGCACCAATGAACAGAAAAGATGAAAATGTGAATTTATCCTGGCAACTTTTAATGGACAGAAAAGTAAAGTTTAATTGTAATAGACAAATTCAAGTGCACAGACAGACACACATACAATTTTCTAAACCTTTTTACAACTGCACTGGCCATAAATGGATTTAAATAGATGCTGTTTATTTCTGAAGCTCTCATAGAGTTACAACCCACACAAAGGGGACAGAAAATCACTATATGATCAACAGTGAAAATACTGCAGTTACTCAGGTGGTTTCTGGACATTTGTCTAACATACAGAAATAACATGATACTATGTTATGTACTATGTACATGCTATGTAGATGAGCAAAGGGCAAATTTTGATGCTAATACTGAGACAAAGCAATTTGAAATATAAGGTAATCTGCTAGGTTTTAAATATTTCTTTGCCTTAAGTAAATAAACTGTGATTCCTTGGTGAATAGCAGAATCGGTGATAAATTCTTCCTGCAACTGTTGTATTAATTACTGGTAGAATGAGGAGCAAAGACTTGTTAGTGAGAAAGAGAACATGATTTTTATGAAAAAGAATACACCTATGTAAGTACTTTACTTAACCAGATGAAAGAATTATTTGCACTCCACCTTTGGGTATATATAGGTTTCATCTTTATGAATCTGAATAAGATTATTCAATAAATGTCTTAAGTTTAGTTACGTAACTGTATTGTCCCAAATGTTGCAGGTTCCAAACTATTTCAATGAATAGCAAATTTTCTTTAGTTATTTTTCAGGAGGAATAACTGTAAGTCATGATGTGCTGGCAAAAAAATCTTCCTAACAAGCTATTGACATAATAACACTATGATTCTGTCCTAATGACTCACTCCACAATTATTTTGGATCAAGTTCTTATACTAAGTAACATCTTATTTGTTGCAATAGGGTAAGATATTCCCTGAATGGGGCTACTTTTCAGTAACATACAACTCAATCTGACTAACATGGAAGAATCTGTTCCTAAATAATTATCACATAGGGGGCTGTTAATTATATGATGTTGAAATATGAAGGCACGTAACTAGGCATATTGTGCCTTATACTCAGATAAGTCTAAAGATAACGGCAGTTAAATTACATGATCAAAAAATGTCTTCTCTTCATATTTGAAAACGAGGCCAAGAAATGTTGTAAAGTTAATAAACTGTCATGCTCATTCTTCTTCTATGCCATATGAAAGAAGCTCAAAGGAAAATTTCCTCGCAAAAAGAAATGCAATTAAACAGGACAGAAAAATAAAAGCAAAAAAGCTTCATCAGAAAAGCATCTAAGCAACCTTTTCTTCTCTTTAAATATTCAGATCTTTCTGTGCCAGAGATTAACATCCAGTTCATACTCTCAAAAAAAAAAAAAAAAGAATGCAGAAGAAAACAGCAACTTTCTCCTCCTGTTCTGCTTGAACTGCAGTGTTCAGTAGAGTGAATGAATGCTTTAAAAAGAAGTTCTCAAGTAGACACAATATGCTTTGATTTATACTTTCTGGAATATCACTGAAGTCAATTAACTGAACTGAGGGTTTGGCTTTTACCTGCAATGTACAAAAAATGTGAGATACAAGCGATTACATCATGATCGAGGGGGATCTACTCAGAACAAAGCTGGCTAAAATGCAGGATTGCTTTTTCACAAAACATTTATGTTTGTTCAGAATTTGTTTTCAATCCAAATGGAAGCTTTTTTCCCCAAAAAAATTTTCCAGTGAACTAGAAATTCTGAGAACAGGCTTTTTAAGAAGCAAGAGGACTGACTGTGGCTGCCTTCCGTTTAGTTCTCATGCTTGATCAGTTCATATCTCCTCAGGTAGCAACAAAATCAGAAGGCAGTATGCTCTTTAACAGTAGAAAGGGTCAGGACACTAGGAATAGCCATCCCTGGTCCACTACCATATAGGACTAAATACTAATTTTAACAAGAAATAAAAGATTTTCAATCTTAATTTAATTTCACATCAAATTCTAGTACTCTTGGTAGAAAAGTCTGCTGATAGTGGAATAACTCAGTGCAGCCAGGACATACAGTCCAACCTCAGGTTTGGCAGGTCAGCAACCCACCGTTACACCAAAGCTTCTGTGGAAGTTTCGGATAGCCCTAGTTATGACCTATGCTAAAGGAACATGAGAACACATCAGGTTACACCTGTAACAGTGAGAAAGCAAGTTTCTTCATGGGACTGAAAGGAGGCAAAATACCTTGCAGTACAGCGGAGAAATGCTAAGGCTGAAGCTCTGAGACATCGATGAGAACCTCTGTAGCACCACCAAGCTCTCAGCAATAAAGGGCTGGACATGCCAGCTGGAGCCTGGAGGTCTATCAGCCCTCTGCTGATGTACATATGGATGTTAAGGATGCAAAAACCTCAGCTGGCACCTGTCATTCTACCTCCACAATATGACTGGAGCAATACAGATTTACACCACTTGAGAGCCTGACCTAGCAGCTGAACCCTCTGTGAAACGGGCAGAGGAAACCTCACCCATGCAAACTCCTATGCCAAGACAGCCACAACATCCTCTTTGTGCGCTGCACCTCCACATGTGCAATCTGACAGCTACAGCTGTGCTAAGGGCCTCCCTGGAACCCATTTCTGGTAAGAAACAAGCTGGAACTTCCACTGTGAACCCACAGGAGATTCGGCCAAGTCAAATACTTATCGTTTGACCTTTTGCATCGAAGAGAGTAATTGAAAAAAACAACAGCAACAAAAACCTGAGTGCGCACGTCCCTACAGTAGCTTCAGTATGTTACTTCATTAGAAATGTAGAAAATTACCTAGGAAATCCGGTGCCAACTGGCATCGCTGTTATTAAGAAAAAAAATCCCAATGGTTGCAAAAAGCCTTCTTTATTAACAATACTTTCTATTACAAAACCCCTTCCTTTAAGCAGAGTGTTATTAGTAATGACACAGGTCACATATTTTGATTCATTTATTGAATCCCTTGCTCTTCTGATTTATTAATAAGGGACTTCCCCAGGTTGGTGGGGCTTATTACAGTTCTGTTTAATTCTTCTTCATCTTTCATTATTAGGTTCTTACACACTTTAAGCCACTACTTTTTTCTGCTTTCTGAACTCCAGTCAACTTAGCCCAAAGATATAGCACAGGGAGAGACTGCAGACAAGGAAAATAAAAAGCCACAAAATTCTAAATATGCTTTAACTGGACAATGGGCGGGGGAAGCTTAAAAGACATTTTGATTCAATATTCTCCACTTCCTCCCTAGGGACAGCGATACTCTTTTTATTCTGCAATTTATATACGTACCCTCCCACACATTTCTTTTCTTTTAGTCAAAGCTTTCAGGCTAAGCTGATGACAGGTGGCAGTCCTAGTGTGAGAGGACCACATGCTGTGGACATTAATGAGTTTCCTTCAGGCCCAAACGGAAGTTTTATAACCTTAGGTTGACTTACTCTCCTCTTCAGTTAAATAAAAATGTTTCAGCTCATACAAACAAACTCAGCAAGATACAGAAACAGCAAGAGCCAAATGAGTGGAGGGATTTAGAGCTTTTCCAAGGTTTACTTCCAGTTCAATCATTTTCAGTCACTTATTAGGCAATGCAGTAAATCCCTTACCCTCTCTTTTGGAATCCAACATGCATTACCCAAAAGTAAGTGAGAAAGGAAGACTAGGATTGTAAAGTATATTCCAAAGTTTATTTTTACTTCTGTGATGGACTTCAGTGAATTATAACAAAACAGCAATTCTGGCTATAGCTAACAAGCTGCAAATGCTGCCCTAAAAGACTTAGTGTAATGCCACACATGTGGAACAGATCATTTTGATGTTTGCAGTGCCTTATAGGCTTTAAATATTTTATGCCTTCCCCATTTGTTAATGTTTCCAGTCTAACACGGAAAGAAATCAGAATACAGCAAGTTGACTAAAGCAGCAGATCATGAGGACAGAGACATTCTTAGCAAACTGCAAGTTTTAGTTGTAGACTAAATGAACAGAGCTTTGGCCTTCATTCATTCAGCTGGACTTTTGCGAAGCTTCAAACCCATGAATTCAAACCTTAGATGGCAGAAAAGAAACATGATTTTTGCTTGTGACAATCTGCCTTATACTGTGCCTGAGAAAGGGAAAGAAGCAAGGCTGTACAACAAAGCATTTGGCTCTAAATGACCTGCAATAATTACTGGATACATAGTTTCTCTCACGGATGACCTCTGGTCTCACAGTGACCGTGATAAAGATTATGATGTAGAAATCTAGACATAAAAAAGGCTGGACAAACAGAATATGTATCAGAGAGGTAGCACTGTGATACTCAAAAGAGTTTTAGCTTACTGCAGGACATCACAAAGTAATAAAGTCTCTACATTTATCCACTTGCTTATCTTCCTGTTTTAAGTACCTCATGCTGGTTTTTATCATCAGGATAAAAAGATCCCCAGCAGACCTCAGGTGATAGCGACTACAGCAACCTGGACTGGGATTTAAATGAAGGACTTTGAGGTGAAAAATTCTCTTTCTCATTACGGACCTCATAACTCATTTATCTTGCCCTTAAAATAAACCACATTTCCAAAAGTGTGTTTTGATGTCTCTTCTCTTTTCCTTCAGTTATGACAAATGGAAAAATTTGTACAACATGTATTTCTACTCTGACTGGCAGCTTATACAAATTATTCCTTTATGTCTTTTTAGTTTTACATTCAGTATTTTAAATGCCTGAAACTGCATATAGTTGTATTGAATTCCATTAGGATTCCTGAGTCTGTCAGAGTAATGATATATTTGAGTTTTTGAACTTCATACATAATTTCATTTACAATGGTTCTGTTAAAAAGTCTATTTTCTTATCCTTTTAAACGAGGTACAGAACAAATTCTAATCATTATCCCATGAGATAATGAAAAATTATTATTTTTCTATCAATATTTGAAGCTAGTCTTTCAGAGAGGGCTGCAACATATGTACTTAAAAAAATGTGCATCCATCCAAAGGTCTTTCAACAACCTCCCTAGTTCCCACTACACACCTAGGATTCCCTCTTAACTTTATGAACATAGATGCCATTCAGATGGTCCCTTCAATAAAGCCATAGGAGAAAGTCCCTACTGCCCAAAGAAATAAGAAAAATGAGACTCTATGGCTCCAAAGGATAGGACTGCAGAGAGAGGAAGAATCAAAATTGTACAGTAATGTTTGAAAATCTGAGTATCAATAGTAGAATATTGTTTTACTCTTGCTCCCAATACTAAATAGAGCTAGTTATACTAGCAAATGGTGAAACAGGCCATTCAGCCAATTTCCACCCATTACCTGATGGTTTTGCAGTAAATACTTACTAGGTCATTTAAAGCTTTCAGGGTCATACCCTGCAATCAGTCTGAGTGCTGAACTTCCATGCATTAAGTGTCAGAATGTTCCAGACGCTTTTATTCAGGAGCTGCAAACCCTATCTCCTAAGCATATCAACAGATGTTTGGTGTACAGACCATGAACAGCATATACCCAGGCTTTGAGAGAAAGGGCTTTTCATAATAGGCATAATATATGGACATAATATATAGACATAATAGGCACCAGGAGTAGATTAGAAATTAAAACTGTTATAAATCTGAATCCTTATCAGAATGGAATGGAATATCTGAATTATGCATAATGTGGGGAAGAAGAAAACACAGTAGTGCACATGCACACACTAAATTACAGGATGAATATCAGAGCCCTTCATATTTCATCCTCTACCTCCCCTTCACTAATAAACCCTGCCAATGAAATAAGCCTCAACAAGATTTTCTCCTGCTTTGTCAGTTCCTCTTGTTCATTGTACCTTACACGTCATCCTGATTTACTGGTCTTTTCATACCCCATCTCTCCTGAAGAGTAATTTTTCCATGGTGCCCCGAAGAAGCAAACACATAGCACATACTAAATTCTGAGACAAATCCTTCCTCAGTCTTCACAGTACATCCTGCCTCTCTGTGTCTTCATTTAGATTTTGAATAGCTCAGGTTAAGGATTTCATTTGTCTGCTTGTACAAAGCAAACGCATACAGTGACATTTAAGAAAGACTCAATCATCATGATAATTAGCTCCTTACATTAGCATCCAGAAGCTATTGCTGAGGTGACAGTGTATTGTGCGATATCCACAAGCTCATACAGAGAATTCACATATAAACTCATTAGAAGGCAAGGCCAGTCTCAAAGAGTTTACAGAGTAAAAAGCAAAAAGGCAGGCGCTCGGCTGCACAGAGCAGAAACTGGGTCTCCACTGTGGCAAAGTAGGATGCGGGGCACCTCGGGCACAGCCAGAGCAGGCAGAAGGCTGGCCCTGTGCCTTGAACACAGCCCGGGTTACCACAAGGGTAACCTGCCTCTCCTCCACTTTTGGCCAGATGCTTGCAAAAATCACTCTCATGAAGGTGAAGGGAAAGAGGTAGCAGGCACCAGGGCCAGGGGGAGGGAGTACCTCTTGCTACAGGAGGCTTGGATGTTCAAGGGGACAGAAACATGGAATTCAGTGTTCTCCCTTCTACCTTCCCCACCCACTCAACATACCGAATGGATCGTGAAGTCAGGAAAAGTATTTTCCACAGTTTAAGTAGCTGTTATGCTCCGTATGTGCAGGTCCCCATCACTCCCATGGATACTCGTTCTGCTATATGTCACCTGCAGGCAGAATATGCCCAGACAAAGTAGCTGTGACCTCCAGTCACTCCCTGCATGGTACAGTCCCTAGCACCAATGGCCTTGTTCATGATTATACATTTATGCCCAAATGTTTACAATGTTAAAATAAATCTGGTTTGACTTTGAACACATACATTGTACCTTGAACAAATGCAGAACTGATAGGTTTTGATCATATGTATATACAATTGGGCGTTATTCCAACTGACTCCTGGTTAAAAGAGATTTTTGTGTAACAGAAATTTCTTTTTTACTCTAGCTTTTTGCCTGTCCTCAGGGATTTTGTCATTATTGATTAGATTCAAAATTAGATCCTAACCTGACTAAATAAAATTTCCTTTCATATGACAGTTCTTTGGTCTCTGCTTCCCACTTCACTTTATTACTCATTGTGCAAATTGTATTAAAAATTTAATTTTCCTTTTCATGTAAAAAGAAAAATCAAGATATCAGACTGAATCCAATTTACAGCTATCACTCATAATGATAGAACAAAAATAAACCTGTCTTCACATAACAAATGAGCATTGCTTCACAGTTTTGATTATAAACACATCGTCTCTTGCATAAAAAACTCTAAAATGCATGCTCGCACTTCTCTATGTTCTTCTCTAAGTCTACTTGTCACTATTTGGCAATTCCTGCTATTTAAAGGGAATTTGTACACTGTTGCCAAGAAGAACCTTGTCCCAGAATACTACAGGGTTAGACATCTTGACTGTACTGTCACCACAGTATCTGACTTTGCACATGGTTAGTAAAATAAAATACCAAATCCTTGCAGAAACAGATTTTCATTTGATACAGCTCTGTACTATACCACTTTTTATCCTTGTCTATCATGCTGACTGAATACTGAAAAACCCTCCTATGATACAAACATTGCAAGCAAAGCATGGCAAGGACTGACAACATAGAAGATTTCAGGTCCAATATTCAATAATGTATTTGGCTTATCGTAACAAGTTGCTATGAACAAAGCATCTTGAAGCCAGCTGCTAGCATGACAGCAAAGTCATGTTTAGCTAGTCTGGAAAAGAAGGAGCAAACTAAGAGAAATTAAACATGTTTTTAATTAAAATTCTGAATTTAAAATTTAGGTGAAATTTCCCACATGATACTGCTGTGCACAGCCTTACAAGCTCTCCCTTTTAGCATTTGAGCAATGTGAAATCCTGTGTCTGTTCTGAGATGGAGTTTTGGGGGAAAGAGGCTGTAACAAATCAGAAGAGAATTTGGCCTCTGCCCTGATTAAAGTAAATTTTAGAGCAGAGTTGCGTTTTAGTCATGAGCATGTCTACTGAAGAGCATATCTGTAAAGTGTAGGATTGCCTTTTTTGACCATTTTGTTCAGTTACAGGTATGTTAAACAACTACAGACTGTGTTGATTTCTTCACCAAACGCACCTGAAAGCCCAAACAGCAACTAAGGTACAGAGGGATGAATATTCTTATTATTTTTACATGACAGTGAAACCTGGAGAAACAACAAAATAAAGTTAGGGT
Organism: Aquila chrysaetos chrysaetos; assembly: GCF_900496995.4. NCBI lineage: Eukaryota > Metazoa > Chordata > Aves > Accipitriformes > Accipitridae > Aquila > Aquila chrysaetos. Next base: position 40,131,822 of record NC_044007.1, read on the forward strand.
ATTAAGAAAAATCTAAAGCAAAACATGAAGAAGAAAGAAGAGAAATAATAAAATTGTAAACAGAGAATCAAAAACCACTCTGAATAGTAAGCCATCCTGACTCTACCTACATGAGTCATACTTGAAAGTAGGAAATTACTATACCTTTTGTACGGAAAAAGAACAGTCTATTCACTTCTAAAAATCCCATGACCAGAAACACGATGTCAAAACAGAAGGAGTTCAGATATTTCTGTGCCTCCTTTTCAGTTTTAATAGATGCCATATCCCCATGCAACAAGAGAGAAAAAAGGTCAGCTGAGCTAAGCCGCATGAGGGAAAGAGTACCTAATGGAGGAAAAAGGAGAGAAGTGATGAGGAGAGATATGTATTGTAAAGGCTATGCCTTGGGAACAGAGAAACCTACTTTTTACTTCTCATGTTTTCTCCCTGGCTCATTGTACAAATACCAGCAAGTCACTGAATCGCTCTGCACATCTGAGACAAGTGCCATGCTCCTAACAAACTGGAGAGAGGGAAGATGCACAGGCAGAGGCAAAACAGAATAGCTCCCACGGCATTTCTGTAACAAGGTTTCTCATATCACCAGCAAATAGTCCCGGCAGAAAATACTTTGTACTGTTGGGGCTCCATTATTTATTTTGCAGATGCATGTAAAAGCCACTATCGGGACTTGCTTAGCCCTTTGGTATAAAACAAAGCATACATATTGTGAAAAGGCAATCACTGCCCCAAGGAGATGACAATCCACCTGCAATGTGGGGATTAACAGATGGAGGCCCCCAAAAACCTGTGGGGCAGCACAAGGTCAACATGAAGCAATTATAGTTAGTGTCACCGGCTGGGGTCACATCTCACTACCTGCTAAACCTTCGGAGAGTGCTCCTCAGTCAAAAATCCAGCTATTATTACTAAGTTATCCACAAACTCCACGGGAGATGTAACTCTCTCTCCTTTGCCTGAGGAGACTGGTATAAAACCCAGCCTACTTCACAGGACCATTTAAATTCCTGCGGGATTCATGCCAATAAGTATCCAGTGCTTGCTTTCAGAAAGATTTTCAGGAAGACATTTTTCCAGGAAGAAGCCAATCTGATGAAAATGAAACACTCTGCAAAAACATGAATTCAGTTTTGTTAAGGGTTTTTTCCCAGCCATGTCCACAGCAGGGTTAGAGACAAAATACCCCATACAGCCATTATGATCAACATTAAAATTACTGCTCCTGAACATGAAAATTTGCCTAACACAGGCTGCAAAATGTTCAACTAGTTTTGAAGGCCCAGGGGCATGCGTTTAACGATCAGGTTATTGTTCACTGTAGGTGGGATGACCTATTCCACCTTGTATAACTAACAAAGTATTCACTGGGGTAGGAATGTGAGCCTGATGTACCCACATGCCTGTTACGTGTGATACCCCCTGGGCCATGGTGCCTGTCTCACATGCTTTAAGAGTAAAATGAAAATGTTCCAGCTAAAGACAGTGAGAAAGTGAGGTCCTACTGTCTATGAGATGTTGGAGATCCGTGTCCTGGCTTCTTGCTTTAGTCAATCTTTAGTTATTGATACAAAAATAGAGAACTCTGTGTGGTAGAAACTGAAAGAGATGCTTCAAATTTGGTCTTAGTCCAGTGAGTAGGTATTATTTGAGTACCATATCTCCACTATGTGCTTTTGCAGCTACACTACTAGTCGCAAGGGGGAAGGACATGCTCCTTTCCTTAAGAGCTGTGATGAAGCATGCAAGGTAGAAGAAACACTCAAAAAACCAAACAAAAAAAAGCTTGAAGATTTCTTAGAGAATACTTAACACATTAAAAGTATCTCTTCATCCAACTCCAACTTTGGTACTAACACATGGTCTAATCTTCAGAAGTATTCAGCAGTGTCATTTCTCATCTGTATCAGTAAGAAGTGAACTTGAAATGAAGATGAGGTCACTAGGCTCTAGGTTTTCTTCCAAATGCAGAAAAGTATAACGCTTAGCTTTGCTTTGCCTGGCTGCTTGGTTTGGGGGGGAGGCAGGAGGTTGTGTTTGGTTTTGTTGTTTTTTTATTAATGATCTGAAGAATATTAAATACTTCTAATCAGCTAAAAAAAGTCATAGAAATGTAAAATTTTAATTTTTTAATCTTCTGAGCCCTGTTGGTGACCAGTAAAGGAAGTACACAAAAATGTTCCAGTGAATAAATAAAAGGATAATTAAGTTTTCCCAAATGAAGAAAAGCTTAGTCTTGTAAATGCTTAAGATCTTACACACCTTTCAGAAAAGGAGTTTCCCACCCACTCCCTGTTTTTCTACACTCTACAGAGCTAACTCAACATTCAGTCAGGAAGGTACAACAGGGGCAAGGAAAAAAAAAAAAGATTCCACTAAAGAACGTACAAAGTTGGCAAAAGGTCTTTGAGTTTATATGAACAGAGGAACAAACATAAGTGTCAGTGAAAATGAAAATTTTTATTTGCAGTATTCATAAGCAAGTATAAAGTCTGGAGGCAACAATATAATTTGAACCTTTCACTGCAACAGGAGAATAACAATTGGAGAATCAAGACTACTGTAAAAATGTCAGATGGTGTTGAGCAGCACTTTCTCTGTGTAACAGTTTGTTACTAGTCCAAATTTCTAGTATGAAGATAGTAACTTCTAAAAGTGTGGGGGTTTTTAACAATAATATCTCCCTAAACTTTTTCCTCATGGGATCCATTTAACCCCATAGTCCTGGTAATGCTCCTTTTTGTTTCCCCACCTTTTAAAAATTTGGAACCAGTAAAGAAGTTTATTAAAAAATAAAATTTATTCACTAAATTCAGCTGCTTTTCTTTTCTGTTTCTAAAGGATACATAGAATTTTACAAATTCTTTCCTAAAACAATATAGTTCAGTGTACCCTTTATGCGAAAATATTACCGATGCTTATATCATTTACATCTTACTCCTCACAATGTTCTTCACATTTGCTATTTGTGCTTTTGTATTACTCATTAAAATAATAGTATTGTGTCTCCTAACATGATGACTATTTGTACTTCTTACGTGTTCCAGCAGGGACACATTATTGGACAGGAAAATTGGTATTCACATATAAATGAGTGCCTCTTCATTTATGAAAGGTTCCCCATGTTTTCATGTTAACTTAGTCAATGTTCATTAATATTTTAATAAATTCAAATGACTCTTTATCCATTCAAAAATTTATGAACATTGACTGAGTGCAGGATTTCAAAACTCAGCGAATGGATTTCGCTGTTTCTATTTCTAAAAATATTCATGGATAATGACCTGGATATAGTTACCATCTTCTGCTCTCACTGGGTAAAGGTAGGATTTGAAAAAGCATGCTCTTATTGCAACATTTGCAGGCACAGATGAAAGTTAGGCTCCATTTCTGTCTACTGGAATGGTAGCACTTACAGGCAAAAAGCAGAAGAGGATCTCAGCACCAAATTGTTTACAGACCTAGGTAACAGCTGCAGACAAAAGGAAGGGGAAACATAAAAAGAGAAGAATCACGAGAATTATTCTAGGGAGTTAAATGTGCTTTTCTTGTAACTGATTATGTGCAGGCGTATAATGGAGATTGTTGTTGTCTTGTACAAAGATAGGAGATGAAGACAGAAGATGAAGTTATCTAATACCATTCTGGACATTTTTCAAAACTCAGGGAAGAAAATATTAGCAGTGGGATCAGTATCAGGAAACGTACTGATAAAAATGACAGGCCTTACCTAACTTGGCACTGAAGAACTGTGTCTCACCCACGCCATTTGTTTGCTCTTGGCACTCCCATCCTCTTGCCTCTTAAGAAGCCTGAAAAGCACACCAGCTCTCCATTTTACCATCTCTTCATTCCAATAATCCCAGAAATAGTGTCTTAAAATTCTAAATAAATTTAATTAAAGCCAGTGGTAGCCTTTCCATTAATTTGAGTAAGAACTGGTCAGGCCTTTTGACTGGGAGATGCTTGAGGCAAGAATTTAGCATTTCTTCATGTACTAATTGTATAATAATTAATGAAAGTAAATTAGATCAAATATAACTTAGAGAAAACCACTCTCCTGAATTATGATTGTTGAAACATAGCCAGAGGAGCACTTTCAGGAGCCTGCTTGGCTGTTTAATGCTGATTTAATTATGATATTTAGACATGGTCTACTACTGAGATACCTGCTGTAGCTTGCTAGCTACATGAGACCTCAGGTGGATGAGCTTACTGTTAATAGTCAGAAAGACAAAAAGTGCAATATACCAATATGTGAATGAATATGGCTTATTTTGTAGAGGTTTGTGCAAACTGTTCCTTTAGTTTGGACTGAAGAAAATTCAAACCAGGGATTTAAATCTGAAATTCAGATTTTAGAAAAATTTTGTCAAAACTCATCTTTACGCAGTTTTTCTGCATTAAAACGTGACTGTACATGATTCTGCAGATTCTCAGTGATTAGGACATAATATCCATCAGTCTATCTAACTAACTCATCAAGTACTGGAGCCTTTCATCCCCAAAGTTTCTTCTCACATACACTCTGGAGTTACAGCAAACAGACGCAGAATCTACTGATCAAAGTTCAGTGTTACAATCTCATTTTAACAAAAGTAAATAAAGACTGTGCACAGAAAAAATCCACTAAGTACTAACTTTAATATACATTATATATTTTTCTGGCCTCAGGAAATTTAATCTAAAAAGCAAAACAAATTTTCTTTCCCATAACTGATAAGGTGTTTTCTTTTTTTTAAACTCACTAATGAAAACAGGCAATCCTGTATTTTGTTTCATAGTGTTTCCCTAAGGGCAAAGATAAACTTCACTCTTATCTGTTCTTCTGTTGTTCCTAGAATGATTGCTCTGTTCATTATATTGTTTGATGTTGCCATCTCAGCTTTCCAGTGCCTGATTTGTTCACTTATTCTCTAAGTTATTAGGCTCTCCATTCCAAAAATAAGCAGGTTTTCTCATTTAAAAAACAATGTCATCTTTATGTATTATGGATTTACAGTTCACAGTGCTAATGGATCATGGAAACACTGACATGAAAGGTTAAATTATGAAAATTTATTTCACTTGCATAAAAAGGGAACAAGTGATAGTGCCGTATAAGTGAATATGGATCATTACTGCACAAAGATCATAATCGAAAGGCACCTATAAGGCACCTGAGCCACAACCCTCACAAGTTCACAGAATGCTAAGAAACAAAATCTGAACATGTGGATTATGAGGTGGAGTGTGCTGGCCACACACCACTCTCCTGGTGTGCATCCATCCAGCTGCACACTGAATTTACCTCCAAGGTGGGAGTGACCAAGACTATATCTCGCCCACTTCAGCTGTGCATATGGATCCCGGGTCATGGGCACAATAGGAGCTGCAACCATTCCACCTTTCACCCCAGTGCCTAGGCTGGTACCCTCCTCATGTCCACATGACACCACAGGTCAATGTAAAAAAAAATGCGCCTACTGAAGTGCCTTATCTTTTTCTTCAGGACAGTCTGGGATGGAGGAAAGTAGCCCAAATCCTCTTCTTTTGACAAGCACTTGGCTCCACCTTTATCCAGGACACACAATAAGAAAAGCTTCCAGTGCATTATGCACTTTGTATACCTTCCTAGAGGTTGGGTCTATCAGGTCTCCATAAAACTGTAGCACTGTTATATGCCCCAGAAGCTCTTTGACCATTTTTTTTCCCTATTACGAAATCATGTTGCCAGTTGTACTTCACTTCTGGTTTCTCAGCACTAATCTGTACTGTAACCTTGTTCACCAAGAAGCTCTTGTTCTGCAGGTTGACAATGTTATAATGCAGCTTATGCTTCAAATCAGAAGACCTACATCATCTAAGTAATCAGAATGCTGTTTCTACCATTTTGAGTGACCATCCTTTCCACACACAAATAACATACAGCTAAGACACCACTGGGTTTTTTAAGTATTCTACATATCCCAAACCAACATTTCTCAGGAGGATATCATATGTGACAACTGAGTAAAAATATGGTGACTTAGCTGTATGTTGACTTTAACTTTCAAAACTAGGGTGACTGTAAATTTTCGTCTTGAAACCACTCCTCCAGATGTCCTCTGCAATGGTAAAAATAAATAAAAGTCCTTAAATTCTTTCATAAGAAGTTTGGGTTTTTTAAGTATAAAAGGGAATTGCTGATAAAATAAATAAAGCTAAACACGCCCAAAATAAAACCTCTAATCTGCTGTTATCTGTTAACATAATGCAGAAATAGCAATGTTGGGGTTGACTTTCACAATGCCATTTTATGTAACAGCTAAACTCTAATTTCATATGGAATAACATACTACACAATAGCCTGACAGTATGCCACCTGATTTTGCTTTTTTTTTTTAAATGGTCACCACAAATTCTACTAGATCATGAGTCCCAAAGTCTAAGGCATTTGTAAAGATTTGAGACCAATATCCATGTTTTCTTCATGGGGTAAGGGAGTTTGACCACTGCGTGTGGGACTTGTTGCAACAACTAATCATCTTTGGTCTATGTGCACATAGCATGCCAGTCTACTGCTTGTCTGTGCAGACAAAATCAATACAAAAAGAAGGTCAGCACATAGTTTTACAACACTTGGAATCCCAAAGGGTCAGTATCAAGATGTTCTCCACTACAATTTCAACTTTCTTCATTTAAAGATAGAATCATGAATCTTCCTGCCACTTGAATAACCAAGCCAATACTTACACAACTGCTGAGAGACACTGACTCACAAACAATGCCACAATCGTCATGACTATTAATATGAGCTTATCACGCAGGACTAGCTTTAGGCTGTGGGTGCGCAGGTATCTAAGCCACCCTAAGTCCTTCTCGTGTACTAGCTGATGCTGCTGTGAAGTACTGTGAGCCCATTCAGTCCAGTGAGCTGGCATCAAACTAAGTTGTTTTTCATTACACGGAGTTAATTTTATGCCTTATCAGTAAGCTGAACTGGTTTACTGCTGGATGAGAGAACTGCCAGCATAAGGCAAAAAAATAAAAAAGGGAAAGAAGGGACAGGATCATACACATTAAGTTAGCACAGGCTGCCAGATGAGAAGTAAAATTCTGTGTTGCTCCTACTAGAAATGGTTAGATTCTGTTCACCTTTGTTCACCTCATCCATCCTGTAGGTCTACAGTACATAGGTGGAAAGAAAGGCACCTATTGCTAAATGTGGATATTGAGGTGGCCAGGGGTAGGAAGCTAAAGACAGCAATTGCCAATTGAGTTGGAGGCCAGTTTAAGTGAATGATACTTGAAAGTCTCACTTTGGAACAATGTGATAAATGCTCTTGAAAGGAAAACTTGCAGGCAACCAGCATCCTGCTTATCTGTGTCTCATTAAACACTTTAAACTTCAGGAACAGGTCAATCATCTGGCGCTGACAGTCATCCACATTTAGAATTAGCCATTCTGCAATTCCAGCAACCGGAAGTATGTGCTTTTACAGAAATAAAAGCAATTTTGTCTAGGTTTGCAACGTGCATGGTGCACACTTGCATTTCCTTTAAGGCACGAACTCTGCCCTCCAGAAAGGATCAGAGACAGCATGAAAAATATAAAGTCTAAAACTAGCATGACAAGGCATCAAGTATCATGTTAATATGCAGTGTCTGTCACAGATTAATTTTAATGCACAAGCCCTTGGGTCACATCAACATCACAGAGTTTTCTGGGTCACCAAATTAAAAGGCATGGCATCATCTTCTTTTGACACAGAAGCAGTTCATTAAAAATATTTGTAGAGATATAGGAAAGTAATCTTGGTCAGACACATGCTTTGAAAATTCTTCTTCAAGTTCTGCTGGCTTGAGTAGAGACTCATTCAGAGACAAGGTCTTCTGGGAAGAAAAGTCAAACTTAAAAATTAAACTAGATGAAAGTTCTCAGCTGGACTTTGTTCTCAGAGAGGCGAAGTACACTCTTTGTGAATGCATAAGTCCCTGACATATCATGTACAGACAATAAATGCTCATTTTTTGATGGGTTTCTGAACCTACTGTATCTCTGATTATCATGAGAACAGTGTCTGTGGTCTTTCAAGAATGATTAAATTTTCCCTCCAAACAGCGCTCTTTTCTAAGTGTCAATTTTGATGAATAGCCTGTCAAGCCAAGATACAGTCAAAGAGTTGAAATAAATCTATCATCACATGGTGTCTGTCATTAAGAAAAACATTTGTACTTTCTCAAGTATTGAATTCATCTCCTTCTATTTGTTACTACAGCTACACAAAAGTATTGGAGTTTCTTGTATTATCTAAGCAAATTACTTGTCAACTATAATCGGAAAGGTTACATTTTGCAGAAAAATTTAATTCACTTTTTTATTAAAGTTGTTTCAAATTTTTTTTTGAATCTCTAAAACCAAGATAATTAGAACTCTAAGCCACTATTACTGTCAGTCTTCACAATAATCACCAACAACAGTTATCAGAAAATAAATGAGATTCTAGTGTCAAGTTACCTGAATACATAAAATATTATGGCTGATAAAAAATAGAGAAAAACCAATCAATATATCACAAGCAAATAATGATTTAAAATACAAGACTGTGGAGAGGATGAACACAGACAGACATCAGATACCTTCCAAAATCTTTAATGTATCTGAAAGAAGAATGTTCATTTGTGCTTTCAGCTGTTGGATTCTTGCCCCTTAGGCAGTAGCAAATGCAAGCTCATGGACTCCAGTACAGTGTACGTGTCATGGTAAGAACTCTTGGGTTAACCAGAGTTTGTACAGAAATTTGCTCTGAATGTGCCTGACATATCAAAAAGAATAAAGTGATGACAGAAAAAAAGCAATGTTATTAAAATGTTTATTTAACTATGATGCTGTTCTGAGAACATGAGTCAGTTTATACCAAAGTCATAGTGATTTTGCTGTTCTGTTTTACTTCTCTACATTCTTTGCTTGTGCCTTTTATGTCAGTGTCCTTAAAATGGAAAACTGACCAAATAAATATACTAGCCCATAGATGAATTCATGGAATTCTAACTTTGGATATCTTTAAAATGTGAAAAAGACTGTAGGCACATCAAAAATCAGAACTGGATACTCAAAATAAGAAAATTAAATTGCCTTCATTATCCATTCTTTGAGAGAGGCTGAAACTGCATCTGAAGGACACAGCTATTCCACAAAAAGCCATTAAGCTGGTGTAAGTTGTGTTGCCACTACCTTCAAACAAGTCAGACACATGGCAAGAGAGACATTGTCCATTCTTCTCACACCCGTTTCTGTTGTTGCTCTCTTTGACAGCTCTATTCCTCAGAAGAATCCTGATACCATGAAAGTTTGTGCACGCACTTCATTTTATGAGAGCACTCCAACTAAGTATTTCTCAAAATCCTTGTTTGTCCTTTGACAAATATTACTTACATTATTCTTATGATTAAGCTGGAGACACTTGTGGTGCTTTTGTTTGATTAGTTTCCTTGATCTTCCCATAGATGACTCCTAGGCAGCTAAGTAGATACGATAGTCTAGCACTCACCTAGATAGGACTCATGAATTTTGCTGATGATAAACTGCAGGATATCCACAGCATATTTGTAACACATCACCTAAACAGTGATATGCACGAGATCCCAAGGGCTCCAGCATTTTCCTACATTCTTCACAGCTCTTCTCTGGCTAACGCTTGTCCCTCTGTCTCCCAAACAAGAAATCTGTTTTACCAGATGCTGAAACAGCCCACACACCTTCAGAGAGAACACTACCACTTCTCAGTATTTCTGAGCTTGTACAACATGGCAGGGTACTAGGGAGTAGAAGAGTCTCCTGCTTATTGTGGGATACTATTGCAGTCTCCTTGCAATGCTACTGCATAACCCACCACTTTAAATCACCTTTTTAAAACCATAAAAAAGAAAAACAAAGAATAAAATTATCTTATGAACAATTTATTAACAAATTACTAAAGTCAGATCTGAAACAAATTTCAGAAGTTTTCTTTTTACAGAGATGTAAAAAAGAACTGTTTAAATCTATCTGTTCTTCAGTTTACCTCCGAGAGCTTTCCTTTCTGCTCCATCCAGTTAACAAGCTATTGGGATGCTTGGGCAGTTGGATCCAGTTCTCAGCCATGATCTTTATCCCATGAATCACTTTCACTGAGTGAGGACCATCTCCAAAAGGATTTATAAGCATATACCCATTTTCCCTTAGGAATTCCTTTTTGTATTCACACTCACCTGAAGACTACCCATGATTCATGAATGTGATAATTAATTACAATATCAAGTTTTCATAATCCTCTCCCAAGACTATCAGTTGACCCCTATCTCACTCTAGAAATACAAATATCCCTTAGGCACGGCTAGGCAGAGCCATCTCCTGGCTAGACCATAAACAGAACATGCTACTGATTCCACCAGTGCTTAACTCAACTAATAAAAAAAGCATTTACCTGACTGACTGGCAGGGTAGTGTTCAGACCTCAGCACTTAATTCTTACATACTGAGAATGATCCCATACCAGCATACGAGTTAACAGGAAGAAATATCCAAGTCGTTCACTACTAGCTGTGGAGAGAAAATCTTAGCCACAGTTATACCTGAAGTTTGAGGTAATAATGATCCTAAGGTAAGTGGTGCACTGATAAAAGACTTCTGCCACAACAGTGGATCTGAGGGAACAGAAATCTGTAGGGAAAAATGAGGAAATTAATCAAGCTTCTGTAAAATCACGACTGAAAATATGTGAATATGAACTTGTGTTAGAAATTGGTTGTGCTAGTTAGTTATGCCACAGTATGTCTCTCCATCCATATAAACTCCTACCTTGATCATCTTTTATACCTAAGAGCAAGGATAGTAATTGAAGTTGTGAAAACTGCATTCATAATGATTTTTGCTTGAAGTATTTGAGACCAATATCTCTAAATTTTGTCTTCATAATCCAACTGATACTTCCAACAAGGTTAGAGCAATAAACATAAAATTATTTTGAAGCTAGAATGATTTGTCTTTGCTATTAATATGACAAATCATGACACCGTCACAGACAGTAAGATTAAGACACAAAAGAGTGCTACTTTCTTTTTACGAAGAGCCAGCTCAAGGCTTCTGAGATACATAACATGAGCTTTGCCATGAAAGAAGATGCTTCACGACCTGGGCCACTCCTTTTAGGTAAACAAGTGTAGGGAAAGGAGAAGAAGGAGAAGCAGCAGGCAGTCACAGAAATATAAAGGATAACTGAAGCAATGTCTGTGAGGATCTCTCTCCCTACTTCAGCAGAAGATAACACCTCATTCATCCATTACTTGAAAGTAATGGTAGCACTAGCTGACAATCTGACTTTTCAGGGATTGTGATTAGATAAAGTGGTCTGTCTGCTTTTTTCCACCATAAGCACTGTGCCTAATTTGCCCCTATTTAGAGCCAGGCCTGTCCTTTATCATCTAATTTCCAGGATTGCACTGTTGTCATATGGCAGAGGCTATGAATCCACCAGCCAGAAATGATGCTTTACACAAATATAAATTGTGCAAATATGTGGGAATAGGATGAAGCTGTGTCATTAAGCAGTTCTATCAGCATCACATCGCAGCATCCAGTCATGCACTTTGCAATGAAATAATAAACCCAGTATTACCTTGTGCATTGGAAATGCTACCAGGTAAGTCGGGGGTAGTTCACTACTGATAAGAGTCCACAGTACTTCATACAGATTTAAATGCTTCATCAATATGTATTTTATGTATCAAGGACATGCAGAGGAAGGGAAGATTGAAAGAAAAGTAATAAAAAACCCCTGTCTCCACAGATGGAGACTCCACAACTTCTCTGTACAATCTGCGCCAGCTTTCAACCACCCTCATAATAAAAAAGAGTTTTCTTGAGTTCAAGTGGAATTTCCTATTTTTTAAATTTGTGCCCATTACATACCATCCTGTCAGTGGGCTCTACTGAGAAAAGCTTTTCTCCCTCATCTTCATTCCTTCCCATCATGCATTTATTCACATTGATGAGATCCCTCCTAAGCCTTCCTTTCTCCAGGCTGAACAAGCCCAGGTCTGTCAGCCTTTCCTCATATGGCAGATGCTCCAGTGCCCTCATCATCCACGCAAAGGTAGGGCTTGCTCCACTAAATCCACATCTCCCTTCTACAGGGGAGCCCAAAGCTGGACTCAGCACTCAAGATGTGGCCTCACCACTTCTGTGTAGAGGGGAAGAATCATCTCTCTCAACCTTCTGGCAATTATCGTCCTCATGCAGCCCAGAGTACTGTTGGCCTTTTTTTGCCGCAAGGGTGCATTGCAGGATCATGGTCAGCTTATTGTCCACTGGGACCCCAATGTCCTTCTTTGCAAAGCTGCTTTCCAGCCAGTCAGCCCCCAGCATATATTAGTGCCGAGGGTTATTCCTCCCCAGATGCAGGACTTTGTATTCCCCCTTGTTCAGCTTCATCAGATTCCTCTCTGCCCATTTCTCCAGCCTGTCCAGGTCCCTCTAAATGGCAGGACATTCCCTCTCCTCCATCAGCCACTCCTCCCAGTTTTGCAGGGTCTGTGAACTTCCCGAGGGTACACCATATGTCCCAGTGTCCAGGTCATTAATGAAGATGTTAAATAGCTTGGCCCCAGTATTGACCCCATCATAGTCCAGTCACCACCATGTGACTTGCCTCCAACTGGATTTTGTGCCACTGATCACAACTGTCTAGGCCCAGCCATTTAACCAGTTTTCAATGCAGATCACTGTTTATTTTTCCAACCTATATTTCATCAGCTTGTGCATGAGAATATTATCAGAGAAAGTGTCAAAACATTTATTCATGTAGAGGTAAACAACATCAACTGCTCTCCCTTGGTCCACCAAGCCAGTCACCTCATTGTAGAAGGCAACAGGTTGGCTAAGCATGATTTCCCCTTTGTAAATCCATGCTGACTACTCCCAATCGCCTTCTCGTCCATGAGGTGTTTGGAAATGGTTTCCACAAGGTTTTTCTAGGTGAAGCTAAGAAATGTCCACTAAAAACGTCTCTAATTCTCAGCAGAACTGGAGTGAGAAGAGAAAGTGGGAAGTAAGAACACCAGTAGGTGAATCTACTGGCGTAATGATAAACAGCTGTGCGCAGAGTTTTTTCACTTCACTACACTTCACTTCCTTGCTTCTAGCAAAACACCCTTGGAAAGGCAGTAGGTATGCCGTATTAGAATCATAGAATCATAGAATCATTTAGGTTGGAAAAGACCTTCAAGATCATCGAGCCCAACCATCATCCATGCCCACTAAACCATGTCCTGAAGTGCCTTGCCTATGCGCTTTTTGAATACCTCCAGGGATGGTGACTCAAGCACTTCCCTGGGAAGCCTGTTCCAGTGCTTGACAACCCTTTCGGTGAAGAAATTCTTCCTAATATCCAATCTAAACCTCTCCTGGTGCAACTTGAGGCCATTTCCTCTCATCCTATCTCCAGACACCTGACAGAAGAGACCAGCACCCACCCCACCACAACCTCCTTTCAGGTAGTTGTAGAGAGCAACTAGGTCTCCCCTCAGCCTTCTTTTCTCCAGGCTAAACAACCCCAGTTCCCTCAGCTGCTCCTCATAAGACTTGTGCTCCAGGCCCCTCACCACCTTGGTTGCCCTTCTCTGGACACGCTCCAGCATCTCACTGTCTTTCCTGTAGTGAGGGGCCCAAAACTGAACACAGTACTCGAGGTGCGGCCTCACTAGTGCTGAGTACACGGGAAGAATCACTTCCCTGCTCCTGCTGGCCACACTATTTCTGATACAGGCCAGGATGCCATTGGCCTTCTTGGCCACCTGGGCACTGCTGGCTCATATTCAGCCAGCTGTTGACCAGCACCCCCAGGTCTTTCTCTGCCGGGCAGCTTTCCAGCCACTCTTCCCCAAGCCTGTAGCGCTGCATGGGGTCACTGTGACCAAAGTGCAGGACCCAGCACTTGGCCTTGTTGAACCTCATACAATTGGCCTCAGCCCATCGATCCAGCCTGTCCAGATCCCTCTGTGGAGCCTTCCTTCCCTCAAGCAGATCAACACTCCCGCCCAACTTGGTGTCATCTACAAACTTACTGAGGGTGCACTTGATCCCTTCATTCAGGTCATTGATAAAGATATTAAACAGAACAGGGCCCAACACTGAGCCCTGGGGAACACCACTTGTGGCCGGCCACCAACTGGATTTAACTCTGTTCACCACAACCCTCTGGGTTCGTCCATCCAGCCAGTTTTTTACCGAGCAAAGAGTACACTTGTCCAAGCCATGAGACGCCAGCTTCTCAAGGAGTATGCCATGAGAGACAGTGTCAAAGGCCTTGCTGAAGTCAAGGTAGATAACAACCACAGCCTTTCCCTCATCCACTAGGCGGGTCACCTGGTCATAGAAGGAGATCAGGTTGGTCAAGCAGGACCTGCCTTTCATGAACCCATGCTGACTGGGCCCAATCCCCTGCTTGTCCTGGACTTGCCATGTGAGTGCTCTCAAGACAAACTGTTCCATAATCTTCCCCGGTACCGAGGTCAGGCTGACAGGCCCGTAGTTCCCCAGATCCTTCCTCCGACCCTTCTTGTAAATGGGTGTCACATTGGCAAGCCTCCAGTTGTCTGGGACCTCTCCCGTTGACCAGGATTGCTGATAAATGATGGAGAGTGGCTTGGCAAGGACCTCCGCCAGTTCCCACAGTACTCTTGGATGGATCCCATCTGGTCCCATAGATTTGTGAGGGTCCAGATGGCATAGCAGGTCACTAACTATTTCCTCCTGGATTAAGGGGGGTATAATCCACTCTCCATCCTTGCCTTCCAGCTCAGGGGGCAGAGTACCCTGAGGATAACTGGTCTCACTATTAAAGACTGAGGCAAAGAAGGCATTAAGTACCTCAGCCTTCTCCTCATCTCTGGTGGCAATGTTCCCCTCTGTATCCAATAAAGGACAGATATTCTCCTTGGGATTCTTTTTACTGTTAACATATTTGTAAAAACATTTTTTGTTTTCTCTTACAACAGTGGCCAGATTGAGTTCTAGCTGAGCTTTTGTCATTCTAATTTCCTCTCTGCATGACCTAACGAGATCCCTGTACTCTTCCTGAGTTGCCTGCCCTTTCTTCCAGAGATGATAAACTCTCCTTTTTTGCTTGACTTCTAGCAAAAGCTTCCTGTTCAGCCAGGCCGGTCATCTTCCTTGGCAGTTTGTCTTGCGGCACATGGGAATTAGGTCATGACATAAATACTTTCAAATATGTAACATGCTTCAGGATGGATTTAAGTAATTATTTTTAGGTTCCAAGTTCGACAGTTCTGGCTAAGATCTCTCACTTTTTCTACAAACATATGCTTACAGCCTAAATATTTTTTCTAGAGAACTTCCTTCCCAAATTAGAAACCATTTCAAGTCTTTTAATTGATGATCTGAAACCTAATAGTGAATTGTGCTCTACAAGTGCACCAAGCAGGCTGCCAGATAGGGTCTTGAGAAAAAATGTGGAGGAGAGAAGGGGATGTAGGAAAGAAAAAAAAGAAGTAAGAGTACTGCTGTCCTGCATGCTTAGTTCTCCAAAGGTGAATAAATAGAGATTCAAAACTGTTCAAATCATCATAGAGACATACCTTTCTTTTAAAAGCAACAAAAAGCATTATTCTCCCTTTTAAATAGCTGGTCTGTTGTTAGGTCTTCTGTAACCATGGAGACTACCACTGCTGTTGCTGCTGCTGATGATTTTCTCTAACTGGTCAGAACATGTTTGTACCATCACTTAATATCAACCTGAGTCACCAGTAGAGAAGTTTATATTTATTCTCAATGAATGTCAGTCTAGTAAAAGAAATGCATTTGGGTTTGTTTTGTTGATTTTTTTATTGCTGCTTATTTTGTATCATATACAAATTCCTATTAATTTACTTTCCTTATTCTCACTCCAACACAAATTCCAGGGCTGATACAAGTATAATTAAGGAACTGCTGCTCTCACTGCAGGTCTTCCCACGTGCTTGTATTCTTATCTTCCACTTATTAAATAGGATAGAAAAAATTACAGTGACTTAGTGCAGTCAGCTGTGAACATGACGTCTGAATCCCTTCCCCAAAGTAATACTGACCAGACACTAAATCTCATTGAATCTGCATTCAGTTTCTTCCTGATAAGAGTGGAGAATGATACTAAGTATAGTATATGATGTTCTCCAACAAATACTCTCCAATATATTTACAGATGTATTTAAAAATCAGAAATATCTATTTATTTTCAGGTATTCAATCATATATATAAAAATTTAAGCATTATTTACACAGTTATTTATAATTTACTAACATAATTTCAGAAGTAGGTTTCCAACACCAGCACCATGAGAGTTTCTGCTTTTCTTTTGTAACAACCTCAATGTAGACAACAATGGCTTTATTCAAATTCTGTGGAGTATTTTAGATACTACATTCAGAAACATAAAATAACTTGGGGAGCATTGTCTTCATTTTAGTACTGGTTTCTTTGCAAGAGGAATAAAAGTACAGAACTTTTCTGAAGTGATAATGAGAGCGTAAAGGATTTGAAAGCAGAAAAAGAAAAGTTCTAAAATCTCCTTGCTCAGACTGCACCAAATGAGACTGCTATGGTCATGAAAAAGAGAAGACACAATACAGTCTCTTTTGGTTACCGTTTCAGATACTAAGCCCTTCATTTATTCACTCCTGGTTTCTTGCCTGAAACCAACCTCCTCTATAGCAGCAAATAATGTTTTTCATCTTTCCTAGAAACACAAGTTTTGCCACTGTAACATGGATGACTTGACATGACTCACGTTGCTCACACTTTCATCATATCTTGGCTGGACCATGGTAATGGGATGCAGATGGACATGCAGTCCTCAATGCTTAGGAATTGCCAACTAGTAAAGATCACTACAACACATCTCCTCTGCAGAATACGTTACTATGAGCTAATCAAGCCCTTTTCTTGTTGACTGTTACCGATTTCCATGAAATTTCAAATCAGGTACAAGACCTTGTCCCTTCAAGTTCAAGAACTGGTAACACTGCAAGATGACAATTGTGTTTAATGACAGCATCTGCTGTGGCACAACAGAAGGTTGAGGAGACAAAACTCATCTAGACTGGGAATGTGACTGGAAATTTGGGCATGAACTTTCCAAATAGTTATGAAAAGTCACAGGTCTTACTACTTTCTTTTCCTAGAACAGAAGATACTGCTTCAACATCTGGCACATACATAATGTGTATCTATTAAGGAACTTAATTAAAAATAAGAAATTTAGCAAGTTTCAATCACCACGGACAGTGAAGTGACTGAAAGATACTGCTGATCCATTGCTTCATGGGGTGAAGATAAAGAAACAGCTGAGGAAATATATGACAAACATTAGCCATGTTGGCTACTGAAGAGAGCTCAGGTGTTGGTGATGAGTGAAAGTTACACTGAGTCCTGACCACTCAGCCAAACTCAAAGAAAAATGCTTAGTTTCCTCATTGAGAAAGCACAGAACAAAACATTTTAACTAACAAACACAGTGGAACAGTGGAAAAAAAAAATGTTCTTGCTTAACCAGGGCTTTGAATAAGGAACTGCCTTTTACTACCTCTAGAATATAAAAACTTTTTCATGAACAGCAGCCCAGGGTATCAGCCATTAGACTCTACAATTAATGATCTAACCCTGCAGCTTCTTAGGCCAGCAAAATTCTGTAGTGTAGACCAAAACAAATTGCGCTGATCAAGGCTACGAAAACATCGTCCCTCTCTCCACGCTATTTCTGCTTTCAGCCTCAGTACACGCATACTCTGGGTCTACAATCTCCCTCCTCCCGTGCACGCATCACTAATTCATTTCAGATCCAATGACACATTACTTACTGCACAGTTATCCAGCTTAAACAGAAGAAAGGCATTCCTCAGTCTTCCTCCTGTATCCCTTCAAAAGACCATTACCAGAAGGGCAATCATCTGTCTAAATAACACACTAGAACCTGCACTGGTTACTCATCTGAAATGTGACTGAAACCTCCTCAGCCTGCTAGGATCTGTATCTCACACATATTTCTACCTCACCCAGCACTGCTTGATCAAAACCAGGAACAGAAACCTGATGAATGAATAACATAAACAGAACTTTACTGTTCTTTTACAAAACTTGGGTGTTGATATCCAGGTGTAAGATACCCTGAACACCTACTTATCATCTAAGTTTTTGCTAGTAAAATTCCTCAGGTGGCTAAAGCTGTGTTCTGGGATAAATGTGCCCCAGTATTTTGTCAATGTTGAACAGCTTGGCACGACCTGTACATAAAGGTTCTTCCTTACATATAACCCCACCGCAGTCCTGCTCAAAATAATGCAGTTCCTTAATGCACATAGTGCTTTACCCACACCTTCTAGAGACCCTTCATTGGGTCCTGCTCTCAGAAATATACTGGTGGACGTGATTTGACTCAAAACAGTATCCAGAACAGAAAAAGCTGTTTAATTTACAAGCAGAACAGTCAATTCCTGCCCACAGGAATTGAGACAGACTGTTTGCCCAAGAGTACTCTAATCAGCACGCTAGAAACTGTGCCACAGTGAAACAGTAATAGCCCCTTATATGTAAAAGTGATATTCAGTATCAAGAACAAGCTGAACATCCCAGGTCAAGTCAATAATTTAATGAGCGTCCCTGACTAGATAAATTTGTTCATTTTGCTGTAGATACTGTCTCTTACACATTGATTTGGCAACTGTAGTTAAACTACAGTTTTGAAATCACTAACTTACTCTGTTAACCAGTATTTCCACTACATTAAGTTTAAGCACTCTAAAACAAAGACTAACACCTTAAAAACGCATGGATCTCTCAGAGGAATAATGTCAGCTACTTCTCACAGTCCGTGTTTATTCTTGGATTCACCATTCTCACCTTGATGCTTTTCATTGGGCCCTTTAGTTGGGGAAGAAGGAGGTATATTTATTTATTACGTCAATATTTTAGCAAAGCATCAATAAACTTCTCAGAACTTTCTATGTTCAGCTGAAGACGTACCCTAGATTAAAAACTAAATACATTGGATTTTGATAATGACTTAGATTCAGAAAACTACTGAGCTGATGTAGCAACTCAGCCAATAAAAATCTAAGCTCAAAGGATATTTCTGTCAGTTAGTCTGCATTGTAAGTGATTTCAAAAGAGTAATTGTCCATTATATATAAGTAAACTATGCAGACAAAAGCTGCACTCAGAAGAGAAGAAATTCTTTATGTACAACCACAGATGAACTGTATACATCTTAGTTCTGTAATCTGAGACAGCCCAGGTCTGATCATAATTCCAGGCCTTTGAAGTAAGATTCAGTCAGTTCATGAAACATAGTAAGGTTATGAAGAAATATGCACCTATGTTTTGGCAAGGTTGAGCTTTTCCTTTTCTGGAGCTGGAGTCTTCAACTATACAAGAAACAAAATCATCAACACAGTGAAGGAAATATAATTTTCTTATCATGGTCATCAGTGAAATAATCTTTCAGCCTAGAGTAATTAGTCTTTAATCTATGCTTCTAACTGAAACAGTTAACAGTTCCAATTATCTCAAGTGTTGATGTCTCTAGACTACGGGCAAACACTATGTTGGTTTATGGTTGTGGACAAACACACTGTGTAGATATCAGTCTTCTAGACCTAAGACATGTAATTGAGACCTTATCACACTTTTCACTGTATCAATAAGCATTTAAATAAGAAGAGATTTTTATAAACCAGTGAGAACAGACACTGAAAATCTTTAGACATGGTAAAATAACTGTTTGAGGATATCAGCTACTGCAGCATTAGGCTAATGACTGAGAGTCTTTCAACTCAGTTTCCTTTTATACAGGTATTTCATAAAAATAATTGCAGAGGTTGTAACCTATGCCAAGCATTTTTTTAGATTTACATATTGGATAAAGCCCTGTTTTCTACACTCTTCAGCACAATCAGTAATGTCATAAGTATTTGAACTCCCTCCCCAAAATTTAAATTATATTAACGATTAGTATCACATTCTCCTCTTCTCAACATCCCAAATCAAGTAAATAACCCATAGCAGCTATCTTATAATCATATTTAAAAGTCTTCTTCCCTGCGCTAATCTCATTCTGAAATATTAAACCTGATTTTTTAAAATCTAATTTACTTCTCATAGCATACTACATGTTTACTTTTTACACTTTGCTGGCTGAATCAAGATTTGTGCAATACTAGTATAGAGTTGTTAAGATATTTATGTGACTGAACTGACTGTTATGGCTTTTTTTTTTTTTTTTTTTTTTTTTTCTCCTTTGCATCACTCCTGGCCCTTTTTCTAATTTGGGAAGACAGAAAAATCAACATTGTAATGAGAAATTATCATCACAATCAGCACACACATTTGTGACTATCTTGCTACAGTTATGTGTGCATAACTAATCAATACACTAAGCTAGAAGAGACCCCTGGAACTGGTTTCTCTACAGATATTTCTGAAAGTAGCAAGACAATTCATTGAGTACAGGAAGACATTTGCAACTCAGAGCTCAGGAGTAAAAGAAGTCCTACCTAACAGTTCTTTACAGACCATGTTGCTGGCAAACTTAAATGCTTCCATCAAAGCTGATCACTGAAAAGACAATGAAGGCTTCATTTTCAAAAACAACAGAGAAACATCAGAATAAAGGTGGGAATGAGAGCAACAGAGGATCTCCCTAACAACTCTATGAGAAGCTTAAAGTCCAGCTGGTTCCAGTCTGAAACAGGCAAATCCAACTGGCTGAGTGCAGAGCCCATCCCAACCATCTTTCACCCACTTCATTTCCAGTCACCATTAGCGCTCTCTGGAGTTCCATGATGGTTCCCAGAGACACCAGGAATCCTTTACATCACCACTGCTGCCCACTTCATTAGTTACAATGTTGGCACAGAAAACTGACGTGTGTCTTCTCTCAGGAGTACATCTGCACCTTAGACGAAATTCAGCGCTAATGTCACCTTGGAAGTGGAAGCCTGATGTTATTCACAGTGCATAAATAACTATATATGTCTTATTCCTCTCAGAAATGTGTCACAACATACTCATGGAGCAAGGAGATTTTACAAAATCTGGGTTTATGACACAGCAGCACATCAGCTCCATTCATTTGAGGACTGGATCCCAGAACAACAGTCCCACCATAGCTGGCATTTTGGAGAGTGAGGCCAATGTATCCTCCACAGCAGAACAGAGAGTTCTTCTTAAAGGTCTGATCTTAAACCAACGGAGAGACTCCCATTGACTTCAGTGCATTTTCCATCATGGTTTTCATAATCCCACCGACTGTGCAATACAGTTTTAAGCAATACATGAAGAAAATAGGTATTACATTTAATATCTTTGAAAACGAATAACCTCTTTCTTTTTTAAAATAGTTCAGATGGCTTCTAGGACAGTCTGCCCCCAGCTCTCAGCTGAGCACTTTGAGGATGTATCTGCAGTCCAGAGCTGGCCCTCTCAAAACTGTGGTATTTGAAATTTCCACTTTCCTGGGCACAGGGAGTTAATTAAAACACTTATCCAGGCAATGGTAAGTGACAGTTCAATGACAGCTACACACGACAGTCAGGCTGAGAAAATCTAAACATGAAATCTGAACATGGAAAAAAAAGCTGAACACAGATGCATAATTTCAATAGGCTAATTCTACATTTTGCTTCACATTCCTGATATCTTATACATGCAGTGTGTCACTCAGATGAAGGGAACTTGGGGAGAAACTAATAACTCATTCAGACAAAAAACACAGTTAGAGGGGGCTGGGAGGAGTACAAGAAAGAAGCCTGTCATGTCTTTCGTTCACAGGTCTTCAGTATTTCATCTTCTCTGTTAGATTTGCTAGCACAGAAAATCTTTGTATCACTCTTTTCCTTTTCTCTTTGCATATTGTATATCATTACATCAAAGGGACCTGGGAAAAAAACTGGGCCAAATTTCATATTCAGGCCAAACATATCATTACAAGACTAGCAAGGTTGCATAGGAATTAAATTGACCTGTCCTTATTAATATCAATGTATTTCATATAAAAAGCAACACTGCACAGTAAAATTAATTTGAAATATTATTTTATTAATTGTTGGCTTCAAATATCGCAGCGTGGATTCAGCCCATTTTATATTTTAATTGTAGTTGAGATGAAGAGTGATTGGATTAGATTCAATCTATGTGTAATTGAAATTAATGAATTTGGCTAATGAAATATTTATAGGTGACCTTTCCCCAAATTGATTAAAAAAGCCTGTTTTGTTTAAAATATCTTTGATATTTACAGTCTGAGGTTAGATTTAAATTATTCCTTTACACAAGAAAGCTAAATAGACAAATGTTACCCCTGTAGACTGACAAAAAAATCAGCCATATTGCAGTTTTCTCCTGCCAGACATATTTAGTGCTTCTTGTCAGGTATACAAGTGCCATTCCCAAAAGTTAAAAGTCTTACAGAAAATCATTAATGCACTTGTTTGTATGTGAATAATTTATTCTCATCTTGGTCCACCCACCAATTCTACTGACGTTTAAATGTGATCTAGTCTCAGGCATGTTGTCATTAATATTAAAGCAATGTGAAACTAGGACACAGGCCCGAGCTGCATTAATGAAATTCTTATCAAATTGAAGTATGTTAGTATTGTCACAATTAGCAATGCAGAAATGCTAATACAATTCTCCATGGATTACAGTTGCATATTCCACTTTGTTAGAGCTCTGGTGTTATGATGACTATTATGAAACCCTGGCTGCAAAATACTGACCTAGCAACTTTGCAAACTTTGAAATAACCAGCATACTTATCTCTACTTAGCCAGATCTGAAACTATATTAAATTAAAATCAGATAGAAAAATGCATTAAAATTCCCTCGATGTATTTTAAAATGTTGAGATGACATAAAATGATAGCATTTATTGAAGTCAGAATCCTCTGTGTCTTACTCATGTGATTAGCCCAATGCTGTCTGATGGACCATTCGTTTAAGAAAGGTGAAAGACATTTGGCCTTTGAAAACTCCTCTTTCCCTTCTCCTGCTGCCAACAGTTTCACACTACCTGGAGTGCATAAAAGAGGAACAGCATCAGTGAGAGACACAAAGTTAATCAATCTCCTGCTCACCTGTGCATGGGTAGAACACACTCTGCAGCATTGCACAGTTTTGAGCTTAACATTTCAGGAAAGATGTGGACCTACCAAAAGGTATTAAAAGCAAACAGCAAGAATGATCAGATCTAGAAAACTTGATCAAAAGATCAAGAAAAATCAGGACTCAGCTTAGATTGAGGGGAGGCAGGATAACAGTCTTTAAATATATAAAGGACAGTTGTAAAAAGACAGGCAATGTTTTACTCTCCCTATCCACTCTGAGAATGGAAAGAGAAGTAATGGCTTATAAAGCAGCAGGGGACAAGCAGAAAAGACTTGAGGCGAAAGTACAACTTTCTAGTGGCAAGGACAGCCAGGCAATGAGGCAGACTGCATGAAAGCATTGTAGAATTACCACCCTTGGATGTTTCCAGAGCACACTAGGTAAATACCTATCAAGACCAGAGTAAGCCTATTTGGTCCTGTATCATACCCAAGAGACAGAGTGGATGAAGCCTTGCAATCCCTTCTTGTCCTATTTATGACTCCATAAACTCATGTGGTGGTCTTTTCAAAATCCAAGTATCTATAGCAGCCATTTCAAAGACCAACAGTTTGCTTTCCCACAAAGCAGATGAGACTAACAGTGACGCTATCTCCAACACACACACAACCCAGTTCACAGGACACACATTATATCCAGGATTAGGGCATTCGATTATATTTCATACTCGAAGGTTTTACTGAAAAAAAATCCTGTACCATTAGCTTTGTATCAGTTAAATTTCAGAGAACGTATGACAGGCAGAAAGGCAAATAGAGAAGTGACAGCTTTGTGCACAGAAGCAAAAAGAAACAATAAAGTCTTTGCCCTACAAATATGCTTTCTAAGGACTTAATGTTTACTAGTTTAGGAGGCTTGGTCAGAGGGTTAGATGGATTTAACTCTTGGCAAAACATTCTGTGACAAACATTTTGCCAGCTGTAAGTTATAAAGTGCTAAGAAATATGAATATGAAAGCAAGAAGGACCATTTGAAAGCCTTTAAGTATCCATTTATATACCTCCCGCAGTGTTTATCTCTTAATTTTCCTCTTTTATGACTTTAATGTGTAGATAATCACTGGTCCAAATATCTCTAAATACAGTGCACTTTAAACTGGCACATTATCTTTATAATAGGGGATTTCAGATAAACAATTCTTGGTTGGTCTCTAGAGATATAAAGAGAGCTCACTATAAAAGGCTGAAATCTAAAGAAGCAGAAGCAAAACAACAAAGAAAACATTATGGCCACCATTTAGATTTACAGGAACAAAAGTTACGCATTGCAGATTGCCAAGCGTAGCCTTCAATGAATAAATATAATAAGGAAAGGCAAAGGTCAGCACGTGGTCTGGAGTGACAGTTTTTCCTTACACTTTACAGCTGGGTCTTGCACTTGTTCTTCAGCACAGGGCAACTCCAAATCCGAAGCTAGCAAATGAAATTTTCAATCCTACTTGTCCATTTCCTTGTTTTATTTCTTTTTAGAGTTGCATTTCACTGCGATATGGGAATTCCCCCCTTACAAAGATGAAGCTATTGCTCTCCTTGTTTCCTCTCCCCTCTCCCTTCCCCTCAGAGCAGACAGTGCAGAACGCAGAAGAAAGAAATCTTGCTTAGAGGAAAATGGGAGATCTGCATGCAGAATCATGACACAATCTATTCTGACACAAAACAGAAAATAGACTTCCTGAAACTCCTCAGAGGAGGAACAAAAAAATACTATTTATTCTAATCAAACCACAGTACTTAAATAGCCAGGAAGACCACCAGATTTTGCAGCACCCAGGATCAACAACAAGTGGGAACCCAGCAGGTCTGGGAACTATGACCCCAGGCAGGATTCAGGATTACTGAGGCTCCTCAAGTCTTCCAGTTCCAGAGCTGCACCATCAGTAACCTGGGAGACCTGAAACCCCTGTCAGGGAGGGAGTTTGGAGCTTCCTGCTCCAAAGCCAGAGCTGAATCTACAAGAGCCCTCCCTGGAGCTCCGGCTCTCCCAGATCCCTACATCCCCACCTCCCAGCTCGCAGGAAGGAGGCTGGAAGTCTTAAAATCGCTGACTGGGAGGCAATGCATCTAGCACAGCTTCCTGGAAATTAGAAAACTCAGAAGGTTCTCATGCTTGCGTTTCGCTGATAGTTTATAAAAGCATGTAAATATTTGGCCTTCAGTAAACTGGTGCCTTTGAAGACCAAGACTCTGTCAAAAAGTTCCTGCCCATCTCTAAACATGGTTAGTCTTCACAGCAGGAATTAAGTGGCCACTTGAAGACTTGGCCACTTGCTCAGTAATCAAAATACAAATGAAAGCAAAACCTTAACACTTTTCCAACATTAGCTTCTTTATCTGCACAGCCACACTGCAGCAGTCACAGGACAGACAGAATAGCAACTACAAAGAAAATTAGGATATGGCAGACTTACATACCCACTGCTTTGACTTTACTTCTAGCTTTCAGCTGCTAATCAACAGTTTTTAGTGCATCATTATTATGCTGAGACAATACAATAATAACTTTATTAGGAAGCATTCCATCTGTATTCCCTGTGTTTGAGCAGATACTGACAGCCTGCACAATGCTTAAGAGTCTTTTTCCCTCTCCTTTGTAAACCCATTGCTTGGAAATTCTGCATCCATCAGTGTTGCCATGGCGACAGTCCCACGAGACTGTTTATGACCTCCCAAGACACTTGGCACCTACCCATAATTCTTCACAATCCACATCAAAGAGAACTAAAACTAATTACCATATGGATTTGTAATTATTTAGTAATTAAATATATATTGGAACATACACATGATCTAAAGGATTGAACATAGACAAGAGGGTGAAGAGATCTAATTCTGTTCTTGGGTTGGCTGAGTACTTGGACAAGTTTGATTTTCAGAGGTGCTGAGCACTTAGAGCTCACCAAGACTTCAAGTGGATCTCTAAATCCTCCACGCTTCTAAAATGCAGGTCTTTAACATCTCTGTCCTTAATTTTCCATTTTGCAAAACACAGTCACTTTTGCAAATAATTTTGTGGTTTCTATTCAAAATGAACTACACAATTACACAGTATTATTTTTACCCTTAATAAAGCACAGCTTGTATAGCAATATAATCCACGTTTATTATTTTTTGAATAAGCAGAATGTTCCCAGTCAGAAAATTATTTTATTTCTTCAGCAATTCTGAATCTGTAAAAAAAAAAAAGAGAAAGCCTAGAAACTTCCTTTGCAAGTCACAGATAATTCTCCTCCTAATTACCTTACCTCTTCCTAATGAACCCTTACTTCATTAAATCTGCTCTGGGGCTAACGCATACCTGAAAGGACCAGCCCTGATAGATTTTTGTGCCAATGTATAGTACATTGGATCTCAGCTGAGCTAAATTGATAAAAGTGACAGTATTGTACCTTCCTAGATGATTTATAAAGACAGGATTTACAAAGGTGGGGAAGAAAGCAGAAATGGGAGATAAGTGAAAACATGTCTGAAAATAAACAGCACAATCATTCAGACAGGTTGTAGGCAAGCTGTGGGTAAGCCTTTTCTGAGTTCCTTAACATTTATTATGGAACATTAACATAAGCATCCTTAGCATAAGGATTGTATGTATATAAACATACATACATATATATATGCATGCATGAAGCAGCTGGATAATGAAGATTAAATATTGATGAAGGGCCACATTCTTCATTACCAATGTCCATGCCAAGTGCTTTAACAAAAGTAGGTTTATTGCTTTGCCTACAAAATCATCCTGTCAAGATTACCTGAGCTAAGGCAGCTCAACAGCCACACCGAGATCTTCCTGTTTCCTCAGAAGTTAAATACTCCAACCAATGAAAGGGGTGAATTTCCTGAAACAAATTCTTCCTTCTCCTGCATGGCTGCACGGTTTTGCAATGGACCCACATCAAGATGGCACACCATGCCATGCAAAGTTTAGACCAGGTACACCTCTGCACCTCAAAGAATCACACAGCCTTTCCTCTTGTATGCTAGAAGACCATTTCTGCAGTTACAAGATCCCTCTAGGGCAAAGAGAAGACTTTAGGATTTGTGCCTCAAGAGATGCTTATCCACCTCCTACCAGCAGTGCAATGTGGCATCTCAGGTTCAAAGATGAATTTGAATGAATTCCTAAGAATTATAGTGGAAAATGCACAGCAGGAGCAAAATACCATTTTACAGGATCTGAATGCAATGACTTTCTTTAATAAAGACAGACTTGTGAGCTATTTCTACCACTGACTGTTGTTTAACTTCATGGAGTTAATTAGGTCAAACCAATAATCAATGCATCACCATCTACCCTGTTAACACCAACAGTCTGTGGTTTGTTATGGAAGGCAATATACATGATTTAAAATGAAGGCAGTTCACTGCACTAGGAAGGAATATTGTGGCGATTCAAAAGGAGACAAGGTGTACTGCAGGTGTGTTCACAGAAGGCTTCAACATGAGTTAAGTTAGTACTACCCACACCTGTAAACTTGCCTGGCATCCTTGCCTAGTTTCCAGATAGTATTCCTCCTGTCACTCAAATGGATCATGCACTTGGCATGAGCTCTCCAGACTTAAGAACTGGCATAGCAAAAGGCTCAGGAAAATTACTTTTAAATTTAAGTGAGAGGTGAAAGGATTTAAGTTCAAAATCCATATTCAATTCTCCATTACACTAGCGTAAAGCCACAATAACACTCTCAGGAAAGTTATTTCAGACTCATACCTGCTTAACTGTGATGAGAATCCAGTCTTGTCATTTGAATTCAGTTAAACTCAGACATGGAGCTGTGTGCCTTTTTTTGTTACTAAAGGATTAAACTATGTCAGGCTTTTCACAATTTAGTGCCTGTTTCAGATTGCTGACTTAGAACATGATATAAAAATATTGTCTATCCAGTGCTCTTTCATTTTAACTCAAAATAGATGTATTATTCATACCAAAAGTTTAATTGAAGTCCCTGGAATGCAGAAGAGATATACAGAGTTACTGACATCACATATGTAAGGCTTAGCCACAACAAGGTATAATAGAAATAGGAAAGCTGTCTACTGTCATAAATGAGAAAGGTAAATGAGCTAGGACTCCAAAATACTCACTAATAAGGATTAGAACCTGCAGCAAAGTATAATTGTTTCACTGCAGGCCCAGCCTGCACCCTGCTGTGCTGCAGATGTTCCATTAGCATTTCACCAAAAGCGGTGGCCACTACAATTCAGTAGCACAGTGTGGAGCCATCTAATAGACATATCTGTCATTTATTCAGCAGCAAATGGGTTAAAAAATCTTCATACCCAGGAGCTCCACCATTCTTCTCAAAAAAATTTATAAATGAAGTAAGCAGCAACCCACCACATCTTCCTGCCTGACATTACGTATTTCTCATTTGCCAAAGCATCGGTCTATTCAGATAGCATTGGGAACTGCGATCACACTATTTCATTTTGTTCATTTCTACCGAGTGCAGCACACATATAGCTGTTTCATTTTCTTCTTCTGTATGTTTCCTTTGGCTCTACAATCTCTCCTACAGCTTTCAAGCTATCAAACCTACAGCAAACATCTGTGTAGGTCTTTAATGCAAACGTAACTTACATATTATGCCTTACCTATTAGTTCAAGAAACTACCACCACTGAATAGGAAATCAATTTTTTTTTTAAGTTAACTAGCAATATATTCCATGGCATATTGTTACAAAGAATAGTTATACATTTCCCATTTAATTCTAATCTAACCCTTTAAAGATGACAAGTGCACATGAATTATAATAAAGACCAAATAGGAAGACTATTATAAAAAAATTTGGCTACACCATTCACCTTGCAAAACAGATGCAGCATTTTGACAGCTAGTCACCCTGGGCTTTTTCCTCTGCATCCACCCAAGTTTCATGCTGACCTATTAATTTTAATCACTTGCTGGACTCCCATTTAATGGTTCAATGAATATAATACACTGGTGCTTTTCTTTGCATAATCAAGAGGTTCAGTAAGCAAAATAACTTTTTTAACTTAATATACCAAAAGGTTTCTGTAAATGTTATAAACATTTCAACTTTTTCTTTATTAATAAAACTTTATCTAAATTATTTTTAAACCAAGCTTTATGCCTTTCAACAGACCTAGGAATATATTACCTGCTCCCAACCATGCCATATCTCAATTCACATTCATTTTTCAAGATGCATATCCTTAACAAGAATAAGGACCCTAATCCTGTGAGATACTGAGTCTTTCTTTAAGAGAAGATGAAGCCATTCTTTTTCAACCTCTTACCAGCATACTCGAATTGCACTCTCTCTTTTCAGGAGCCATTCATTCTTTTCAAGGATCAGGTTCTGTTTCCTAAAAGTCTGATGGTTTTAGGACTATAATTAATCCTACAGTACTTTGAGCACCAAAATCTACATCGCTTCATAACTCCCACTGCAAAGAAAAAAATTATTTGCTTCAGCCAACCAATTTTGTGGCCTTCTAGAAAAAAGTGTATTTATAATGCATATTCTTAATTAATACTTCCTGTATTCAGACAGCTGACACATTTTTCTTCCACCTGAACTACTATGATTCCTCTACACATCCTCCCTTAGCTGAAAGTCAGAGAGAAATTAAAAAACTAGAAACTAAACTACTACTGCACTTATAAGAGCCAAGGTAGAGTAAAATTAAGTGAACTGAATTTTTGAAGATAAAAAAGGCCATTCCTTGGCCATTTAACAACTAGTTCAGAAGCTGATGAATAGGCCGTTACAGTAAAGCTGCTCAAAAGTTAAAATTCCCTTTTCACAGGGAATTCTGACATTTCAAGGAATAATTCATTCTTGTTAAGCTCAAAGGGGAAATTTCAATTTTTCCTCTACCAGCATAAGGATCCAGATCCTCAGGTTCTCATCATGAAAACTACAAATCCAGAAATTTTAACTCATCTAGTTGATCAAGCCCTTCCTCTTTGTTAAAGTCGCCAAGCCTCTCTGAAAGCTCCCTGTGTTTCCATGCTCTTGAATTCATGGTAGGCAATCTGGAAATGCTAAAAACGTCAATTTAAGTAGAGCTTCTTTATGCCTCCAGCCTCCCTATTGTGAAGCTTTGATTCAACCGGAATTTTGCTAAGAGCCAGGAGCCAAGATCCATCCGACACATGAATACCCAGCTTTGCCTTGGAAGCCTCAAATCTCTGATCTCACAGTAGCAGCTCCCAGGGAAGGGACTGAACCCTGAACACGTCCCGGTGGCAGCTCCAGGAGGCAGTCCATAGGATCCTAGACGGCAAACAAAACCTCCAGAGCTGTGGGACCAGAGTGACCTTTAACTGAGATATGATCCCTAATAATTAAAAGGTAAAAGTTAAGTTTTTCCTGATTTGCAAAAAATGTTTATTAGGTATCATTCAGTCCATAGAAGTTCCTTGACTGGTAGCCTTGAAGAACAAAGAGCTCCTCTCAGGCACAGAGTGGACAGAGGACAGAAATGGGGATCGGAGTTTTGATGCATGCGGCATCACTGACTTATTTCCACATGTCATAGCCAGGCTCTGAATTTGGTAGAAACTGGATGAAGACTCCTTTGAGCCTAGCTGACGTGGGCGTTCATACACCAGTGGAAGACTTGGACTGTCTCGGCTACTGAGCAGCCATGGGATGATAACATGTTTTAATCACTTTTACAGCAGCTGGAGGCGAGCCAGCAATCTACAGATAAAGGGCTACAAGTGACTTAACGTACCCATTAAATATGTCTTATTGTTAGCAGTACAAAAGATTAATGAGTAAAATGAAAGTGAAAAGATAACACTGGTAGGTGACAGTTTTACTTAATCAAAGAGCCTCTGGGGCCTGTAGAAGTACGTCAGGGTCACAGGGATTTATTTTCTTCCTTGTTTATTTAGACAGATCTGTTTTGCAATGCTGGCATAGAGACTCCTTATATTTACACTATACAAAAGCTGCATTAGAAGACAAGGGCAAAGGTCTCATACCAATAGCTCTAGCCCATGGCTGGCTGTCAGTCTCTGCTCCTCACAATCTTCCTTGCCGGTTTTGGATTACTTGCTGAGGCAATTCAGGTACTAAGCTTAGCTAAATTTAAGGGAAGACGGTAAGTCTCCCTCTGCAATCAATGGCAATAAGTAAGTACATAACATTACCTTTCATTTTCATTTAGGCACCTCACACCTTAAATGTAATAAATTGTGCTATACAGAGGTCTCTAATTATCCATTGACTGAAGAGTAAGATTAGGCTTTTCTTGCTGAAGCACTTCAGCTAGGCGCTTAAAGTTAGACTGGATGAAATTTAGGATATGGCTCAGTGGAGTACCAAGCAGAGCTGGAAGCTCAGATCCCAGAGCAATATAAATCCATTAGCTGAGAGTCTGATACTTCACAGTCTGTGAAATGGGAGTAACTGTACTTCCTTATTTCACAGTGCTATTAAACTATACATATTAAAAATTATTCAAATACTCAGTCTGAGAACATAAAGAGCTTCAAATCACTATGTCTTATGAAAGAATGTTACAGCAAATATTCAGAAGTTTAAAAGTACCTGAATTAAAGGATATTCTTGGAAGTAACTTGATCTAAATTTTTCAAGGTAACCATTTATTCTTCCACTTTCCATGTTTGGTACTCAGATAAGAGACTCCCAGGATCTATTTTTTTTAAACAACAAGAAATTTCCAATGGAAAGAAATATCTACCCTGGGAAAAAAAAAAATTAGAAAATTGAGTTACTTGAGAAATAACTCCTACTAAAGTTTCGTGAGAAGAAATTAGTTAATATTTGTGAGGCACTGATTATGCAGATAAGTGCTCTTGAGTATTTCCATGAGGAAATTAATAGCCACATATTCAAAAGAACTGAGTACTACTGGCATAAGGGCTTTATTAGCATGCTGCCCTCCATTACAAAGTTGTTGACTATCTGCACATCTAGTGGATCCTTTGTCTCTTAGCTAAATTTAATCAGACATGAAGGACATGAGCCGATACTATGGGTCACTGCCTGAAATTCCCCAAGCAACAAAGTGAAGAAAACTATTGAAAGTCAGTGGCAGTAGGTGTTACTTCCTGCTATAGGAATGATGAGACACTACAGAAATAGGGATCAGGATGCGAGTTATAGCAAAAACATTCACAGGAAACTCAAAAATCCTTACAAAGGGAACTCAAAAATTCCTTACAAAGGAAACATTTTTTCCTCAGAATTCAAGCATACATAATTTGGTTTAACTAACAATCCAGAATGGTTCCTTTGGCAGGATTATTCTTTACACTATGGTAGATTAAAAGCACTTATGCTGATTCCAGAAACTCTAAGTAGATTGCTCAAATTGCTATGACAAAAATTGCAATGATTATTCAAATTTACAAGTAAGAGTTTAGCAAGTGCCCCTTTTTCCCCTTCTCTTAATAAGACGGCATAGGAAAAAAAGGTATTTTCAGGTGTTTTCCAATAGGCACCTAGTATTTAAAGTATCTGCTTTTTGTGGAAAATAAAGCATTCACATAAAATTGAGAACACGCACTTACTAATTTGGAAAAATTATACTCTAGCTCTAGCTCTATATTCTGAAGGCATTTTTAAGACAATCTGGGAAGTAGTAGTTGAATAGCACAGAATGAAGCTTCATAATTAGAGCATGTTACACCTGGGAAAAGTTCCTTGATGAGCAAAGCTAGCTGTTAAATTGGGAAAAAAAATCACATTGATTATGGTCATGAGTCCAAGACAAGCTTAATTAAAATCAATGGAGAACTTTCAAGTGAAAGAAGAAAAAAAAAAAGAGAGCAGCAAAGTGTTATCTCTTAATTATGTTATGGAAATTTTCTCTTATTGATACCTGTCCCATGTCACTATAACTAAAGCAACCTAGAGATCTCATCCTATAAATATTATTTCACATTATCAACCCTGGAGCTTAAGTAAGAGATGGTCCTTTCTCCTTTCTCTACTCCCTCCACAGACTTTTACCAGGACTGACAGCCCTGTTCAGCTTTTCTCTGGTGGCTTTTCTTCTTTTCCTGAAAACTATGGGTGGTGTTCTAAGACAGAAGGGAAAGCCGGGGCAGCAGTTCTACCCACTGACTTACAACATCTGCCTGGGCATGTCACTTCTATCCTTACTTCCCAGTATTTAAGTGTGTATGACTATTCTTTAAATGTTCAAGACGCTGCTCAGAGAGAGTGCCAAAGACTATAGCTGGTCCAAATCTAGATACTTTTACTTAAATGATATCCAGCTAGTTTCAACTGGAGTTAAAGAAGGAGTAAAGTCTTACACTTTGTATTTAATCTCTGTTTTTTCCCAACAAGCTGCAAGGACTCTCAAATGTTGAGCAAGCCAGTGTGAATGGAAAGCTATCCAGCAGTTCTTGGAGAATGGCAAAGTACTAGAAGCAAATGCCAAAGCCATAAAAGAGAACAGGACTACCACACAGATACTGCTATTTAGTGCTCATGTATTATGAGTGACTTGATTACTTTCATGACTTACTCTTTCAGTATAAGATTTCTTTGGCATTGATATCTACATACAGCTACCATCTTCCCTGAAGATGTCCCACAGTCACAACTGCTGCTACTGAAATCCATCTACCACTTCTTTGAGACATTTCTGCTCCATATTTTCTGCTCTGTACCCTCTCTGCTCTTCCCGTCCCCCCCTCCAATTTTTCTCTGAATTCTGTTCAAAAGACACAGGTAGAACCTAACTCTGATGTCTCAGGTCAGATGTAAAAATGCACCTGCACAAAGTTCACTAAAAATTAGTGACAAGGATTCAAAGCCTGTTGGGATTCCTTATCCAGGGTCTAGCACAATCTGGATGCTTAAGAAGAACATAGTCTAAATTTTTACTGGGACTTTGAATAAGGTAGCACAGATAAAATAAATTTAAAAATACTAAATAACCTTCCCTTGGTCACCCTATTCTCAAAAGAAGAACTGGCTATTAGACATCAATGAAACAACGCCTGTGATTCTACTGAACAACAAAACTAAACCCCACTATTTGCATGACAGCTTCCCTGCCTTTACTTTCTGAACACAAATTACTGCTCACACATGCTAGCAGTGAAGCTGTGGTCAGGCTGGTGCCAATAAGTTGGCAATCACCCCTGATACGGTACTGTTCATCAGAGGGTGCCCTTTAACAGATTCCCACTGGTTTTAGAAAAAGCTCTAAATGGCAATAAAGGTGGTGCTTCATCCTGTTAAGAAGAGTTCGCTTGAAGTTTCAGACACCTCTGAGTCTGTGGTACCTACAGCTATGGAAAGGAAGAGAGGCAATTTGCATCTGCTAACGTCTTCTTTTCCTGGTTTGTTTTCTTGTAGAAAACTGCACATAATAAAAACAACAGCTAATGAAGAAAGTTTGGAAGTTCTCTCATAATACCAGGGAATGTGACCAAAGCATACGCTTCCCGTTAGAGTATTAGAAAAAAGGATTTGCCAGCTAACTTAACACCACTGCTGTACTTTAATTAACCACTGCTCCAATTAATTATTAATTTTTAAAAATTAAAAAGGGCCCAAAACTTAAGCTGATTTCAGAGAAATGTTCAGCCCAATGTACACGATAATAGCTAGGTTAGGACTCTTTCCATCTAGGCTCATTACTTGTATTGTAACAGGCCACTAATTAAAACAGCAAGTCATGCATAGCTGCATTTATTACACTGTCGTATTCATGACAGAGGGGTGAAATTTCTACATAGCCTTTTCTTCTCTTCCCCCCATCAGGCTCTCTAAACTTGACTACCCCAAGAATTGAATGGAATAAATGTCAGATAAGTATTAAGACATTTTGATAATCTTATTGGAAATAGAAACAGTAGCAATAATTTTAATGGCAGAGCTACCTTAAAGCTTGTAGTAGCTTTTCACACTAAAACTGCTCTGGCTGAACCTGATGAAGGGCTGGGGATATGCAGGTGAATTACAGTTCAGAAGAAGGTAAGGGAAGGCCTTGTACTCATTCCTCTGAGTAAATCCTTTCTGGCCCGTTCTCGTGCTGAAGCAAGAAGGCAGGGATTGAAGCATCCCCAGCTCGCCCTGGGAAGGGTCTCTGGTGGGGCAATAGAGGCTAAAGAGGAGAAAAGGGTAAATCGACAATGTTGTATGAATATTTAAGCAACTTCCATTCCATATTACAAATACATATAGCAGCCAACATTAGAGAAGCAAGCAGAGAAACATTGCAGAAATAGTCTGTAAGCATTGAATGAGCAAGAAAGTTCTGGAAGAATCCAATCACTGACATTTTGTAGAGCACGACGCTTCATTTGAGTTGAAACCCTTAAACCATCATGGCAAGTAACAAAAAAAGCGACATTTCCAAGAAATAGTCATAAATTTGTGCTACTCAAAGCCAAAGCCAAAGAAAGTCTCAATGGGTTTTTTACAAAGTCAATTATAAAACCCCATTTGGGATTGAATATCTCTTAATATGAAAATCCGTTCTTAGTTAGCACTTTATAGATGCTGTGTTGTTTTGACATATAATACAATAGAGTTTCTACTTAACATGGTGAATTATGTCTGAATATACCCACAGTGATTTCTTTTATATCATTAGTTTTTCTTAAAAACTGTTAAGTCAAGTGAGTAGAGTTGTCGTGGTTTAACCCCAGCCAGCAACTAAGCACCACGCAGCTGCTCACTCACTCCCCCCCCACCCAGGGGGACAGGGGAGAGAATTGGAAAAAAAAAGTAAAACTCATGGGTTGAGATAAGAACAGTTTAATAGAACACAAAGGAAGAACCTAATAATAATAACAATAATAAAATGACAATAATAATAATAATAAAAGGATTGGAATATACAAAACAAGTGATGCACAATGCAATTGCTCACCACCCACTGACCAATGCCCAGTTAGTTCCCAAGCGGTGGTTCTCCCCACCCCCACTCCCCCCAGTTGATATACTGGGCATGACATCACATGGTATGGAATACCCCTTTGGCCAGTTTGGGTCAGCTGGCCTGGCTGTGTCCTGTGCCAACTTCTTGTGCCCCTCCAGCCTTCTTGTTGGCTGGGCATGAGAAGCTGAAAAATCCTTGACTTTAGTCTAAACACTACTTAGCAACAACTGAACACATCAGTGTGTTATCAACATTCTTCTCATACTGAACCCAAACCACAGCACTATACCAGTTACTAGGAAGACAATTAACTGTATCCCAACCAAAACCAGGACAAGAGTCAAAGATACTACACATCTCTTTTCATTCTCCTTATTCTTTTGGAATAATCTAAATTTTGGATACTCCTGAATGGAGCTGAGATTACAAAATATATCCTCAAGGAACAGCATTCTAAATCTTTAAATGCCAGTGTACACAAACGATGCAAGAGGAAAATGTCAGGGTCTTGCAGTACATCCAAATCCAATGGTATTTTCATTTAAACCTTCCATCACATACTATTTAGTCTGAAAGGTAGATTAAAGCCTTGGACTTGTTCCTTGTTAAGTAAATCAAAAGCTAAAATTGCACCTAACACAAGAGCCAATTAGAAAAATGGGTTTCATTAAAAATGATCTTTAACCAAAATTGAAGTGCTTCATGGAATTACCTTATTGATAAGCTTTCACTGGTAATCCTGGTTGTCCTGGAGGCTCTCATGACTTCTAGGCCTTCCTGCATAGAGCCAGGAGGTTGACACCCAACAGCTGAACAGCAATTTCTGAGAGGTCTCTCTGCCACGAGTCTGTGCAAGGCCAGACCATGCTGAGATCTTGGAAGGGCACCTGGAAGCAAGTCTTTCCATTATGTTGTTCGTGACGGGAACCAAAAGCCTTCAGCCCTGACAGGTCCCAGACTTTGGGAACCTATCCATTCTCACGTGTGAGGAAGCCCATAAAATCAGAGGGACCAGCCTGGAGGCCCAGAACTGCCATCGCATTTGACTCATGGTAGTTCGCATTCTCTAGCTTCATGATGCTAGGCCATAAAATGGGAAAAAGCAAGAAAAGACTGGAAGACTAGATACAAGATTCAAAGATCTCTTCAACTCAGACATCTCTGTAACATCAGTAATCAGCAAGAGATTAGGTCATGTACTCAGACAGCAGCCTGTGTTCAAACACCACTAAACTATATATCTTTTTGGTTTTTAAAAAAGTTGTTCAGTATTTTTAAAAAAACACCACCTGTCAATGATCTTCCAACTTTGACTAAATTTGAAGGCCATCAGAAAATGAAGTATAATGAAAGATTTTATTTATCATGATACTTGTAAGAGAGCTGCAACAAGGAGCATTTTATAGAAAGCCTGTGTTTACAGGACTCCCAGATAAGTTTTCAGGCCAATAATTGAACATTCAAATTTCAGTATGTTGGCTGAATCGAAGCACTGATTTTTTTTCAGACCCTTTCTCGTGACTGCTCTACAATGTAGTAAGTTAGGTACATTTCTGAGTTCTACCTGCTGCCTTTCTGGCCCAGCAAGAAAATTGCCAAAAGCCACTCATTTGTAGACCAGAAGGTGACACAGAAGCACTCAAATCTTAAAGGCAATTCTGACTCCCTTGATGGGCCTCTTATCCAGTGTTCTTATTTCTCCAAGTAAATAGCTGCAAGATGAAATCAAAACTAATGGTAAGCTATAGTAAATGTAAAAAATGTTGAACTCTTCAGGATTCCTGCTGACACAAGAACTTAAAATCAGAGAAAACTCAAATCAAATGTTTAACAGCTCACTGATTTAACTTAGATTACATGTTCTAATGGTGTAAGGAAAAAAAGATTTATAGCATAAAAGTACTATAGATTGCAAAGGAAAGCAAAAGTTCTTAATACAAAGAAACCAGGCAATAGAAAGAGAAGTGAGACAGAGAAAATAGGTCTGCATTTGAAACAGTCTTTTGAATGGAGAGCAAGGAAGACAGAGTGAGTGCCAATACATCCCCCGAAGGCCTTGAAAGCAAAGAAATACCAAGCTCTGGAAATGATTATATTTTTTATGTTAAAGGATGAAAAATAAATTTAATTAGTTAGCAAAATGCGATTTTATTCCATTTGGAGTAATTTTCCAATACATTAATTTTCTCATTAGAATTCAGTTTTGTTTTGCTAAACAAAAGGAACCACTTCAACCCCTGTGGCATGAAGAATCATCTAGAAGATGAGTTGTGCCCCAAATTACTGCAAATAATTGAATGCAAGTTCTACACAGTAACACCAAACAGCAGCACTTGGGGAAACAAGCCCAGCCTGACTGAACAGGCAGCCAGCATAATTAGCAGCATCATTCACATCTCAAAAAAAACCCATCGGATTTGGAAGTAGTGACTAACTAGTAGAAAGCAAGTTCAAATAGACACTACATTTCTCCTCCAGTCTCTCTTCTTCCCTCCTCTTCCATGTTCTCCCTTGCAGTTGCTCATTCTCAGCAATGTTATAGGGTAAGATTAATTGCAACACTCTGTTCTTCTAATTAATTTTGCAATTTAAGATACTTTGTTCCATCAGTGCAGAGTCATCTACCTACACAGCTTAAGCATATATAAATGAAGCTATTTCAGTTTACTCCATCTGCCTTTAATTGAAATGGCTACACTAACAAAAATAATGTTCTACATGGAGTTTTGCACAAATTGCTTACATGTCAGTTTATGTTACACTAGTACAATCACCAGAGTTTGATGCAGTTTCCACCTAAATGACCAGAGCGTCAGGTCAGGGACTGTCTCAGTACAGCTCTGTTCAGCTAATAATACAACAGGACTATGACTTACTGAAGCATTGTGGTAC
This sequence comes from Aquila chrysaetos chrysaetos, assembly GCF_900496995.4. Taxonomy (NCBI): domain Eukaryota; kingdom Metazoa; phylum Chordata; class Aves; order Accipitriformes; family Accipitridae; genus Aquila; species Aquila chrysaetos. Next base: position 40,170,720 of record NC_044007.1, read on the forward strand.
TTCTGGAACAGAAACACATTTGAAAGACAAGTAATTATGAAAAATAGGGACAGCTAGGCTAATGTTAATCTGTGTCAATAGGAGAGGCAAAAAGGGGTATTATTTACCGATGTGACTGTTCTAAAACTCATGTTCTAAAACTCATGTTGTTTGCTCTTTGTCTAAGCAGCCAGTTCAGTTAGGAGAAGCTATAATTTTATTCAACCACAGACATTTAAAAAAACTGTTCTCCCTGTTCTCTGCCTATAAAGAAATACAAAACCTCACCCACAAAATATGTTTGATAGCTCTAAAGACCACAGCAGTAATTGTTTGCGTTGGCTGAGTTGCTATACTACTGATCAGTTATTATAAACTCTTAACAATATCTCATCAATAACTCCATGCACTGCTCAGAGGAAAAGGACTTTGTGCTTTTAAGGCAAGCCACTACCTCTGATGATGAGTTTTTACAGGTCCATGAAATGAGTTACAGTCATCTAGAGTTCTCATCTGTAAAGAAAAAAAGAAATCAAAGGAAAACAACTGATATAATTATACCTAAAAAAAAAGGGGGTTGGAAATACCAGCTCCACTTCCAAGCCAAAACAATCCTCAGGCTAAATACAATTTGGGAACAATTGCACTGAGTTTAACTTAATTATGTTAATCATTTAGATAACTGATTGTGAGAAGAGTATGGCTGGCATCTGTGAAGCAGAGCAAATCTAGCAAGGAGACAGATGAAAAGCTTGTTTGTCCTATGGGACAGGGAGAAAAGAGAGAGGCAATTACCAGCTGCAACACAGGACCACTTCAGCTGGGAGAAGGGCATGGGGAAAATTGTATGTGCCAACACCAACATTTCTACTAAGTCCATGAATTTTAGTCTTGTCTTTTGAAGGTATTTTACCGGTTTCCTGACAAATGGGGCTTAAGGTGTCTGCCAATAAGGTAGCTATGTATTATTTAGCTGACTGCAAATGCAATAGAGCAATTACCTGTCTATTGAGAGGGCTGCTAACTCCCTGTTCCAGAACAACTTGTGAGGCCCCAATGAATGTGGACACAGCATAATCTCTTCTGTTTTTTTCAGCCTGGCCTTTATTATGACAAGACGCTTGGAAAAAAGGAAAAAAAAATCAAAACTGGTTTCTAGGTTCTATTCAAAACCAAGTCACACTGGAATAAATTTCAAGAAGTGCTATCAACTTTAGTCTGCCATTAATTCTCCCTTCCTTTTGACTTAAAAAAATAATCAATTAAGTGCTCAGTTCTTATCTAAGTGGTTCAATAATTCCACAGTTTTGTTCAGCTAAAGAGGGAGGAAAATCTTACTAGGATGTTCTGCTGTATGGCTGTGATTGATAGCTTAATATTTTGATTATTACTATCCTTCAGTATTGAGGTGCTGCGAGGGAGCTTTTCAATATACTGCCCCAGCACCTCGTCCTTTCCTCTAGGTGTCCCTCTCCATTCCTTCAGTGGCCCTGATGAAATCAAGGACTGGTATTCACAGAATCATAGAATCACAGAATGGTTCGGGTTGGAAGCGACCTTTGAAGGTCATCCAGTCCAAGCCCCCTGCCATAGACAAGGACATCTTTCACTACGTCAGGTTGCTCAAAGCCCCATCCAACCTGACCTTGAACACTTCCATTGAAGGGGCATCCACAACTTCTCAGGGCAACCCATTCCAGTCTCTCACCACCCTCATCATAAAGAATTTCTTCCTGTGCCCAATCTAAATCTACCCTCTTTCATTTTATAATCATTGCACCTTGTCCTGTCACTACAGGCCTTGGCAAAAACCCTCTCCTGCCTGCCCTACAGAAACTGTTCTGGCCAAAGGAAATGGCCCTGTATCATCTCTGTGTTTTTACTCCTCTGTTCATGACCCATCCTCTACTGTACTTTACAGTACAAGTCTCTTTATTGCTTGGCTTTTGTGCTTTATGAAGCAATTTTAAATATTGAGGGTATTAGATTCTTCTGGAGCTATTCTGTTCTCATTTATCAAGAAAAAAATTGACAAAAATCTCAGCAATTTTCACCATTGAAAAACCTTCAACCACATAACCACCTCTGAAATAGTTTCCCTCAGAACTACATAGCACCTTCCTGAATGAGACTGTTCCATGATTCTAGACATATTCTAGTTCAGTTTTTCTTCTGCTTTTTTCTGTTCTGGGTTATAACCACTCATGAAGTGCAGAAAAAGAAAAATGCCTATAAAAATGAACTCTCTGTCAGATCTGAGTACAGAAGCAAATGTCAAAGGAAAACTTTACTTGTCCTTTAGGACTTGAGTGATGGCTATGATCAATCATACCACACGAACTCTGAATGCCTTGGTATTCAGGTATTTGTATATATACTCATGCACAACACAGTGGAGAATGTGTGCATATCTTTCAGGAGTCCACTATAAGTAAGTCTTCAACTTGTAATTTTGCACCATTCTCTCATTCTTTCTTGCTGGCACTGCAGGACTGGTTGCACCTTACGTGACTTACACCTCACAACTTTTTCTTTTCACGGTATTTTCAGAGGTCACGAATCTTTGTGCTAAGAATCAAGAGCCTTTGAGAAAGACACAATTCTATTATGTGGACTATAACCACAATCTGTGATAGTGAATATTGGCATGTGTTGTTCAGATACTTCCAGGGGTTAACAGGTACCACCATCATCAAGAGGAACACAATGCAGGATCCTGAAAAGGCTTTTCTAATCTAGGTTGGGCTTAGGGTTTGAAGTGTTTTTCTTTAAAAAAAAAACAAACTGAAAAAGTCACAGGCTGCCTGAAGGAGCAACTTTGAAATTTTAACTTTTATGATCTCTATGTATATATATACAGAGCAATACACCTCTAATATCTCTATGTATCTAAATGTATTTATTTAGAGTGTTAAACCAGGCAAATTCATTTGAAATTGGTGTCCTGATTCTACAAAACATTAACTATTGAAGTTCTGAATCCTTCTCTTAACTATTAACTCTTAACTATTTCCCTTCAATCTGAAAGGAATTTTCTTTCCCACATGTTTTAGTAAGTTTAAAGACCTTCCTGTCACTCTAATGACATCCTCTCCTAGAACCCCCAACACCACATCACACAGGCTGTCCCCTCATTCTTCTAGGAACTTCCAATAACTTCTACATCAGTTCTTGCCTGTTCCAACCCATGTTCAGAGCCCTGGATAAGAAAGCATTTTAACCTGCAACTTGGTATTAGCAGGTGCACCAACTGCGTGTTTAGTATTTGCAGGTGAAATTTCTTCCCGTACAGTCAGCGCTAGGCCAGCTCTGAAGGCAGCATGCACTAATTAAACTACAATGGGTAGGCAGGAGCTATTCATTTAAACTGATAGTAGCATCTTTTGGAAGCCACTTAGCAAGATTCTGGCCGCAACAGTGTCCTAATTCCCACAACATTGCTTATTAGCTGCATAAGGGCAGCAATAATGTAAAATCTGCAGCAGAATATATCTAAGGCTGTATCCCTTTACAGCTTGCCCATAACCCTCATTTTATGGGTCAAAGTGCAAAAGGGCATTAGGAACTTTCAGAAAGCTGCAAGTTCTGACCATTTTTTCCTTTGACAGCAGAGATATTCTTGGGTTTTGACCCTTGAGACTCCTCCAGAGATGCAGAATAATGTAGCAGCTGTGTGGAGCCTGAGTGTGCCTTTCACTTCAGCTGTCAGTTCAGTAAGATGGGAGCAGTGCTACATAGCTAGAGATAATTAATTTGATTCAGTCTTTTGGAAGGCTCTCACCTTGTATATAAAACCGTATTAGAGGTGATTTTCAGGGATGATATTTGCCTTAAAAGGGTTCATCTTACAGCACCACTTCTGCAAAAGCTGATAACCAATACACTGTTAAACAAAGTCTGTATTTTCAAAATTTAAGGAAGGGATTCAGCCTTCAGGGCAATATTGACAATGCATACCTTAGCACTGCACTGAAAATACACTTTGTAAGCAAACCCTTCATGATACCGAGGATGAGAGCATGGTGACTGATTTGAGTACAGATTAGAATTCCACCCTGCATACAATGGGGGAATCTGTATGTTCTGCAGCACTGTTGTCATTGCTATTTAGAGGACATCACTGTTTTGCTTTGTTAGAAAACATGCTGTGTGATCTAAATAAATATCTGTGCATGCTTAGTCTGTTAATGATGCAGAAGAAATGGAGTCAATTGGATTTTCTCCCATGAATACTATGTCGGTATTTTGTGGATTATTTGAGAAGAGGTTATACATAATAGTCTGGTGAATGGGCTAGACAAACCATTTCTAGCATGTGGTTTTCTTACAAACTCACACATTATAGCTGTTATGCCACATCATTGATCAGCTAAACTGCATGGACTGGAAAGAAAGTGTTATTTAAAGGATCAATAAGGGAAAAAAATCTCCTCTCAGTGTCTTCTAGGAGCAGAGAGGACAAACTCAACAAACGCCTCATTTTTCAGAGCAGAGATCAACAGGACAGAAAATAAGAGGCCATCTATGAAGGAAACAAAATTTCAGAGGCATTGTCAAGAACAAGGGAAGCAATCTTCAATATGTAGATAGTTTAAAGGTCTTTTTAAGACAATCCAAGTGGCTGGGCAGACTAAGGAAGAGAGAGGATGCTCCAATTCAAAAAGGCTAAAAGAAAGTACAATACATTTGTTTTTTCAAAGCCTAACAGGCAGGAGTAAACAAATGTTTCCGCTACAAAGGTTTCTCTTTCCCCTATTTGTGTAGCATTGCAGACAACTTCTAGAGGAGATGCAGGAGTAATAGAAGCATCCAACCTTGCTAACATCTGCTCTTGATTACAGGACATCTCCAGCCCCAACTCAGGATTTCCCAAGCCAAACCTATCACGTGGCAGAGTACGACAAAGGCAATTATCTGACTTGCAACAATTACCCATATCTACTTCTCTAAATTCTCTGTTTTCAAATAAATAACTCCAGTGAGTAAAGAGAAAATAAAATGACAGTGAAAAATTACTAATTCTAATTCTACAAATGAGAAAAAAAATTAAAAAGTAGAAAACTAAATGTAAAAAGGGCAAATAAATCCCTTCTTTTTCTTTCTAAACCTCTTACTTGGTCACAGGGCTCTGTTAGAGGAGGCTGGGGATGAGGAGGGGGAGAAGAGGGAACAAATTCTGCAAAGTACAAAAGAAACCAGGAAGAGTGAAGAAAGGATATGTAAGAAAGGTCATAAGGAGGCCCAGCTAAAAGAGTGAAGGAAGGACAAACTAGTACAAGAGAAATAGCACGTATCTTTCCAAAGCCCATTGCAAGGAATGATAACCAACAAAGCCTCTCCATTCACGGTACTTTAGTGGGTACAGTCCTTAGAAGCACCATCTATTTATACCCGGCAGAAGCCAGAAAGATACAGTAGAGAAGAGAAGGGAAACAGTAAAGGTTTACACTAGGGTCAGAGGCAAGGCATGCCAATGAAAACTGATGGTGTAAGAAGCTACATTATTCTCTGATCTCCTCCAGATGCTATGTAACCAGAAGAAATCGAAAATGAGGTATTAGCTGTGCTCAGGTACCTGCCTTAAACTTCACTCAAAAGCAATTCCACAGGGAAGACTTAATCAAATGCTCCACTGCCCCCATGACTTGGGCATGACTCAAGTGATCCACTGGAGAGACATCTGTGACTTTGCTGTTCTGAGCCCACTCCCAGGCCTCGCTGCGTTCCTGCCTCTCCAGCAATCATTCTGCTGCACAAACTTTTTTGGAAGCCTTTTCCTTCAAGGAGAGGAACCCTCCTTCTTCACTTTGGGTGCCTGAGTAGCCGGGCCGAGGGACCAATTCTTCTGCACGCTCCTGCCAGCCTCCCTGCGCAGGCAGCAGCACGGGCTACCAACCGACCTCCCCCTCACACAGCATCCCTGGGCTGCAGCTTTAAAGTTGAGGTCCCATTTATCACGATGCAGTTTCACAAACAACAGCTGCCTGGGGACAATGACCTGGTCAATAGAGATGAGCTCTAAATGTGGCCCATGATTTCATTCACCAGAGCTGAAAAGCAAAGAGGAGATGCTGAGTGGCTTTATAGCAAAACAAACCATTTAGCTTTCGGGTCACTAGAGTGCAGCGACACAAGATAGTAAAAGCCCAGCGTAACTCCTGCACGGTAGCTGTTTGATGATCTGATACGGATGTAACGGTGTTTGCTTGATTCCTGATAATGAATGAAAATCTAACTCACACCTGGCAGCCCTGCTGGATATCCCATTGGAGAGGGCAGAAATTAAATGGATGTAGAAGGTCAAAACTGTATTTTCCCTTGTAAAGATGATCTTTCTGCAATCAGCACTGGGAAGTAAGGAGTGCAGGGAAAGCATATATACACTGAGAAAAACGGTGCAGATCCTCTTATGTAGCATCAAAAATTCAGGCTTGATTATTCTGATTCCTTCTATGATCAGCAGAACTATATAAACAGAAAAAACTATGTTTACACCAGAAGTTCAGCTGGCATAAACTGGCTTAGCTGTGTTTAAAGGAAAAGGATTTTGCCCGCTTACGTTAGCTAGCTGTCTACATTTTATCAACACGCTCTAAGAACATCTTTGTTTTTCTCTCACTCAGATAAGATACTTTCAACACACTTAAGATACATTCAACTTTATCTTTCTTAAGAAAGCCATTCAGAAACAAAAGCAAAAGGAAGGCCTGTCTGATGGGCTAAATTCTGCCCAAATCGTTCTTACTAATTCCATCTACAGCTTCAGTGGCATACAGTTATAAACACGATTAAGACCACAATGGGAGGAGACTGGAAGAACGTAAATAATAGTTCTAGAGAGAAGTAGGGCATGATATATATGTGTGAGAAAATGGTGAAAAGATGGAGTTAAATGCAAAGTCTTACCCCATTAAAATCTGACCAAAAATTGCATCTATTTAATGAGAAGAAAGACTTTTCAAAATTTTCCATAAAACTGGGGGCAGGGGGAGAGATTTATTCCACCAACCCCTTTTTCATCCTTCCATAAGGACAATAAATAGTTCTGTCTTCAGGGCACTTGCCCAAGATGGAGAAGACCAAAGTACAACCTTCCGTTCTGATTAATTCTCATCAGGGCTTTGACAGGATCTCCCACATCCCAAGTGAACACCTTATCACCTGATTAATTCTGTGTATACAGTCAAATCAGCCTTTGACTTGCAAGAGAAACTGCAGCTTGTGTTTGCTGGAAAACCATAGTTTCAGCAACGCAATCTTCTTCTCATTCCAAAATATCCATATTGTGAAATTCCTAACCAGCTTTAATTATTTACCCGAAGCAACAAAAATTAAAGAAAAGCTGCATACAGACTGTATTAAGGTCTTTTGGATTAGGTCCAAGTGAGGGTGGATTCTTCCAGGCAGAGAGTGACCCTGGCCTAAACAATGAGTAAGGCAGCAAAGACTTTGTGCATCATGAGTAGAATTCCTCCTAATGATAAATAATAATTTTAGATCTAAGGCCATAAAGTGATTAATAGCAGAAGCCAGAACTATGTTCTTCTATTCAAGTACTTGTTGATCTTAAAACCCCATCATCATAATTACCTATAGTACATAAAACACTGAATAAGCTGCAGCTCTTCTGTGATGCACTTCAGTTCTACAGCAAGTCCATGCACTGCAGAAAGTTAATTCTGGGTTACCCAGGCCTAGATCCTCTTTGCAAAACTATTTCAGATGCTAATGTCAAAGAGCAAGTAAGGATCAGAAGGGTCAACTGCAGACACAAAAAGCAGTTTCATACTCCTCAGATGGTTTGCAAATTGTCTCTCTTCCCACTTCTGGGCCAAGACTCATAGGCTTCCTTTAGGGTTAGCAAGCCTCAAAATGACCTGTTGCTGAGGACTGCAAATGGGCCCATTTTATCCATCAGATTCTGATTCAGATGTAATAAAGGAATTATACAACTTCCGGTACTGTTCTGCACTCCAGTCCTTCACAGTATGTACTGATAATGTAATAACATATAAAGGCCATTTAGTGGTAGCCTTGCCAGATACAGTTTGATCTTTTTCATATAAGCTAACATGGTACAGCTACCTGCTGCTTCTACTCGTAGTCAGTTCAGATATTGTGGTTTTTACAGTGGAAAGGAATGAAATTGCCAGGTGCCTGGCAATAATTAAGTATGTTTCAATAGGCAGTGCTGTTTCCACTCATAATTTTGTACAGGTGATATTTTAATTATTCCTTCTGTTCACAGAGCAGTTTTCTTAAGACTTCAGCCATATACACTCATTACAGATATACAGGACCAAAGGCTGCATAGCTGATAACTATCAAAGATACCCTCATCTTCTTCTGTCTCTTTCCTTTCCATTTTCTCATACTTCAAGCCATGCGGTTTGTGATGCAATTTTGTATAACCCTGCCTTCATAGTTTAGCTAAAGTTAGAGTGGAAGGAAATTCAAGCTACGGCACTTACTGAATGCAATTCAATCTGATTTATCAGACAGGACTGTTGAAACACCTCTTGGAAGACAGCAGCTCTTGGCTCGGTCCTCACATATTTTACAGGAATATCAGTATAACAAATTGACTTACTGAGTTTCCTGATATGACAACTCATTCAATCAAATCCTTCAGACAAAGACATCTGCAAAGAGAAGCATACTACATCAAATTGTGCATTCCACAAACCATGTACAATAACATCTGCAAATAGGTTTACAAGTGCATACCTCTACAGCCTGATGCTGTCACAGTGGGGGAGATGTTAAAAAATACCAGATATTAAATAAATAAATATGCACATCTAGTGCTTTGCAGTCCAAATCTTTCTCCTAGTCAGGCAGATTCTGTTGATTTCCTGTACAGGTTAAAGAGGTATAGCAACCATACATTACTGGCTGCAAATCTTATGATCAGGAAGCACTTTGCTTGTCAATCTAGGTAATACATTTTTAATTTGCAAGCTCATTTACAAAGGAAAGGCAACATGCCAGATATTATAAAAATTATTATCACTAGATTATCAAAAGAAATCTATCAGCTTTGTAACAGACTCTTTGCAGTTATCCCTTTAAATATGCACACACAGTTGCTACCACTACGCTTTCTCCCTTCACTGGAGCTTGGACAGAAGCTGTGTCAGTAAGTGCCTCTCATTTTTAAGTCATTTTAAGTTTTAAGTAAGTTTAAGACACAAATGTCTCATCATTTGTACATGATCTATTTAGGTTTTAAGCTTCTTCAAGCAGAGACTGTTTCTTTATCTTTCTGTACAATTTCAAGCATATTTTGGAGTTGTGCTTGCAATAAACAGTAATGCTGAATGGACAAGATATTAGCAAAGGTTTGGGCTGATTCATTTCTCTGTGCATCCATTACACAGTAAATATTTGCTAAAATTATTCTGTACAAGGGAAAGAAGTTACTGTTTTTAAGTTAAGTGCACTCTTAATCAGGCAGGATGCCTTTAGGACTTGAATTTATTCATAAAGAACAAAATCTTCACTGAACACCAGAAGCCTGCATTAGAACAGCAACAACGCAGAAGTTTGAATAAAAACTTGCGTGCATGCTGGTATAAAGAACACATGTAGGAACAAAGGACTTTATACATACACAAGAACAAAGCACCACAGAACAAAGCCCTTTACTTTACAGACCCTCAAATGCATTTTAAGAAACATGCTGTGATTTAGAAAAACCTACTGGACTTAGAAAAAGGAATTGAATCATGGAAATCCTGTGGCTTCTGTATGAAGGACATTTTGTGGCTAAGACATCACAACAGCATTAAAAACTCTGAGTCTTTGGGAAAACAAATAGTCAACTCCATTGAAAAACACACTACTGACTCAGGAACAATTTCTACTGAGATCATATTAACTACTACAGGAGTCAAGATAAAATGAGAATAATGAATTCTCTACCTAGTCTTTTTCCTAAGTGGACTTCTGGCAAATAGTGTCATAAGTCAGGCAGAGTCACAGCCGTCCAGCTGTGGTGAGGGATGACCACACACCAGAGGCAGAGCCTGAGCCTGCACCCTGGACCATGTTTGTAAATGCATCCAAGCAACGCGTCGCCTCCCTCTTTCAAAGGTAACAATGCTCACACACAGAGTTAAGAATACAAGATCATAAATTTTAAGGTCACATTTTAGAAGGTATTAAGCTGCCTTGGTATTTCAGAAAACAGACTTTATACCCATCCAAAAGATAGTTAAAATCATATCAGTGTATTCCGTGTGCACGCTTGGTGTATTGTACACATTGTTTAGACATAAACTGCCAGATTGTTCAGATTAGATTTAATTCAAGCTCTCAGGCAGCATTTTTCTTTGGAACTATGGTATGAGTTGTATTTAAAATAAAACCGCCAACACATAAATAAGAAAGGCACCGCTAGGGTCATGACTTCAGGCTTGCTAGGAGGATTGTCAGACCTTTGGCACCTTACAGACACTCAGCAGTGAGTGATGGCGAGTGCCTGCACCTCCCTCCCTGTCACAGACACTGAAGGTACGAGGCTGACTGTCATGGTTCCTGGGAAAACTGGCACCTTATCGCCTGCACTGCCTGCGTCTCTGGTTTTGGAGTCCTCAGTCTCATTCTGGAGTCAGAAATGTCTTTGACCTTAGCACAAGATAAGGAAAAGGAGGTCATTTCTAGTGCCCAAAGATGAGAGGTAAGTAAGTTTTGCACCCAGTAACGGTGCGCTCTTCTGGGTCTGCCCTCCTGGAGCCATCTTCCCTGCATAAGCTTTATCAGGTCTAGTGAGGATGGGCACCCAATTAAGCCTTGATAAAGCAGTAATGAAGGAAGAAATCTTGAAGGCATCTGTAATAAAATGTAATTGTCACGGTTGTTTGTCTATACACTCTGATAATGATTTAAGGACCAGGAAGGATTTTTTTTTCCGCTTTCTTTTTTTATTGAAAGCTCTCACATTTCACCTTTAAGGCATTATTGCAAATTTTATCTTGTTAATTTACTGCTCAATGTGGTAATAATTTTACACCATATTAAGTAATGTTCTAATTTGTTTTAATGCCCTCACTTAATGGGAATAAAATGCAGCATATATAGAAATTATTAACTTATTTACATATTCAGTATACATTCTTGTCATCCGGTTTTAGGTATGAAGGGTGTGTATACATGACAGAGAAATATAGGAGGAATATATGTGCAGGAGAGAATGAGAAAAGCAACATAATAAACTGTCAAACTGAGAAGAATGGTGAGACACCAATCCAGCAGGCATCAATTCCACATTGTTATGTACATCACTGAATGCTTTCTGCTGCTTCAGTTGGGCTGAAAAACAGCAAGATAGAAGTAAGAACCTGATTAAACACATGACTGAGTATACCAGGGATGACAGATGCAATGAACGTGTTCCTTTCTATTTAGACAGGGGAAGCATCTTTAGTTTGTGTGTGAGAGTAGTAAAGAATTTGGAGTGGTGGAAAAGAAACTGTTAGAACTGCATCCCTGTGCTGCACAGTGACTCCCTCCATGGCCCCAAGTCATTCGCGGAATCCATGCGGCACCAAAGCAGAGGGTATTCTCTCCCTGACACATTTCTTCTGCATTTGTAGGGATCTGACTCCATGCTTGTCTCCATTATAGTTCATTAAACCGTAAGTTAAGAATAAAAAAGCAGTAAAGCAGCCACATCATGAATATTCAAACTTCCCTGCAAAACCTCAGAGACTTGGAACTTTTTTGTATGCATTTTCAAAAAAACAGCAGCTCAGGCCTTTATATATAATATTTCCCTATAAACACCATAATAACAAGAATATTTGTCCTTAAATGTCCTACTCTTGTACACTAAAGCATATTAATGACTGGAAATTGAATGGCATAAATTGAACTCCCAGCTGTTTGCATTCTTGTTGGTGGCTCTCAATATTCCCAGAGCTACCATTTGGAAACTATTACTTTTCCATCACTCGCTACTCTCCTCCAGAAGGTCTAATGAATTGCGTAGGTCAACTTTCTGTCTTTCTCTTAGAAAGAAGAGCTAACTTCTTTTCATGACCTGATCTGACTTTATTGGTGCACCAACATAATTACACACTTGATGATATTAGATTTTGAGAGAATTGTGTACGTCACTGAGGACACAGAAATACTGTGGAAGGACTGAGATAAGCTATAGAGATTAAAAAGCTGAATGAGGTTTATTATTTTTTCTAAATCTGCAGATTTAAACGTGTAGATATCTTACGACAATTAAAAACTTTGCAAACAATAGCACTAATATATTCCTACCATTTTTTTTCCATCACTCCAACACTAGGATTACAATACAGTGATCTCCTTTGTTATCTTTATGCAAAGATCATTGCATGACTGTGATCTTAAAACCTTTACATCAGACAACTAACACAAAATTCCCATAGTTATTTTAAACCAAATACATTGTATAGACTGGCCAAAATTCAAAACACTTGTGGGTACTGCCAACTTCTGTTGGGCTCTCTGTACGTGAGACTTACTGCCAGCATAACTGAATATGTCAACTTCTGTATCATCCCTTATTCACCTATAACAAATAGAACCTGTACTTTTGATTTAAAGTTTTGCAGTCAAAAAGGCAATACTTATTGACAGATATAAACACAGATACGTGAATACGTACATACAAATTCATATGCACTGCCAAATTTTTGCAATGTTTACACAAGCTATTTCCACACTAGCCAGTGACCTTCAGCTGCTCCTAAAAGTTATTTAGCAAATAATTTCAACAACAAATATCTCAATGGAAATATTTTTAAAAAATCACAGATAAGGAATTTTTTTTTTCCCCATGGATTGTAAATTACTCAATGCAAATCTAAGCATGATGGTCTAGGATGACCAGTAAGTCAACCAAAAAAAATTTGCTTCGCCAATAAATAAATAAATAAATAAATAAATAAATAAATGAATATATGAATGAAAGAAATTAAAAAAGCTAAGAAACATCAGAAAAATATTAAGGGGGGGAAGAGAAGAAGGAAAAAAGTTACAACATCCAGAACAGCTCTATGGTCTTTCCCTTCACTGCAGATACAAATAGGGGGATAAAGTTGAATGTTTTAAGCATTTTTTCATTTAAAAAAAAAAAAAACAGAAGTCTTCCATTTCACGAGCAAAAAAAAATCTATTTGCAAATGCTATTTTAAATTTTTGTCTTTAATAGTAGTTTTTCTGATAGGTGTAAGACAGCAGAACTGAAATCTGGAATCTGTCCTTGTATGGCATTGACCTGGCACTCCTTGTTGGTTTTACATACGACATCAACCTCTCAAACCATACTAACTTTCAGCTCCTGAAGATGAGCCCTTTCTGCTCCCATTTTTGCAGAGCACAGAGTTTTCCTCTTTCCCCCAGCTACGGATAACCACATGGATCCCACATTCTGTTCCACCATCAACATTTTTTAATACCTCCAGGCATTTCTCCCCGCTACCTTAATCGTTACTGACCACCGCGTTCCCACTGATAGCTTGGTCTCTGCTACCATCATAAAGGTTAGTATCCACACAACAAAAACTGATCAGGCTTGGTGAAAGAAGGGTTTGTATTAGCTGCAATTCACCGACTTCCCCTCAAGATATATCTCTCAACTGTTTCCCAATTACAAATCCTTTCTTTATTCAACCATGATGCATACGCAGCCCTAGTCACAACGTACTAATGCAAAGAATGCCATCATGTAAAGGGTTAGAAAACACTATTTAGACTCCACTTGTTTCTATTTGCATGGTCATTCTGGGATCATACATTCTCATTTGCCCTATGCAGAGAAAGAGGGGAACAACTTGTTTCTTGCATGAAGCTCTCAATGATACAAGTGAGATTATTTTTTTTACTGCACTCACAGTGAAATAAAACTGGTTAAGGAAGTTAACTGTTAATCAACTCAGCATCCCTAAAGCATTGTGCCAAATAATACACACCTGTACGAGGATAAAAGATAGCACAGTCTAGAAACTTGACCCTGAATATACAAATCATGTAAGTCTTATACTGTAGGACCAAATAACACTTAACTTTTCTGTTAAATATCCTCTACAGGTGTAAAAGATAGTCAAACCAGGACCAGAATTTTTTCATTCCCTTTGTCTCATACTTGCCACTAGGCTGTGAGAGCTTCTCCTCATTACATGCACCAAAAAGGCCCCAGGAGGAATGTATTCTGTTCAAAGACAGTCTACACATGACCTATTTCCCTAGCGAGTGGAAGTTCCCTTGCAGCAATTTAAATTAAAAACCTACCCAAAGGGGACCTGCTTCTAAATACTGTACAATTTGACATTGGAAACAATTCTTCTTTTCCTCCGTATCATGATATCCCTAGGGCTGGAGGTGTCTGTCTCCTCAGAAGCTGCTGTTTTCAGAACAGGTCAGCATCAGTTTTCATTCCTCCTTGAAAATAGCAAAAACACCACGGCAACAAATGAGAACTTGTTATCCTTTCCTCTTCCCATAGTGACTTGCAACATAGCCCTTCAGAAAACTATGTAAGTTCTAAGCACTGGAGACATGCTAATACTAAGGAAAATTTACTAGAAACAGTTGGCAGGTGGAGTAGTTGGAGGTGCTGGAAGAAAAGTCTTTTCCAACATTTTCCAAAATTCCAAGTTATTCTTACAACTTTCATTCCTGAAGTTTTCATTATTTGAGATACTGAAAGGGTTTGATTTGCAGGGGATGAGTGTCCAAAACTTCAAAAACTCAAGTCTCGAACAGATAGCACACAAATTGTTCTGAAATTTTTATTGCTATATTTTAAAATTTCTGAAACTTTGTTGCTATTGTTACTGCAGAGCATGTCCATCCTATAGCTTATATTTGACAGAAGATTGCATGAAAGCTGTTCTTGACACAGACCTCAGGCAGAGCTGAATACCTTTTGGCAGCAGATGAAGATGGAACTGAAAGCAGGCAGCAGAAGAAAAAGGCAGCTCAACTTAAGCCCTTGAAAATTAAAGAAACCAGGCTTTCTGCAAAGCTATTCCACATGGTGTAGTGTTGTTAAAAATCACCTGCCTTTTTCGCACTAGCACAAAGTACAAAATGACAAGTCATTCCTGAAAAGCTTAACACACCTAGTCATCAGGAGATGCTGCTGTCAGCAGTAGTCAGTTACTTGTTGTAGCATCATATGAAGGGTTTCAGTTTCTTTAACCGAATTAGAAAAATGTAAATCTATTTATGCCTACAGATTTAATGTATAATGGAAAAGAACCTCTCTGTCTGGCTTACAAAGCACTTTGCACCTTATCAGCTACCATTAAAATGCATTAAATAGCTCAAATAATGGTGCACACTTGACCTGCATGGTACCTCAGCATTTCTAATCGTCTTCAATTTGTGTCTAAATACGAAACTCAGTCTAATTATCAAACTACTAACTTCAGGTCTTTGGAGTATTAAAAAAAGCAGCATATTAATTAGTTCCAACAATACGCTTTATGAACTTCAGAAAGTTCAGCATGATATTAACATTAGAGTATGTGTAATGGTTTGTCTAAGCTTGAAAGTTATTTTGCACTGCAATCTTCCATTTAGACTAATCGGGAATGGCTATTCTACAAATTGTGCATCCACACAGTTTTGCTATAGCTGCTCCATGCATTTCTCTTCGGTTGCACCCACACAAATATCTAATTTTCCGAAGTAAATATAATCTGTTTTGGCAGAGATGCTAACAGCAAACCTCAGCACAGCAATGGCAAATTATGGAATTTCTATTATTATTGTGGTAGGTTCTGGTGTATCCCTCAGCCTCTGGAACTTGGATCAGATTCCCATAATCCCTCTCCTGTTATGCCTTTACCCACAAGAAGTGAGTGGCACCATCAGTTTTAACCTGCTGTTGAGCAGTATGGTCTAAGCACTGAATTCCCTACTCCTGATGGACTTTAATACAAGTAAGACAACTCAGCAGTGACGGAGCCTGATGGCTTTCGGTACTTCACAAGGCAGCAATAGCAGTGCCACATAGGAACCGCAGGGGAGACGCTGCAGCCCGTGAGGGTGGTTCCACTACTGTCCCCAGCATTTTCACAACTCTCCTCAAACTCCTTCCCTTTCTTGTAGACCAGAGCCATGCCAAAAGTATGAAAAAGGTAACCTCATGTGATGTGATAACTGTTCACCTATTTTGGCATCCCATTGACTCTCTACAACTGGAACAAAAGACAGCAAGAAAGTCCTAGACTTCAGCATAAGACAAGCTAAAACAGTGGCTATTTTGCAACCTTTATGTGATGAAGTCATGCACGTGTATTTTGCACAAGCTAGAATCGCAAAAAAGGTACCATACAGAAGATGTGAAACCAGATAAGCAAGCTCAGATCTGAAGAAAAGCAGTTAATAAAAGACATGCTAATATCACCAAAAGCAAGACAGCAGTTTTGAAATGGGGATGTATCTACATCTACCTTACAGAACAATTCCTTCCAAGTTTGAGAATTTATTTCAAGAAATGTAAAATAAAAATGTAAATAAAAGAAGAAAGTGTAAACAAAAGATTCATGTTCAACTGCCCTGCACCTTTCAGTTATTTTCCTTAGCTACTTGGCAACTTAACCTGCCTCGCTCTAAAGTGTTTACTCCTCAGGCAAGCCCTTATGAAAAATATTCCTATGACCACTTTCAATTTGACAAATTAGGTGAATTTTGTACTGGCCATAAGGCTGGAAGAGAATATCCCTTCCTAACAAGTCAACTAATAAAGCTTACATGAAGACATCTCCTATTAGTTTACAACACCCTCTAGGCTGCCCTTGGCTTTGGGAGGGTAGCACTGCAGAATAAAGATGAAAAATTAGTCACATGAATTTTCTTATAATTGTAATTCAAGTAAACCGTGTCTATCCTAAACTGACTGGCCCATCTGAGTTTGGAAGTGATGGTGATAAAAAGGTGGAAAGAGTTGACAAAATCATTAGCTTTCTCAAATAAAGCATCTAAATACCACTTCAACATGAGGACAGAAAGGAAAACAAGGTATACTGCAGAAAGGGATACATTTATAGCAGACAGAGTCTCATTTGGGAGTGTGAATTACATTTGCTGCTTCTTGAATGCAATGGGCTGGTTCATGATTGGGGTGAGTGAGTAAGGGTGGCAGTGAAAGGATGCAAATTTAGTCAATTTCATATGTAGACACATAAATATCACCTTACTGAACACTCAGCAGTTCTCTCATCCACACTCAGAGCTTTGGGGGAGACATAGATAAGCAAATGGGACAGATAAAAATAAGTGATCGCATGGACAGTACCATACAGTTTAATTACTGCATTTATCTGATGTGCCAATCAGGGAATACACAAGAGCTACCTGAAAAGTCCTGGGAAAAGCCGTGGTGCTCAGGCAATTAATCAAACGAAGTGAAATGACCATACTCACCATTCACAAATGGCACTATATATGCAAACACAAACATAAGTATTTTGTGCTTATGTGAGAGAAGAATGCTGCCTATAGCATCTACCCAACAGCCATTAAGTGTCATATATCTCATTCTCCCTCATGGCCAAAGAGGCATTTTAAATCTAGGGTTATGGGAATAGTTCAGTCCCGAAAGGTATCAAGCATCTCCTCGTGCTGAGTATCTTGAACATTAGCTGATTTCACCAAAAATCAATGACTGTTGATAATGAAGTCAGTAAAAATTGAGTCTCCTCAGCACAGCTGAGATGACACCAAAAACTGTAGGATCAATGCTATCTTCTGCAAAAAGATCATCAACACTCCAGGTCTGTTCTTCAGTTATTGCTCTAAGGAAAGGGAGGACTGATCACTTCTTCTTATTTTTCTTAAAAACTGCGAAGGCAAACCACACCAGCTGCTCTACAGCAAATGGAAGAAATGTACTGTCATCAAAGGCAGAAGTCTATACTTCTATATTTATATTATATTTACTTTTATGGGAAGTAAATATAACAGATAAGCTGTGCTTCATCTGCTGGTGAACTGTTCATTAGAAAGAAAAACTCTACATAAAACTGCCTATAACAAATAATTCAGCCCTCTCCTGGATTAATATATTTTTGATTCCTATCACCAAGGTTGCAGTGAAATAATTTGGGTCAAACTCCTGCCAAGTTCCTGGTATTGAAACTATTTTCTAATTCAGCTAACATAGATTTACAGTGATTGCTAGACATTTTGTCACCCTTTTTTAAAAAAGTCACCTTGAATGTCACAGATAAGCCATGCTGATTTTCTTGACACCAATAGCTCCCAGTGGCATTAACAGTATAGAAATTAAAGTTAGAAAAAATATTGGAGACCAAGAGTTGCAAGAATTAAAAGTAGAAAACAAGAAGCCACTAAGAGGATCCTCATCCTTTTTAAATCTGTTCTGTTGTTTTACTAGGCTGAGATAGCTATTTAATGTCTTCACTAGATGTATCTTCTGATCTTGGATGTCCTCCAGTACCGGACTGCATTGAAATTCTGTGCAAATTCCAGAGGGACTTTCTTACTTACATAAAAATCAGAATGATTCAGAGAGAACCGCATCTAAATACTCCTAACATTAAGTGACACTGCTCTTGACAGACTACTGAAAAGATATGTGCTCTTACAACCTCATTTGTTGATATTTCAACTAAAAGTAACAGTGAATGAATCCGGAGTGCAAACCCAAAACGTATCCACATAGATCATATTTAAGTCTCCTTTAGGGGAAAAAAAGTAGTTTTATACATTCAAATTAGCACAGGTGATTTTGGGAAAAGTAATTACATTATTAATACCCTGCCAAGCTGCCAGTAATGCTAATTTGAGATAGGTTACTCAAAGACTGGCTTTCTCTATACATGTAAAGAATGACTGTAAATCTCCTTTGGTCATTTCTAAGTCCCATAGGAGTAAATTCCTTAAAAGGCCCAGGAGAGTCCATGCTATGACCTCAGATATTAAAGGGCTTGTCAAATGCCTTCATGGGAATTATTACTGGGAGAGCAGATGTGATATTTCAGTAAAATGTGTGCGACAGGAAAGGAAACAATTGCAGAAGTGAAAGTAACATTTTGGAAAAGATGAAATACTCTTGGGCAGGTGCATCCTATTTCACAATGACACGTGATCCATGGGGTACATCTATTTGATTTTCAGAAAGGCGCAGATCAAGCTCTGTCATCTCATTCAGCTCATTGCTGAATCCTAAGCAAGGTCTCCCATCTGTTTTCCAACGTTGCTTGTGGCTTCTCCTGACACCTCTGCAGAACACTCCTCGTGAATAAAGCTGGGGGGATGGGGGGAAGGTGACTCTCCAGCCTCAACTCTCTCCGAACAGGCTGCTGTAGGGCTGACTGACAACCCAAGACAACTGTTGACTCCAGTAATATATTCTTTTCAGGCTCTGTGACAAAGGACACAGGCAGGCACCGCCATGTAGGCTGTGGCTGTTGCGATAACCCCTCTTTCATGCAGCTCATCAACGAAAGAGGAGCTGAGTAACTCTGTTCCCCTGGATCATGAAAATGAAAAGCTCTCGAGTTCCTTTGTCCAGCAGCCTCCCTGCTCCAGCACCAGCGAGGAGCCATGAGCCTGCCCCTGTGTGAGGGAGGGGGATTCAAACCGCTTCCACGAATGCGCAGTGCGAGAGAATGAAAAACTCTATTACAAAGGAAGAGAGTCAGGATTGCGTGGATACCTCACACTCAGGAGAGGTTTTGTCACCTCTGCAATGGATTTTACTAACTGCATAGTATGTCGGGCCTCAGCAGCAGAGCCTGACTGCATGGCTGCCTCCATCAGACCAGCAAGAACTAAGTTAATACCGCTAATACTATATTTACAAGTAAATCTCCTCACATTCTCAGAGAGATTTGTTTTCTTGTTGATGGTACCACAAATAAGGTGGGCCATCATCTTTCTATAGCTAAAAAGCCAAACCTAACTAAGTGTTTCATTGCCCACGTGCCCAGCGAACATGAAGGGAGTTACTCAACTGCAGAGGAACTAGTTTTCCTCATCTCCTGCCAACTGGCAGCTTTTGCTTGCTTATTCACTGGACAAAATGAGGTTGGTCATTCTGCATATGTTTATCTACAGGACAATCGGTGCCAAGGTGTGAATATTGCCTTGCACCCTCCAGAAGCCAAAGTGTTCTCTAATGTGACTGCCAGCTGAATTTCATAAGAAGAAAAGAGGAATGATCTGAATTGGAAAAGATTTGGTGGACTGGTGTTTGTTTAACCTTCTTCAAACTACTGAGTCCTTGCCAAAGGTAATCATCAGCAACTTAAGTCAGAAATATATGAGATCAAACGTTTCTATTTACTTTACTTAGACATTAAAGCATTTGTTCTTGCTTCTCAGCAAAGACATGCGAAGGTCCCTCTGGGGTGGGGTTTTTCCTACCTCTCTGAAATGATGTAACTTTCAATCCACAGACAGGATTCTTTTTTTAACCACATAATTCCACAGAAATTAAGTGAGTCATCCTCATTTATACTAGTATTGTTTTGTGTTTCTAGAAGGATTTTTCCAACTAATTTTATTCTGATTTATTCAGAAATAGGGGCAGTGTACTGCTGCTTCCTCCGATGTCTGAAAGGAAAACTACCTCCACTGTCCAGAACAATTTTGCTGCTTGCTTGTTTTGTTTATGACTGTTTTAAACATTTAAGCTTCTTTATAAAAAAAGGAAAACAATGTCTGAAACCATAGGTTCATTAAGCAAACAGGTCAGAAATGTACACAGCTCAGAAGATATTAAACTATCCCACCTGTCATTGGGTTTGAGAATACCATGGAAGATAACATTGAGCTTAGTGAGATGTAATTCAAAAAACTCCATTAGTATAATAATAGGTTTGTCTACTGGCTCTGTTTCCCAGCTACAGTGCATTAAATGTCATTTAACTGTTCCAATAAATTCAGGCTCATGGGTGCAATTGGTAAGCAGGAGAATGGAATAAACTGGTATAATAGATGGATCAATAGACAATACAAAGATGTAATGAGCAGTTAATGTGTTGAGGATGGAACCAATAAGAAAAATCATTATTAATTGTTTTGAAATTTTAGCATTCAAAAAATGATCCTCTGAATTAATAGTTAATTTATTGTATGCTGCTACAAGTCTCCTGTTAAATTTCAAATCAGTTACTGCTAGAACTTATTTAGCAAGAGGAATAAAACATTTGCAAACACAGGCGAAGTTGCTCCTCTGTCAGATGTAAACTTGTTACAAGATCATTAGTGCTGTGCTTTAAAGACAAACTGAGTATTTCCTGGGATTTTCTGGTTCCTGTGAAAGAACACAGCACAGCAAGAAATTGCCTTGTGTACCATCAATGTTGATACAGCAGGGAGAGTTTATCAAGAGATTTATATTTTCACAGCTCACTTGCCTACAAATAAATATTTCCAAATGAAATGTTTTCCATGGTGTAGTCCAATTCATTTTCAGAATAGCTAAGCCTGTTAAAAGAAGAATTACCTTCAGTTAACGGTGCCTGTAGGCAAACTCAGCACACAAACACTGGCCAACGCACCTATGGCCGCAGCCATCAGAGCTCCTTTGCCGACTGGTACAGTCAGCAACAGCGTGTGGCATGACACTGTTGCCAGCAGGGTATCGTCACATATCACACTGTTCATCTTGAAAGCTTCTGCCGCTGAGTGAACAGGCACTACACCATGGTATTAAACCTGTTCTGCTACACTGCTGCCTAGTCTGGGATATCAAGCCTCCTTACAGACTTCCCTGGCACAGTAAGAATTACCTGCCATTCTTTAGATGAGGGCAAAATCAAACCTTAGAGAAATTTATTAAAAGTCAAATAAAACATCCAGCTGGCTCATCAGAACAGGGCACAGAGCTCTTGGCTGCAGAGACACTGCTCTTGAGAAAGATGCTCTTACTCAAAAATCAAACCACACACCCCACTAAAGACAGATATCAAACGGTCACATGGACATGCTGAGAACCCAGTCCATTTATTTCTACTTTATTTCTGAAAGACAGTACAGCATGAAAGACAAGAATGATACGAAACGTGAAGTGAACAACAGTACCCAAGTACCAAGTCCTTATGCTTGGACCGGAGAGGAACACCTGATCAAGCAGCAGTGCCTTTTTCCTACGGCTGATGCAAGGTGTTGGTGTTACATCTCCCACAATGGGACAACAGTTATGTATTCTGAAAATCGTTGCACAAGGTGTTTCTTATGTCGTACATTGACAACCATAAAGCCAAGGTTCTGCCCATTTCCCACCTTTTTTTCAGTTCTCGCTCACCTGTGCAGACTGGGAATGCAACCATGCTGCAGAGGCTGCTCTGCTTCCTCCCCCGCGGATGGACAGGCTTGGCCATGAACTGGCCCACAACTTGCCCAGCTACGGGGCTATGCTCACGTTACTTTTTCTGATCAACGCAGCCTTCACTGTTGGTGAAGGAATCACTAAGGCCATGAAAAATCCTTTCCACATACCTTTAGCCCCTCACAAGCCACACTTTTTATATTGTGCTATAAATTTGCAAGAGAGAACTGAACTTTGCTTCCCCAAAAATTTGCAAAAACAATGGAAAATTTGCATACTGCAAAATTAGGGAAAACAATCTAGACAAAGCACCACAATTTTAATCCTTTTTTTTTTTTCTCAAAGAGAACTCATCTGCTCATTAATTTGCTGGATCCCTCATCTCATTATTTATGATGTAAACCCTGCAAAGGAAGAGCCAATCTCTTCACTATTTGCATACAAAATGCTTAGCAAAGTGGTAACCTGATTTATACAAGCTCCTAAATATCGCTACAAAAATAAAAATAATAAAGATAGTAATAATACATCTTCTCAGTGACATCAGCTTTTGTGCTTAACTCTTCCCTTTGTGGAATCTACACAAGGAAAATGATAAGAAAAGTGGTCTGGCGTCTCCATTATGGCTAAGTACTTTTCTCAGTCAGAACCATAATCTGTGAACTAGGTAATTATTTCAGGAAGGTCTTTTTTCCACACATTTGTTCAGTGAGTGAACAATGTTGAAATAAGTAGGTTTGAGATTAATTATTTTTTTCAGGAGCCCCAGCAGGATTCAGTGGGAGGTCTGTTGCAGTGATTTTATTAACTGCTTTGAGGATTTGTGATCTGAATTTACTTTTCAGGGTTACCAAAATTGTGCAATATAGGTGACTGGTTTTAAACAAAAGAAATGGACTGTGTGCAAATTTGGCACAAAAGAAGGGAATGACATGCAACTGAGTAGAATTGCTTCCCTGGATTTTTCTTTTGTTGAGGCAGAGGGAAATGAAGCGCCCCCTCTCTCACATTCACACAGTCACTACCTGCATTGGGAGTTTTTTCTGAGTGTTTCTCTCTATACTTTCCAACGCAGGAAGAGGAAGTTGAACATGGAAACAGCACGGAAACAGCAGGCACCAATGGATGGCTTCACTCCTACTATCCAATGCCAGCATGTCAGCAGGTGCAGCCTCTCATTTCTACTGGTGGGCACATACACTGCCTGTGTCGCCCTTCTCATAAAAGTTAGTGTATGAAACACCTAATGATTTTCAAAATATAACCAGATGCACTGAGTGGCCTAATCTTAGAGCCAAACTTGATTCCCATTTCTTCCAGTATGGCTGGTCTAGCTCTGTGACACCAGGTCTGAATCCTGCTTCTGCTCCACTTCTTCCATGAGCCTTTCTGAAAACTGTCTTCTGTCTTAAGAAAAATTACTAAAGCAGCAAAGCAGCAGCTGCCAGTATTCATGTAAATTAATTCAGTGTTGTGATTGCAATTTCCTCAACCTCTTCTATCTGACTGGAATATACTCTCCACTTAATGATCCACCGTGATCCGTTACCCCTCTCTTGAAGCATCATCCCTGCACTTTAACACATAGCCTAACCTTTCCATTCCTCTAGCAGAAGGATGAAAATGAACAACAGAAAAATCAATTGACAACCGATAAAGCAAGTCCGCTGCTTGTAAATACCAGCTAAAGCACAGGATGCTACTCAACCCACATGAAAGTCACGCTATAAATGCATCTGAGAGCATGAGCAAAGAGACAATGAATGACAATAAAATAAGGTGGTATTACATGAGAAAGAGCCTAATTTAGCATAAAGGGAATGTACAAAGTTTCATAGTTTAACACCAGGCATTGGGCATCCTCTGTAAAACACAAGTTCATCTTGTTGAATTCTGCCAGGCATTTACATTTATCTTAGCATATGCACACTTTTGCATTACTGCGGGCCAACAATGCATCAGAAGCCTTTTTACATAAATCACACAAAGCAGACTTGCCTTAATTCTTCATTCAGAAACAGCATATAAAATTCAGGTTCCACTATGGTGCATTTTTCTACACTATCTTAAAAGCTAAGACCTAGAAACCTAGTTTTTTAGCAGGTCTGAGGCTACCGAATGATTTTGTACTTTCTCAAAACATAGTCAAATGCATTCACAGAGGCCAAAGCTTTTGACAAAGATGACTGGACAAAAAGACTATATTTCACATACCCTTGCAGAAAGTCTGTTAGGAGTTGTTGTTTTTTTATTTGAAGGAATGTAAGAGAAAGCATCTCCTTTTTTAGTGAATACAGCTTTTCCTATCTACAAGATTCCCACTGGTGAGATAGAATTTTTCACCCTTGAGCTGTTAATAATTAATAAGAATTCTCAGGAAATTTCTGATATACGTGCCCTTGGGCACTTACTTTCCTAAGTAGAAAGAAACTCTTGTCTTACAACACAATTATGAATAAACCTACCACAATACTACTTAAGTGTCTTTGGTGTTTCAACAACAGTATAGCTGAACAACTGATTTTTTTCTGAACTTTCCATATGAGGCATGTAACGCTCAGTATTAAATACAAATTATTCTCTATTTATAAATCTCCAATTTGACTTCAATAAAGTGACTTATCCAGAGTGTATATCACTCACACAATCTAAAACGTTTTGTTCAGAAAGCAAAAGTTGACTAATGACTTATTTTACAAAGAAAATTTCTCATCAGCATCCTATACAGACATTGGTAGACCTCAGGATACTTGTTTATGTTTCTACTGAAGGTTTGAGGTACTCTAGATTTCAGAATAAATACATGCAGTAGATATTTTCCATTAGTTGTAGCACTTGGTCATGCAAAAAGTTCCTCAATATTTTCTGATGGAATAGCCCATGCTCTCAAAGAACATAGTGAATCTAATTCAAGGGATCTTTTTAAAACAGTAAAAGTTGTATAAGCTTCTCTGAGTAGTGAAACAGAACTTGAATTGCCATTCAGTGGGCTGGACCAAGGGCAGAATTTCTTGATGTATATAGTTTATCTTCTACATATGCTTGATTGCTATTTAAAGTACATTAAAAGCAAAACAGTTTATGTTTCCTAGGCAAATTACAAATTCTACCACATGACAGCAGAAACTATATGCTTATGTGCCAGGTTTTTCGTGACAAGAATGTGTGAAGAAAAACTGTTATAAAGTAAGATAGAAGTAGAGGATTCTACATTATTAAATACCAACAGTTTCAAGAGACCTGCAAATTGCTTAAAGCTGACAATACAAAGATGACCATCGTGTAATTTCACAGATACTACAGAATGCGCTGCTCCCTATTTAAAGTGAACAGATGTACAACTGCAACCTTTAAAGTGTATAATGCCAACATAACCCTTTGATAATGATAAAAATACCTCATTTCCAAAGCATATCACAACACACTGAATGGTAAACATGTCAGAAGTATAACTGCTTTTTTTTACATCACATTGAAAATAATGTTTTATAGGTGATTAAGAAAAAAGGGTTGTATGGTATACATTAAAGACAAAACTATGTCAGCCACCAGGTTCTCACAAGGATCTCACTTCAAATCGGCAGTGAAAGTGAAAATGCATCTATATCTACAGATATATCTATGGGAGTTACTCCCAGATACACACAAAATTCAAATAGAAGAACAAGCAGTCTAAAGCTGCAATGCCTTTTTGGGGTGTTCGTGGGGGTGTTCGTTCATCCTTGCTATTTGCCTGATACAAAAGGCTTCAGAACCTTGTCCCGCCTGAATCTGCAGTAAATTTGTTTTCAGTAGAAGTTCTTGTTATGGTATGCAGGTAGATGACCAGTCCTTGACCTGATGTTTAGCTAAGTGAAGAGAACACGAGGAACTCTGGAGATAACACAAGAAATTGCTGGACAGTAACAAACACCAGGGTGAGAAGCTGACAGAAGGTACAGATAGTGCCATGAAGGATGGTTGGATTGCACGGTTAGTTAAGGGGAAGCTATGTGAGAAATGGCCAAACTTCTCCGAGAAGCGGAGAGGAATACTGGGGACCTCTGAGGACAAGAGACTTGCAAGGCCAAGAGTACACAGGTGGCCATATTAGTGATACCATATAAGGCTGAGAAGACCTAGGTAATGCTGTCAGTAATATCAGATTTGGGTATGGATGTAGTGCAGCTGGAATTAGCAAGGGAAAAATAATTAGGGATGGGTTTTTTATTTGGGAAGCAGGCAAGGACAGAGACCAAGAGAGATAAAAGTGGGCAGGCAGAACAAGCGTGGAAAAATGGAGAGAAGAGGAGATAAAGGGCCCAGCCAAGCGTAAGCAAGTTGCTGGTCAGTACAATTGTCTGGCCAACCCCAGCACCGGATCACCAGTCTACCCTGTCTTATTAAACACTACACCTAACTCTTTTCTCTGTAACTATACCTAAATGTGCTTTCTGTTCTGTGTATGAGTGCATGTGTGAGGTGTTAGCAAACTTTGTGCTGGACTAGCCAACGGGTAGAGTAAGAGGTCTGGGAGCCAGCTACCAGAAAAAGCATGGTCTGGAGAGCCTGAGAGTGGGCTATTCTCAGGAACCACAGGCCTGGAGACATCTGTGTGTGTGTGTCTTTATGTATGGATGCATGGGCATGAGATGTACTAGCATGCTTGGAGTCTTATTAGCCAGATGCAAAGAACAGGATCAGCACATTTGTATCGTTCATGTTGCGTGAGCATACATCTACACATGAGGTGCCAGACCCGGCACTGTCCCCCTGTGTGTGTTAATTTGCTGGTGGCTAGCTGTGTGTGTGCATTGGGAATATGCACTCAGCCTTTCTACTGCTAGGACCAAGGAGCATGGGATCGCAGCAACCTGGATCTGCTGGATTGAACTGGAAAAATCCGACAACTCCCAAAGTCCATCACATTGAGCTTTCCTCAACAGCTCGAAGTGACAGCAGAAAAATTATTTCAAGGATTATTCTACAGTGAATTATCACAGGGTATCTTACCAGAAACAACAGATAAATAAATTGTACTTGAATATTTCTCATGCTATGCCTACTTTTAGCCAAGAATGGGATGGGAGGTATTTTGTGATATGTGGCTAAACAGCAGAGGAGTATTATATCTTTTGCTCCCTGATACTTAAGAAAGAAAACTATATACAATAGCCAAAGCTAAGATATATTTTTCTTTAAGGACTAAACATGGGAGGAAGCAGTGGCTTGTAGGACTGCCTTCTTCAACACATCCCAGCTTACCACCATTCTTTCTTTATTTTCCTCCCACCTCTCTATCCTTAGCTTTAAAAACACCAGAAACGCCTCTCCCAAATACATATCTTACTCTGTGAGACAAGAAGATGTATCTCCCATTTTTAGCCTGTCCACCTCTGAACCTAAAGGAAAAAAAGCTGTATTGTTTTCAAAAACATATTCCTGTAATGTAAAACTTCTTGCTGACCTTCTCCTCTGACCGCTCTGATCTCACGCTTACACACCCCCTCTTCTCGTGGTGCTCCACTCACCCCTTTTGGTGTCCCTCATCCCTCCCCAGCTGGGAAGGTCATGCTTTTGCTTTCTCTACCTCCTTTGTCTGTAATTTAATCCTGTCCTCCCTTCTCAACCACAAAGGCAATTTATCTCCTTAAATCACACCTTAAAGGCTTACTTTGTCTCTGTTGTTTAGAAGTCACTTCCTTCTGAATCATTTTGTGATACTCTGTATGAACGCCACTATACGATATAAATTATCTTGTGTTTCATTTGCTGGAGCTTTAAAATAAGTTAAGTGTTCCAAGTAATCACACAAACGTGTATCATTAAACAATTCACTTCAAAAAAAAAAAAAAAAAACATTTCATTAGAATAGTCTCTTCCTTAGAATTGCAGTATTCGATGCACAATTGTAACTGAGACAGAATGCAAAATTAAAGTGTCTCAATCAATACAGAAACATAGACACTAAGCTCCAGGCAATAGGGTAGCCTATCACATTCCATCTATTATTCCAAAGTTGGATGCTTTTTTCTTTTTTATGTAACTTTCCCTGAAGCTTGATGTCTCTCAATTACAAGCTGCAGAGTCTTCTCCGAAGCAGCCATAAAGTTGTATGTGCATTTTCTAGCATGCAAGTATATGAAGGGAAAAAAATTAATCATTTGAATATTATCACCTGATAATTCTCCATTTAGAAACACTGAATTAAGCGAGAAGAAATAAAGAATGAATTATAAGTGCCAATATTCCGTCACGCACTACGTGCTAGTTTATTCAAAATACTGCTTGTAAAACTATATACATTATATTAAAGACATCAGGTATTCAGCAAATGTTTCTGTATTCACTTTTGTTTTCAAACAGTATATGCATTTGTTAAATCAGCAGTTGATACAGGAACATTGAAAGGGACTTTATGGGTCGTCATAACCAGCCTGTTGCTAGCACACTTTTTTCCTAACTGCTTAAAGACACTTTTTAGCAAATGATAAAATAATGTCTTTCTCTTCCTCAGCTCTTTGCAACAAAGTAGCTCTATGTTAAGAGCAGTAAATCCCAATACAGGTACCTAAATACAAGGTCTTGCATTTTGCACTGTTGCATTTCAACCCATTTCTCTCCATTCAGCCATGCTGCCTTTGATTTGACAATGCCTCCTGGCTTCACCCATCACCAAATTTTACAGGTGCTACTTCTTGTGCAAGGTCATCAGTGCAAATGCTAAAACTGGCTCCAAAACCACTCTTCAAGGCACCAGACTGGTATCCTCGCTCTAGATCAACAATTCCACACTCAAAAAAAGCGGCCACCCCCTCTTTTGTTAGTACCTACTAAACTCACAGTACTTAGGCTAATCGCCATGATCTACAATTTTAAAAAATCATTTCCTATGTAGAAACTTTGGGGTTTTAATTGCAGGATGATTTCCTTATGCTTTAAAAGAGTAGCCCTCTGATAACACCAAAAAAACCCCCCGCCCAAACCCACAGCCTACATTATATGCTTTTTTATTAATTTTTGTTTATTCTATCTTGTGAATATGCAAGCCTGAAGCAGCATAATGTGCATATGCAGATTATATCCACATAAACTGAAGTAGAGTTCAGGCTTGACAACTGGACATAAAGTTTATACTTTATGATTTTTTTTCAAACTAACAAATAATCCAATCAAACCCAATTAAAATTACACTATCAACATTCTTTTCAGACACTATTTTTCATCTTTCTTGTCAATAGAGGTTTTTATCATTACAAGGTGTAAAGTTATTTAATTTTAATGAAGAAGCACCTAAAAAACCAGGGGTTTCCTCACTGAAGGCATTACCAAAACAATCAGCAATGACATAGTACCTGCTCCAAGAAATTTACTAAGACAATGTACAACATGTATATATATATATATATATATATATATAAAAGTAACAGGTGGGAAACGGAAGATATAAGAAGAAATAATGAAGTGTTCAGCTCAGCCACAAGTCAGAGAAAACACTGTAGATTTTAAATCACCTGCCTTTACCATGTATATGGAATACATGGAACAGCAAAACAGCATTGCATTTGTTTAGTTCCCCTCCAAAGTAGAGAAAATTAGTAATACATGAAAGCGAAAGGTCAGTCACCTGCAGCCATCTGTTTGGTTTTACTCAGTTAGGGACCCGTCCCTGTCGAACATGTTAAACTACAAATCCTGAAAAAGAGCCACAGTTTTGCAGCAATGTTATCTGCAATTAAACAGCATGATCTCTGTAGGAAAAGGCTCACTTGGGTATTTTGAAATATAGTGAGTTCTGTCCTGGCTTCAGCTGCGATAGAGTTAATTGTCTTCCTAGTAGCTGGTACAGCGCTGTGGTTTGAGTTCAGTATGTGAAGAATGTTGATAACACTGATGTTTTCACTTGTTGCTACGTAGTGTTTAGTCTAAATTCAGGATTTTTCAGCTTCTCATGCCCAGCCAACAAGAAGGCTGGAGGGGCACAAGAAGTTGGCACAGGACACAGCCAGGCCAGCTGACCCAAACTGGCCAAAGGGGTATTCCATACCATGTGATGTCATGCCCAGTATATCAACTGGGGGGAGTGGGGGTGGGGAGAACCACCGCTTGGGAACTAACTGGGCTTTGGTCGGTGGGTGGTGAGCAATTGCATTGTACATCACTTGTATATTCCAATCCTTTTATTATTATTGTCATTTTATTATTGTTATTATTATTAGGTTCTTCCTTTGTGTTCTATTAAACTGTTCTTATCTCAACCCATGAGTTTTACTTTTTTTTTCCAATTCTCTCCCCCATCCCACTGGGGGTGGGGGGAAGTGAGTGAGCAACTGTGTGGTGCTTAGCTGCTGGCTGGGTTTAAACCACGACAGTTCCTTCCAAATACCTAATTTATTTTTTGCACAAAACATATTAAAAAAACCCCATGAAGTAGGGGTTGAGTTGGCTGGAAATTAGACCTGCACAAATAGGCTATATTTCAAGACTCTTGTGATAACCTTAGAAAATAAGAAGGGAAAAGATCTACTCACACTAGCAAGTATGTCCAGTTTTATTGTGCTGAGACAGAGATAATTCAGCACTTCTACACATTTCATTTTAGTTGTCACAGGATTAGTCACCAAAGACCACAGCTGCTTTCAAAAGAAATGTTAAATCAAAAACTGGAAAAAATGTATTTGGATACATTTTCCCAACAAATAGTAATTCGCTTTTATCCTGAAGCTTTAGCCTGTGGCATCCTTAAAATGCATCAAAACTATGACTACGCAGAAATTAATCTACTTCAAGTCCCAATTTCCTGTTTACAACCTTGCTGAAAGGGTTTCCTGTATGATACTTGCTGTCTCTTTCCCTTCATCTGTCCCTGAAAGACCCATCAGCAATTGGATTGATCCTGTCCTCATAGCACAATGTTGTCCTAGCAGCACAACCAAGACCGCCAGCCCAGGGCTATTGCTTTTCTAGTGACTCTAACTCACCGAAGATTGGAGGAGGGAAAATTTCAAGAAGAAAGTATGAGACTGCTACAGAAAAGCAGGCTCTGACTGCAACCACAAGCCAGTGAGGGGAGCATGGTCTGCGGAAGACACTCAGCAGCCCCAAACAGGCTGTCAGGAAGCCAAATGAGGAAGATTTTGTGGGTCGACATCTATCATTTTTCAGTGTCACTGGTACTGTGTGCATGATAGAGTGTATACGGCTTACACTGTCATAAGACCCTTACAAGGTGAAATAGTAATGCAGCATGTCCATGAGCACAGAGCTCTGGAGGGGTATTTGTATCCTCTATAAAGAGGAACTGACTTCTCACCATTGATCTTTGGTTGTACAGCAGCCAGTCTCAGAGCTCCACACCACAGGGAAGTGCAGTATCCCATAGTCCAAACATAAGGACAGTTTCTGAATATTCCTCAGATTCAGTGGTCTTAAAAGTCATGGGCCCAATACAACAGCCTGGTGAGCACCCACAAGTAGAAAACAAGCAGGGACGTGACTGTAACAAATATTTTACAATGGTCTCCTGTAAATAACCTGATTTCAAATTTTTCATATTTCCTTACAGTTTTCTGAGAAAGTAAAATGCAGCGTAAGATTGACAGATTGCAATGTACTCATAAAGAGTGAAGTACTACGCAGCACCAGAGTGGAAACTACAATTAGAAGTAAGACTACAACACAGAACAAACACACAGGAAGAACAAAAGCAGCTTGGCATATCTGTTAGCCTTTCACTTTATAGGTTCCTGTCCTGACAGGCAATGAGTATGCTGTCCCTCTGAATCAAGTCCATAAATATTGCCATAATCTCTGACCTTGTTCATGTACACATGAAAAGCTCCAATAACTTGAAAAACCCCCAAAGAGTAAAGTCAAATCATCTATGCTTCCTTGTTGAATGGCACCACCCCAGGACCAGCAAATCATAGAAAACTCCTATCAAGGAGCAAATTACTAAATCCGTTTCCTCAATTTGTGCTTGTACACATACATAAATACTGGAAGCTTTCAAACTCCTGCAGGTAGCTGTCTTTCATGCAACAGGGCAGGCACGGAAGGTGGCAGTGAAATGCTATGGTCATGCCATGAGCGCTCTTGTGTCATTCTCCTGGCACACACTGTGGGACACGTGGCTGGAACTGAAACTGAGATACAGAAATCAGATGCACAATCAAAACCTCTTCAATAACACAGGCATCCATATGGACAATGCTGAGTTCCAAAACATCAGACTTAGGCAAGCAAAGGGAAAAAATATATAATGAGGTAAGCATAAACTGCAAATGGATGATGCTCCAGTTTAAGTTCATCAGTTAACCCATGTGTCCTCATTAAAATGAAGTTTTATTATTTTTCCTGGTTTCTAAAAGCTCCTAGTCCTTATGAAAAGAATGCAAGTGAAAATTTGAAATAAACTTTAAAAAAAATAGTCTCAGTTATTCTGCAGCATTTTTCCCCACTTTTAGAAGCAGATAAAATTTCTATCAGAAAATTTGTCTGTTTTCTTAACTATTGCATTCGGTGATAGGTACATTTGTAGGGACAGAAAAAGAACTTCAGCCAACAGTGAAGAAATTCCAGCAGATTTGACATAATCTTGAAGGAAAATAATTTACTTTCTTATTTAACCCACAATGGCATGTACATTTCAGGGAAATACCCGTGCTGGAGTACAAAATCATTATTACTGTTAATTTTGAAAAAAATATGCCATAGTGATAGTGTAACTAGTAAACACAGTCACAGTGTAAGTAGCAAACAGCGGAAAGAACCACAGCTCTGTACACCCAGTATGCTTGTTAAACTTCTCCTAAACAATATTTCCTCTGACCCCCCAACCTAGCAAAACCATATGTCCTTCCTGCCCTCCCAGACTCTGCCGCACCTTCTTACAAAGATTTCATCTGATAGGAATATAAAGGTAAATACAGCAATAGCCTAATTGTGGAGCTATTGCAAAATCATGCAATTTATTTTTCTGCATTTTATAATGACTGATTATACTTCAGAAACTACCATCTCCCTCTGGTTTTCCACACAGTCTTTGCCAGTATTGGAATCAAGAGTACATTTGCAGTAGTTATTCCTGCTGTGAGTGACTTAGGAGACTTCTAGGCATGCAAGAGAGACAGAAATCTGTCTAATGTTCTTCAGTGTTTAGGAGGTGGAGAACTAAGACTAAGAACAGGTGACTACAAGGTTGACCAGCTGATGAAAGCAACACTTCTCAGGGGAGAGTGAAGATCTGATGGACTGGATGGGTGGATGGATGGAAAGGAACCATTTAGGATTCTCTCCAAAGGGAAAAATTGAAACAAAGATTTTAATATGCCATTGGCAGACTAAGTCATTAGGAAAAAGCCTTAAGTTGGAGACTTTGAGTAGGAAAGTGCAGAAGTTATTCAGAATTACTACATATACCTTTGTTGTGTACTCTTATTACTAGATGAAAGCCCAGAAGGGATATTTTATGCAATGCTGTCCATGTGATCTGTGGGTTTGTGTTCATTCAAGACCACACAGCAGAGAGAAACTATGGTTTATCAGCAGCAGACAGCACAAGATGAGCTGACTTCTCAGCCTGAGGCTTACGAACACTATTCTGCTACTTGTTCATTTGAAATCTTTTCAAAGTACTAAAAGAAGACATTTTCACAACTCATTTTTTTTTCCTCCAGTATAGGAATTCCATCTAAACCAGACTCTTTCTGCAAACAGGTGTGCTTGGGGGGGGGTGGGACCGGAAAACATATTTTTCGGCAGAAATATTTTCCCAGTAAATGCCTCAAAATCCCTAACTATAGTACCACATTAAATTTGAGTACAGTCACACAAAGAAATAGCAAACAGGGAGAGTGCCTTACTAGGAACTATGCCTCAGAGTGCTGCCATCCCTCCTTGGTTTACCCCCTCCATGTATAGGATGGGAAAACCAACCCATACCATCTTAGACACAGAGGATGCATTGTGCTTCCTTCCCTTCTGTACCAACAGGGTACTGGTTCCCTCAGGGTACGCCAAAAAGAGTCACATCCCTTTTTTGCAATGCACAAACAAAAGATGTCTAGATTTCTTTGCACCCAGTGGACATGCCTAAACATCAGTTGCAATCAAATGAGACACTACTGTATCTCACATTGCAAAGCTCACAGTAGTAAATTTCCGCTTCATTTGTTTCAGTCAGCATACCCAAGCACACTTGTGGTTTGTCTAGCTGTGCTTCTGTTAACATTAATATCATTTAGCTCATACAAGCCCATGCTTTAGTTATTACATACATTATAATGATGCAGTATTAAAGATACAAAAGTAGAACTGAAGTTTAAATATTGCTTCATGAGAAACAAATACAGGGATTTCTAAAACAAAATCTATAGTAAATCTGTAATAGATTATTCCACATTTCACCAATTATAATTTTCCCATGAACAAACCCATACAGGAATGATGAGCTTTTTCCTTGCTAGAGCATGCTAAGGTAACCTACTGTGAGAAAAACTTGTTTTAGCTGGCATGATACTGAATCGGTGGCTATGTCAGATAGTATATGAGATTTCAGTTCTGAGTACACTGCCTCTGGGTCTTTCAGAAAAAATATCTCTACACAGCAAAACTTTATTTTGGATAGGAGCTGGTTATGAAGTTAGCATATATCTGGTTAGTTTTGGACAGGAATATCAAAGAGAAAGCCATCACCACAATCTTAGCTTTTTTTTTTTTTTTAAATAATTCCTGGGATTTCCTTGATGACAGAGGAGTGAGGAGGAGAAAAGAAGCAACTCAATGCAGGGCTGTAAAACTCCATTTCGTATGCAGAATTTTAACGGAGGAGTGCTTCAGGTCATCAGCCCTGAACTGCTTTCCAGTAGTACAAAATTGACTGACGAAGGTAAACTGACTGATTTTTTTATCACAGAATGGTTTGGGTTGGAAGGGACATTTCAAGGTCATCTAGTCCATTCCCCCTGCAGTCAGCAGGGACATCTTCAACTACAGCAGGTTGCTCAGAGCCCTGTCCAACCTGACCTTGAATATTTCCAGGGATGGGGCATCTACTACCTCTTTGGGCAACCTGTTCCAGTCTTTCACCACCCTCATTGTAAAAAATTTCGTCCTTATATCTAGTCTGAATCTACCCTCTTGTAGTTCAAAACTATTACCCCTTACCCTATCACTACAGGCTCTACTAAAAAGTCTGCCCCCACCTTTCTTATAAACCCCCTTGAAATATTGAATGGCCACAATAAGGTCTCCCCAGAGCCTCCTCCAGGCTGAACAACCCCAACTGTCTCAGCCTTCCTTCATAGGAAATGTGTTCCATTCCACTGTTCATATTTGTGGCCCTCCTCTGGACCCACTCCAAAATGTCCGTGTCTTTCTTGTACTTTTACCATGGTTTTGATTTATTGTTGTCTAAACTGAAAACCAGAAACTTTAATAACAGCTAGGTAAACAAACCTTGCTTAGATCAAAATACATGGCTGTGCCAATTAGTGACTGAGTAAACAGCAGCATGAAAAATGGTAACCCTTAATTACAGCCTCAAGTGTAGTGCTGGGCATTTTGTATTTTCTGTTTATCCAAAACGAACAGTAAGTAGCTTGCCACATGTTACTCAGGTCTCCAAGGACTAATTAAAACTGGCCATCCCTGTTCCTGACCACCTGAGTACCAATTAGATCTCCCTGGGTAAACATTGCTTCCAGCCTTCGTCCACTGATGCTTTCTCTGTGACCCTGTGCTGCTTTTGTGTAGTAGCTCACTATTAAATTTTGCCTGCTAATTCAGCTGAACAGTACTGAACTGCAGCCGTCCCACTATTTTAGTAAAGCAGTAACTCACCTATATAACTGAGCTACTAATGTTAAGGCAATGTTGCTCCTATGTTTCCGGTAGCTGGCTCAGCATGCCTCTGCCTTTGGCCACTGCTGCTGAGTGCACACTTGGTGTACCGTGCAAGAACCACAGGCTCCAAAACGTTTCCTCAAGGGCCATGCCTCCAATTTGAGCTCCCAAACAATCCTGCCGATGAAGTGCCTCCTTTGAGAGAAGTTGGTGTTAGAGAAGCTACCTTATTAGCAAGAAACCACAAGGGTACTAGTCTAGTACCCTTAGTAATTACTGCTAAGTACCATGAGCGTATTAGTTCTAGAAAGCAAAGTGACACAGAGTCTCCTTGAGATTAAGAAAAAAAAAAAAAGAACAAGCCAGGCTGTTAGAACTATCTAATTGTGTGGACACAAAGAACTTGGATCCAAGGCATCTCAAATTATTCCTTCCAGTGTGCATTGCTTTGCATGTATTTATATTGAATCTCTCAGGCTTTCACGACACTGAGTTCCATTCATTCTTCCCGAAGCCTGAATTAAGAAGCCTAAATGATTTGTCGTCTGCAAATGTGCTGATGACTGCTAGTCTCTCCCTTCTACCAACCCACTGGCAAACATTTTAGCAGCTCCTCATCCAAAGAAGGAATCCCCTGTTACCATATGGCTGTACCAAATGTCTTTCAGATGCCACACAGCAATACTTTATATTCTAAATCTTGTAGATTAGGCAAATAGTATTACTAGTAACTATTTCCTCCTAACTGATTTTAATGCTATTGCACAGAAAAGAGGACACCTAAAGTATAACATATTTTAATAATCCCAGATGAAGGCAAAAAAATGAAAAAAACCTATCAATTTAAATATCTTGTAGAAACATATGAGTACCACATGGCAAAGGAAAAAAAAAAAGTTATTTTTCATGTGTATATGCTTAATGTCCATGATAAAGATGCAGTCAGAATCTGCTAGCATCCTGCAAGGAAGTGGTTTTCTCTGAGGGAGACAAAAACTGGACCATGGTGATAGTCTAACTCATTCCTTTGTACAACAGAAAACAAGGTCTTACAGGTAGCATTGGAAGGCTTTTCTTCCCACTGAGCTAGAATGCAGGATTTTACACAGCTGATGTGAGTTCCTCCTTCCAAGAAAGTAACCAGTCCACTTCGATCCTCTTGCAGGGTGGTTAGCTCTGGCATGCAAGTGTTCATGGATGCTTTTCCTTTGGACCTTGGTGAGGTAAGTTTAACTGGCACGTTTCAAAACCTAGGAAGATACTTCTCTACGTATAACTCGTGGGGAAAAAAAACCCAAATGTTTGACCATTGGGGATTCATATAAAGGAAGACCTCCACATCATACCAAGAAACCTGACAACTGGGAGCAGGCATCTTCTTGGAAGGGGCCAGCATGGAGCCATGAATAATAAAGTAACTGCTGCCCTGAAGGGAGACTCCCCTCTGTTTCAGCAGTGGAAACTTACAGCGAATTGTACCTAAACAGCCTAACTTGAAAGCAATACCAATACTTTTTTAATGAGAATAGAATGGTTGATTAAGGGTCTGCTTAGAAATGAAGCTTCTTCCCCTTCTTTGCAGAAAGGAGATGGGTGATAGGAGAAGATGAAGCTCAAAAGGCTGAGTTAAGAGACTGAAAGACCTCACTGCAAGACACTTTACTGAGGATGCCACATAGAAAACAAAAAAAGACAGAATAGGAAAGCAAGAGTTTCTATGTATACAACATACTAATGTCAAGCCCAGGGTAGTTATAATGTGTTAATCTTCTCTGAATAGCATCCCATATACGAGATTATGTGGTTTCATTACTTGATTTGTAACATATATCACTTATAGACTATTGTACCTTTTATACATATTTAAATACAAAGACAAAATCATATGAAAAAACATGAGCTTTGCAATTAAGTCACTTCAACACATGATATTGGGTTCCTGTAAAGTGCTGAGGTTATTGTTCTTCTGAGTATCATTACAATAAAAGAGCCCACAGTTAATGTACCACAAATTAGCAGTATCAAACAGCTCTCCTGAATAAAAGATGCAGACATATCAAAAGACAGACAGCAATATGACTGGGATATTAAAATTTGCCAGTAGTAAGCAAGATCAGAGAAATACCAATATCTGCCTACAGAGGAAACAAAGTTTTGAGGTCAAGGCAACCTTATGTGTGAGGAGTAATGATAACACAAAGTTCATTTGTGTTGAAGTACATTGGAAAAAACAGTTATCCGGGGGATTGTTTCCAGATCTGAATTCATGCCTTGAAGACCACTGGATGTTGATGGTATCCCAATTGCTCTCCCTGGGATGCTGACCTGTTTGCATGGTGGCAGAGGACCTCAGTTCCTGTGAGCTGGGCCTGTCACGCTCTTGTAGGAGGCACATGGCTAATCCATCACGAACCCATTTGCTGTGAAACAGAGTGTTTGACAGCTCCTCAGCCTCCTCACTCCATTGCACTAAAAACCTCTGTTTGACAGAAATAACCAGTCAATTAAGGGAGATGGCTGCTAAGAACTGAAATGTGGGTTTTTTTTCTTCCAACAATTCTCTACTGGGTCTAAATAAAGAAATTTAAAATGCTCCAAAGAAGGCGACAATGCTTGTACAGGGCTTCCCAACAGCCACTTACTGCAGCAATTGCCAACATTTTCATTTGTAAAAGATAATTGCCCTTCTAGATCATTTAGGAAACAAGCCCAGCTCTCAGCTTCAAAACTCCAGTTTGTGTTTAACTATACTTAGACATTAAATGCCTTTTCTTGTATACTGAAAAAAAAACAACTCAGGGCTACATTAAGATTCATATACAATGGTATTTTATAAAGTATTAAATACAAAATATACTTTGAGTATATTTTGAAAATATAATGTATGTAAAGGTTAAAAATTAATTATTTATTGCTAGAACCACTGAAATTCCATAATATATTTTGAAATATTAACCAGGGCTATGTGTAATTTAGTTACACATAAATTAAGGGAGGGGAACTTCGAATTTAAGAGAATTCACAGCAAGGGAAGTAATAAGAATAAGAAATATCCTGAAAATATTTCCTCAGTTCTATACATGAATTCTTCATATGATGCTCTCACATTCTTCTGCACATTTTCTATAAATATTTGTGAGATCAGGTTTTATTACCCTGAATGGTCACATGAAATAAGAATTTCCACTGTTTCCGTAGAAACAGTATTTTAAATTGACCTGACCACATACTAGCAGTACAAATACTTACTCTCCCCATTCAGTTACATATTACGTAAAATATTCCCTAACTTACTTGTTGAATTAACTATTTACAGCAATAAAAAAAAGATAATAACGAACTTGCTTTTATTTTTTTCTTAAAAGCCAACTGGAAATAAAATGAGAAATAAATTTAATCTACTTAAAAGAGCTTAAAATTTAATGTAATGTAATGCTCAAATACATTTGATTTTAGCTGTTGAATGCCCTGAAACATTAGGAAACCTGAGTTCTGTGGTCACCTAAGCATTCTTAATTCGATCCAATTGCATGTAGGCATTATGCTTCAGCCTCGTTGACCTTTTTGGTTGATTCATAGCTTCATTATTATTTAGATGTTGTATTACAGTGACAGTCTTCCAAACTTGTGACTGGATCTAGGTTTCTAGATCCTTAGCTACCTGTAAACTGTCTGTTTGTCAGAAGTATTGATCTCCCAACAGCTGACTCAAATTGAGATCAGATCTTGCTTGCACTTAGGTGCCTTCACCTGTAATGATCCACCAAATTGGGATGCTTTTGGTCATACCACTATGTTATATGGACATTCTAAAAATAAGACCAAGATCAGGGGCTCTCTTGATTAT
This sequence comes from Aquila chrysaetos chrysaetos, assembly GCF_900496995.4. Taxonomy (NCBI): domain Eukaryota; kingdom Metazoa; phylum Chordata; class Aves; order Accipitriformes; family Accipitridae; genus Aquila; species Aquila chrysaetos. Next base: position 40,210,661 of record NC_044007.1, read on the forward strand.
CAAGAGATTCTGTAAGAAAACGAAACAGGGTTTGGTTTTGGGCTACAGGCCAGCCCAGACTTCTGAAAGTCTCCATGATCATCTTTTCAGAAGATATTGTCCATATTACTTTTTAATGCTCAGAAAATGGCAGCTGCACCAAAGTGAACACCAAGGATGCGATATTGTTCCAGGTTGGAATTCTGTGGTTTTAAAATATTGCAAAAAACAAATGGCCTGCTTATAAACCTGAAAAACATCCTCCATATCATACAAATCATATGCATTCAGTAACATCAGTTTTGCTTCTGCCCCAGCTCAACTGAAGTTATTTAAGCTATTTGGTTGGAGTTCTTATACCAATATACTAATATATATTCTATATACTTAAAACAATATATAATCCTCTGTATATCTTTTACCTTCAACTTCTGCTTTATTTCAACCAGCGTTTGCAATATGGAATAAAAGTATAAATAGTTTCCTTACACTTCAGAAAACTGAAGTGCTGTCTTTTCTAAAGGTTACATGAACATCTGATATATATAGAAAACATTCTTCCAACATAAAGCACTAATTCTCTTCCTGTATTTTAAACCTGACACATGTTATTTACTGAAAATTTAAGATTAAATTTCTATTTATAGATAATGTTCAGGACATAAAATGCCTATTAACTTTCTGCAAAGCTAGAAAAAAATGCAAAAAGCTTATTTAACAGTTTCAAAACTGCAAAAACGAAAACGGAAAAAGTCAAACTTTTATTTACAGGCTTCTTACATATTCCAAACAAACAATTCATGCTTGTAACAGGAAGAAGTAAATTTTTGGCAAATTAAGAAATTAAATTGGACTCTTTCTAACCTAATTGTTGTCTCCCAAGGGGATAAACACATTTGTGACAGGGTTCTTACAATATTACTTAGATTTACTCTCTATGCATTTCAAATCCAGAGATCAAAAGACAGAGAGATGGAAAACAAGCTCTTAATCTGTGCCCCAAAGCTGCAAATGTGTTAATATTCTCATCTTTCATGTTTTCAAGGTAATTACAGTAAAGAGCTCTTTACTGTAGATTTCAAGAAGGAACTTAACCTCTGATGATGGTGGACTTTAAAACAAGAGACAGTATTGCCTTTATTGCAGAAGAACTTGTTAGATATTTTCTGGGTTTAAAATCAAAGTCTTTATATCCATTGTGCTTACAAATAATTCTAAAGTGTTTTATCCTCAGAAAACCAAAAAGCACCTGCTATTACTTGACTTTGTTACTTTTACCTAATGTAGAGATAAATAATACTAAAGCTTTCAGTAATGTATGCTTTCACCAAAATTAACACAAAACTGTTCTTAATCAAACTTTTATAAATTCAAAATTATAACATAAACTTCATCCTTAATGAATTTATATCTCCCCACACTCCTTTCTCTATTTCTAAAGCAGAAATCATTCTGTTTATACTTCAGAAAGGAGTTACGATGACAAATGGGCAAAAATCTTTCTTTGCCTTGCTGACAGTTCCAATAAATACATACATGCATTATTATTGCAGATCAATATAAAAACAAATTTGCTCCAGTTTTTTACTGAATGAAAAAAAAATGGTTTCCTCTTTGGTCATTTTTAACTGTGTTAATAAAAGCAAAGACAATTTGGAAACACAGAGCTGGACTAAGTGGCTTTAGATACCACTCAGAGGACATCAATTAATAATGTCTCATGTACTACAGCTTAATAATTAGGACACTAAATGAGCCTGCAGAAAACTTGCCTAGAAAAGTTCACTTGGCCAGAGATGCAGCTTTCATACACAAACAGTCTTTTGAGAAGACTCCCTTCTATATCATTTCTCATTATGTTGCAGTCTTCATGGGCCACTGACATTGATGTACAGTTTTTAAGTCACTGAAAACTTATCATGTTTTATTTATGAAGTGCTACATAACCTGTTTCAATTTTTGAATTTTTATATTTATTTTTATTTCAGATTAAAATACCCTGTGAATTTGACCAAAGTTATGCATAGCCTATCTATGCTTAAAAATACATATACCCAATTCAGGCTGCAAGAATTAACTCATTAATGTTTATAAACTGCTGCAAAGATTTAAAATGTATCCTAAAATCTAAATAGCATCACTTTTGTAATCCATCTTATTGGGCAAATAAATTGTCTTCTAAATTGTTTGAGTACACTCTATCAGACTAGGTTTCAGCAGCCAGTATCAAGTTTTTGGATTCTTGTCTTGGTGAATTCCTGTATCTCTCTGAGAAAAAAAAATAATAGTTACAATTTACAGAGCTTGTTTAACTGTGCTGTCTTTGTTAGAACTATTTAACAGGAGGCTGTTTCTTCTCCTTTATATGCTCTGGTTTTGTTTTTGCTTTGGGGTCATTAATAGCTTCTTCAGATTTCCTTCTCTTTTTGCTTTTGCATTTTTAAGTGTATCTTAAATAATTAAAAGCACAGCAAAATGCATTTCAGCTCAATCAAAAGCTGTTTATCAAAAAAGTGCCATGTCCATGTCACCTCTAATCCTCTCATGGCTCTTCAGAGATCAAACAGATGACAATTCTTCTAAATAGAAGTCAGTTCTCAAAAGGTTACAGGCACCTGTGCTAGAAAGACAGTAATGATTCCCTGAGAGCACCATAATAATCAATAAACCTTTCTCTTGAAAAACATCAGTGGTATACTTCAGATAAACCACAGGAATGAAGCCAGACAATAATACACACTGGGATAGCTCAAGTCCATGCACCAGTTATTTAAAAAGCATGAAAAAATATTTAATTCCTTTCAGTCTTTCTTAAATGATCTAAAATATATGGATCTCCACATGCAAACATGCTAAATCATGTAGCAAAGAAGAGAATTTCTTATGCCTAGCCCAGATGTACATTCTTACCTGATGGCATGTATGGGCCACACAGCTGCCATGAATGATGATGAAGATAGCCCAGTTTTGTGCTGCAGCTCTTAGACTATTTAATTCTGCTTTGATGTAAATCTGCTTTAATTTTTAGGTCTTACTTTATCCAACCCATAACTGTTTTAAGCTTACGACAGGAAACACAGCTGGAAGTGAGCAAAGAATTGCTGGCCCTGCTCTCCACGTTCACTGTGGTATGCAAGTAACTTGACATGGAATTTGCTTTTGTGTAGAAAGCATATAAGTAATTGCATAAATAGTAAACCATGGACCTCAGTAAAGCAGTTTACATGGTATTTTAAGGATTAAGAATAAAGCAGTGCGTGTGTTGTACAAGTATGGCTAAGGAAGGAAGGGAAAGACAATTCCTCAGCTCCTTACACCAGATATATATACATCCTGGTGGGTAGGAAGTAAGTTATGGCTTATACTGGGTTTTCTTAAGCCAAGGTGAGTTTTTGATGGGATGATGCAAGGATGTTGTATGTTATGAAAGAGCACTCCAGAATCCAGAAATTACAGGAGAAGCATGGGGAAAAAGTACAAAGATACCAGTGGGCAGAAGTTCAAAGTACTGGAGAAGGTCCCAAGGTCAGTTTGGTCAGACAGAGAAGCAAAACCACCCACAGTTTTTCCCTGAGATTCTAAGCTACATTTCCTTTCAGTCAGCCTTGCACTGCCTTTTCATTGCTTCTGCAACATTTCTGTTGATAAAGTTTTTTCCCCGTGAGCACTGTGGAAATATGTAATGCCAAAACTGATTTCAATAAACTAATTTTATGAACTGAGTGTTAATCCTGATATAGGACCTGTGATCCTGTGATCCCCTAAAGATCCGCTGCCTTCAAAGGAAACATCTTAATACAAAACCAGCTAGATCAGCAATTCTAAGATTACAGACTAAAAGTGCTGGGAGGATTTTGATGGCTAACTCTGAAGCTGATAAACTCTGTATTGTTGGGAATGTTAATGACTATTCCCTGTGGCAGGTGCACCTGCCCTGACTGAGACTGAAATTTCTCGACCACTGAAAGGAAGGAGTTAAAACTAGAAGCTGGGGTTTGGGGCTCCAGCCGCCTGGCCTTCGTGGTGACTGTGGTCACTAACATACCTCAGCCACTGGTGACAACCATCTCAGTCGAGGATAGGAAAGGCAAGGCCCTTCGGTTGACTGACAAGGCCCTCGGACAATGAAACGCCTTGGTCAAGAGAAGTTTCTAGACCACTGACCATAGATGACCACGAGCCCCGATTCGACTTAGGGTATAAATGGAGCCCACCAGAAGACCCCTTTGAGCCAGTCTTCCTCAGAACAGTGGGTCTGCAGTTGGAGACTCTCCCCTTAGATTGGGACACCACCTAAGGAAACTTCCTGGAACTGAGTGCCTCGCCATATCGCTGAGTGATTGCGCATTTTGAGTCATTCTAAGTTTAGATTTGGTTATTGTTCATGTAGTGATAGTTCCCAGCTGACATCCTGAACCTGTAAATAAGTTGTGTTCGTCACAGTGTTTATGGCCTAATATTCCTGTCCAATCTGGCTGTCATATCTCAACACAACGTAACATTCCTGTTCAATTTGACTGTTACATTTTGTTATCATTAAAGAAAATTGACTTTTGAAATATATCGCTGCCTGTCTAGTGTTTCTGCAACATGCCCAACCTCAGTGTCAGCCACAGCTGCTTCCTTAGGTCTCCCTTGACGCTTTAAAATGTAATTTTCTGCTTTATGCCAAATTTTCTCACAGAGGGAGGAAGCGTTCGACATCTAGTTCATGCCTAAATCAGTTTGAATCCAGAAACTAAGGGGATCTGAAATATCCTAATTTGGGTACTTCAGAGTTGGATGTTCACACTGGAGCTTTCACGCTTTCTAGAGTCACTTTTGCAGAGCAGCATCCATCACTAGTTTTTTTAAATCATCCTCAGGAGTTCCCTGCTTCCTCTCCAGAGCAGTGAGAGCACTTGCTTAGGTTATGGGAGACAAGCTCAATTCCTTCTTCTTCAGCATTTGAAAAATCAAACCCATGACTCTGAACACTAGGTTGTCACCTAGTCTGACTCTAATAGTGAGTGTTTGTATGAATGGAGAAGAAAAGAAGGATTAAAAGAGGATAGGGAAGCAGGGGTATCTGTGTCATTCAGTTTGCTGGGGACACAGAAGAACATAAATCCATATTTTGGAGCTTATCAGACCACCTGCAGTTCAGGCTTTTCTCCAGGCTGATGGCTATATTTTGGGCAATTACTGAAATGTATAAGCAGCCCTGAAAACACATCCAGAAGCCTTTCCAGTGTTAACATCATCATTCACAAGTGACAGGATAATGTACTTCCATGCAATTCTTGGTATCTCTCCAGCACAGTGAATGCCTCAGTGCAAAGTGACCACTTCAGCAGGTACAAGAAAAACCTCCCCAAAGACTTGGCAATGCTGTCCTAGCCATGGCCATCCACTGTCTCAGGGAATTGGAAAGGTCAATCAGTGATTGATGGGAAAAGGAAAGGACAATGTTGACCTTATCACATTGCTTCATCACTGTTGCATGCCCAGTAAGGTCTGATCATCCAGCTGGGAAATGGAGATTATCCCGTGTGATTTAGGCAACTGATCATGTAGCTCTGATACCTATAGCAACCACCATGAGTGCCTTCCAAACAGCCAAGAGCCTGAAATACATCCACATAAACAGTTTAATCACTTAGCCTTAATAATGCATAGATATGTAAAAACTGAGATCTCTGTGCAGAATTTGCCTCCATCCACTGGAAGAAAATATGTCTAATAAGTAACGTCATCAGCTCTACTGCAAACAGCAGGCGTCTTCTACGCTGCTTACATTAAACTCCCAGTGAGTAAGGTAAATGATATAACTTCTGCTTTAAGTTAGCACTCCCCCATTACAACAGAAAAAAAGATCAAAACCTTGCCATTAATCACATCTTTGCTCTTAAGCAGCACCATACCATTACTTCAAGATAGGTTTTCAGTAAGTAATAAAGTACTAACAGGATAACGGTAGTAGAATAGCAAATGAAATCCATTCTTGCTCACATTTGTTCCACTTCTCTGCACTGATAGTAAAAATACATAAAATGGGACACTGAAGATACCCATATGCAATGCGTTAAAATGAAGAGGAAAAAAAACAACCCTAGTGGATACCATTTTCTCTCATGCATCATCAACTGCTTTCTGCCTAAGTCATACTAAGCTGCTAAGAAGCAATAAAAAGCTGTAATTGGAGAACTACAGAAGATTCAGGGTATGTAAACATACACTAGCCTAAAAAATAGCAGTTCTGATCCATAGAGACATCCCTCTTATCCACCTTCTTTTCCATATTTTGGACATCCTCTTCACTGAGAATTGGTATTTCTGTGGTTTTAGTCAATATTGGGTATTCACCCCAAAACATTTCTAACTTCAGCAACCCATAAGTCCAGCAATACTCATACCTGTTCCAGAGCCTAAAGCTTGGCCTGCCAGTCTACAATGCATTAATGTACTGAATTTCCAAGTGTTTTCCAGTAGACCAATATGAAAGTTGTATATGCCCTATGCTCACCTTGCATCCCCATATCCAAATCCATCTATCTTAATAGGTTTTAGGGAAGACATCAGCTCAAAAGAAGTGTCCAGTTCTCCATTAGTACAACAGGACTCTTCCACGCAAGAATCTGTGCAGAATAACAGGGGCCTATATTAATGGTGGTTTTATGAATATCTGTATCCAGCGCACTTGAATCTTCAAATACCCACCACTTCATGGTAAGGAACTTATATCCCACCAATACTTGGCATGTGAAAACTATAGTGAGTCAGTAAAGCATGCCATACAAGAGAGTAATTGTGATTATTATTAGTTCAGAATATTTGTCTTACTTTCCAAAGATTTTAAATCTTGAAGACTCATCACCACTTCATGGAAAAATACAGGTATGTCTCAGGACAGAAAGCAAGGCAATGTGGCATTTATCATGCAAATAAAAAAAAAAAAAACCCACTCACTGGAACCTTTTTCTTGTTTGTTTTTTTCTTGAAAGAAGTTGCCACTTGGCCCCTGGATCTTTGACCTTGGTAGTCATTGCATCGAATCTCAGTGCCAGAGTTTCAGGGGATGCATACAAGTATTAAAAAAAAAAAAACACCAAAACCCAACCAAAAAAACAACCCAACCCCCCAAAAAACCAACCAATTAAAAAAACAAAACCAAAACCAACTCCAACCAAAAGCTCCAGCATTCACCTAGGTTCTCCAACTAGCATCATCAGTGTTCTTGAAGACAATAAGCATTACTGCAACTGTTTCTGGACCTGACGCTATCAGCTTGATCCAGACACAAATATTAATAGCCTTTCAAAATATACCTGCGTGTCAGAAACTGTGACATTTACAGGGGATACATTAACCTTCTCTATTGCCCACGTTCCCATACAGTTCAGCACTACTACAAACTAACAAGAACAAAAGAACAGGAAATTCTGACCGTGCTAGTTAACACCTATGTGACAGCAAGTAATGGTATGAGCCAGAAAGTAAACAAACATGCACGCATACATGTGTATGTGTATTTGTATGTGTATATTTGGCAGAAGAGAATAAGAAACTGAAGAGAAAAAAGCGTATTTATCTTATTCACTTGATTAAAATCAACTTTGGTAAGAAATACAACTAAAATTGCTATTACTCATGTAAAATGTGTTTATTAAGTAATTCATATTATGAAATGCCATTTTCATTAAGATACAGTACTTCTGCTCAAAAAGAACTCCAGTACAATATTAAAATGATAACCAATGGCTAACTCTGCCGTTTTCAGTTCAAACAATTAGAAAACATGCAAAATCAGGTTTTGAATTTCAATTTTAAAATATTTTCAATGAAAACTTACAGCAAAAGCAAGAAAATTAGTTCCTTCTTAGCACTAACCTGGACTGTATACATAACTTCAAATTACCAAGAAATAGTCTTAAACTACTTGATTGCAACAGTGGAACAGAAATTTAATAATTAATACAAAAAATGGTAGATGCATATTAATTAAACTAGCAGGAAAAGGTAACACTTGTCACCATAAAGACTACTCATTTGAATTCTTTTGCAAGTGAGTAGAATTTGGCCATGGTTGGATCTTCATGTACACAGATGCTGCATCCCTTGACACTGCTCCCTTGACACAGCTGTAGATCAGATGTAACACTAGTGAAGACTGAATTCACTCACTGAAAAATGTTACAAGACCCGGTTACAGCCTCCAGCTCTTCTCATATGTTCAAATGTTTAACCATTATGGTGAATGTATTCCTGTTAGATCTAATTTTTATATTTCTGAGTCCTTCTGGCTTTACTACAGTGAAGCTGATTATCGAAGCACAACACGTAACACCTGCTTTCTCCATTCTACTGCCCAAGTAGCTTGTCTGCTTGTCTTCAAGAAGGTACTAAACAAGCAATATACAAACTGTCATAGTCATGGATAAACCTGCTTTACTGCAAAAAAAATCATGACTGGAAATATCTGCAGTTTTACACCTATCATAAATGCACCCTGAAAAATAGTTTCTGAAAAACAGCTCTGAAAAACAGTTTGCCTGTGCTTAACTAAATCAGAAGAAAGCAATGTATAAACCAACAGGTTTTGGAGGCTGCTTTAGTACCAACTAGTTACAAAGAAGTCAGGTCTGTAATGCAAAACCATACCTTTTGTCTCCACTTTGTCCTTATGTTTGACCAAGTCATGCATTGTTCATTCAAATTTTTGCTCACTAAAGAGGGTATATGGTGCATTTGTACTCCTTAGGCTTCTACAATTTCCATAAATGAAAAGTCATGCTGGGAATCCACCCCACATAGAGCAAGGAGAACCCAATTTGCCTGCGATTTTCTGAATAGTTTCAGCTTCATAAATGTACTCAGCATACTGTTTCCAGCTTTTGTTTTGACCTTATTCATATTTCCTAGTTTATAATCTTCTAATACTGCATTTCTCTCACACCTGGCCACTCTGGAAACTTCACTAAAATGTAGTGTATAGCTAAAATAAACTCTGTTATAACCCTGCTATTGTTAATAGAGTTCATCATTATTTCCAGTGTGAACATTTTTGCTCTGTTAGAACTGTGTTAGCAGTCTAGAGAGAACTTGCAGAGCTGGTGGTTCAAAAGGCATCAGAAAATTGTCTACAAAATAATTGGGAATATATATGTTTTTAATTATATATGCATGATCTTCTACACATAAGCACAGAAACAAGCAAAGCTAGGGAAAAGATTATTTAAAAAAAAAGCATTCAGCATGGTCTTGAATCATGAGAATTGTGGTAACAATCTACAACTTCCTGCCTCTTCAGAAAGGATACACAGTCCTTTGATTTAAAAAAACAGTGGGGAACCACTGGACTACCTGTCAAGGTGATGGGGAAAAGGCTAGGGAAGTTTTGGACAGGGTGGATTTTAAGGGGAGAAGGGGGAAGCCACTGTCATCACGTATCTCAAACCATCACCTTACTAGTAAGTACAGGCATTTTACCCATGCTGAAATAACTACTGGTCCTGCCCCCAGAAGGAGCAAACCTTCACATAAATCATCTCCATCTCTGTCAGCATGAACACCACCCGGGAGCCAACTGATCCCTGAAAATATTTTCACAGGTTTCTGCCACATTCGTAATATACTTTCTGAACATCTATTGGGCAAGAGTTAGCACAAATTTTGTATTTAGTCAAAGGCAGTGGAGAGAACAGCCAAGTCAAAGGTTTACGGAAGGAAGAAAAGCTATCTGTTTTAGCATGTAGCTGTCATGAGTTATTTTATGGGATATAGGAAACCTAGTAAATTACATTCGCATCAAAAAGAAACTAAATCCAACACTGACTGAAATACATCCCCTTGTTATTGCTGCAACCTGAGAGTCTGACCTTCCACATTACATTTAATAGGAGACAGAAAGAATGAGAGCCACATATAGTAAAGAATAATCTAAGAAACCTCTTAAAAATAAATATTTGCAAGTCCTAAAAAAAAACATTAAGAAATAAGAGGCGTATGAAAAATTGTTTATGCGCTCAAACGCACAAAAATTGTCTTTTTTCACATACTTATAAATTAATCCCTTTGCAGAAAGAAAAGGAAGACTAGGCAAGCATATATCACACAACATAGAATTCCAACAATTACTTATTTTTTATTTCCATCTATAAATTTGAAAATGCAGTTGCCAGCTTTTTTGGTGCCTACTGTAATTTTCCTGCAGACACTAGTCTCCAGACAATTTATGGTAAGATTGATACATTAAGTATGAAGTGGTTTCACTATTTAGCCCTTATGTCACATCCACAATTTGCTTATCAATCCCTTTCAGGGAAAATACAGTTTTATACTAAAAAAAAAACACTGATAAAATTGGTAAGGCACAATTATTCATAGCTTAAAGCCCAGTCTTAGATACACTTTTGCATCCATTTAACTTCAGCTACATGAATCTCTTGAATTTTGTGCCTGTCAATCTACACAAGATAACAAATACTAGTTTGTTTTTCAGTATGGGAATCTTTTCCCTATACATTTACTTCAAATGCTGAACCTACCCAGAATTGATAGCAGCCCATCCAGTGACAGCTGAAATTCATGTTTGAACTTTGCATTCAATATTATCAAAGATGCTGCTCACAGGCTTGTGCTTAAGTATATGCTGATTGTTAAGGAATTATTGGAGACAGTTGCAGTAATGCAGTCTAAATGTTGCACATGAATAATAAACTGGTCAAAAAATCTTACAGTGGAAGACTTTTTAATCCAAAAATATTGATTCAACAGTAATAAAACTATTCCATGAAAATCCACTGTTAAAATCCTATCAGAAACAAAACAGGTGGGCTTTCGACAAGCCCAGACCCCCCAATCCCTCATGCCATTGCTTTTCTGGATTGACTGAACAATTCCTCAAGGAGCAATTCCTTCCCAAGAGTCAACCACATGGGGACGTAGGCAGCAGAAAGCAACCAAAAACTGTGTTGACACACAAACACACACACACACATATACAGTAACTTGTTTAGCTTTAGTGACATTCTTCTAAAAAAAACTTGTTTTCCTGTTCCACATATGTACATGCTCATACTTTTTACACGGATGGCTGAAGTTTCTCTGTAATAACTGTTAGACCACAGACACACTTTTGAATAAATTACAATTTTCACACTAGGTGAAAATTTAACTTTTCAGTTTAAAATATTCTGCATAAAATTCAAACAAACTGAATTTGACAGTGCTTTTTAATGCTTCTTGGCAATTTTTGTGCAGCTCTGTCTTCTTTCTTCTAGGTGTTCTTCACCTGTACTGTATATGTCATGATTGATTAAGACTAGAGATTCATATCATATGACAACAGAGGAAAGTATGTCACTTTACACAATGCAGAAGTCATCTAGATATCCACAGAGAAGACTGAAGGTACGTCAAGAGATGTCAACTCTTAGAGAAGCACCACAACAGAATTTCTGAAGGAGTGAGTCCAGAGGAGAGCCACGAAGATGATCAGAGGGCTGGAGCACCTCTCCTATGAAGAAAGGCTGAGAGTTGGGGTTGTTCATCCTGAAGAAGAGAAGGCTTCGAGGAGACCTTATGGCAGCCTTCCAGTAACTAAAGGGGGCCTACAAGCAACCTCAAGAGGGACTTTTTGCAAGGGCATGTAGCAATAGGACAAGGAGTAATGGCTTTAAACTGAAAGGGTAGATTTAGATTAGATGTAAGGAAGAAATTCTTCACTGTGAGAGTGGTGAGGCACTGGAACAGGTTGCCCAGAGAGTATGTGGATCCCCCATCCCTGGAAGAGTTCAAGGCCAGGTTGGATGGGGCTTTGATCAACCTGGTCTAGCAGAAGGTGTCCCTGCCCATGGCAGAGGGGTTGGAACTAGATGATCTTTAAGGTCCCTTCCAACCCAAAACATCCTATGATTCTATGATCCTCTGCCAAAAAAATTCTTACTAATGGTATTTTTGCCAATTAAAAAAGAAGCTTTTCTTGTCTTTTGTTTCTTTACTAGTTCTAATTTTTTCAAGTTAAAAAAATACCATCATACAGTAGGGCAATATGTAATATTTCACTCTGTATGGCAACAGCATCAAGTTTTATAGTTTGCATTAAAAAGAAGATTAAAAAGAAAAATATTGACAGATCTGTTATCAGTAGTTACCAAAAATCCTGCTGCTTTTCTAGCTGTTAAAACATCTGGCTGAACAGTGAGCTATCATTAATATGTAAAATATACCACAGGGACCACATTTTATTGACTGTTAGAAAAATAGGTGACCACATAGTGTAGTTTCTTCTTAAACCAATGTATTAATGGAGACACTCCACAAGTTAATGTATAAAGTTTGATCTTTACACCTTACCTTTGCTGACACAGAACTTACCACTATATTGTATACCTTATACGTTTATATGGTTCATAGACTCTAATCTACACAAGGTAGAAAATACTATGAATTTTATTACGGATGTGCCTCAGTGTTCCAGCCCCATGGTGCCAGATGTTGTACAAACTACGAGATTAAAATTTAAGTAGTAAATTATCAGTTTTCTGAAACTGGGCTCTTTGAACTTCACTGACTGAGCAGAATGATCTGAATTACTTGGATAATAAAAAAGAGCACATGTACTCATTTATTCCTTTGACCACTTCTATTTATGGTTGTTTTTTCACCAGTCAGGAAAGCATCAGGATCACATATGAACCTTTGATCCCAAAGAACCCATAGTTCCTAGTGTATATAACCTGCTGCTTGTGATGGTCCTTGCAACAGCATCAGCATTTGTTTTGTAGGTCCAAAGGGGTGACATGCTGACCTTAAAGTCATTAACAAGATGCTGGTCTTTTTTATTTGTTTGTAAAGAACAGAGCACATCCTGAAAATTAAGAAATAATGATGAGAATTAAAAATAAGCCCTTACTAGAAACATATTTTGAAACTCCAGTGGGCTTTGAGCCTTCAAAGAACCCCAACCAGTAGGACGCAATGTCAAAATGCTGTGCTCGACATGCAGAAAAAAAAATCCTAGAGCCCCCTAAAGATTGCCACACTACAGATACGATACGGTTTTCAAACTGAATAAACTGTGTGACTGAACTTCTCAAAAACTAGGATAAGGAATTAGGGAAGAAAACACCTATGAAAACATTAAGTCCAGTAGTGCCAAGATTTTCCCTTAGGAACTTAGAGCAGATCTGTAAGTCTTACCATGTTTTCCCACCATATTATAACGGTTTATTATAAGCAATGTTCCTGGCCAAACTCCAACCAAGGGGAAGATCTCTCCTGCAAATTACTTTAGAACATACCTTTGTAAAGACTTACTAGCAGATACTCACAAAGCCAATAAGAGAAGACATTCATCATTAAATGTGAGGTTTCAAAAATATTTATTTAGCAGCCTAAGGTGAAAGAAAATAAATGCATGACACTGAAAATTAATTAAAGTCTAAATTGCCACTTGAGTATTTTTTTTTTTCTCCAAATATGTGGGCTTTTCCACTAGCGATATCTGCATTAACCACTTCATTGTTCTTCTAAAACCTCTTCCAGCTTCCTTATACATGAAATTACTGGTGGACTGCTGAGGCAGAGCTGCTAAAGAACTTCTTTCCTATAAAACCTATTTGTAACATCCAGTTCTGAATATCTGCAAGGATGGAGACAACCACTGTCCCTCTAAACAGCCTTTTCCCCCCTCTCATTGTGCTTGAAGATAAACCAGCTCTCCTGTCTCCCATTTGCTCTTCAGCACATCTCCATGGGAAACTCTCAAGCAGATCCATGAGAAAGTCAAAATCTGCTGTCTTGAAGACTAGGTTTATAATTCTGCAAGTCTTATTCACTTCTCTCAGGATTTTAAAATCCACAGTTTCATGGTCACTTGTGCAAAGGCTGCCATCATGTACTGGCACCTGAAATGGGCCCCCAGTCCTGTTGCTTTCACAGGGGAAGTGTTACTGTCCACCAGGCACTTGCTTACTGCCCCCCACATCTAAACTTTGCTCTAGACTTTGACCACAAGCACCAGGGAACATAGAATCACAGAATGGTTTGGGTTGGAAGGGACATTTCAAGGTCATCTAGTCCATTCCCCCTGCAGTCAGCAGGGACATCTTCAACTACAGCAGGTTGCTCAGAGCCCTGTCCAACCTGACCTTGAATATTTCCAGGGATGGGGCATCTACCACCTCTTTGGGCAACCTGTTTGTCTTTCACCACCCTCATTGTAAAAAATTTCTTCTTTATATCTAGTCTGAATCTACCCTCTTGTAGTTCAAAACCATCACCCCTTGCCCTATCACTTCAGGCCCTTCTAAAAAGTCTGTTCCCACCTTTTTTATAAGCCCCCTTGAAGTACTGAAAGGTGGCAATAAGGTCTCCCCAGAGCCTCCTCCAGGCTGAACAACCCCAACTGTCTCAGCCTTTCTTCATAGGAGCCATGTTCCATCCTTCTGATCATTTTTGTGGCCCTCATCTGGACCCACCCCAACAGGTCCATGTCTTTCCTGTACTGAGGACTCCAGAACCGAATGCAGGACTCCAGGTGGGGTCTCACAAGAGTGGAGTATAGGAGGAGAATCACCTCCCTCGACCTGCTGGTCACGCTTCTTTTGATGCAGCCCAGGATACGGTTGGCTTGCTGGGCTGCAAGTGCACATTGCCAGCTCATGTCCAGAGAATAATCTGAAGCCTCCCTTGCTAGATCAGCAAAGATGTTCTTGCTACACTTTCTCAGATAGATCATCTCTCAGGATCCATCAGCAGAATGGTTCCTCAAAGAAGTTGTAAAAGCCAAAGCCATTTCTGTAGTAACAGCAGAATTTTGACCAATGGTCATTGACAGATAGACTAACTGGGCTTGCTGGAGGGTTTGTCTTGGTTCCTCTGAGCAAATTATCTTACAGATTATCTTGCAGTGACTTGGCTGCTAGAATAAAACATATACTTACGGAGTTTATGGAGGACGTGAAGGCAGGAACCATTGTTAGTCATGTTAGAAGGGAAGACAGTATTTAAAATTATTTTGATGAATGGGGAAATGGTCTCAGATGAAGAAGGAAATTCAGTATGGCAAGTAGGTATGAATACAGTGTAAACCAGTATATGCATAAATACCAGATTGGAAACAGCAGGCTGGATAGCTGCTCTGAAGAAAAGGACTGCAGTTTACAGTAGATAAACCAAATGAGTCATCAGTGTCCCACTACTTCAAAAAAAAAAAAAAAAAAAAAAAAACCCACACAAAAGAGACACGTACCAATAAGAGTAAGAATTGTAAAATACATATAGTAACTCTTTCTCTATACTTAGAGGCCTTAGCTGGAGGCGTGGCTTCATATTTGGGAAGCATATTTCAAGAACAACTTGGACCAATTGGTAAAAATCCAGAGGAGGGCCACAGGAACAACCAGGAACAAGGAAGCATAACCAAAGAGGAATTTGAACTGTTCCATCTGAAGAAAACAATGGAAAGAGATATTCAGAATAACCAAAACCATCAAGGGCTATTGTAGAGAAGAAAGTTGCACACCAATAGGGAAAAGAAGCGGAAATAATTGTCTTAAATTGCAGCAAAAGAGATTAACATACTCCAGGACTGGATCTAACAGCAGTGTGAATGAGCAGCATAGCCATGCCATGCGTCCAGAAGCTTCTAATGAGAGAAGAGGACACTTTTCCTAACATTCCCAAGTAAATCTATGTCACTGGGAGGCACTGTGACACATTTTCTAGTTGTAATGAAACGTAAGTAGTAGAATGACAAAATTTCCATAACTAGACATTTTTTATGATTAGGTTAGACAAAAATAGGCTGATACTGCCCTGAGGCCTCAGTAATGGCTTACTTGAGTTTTGATAGTTCCTCTAACTTGAGTTTTTATAGAATCATAGAATCACGTAGGTTAGAAAAGACCTTTAAGATCATCAAGTCCAACTGTTAACCTAACACTGCCAAGTCCGCCACTAAATCATGGCCCCAAGTGCCACATCTACACGTCTTTTAAATACCTCCATGGATGCTGACTCTACCACTTCCCTGGGAAGCCTGTTCCAGTGCTTGACAACCCTTTCGGTGAAGAAATTCTTCCTAATATCCAACCTAAACCTCTCCTGGTGCAACTTGAGGCCATTTCCTCTCATCCTATCTCCAGACACCTGACAGAAGAGACCAGCACCCACCCCACCACAACCTCCTTTCAGGTAGTTGTAGAGAGCAACTAGGTCTCCCCTCAGCCTCCTTTTCTCCAGACTAAACAACCCCAGTTCCCTTGGCCGCTCCTCATAAGACTTGTTCTCTAGACCCTTCACCAGCTTTGTTGCTCTTCTCTGGACACGCTCCAGCACCTCAATGTCTTTCTTGTAGTGAGGGGCCCAAAACTGAACACAGTACTCAAGGTGCAGCCACATTATTACTGATACAAGCCAGGATGCTATTGGCCACCTTGGCCACCTGGGCACACTGCTGGCTCATATTCAGCCAGCTGTCAACCAGCACCCCCAGGTCCTTTTCCGCTGGGCAGCTTTCCAGCCACTCTTCCCCAAGCCTGTAGCGCTGCATGGGGTTGTTGAGACCCAAGTGCAGGAACCGGCACTTGGCCTTGTTGAACCTCATACAATTGGCCTTGGCCCATCGATCCAGCCTGTCCAGATCCCTCTGTGGAGCCTTCCTTCCCTCAAGCAGATCAACACTCCCGCCCAACTTGGTGTCATCTGCAAACTTACTGAGGGTGCACTTGATCCCTTCATTCAGGTCATTGATAAAGATATTAAACAGAACTGGGCCCAATACTGAGCCCTGGGGAACACCACTTGTGACCCGCCACCAACTAGATTTAACTCCATTCACCACAACTTTTTGGGCCCAGCCATCCAGCCAGTTTTTTAGCCAGTGAAGACTACACCCATCCAAGCCATGAGCGGACAGTTTCTCCAGGAGAACGCTGTGGGAAATGGTGTCAAAGGCTTTGCTGAAGTCCAGGCAGACAACATCCACAGCCTTTCCCTCAGCCACTAAGCTGGTCACCTTGTCATAGAAGGAGATCAGGTTAGTCAGGCAGGACCTGCCTTTCATGAACCCATGCTGACTGGGATGATTCAATATGAAATACGATTCAATATGATTCAATATGAAAAATGTGAAAAATATCCACTCAGTAAATGGCTTTGGGTAGTCTAACGCATGGTCATCCTTGTACATTCAGTAAATAGCAACAGAACAACATGTATATGGAAGAAAACTATCATAAAATCCAAGACTGAGAAAACAGGTTTCTAAGTCACCACCAGACATTCAGCAGACATAGGCCTTTTATCAAGTTTGTGTGAAACTGTGAGCTCTCCAGACTAAAGACATAGAAGCAGAGAAGCTGACCCCAGCAGACTTAGTTGTTTTATTTAGAATCTGAGCAACAAGGAGTGCCCCTGGAATCAATATGTCTATCCGAGGTCAGATGATACTTTAAAAGAGTAAGGCTGGAATGATACAGCAACAGAAACAAGACGCTCACATGCAAAAGCAGACATGTATTCTTTCTCCTCCCATCCTTTTGGCTGTTTTTTTTCTGCCACTATTAGAACCCTTGATAATTACTTTTTAAAGCAACATAATACATGCATAAAACAAACATATTTGACCTAATCATAATTAAGAAAAGGCACTTCTGATTATTGGTGTTCAAATGATGTGCACAATTTTCTGCTTGCCATTAATGAGATTCTCACTCTTCAAAACATACCATTTAAGTCACTATTTTAAAAGGAAAAAGACTTGCCTTATAACTTTGCATGGAATAGGAGTAGCACAGACAGCTTTCACATTCATATGTTAGAACTGATAGCTGCTGAATACATTGCTCACTTTTGCATAGGCAGGTACTATCCAGTTTACATCACAAAGTTGTGCCATAACTGCCCCGTACTTCTATTAGCTCACATGAAAACTTCAACACCACAGCTAACTGCTCTAGGATGGCAAAGCCCTTGATACAGACATGGTTGCATCAGTAGATAAGAGCTGTCTTAGCTAAGCTTATACATTTAAAGAGGTGGTATAACAGCCTACAGGAAAAAAGAAAATCCTGTTGGCATATGTCACATCTACACCAAAAGGCTCTTGTAATGAAGCTATGCCAGTACTGCTAAGACTGCAGCCTGCAATTTAGACAAAACCTAAGCAATATGTATCACTACAATATCCACATGTTCCAGGGTCTTTATTATATGATCTTTATATCCAACATAGTGTTGCAAGTCCTTATGAGTTTTTCTTCAGCTGGTGCACATTTCCTTTTAGCCATTTCTGAAATCAGGGTCAGAAGCAGCCACAAGAGATCATCTGCCTCAAGACAGAATCAACTGTACAAATGATATGTTCATGATCAAACATCCCTGCAACAGAACCCCTAATCCCTGAGAAATTTATTGTTTTCATGAAAAAGTAAAGATGGAGCAGTGTTTAACCCATATAATATATATACTCTGCAAGCAAAAGTAATTCCTGAATGAGACAGGATAGGCGAAAATGTGCACTGTTCAAACCAGAATCATAACCCTTTTCCCAAGAAATTCAGTGAGAGTATTCTCTTATTTTTCAAAAGGAGGACAACCAAGCCAAAGCTTTCTTCACCTGCATAAATGGAAAAGTGCACCTGAATCTGAAAACATCGTTAAAACAAGGTTTTGCCTTTCTTGTTGAAACTCCCACTGCCCCAGTTCTTACCACTCCTTGAGATAAGAACTGATATTATGTGTATTTCAAAAACCTTGTCTTACATTTTCAGAAAATGGCTCACAGCTCTTCCTTTCTTCTGAAAGGTGAAGAATGCAGAAGAAATGTGCCTCTCCTGACACCTCTGGAAAGGTCTTTAGACAATGATTCTAGACAGAAGTAAGTTTCTACCCTGTCAAGTAAGAGTGCTAAATGCAAAGAATTCTGTTAATGCAATGCTATGGTTGAGATTTTTAATAAACCACAGTGAGGGAAGCCTAAATTTTGCCTCTTGCAGCAACTCTAACAAAGTGCATTTAAGTGTCTGAAAAAAGAAAACACGAAAAGCATTGCAGAAAACTATGTGCAGAGCTGACTCCAAAACCTAAAATCAGTGAGATCTGTTCCATTGATTTCCAATAGGTTTTGGGTCACATCCTTATTTTTTTGAAGTGTTTTTTTCCCTTCAATATTAATGAAGGAAATATTATTTCCTGAACATACCTGTGTTTCTGCTGGCCACATCTTCAACTTCCTTACCATCACCCCTCCATGCTCCTTCAAAGGAGACAAAAAAACATGTTCTGGAAAGGTCAGAAGTTACAGGACTATTATGAGTCTTCTTGTAACAACAGCCTTCTGCTAAAAACTGTGAGGATTCTGCAGCATTTTAAATCTTTACCCTTTCCAAAATAGGACAAGGATGAAAGAGGCAGAATGCGTAGAGAGACAAACCCCCTAATGAAGATAGTGGTATGAGAAACTACTAAAAAATACATATTTCAAACCAGTGACACCATTATAATCTCAAACCCTATTAAGCATTTTATTAAAATGTGGAGGTAAGAAATATTTAAAAATATACATTCATTGTCAAAGCAATTTTTTCAAATATGTGAAGGACACTTACCATCAAGTATTCAGCTGTCATCTCTTAAAACTGATATTCAGCAAGTATAAATGACCATAACTCCATTGACGTTAATGGATTTACAGAGGCTAGAGAGCCAGAGAAAGTGAGTTTTGCATGTTCTAATAATAGAAAAAGCAAGTGATAATGATCTCAGTTTTATCATCACCACACACCTTGTTGGTCATAAACAGACAAGTGTGACATGACCGAAATTTCCCAAGGAAAAATCTATCTTTGTGCTATGAAAAAGCATGAACACTTCAATCTCAGTGCCAACTTTCCTGAGAATTTGAAAGCACCAGACAAGAAAGGCTTATAAAAGACAAATGGTGATCTTGTGCTCAAGATATGAGCATGGGAGTCATGAGTCTGTGTTTCTTCCCTGGCTTTGTCTCAACTTCCCTATGGCCTCAAGCAAGGTCTACTAGCAGCAATGGCAGTAAAAGGCTACAAATCCACTTTTGAGCATAGCTGTGGAAAATAGTTCAGAGTTCCCAAAAGATTAAAAATAACCTGCTAAGAGGACAGAAAAAATAGATCAACTAAGCAGGAAGGGTTATTGGTAAAATTCAATGTCTGTGTTAGGCTTATGACTGGTAAGCTAAGAATGAATCTAGATATTAACAGAGCAAAAGTGGTGCACTTAAAATTAGTCCTGCATCAGCTAAATAATAAGGGGAAGGTTTATTCCACCAACAGCTCCTGTGTAGAGTTTTAGAAAACAGAACTCCAGAAATCAAAATAGCAAGAGATTTGCAGGGGAACTCTGGAAAGCATGATGGAATTTCCGACCCGGTTCGAAGAATCTGTCCCTCTGCTGAGCTTCAGCTACAGGGGGACAACGGCAAAACCACTCCAGATAAACCTGGCCGCCAGCAGCAGGATATTAATGCAGCACTCCTGAGATTCTGCTGGTGTACTTTTCCTCTGTCATGATACTCCTCTTCATTCTTACCTTTCACCTAATCCTAAAATCACATTAAAACAGCATTATGGATTAAGATGACCCATTCCATTCTGCTGCCCAAGAATAACCAAGACAAGAGAGAAACCTGACTGGGATGAACAAATCAGTTTCTCATGAAAGCAATAAGCTGGAATCAAACAAAACAATAACTGGTGGATCCAGTTTGCTCTCCCAGTGTATCTCTTTGCAAGAGCTGCCTCACATCCTGAGCATGTCAAAGATTGTGTGTCCTCACATTTTGCTAACTCTCCTCTTTTTAGGCCAGTTGGCCTCAGACAGGGTAGTAACTATTATTACTATTAGTTTGATTAATGCAAAAATCTAAATGAGGCTGGTTGACAGGTCACTGACCCAGCTCCCATGTTCAGGTGAATATCCTGATTATACCCCAGACCCACATACAAGGGCCCTGTTACCTTCCCCCATAAGAAAGGAATGAAGCACGCAGTCCAAAAAGGGACCTATGGTGTGTGTACATCAGCTACTTCTCTGAGCTGGTCAATGGGCAGCTGTGACGCCAGCCTACACTACAGAATCTGACCTTAGTTTTGACTTGGTCTGACAAAACTTAGTCAGGTTTCTTTGCTCACAGGAAGTTTAAAATGGATTCAAATAAATATATCTAGTGTAACCATTCAGTTTCAATATCCTTAGAATTTCTTTCTTACTCTTTTTTTTTTTTTCTCTTATTCTTTTTTTCCTTCCCTCTTCTGTATGCTAATCAATAACTTTCCAGTGTCTGATTTGGTTGTTTTAATCATCCTGATAGGTGATCTAGCAGATGGAAATCACTGGAGTCCAAACTTTGCTTAAAGTTGTTCAGTGACAACATCATCTCAACTCCTTTGGCTCTCTGGTAGCAATTCCTCCATCAGAATTAACACAAAATACCTCGATGTCAGTAGCTGAGAAACTCAGATAACAACATCTCTTTAGAGAATAAGCACTTTGTAACAGTATTAATCTTACCAAGGTGCATATCTTTTCCAGATGGGTCTGACTGCTTTGCCTATACTCCAGCCTGTCCACACACAGGCCAGCTTCTGTCCAGAAGCCTTGTGAATGCATTAGCACTGTACTATGCCTGAGCTACAATATTCTCTGCAGGCTCATTAACCAAGGCACCACACCATGCTAACTCCACGGTTCCCAGATGCAAACTGGCTTGCCTCTCACCATCTCAAAGCAGAATGAACATGCAACTGTCTCCATCAACTTGTGTAAGCAAACACAAGTTTACTTCTCTAACTTAAGAGTTCTTTGAGTCTATATGCATGCCAAAGAATAACTGGTTACGATAACAGGAGAAAGTCTCACCTTGCCATACAGCCAGTATTTCTAATGCAAAACTGTAACTGCACATACATATGCACTCAAAATAGGAAAAGGGGAAATATTCTGTAAAAACTGTGTATGAGGCTTAAAGATATCATTATATAATAAAATGGCCTCAAAATCTGAGGTATTTTCTTATCCAGAAATCAGCATATATTAGCTTCTGACATTTGAAAAGCCTTTGTTCCCAACTAATAAAATGAGAGCAGAACAGACCTTGAAAGCATCTTAAAGTAATGGAAGATTTAATAAGAAAACAGATAATAAGATACTTCTAGCCTAGCAAAAAATGCAAGCATATTAATAATAGATGACCAGCACTACTCAGCATGATGTAGAGATCCATGAAATGTTACAAAGCTAAGTCTCGTGCTAGTGAGATGCTGGCTGGTAACACTGACAGAGTCAGTATGTGTGAAAGAAATCTTCCCTTGAGGATGTCCAATGGGTATATTCTCAACCACAACACTTTTCAGGTTAGAAGAGGGTACTCATTTTTGCAGGCTTCCTAATGGTTCAATGACTTCATCTAATGGTACCCTCTAATAGTGCCTGCACTTACCGAGCCCAGTCAGTGGCACAGATGCCTTGGTTACAGCTCGATCCCTCCGGGTAGTGATGCCTGAGTGGAAGGACACGAGTATACGTAACTCCTGCTGTTCTCGATGGGAGATGAGGTTACTCACTCCCTTAGAGGAGGTCCTCAACACTTAGCACAGTCAGACTGGTATGACTCCGATAGTTTATGTTCTTTAAAGCCACAGAGATTACCCCTTAAACAGCAGCATAATTTATTGCTTTGTTTTTAGAGGAAGAGAATTGAATGTGAATGGCTTGCCTTGGAAATTACTCTTCTGCCTAGATAGTTGGGATTCACTGTCAGATGTGCTTTTGTCATTCAGAGAAAAAGGTACATGCAAAAACGAAGGTTTGCCTCCCAAGAGATTAGGATTTCTCCTTCCTATTGCAGTGAATATGCTGTAATTTCTTAGCCAATTCCAGTTACCGAAAATTGAACAAATGGGTTGACAGAGGTAACATACCAAGAAAACCATGAACTCACGGTTCTTCTAGTGCAAATTAAATGGTGCTTCTATCTATCAGCAGAATGAAAACAAAACTTCCCAGACTCAAAATTGTCCCTTCCCTGTTTGCATATGGTCAGTTCCAGCATTTTGGGGACACTCATTTATTTTCCTGTTCTCCAGAACACCCTTAAGATACTGACTCCTGTCTTCTCCAAGTGCCTGTGTCCAGAGGTGACAACACAAGGGTGAATCCCCAACTAAGCATGTGGTCAGTGCAAGTGCAGATATTTGCAAGTCTCATTCTGCAGGAGAGCTAATAGTGTCAGGATCAACTCAAATCTGTCAACACCTTAAAATAATCTTTCCAAAAGAGAATCCATAGTTACTACATTCCTCCTCAAACAGAAAGAGATTTTTGTCTTTGCAATGAATTTTAGCACCTCTAAACCACTTTGCAAACAGTACAGAATTAAAAAGAAATGTATTCTTCAATATGAGCCCACCCAAATACTGAGAACTTGCCTACCAAAATGTTAATGTGCTCACAGTCAGTTGTGGCCAGATGAAAAAGGAATTATGGTAACTGTATGCAGAAACATGAAGAAGCACCAAGTAGAAAAACAGCCTGAACTAGGGCTCCAGAGACTTTCTGTAGGGCCTAAAGCAAAACACTTGCATGCTTCCTTTTCTAACTCCATTACCTGTTTTGGTCTGTAAGCACTTGAGGCAAGGTGTATCTCAGATACACATCCTAGTCCAGAGCCAATCTCAGCTGCAATGTGTTTCATATGATCTTTAAAAGTGCAAATCCAGCACCGGATTTGGGGCATTAATTACTTCAGTGTCTCAACAGATGAATAAGCAGAGTGAAACCCCAGCAGTATTTGAGCATTCCGGCATGCCTGGCACATGCACTAATTACAGTTCAGCCTAGAAATCTAACTACAGCCTAGAAATCTCACAGAAAACTAAGAGATTCACATGGCCAAGAATTTCACAGGTCAGACAGGCCAAGGGAACTAAATACGTAAGAAAGATAAATAACAATTAATTAAATTATTACCTGTACATGCAAAAGGCCAGAATCTCTGTTGCTCAGTGAGATCTGGGATTAACCTTGACACTCTTTTGGCCACAGGGCTCTGCAGAAACAGTTCTGCAGCTTTCAGTGCAAGTAAGTATCACATACTGGCTGAATGCTGAAACCTGGAACCTTTCATGGATACAAAAATGCACTTGTCCCACAACAGAGCAAGCAACAAAGTGCAGGTACCTATGTGATGGGACTCGGTGACAACCTGGTGTGGCTGCTCCACACTGCAGTTAAGGACAAGGCTTCAGGCACCTCGCATTACTGCTGTGCAAGGCAGCACACCGCATCTCAGCTGCACAGGCTACATTTTGGAAGAGTCATCAGTGCATTCAAGTGATTACAGTCACACAGATTAACAGATCTAACTGGTTACAATTAAAATCAAAACACATTTATCTTCGTGATGTCTACTTAACTCATGAAAAAAATACATATTAGAGAAATGAAGGGCTTCATCAATCCAATTTTAATAAACTTTGGCACTTTGTGGTTACTTCTGGCACAACTCAGTCAGCTTCAGCTCTCATCAAACCACTATGATTAAATTATACATTAGTAATACAACTTAAAGCCATTCATGGCATCTAATATACTTCGATATACTTAAACTCATTTGTGACATTTGAATGAAGTTTGGATTTAGGCTACTGTCATTCATACGTCTAATTTGTCATTGTAAATTCAGACTTGGAAGCACTTTTTCCATTCCATTCCAACACTCCTGTTGCAAGTCCTCTGACAACAGCATTACAGTAAATCATACGACTAGTTCATTTATCACGTATCATTCGTTGACATTGCCTTCTTTTCTGCACTAACTAGACCTTTTTATGATGTTGTGCAACCAATATGATGTGAAGAACCACAAGTAACTGTGGATTAGACTAAAAGAAATCTTACTCACGTTGTATAGATGCAGATCAATCAGATAACAACCACACACTTGATTTTCCTACAAGTGAAGAGAAATGGACCACAGTAGCATAAATGCATTTCTGCATGCCTTTGCTTTTTCTTAATAATTCTGGAAGAGAAGTTAGAGAAATACACATGTAGAGTCTTAAGACTGGAAATTCATCCTTGTTTTTGAAAGTGCTCTTCTAAACAGCACTAATTACCCTATCTGTTTAACCGAGGAATTCTATCTGTCATTTGTAACTGCAAACACATTTGCCATTCCTTCCAGTCTCTAGAATGATGCAGTATTTTTAGCCACAGTTATGGAAGAACTCAACCACAGAAGTGAAGGATATTTTCAGGATGAGGAGAAACTTAAACCTGATGTTCACCGGGCCCATTTACATCCACAAGTAAATTTTAACAGTCTTGACTGGTTTGGGGTTGGGGGGAACAGAGTCTGAATCCTACTTTGATAAAACAGATGAAGATCAGAACTTGGAACTTGTTCTGAAATAGTTGAGAGGAGAGTTAGGAACAAATCATCTGGCTCAATAAAAAAGAGGAACAGGAAAATGGAAATAGCGTATCATTTCACAGCTAGGCATTGGAGCCAAGAGTTTCCATCTTGATGAGAAAAGAAATGGTTTATAAGAAGGATGAGGCTGAGCACCAATCTGCGACTTTCACCAACATATGAATTAACTAGAAACAGTGGGAATTGGCAAAAATATTTTCCAAATCTGGCCATTTTTAAGGCTTCCTGAATGCACATGTTAGTGGGTCCACTAAAACAGGCATCTTACAAACGTACAGCTGGCTGACTATAGACTGATTAAAGAATCTTCAGTAGCTCAGGGGATATCCACGAGGAGACCATCTTTCTTCAGTTTTGTGAGTAGCTCCATCCACCTTAGAGGGCAAAGAGGCTTTTCAGGTTTCTGTGATGAACATTATTCGATCTGTAGGAGCAGTAAAGTTTCTGCTCCAGTTAAAATCTAAACACACTTACCTTGATGATGTCTACTTATTTTACGAAAAAAATACATATTAGAGAAATTATACACCCTGCTCACTCTGCAGTAGAAAGATACAGCAAGCTTTTAGCAGGAAAAAATAAATAGCTCACAAGCAGATGTAGAACTATATATTTTTATGATGTTATTCGTGTATTATAATGCACTCCAGTTTCCAGCTTTAGAATTCTTCAGCTTTTTATTCTTTGATTGTGGAGACTAAACTTCCAAAAGGATTTTTGTCTATGCACTCCATTTTAGCAGAATCCCATTTCCAAAATGCATTTAGACATATTATGAACTCTTTTCAATCCATCTAAAAATCTGCATTTAATTGTTTGGGTTTTTTTCTTTTGTAAGGATGCACAAGGCTGATAAGGATTTACCCGTCTACTCATTTCCCCTGCGGCTTGTGCTGAGCTTCAGCTGCACGCTCCTAAGCTCCAGATGCACTTTGCTCACGTGAGGTTCCAGGAGCTGCCGACAGGGCAGTGAAGCTGCAGCATTCCCATAACAGCACAGAGTATTCAAGGCTCAACCAAAGGCAGAAACTCAAGTTGGATGAGAAAGACTGCCATTCATTCCAATCTCCCTAGAAAATACCATAATAATATGGTTTTGCCTCCTTGGCTCTTTTTACTCAAAAGGTCTGACACTAACACAGTAACTTTACAATAGAACAGTGAGAAACTAGCTTATCAGCAGCGGCATGTTGGAAAAGACAGATAAAATTTTTTTCTTAAGATCTTGTTTTCAGTGAAACCTTGGACAGGAATTCCTCCCACACACAGAGCCAACTTTCATCTGTCTGCTGAAGAGGGCTTCCATGTCCCACTTTCTTTACACTCATCTAATTGCACCTTTCTACACTTTTCATCCCATGTTCCCACATAATGTCCCTCACTACAAAAGCATTTCAGGATCTTTCTGCTCATGGTTCATCTCCTAATTATTCTTCCTTTCCTTTATCTGTAGCTTCTTTGGTGTGTGTCAAAACCCTCCTCAGGGAAGTTCCATTTGGCTCATTGTCAAACATACGCTCTTCATATATATTTATACTTACTCTCAGCCAAAACTCTGTACTGATGAAATAAAAAAACTTTCTCTCACCCCCCTTTGGAGAGATCTGTGGAAGAACCAACTGATTATTCAAGAGAGTCACCCTCAACATAAATAATTGTTTTACAATTATCTTCCTTTTGCATTTCATAAAATTTTCAATTTTACTACTTTGTGATATTAATCTCTGTAAGGGATATTTGTCTGGCAGAAACTGGTTGTTGTATCAAGTAGCAAACTTTTCTTTTTCCTTTTCTTTTACTATAATGCTGGCATTCACTAGGTAGAAGGGGTTCACTGCTGCTTTTGCTTGAACGTATCATTATAAAGAGCCTATATGTAAAAGAATGACTTTCAGCAACTTTAATGAGAGCTGGAGGGCATTCAGCAACTCGTAAGAATGAGTCCCAAATCACCACAGCATTAAAAAATCCATCTGAGCTGAGATTACATGCAAGGTATGGCTGTGTTTGAAGAAAGACAAGATGATAAGGAAGTATAGTAAAAAGTAAAAAGACTAAAATAAAATCTTTTACTACCTTTTTATTACCAGGGTCTTAAGCACTCTGTATGTTCCTGAGATCAGAGAACAGTGATTAAATCCAGCTTACCACTGTCTTTTACAGACCTACCAAAGGCACAGATCCGTAGTGAGATTACAAAGATTTCGCTGGTCACACATGGAAAAAAAAAGCCCATGACATACTAAAACGTGTCGAAGTGCTGCTGGCACTGCTCTGTCAAGGAGTTGCAGGTCTCTCTAAGTGTAGCAGTGTATGATCTGAAACCTGCTGGCATACCCTTTAGGAAGGTATGTATTAACTGTTCTTGATAGATGAGGAGAAAACTTAGAACATCTTAGACAAATCTGAGCTGCTTCAAGATTCAAAGAAGTGAGACATTTTCCATTTGCTATTGCCTGAATTCTATTTTCAAGGCAAAATATACTAAATAAAAAGTAAGAAATGTTCTTCTTTCTGACCAATGAAAAAGATGAAATTTACACAAAATCAGTGCAATTAACATTATTTTTCATTTTGATTTAATGTAACTCACAAAGATTACAAATGCCTCCCTATGCTGACATCCCTAGCAAAGATACCATGTCCAGTATGAACAAAGGCAGTGCAAACTTCATTACGCTGTCCAGCTAGCACCCCTGTAAAGATGACCTGAAGAAAACATTAGCAAAAAGATCACTTTGGTCTTCACAGTAACATGGCCACCAACCTTGACCCTCCTAGTATAACATAAAAGGTGGAAAGTAGGATTAATATGGAGATTATATTTTTATACTGATGCTGTATCAAGACTGCTAACATTTCATATAAACCATAATGACATTTGCCCTCATCTAACTTGCAGTGAATTTCAAAATGTGACCTACAGGTGAAAAACTCTGTATCATATCATCAGCCTCTTGAACCACACGGTCACTTATTACTGCTCCTTCATATTACTCATCTAGAACCAAAACCATGCATTCATTTCCCTGTACAGATAGAAATAACAGGCTTTTAGCCTCAGAATGACTGCTTAGCAATTAATTACAGGACTGAATGAATAAAATTTATTTTGCTTCAATACTAATGAGTTCAAAAGATCTGACATACTACATTGTATCACAGAATTATTATTTGCAAAATAATAGATTACAAGGCCATCAGAAGTACTTCTCATTTAATTTAACACTGAAGTTTGATACCAAGAGATACAACTGTATACTACAATTGTTATTGCCATATCAAACCTATTTCCACAGTATTATTATTTTAAAACAACCCAAATTACTGTGTATTTTAAATACCCTCCTAATAAAGAATTGAAGGCCCTTATTCCTTATGCTCTGGTAAGATCATATAATCATGGGACAAGCTAAGTTGAAAGGAATCTCTGGAGCTCATCTGTTAAAACATTTACTCATAGCAGGGCCAAATTCAACATCAGATACACTTCAGTTAGATCAGGTTTTTCAGAGCTATGTTCAGCTAGGTTTTGAATTTATTCAAGGATGGAGTTTCCACAACTTCTCTGGAAAACATGATCCAATGTATGACTGTGAATTTTTTTTCCTAATATTTAATCAGAACTTCCCCTTTGTTGCATCCTGGGTCCACTGCCTCTCCTCTTTTCACTGAGCACATCTAAGAAGAGACCATTTTACCCATACCTGTATTGAATGTGTGAATTGATTCTGGTCCTATTCGAGTGAAGTCCAAAACCTCCACCCTCTTTTCGTGTGCAGTATCAGGGCCAATGATCTGTGCAACTGCTTTGACTCTCTCTTTGCTCACCTAATCAAATTCATCTATTTATGTGGAAATGTAATTTGGATATCATAGAGGAGCCAAAATGCAACACTTTTACCTGAAAAATTAAAGAATTGTATTTTATTACTCATTTGTCAACTTACCAGATTGGGCGCAAAACTAGAAGGATGCACTTTATACCTATAAGATGCATGTAAGATACATACAGGTTGAAAACATTTCCTAACATTATCTAGCCTTACAACTTTTTATTTCAGATCCAAACCTCACAAAATCAGCAAGATTTAAACACCACGTAATCAACTACAAGTGCAGTAGATTCCATATGATCTCTAAACATAAACCTATTGTGTGTTCAAGTTCTGGAACTCCTACCCAAATTCCATTTAGATTCAACAGTACCATCCTTGTGAATTTCAATGATTTCCAAAAATGCAGTCTTTGTTTCCTACTCCCAAGAATTGTGTCTTGGCAGAACGTAGCAGATCTTTAGAAGCAGATCAGCAGCATATTCCAATGTTCTTAATAATTTCCAAAATGTAGTGATCTTAGACAGGAAGGATAGCATATAATTCCCAATTTTTAGTGAACTAATTGCCATTACTATAATTGAAATCCTAACCCTTTCACTTCATCACTGTAAAAATATTCGTTAAATGTTTGTATGACAATTGACCATCAGTCATAGAGCAGCAAGGAATTGTAGAAAAATAGCCTGCTGTGGTGAACAGAGCATAAAACCAAGCAAGAGCTGCATGGTTTCTTTAAGACATTCACCCAGTTCAGAAATTTCAGAGAGCTCTGACAGTTCAGGGTTCCTTAAGTTTTGAATTCCCAACTTTGGATCGCTGAACTGAAAGAAGTATTACGTGCAGCTTTGTCAGGAGGGGATTTCATTACTAAGGCTGAATTTCTGGTGCATGGTGTGGTTAAACACTGCAGTGCTGATGCACTGGGAATGTGTGTTTTACCAACAGGTATCTCCCAAGAATTTTGTAAAATAAACCAAAAACACAAAATGAAAAACACTTACTGCTTGTTGTTACTCTTTTGTCCCTGATGAGAGAGATCCTAAAAATGATATAGTCTCATACATTTTTTGGATTGCAAAGATTTAACTCAAGTAGTTCTACTGGATGCAGTGTATTACTTCCAATCTTAATGTTAAATGCAATTATACACCCGTACAACAAGCGTATCAGCCTCTTAGGCACAGCCACCAGCAACGGTTACACATTTTGGGGATGTCGTATGAGTTAGCAGAGCAAAACACCATCCCCACGTCAGCTGCCTTAACAGAAAGGGCAACATCCTGCAGCCAGTGCATTGTTCGGGGCTAAAATCCCAAGCCTCCTCCACCCCTGCTAGTACAATAGGCACCCCCTCATACTTCCTCCTCCTTTATCAGTGGACAGATGCTTCATCTCCAGATCAATGGGCCAGTGATTCTTTTACCAACATAAAAAAATGCAGCAATTTACCGGTTCAAGGATTTTACTTTCTCAAATTTTTCAAATCCCTTGAATCCCTTAACTGAATAACTGTTATCTGTCAGTTCTAACATACAAGCACTGAGAGCCAAAATCATAAGTTAGAGTTTCCAGCTTTATAAAGCATTTTAAAATGAGATTAAAATCTATGCGTGGCATATATCACTTCCCCACATAACTGCTGAAATTCCGCTATGTACAGTAACAAATGATGAAATGTTACTGTTCAGTCTAATGGATATAGTCTCATCTCCAAGCATAAGGATTTACATACATCAGTATAATTAATGTTAATGGCAATCACAAACATAAATCTTCTGAATATAGAGAGTAATTAGTCTGTTAAAATGACCAACTGCACTCCCCAAACCATTGCTAGTCAAAACATTAATACGCAGAAGCTGTGTTTCCACTGGAATCATTTCCCAGTGTGGTCTGTTGACACTTAAATTACTTGGAAAGTAACAGCTTAAATAGGGAACAGCCTATTTTATCCTAACTATACTTGATAAAACATACACTTCGAAATCAAGACCTAAACAATGAACACAGTGCAGGGAAGTCCAAGGATAAACAGATGAAATGACATTGTCAAAGCAACGAAGGGGACTTAGCCACATGCTTTTCATTAATCTTCCCTTCGCTGCTTTGAAAATCTCATTCACGATCTCCATTAGAGTTCTTTGTGTTTGTATATCTGTGTACTTCTAGGTACCAAAAACTTACACTTACTGTAAATGTTGAAACAAAATTATCCTGCAATGGTAGTTGCTCAGAAACACATTTTCAAAGTAGCATGAAGGTTTTCACTGTGTGACACATATTAACATCAATTGGATTCACACAGCTAAATCTCTCTGCAATTCGTTGTCAATTTACCCCTTCCGGAATTCAATATTTTTTGAATTTGTTTTATTTTCCAAACATTTTCATGTTGCAGTATTTTATGGCACGGTGGCTATACTAGCACAGGCACCATCTCTGGCAGCTGCTTTAATTTTCTAGTACAGACAAGGCCAACATCTGAGACTTCTAGTGGCACCAGTGAGAATTATGGCTGTAATCCAAAGGATTCATATATCCTCATGATATATTTTCCTGATGTATACATAGTTCTTAATAGTCTTAATGACATATTTATGTACAGAAATACACAGACACTTCTGAGTTCTTAGCTTGACAACTTTGGAAACGGCTTATGACAATGCTTCAGTTAGGAAGTGAAAGATCACAGGGGGTTTTTTGGGGTGCACAATGTAGTTCTCCTTATGCAAAATTCCCTTGGCTTTCAGAAGCAGAATCCACCTGCAGAGGTTCAAGGAAACCATGCAGCTAACAGCTTTTCCTGAACTGGTGCTACTTAGCCTCCCGTCTTGGTGATTTTTTCCAGAATCCTGTATTACACATAATGATATGGATTCACATTTAAGAACGGGGTTATCACTAAATGACAGAAGACTAACTGCAGACTGTCCTTGGGATTACTGAATTCAACGTTAGAATGTGTTTGTTACAAAATGTAAAAGCTGTCAGTCAAACATAAACACTTTCATGGATCAAAACATAACTGAAAACTACTTTTCTTGTCATTTATTACTGTTTGTCCAACTGACAAACAGCAGTGAAAATTACAAACAAATCTTCTTGAAGTTAATACACTTAATGTGTTATCATTAGAGACAGGGTATTTTATCGACTGTCATGCAATAACTGTTGTTTTCTTCACCTTGTAATTCTTCATCCCAGCAACACATAAACATGCAGCCTAGGCAAAAGTTAGAGAAGACGACAGTTTTAAGGAATCGAGAAACTGTGCTTTGAGGGCACTAAACACCGCATCTTTCTTTAGAACAAGAACCAAATCTTTGGTTTGAACATGTTTCCGGGAATTTGGCTTTTTTATTTCACATCATCTTATACCAAAGAGAACCTACATAGTACACATATGCTATAAAGGGTGTTGCCAACTGTGTTTTGTAAGATATCTCTTTCTCAGGTAGTATCTAAAGGTTAATCTTAAGGTTAAGCTTGAACTGTTCCCAGGCCCTTTTCTGACATGACCAGAATACGACTAAGGTGAACAACTTCCTTTTTTAAAATACGTGCCCATCTGTCTCATTTTCTAAAGTTTTTCTTCAAGTCATATATATCATCAGTACTTCTGAAATGCTCCAAATTAGCACTACAAGAGCTTTGAGTTTTGTAACATTTAATCTAAATGTTGTCCACAGTCAGCAATACCTCTTTCACCTCTCCATAAATTGACGCAAGGTAAAATAAATCTCGCTTAATGACAGCAAAGTCCAGGGATGCAGTTTTGTTGTGCATGCTTTATACTCATGACCTCTGAGATGTTAGAAAAAGACCTAAAACCGCCTGTGGCGACAACTTCTACAGACATAAACTGAACACTACCACCATTGAGATCACAGAAAGTACCTGAGCTTTAAGTTCATGTCTACTAGATTCCTTCTTGGTTCTAAAACATGACTTTTATTTTTAAATGAAAATAAATTAAAATGAAAGCATTTTGCCATACAGACATTTATCAGTGCCTGAAAGACATGGATTTGACAGTGGAACATTATTATAAAGCAGGTAAGTACAGTAGAAAAAACTACACATTAAAGTCATTTTTGAAAGTTGTTATACCATCTGATAGGTCTTTTATAAAATATGAATCTTTTTCTGAAAGACTTTATATGCATTTCTCTGCAGATTATGGTGGCTATTCACACTTTACTTCAATTTTTATAGCCTCCAAGTAATTCTACAGAATAGTAAATACAGTTATTATAACCTTCATAACTGTCGGAGACATATATTTGAAGAAAAAGGGTTTGTTTCCCCTCCCGCATGCACTGAAGTAAATCAGGAATGATTCTGCTGCAGTCAATAGGACAGGATCTGCAAAACTGATGGAAAACGAGGAAAAAAAAGGCCAGCAATGTATAAACAAAGCTTTCCTCACACTAAAAGTACAAATCACACATCTTCTCTGCTTTTTGGCAAGGTTGTGCCATTGAAGTACTTAAACCACACTTAGCTCCGCCACACTAAAAAGCACATCTGAATAAAGTCCAGACTCACACTGGAAACAATGGAGGTACACCAGTTTACACAGGCTGCAAATCTGGCATAGAGCCATGAAAATGAATGAGGATCTCCAAATGAAGTAATTGTACGTATTGCATTTAAGTGTATTACCCCTGAAACAGAAGCGATTTCAAAGTGCTGTAACAGAACACTAGAAAGATTAGCAAAGGATTAAGAAAAAAAAAAAAAACCCACAGTGACTGCATCCCACTTTTCTTCTTTACAGACACACACACAAGGAACAGCACTCATCTTAAGAAAGATCATGTGGCAAAATGATGACTCTGAGTCACTAGAAAAGAGAAAAATCTTTTAAAATACTCTCGGGACCAGGGACGACTGTTAAAGGAAGAGCATTATTCTATCATCCGGCTAATGAGCCAGAGGAAGCATTATTACTGTTTGGCGGTGTTTTGTCTCGACAACTCTTTTCTCTGAAACAAATATGCCAACTTCAAGTAAACAAAGGGAAGAAGATGCACCGTTCTGTTGTTTCCATCGCACACCGAGGAATATTTGATCAGAGGCAAGGAATCCCAAGAAAAGTCACAGGAGGGGGCCGGCAGATGCCGCTTTTACGAAGGTTAAGAAAAACAGAAAGAGGAAAGAGGCGGCGATGACGGTGTTTTTCCCGCACACGCACCCCCACCCACACACCCCCCGGCGCTGACACGGGCGGTGGGCGGCCCGCGGCGGCAGCGCCCGGCAGCGCCCGGCCCGGCCCCGGCCCCGCCGCGCCGGCCCCGAGCCGCCGTCCGCCCCGCGGGCACCGGCTGCCGGCCGAGCGGGGGCACCGTCCTCCTCTTTCTTCTCCTCGGCGTCTACTTTCCGCAGATGGGGGAAGCCCCTGCCCCGCACCCGCGGGGAGCGGGGCCGCCTGGAAGCGACGCCCGGGCGGGGGAGTCTCCCTCCCTCAGGCAGGGAGCGCTGACGGCCGCCCGGGCTGAGGCACCGCGGCACCCGCCCCGGCCCGCCGCCTCCCCGCTCCCCAGCCGCGGGGCCGCTCTCGCCTCACGCCGCGTCCTCCTCGCGTCGCACCGCAAAACTTAACGGGCCGGGGGCCGGGGGGGAGAGGAGCGGGCGGGCCGTCGGGGCGGCGGGAGCGGGGCCGGCCGCCTGCGCTCGCACAGGGCGCGGACAGCTCCGCAGCCGGGGCAGCGCCGCTCCGTGCCCCCCGGCGGCCGTGCCCGGGGAGGGGGAGAGCGCCCGTCCCTTCCCGTCCCCCCGCGAAGCCGAAGCGTGCCCCGGGGCGGGCGGCCGGGCACTCACCAGCTGCAGCGAGCAGAGGAAGATCAGCGTGCAGCGCCCCGTGCAGCAGCCCATGGTGGCAGCTGGCCGCGCCGCGCCGCGCCGCCGGAGAGCCGCCGCTTCTCCTCTTCTTCCCTCCCGCGCTGGCGCGGCCCCGGAGGCGAAGCGGGGGGCTCACCGCATCCGGACGGAGC
Organism: Aquila chrysaetos chrysaetos; assembly: GCF_900496995.4. Lineage (NCBI taxonomy): Eukaryota > Metazoa > Chordata > Aves > Accipitriformes > Accipitridae > Aquila > Aquila chrysaetos. Next base: position 40,245,931 of record NC_044007.1, read on the forward strand.
GGCCGGGCGTGTGCGCGTCGCCCGCCTTTCGCCGCTCCCCCTCCTTTGTCGAGGGGGTTTCTCCTCGGCGGCGGGAAGGAGGGCGCGGAGGTCAGCGCGGCCCCAGGAAGGGGAGCCGGCGGCAGCGGCGGGGGGGGGGGGTTCTGCCCGGCGCGGCGCGGGTCTGGCTCTGGGGAAGGGGCAGGGGACGGGGGTGGGCGTGTGCGGACCTGGGCGGGGGTGGGCAGAGGGAACGCGGGCGGGGAGGCGGGGGGCTGGCGGGTGGGGTGGAGTGGAGGGGTGCCGCGGGTGGGCGTGCTAGGGAGGGCGGGGGGCGGCTGCGGGAGGGGAGCGGGGCGCCGTGGTAGGTGTGCAGGGGAGAGGAGCGGGGGCGGCGGCGGCGGGCCGTTCTCGGGGCGCCGGGCCGGGGCAAGGGGCGCGGAGGGTCCCCGGGCGGGCGGCTTGCGGGGCTGTTGGCGGCTCCGCGGGCAGGCGGTGCTGGCGGGGGACTCGGCGGGAGGGGCAGGGGGCCGTGCGGGCAGCGGCGGCCGAGGCAGCCCGGCGCGGGCCGCTTGTTGCGAGCGCCCGGGGAAAGTTCAAGGGACTTGGGCGGCTGAGGCGGGGAGGGGCGGGGGAGCGACGGCCGCCGAGCGGCGGGGCGGGGCGGGGCGGGGCCGGCCCCGGAGCAGCCCGCCCGTGCGGCGGCCGGGGAAGCCCGGGGGCGGGCGGCGGGCTATTGTTAGCGGCCTGCGCTGTGCCGGGTGCGGGGGGGGGGGGGAGGCAGCCGGGCCCCCCGTTCCTCAGGGGGTCCCTCAGGCAGAGGCTGGGTGCCGGCTCCCGGGGCGGGTGGCAAGCGGGTGACGGGAGGTACCTCAGGGAGCCCGTTTCCCTCCCTCTCCGCCCCCCTGCGCGGCGCCGGAGCGCGGGAAGGGCGAGCTGGCTTCCCCGGCGGCGGTGAGGGGCCTGGGTGTCCGAGGCCGGCGCTCGGGTTGTTTAATCCCCTCCTCGGCCGCTGGCGGGCGGCGCTGGGGGAGGGGGTTTCCCTCCGTGGCAACGCCATTGTGCCAGGAGAGCCGCCGGCTCCCGCTGCCCCTCGCGGGTGTGAGCTGGGGAGGGCCTCGGGGAGAGGGGCTCGGCCCCGGCGACGCTCCCTCTCGTCAAAGGTAAATGGACTCCCAGAGTTGCAAAGAATTCCCGCGTGCGAGGAGAGGGACGGATAGCCGCCGCGCTCCCGGAGCCTCTCCGTGGGCAGCGGAGAGAAACGGGATCAGTGGAGACGCTGCCCTCCCTACGTCTATATATGCACTTTGGTGGTAGACAAGTCATGTTTTGGGGAGGAGTAATAGGTACAAATATGCGCACTGTCTCGTAAAAATATTTGGATACATGGATGGAGTGTCAACTGCCTGGGTTTTTTTTTCCCCTCTCCAACAAAGTATGGGTAAATCAGATTATTTTTTATAGGCATTAAGGCAAAAGTGCCATGTTCTGCTGACCAGACAGTGCTTTCCTTCAGCCTGTTACCAGCTGCTGTTCCACGATACAGACTTCCGCCAAACAACACTGAAGCTTGCCCTGAGGGGGAAAAAAAAAAAACAACTACCTTCTGCAAGGCATTTTAGCAAGATATCTGATTAATGTCTCTATGAAATACACAGTATTGTATCCCCAAACTACATACTACTTTTAATGTATGCATTAAATAGTAGTGACAATAGTCAAATAATTACAAAACTGCTGCAAAATAGTATTGTGTCAGATTAGATTTGGAAAGCTGCTTTTTTCTACCACTTCCCTTTTAAGTAGGAAAGCATTAAGATAGTTTTATATACCAAACTGAAGGAACAAAAGAAAGACAAGTAAGAACCAGATTCCACTCATCCAGGATATGTATTTGACGAGGTATGTATGTGAGGAGTGTGAAATATAACCCACATTGCACAACACACAAAACTTCAATAAAACAGCCTGAGATTTATATTTCTATGTATGGCTTTTAAGATAAAATTCCACCTGGGGCTAAACTTCACTAAAGTTACATGTTCTGAGAACATACATATTTTAAAGGATGAATACTTGAAGATATGGAAGTAAATTGAAAAGTTGATAGTTGCCAAAAATACATTGTGCCAGCCTGAACTGGTAAATTTTATAGATAATTGGTTTTCTATACAGAGGACTTAGAGCAGGCATCATCTCTCTGCACTTCACTGAAGTATTTAATACACTACCAGATGCTTTTTACTTAAGCCCAATAATACAGAGATTAATAATAAGAATTGCAGGGTGGGTGAGGAACCAGATAAAAGAGCTAGTGCTGAAGAGATTTTACTTGTACTCACCATATTCAGCCCCTGCTTGTACATCAGTGGGATGAGATCCATAACTCTTCCCCTTATATTTCTCCCCAGGGGTAGTGCTCTTCTGAGAAGGAGCTAAATCCTTACCTTTCCTTTTTGCAAGAAAGAAGATACCTTCCAGTACTAGGATAGTAGCTGACATTAACCCATGTTCTTTGTTCTTTGTTAAGGCAGAACTCTCTGAAGACCTGGATAAGATACACAAGTCACTTTTCACCTGTCCAAGCTATTGTTTTAGCAGCCTGCAGAACCAAGTGGGTATTGCTGTTTCAGAGGCAAGCAGTGTTCAAGCTGTCTTCCAGACTATTAGAGATGGAAAATTCCTTTAAAAAAAAAACAAAAACAAAAACAAAAACAGAAAAAAGAGAAAGACAATAGTGGGTATTTCTGTATAAACAGAAACATTTAACTCGCCCATCTTCACAATTTCTAATCTGTGCATTACTGAACTTGAATTCCAGAGCTGATAACTTTCAGAGCATGTAAAAGTAAGTCTCAGAAGTGACATCTAAAAAGCAAAAAAAAAAAAAAAAACACAACCCAAACTTTTCCAAACCACTTGCATGCTTCCTATCCTTGTAAATGGAAATTCCCATCTTCACTGATGTTGTGGTTTAACATCAGCCGGCAACCAAGCCCCCCGCAGCCAAAACCAGCACATTCTCCACCCCTTATTCCATACCATTTATGTCATGCTCAGGTGCCACGCTATCCAATACAACCTCATTAACCACCACCTCCCTTCCCATCCTTTGATATAATACACAGATATCATTCCCTCAGTCTATGGACCACCCCTGTGAAATGTCCATATAATGCCCATAAAATGTCCACAAAATGTCCATGGAGTTCATCTAGTCCATGACTTTGGGCTCCTTCTGTTATGGTGGTCACTCAGGACAGGAGAGATCATGTGTTGCATGGGGTTATTGGGCACCAAACCAGCTCAGGTCGGGTCACTGCTGCACTTCCACTGCTTCTTGTAAGACTCATCCTCCACTGTTTTGGGTGGTTCCTGCTATAGTAATTCCTATAACATGCAACTCAAATCATGGGTTACAGCAATTTAAAGGTGTATCCATTACAATCTCCACCCCTGGTCCCTCTGCACCAGGCTATAGGGTTTAACATTGCATTGAACTCCTCCCCTTGCTCCTGCTCTGCCTTGGATTATCCACAGACTGCAGTCCCTTAGGGCTGTACTTGCTCCAAGTGGAGCCTTATCTATGAGCCACAGTCTCTTCAGGGGTATCCCTGCTGCAGCATAGACTTATCCACAGCCACAGTCACTTTGAGGTGCCCCTGTTCCAGCGTGGCCTTCTCCATGGCCCACAATGCCTTCGGAGATATACCTGCTCCAGCATGGCCTTACCCACAGCCACAGTCCCTTCAGAGGTAAACCTGCTCCAATTTGGCCTTACCTGTGGCTGCAGTCCCTCCAGCAGAGTACCTGCTCTGTTGTGCGCTTATCCATGGCCACGCGCTTTGAGGTGCTCCAGCATGACCTCATGCACAGCCACAGATGCTTTGAGGTGTACCTCCTCCAGCGTGGGCTTATCCTTGGGCCACGGTCCCTTCAGAGGTATACCTGCTGCGGCACATAACCACGGCCACAGATGCTTCAAGATGTACCTGCTCTGGCATGGGTTTATTCATGGCCACAGATGCTTCAGGGAGTCCTCCTCCCACGTGGACTCATCCACAGGTCACAGTCCCTTCGACTCAAGTTCACACTGGAGTTCCAGCCTGTCCAGTACAGCAGCGTGGAAACAGCAGTGATGCCCTGGCCATCTGCCAGATCAGGCCCATCGCCATTGCTGTTATCAAAGTGTTCCCAGGCACAACAGCGTAAGATGATAAGCAGGGCAGCAGTAGAGCAGGCAGCAAAAGCAAAAAGCAGCCACTAATGAGCACCAGTCTCTAATATACAGCAAGGCAAGCAAGCCCCATGGCAAGCACAGAAGCCTGTCAATTAATAGCTGAACAGCAATAACAGCTATAAATTCGATCTAGCACCTGCTAGATCCAAGCAAACCTGTCATTATCTCAAACCCTTCAAGCCCCACGTTGGATGCCCCGTCTGCCAGCCCAGGCGCATGGGGCTTGCTTGCCAAGGGTGGAGAATGAGCTGGTTTTGGCTGGGGTGGAGTTAATTTTCTTCACAGTAGCTAGTATGGGGCTCTGTTTTGGATTTGTGTTGAAAACAGTGTTGATAACACAGGGATGTTTTCGTTACTGCTGAGCAGTGCTCACACAGCATCAAAGCCTTTTCTGCTTCTCACTCCACCCCACCAGCGAGGAGGCTGGGGGGGCACAAGGAGTTGGGAGGGGACACAGCTGGGACAGCTGACCCCAACTGACCAAAGGCGTATTCCAGACCATAGGACATCATGCTCAGCATATAAAGCTGGGGGAAGAAGGAGGAAGCGGGATGTTTGGAGTGATGGCGTTTGTCTTCCCAAGTCACCGTTACGTGTGACGGAGCCCTGCTTTCCTGGAGATGGCTGAACACCTGCCTGCCCATGGGAAGTGGTGAATGAATGCCTTGTTTTGCTTTGCTTGCGTGCATGGCTTTTCCTTTCCCTATTAAAATGTCTTTATCTCAACCCATGAGTTTTCTCACTTTTACTCTTCCGATCCTCTCCCTCATCCACACGGGGAAGGGAGTGAGCAAGCAGCTGCATGAGGCTTAGTTGCAGAGAAGTTTCAGAGGTCTATGAATCTCTAAAATTTTGCTCTTTGCTTTCTGATGTTCCTGAATTATTTTGCAATTTCTGTACTCTAGCTAGCCAAAACTGATCTCAAACTGAAAAGGACAGTTGTGTAAAGCAAATTTATTCCTGAGTATAAGGTTCCACAAGCAAAAACCTGTTACCTGGTCAGGGAAGCAGTAAAAAAATGTTAATTAACAAGCGAATGCTGTAGAACATGACTTCCACAGGAGCACAAGGAACTAAGCTATTAGGATGTAATTGCCCTACAGCTGAAAGCACTGGGCATAGGAGAGATACAGGAGAGAGAACCTGGGTTGGGAGGAGGTTAAAAATGAAGTATGATTATAAGAAGGCATAGGATTTCTAGAACATATCAGAGAATGCAATATAAGAATAATACAATGTACAAAGCAAAGAGGAAGGACTGTATTTTATAGATTTCTCTACCCATGAATTGGGTAGAGAAGCTGATAGTCAAATAACCGTAGAAACTCATTTCCAGCTTCATAATGAAGACAGCCCTAATATAGCACTGTGCATGCCAAGTAGGTGAAAAAATGTCTAAGCACTAAAAAGCCCTGTGGACTAGCTTAATGCCTAACAAGATGTGCTGTATGGATGCAAATTTAGTGTGCTTGAAAATAAAGCATGTACTCAAAAGCTTTATGATACGTTCATGTAGACATGGCCATACCCTGACACAGTTGTATGATTCCTTATGCTAAAGCCATTAACTGTAGGCCGTCAGAGCTTGTGCTTTTAATCTCTCTGCATTCAAAGCAGAAAACCAAGGTTGTTCACATTTATAGAAAAATATCGTCACAAATATCTGTAAGAGATATTACAACTATGTAGTAGAGACTTCCATTTCCTATAGGTTTATTCCTTGGTAGGTTATACTCTTCAGAATAAAAGATATGACAATTTTAGTTTTTAAGAACTAAAACCATCGTTAAAGGATCTCATATCAAGAGGACAAAATTAAATTCATAATATTTGACTTTTCTTGTAGCTCTTTAACGGTGTATACTATTCCATCTAATAAGCCATTTACTTGTCTGCCTGTGCTGGAGTTTTCCTCAACCTGCATCAAACTTACCTGGTCACTGACCTGAGCTTAAGGAGGTGCATTTTGTTAACTATGCCCATTGGACTACAGTAATAATCACAGATGATAGCAGAAACACTTCCTTCATGCCTGGCTTTGCCATCTTTGATCATGAGTATTATTCAGAGGAAATTACTGATAAAAATGAGTAAGAGTGTCAGAGGATAACCCTAATCCTGGAAAGATTTGTGTATTTACTTAATTTTAAACACTGAGAGTAGCCCTAGATATTGTGCAGAGATTAGGTAAGTACATTCAGGGTCTGCAGAATCGGAGTTTAAGAACAGATTCCCGTGGCCTCAGATTTCACCTTTAATTTTGGCATTTAATGCAGAAAGACTGGGAGTCAGAAGCTTTGTAATTATTTTATAAGCTTTCCCAGAATGAGAGAGGATACAGGGATCAAAATACACCTCCACGTAGCTATCAACAGGTCACACTTTAGGCAGACATGCAGTTGTAATAGCTTAGAAAAACATTCCACTGTGTATTCCCCAAGCAGTCTTGAAATACCTCAAGCAAACTAGAAACCCCATGAAATTTAATATACCTTTAAAGACAAATGAGGGTTTCAAGATATTATCAGTGTTTTTAGTAAATCCTATTTTCAATTTATCCTTCTGAAGGCAGATACACAATACAATGATCTCATTTTCCATTTCAATGTTAACACCTGCCTCTAGGAAACTGTATTCTTCATTAAAATGCAAGTACTTTATGGAATGGAAAGATACGTTCATTGTGAATGATGTTTTTTATTTTAAAAGTAGTGTTTTAAATGTTCAGGCCCAGTGTGGGGAGCCAGGGTCAGGCACAGCCCCTCAGTGGCCAGGCAGGTCCATGGGGCTGGGGACGGGTCAATGCCGGGACGGGACCTCAGCCCAGAGGTCGGGCTCACGGCCAGGCAGGGTCGGGCTGCGGGGACCTTGAGACCGGCCCTGCTGCGGCAGGGACTGGCGGCCCTTGGGGTGCTGACACGGGGTCCCGGGCCGTGGGCAGGGTGGGGGGAGCCCCAGGGGGGTGGCCGGGGACAGGCAGGGCTGGTGGTGCCCTTGGGGCCCTGACAATATGAAAGCAGTTTTGAAAACATGAGCGCCTTCAGTACACAGACTGACTCCGTATAACTCATTCTGGTTTGTCAGCAGTAGACTCCAGCTCAGCTTTCGGTTTGTTTCTTCTGTCTTTACCTTTTTTTTTTTTTCGGTATAATACATGCTACCACATCCCTCTGGCCAGCAACAGCCAGACTAGAATAAAGCACAAGATCTTTGCACCTGTCTCTCATATTAACTGCAGGAACAAAAAGCTGACAAATAATAAGGCTTTCTTCTTGTTTGCAGGTCAGTGATCCATTTTGAACCATTCAGTGTAAATAAACATTGCTACAATCCTCAATTTTAATATGGGAAAACTTGAGTGGAGGTACAGTGGAGTTTACAAGAATGGAGTTTACAACAAAGCTTGTTGTAAACAACCATTGAAAGATGGATAAAGGGCGTTTACACAATAAACCAAGCTTTTTCTATCCTCAGAGTATTTCTTGGTAATAAAAGATACTTTTTGGTGAAGCATTTCTTTAGATGGGTGCAGATACACTGAGAGTATTTTTGCTGACATTTCCCTGATGAGAATAAATGCAAAGGAGAACATGTATTTTTTTTTCCCACTGAAATCATGAACAGCTTATCAGGTGTCCAGCTGCAGATGTATGATGACAAACATTTTCAGTGATCCATTCATCATTGTTTAAAAATGTTTCAGCTCTCTCACCGTGTACATGTTTGTATAGAAAAGTCCTTTGAAATGCAAAGCTGAATTTATATCATCTGAAATGGGGTATAGCATGGATTGTTTTCCTTTGCTTGCTGAGGCTCTTGCGTTAGGTTTTTAAAAGGCGGCACTGATACCAGCTGTGTTATTCACAACCAAAGGGTTTTAGATGCTAGGATGGTCTGAAATATTCTTGTGACACTTGCTACATTCATGCTCTGCTCAGCTTTTGTGACTTGGTGAACTAGATTTTGAATCTGGGGAACAGTGATAAACCATCACAGGCCACGGCACAGGTTTTGCCACTGTAGGAAATGTGGGCAGTACCTCCTGCTCTGGATACGTTCAGAACTCCCACTGAAATCAACTGGAGTTTGGGAAGCAATGAACACATTGCTAAGGCCTGAATAGGGCTTGTAGGCTGAGATGACAGGTTGTTCCATGCAATTGTTTTAAAGTTTCTGTTGTCAGCTATAGTAGAGGCAATATTTTTCTCTGAGTAATTCACACTCATTTTCCAGCTATTTTCAGGCATTAAATGTCAGCTTTCCATAAGAAAGGCAAAACTGACTTGTCCGCTTGGTGCCAAATAACAAAATTTACCTAAATTATTGTTATTATATTTGTAGTTTAAAAAGCTTCTTTTGTTATGTCTACAAAGCTGAAATATTTTAACTCAAGTTTTCTTTTTTGACAGAGTGCAAGGTTGCCATTTGGATAAAGCCTATGAACAGCATCCATCCAAGGAGATGCACTAGGGGAATTTTGGTTCAGGGAATCTGTATGCTGTCTGACTGAAGTTTTAACTCTCTGGAGCCAGCTGTATCCCTCAAAAGAAAGGTTAAGGAACTGGATCTGATGCATCTGATGCAAACTACCCTAACGCCATTACTGTCAGATGAAATGCAGTGATATACACAAGTAGAAGATCTGACTACATAAAGCTGCCTTACCATTACACAATCCATATGCACGGTAAACATCTCGTGTCTTTTTGTACAAAGCCATCAGACTAGATTCTGGGAGCAATGAATTCCTACTTATATGACTTAATTGGTGTTTTCATAAGAGTATTTTTTGCCATGTTCATTTTTTCCTTTCAGTGAGTTCATAGTACAAACAATAACTTTCTAGGAAGTAATTGTCCCTCCTTTCAGTTTTTCATCAGAACAAATTTCTATTTGCTAAATCAACCTGATTTACTAATTAACAGCTGGATCTTATGTACACGCTATGCACACACACAATAATTCCATAATTATATTATATTAGCTATTTAAGGGCTCATCTAATTTTACTTTATACATAATCCTTGAAAATGAGATTTGCATGAAGTAATTCAAGATAGACAGGGCAAACTAGAAGTATATAATTATGTGTCGCTCTGAAATACATACATTTTCAGTTTTCAATTTCCATAGCTGAGTTCATTGCAACATAATTAGCCTCTGAATATCTGAATTAATAATAAAATGACAGTATTCCACTGTCATATATGTACTTACATGGAATTTACAGACCGGAGACTCCTTTGTTATACTTACTGGATTACCTGTGCAGTGAGTAAACCTTGATAACATTGAAATGATCCTTCTCTAGGAGCTGTGGGAAGGAGGAAGGTGAGAGGCACTCTCAGCTCTAGTCTATTTAACAACTAAAGAGACTTTTTCCTATCAAGATTTCTACCACTTGCAATGTGGGGAGCTTAGGCTCCTAACCTTGGTTCTCTAAATTGTATTGAAATTTGATGCTTATAATAACCTAAAGTCTACAACATAAGTATCCCCCTAACCTTCAAAGTGAACCTCTTCTTCAGGCTCATGGTTTGTCTGAGACCAACCTATGACATTATTTTTAAAGATTTTAACAAATCTTCACAGACAGTTCAGAATTTATGAGTTTGCATGTTAACGATCAGTGCATAGAGGTAAATAAATACACTCCTTCTTGGTTTTCTCTATCAGTTCCCTACACATTGCAGATATATTTCCATAACCTACTAATTCCGTTGTAGACTATGAATTGCCAGTGTGTAAGCATGCTGTTCAATATCCAAACATAGTGGCAATCCATGTTACCAACTATGATAATTTTATCACATTTGCTAATATATGTTAGTTGTGTAAGACCAACTCCAGGAATCAAGTGATTACAGGAAACTTACTTTGCATAAAGAAAAATAAACCGAGTCTTGCCCACAACAAAGTAGAGCTGTTAAGTGTGTAAGGGTAACAGTAACACATCAGTTGAATGGAACCTGAATCAGCTCCAGAATCTGATAGCACACACTCTGACTGTTAAACATAATCAAGCATACTATGTACTGATCAAGAAGGTAGTACTGATGAATTTTCAGCTTGGATGACCAATACTGTCTGAGAAGTTGGGTACTAGTTAGTTATTTTAATACAGAAAATGTAGTCATATAGTTTTGCATTCATTTGACACTCCTTAAAGTTATAGTGCTATGCTTAAAGTTAAATATGTTGTTGGAAATTTTCACTACTGCATCAAACTCTGTACTTGCTATAAAAGGGCTCTTAAAGAAAAAAAAAACAAAACTCAGTCCCAGGATTCAAAGATTAATGTAGCAGGCAGTATTTTGATGACGACTTTATGCTGGGAATTAGGAGGACTCCAGCCAACAAAGGAATGAGATTCTAGAACAACTTTCCCAAGGCTATTGGGAGGAACAAATTAAGCCAATTAATTTTGAGATGGAGTTGACAAATTAATGAAGGGAAGTGGATAACACATAGATACTTGCAATACCAGGACCCTACAGGATACCAGGAAGTCCTTTTGAATCATAGAAAGCCGTCAAAAATTCTAACACAAAGACAGTACGAGGAGTGAAGGGAAGGAGATGTGTCAGAGACAGAAAGCCATTGTGTCACCAGTGATACTTTTATGAAAACTCTGGACAGCATAGATGCCTCTAAGCAATAGATCCTGCCCTAAGTTAGGCAGTCCTCCAGGATGCTTGGAAGAAAATGAAAGCAACATTAGGAAGCTTATTTGAATGTTCCGCTGAACAAATAGCAAATTATGACTGGCTCATACTTGAGAAAAATGGCCAGAGTGAGCAATTCAGGAGCAGTGCATAAACTCTAATACAGCTGCATAAAGAACTCGCTGAATAACTCTGAATAATAGGCCAGCACATAAAAATCAGACTGTTTGCAGATAAATTTCAATAGGAAAAAAAGCAAAAAAAAAAGGCTAAATTGTCTGAATAAATGCTTTACTACAAATACTTTTCCCAGCTCTAATGAAGAGAGTTTGCTCTAGCAGCAGACAGAACAGGGCTGTGATGATAGATGGTATCTTGGTCATTTAAAGCTGCAAGGCTATTCTGTTCAATGCCTGATTTTTACCCATTCCTAAATGAAAATGCTATCCCTAAGTCATTTAGGATTACGTGAAACTGTAAATTCCAGACAGAAGCCAGGTCAAGCAGACCTTCAGTCAACACTCAGGGAAGACAGGATGAGGCCAACAGCCTTAGCTGGGCACCCTTTTTGGTCCGGGGCAGCAGCAGAGGGAGCGGTGCGAGCCCCTCCTCTCCCTGCCCCCATCGCCGCTCTGCAGCTGCACCTCCGTCTAAGCCCTTAAGTGTAATTCCAATTTGACAGCTTGCATGGGTGTGAATACATTTAAGTAAAAAAGACACCCGGCCAACCTTAGATGAATTAAACAACTGTGACACGCACTGGGCCAGATTCTCTAATGCGCCACAACAAATTTACAGTGCTGTGACTGTTAACTGGAGTCCCAGTTCATTTTTAATACTGTAGTTAACAAAGCTGTATACAGACGCAACGATTGCTAGAGGTGTTAAAATGTTTAAGTGTTTTTGTCCGAGATTGCCTTTTGCAGTGGACTTACTTTCATATAAAGTTTTCAAACTGAAATGAGGGCCACGTTTGCATTTGCGTGTCTAGCATCAGAGTCTGCTATTTATCCTTAAGAAAGTTTTCTGATATTTTTTGATATATTCGTGTAAAACTTCAAGGCAGAGACTGTGTTCCACTAACTAATCCCTGTTTGGCTCTTAAGTAATGTCTCAAAGAATGTTTCCATGGTAAACATAAAAAACTAAACTTCAGAAAAGTTTTTGTGCTGTTGTCTTAAACAGCTCATATTTCTGCTTTTTTATCCACTTGCCTATGTAAAGGAAAAAAAGGGGTTAAAACTTGGGAGCAAATAGCAACTTGTATAATGTTTCTTCAAAAGCCAATGAAACCAGAAATATCCCTGTCTGTCACTTGTTTGCTGAATCAAATATTTCAGAAAAAATGTAATATGTTAGTTTTATATTTTCAAATGTCACTATTCAATAGAAAATGTCATCTTTTCAGCAGGAACATGGAACTTAACAGTAATATAATGAAACTGCAGTGAACTTCTGGATATGAATTTGACCTACCTGTGGTTCATTCTTCATGCCTGTGAAGGGTTTTGTTAGCCCCAAGGAACAGAAAGGTAATATGAACCAGGCTGGGGACACACGGGGACTCATCACTTGAAGCTCCACTGTTTTCTGGCTGTGAGGGAACTCTTGTGGTTCGAATGTTACAGTAAATATTGAAATCTGAAATAAATTTATTATTTAAGATGAAATGTTTGCTGGCTTGTAAACACATTACCAGCTTTGATAGCTCTTTTCTGGCAGAAAAAAGAATTCTTAAGAAAGTGGTAAGAGAGAAGCAGCTGTGTAAAAGACAGCATCTTCTCATTCAAAAAGTTCTGCTCCTCTGGGTGAGGGACTATGCTCATTAGTCTTTCTTTTGGAATAGGGTTTGAAGCAAAGTACCTAAAATCTGGGTGGTAGAATTGCGCAGCTTTTTTTTTCATGTCTGCACATCCACATTCTTCCTGATTCCAGCAATATCATGCTCTTTTTGACTAGGTGCATCTCTGGGAGCCAAAAAAAAAAGTAGTCGTCCTTGCTTTTTGGTTAAGTTGGCACTTACCAGGAAACCAGTGTCACTGCACATGCAAAAGATGTTCTGTTCATATATAAAAGGAGCTTACACTATGTTTATTCCTCTGAAAAGACAGCCCCATGCAAAGTACATTTTCTGTGTTATGCATTGTCAATAAACATGTTTCAGTTGTTGAACATCAATATAGAATCATAGAATGGTTTGGGTTGGAAGGGACCTTAAAGACTGTCTAGTTCCAACCCCCGTCATGATGAATCCAGGGAGAACAGAGCTTCATACTCCAGGTTAAACTTCAGATGACAAGGGCCGAGAAAAACACCTTAAAGAATGCTTTTGAAAAGACCTCAAGTGAGGATTGAGAGATGAGGAGCAATAAGAACAGAATAAAAGTGCCATTTTAAGGGCATTTGAGAAGAGGATCACATTTATACCACAACTCTATGAAAAGTGTAAGTCAAGAATAGCAGCCTTGCCCTTCATCTGCCTCTAAATACAAACTGCTGCCCTCCCAGTTGCCCTCTTTTTAGGCTGACAAAGGCATTCTCATTGCTGAACAGCAAAACAGTTGGAATTAATCTGGATTAAAATTAATCATTACTATTTTTTCTTTCAAGTTAACTTTGAAGTGGACCCATTCTCTCATGTAGTTCATTGCTTGGCAATGCAAATACTTATACTGGCAGCAGGCAGGGAGCAACACAGGGACAAGAACAAGCATTTGGGAACTGGGCAAGGGCAGGGCTGTTCTTTTTGGCAGCAATGCTATACTGCTTGCAGAATTGCAATGTTAAACCATCCCATCCCGACTTTGTTGGGTTATTTCTGCTTATGCTAACAGAACCAAAGCAGATCAAGCTACACTGAATCGGAGGCTTAGACAAGGCAATCAAAAACCACACTGTTAGAGTGGCTGGAGTGTTGACTGGTAATGAGGTCTCGAGTAGTAAATAGGCAGTTTAAAAGCCAACAGCGGTGCAGTCAGTAGTGCAGCTTTTGTGAAGAGATGTGGAGACCAAATCCAGATTTGTGCTGCAGCTGGTTAGCACTGTGCTGCTGACACAAAGCAGCTCTAAAGCTGGGGTAGCCAATTAATGCAGAGAACTGGCATAGCATGTCTTATGCCATTGCTCTTCTGGCAGCTGGTGTTTCTCTGCCTGGAAAGGAAGTGTAGTCAGATCATCCCTGATGTGTGACTCTCTTAACTGTCCCAGTGGCCCTTATTTGCCGGTACAATCTTGAGTCTGTATATCTCATTTAAAATTGCTGTAAGAACAGAATAGGAGTGAATGCATGCACCTCCAGGCTGCTTCTGCTCCGAGTGAGCTCTGCGCTGTTTGGCTGCCTCACTTTTTCTGTTTCACAAATATGCCCGCTAACAAAGAAAACTAAGAAAAGTAAATGCTTTTCAGTAAAATAAAATTATTCTCTTTACTGTTTATGTATACTGGAACACTTGCTCAGTGATAGCTTAAAACATGTACTTGATGGAAATGAGAAATCGCTTGTGATTTGGAGTATACAAGCACTTGATAGCTATCTGATAATGTTACAGTGCATAGAAAGTTCACTTCCTAGGGCTATCTGGGCAGGAGAAGCCACATAGCTTGTAGGGAGGCATGTAAAGCACATAATTACCCCATCTTTTTCCATGAACATGGAGTATCTCTCACATGATCAAAAAGTCACCCCTGTTACGTGACAGACGCTTGTTCAGTCAAGAGTACAGGAATGGCATGGTTGACAGTTCCTTGTGTGGTCGGTGATGGGATGGGATGGGTTCCCCTGAGCCAGTGCCCTGGCAGGAAGCCCACCGCACTGATGAGAGAAACGCTGCTGTGGTGGCACGAGGGAAGGGTCACAGGGCTGCGAGAGGATTCACCAGGGGACTCCTCGGACGGTGTGCTGACCTGTAGCCTGCTCACACCAATGTGCTTTCAGGAAAGCATAAACCGGGTAGAAGGCCTGAGATGGGTAAACTGTTGTCACTGCTACTGTGGGTAACCAGCACTAGGAAAAAGTGAGAATTCATAATGCAGGATGACCTTATTGTCTTAATTACCGTGGCATGATGTAAAGAGGATATTTCTTGGAGGCAGCTAAACACTGTGACCTGTAGGTCATAAGGGTGCAGCGTGTTACCGATCCATAGAGCTGAGCAACATTCTTTACACTTGTAAAATCATATTATTGAGCTGTCACATTTGGCCAAAAGAATTTACTGACAGGAACCGATGAAGAGATGTGTTCTGTATGTGTTTGCTCATACTGATGATGATTCCGGGTTCATGAAATACATAGAAAGTTCAAGGTGCTCTTGCTGTAATCAACATGCTGCAGGGAACAATGAAATTGAAAAAATTCTGCTCATCCCCTGTTCCAGCCTTAGAACCAAATTCTGCACTCAAGAAGAAAAATGTGCAGTTTCCTTTGCTCGTACAACTTTAATCATACCTGCGCACGTGGGAAGTGTTTGAAATTATTCTAAACTTCTATGTCTCGATTACCTCAAACCTGTATTTGCAGGAAAGGGGTTTTTTTAAGGCTATGGACCCACCTTTCTACCAAAATTCTTTATATTTAAAATTTACCAATGGCCTTATATAGCATTCTTTTTACATGCTTCTATTCCTTCAGCTTTCCTACTCATCTGTCACAAACAATTAAATCACTGGATTTTTCATTGTTTGAAATAACTGGTTGCATTACCATCTGGAAACAATACATTTTAAGTGCATAATTACGGATGTTTGAAATCCCAGGAACCCAACTTTATATGCCCAGGACTAGGACGCAGCATGCTCGGAAATGTACTGTCAGCTGTGTGATGAACAGTTAAGAGGAAAGGAGGAGCAATTCTCAACCGCTTCTCCGCTGCCTTCCCGCCACTAGCCTGAGCAAGCTAAAGTCAGATTTGACTGCAGAGCAAATGAGAATGTTTTTGACTGCAGAGCAAATGAGAATGTTTTAGACTGCTCTCACTTGCACTGAATTTTAACGATTGCAGTGGCACAAGGGGACCCTAGTTGAACTGGGGCCTCTAAGTCCTCACCCTTCTTAGAGCTCACTTCTTGTCATGAGGCTGGAAAGTCAACTTTGCAGTAGTTTCTAGCAAGTGCAAAGAAATGAAGCATACTACACAACAGGACTATTGAGGTTAACAGTGTGCATGTAACTTCACAGTGGCAAATGTTTTGAGATTCTGAAACAGAAGCTGCAATATGGGATACTGAATTTCTACAAAACCAGCACATCTCAAAGATATGACAGTTAGTCAAAAGCTAGCTAAAACACTAGCTATTAGCTAAACTTTGACTAGTCCAAATGGCAGACTCCATCCCCTTTTCTACCCTCTCTTTCCTTACATATGACCTGTTTCACAATGTATTCATTTGCCACAATGTATTCCAACTGAAAAGAATCAGACAGGCCCTCCAGCTTCACTAATAAAAGCTGCAGGTCCAGATGAGCCTCAGAAATCACATCAGAGCATGTTCTTTATACTGCCAACAAAGGTATTGAGCAAGTAAAAAAAAAAAGTAAAAAGAGTTCACTACATACAGGCCCAAACACACCATCAAATGTAAATTCTATTTAGCTTTGATTTCATAGTGTCTGTATTTCCACTTCCCCATTATCTTTCTGATTTTTTTTCCTAGGATTACTTTGTACTGAAAGACATTTAACTTCTAGTCCTTTAAAGTCACTGTGTGCCAGGACACCCATCAGTCAGTTCCCCTTCTTCTTACATGGTCCATATCTATACAAGGTGGGAGGCGGGGAAATTCTCAGCCATACGCACTTCAGGAGATGTCAGGAGTTTAGTGTCCATGCCTTCTAACTGCCAAAGCTTTTCGCCTTACTGATCGGATGACACGATGGACTACTATTCAAACTAATAACAAACTCTTAGAGAACTTTTTAGTAACAGACAGTATGCTGGATTTGTCGTCTCTGTAGGAGATTAAAGTCAGCTAAGAAGCATGGGGAAAAAAGAACCACAAGAAGTAAATTGGATATTGCATAAAGTGGTTGATGGTAAAACTGGAGGGGCTGGTGTGTGTGTCTTTCTGGAAACCAGACCTCCCATAGCTGCAGCCACAGTGGAGCAAACTCTCAGCTGGATGTACAGCCTGACCTGACCATGCAGTCTGTGTCCCATTTAAGAGATGTTGGGGGGGAAAAAGTTGTTATTTTTTATTTGCATTACAGTTGTGTATTACAAAGCTTCCACACAGTTTCAAGACCCTATGTGCTAAGTCGTGATCACACATATGTCTAAAAAAGTTTCTTGCCTCAAAAATTTTTCTATTTTACAAACGTGCTAATATCCATAAACTGAGCCACCTTACCTGTTACTAGATGGAGGCGTCATAAAAGAAATTACTCTTAAGGTGTCTCTAACGGAAAATAACAAAATTATCTAGTGGGTTTTAACCCAAGGAGACTCTCACTGCTTCCTCACACAGACAAGAAGCAGTGTGATTAAAGGGGAAAGGGGTATTTGGTCAGTTAATAACCACTGAAATTCCAAATGCACAAAAGGCACAAAATATAAGTTTCAGAGATTCCACACCCTCTTTGTTTGTGTTGGGAGGGACAATAAAGATGAATGATCAGATGCTACCAGCTTTGCGAACCCCGTTTAAACTTTTGGAGTCTCTTTCCCATACTATTCAGGGTTGACATACAATTGCGTTTCTATTCCTAGATATGAAAAGAAATAAATTGAACCTTGACAGATGCATTCTAATATCAAACTTTGTACCAGATTCAGTACTAGTAGGCTGAGGAGAAAAGCTCAAACCTCTGACCTGCATATCAGTAAACACCTGCTTGATTAAAAGTGCTTTTCTTAAATCAACAAGTTAAAATCCACACTATCAAGTTTACCTCTGTGCAATTTATTTCTCCATTTCCAAATCAGTCTATTTCAGGACAGTGAATCATGTCTCTTCTGTGCATTTTTGTAATACAGGTATCATTTTTATTTGAAATACTGTATGAAATGCATATGCAAAAATCAATATACCAAATCTCCTTAAAACCACATGTAGAATAGCACTTCACAGCAGTAATTCCCCCATGCACCTCAGTTCTGCATTACCAGCATCCTTGTATAGGCACGTACAACTGTGCAAGCTGAGGACAGTTTATTGAAGAGTAGCATAAGACACATGACCAGAGGGCCTTGACATAGCTAATTAAAGGCATTAACATACAGCATTAAAAAAAGAGAAAGATCATTTTAAAATAACAGTCAAAAGAAATTCCTATTCCAACTGAAAAGAACCCCAAACACACCCAAGCATCTGGCGGAAGGAAAAACTAGTTGTACACTCTTGGGCACAAGGGAAGAGCATTTCAAACTCCCTGGGACTCTGCACGTTTCATTGTATGAAGACAGGTGCCCTGCACTGCACTCAGCCTAGTTAAGATACTGCCAAAAGTTGTATACAATGCCAGATGTTTTTAAACATTTTAAAATATTTTTATACATTTTCTTAAATAAAGAAATTTCAAAGAAAATTAAGCGGGTTTGAAGTGGGAGAAACACTCAAACTGAATAAATGCATTTCTTTTCCTTTTTTGAATAAAATAAATGGCATTTATTGGCTCATGATATACTGACTGACACACACCCAGGAAAGAATGTGATTAAATAGCTTTTCACTTGGTGCATTGTTTATTTATTCAGCCCTGACGACGATGTTCCCAAAGACAATTAATCATTGATTTTAATTTACTTTATTGTGCTAAAGAAAAGAATGAATTAAAAGTAGAATTTGTTTAGCCTTTCTCTTGCATTTTGTAATAATCCAGATGGAGCATATATATTTTCTATTTAGTGACACTAGCATGATTAAGCATTAAGACTTAATGAGCAGTGCATTTTTTTAGGACTCATTAATAAAAGTTAGAGATAGAAAAGATCTATTGGTCATCAAGTTTATCTCTTTACTGTGTTTGTGGGTTTATTATATGGTCAATAATGATGTATTATTACTCATTTATACCGAATTGCTGAGGAAGCTTAACTCACTTTAAACTAAGTGAGATCTTTTTATCCCTAAATGGCTCAAAATCTAAGATGCGTAAGTCCCTGCAGAAGACACAGACTGGATCTGGTACAGATGGATGAAGAAAGATGACAGTTGAGAAGAGCAAGGCAGGAATAATTCACAGAAGAAACAGGTTTGACAGAAGGAAGAAGTATATGTGAAAGAGGGAAAAGATAATGCTGCAACAAGAAATAGACTGATTTTAAAACAAGGCAATATACAACAGAAGGCACACAGAAAAGTGTAAAGGGTCTGGGAAAGGAAATGTAGTGACTCAACTGGGTTATTAATTGGTTTCAATGTGAGGATGATAAATTACACCAAGCTTTAGACCTGAACATTGTCTAGCTAGAAACAGACAATGGCAACATTATGGTTGTAACACAGGTACAAGCATGTTCTGGGAGTGCATTTTGAAATGAAAAAGAAAAATCGCAAACCTAATAGGTGGTTTATGTCTCTTAAAACTACTGCTCAGTACAGTAGAGTATCATATGAGAAAGGGGGACATTCCAGAAAACCCCACATACATAATCTGATTTCAAAGGGCAATATATTAGTTCTATAGCTACTCCATCTCTCTGCTTCTCTCCCTAAGACAAAAAAAGTCATAACCAAAACATCATGTGGTAGTATAGTAATATAGTGAATAGTAACACAAAACAGAGAAGCAGCAGCAAGGATGTGCTGTAAATTGCACCTAGGCTATAATTTCTAATAATATGTATCTGCTTTTAATGATTAAGTGAATTCACATTATCTGTTTTTACATATCTTCATCTTTACCTCCTGAGATATATACTCTCAAGCCTCTAAAGTGTCCATCATTTTGGTCCCTTGTAACTTGGTATGATTCTTGTCCTGTGTTAGAGACGGTCTTGAATATCAGATTTTACAGCAATGAAAATGGAGTATGTAAATTAGAAAGGGAATTTGTATATCCCATATAGCTTTGGATTTACGTGCAAGTACTCTCTGATTGACATATTTCAACGAGCTTGGTCCTACTGCCTCCTCTTAAATATAAGTAAATATGTTTAGTTCTACAGTTGCTAAACTTTATAGTGCTTCCCCTGGTACAGATACAAGGGGTATCTGTATTCATAATGGTTTGTCTCTGGCCACTACACCTGGAAACAAAGCTGCACGCAAGCCTAGAGCCATAGGACTGCAGCACTGGGGATGTGTATCAGGGACTGTGCTACTTTGAAAGGGGCTGCTTCCCATGTAAATTGTGCACAATAAAATTGCAAGTGTAAAAATTACATGAAATTGTTATTTTCTTTTCCTATTCAGGAAGGAGTCAAACAGCTGGTCCACAGCCAGACTTGAACCTCCACCTGGTTCAAGCCGTACCCGGGGTTTCAGTTTTAATAAAAAAACCCACAGAACTTACACCACACTGCAAAGTCTGCAATCAGTACTCAATTGCCTCATCAGCAGAAGATGCTAAATTGGCTGTTCTGGATTTATAACTGTAGCATAACTACTGTGAGTCACTGTCTCCTCTTACAGAGCCACAGGCACTGTGGGAGTGCCCCAAACGGATCACAGTTCGCTGTACAAGGACAGCTGAGGGATGCGTTCTGTGCAAGGGGCTCTGGAGCTCCCCACCCACCCAGTTTCGCCAGGAAAAGGCAGGCACACCTTCTGCCTTCATGGCTGCATCGCTTCCTAAAGGTTTGTCTTAACTGGTCCACTTTGCAGCATCCCAACCTTTTGCAGATTGCACTGGGAGTCAGCAAAAACCTCACTGCGGTGCCCCAGACTTGTGAGGAGGAGACAGAAATACAGCCTAGATTTTCAAGCCTAGAAATGCTGAGCATGGGTATGGCAGGGGACAGGCCATGGTGTGCTCTAGCAATTGTTATACTGTATCTCCTGAAATCATTAAACCCTGGCAAAAATTCCTGAGTTTATTATGGAAGTACCAAGGGGCCCCAATCATGTATCAGAGGTCCATTATGAGAGCTGATACACACATTTAATTAAAAGTTGTCAAGGCTTGTATGGACAAACAAGGGGGAATTCTTACACTCACAGCTGTTCAAATTTGCCAAGCCACATTTTGATAGAAACTGAGTCAGTGTGAGGGAGCAACTGAGAACCAGAAAGTATTTCCTGATAAAAATAAGTGGTTCCTCAACATGAAATAGGAAAACAAGTCTATATTTATTAAGTTAATGCAGTGATCTATGTCACATGAATTTTAAAATTCAAAAATATTTTGTATGATCCCTGAAAAATGATGTTTATATAGTTTATTAGCAAATTAACAAATTTAATCTTTGCATAATTAGTTTCTTACCTTCTCCCCACTGCAAACCATTTTTAATTTCAGGGAAATGATTTTCCATACAACATTCTCAATTCTTTATTTTCCTGTTTTCAACAGCTTCCTTAAAAGCTAGTTATTTACTTATTCAATTTCCTTTCCCTTTTGCACATGCAGCATCTTGAGTAATGACTCACCGTTTTCTCTTGGGCAGGTAACAAAATCCTTCTATAGATTATGGGAGCAATGAAAATCATGACAAGCTGCAGTAACTGTATGATAGTTATTGTTCCACGTTTGATGGTAGAATTTCAGTACGTACAGGCTCTGAAATTGGCAACTGATGGGAAAATTCTCCCCATTTAGGTAAATGTACCAGAATTTAACTAGCAAAAAATTCTGTTGACGGGGGACTCTGTTCTCAAATAGTGAAGAGGATCATTTCTTACTCCTATCCCCTGCTAGCTATCAGGAAAATAAGCAGGTGCAGAGAAGAAAAATCAAATCAGGCTATACTTCGGTGTGCAATAGTGTTGTGGGAATGTAGAAGACTTCAGGAGACCAGGACATGGATTTTGTTGCTGGTAGCAGCGCTGAGCTGTAACAGTGCTAGTTTATTAGTATCACCACTGCCAATTTAGCGAGCTAGCAGAATTTGCCATACATAATCCTTGGTGCCTTTCAAGGTGAATTGAAAGATGAGTGAAGAGAAATGGGAGAGTGAGAGGGAGAGAAATGTCACAGCCAGTGGCAAAACAGCTGTGATGAGAGTATAGAGTACTCTCACTTATTATCCTTAACTTGTAAACGAGCCTTCAGTCTTGCTGTTCTTTGTAGTTATACGTGGTTACAAGTAGGGGAAATTATACAAGCAGTTGTGAATGCCCCCTGCCATAGTTCCTGCTACAATAAATTATTTATATAATTATTTAGCCTACAACAGTACCTAACAATATCAGCCATAAATCAGGACCCTACTATGCTAGCTGCTGTACACACACAGAGTAAAAGTAAATCCCTCTCCCGGTGTGTTTGCACCTGAGGTAAAATAGCAAATGCTTGTTGCCAGGTTGCTTCCTGCGAACCAGATACACATTTTGAGCAGCATCTAGAGAGAGGAATTGTCTTTCATCTCATTTGGCCAGCTTTCAGGTGTGAAGTAGGCACGTAAATAACTGCACATTTGCACCATAGATTCTGTCTTCACTGGCAAACCAAAGAAGCAGCTCGGACATCTGGTACTGCTTGGCAGATTGTCACACTACAGGACAGAGCTACTACAGTGAAAACAAGATATTGCACTGGCTGTCTGAAAGGGTCTGTTTGTCTTTTCCTTTTGTATCCAGAAATAGTCCTGGGGATTTTCTAGGCTGTTGTCTTCTAGTCCATTGGCTCCTAAACTGGAAACTTTAAATGGCACTATCTACATAATAGTCACTCATGGGGATGAGGGCTAAAACCATAGTATATGCTCAGAAAGTCCAGTATTATTTTTTTTCTCTTTGATAAGAATCTGTATTCAAAATGTTGCTTAATGATACCACAAAACCAATTCTGCATTCTTAAAGCAGTAAATATGAAGAGATACCATAAAGCCCCTTCAGCATCTACTAAAATCTTCCTTCCTCCTCTCCTGACACCTCAAATATCCAGGAAAGATTAGCAGGATTAAACATTTCACCAAGGAAGCCTATTAGATAAAGACGGCTTTCTTTAAAATAGTTGACATTATTTCCAAACAAGAAAAATAGAAAATAACAAACTCTGACAGGTTAAATGTGAAAATCCTATTAGACAGGCCAATAAAAGTCTGAGGAACAATTCTCAAAAAGCTTTAAAACTATTAATAAATCTTGTTCAAATACACAAGGAAGACGAAGCTGACCAGATAGATAGTCTGTAAGGCTAACAGGTGATGAAGGCATAACAGAGCACACAAGATAAGGCCACAGCAGAAAAGTTAGAGGAAGATTTGGCATCCATCTTTTGCATGCAGGACTCTCCAATTTGCAGGAGCTTAGGCAAAGGCCCACACTGAAATACAAGAGCAGATGTACCGCAATACTGTCTCAAATTGAAATGTGAGGAGAAAAAGTTTTGGTCAGTGACATAATGGATAGTAACAAAACTCCAGGACCAGTACTAAAGGACTCAATTATGAAACAGCTGAAATAAGCATTGCAGGGTGTAACCTCTTGCTTAAAATTGCCTCAGTGTCAGCAAACATGATGTGCTTCCAGGAGGTATCCAGGGAACATCAGAGGAATAATGCTGTACTGCGCAAAATGCTGCAGGACTGAATAGAATTAGTGGGCATCTGGATAAACCCTGAAAAACTTTCAGTAGTACCCAGGAACTCTGCTCAAAGATCATGACCCCATTATGCCAAGTACTGCAAAAGCACAAAGCAGAATGCTTCTAGCCCAAGCAACAAGCAGGAAAAGTACACAAAGACTGCTAAAGGAGATACACTAACACAGACTTTTGTAGACCTTTCAGCTGGATTTCTGAATGCTTGTATTACAGCTTATAAGTTAAGTGTTTAACATACACAGGCAAAGATAGAAATGCCGGGGGAAGAAGAATCAAAGGAGACTGGCATTGGCAAGAAAAGGAGCTAACCACGAGACATTGCATCTGCTTGCCTTATTTGTATTAAAGTAGTCTTACACAGGTGATGAGATGCCCCAGGCAGCATTCCTCTGGCCCTGACTTATACTGAGGTGCATATTTGTAGATGTGACAGCCTCATTTCTTTGCAACTTACCTCTGATTCTTGAATAATATTTAGGACTCATCACATGTTAGAGTTTCTTAAAATTTTAAAACATGTTAAAAATTTAATATTACGATATCTTCCCTTCTGTTAAGTTTAAAAACGCTACATTATTTAAATAGCATCATGATATTATCATTACACTATTTTCAGCACATTTTCTTTGGAGTGCTTTGGTACTCAGGACCTGGTTCACTGCATATGCTTGGGAGTGAATACTATGACATATTTGAGAAGAGCTGATATGACTTTCGTGAAGGGAAGTAATGTTTCACAAATCTCTGCCAGTTCTGCGAAGGAGTCAAAGAGAAGTATGTCAGTCTTGTGGGTATAACTACTTAGACCTCCAGAAGACAATCATGAAGACCCCCTTGAGGAGCTCCTAGAGAAAAAAGCTGCCTTGGGATAAGAGGAAAAGTCTTCATATAGCTAACTGACTGACTAAAGAGAACGGCAAATGGTTAATTTTCACAAAAGAGAAGAGTCACCAATGGAGTTCCCATAGGAGACATATACTCAAGCTAATATGATTTGGCATATTCATAAATGATCATGAATATCAAAGTGACAAAGTTTAAATCATTCACAGAAGTAAAAATGAAGGCTGACTAAGAGGAGTTGCAGGACTTCACAATACTGTGCAATGAAATGACAAATGAAATTCAATAGAGACAAATGTGAAGTAATGCCAGGAAAAAAATGAACAATTCTAACTTTATAAAGTGAATGAGAAGCTCTCAGCTAGCTATTACCACTCAGGAACGGAATCTCAGAGTTATAGTAAATAGTTCTATAAAAATGTCATCTCACTGCCTCACAGTGGTAAAAACAAAAACAAGCAAAAATGACCAATACTTTGGAAAGAAGTAGGAAAGAAAACAAAAAGATGTAGTGATGCGCTAATATGGTAGGCAGTAATCCCATACCCAAAGAGAGCATAATGGAACTGGAAAAGTGGCATCATTGCCAACAGTGATGATGAAAATTAGGCAATGGCTGTCAGGCAAGGAACAATTAAGTCAACCTGGATTTCTCAAACTGGAAAGAAGATAACTTAGAGGACTATGACAGGGATCTATAAAATCATAAGAGGTATAGAGAAGGCGCAAACCCCCCACCCCAACTCCAGGGGAGAGATTTCTGGACACTATGTGTAGTTGAAATTCTTGTCATTGGATATCACGGATATCAAAAGTTTCCATGGTCTCAAAAGGATTAGACTAGTTTGTGGAAGACACATACATGAAACACAAAGATACACCTCTGAGTGAGAAAATCCTCGTGATCCACTTTGGAGGCTGGGAGGTCACATCTGCAACAAATGCATTACCAGTTACCAATGTAAAACCAATGAATACAATGTTCATCAGATTCATAAGGTGGAAGATTCATTTACCATTAGCTCAGGCATATAAACTGATAACATAGGAATCTACTTGATGAAATCCACATCAAAACCAATGTAATTTCAATAAGGCAATCTTAGTTTTGAAGTTTCTTCTAACACAGTTCTGTGTTAGTGCAAAATTATAAACCTGAATCAATACAACTAATTGAAGCCAGTCACAGGAGAATATGTAGGTATTCAAAAGCATGAAAACTGGAATTAGAGTCACAGTCATTCTCTAACTGCATTAGAAAAAACAGGTCCACAATTTCAATGTAAGTGGGAAGAACTGCTTTCATTGGAAACTTAAGCATCCAGGATCATTCAAAGCAAAACCAAACAACACTGACATTGGTGTATTGCATGTAAATATACATACTCAGACAACTGCCTAAGAGCTGGATGTGCATTCAGTTTTGCTTCACCTGTGAGAACATCCATTGCTCTGGTACTAGACACAGAACTATACCTAATTAAGCAGCTGAAAAAAGAAAACTGCATTGTGCCAATCTGTCAGCAGGCAATTCCAAAGACACTGTGAGTAAACTACCCTATCAAGTCTAGCGATGGTCCCTCCAGCTGTAGCACATTTCAAACACTATAAGAATACATGTTTATGTTCCACCCATTAGCTGAATAAACACAGAATTTCAATCTTCATGTCTGCCAATAACTAAACTCATACATGTGTATGCTCCAGCTCAGAAGTGGAGTATCTCTGAATGAGTTTCAAAGTGTAAATGAGAACAAATATGTAGATACAGGTATGGGTAGAGAAAGGGGCTTATATTGCTTTCGAAAGCCAAGGGTCTGGAGAAGCATTGGTTCGGTGCTGGCCTATGAAGGAGATGAAACAGGCTCTTTAGCAAGAGTTGCAGGTAGAATTGTTCTGTGGGACAGAGAAAAGTTCTCCTGCCTGGCACACCATTTCTGTGTGGCTGTGCAGTCAACCAGCACTGAAGGAAGCTATGTGCTCTAACTCGTATCATGGAAGAAGAGGTGCACTGGTGCTGGCTTTGCCATGCTTCCTTCCAGGGAGGTTCCAGGTACTCCCAAAGGAGGGTCATCCAGAGGGCCTGAAAGGGTACAGCAGAGGGTTCTGCAAAGACCAGGTTGTCCTCTGTTCTTCTGGCATTCCAGATACATCAATATGTAGAAAGGTCAGAAAAGGTGGCCTCAAGACAGCAAAGTAGGTGTGCTTACAGGGCAGTGCAGGTGCAGCTATTCATGATCTTACATTCAAAAGAAATATTCTAGGGTGCTGCCACCTTCAAAACCTTTCTCCTCAGAAATTTCATTAGTATAAGATTACAATGAGACATAATATCAAGTTGTGCCTTTCTTTGAAATGCCTGTGTTCCTGTTACCTGTGCAATAGGATCAGTTTCCATAAGTCTTGCCACAGCAGAACTGGACACAAAAAATGTAGTGAGGCATCCACAGATTCCTATTGAGTATGTGGAGAAGTGGCATCTGGAAGCCTCTGAAATGCCAGACTTCAAGGTCAAAGCAACAGAACAACTACACACAACGTACAGTGCCAGCAAAGAAACAACATTATGCCAACCAATAAGTAACAGGTACAGACATGATCAGCATACATCCTAAGCATCCTAAGCAAAGTTAATGGAAGCATCTGTGGAAAAATTATAATCAGAGAAAATTTAACTCTAAAAAGCAAAATGTTGCCTTTTAAGTAAGTCTCATGTCAAAGTAAGGCAGTGCCAAAATGATCAGTCAGAGGAGATGAGTGGGGGCAGGAGGTGGCAGCTTGCCATCCGGCAGTAGGGTTACATAAAAGTGCTGCTCTGTGCTTTGGGTTTTCTACAAGGTTTTTATGGGCACTTATGTGCCTAATTAAAAAAGATTGTGAAAGACACCAAAATGGGAACACTCTTCTAGGAACACTTAAGTAGGGGAGGAGAAAGCGTAAAAAAAGAAAAGGAGATTGCAGTTGATGTCTTCTTAAGCCACAATCCTGGGACTCTAAAATGGATGCAATCTGTCCTCCTGTTTCTACACTTCTTTTTCATTGATGGCAACTCTGCCAAATAACAGGAGAAAGTTAATGGCAAAAAAGATCATCTGTTTCTTCCAACTGGTTTGTTGAGTACTTTAAAAATTGGCAGCCTGGAAACATTTCAAGCCAGAAGGGAAAATATTCATGTACCCACACATCAAGGTGTTTCTAAAGATTGAGCATACGTAGTTCTGAACATTTCTCAGGTGATCAAAACAGAAATGCGTTTCTAAGATGCTGCTTACAATATAACAGGGTCAGGGACCACAAAACTGGTTGATCAAACTGAAGCATTGACTTTACAGCTGAATAAGAAGTAAAAAGAGTTCTCTGGGGGGCAGACAGCAGAAGGAAATATTAGGTGGGGAAATTACTGGTACTATAAGCAGCAGAAAGGGAATCCTGCTAAAAGAGAAAGTTATAGTAAGAAACAGAGCTATACAGATAAAAATAAAGGAGAAAAAAGAGTTAGGGAGGATTAAATAGCAATCTGCAAGAGATAATTTTTGTTATTGTTTTAAACTCAAGGCATTGCAAGGTATCTGCAGATGGAATGAAGTGATCTTTGGGAAAAGATGTTTACATAAGGATGATTTGCCCTGCTTTTTGCCCCTGTATTCTAATTAGAAATTTGAGCCCCAAATTAATTTGAATGTTTAATTTTAATCCAGGGTTGAAAACTTGCTAACTATCAAATTTCAATGTATTTGAAATACTGTGCCTGGTCTGCCTTTAATGTACTCCTTGCTATGCTCTGCACTGAGGGGAATCTCACCCAAATGTTTTCTTATGGAGACAACAGTCAGTTTCATAGTTAGCAATAAATTAAAAATTAATACGTACTGAGAAGGTTCCCTTACCTCTCCTTTCTCTAACTTTCATTTCCATCACAAAACTGTAAGTTATGGTCCCACAGCAGCATCCAGCGTCCTGTACATACAGATGTCCTTTTGGAATCCTCCCCTTCCTGGAATCTGGGTGTCAGCATGTAAAGCCACCACACACTCTTCAGGACTTTACAGACATGTTAGAGAACATGAAACAGGTGGAACAATGTGGATGTGCTAACTTTGCCTAACAGTCCTGCACTTAGCCATGCAGATCAGCCTGTACTGAAATAATACAGCATTATGTGAGGTGGTATTTATAGGTCTGTCCTGTGCAGCCACCCAAGAAAACAGACATGACAGAACCGTATTTACTATCAGATTACTCTCTTTTCTTCATATAATGGAAATAGCCTGGAAGTGTGACAGAAGCCTGACTGAATCAATGTCCTATATGAGAGCCATGCAGCAGATTTGCATTGCTCCTGAGCGTTCTGTGGAGACACTTTAATTCATGAGTCTGAATGGTTTCACAATGCAAATGTTGAGTTTCAAAATGGGCAAAGTAAAACAAATAGTAAGGACCTGCAGCGTCAGCCACCAAACACATAACTGACACTGGAACTGTACTGGTAGATTAAGAAACACACAGAGAAACCGAGTTGAGTCAGCTCTGCTGAGAGCCACATTAGAGTATACCATGTTTAGCTCTCATTACCTGCTGCACTGCTGATTTAAATTGTTGGTAAACTTTGTTTTCAGAACTCAGAGCTGCTCGCAAGCACTGCTTTTTAAATAACATTTGATTTTGCTGCCTTTCTAAAACAAGGAGAATTTAACACCTCAGAAAACATTCTAGAAGCTGTCAGAATGGATCAGCAGAAAGAAGCTGACCAGCTCAGCTAGGGTTTCCACTCTGCATTGGTTGCAGTAATGATGCTCAGAGTATCACGCAATTTCTTAGAGCTTTTTTACAGGCAAGAGTAGGCACCAGAAGTGGCGCAAGGAAAATATTACAGCTAATGCACTCCTAATGAAGAAGAAGGGCTCTAGAGTGAAATATAGAAATGGATCCAAGCCAAACATTTTGAATCCAAATTGCTCCAAATGTTGTAGGGTTTTTGTTCAGACTCAGTGGTTTGAGAAGCATTTGCTCCTAGATGGCTACTAGAAGGAAACCAAATCATCAAGAAGAAACTGGTCTGTGATGAATTTTGTGCAGCTGCCCAGGGGTAGACGGTGCTTATACATGTGAAAGAAACAGACTGAACAAGGAAGCAAGATCTTGGACATGTACAAAACACTGTTTCCTTTAATGGGGCTCTTCTTTTTCCAAAGGCATATGAGCAGGTGTATAATAATGATCCTCTACTCTGTCACAGTAGGGCTTCAGTGGATTTCAGAGGATTTGAAATTTGGGATGGTACAAATAATTGTGATGGTCAGCAAAGTCCCAGTAGGGCACAACAGGCATAGTGGACATGAGAACGCATCTGACATATCCTAAAGCACATTATGGTCTGTACAGTTATTGAAACTGCAGAGCTAAAACTGAGTCTTAGATGCACAATACTATTGTGTGCATTTATTTTTTTGTTCTTCATTCAGATTAGAAAATAACATAAGGCACAAGAACTAGCAGGCATCAGATATCACACCTCATATCCTGCCCTGGCAACTCTTGTCACAATTTCGTCCAGCTGAACCATGGTCTCAGACACACAGATGGCCTGCAGAATTGCCATTCTCACCTACCAAGGGTAGTGTAATCTGCTGAGGACAAAAACCACATGATTTTTTTTCCTGTTTCCCATCTCATGGCTGATGGGTCTGCACTGAGGGGAAAAAAAAAAGCAACCCATTTCCCCAACCCAAAGGCACTGAGAAGCCTATGTGGTAAGACCAACAGCCAGTAAAAAAGCAGTGTCAGTACTAATGCTGCCATTGGGCCCTCCTAGAACCATCTTCTCCTTCCTCACTTCAAGCTGCAATTATGTTTTATGCAGCTTCTTGCATTTCTCCTACATGATCTGAAGCAGAATATGTTGAACATGCTACAGTTTACAATATCCACATTACTTGCAAGCATGCAAACAGCCTGTTGTATACATTCATTATGTGTCTTGCATAGAGAAGGACAAAACGGGGCAGTGAAAGTTTTCTTTTTGCGTTAATAGTTGTGAGACACTGACTCTCACTCTTAAGCATTATCTTTCAATGTTTGGGATGCAGAGCACTGAAAACCAATGTTCTGTCTAGGTCTGATTTGGTGTAAGCAAGTGGCAGAATAACTAATACATGTGGGCAGAGCCAGGGTCCAGAACACTAGCCTGACCATTTCTGCATAACATTATCTTTTTATTGTATATACAGTCAAAGTTTGGTCTAATGGGCATAACAGCAAGCCTTGATCCCAGAACATGAGACCTGCCACCATGCTGTACTTGCTACCAGGAAGGCTTTGCTCCATAGAACCTGTGTGTTTATCTAATCTGTGCTAGTGCAAACACAATTCACAGACCAAATTCATGCCAACTGGCAGGAGGGTGAGACAAGCATCAAGAATTCCAGATTTCTTTACCTGACATTGAACATTTTTCAGCATCAACAGCTCTTTCAGTTTTTCCATGTATCAGAGTGGTACAAGACAAAGCAAATAGGTATCAGAGCCCCACAACGTTAATAGACTCATGAGATCCATCTCCCTCTCTTTGCTACCTGTCTTACTTTAGGAGGAAGAATACAGGATATAGCTCTGTCTGTCCCACCATTGTTCTTACCTTCAAGATAGACAGTGATGGGAGAAAAACTAGAGCAGACCTTCCTTTGTCATGTTTAAAACCACAAAACTCAGGAAGAAACAGGTGAATGGAATGGAAATAGTTTTCTCCGTTGCCTTGTATCCCTCTTGTGTTATCTGGCCCACACGTGCACAGCTGGTGTAAGGGCTTTCTGAAGTGACAGGAATGTCCACGCTGGTGCATTATCCCTGCTGTGAGACAGGAAAAAAATCAGGCTCTGGAGATGTCAGGTGTTACTTCTTCTGCAGCATTTTAAATGAAACAATTTTTCACTCTTTGAGTCCTTGTAAACAAGTTTTATAGTGCTTTCAACCTGAGTCTATCGCATGTTGCTGGAGAATTGCAAGTGCTTAGGATTTAAACCCTTTTCTCAGAACATCAGGCTGGAAGAACGAATAAAGGCTTTATCTCTAAAAGCTTTCAGAATCTTCCAAAACAAAGTTCTTGCATTTATCAGTATAAGCTGGCATAAGACACCTTGTGAATGAATTGCTCACTCAAATGAGAAAAGTTCAAATGAAAAATAAATAGATAATTTTAAAGTTCTCTGTTGCATCCATCTTTCCATCTACATGCTGTGTTCCTAATTGCAAACACTTCAGGCACAGACCTGCCTTTTCACATCCACACTAAGGCCTAATCCGAAGTACACCACCATCAATGCACAGGCGTCTGTACTTCAACAAGCTTTAGATTAGACCTTATATAAATAGCTATATACAGAGAAGCTCCTGGCAAAACATTTGGAAGCTTTGACTCTCTGAACTTCGCACAATTATTGTACAATAATCCTTTCTGCTACCACTGGGCTAGTTCTTCCACCTCTCTCACTGCCCTCCTATGCATGTATGTGCCATAGAAGTGTCCCAATAAAACTCAATGCAGGGGGAAGAGGCAGCGACTGTAGGGTCACAGGGGCTTTGACAGCTTGGCATGAAGCATGGAATAATGCATGCTCTCCAGCCAAAGTCCAGGAACCAGTTCATTGACTTTGGTTTTTAGAGCATGCAGATCTGGACAGAATCTGTCCTGCTGAATGTTGTTTTGAGAACTGCTCATTTGTATTTTTATTTATGGAGCCAGAATACTGTATTGGAAAACCTAATGAACTCCATAACCAAATCTTGGAAAAATCTGGGCAACATTTGGAGGCAAATGTCATTTTCCTTAGTTAGCTCCTTGGACACTGAATGGGGACACCAAATCTAAGTGGCTGCCAAATTGGCAGTTTGTGTCCATGTCTTGCAATTCTACAAGGAGTGAATCAAGGTAAGCATCAAGGGCACAAACTCAACTGCACCAAAATAAATGCAAAAACTCCTACTGACTTCGAGCATTCTGACTGAGAGAAGGACATTCTGGGAAGAGCATATACTCATTTACTGGCAAAGGTTTTGTTTCTTTCCAGAAACAGAAACATTCTTAGTGTGACACCTAGTGTCAGCAACAAATACCTTACAGACCCATCAAACGCAACAGACCAAGGAACAAGTCAACTGTACTGAAAACTCAAGTACAAAAATTACAACAAAACATTTTAAATTTGAACTAACATCTAAAATACAGAAAATTCAGGGGGAGGAAAGTTTGTTTCTATAAATAAATCCATTAAAATACAGACTGGTCATCCTTTTTACGCAAACCCAACTCTGACCTTACTATTTCTCTGGTCACCTCAGTGTATCTAGTTCTCTGGACTCTGCTTATACAGCACCTACCACAAGACAGTCCAGCTTTATGGAGTATTTCGGGTGTCATTGTGGGTTGCAAACCCATTCCTGCTGGCTTGAAAGGGCACAAAAGAAATTACGGTGAAGCAGATTTCAGAGGTCAACACCCTGACTTGAGCTATTGCTGTGTTTGTATATTTTTAGGTCCTCATGAAACAAATTGAAAAAGGAAGGAAAGATAATAAAAGGATTATGTGATAATGTTCAAAATATTAAATTCTCTTCAAAATCAAGTTAGCAGCACCTCAAAAAAGGTGTGGGAAAATGTTTCTGGATCATTTTTCAAGTCAGCAACTCAGGAAAGTCATTAATTCTAAACAGTAATTACAATTGATTATTAATCAAGGTCTGGCACTTTTAGGCCTAGATACACTATAAATATGATTTGTTACAATAATTATGCTGACAGGTTACAGTTTTACCTTTCTCTGCTTTGCCTTTAAGTTCCACAGCTTTACTGATATTCAGACTCGGAGGACAACACTGTCTGAAAGTGGACTTCATCATGGCTGGCATCTTATGACCAATTTTTGGTAAATGCAGGCCAAGGGAAGTATAAGCTGCACGCCAAATTTTTGCAAACCGAAGGCTAATCTGGAAGTCAGGCTTCCAGAAGCTACCTGACAGCTGGATTTCTTGACTTAGCAAACTGCAAACATTTCTTCTAAAGGAGCAAACTCCTAACTTTTTCTGCAGAGAGGAATTATGTTTTGAGCAGGCACAGTGACATTTACTGCCATCTCCTGGAGGTGCCTCTGAGGTACTCACACTGGAGATATTCAGAGCACTGTCAATGACAGCAAAGTGTAAAAACCACAGGGGAATCACTGATCTGATGTCAGTTCTCTTACAGAACCAAAACTTCCTTCCAAAATAGGAATTTTCCCAAAGTTTTCATTTTTATAGAATAAACTTTCCCACAAAAGATGACCGCAATGACAAGTCCCTGTGTACTTACATGTATCAGCTCAATTGCTGAATAACTATATAGAAAGCTCTTAAAGCAGCAAACTTAAACCCATCAATAGAAGTTCTATTGACAAAGGTACCTGTGCACAAGCTCATTGCTGTGATTATATTGATCTGACCATTTCACTTCATGAACAAATGTAGTCAGAATGCAGAAAAAGCAGCACCCCCCTACAATATTGCTACAAGCATTACGTAAAGGGAAAGAAGCAAAATATACTGTCAAATTTGTAAGTTACATACATTAAATACATGTATATATATATATGAAAGTGGATATTTTATTTTCAGCTGCCTCATTGTCACATCATTATTTCCTGATTAGCTGGCTAAGTTCTTGTAGGGATCACGATTTAAAAAGGCCTGAAGGAGTAAGTTCAAGGAAGCAGTTCTAGACACAAAAGTCAAGCCTTTTATTAAAATGTCCCAGTGCAAAGGAGCCTGTGGACATAAAATCTATGTCCCCAATATTTGATGGTGACAATATTAAAAATGGTAAGGGCAAAAAGAAATCTCATCCTGGAATTGCATGGAGCTCATCTCTCTTGCACCAAGGTAAACAGACACCATGTGGTCATGGTGCCCTTCTCACCAGGATCCTTTACCACACTACCCGGAGATCCTCCTCATGGATCTGGTTTCCTAGAGCTAAGAAAAGCAAACCAAAATCGGGATGAAAAACATCCACGTCATCTACTGCTGCCAGCCTGTGAGAAGCCCACAAAAATAGACCAGCCTCAGAATCTATGGCTTTTCAGCACACCTCGGCATGAAATTGTGCTTTCCCTCCACAGGAACTGCATGGGTTAGGCAAGCCACGCTGGTAGTGTATCCCAGGAGTATTATTTCCAAGGACTGGAGAGAACACCTGGTGCTGGGAGGGATGCTGGGTATTCTCACAAATAACGCTGATGCCCCAATACTGACAGAGCTTTCCATCACTATGTCAAGGTGTGGGTGTGAGAACTTTTGCCTCCTTCAGTCTCCTCATCATTTCAGCATTAAACTGAGGTCAGGAAACCTGTAAAGCAGAGGCATAAAGAGATTTAATTTTTACTGGTTGCTCCCAATGGGTCTTAACTTCAGGAGACTGTGATTCCAGCCAAAACCTTTTATTTAGCTGTAAGAGAAATACACATATTCAGTTGTGGAAATTGATTTTTTTCAAGGCTATTTTAATTAGAATTGACTTTGAAAAAGACAGAATAAGACCATAGCCACAAAGTACTTTGAAAATGTTAACAACAGAAGCTAGCAATTTCTGATGAACTCTAAAAATATTTTTACTAGGTTTAAAGTTACATCTGTATGCAAGATGCTCAGTGGAAATTAATTATCTCAATTTATTAGGGAACTGCTGGTAATCAATAAGGTGTCCGCTTCCTCTGTGTAACACATTTAATGCCCACTGCATGGGCAGTGTGGAACAAATTTGCTCTTTAATTATGGTTACAACAGATTTATTCCGCTGCATCATTGAGTAATCAGTCATCTGTTACCTTCATGAATTTGAAAGATTTCTATGGCTAGTAATGAAATCACAGAGCAGAAAAATAAGAATGCAAAAGGGTATTTTCTCTATAAGTTTGTTATGAAGATTGTGAAAGGCAAATAAATTCTGACTTGAAAGTTTTCTCTCTCAACTATTTCCATAGGTGTCTTCTAACAGAAAGCACAGCTGATGAATTTTTTGAATGCTTGGATGCAAACCTAGAGCCCAAACAAAGAAACAGCTTAAATTTCACTTCAAAATCTACTTCACAGTAGATAGATAGTATTTTAACACAGAGTATTTCTTTTAAAAGGGCTTCTTCTTGGGGAAATAAGGACATCCCAAGAGAAAGGGTTCAGTCACAGAAATACCACGTGTCAGCAATGTGAAGGAAGAAGTTATTTAGAAAGCATACATGCACTGGTAGTGAGTAACTGTTATGGGTTTGTGTGGCGTGGTTTTTACCCATAACAGTAACCACTTGTACCACTTAGTGTATACAAATGACATACACTGAAGCCTTTATTCATGAATTCAGTCTAACACAGGCTGAAATATTTTCTTAATTTTTTAGACTCACTCATTAAAATCAATGTCAAAGCTCTAACTGAGTAAAGATGCTGCATCAGGTCCCTAAAACATATGCTTAGCTGTAAGATTACATTAAGTGTTCTTTAGAACCCACAGAGAGTTCAGCTCAGTGACTAAAATATAAATAAATATTCCCGACATTTTTCTTGACATATTGTCAGGAAGAATGGAATAAATATTTTACTTTTTCATATAGGAATTTAAGAAAAGTGTTTATGCAAATACAACATTTTGAGAAACAGTCTAAAACTTCTGTAATTTTCAAAATTAAACTTTTAAACTTTTCAAGTATTTTCATCATTCTTTCCAGATATTCCTCTTAACTAAACCTGACACTCATCATGAATGATTTTGTCCCTTCCCAAACTGCATTTTTCAGTTAATTTACTTTTAAATGAAAACAGTTATCCAGTTCTACTGGTGTTCTACTCTGGCACCAGTTTGAGTTTTCAAAATACAGAGGTTGCTTTCAAAAAAATTTAAAGCACAACTGTCAGGAGCAGAAACCTATAAAGCAGAGCTAAGAACTAAAACTTTGTCTGGATCACTGCAGGAAACTTGGCATAAGGGTGACTGATGTCATGTATATGTTTCTTAATAAAAAGATCTTGTTGATTTCATAGTATTAAGTTACTTTAGTACTGCTATGATGTGTTCGTGCTTCCTGCTTATGATCCCGGGACACTGTCATCATCCACAATCCAACATACTTTCCCTCTGAATGGTGGAATTTTGCACCTGTGAAATGTTCCTTTGTTAGCACCACTTCCTTCTTCCTCAATCCCAGAAAAATCCTTTTCTAGAAATTCTATGAAACCCCAAGACTAGAAAGATCGGCTTAAAAGGAAATGGGCAAGAATATTACCATTCTTTAATTTCTTGCTTTCTCAAACACATGGAGTTATATTGCCTACCACCATCTCACACATAATTGAGCAATAGTTCAAGAGAAAAACCTCAAAGGACTTCCAACTGTAGCATTTCGCATATGGGTCCTTGTTGTTGGATGTTGCAGTACATGTGGGTTGATATCATCATAGTTCAGTAGTAATATGATTTTAGTCTATCCCCGCTTGATGAGTCAAATGCTGTTTCTTTTCGTACTGTTCAAACGATGAAATCACCCAACAATTACATTCGCCCAGGATAGATCAGAAACTGCCTATCTGGCTTGCTGGCTAACACTTTGGTTGTGCATCCTGGAGCAAGCTACTTTAAAAAAATCCACTTACATGTAGATGCCAATTTTTGATCCCAGCAAGGATTCAGTCAGAACTGTCCTGCTCCAGTATTAGTCACAGGATAGTGTGCCTGATGCATCTGTGTTACTCTATAGGCAGTAGTCTTTGCTCTGCTCACCAAAATGCCATCCAACCTTTGCTGTGTGGCCTGTCAATGAATGCTTCACAGTACTTTGTCCTTTCCATCTCTTCTACAGCTTCTTTCTTTGAGGCAAGGATGAACAAGTAATTTTTGAGCTTTCAGAGAAGGTCATGCAACAGCCATAGAAGAGAGACGCTCTACATGTTATGGATCTGTGAAAGGACTATCCACAGTTTAGCCAACAATAAC
This sequence comes from Aquila chrysaetos chrysaetos, assembly GCF_900496995.4. Lineage (NCBI taxonomy): Eukaryota > Metazoa > Chordata > Aves > Accipitriformes > Accipitridae > Aquila > Aquila chrysaetos. The sequence continues at coordinate 40,283,310 of NC_044007.1, forward strand.
TTACTATTGATTACTTGGGATTTTCAAGCTATTATTTAATATACTAATTTTGCCCTACTTTTGCACAACCTGCCTCTACCACAGACCAGAATATGCAAAACATCTTTAATCCTATACCAGAAGCTTAAATGGGGAAGAAGCATCCTCCTCAGACTTGTGTCAAGGCTAGAGCCAGCCACCTGTCCTTCACAGAAACAATTATTCATGAAAGAAAAATTAAACGGATGTTGATCAAGAGTTCGCTTAAGCTAATGGTGCAATCGGACATTAGTGTGACTAATGGTAATGGGCCCTCTGGATGAGTTATGTGGTAATAGTGCTCCAGCTGCTTTGGCTTTGCAGAAACCAATCAAATGGCTGAGAATCACTTTTCTAGTCTTTCTACAATTAATCTCTATTGAATGAAATAATAAATGAAAATTATGAGCAGTTCTGAAACTAGGGGAGGGGGTTATTACTATGTCTGTGTTAGGCATTAAAGTACACTTACAATCACCTTGGCTGTTTAGAATTCAAATAATCACTTAACAGCTTCTCAAGACGTACACTTAACATTGCATTCACTTGAAACAAAGGCCTGATAAGGCAATCATTCAGTGAAAGGCCACTGTAACATACAAGTTGTATCATGACCATGTCAACTAAAAATAACTATGCCCCAAACCTCTTCGCAGTTATTAGCAATGTAAATGTTACAAATAAAACCTGCAACGCTATTAAATTACAATGCCATTATATTCTATTTCTAGTATGCTCTTGATCATTTTCTAACAAAGGATTTTGAATCAAAACTGCCTATTACTTTTCACTGCCCCATATTTCTGGCCAGTGTGTGGGTTCTCAGCACCCCAAAAGTTTCATTTTCAAAAAGCCTTTGTCCCCAAATCCCCAAGTAAAGACTCCAGGAGTATAATTTCTTTTCAGAGATTTAGGGAACAATGAAATTTGTTCTAAGTCTAAGGTATGATCATTCAGTAATCACTATGCTGCAAGATGCTGATGGTATGGATGAGCAAGATAAATACTCTGCTTCACGTATAACAGATGTCTAAACAAAACTTCTCATGGCTACAGTATAGACGACTGACAAGTAATGGTGTGAAGTCAGTATCTTTTGAAATAAAAATACCAATTTTTTAAAAAAATTACTGAAATAATTAGTGGAACAAATTCCACTGTAGTTTGGCAAAAGCATCTTATTCCCTAATATGCTCTTACTGAGCAGAAGGCTGAGTATAGTCTGATTATATGTACAAGGGAAACGCTACCTTCATGTTCAGTAGAGTTGTTTTGAAAGGAATGAGTTTTTATAATGCCCATTTTATCATCTATCCAGAAGTATTCATTTGTATTGTATTATATCCTGACTCCCTTCCTTCCTGAAAACAGATGAAAAACCGGCCATGGAATTAGGACAGATCTGGACAGGTTTTTAGAAATATAACTAGAGGCAGAAACAATATTTGATAAACCTATAGTGTCTTACAAAACTTAAAGTGTTGAGGTTTCCAGTTTTCCCATAAGTTAGGTGCTGAAAATACAAAAATATTCATGCAAGAATGTAGAATGGAAAAAAAAAAATGTTCAATAGTCTTTTATTCAGATATCTTATCTTGCCATAGACAGTTACATGATAATGCAAATAGGAACATAGCTAAACAGACTTTCTGGTTTCCTTCCATTCCAGTTCTGCATGAGGTTTTTTTGCCTCTGGGTTGGGTCTTATGTTGTGAAATCACTTGGGAAAAACTAACCTGTCAGTGGTGCACAGGGTTTTCAGATCAGGATTTTCAACACATTGGCACGTTTTACATCATTTTACATAGATGAAAGTGCCAGCAAAATACAATGCAAGGACGAGTTAGGTCCACAACACACTTGCTGTATTACACCATCACGCTGGAACGTTTCCTGAAACGAACAGCAGCACAATTGCACTGAGCCAAACACAGACCGCTTGGGAAGCCAGAGTGGTTTTTAGCACAACCTGCAGCAGTACCTGGGAGTTAAAATTCTCTGGCAGACCAGCATGTTTTCCCTGTTGCTTCACTGAAACAGAAATAAGGATAAAAGATCAAATTATACTGTAATATGCTGAAAGGTGAAATCTAGCGTAGAAAAAAATTTTCCCCATGCTTCAAACTAGGAAATAAGGGTAGATACAGAACGTATGTCCTCCACAATTTAAACAAATGCAACTCTATGCTACCACAGCCAAGTGCTAGAACTGCCCTTGTTAGCTAGATTAAAGCCATATTGGAAATCTCTACACTACACTGTAGTCACTTCTCTTGCATGTGCTATAGAAGCATGACATGATAAAGACTGAGGAATGATATTAACTATCTTTGTGCCTTTCTGCTCCTTTTTCTAAGTACTAATGAGAAGAAAAAAAAGAAAGAAAAAAAAAAGACTTATTCAAGGAGACTGATGAGCAGAATGAAACACCTCCACTGCTATACCTGCTGTTCTCCTTTCTCTTCCTCACAGCAGCCCTGGAGGGCAACCCAAATGCCAATTCAAACCGATTTAAGTCTAGCTGGCTGTGCAGGTCACATCTAGTGGAGCAGAAAACCTGGCCTTTTATTTGCTGAATACAGCATGCTTGCCAAAGCAGCCTGGAATCAGAACATGATGCCCCATCATTCCTCCCCATGCACCGGATAGAGGTTCTGCCCACAAAATTTGAGACATGCTGGGGACAATCAGGTATTTAGATACCTACACAACATTGTGCCCAAATGTACCGAGCGGCTGATTAGAAGAGCACAGATTAAGTCCTTTCAGAATCTAAGTGCACTTCATGTATGTCATGCAGTTCAGGAATGACCAGCTAGGCAAAGTCTACAAAGTCTCACAACTATGCCATTACCCTCTGAAAGGAAAAGAGAAGGAGAGGAGGAAAGACAGAATCGCATGATAACTAAAAGTGTTTATTTTCTCACCGCCTCAGAATACATTGTACAATTGCATTACACACAGTAGAAAATTAAAGAATTTTATTCTAGCTATTTTTCCTGGGGGTGGGTGGGTGTGTGTGGGGTGTCTCTACTTCCCTAGAAACATATACAGTTACTTCCCACCTTTGAGGCCCATCTATTGGGTTAAATCCAAAACACTTTCCTTTGTTTTATTTAGCTAGGATGCTTCCACAATTAAGACTTAATCTTCAGCTGTCTTCCACTGAACAGGACCAATGCCAGCATCTGAATATACATAGACAGTCCCTGAGGTTCTTTCAAAAATGCAGTTGATCTTGACTTACCTCATTGACATTTACCACCTCACTTTAAAAATGTTGATGTCTCTGGGACTGGTAAACAAAACTATGTCCTATAAGAATGGTAAACAGACTATGCTAATGGAATTACTGGTACTTCAACATAAACAGTTAACTCTGTCCTGCCGACCAGAGCAAGATTCAGTTTTGAGTGCCTGATTTCTTTAGGTATTTTATGTACCATGTTTAACAGAAGCCATATTTTTCTCAAAAACAAAAATGACAATAAAGTATTCCATTAATTTTACTCTTGAGATTAATGTGATGGCAGACAGATAGCTTGGAAAGGACAGTGGATGGAGACGGCTATATATCCCTGATACTGATTGAAGGAATATTCCATTTTTAGAGGTAACTCTAACTTCTAGAAAAAGCCATCAAGAAGGATTTGTTTGTTTTCAGCAGGAAAGAGCCCAGCTCCTTTTCAAGCTGAGAGAATGGGGTGGAGGAGACATGGACTGGATTTTTGAATTCTTAAGGGCACCCTTTGTACCTTTACCTCAAAGCTCATAGAAACTTTGCAAAAAATAAAACGAGGCCCTGAACTTTCATAAGAGAGAGGCACATGTTTTTGCTGACTGACTGTGATTTTTATTCTTATATGTAAAGGCTGAAATGTTCAGTTGAAGCTTTGGGCAAAACCTAAAGGTGGTGGGGAGGAGGATGTTTGACTGCAGAGGCCTCTGGTAGCAATTTACGAGGAACTGCCTTGGCAGCAGTTCACAGTAGCCCGAGTGCTGAAAAACTGTTCTTCGAAAAACTGTCTCAGACCATGTTCAAAAAGCACCAGAATGTAGTAAATGCTTCTATTGATTTTGCATTATTAAATCCTGAAAAATAACCCAGCTTTGCATGATATCTAATTTACTTGATTTAGTACGTTAATAATTCTGTCCCTAAGACCGAAATGAAAACCGTAGCAATTCTTCACTCTGGAATTAAATGTCTGCAGAGGAATTCATTTTTTCAGATTATGTAAATTATTCAAGAATGTTAAAAAGCACTGTTTTTAAACTGTTAAACTGCTTTACCATTTCCACCAATATGAACTGCTAGTCTCTTGGGGACTACTATTTTAGGGTCCTGACAAAAAGTCGGTAGGAGGCAGCGGAGTCTTAACGATGGTGAGGTTTGGATTGGGGCCATAATGAGCCTTAGAGGAGACAGGTCTTAATGATGCATATTGAAACTGGAAGATTAGATGTGCATTTGGGACACTGGTGACCAAGTGAGCGTTATATTGCGTGCATTTTTGCATTTGGCATCCACATTAAAATACAATCGAGGTAATAAAACATAAAACTTTTAGATTGTACTCACCATATCTCTGTAGTGCTGATTTGTCGGAACTGAAGATGACAGTTATGCACCCTGTACTTAAGGCAGTAATGTGACTTTCTCTCACGTAGTATATCTCTGTTTGGAGGCATACTGAGATAATTATTACACCTTTAACTTATAATTTAAATCTGTTGGTTTTGCCTGCAAAATCATCTAGCTTGCATTCAAGTGATGGATACTCTACTATTACATAAAATAAATATTAGCAAGGAACTAATGACTTCTATGTTGAATCCAATGTTCAGAAACTATATCCTCATGCATTTTAACCTGAAATCTCTTTTAAGAGAATATATTTAAATTCCACATCTGGAAAACAGATTTTTTTTCTTCCTGTCTCAGATACAGTAAAATAACTTCCGAACAGAAGAGAACTCAGTTGTTTAAATGACTGCTCAACATTTCCTGTCATGCTTCACTGCTGACCTCTAATGAGCAGTAAGCATACTGCCTGAATCCCTTAACCCTTTCCAGAGAAGAAAAGTGCTATTAACACAACTTCTTCATCATAGGGGTTTATCCTTTCAGAGTAAATAGGAACACTTGTAAGAGTTGCTGGGTTAGATTCCTGTGTTATTCTTCCTAAGAAGCTGCTTTCCAGAGGAACATATAATACAACTGGGAGATGGTATTTTTTTAACCACTGTGGACTAGTAAAATTTCAAAGATACTAGCAGATTAAAGTCAAATCTGCAAACATAGGACATGACACTCAAAGTACGGAGTGCTCATAGAATCAGGTTTGCAAAACTTACGTGAATACAGTGAAACCTGAGTCTTTGTGAGAAGCAGCTTTGTAGTATATTGCAAAAATAGCACACCGTTGAAATAGTCTCATACATCTCTCCCTTGGTATGTGCTTGACTGGTCAGGAATTTTTCTCCTGAAGAATACCATATACTGTGTCAAGCACATGACATTGAAAAACATATTACATTTTCAAAGTATTATATAGATTTCAGATGGTTAACGCATTTTCAGTTTTAATATTTATTTTAAATGCTTGTCAATTGTATTAAAGTTTTAGCTGTTTACCCCTCATCCTAGTTCATAACATAGTTGTTATTGTACAATTTGACAGTCTTGTAAAAATGTCTAGGTTAACAGCTCTTACAATTACAGTCCTTCCGTCTTCAGTCTATTAAGGTTATCATATTTTTGCACTATGCAACTATCTTTACACGATATTGAAAGAACCTCCATTCAAGGGTAAGAATAAAGCAGAAATGTTTCCATGTCACAAACAACTTCAAATATCCAGTGACTGACAATATTGTCTAATTGTGGGCCTTTCTCCAGGACTCCCACATCCTTTCATCCAGGGTGCCAGGTGCCAGGAGAATTTCACTAGCTCTAGTCCTCTGTAGTCAAGTCTAATACAAAATTTCTATTTCTAGTGACTGAGCAATTCATTCCCCAGGAAGGATACAGTATACCTGAAAACTGCTACAATATATTTCCTAAATTGCTGTCTTCATCTGTGTCAATAATGGCATTCACAGGATTTAAAAAAAAAAAAAAAAAAAAAAAAAAAAAAATAGAGACAATTTTAACAGTTTCAACTGCCATCAAAAAAATCAAAGGAGGAAATAGTATTTCCCAAAATAGACTGGTAATAATTAGTAGAACAAGAAGCTGTTTTTAAGAAGGGATAGGGGAATACCAGCACAGGTGAATGACAGGGTCAGTTGGGTGCTATGAACTTCCAAAGAAAATATTGTGAAATGAGGGTAAAGCTACACTCCCTCCCAAAAGGCTGCAGCCACAGTCCCTTTGGACTGGCAACACTCAGCAAGCTCCACCAAAACCAGATGCTGCATTAAAAGCCATTTTGCAACAGCTAGCTTTTCTGAAATAACCAAACACTGAACCTGAGAATGTATTTGTATTCTGGACTAAGCAGTCCTAACAGGGTATTATTCCAAAAGTGCTATTGGGTTTAATTTCACTATATCGCTGCATAATAATTTCCCCCTATTGAAGACAGTGTAGGCAGTTTTAAACTTAAGCATTGATTGATGATTGGTAAAAGTCATGGAAGCAGCAGCATGTTACTTATACCACTGGGAAAAGGACAAACAACGCTACAAAAAGACACATACTAATGAGCTGTCTGCCTACATACCACTGAGGACAGACACTGAAAAAGGCTGAATCACTCAGCAGGAGCCGGGAGCACTCTTTTCCTTTGGTGCTGCCTGTTTAGGAGAGGCAGGAAGACCTGGATGGAGATTTTTGTCAGAACTATCACTGAAATTCTTGCTTTCCAATTAATGCTGCCGTGTTGCACTACACGACTGCAGCAGTACACTACTGTTACAGTCATGGTGTTATGGTCTCTCTGCTTCAACAGCAAGGCCTCACCAACACTTCACTCAGTGTTTGCTTCCTCCCCAAGGTGGTGGGAGGCTCTTACCCATCCACTGAACCTGGGGAGGAACCAAGCCACAGTTATGCTTCTGGAACCAACTTCAGGAGCTACCAAGTCTGCAACCTCACTGCACTCAGCAGGAGCTTAAACCGGCAAAGAGGGAATCACACCTTTCCTCTACCTCAAATTGAGTATAACTGTTGGGTAGAAATCTCATCTGAGAAACTTCAGGAAGTTTTCTAACCCCTACTCTGGAATAGTTTGGATAGAAAATAAATGAGTGGGTTATGGAATTATAATTGCAAATGTGCAAATGTGCAACTTTTAAAATTTGAATTATTTGTTTCTCTTCATTAGAGACAAAAAACATACTCACAGCAGAAAACCAGCATGGTTATAATTACTTTCAAAAACTTCAAAATCAAGTAACTAGTATAAACTGAAAAATTAACACAAAAGAAGTGTTGGATATGTGCAACATATCTAATAATTAGGATACAAAGAGGATAATAACTTCTAATATGTTTTTGAAAATAACAAAAAATAATTCTGCCCTTACTAGAAAAACCAGCTCTGTATGGAGAAAGATATAACTTGCATTACAGTGTTTTGACATTTTTTTAAACAGACCATGAAAAACAAATCAGTTAATTCCCCTTTTGCTTTTAGAGACTGTTTAATAACAATATAATGCTTTTATGTATTTCTCCAAGCTCCACATCTTCTCAGCAGTAAAGGTGAATATTTATATTAACCAATCCTAAAGGCTTTCATACTAATATATATAAAAAAGCTCATGATCAATAGTCTTGAGCAAGATAGTTTTCTTTTTCCAAAATAAATAACATTTCAACCCTACTCTTATTAAAAAAGTGAGCAGTGCTATGTAGGTGTCCTAAAATGTAAATACATGCTCAGCTAGAATAAATAGGACTTATTTGTTGCCATAGAGTCAAAAGATAGACTAATTCACTGGCTGGTGACTCAGGTCTCAGTGACATGCTTGAGAGTAGATGAGATGTTAAAATTCCTTGAAGGGAAAAAAAGAGGTGCTAGATTAAACACTGTTTTATATTACATATAGATTTTTATTGCAGAACGACAGAGAATGCACCTGTGAATGCAAACTCAACGGACTTCAGTGCCTGCCCTGTGAAGAATACATGCAGTCTGTTAAAAGTTCTTAGTTAGGTACATCAGATCTAAGCTCAAACTAACTCATGTTATTAGTTTTGGGAACGGCAACCAGTAATCACATAAAGGAGAGTTTCACACCAGGACAGAGTTATAGGGTGCAACCTGGGCACTGTCAACAGTCTCCCATATAGTGGGGTACTATATCAGTCCCTCAAGAGGCTGTTGAAAACCCGCTCTGCTCTCAGCCTGTAAGAGATACAAGTCTGTTTCCATTTCTAAGGTATGAAAGCTGGCTTTTTGATTCACACGTTTCCACTTAGTAGGCCCTAGTACAAATCCCAAAACACCAGTCAAAAGGACTGCCATTATACAAAACAGAAATAAATCTGGAAACATTGCCTCAGGAAAAGAGATGAGTTAATGTTTAATTAACAGCAGTGAAAGAACATTCTTAGGATCAAACAGAAATCAAAGACATCTTTTAACTTTGAAAGCCAAAAGCAATCATGCAGACTGACAAATACCTTCCTCTACCAGAGCCTCCCCATTGCCAGTCCATGGAGGCAGGCAGCTCCACTCATCATCATCTCAGATAAAACCTTCTGCCTTTTGACAAGTGTCTTTTTCTGTCCTTGAATGTAAACAACCCAGATCACCAAAGTCAGGCAAAATGAATCCAAGCCTCCTCCTTTTTCTAATCCCCAGGAAGTCCAAGAATATTTTCCATGTTTCTTAAGAGAACCATAGACATCATTCTTAAGCAGAAGTCTGAACATATCCACATAACATCTTTAGCAACATCAGAAGTCCTCAGGACTCTCTGCTGTGAGTCAAGTTGTGTACACGAGGACTTGGGCATCTGAGCATTGGGGTTCTGAGTCCCAGACAGGAGACAACTTGGCCACTCCTTGCAAAGAAGCCATTGTCAAAATCTGGACTGAAGCAAAATGGAAATCTCTTTTAAACTTTCATTTGCCCCATTGTGATTTCCTTTTCTTGCAAAAGCATTACTAACAGCCACAACTGGAAAGAAGAAAGAGCAGATCTAACACAAATGTTCAGTACATGGTAATTTATTCATCTCATTATTTTATTTTGTCTCCCTTAATGTTATGCTATAGCATAAGCGTAATTTCTTGACAGATGAATTACATAAACATGGATTTTTAAAATTTCATTTCTCTCATTAAATTGCACTTATCCAATTACCCATTAAAGCCGTTTGTAATGCGAATGCACATTTCTCACATGTCATTCCAAAGCAATGAACTGGAAAATGACACCTTGCCAAAATGGCATATTCACACATCTGATAATAGAGTTGAAAGACCAAAAAAAAAACCCAACCAACCCAACCCCCAAGCCCCCCACCCCAAACCAAAACCCAAACCAACCCCCAAACTAACCCCAGTAGTTTAAACCAGCTTTTGTCACTGTTTCAGAATCCAGTAAGGTGTCTTCAACTCAGCTTTCTCTAGAACAAAGCAATTTTATTCTTTACCAAATGTTGGTAAATCACAAGCCTGAAGAACAGCCCATTTATTGTCCAAAAAGTTACCAGAGGAGCTCTAAAGAGCAGAACAACCAGACTCATCTGGGACTCAGTCAAAGGACACTAAAAACAACCTCCCGAATCACTCTGTGCTGATAGGTGCAGACAGACATCAACGGGATCTGACTGTGCTGAACACGGTGTGGGGCCAGCACGTTGCATAGAAATCTGAGAACGATGAGCCAGCTCCAGGCCATGGAGCAACAAAGCTGCATTAGTGCAGCTCTGTGCCCCAGTTATTGTGCAGTAGCAAGAGTCAGAGCTCATTAGCTCAGGAACTGTGCTAAGCTCATTTATACACATGCTGTCTTCAAAACTGAGCTGCTAAGTCTGTGAAATGCTGAACTGTAGTTGTGAACCTACCAGGTCAGACTGCATCTCTGCACTTTATGCCACTTCTCACTAAGCAGATGTCCCCTCTGATCTCAGCCAAGGTCTGAAGAAGTACAAAATGACTCTCCAATCTAAGGATCAAATAGATAGTTATACCTCAGAAAAGAACCTGACTTTATCCCTATGCATATAACAACCCCATTTAAAACCCTTCTACTAACACAAAACATGTGACTACAACAGTAGTCTTTTTTGGACAGTATAGGTACTCAGAATAGTCTTTCAAAAAAGACTATCAGACTAAAGCAGACTCTCAAAAAAGATGAGATTTTTAAATACAATGGCTGAGTGAGCAGGGATATGTGCAGGTAGTACTGTACAGATCTTCTGTGATGAGGTCTTTTATAGATCTTTCACATTTCCTTGCATGATCTGAATCCATACCTGCTTTATTTTGGCACAAAACCAGGGATCACTCTTTGGTGCTTAGTTACACTGACAGTCAGCTAGGAACTGTTCTCATTTACAACAGCCTTCTGAATATTGCCTACAGGCTGCTTTTACAGGTGTGACCAGCCCCAAATCTCCGTGTTGCTCCAATAACTGTCTTCCCGGAGCTACTCTTTGTTTATATGGGTGCTGTGGTCATACAACACTTGAGAAAGTCTATCCTGTCCCAATCCTATTGGGATTGCATGTTTTCTATAACATTACTGCGTCACATCTTACACAACGATCTGCTTTGTACCTTCAAGGTGAAGAAACACAAGATATACCAGGAGCTCAGTGAAAGTCTGTGCCCATTGTGATCGCAACTGTGATCATGATGGTACTCTAATCCCTATGCAGGACAGATTATAAAACTTTTCCCCAGAAATTCCTTCATCTATCCCAGTCACACAACAGCAATTAAAAATACAAACACGATACTTGGGTGAACAAAAGATAGAGCATATAAATATAATTCATACAAGTGCTAGAACAATAAAGATAAGGTGCAATCTGCTAGAGGTTCTCTTCTAAATTAAGAAAGACTTGTGTCCCCACTCAGAATTGTGCTTCTGGATTTGAGAAACTAAACCATCTACCTCTTTACTTTTTCTTTACTCACAAATCCTGAGAATCTTTGTGACCGTGTACCCACACATTTGCTTGCCTGCTGTTCAGAATGTCCCTGGTGACTTATATTATCTAGGTTGTGGGTCGACCACATTGTTGGAGGCAGAGCCATCTGAAGTGTCTTGAGCAGGCCAGCTTTAGTGTAAAAGCAGTACAGCCACACCTTCACTATCCACACCTATCAGTTTGGCTCAGCTAGAGGATCTCTGTATTCCATGGCCAATTAAATTTTCTCCTTTTCCCAATCATATCTTGCATTAAAGTTTGCTAGGTTAGCTTGTCTATTAATCACATTTACCAAGTTTCTGCCTTATCCAGCCCCTGGAAAAATGAGAGATGGCAGCACTTAAGGAAAAGAGGAGTGAGGAAAGAAGGCACACAATCATATTTCTATTAAATGTGCACATTTATGAGCCATACACTCAATAAAAAGAGCAAAATCTTCTGTGTAACAGAAGTATGGTCATAAAAGCATTCCTAATACTATCTGGTTTACCGAGCTACAATTTAGCCACAAAAGAATTGTGCCCATGGGTCCACTGAGTCATTACCTCAAGTTGGCTCTTTTTTCACATCTGTTTCAGTCCAGCAACATATGTATCACACAGTTCTGCTCCAGCGTGCTCTGACATGATTAATTTCTGTGACATGAACTCTGCCATAGCTGCCTGGTCTGTGATGTTCAAGTTTGTACTGCCTGTTCGGGTAAGAGAAAGCATTAACTCTCTGCACTGCAGCACAACTACACTTCAGACTACCCTTCCTGCAAATCGGCTCACTGTTACCATAGGGCAACTACAACTCATCTTCCTGAGCCTGACAATAAAAGTCCTTTTTGTGCTGCAGTAACTGCCACAAGTTCACCCTGGGCCCACACCAGTCCAAGCCTGCAGGATCCCATGAACCAAAACAGATCCTCCAGACCCATGGACCACACCTTCTGTCCTCCAGATGAAGGATTCAGAAGAAGAATGCTAGACTAGACTGCTACCATTGGGTTGCTCTTGTTTATTCAGAGAGGCTTTCGTGGTTTCTTGGACAGAACTCCATACCCTTCACTAAAAATGACAGAAAAATTTTGGTTGGAAGGGAGCTTTGGAGGTCATCCTGTCAAACTGAAATACCATTCTCAATTCACAACTCCCTGCCTGTTAAGTCAGGATGACTCTCTAACCCTGAAATAAAGCAAAAAATTTGTATTTGTCCTGTCATTAGTACAAAATATTAACCTAGCCAGAACATCTAAAGCAGCAAGAAAACAGTACTGTGTGGAACTAGGAATAAACAACACATTAATTTAGGTAAATTATGTTAGACACAGTAAGTTGTTCCCCTTTACCTCTGGTGCCCAACAGCTAATCTTCCCTCCCAGCTCTGATGTTTCTGTCCAGAAGGATTAAACTTATTAATATACAAGCCTATTGAAAACATTTAGAGTTCTTTCAGTTATTTCAGTTTAAAATAAGTAAATGCTTAACAGGAGCAAAGTCCAGAAATAAAGCCAGTGGAATACCAAGATTTTCCTACAGCAAAAGAAAATGAACAGTAGAATCTCTCTGGGAGAAAAAAGTTACATTTCCAGAGAATTATGAAATTCCTCACGAAAACAGTCTTCTGTTTTGTGGAATTAGAAGTAATGAATCACCTTTCAAACTAAAGGACATCCCATTTAACATAAGAGGGATTTATATTAGTAACATTACATTCCCTACAACACGAATATACCACATATGGATTGCAAGATTTTTTAAGGGGCTGGATGATTAGTTGGCAAATCAACAACGGTCACTTGCTGAGCCAGCTTAAGGTAATATGAGCACGCCAGGGTCCCATGTCAGGGCATAACCTGATCACCTACAAAGATTAGAAAGGAATGTTCCTCACATGTGTAGTCCTGAGCAGCTGGCTCTGTGTATCACAGATCTTGATGGTGTTTTTTAACCTTTTGCTTGAGTAGAAGTTTATCAGCATTTCTGTATTAGGAACACAACAAAACTGACTCTGTATACCAAATCCTATTCTCTTATCTTTTTACTCTTATGTGCTTCCTTGGTGAAAAAGAAAACAGTCCTATTACATACTTCAATATGCAGATGCCTTCCAAGGTCATTTCATTTACATTAAATGGTTTGCTTCCAATTTATTTTCATGGTCCACCAGACACTGCAAATGAGCACGTTATACAAAACAAAATTGCGTGGCTTTACACTCAAGCAAATAAGATCAGGATCATAAAGTTATTCAAACATAGAAAAAATATGAAAGACTTTCTTGACTATAACTTGTGTGTATATATTTCTTACATAATTTAATTGGATTTTACTTACTAGATAACATGATTTAAAAGCCACCCTTCAATGCTGTAGGCATCACCGATAATCTTTTAAAAGCTACCCAAAATACATAAACAAGGTAATAAATACTCCTCAGACCAAATCAGATAATTCAGTAACAACATAAAGTAAACAGACCCTCCTACTTCCCGTAGCTTTCATATTGCCACTGGCAACCCCCATTAAAAATCCAGCTACTCACAGTCACAGGGGTGAGCAGAAAGGCCAGCTTCACAATCAGTCTAGGTGATGATATTTTACATATCTTGGTAGGGAAAAAAAAAAGGGAAAATACTTCAGCCACCCAATTCTTATCACAATAATGCCTTAAGACAAGTTCCTTCTTTGGCAGTATATGCTAGCATGGGATGGGTTACATTCAAAAACACACCTTGGGATATGTATTTATCTGTAAGTCAAAATGAATACTTCACCATCAGCTGAAAAACTTGTGAATATCTATGAGAAAATGTTTATCAATAGTCTGTTTATAGAAAGACTTTAATACACAAATATATATACACACATATATATACCCACACACAAAACCACCACATACAAACACATACATCAGGATTACTTACAAACTATGTTTGAGCCTGACCTATTATATACTGCACAAACTCAGGGATGGTATTTATACACTGCCTTTTGAATGAAGTGAACAAAATAGCTATGGATAGCTAGAGAAAGGAAGGAGAACAATTTTTAAGACTATGCTCTGAACAATGTTGTGCTGTACTAACAACAAAGTGGACGTATCAGTGACAAGTTTTTCCTCCTTTTCCTTTTTCCTCAATAGACCATTTAAATCAAATCACAAAGAGGACCTGAAATAAACAAACACACACCCTGTTCTGGAAAGAGAAAGTGACCACAATTAATAGGTGAATCAATTTTGGTAGTGAAAGAAGACGATTCTTAACAACCAAGGAAACATTAAAATAGGAAGGAGCAGAATTGAAGGGGCACACTCCCAGATTCCTCCCAACAGGTACACTGCTACTCATATAACAGGACTAAAAAACACTGGAAACACAGTGTTCCTTATCAGTAACAATAGTTCTACAAAGGCAAGCTTGTATTCACTGAACAAGCAAATAAAAGGTGGTTGATGCAGTTTAAGTGTATCAGCTTTTTTGACAATTAACCCGCGTCAGCTCAGTGTCAGTCAGGCAGGTTAACTGTCAAATAGGCTGATTCGTTTAAACTGTATCAGCCAGCTTTTGTCTACTTATTTAGCAGAAGAGTAATGAGATTCTGTAATAACAGAAAATATTGATAACACTCAGGCGAGAGTGCAGGGGAGGACTAAAGTGAGAGACTGGAGTGAGCTGCATTGAAAGATGATGTGAAGGTGGCAGCAGAGAGACTTGCTTTCAGAGTGCTAGGAATCATTAAGCATTTGATCACTGAAGGCAACGTGCACTATGTCCTAAGATACCCCTCCTTCACCAGAGGATCCTGGGATGAAGCAAAGCTGAAAGTGGGCAGACCCGCCTGAAGACAGACACTCCAAGCATGCAAAGGAGCTTTTATGTTTGACTTGACCTCTGTGCAGTTTTTCCCCATGGGGCAAGAATGGAATGGTCTTCCAGGTGGAGATGCAAACGTCATTTCCCCTCTCACAGA